>NC_092087.1:69709861-71002098 GCF_045679555.1 Salvelinus alpinus | reverse complement strand
TAATGTTGTCCACGATCAGCTCCTTGGTCTAACTGATGTTGAGGGAGAGGTTGTTGTCCTGGCACCACACTGTCAGATCACTGACCTCCTTCCTGTAAGCGGTCTCATAGTGACCGGTGATCAGGCCTACCACCGCCGTGTCGTCAGCAAACTTGATGGTGTCGGAGTTGTGTGTGGCCAGGCAGTCGTGGGTGAACAGGGAGATCAAGAAGGGACTAAGCACACACCCTTTTGGGGCCGCCATGTTGATGGTCAGTGTGGCGGAGGTTATGTTGCCTACCCTCACCACCTTTTCAGGATCTAGTTGCAGAGGGAGGTGTCAATGAACAGCATTCTCACATAGGTATTCCTCTTCTCTTGGTGGGTGAGAGCAGTGTGGAGTGCAATTGAGTATGCGTCGATCTGTTGGGGTAGGATGCAAATTGGAGTTGGTCTAGGGTGTCTGGAATGATGGAGTTGATGTGTGCCATAACCAGCCTTTCAAAACAGTTCATGATTACAGATGTGAGTCCTACAGGGCGGTAGTCATTGTGGCAGGTAGTCTTAGAGTTCTTGGGAACAGGAATGATGGGGGCAGCTTGAGACGTGGGGATTAGAGACTGAGATAAGGAGAGGTTGTAAATGGCTGTTCTGCGCAAGCACTGAGAACGTGCCCTGGAATACTGAGTGTTTACCTGATTAGCGAGATCACCCAGGGCTCTGAATCGGCGGGTGCACTCATGCACGGCTCGGTGTTGTTTTTGTTGAAGCGTGCATTAAATGCATTGAGTTCTTCTAGTAGAGAGACATCATTGGGAAGATCATGGCTGGGCCTTCCTTTGTAATCCGTAATGGACTATAGCCCCTGCCACATGCAGCGGGTGTCGAAGTCTGTGTAATAGGATTCCAGCTTGTTTCTATATTGTCCTTATGCTTGTTTGATGGCTGTCTGGAAATCGTAGCAGGACTTCTTGTACTTGTTTGTGTCCTCAGCCATAGCCTTGGGGTTGGCTGCGATATCCCTGTGTGCGCTAAGCCCGTCCTTTAGCTTAGCGCCAAACTCTGTGTTAAATCAGGGCTTTTGATTGGGTAAGTAGCGTCGCTGATGTATTTCCTAATAAAGCCGTTGACTGAGGTGGTTAGCTTGTCGATGATATCGGCTGAGTAACGTAATTATATTCCAGTCAACGCTAGCAAAGCAGTCTTGTAGCTTAGTCTCTGATTCGGGGTACCATTTCTCTATGGAGCGTGTATTTCCTGTTTGACCTTGTAGACAGGAAGTAGGAGTATAGAGTCATGATCTGATTTGCCGAAGTGGGGACGAGGAAGGGCCTTGTATGCTTACTTGTGGATAGAGTAACAGTGGTCTAGGACATTTATGTCATTGTTTTGCCATTTGAACCATGTGCTAAACGTTTGAAAGTGCAGATATAACACATTTAGGTGACAACTAAACAAAAAATCAGACAATGTTTTTCCATTGTTTTGGATTGTTTAAAGCATAGTGATAACACATTGGGAAATCAACAAACTTTTGTCTGTCTTTTTGAATGGGTGAATATAGGTTATAATCTCATTGATCAACATCTCAACCAAATATCACCCAATTGTCCATGTTCAAATTGTAACGTCTGCTTCCAACTCACACTCTCATTTACGTAGATCCCCGGAACGCAGCTCACTTCCCAGGCCACTTTCCAGCTCACACTCTCAAACACATAGATCCCCTGCACTTTCCCCACATACAGAACATGGGACTCAAATGGCAACATCTGGAGCATGCTCTGGTTATATGGAAATATGCAAACAAGCAATAGCTTGTTCTTGCACGCTGCAGATGTCAAATTCCTTGCCAAGGTGTCAAGGGAAAAGAACAGTACGTTCTATCATTAATCACATGGGGTACGATGCCTGGAGTAAGATCTCATCCCATGGTGCTATAAAGTTGGAAATGGAAGGAAAACTACTTTTGTTGGACCTGCAGACAACTACAGTGGATGGAAAATGCATAAAGTTGAGTGAAACTTTATATAATGATACCTGAGTCTATGCATAAAATCACAAACACTATGAAGCAACAATGGACTGTTAGGTTTAAGGAAAAGGACAGGCGGTGATGACTGATTGCATCACCGCCTGGTATGGCAACTGCTCAGCATCTGACCGTAAGGCACTACAGAGGGTAGTGCGTACAGCCCAGTACATCACTGGGGCCAAGCTTCCTGACATCCAGGACCTACAGTATATACCAGGCAGTGTCAGAGGAAGGCCCCAAAAATGGTCAAAGACTCCAGAAACCGAAGTCATAGACTGTTCTCTCGGCAAGCAACACCGGAGCGCAAAGTCTTGGACCAAAAGGCTCCTTAAACAGCTTCTACCCCCAAGCCATGAGACTGCTGAACAATTAATCAAATGGCAACCCGGACTATTTACATTGACCCCCAACCCCCACTGCCTCCTGCACCTTTGTTTTTATACTGCTGCTACTTGCTGTTTATTATCTATGCATAGTCACTTTACAAATGACCTCGACTAACCTGTGGTGGTGACGGTTAAAGTTTTGGCATGCGAAGGGGTGGCAGCGGCGGTGGCGGTTATGGTTTCGTTATGGGAGGGGGTGGTGGTGGCTTTCAAGCACATGTGTGTTAAGCAATGGTGTTGAAATTCATAATGAAGACAGAGGGCAGGTCAAGTTGTTACCATCAGGCAGTGGTCAGTTACGTCTTAATCCTTTAAACTCACCACTATGTGTTTCTCCACAGGAGCTGCTGACCATGAGGATGCAGATGACTGGACAGATCAACGTGGAAGTGGACGCAGCACCACAGGAGGACCTGACCAGAGTCATGGCTGATATCCGTGAGCAGTACGAGTCCTTAAGTGCCAAGAACCAGTGTGACCTGGAGTCCTGGTTCCAGACCAAGGTAGAACCTCTAGAACCCCTAAACTATGTTCATGGTGTAGATGTTCCTTTACTTCTAGTTGGTAACATTATCACATTCTATCATGAGCTGAAATGTTGGTTTGTTCCTGTGATGATTGACCACTTTTTGTGTTTTACAGACAGAGACGTTGAACAAGGAGGTGGCGTCCAGCACAGAGGTTCTCCAGACCTCAAAGTCAGAGATTTCGGAGATCCGTCACACACTGCAGGGCCTGGAGATTGAACTGCAGTCACAGCTCAGCATGGTGAGCCGTAATTATTTACACGGACCACCATTTAGGGGGCATTAGTTACATAACTTTCTACAATTTTCATGGATGCTAACAATGCTAATCATTGTTTTCCCTTCCTCACAGCCTCTTTCTCAGCTCCTTGGAATCCGGCCACAGCTCCGGCTTCAGCTCCTCCAGCTCTGGCCTCAGCTCCTCTAGCTCCGGCCTCAGCTCTGGCCTCAGCTCCTCTAGCTCCGGCCTCAGCTCCGGCCTCAGCTCCTGCAGCGCTGGCCCCTTGTCTCCACAAGTCAAACCAAACATACCACTTAAGGTTCCACACACACAGCGAGCACTGCAGCAAGCAATGGGTTAACCCCATAGAAATATAATTACTAGAATGGGTATAGGAAATGAGAGGCCAGCACATGGAATATTACTGCTCCACAGTGCTTTGTTCATGCAACCTAAAATACAACGTTACAACTTATACAAAGTCTTCGTCAGATGAAAAATCCCTATTTTCATTGTCTGTCTTATTTGCTAAGGGCAGCTCTGGTTAACTCTAATTTAAGATGTGAATTCCATCCTCCTATTCTTTCTAGAATGGCTAAAGCCCCTCAGATACCCATCATGGAACATTGACTTGAATGGGGATTTATTTTCTGGTAATTCTATTTCTATAGTTAACACCTCCAGAACAACATATTCTACGACATTTGGATGGACACCAACAACAGGTCTATGCAAGTAGGTTAGGAGCAAGAGCGTCCTAGGTTTTGTATTGAAATCGATGTAGCCAGAGGAGGATGGAAAACAGCTGTCCTCTGGCTACACCAGGGTGCTACCATAGAGGGTTCTGTAGAGACTTCTGTAGACCTTCATTGTGAAAGTGTGTTTTAGGAAATCAGGTATTTGGTGACGTGAGTATATTTGGTATGGTTTTATCTAAAAAGCATAACTTTTAAATTTGTAAATATTTAGTATTTTTCAGAAATCACTGAGTAGGGTGGTCCTCATATTCCTCCTCTGAAGAGCCTCCACTGTTACACATTATCAGTAGGCATTGGAGTTAGAGGATGGTACAGTTAGTTTTACCAGATATGACTGTGGGAGACTTAGGATAATTGGGAAACTCTTGAAAAGTTGAGTGCTCTACTCACAGTGGTGCACAGCCATAAATCAAGATGCAGACCACATATACACAAAAAAAATAGATTTTGAAATGTAACCTTTACTTAACTAGGCAAGTCAGTTAAGAACAAATTCTTATTTACATTGATGGCTTTCTGGGGAATAGTGGGTTAAATGCCTTGTTCAGGGAAGAACGACAGATTTTTAGCTTGTCAGCTCGGGGATTCAATCCAGCAACCTTTACGGTTACTGGCCCAACGCTCTAACCACTAGGCTACCTGCCACCCCTAATTACATGGCCACCTGCTCGTCAAAAACCTAATTCCAATATCATGGGCATTAATATGGAGTTGTGTCACGAATACCACCGAAGGTGGCTCCCCTTCCTGTTCGGGTGGCGCTCGGCGGTCGTCGTCGCCGGTCTACTAGCTGCCACGATCCCTTTTTCCTTTTCGTTTGTTTTTGTCTAATTGTTTTCACCTGTTCCTTGTTGGGGTTTTGGGATGGGTGTTATTTAAGTTCGTTTAGCCCGCTGGTGTTTTTGCGGGCTTGTTGTTATTTTACGGTAGTGGTGTTTGTGTTCTTTTGGGTTTTCGCTGTCCGGTATTTTGGTAACTATGGTTTTGAGTTTGTTGCGCCTGTGTTTTGGGCGTCACCCATGTTTTGTAACTGGTTACTGTGCGAAAGGACATTAAAGCGTTTTTCCCGTCAAACTTCTGCTCTCTGCGTCTGACTCCACACCCATCACTCTCCAGACGTTACAAGTTGGTCCTCCCTTTGCTACTATAACAGCATCCACTCTTCTTAGAAGGCTTCCCACTAGATGTTGGAACATTGCTGCGGGTACTTGCTTCCATTCAGCCACAAGAGCATTAGTGTGGTCGGGCACTGATGTTGGGTGATTGGGCCTGGTTCGCAGTCAGCTTTCCAATTCATCCCAAAGGTCTTCGATAGAATATCATTGTATGCTGTAGCATTAAGATTTCCCTTCACTGGGACTAAGGGGCCTATCCCGAACCATGAAAACCAGCCCCAGAACATTATTCCTCCTCCACCAAACATTACAGTTGGCACTATGCATTAGGGACAGTAGCGTTTCTCCTGGCATCTTCCAAACCCAGATTAGTCCGTCGGACTGCCAGATGGTGAAGCGTGATTCATCACTCCAGAGAACACGTTTCCACTGTTCTAGAGTCCAATGGAGGTGAGCTTTACACCACTCCAGCTGAAGCTTGGCATGGCACATGGTGATCTTATGCTTTTGTGCGGCAGTTCGGCCGTGGAAACCTATTTCTTTAAGCTCCAGACTAACTGTTTTGTGCTGACCTTGCTTCCAGAGGCACTTTGGAACTCGGTAGTGAGTGTTGTAACCGAGGACAGACTATTTTTACACGCTTCAGCACTCGGCGGTCCCGTTCTGTGAGCTTGTGTGGCCTATCACTTCGCGGCTGAGCCGTTGTTGCTCCTAGAGGTTTCAACTTCACAATAACAGCACTTACAGTTGACTGGGGCAGCACTAGCAGGGCAGAAATTTGACAAACTGACCTGTTGGAAAGGTAGCATTTACATTTACAGCACATAGCATCCTATGACGGTGCCATGTTGAAAGTCACTGAGCTCTTCATTAAAGCCATTCTACTGCCAATGTTTGTGTATGGAGATTACATAGCTGTGTGCTCGATTTTATACACTTGTCAGCAACGGGTGTGGCTGAAATTGCCAAATCTACACATTTGAAGGGGTGTCCACATACTTTTGGCCATGTACTGTATGATGGATGATATAGTCAAATCAAATTCTATTTGTCACATACACATGGTTAGCAAATGTTAATGCGAGTGTAGCGAAATGCTTGTGCTTCTAGTTCCGACAATGCAGTAATAACCAACGAGTAATCTAACCTAACAATTCCACAACTACTACCTTATACACACAAGTGTAAAGGGATAAAGAATATGTACATAAAGATATATGAATGAGTGATGGTACAGAACGGCATAGGCAAGATGCAGTAGATGGTATCGGGTACAGTATATACATATGAGATGAGTAATGTAGGGTATGTAAACATAAAAGTGCATAGTTTAAAGTAGCTAGTGATACATGTATTACATAAAGATGGCAAGATGCAGTAGATGATATAGAGTACAGTATATACATATACATTATATTAAGTGGCATTGTTTAAAGTGGCTAGTGATACATTTTTACATACATTTCCATCAATTCCCATTATTAAAGTGGCTGGAGTTGAGTCAGTATGTTGGCAGCGGCCACTAAATGTTAGTGGTGGCTGTTTAACAGTCTGATGGCCTTGAGATAGAAGCTGTTTTTCAGTCTCTCGGTCCCTGCTTTGATGCACCTGTACTGACCTCGCCTTCTGGATGATAGCGGGGTGAACAGGCAGTGGCTTGGGTGGTTGTTGTCCTTGATGATCTTTATGGCCTTCCTGTGACATCGGGTGGTGTAGGTGTCCTGGATGGCAGGTAGTGATTAATGCGTTCAGATTAATTGCTTTTATCTAAATTAATTGCACTGGCCTGGCACCTTGTTTGTGTGAACACGCCAATGTAACCTGACTGACTGCACCCTTCTGATTTATGGCAACATTTATCCATTGTTTTTGGACTGAGACTGGACCACCCTGGAATACTCAACACCTCTTGGAAAGCCATTCTGGTGTGTCTTTGGCACACCATCTCCTTCTGCATCCTGGCGTTTGCCAGCAGGTTGTCAAAGTGGGTGGAAGAGCCCTGCCCTGCCCTGCTCTACATGAGGTGATACCTCTCTGTATTCCTCCCTTCTTCATCTCCCACCCATGTCCTCCTCCCACCGTCCCTCATTCTGCCCTGTGCAGCATAAAAAGGGAACAGTGGCTGGGCCGTGCACCACATTCTCTCTACTCATCCCAGGCAGGCAGACTACCTCTCAGCAGCCATGTCCTTCTCCAGATCTAGCATGTCCTACAGCAGCAGCGGCGGTGGAGGCGGAGGTGGCACCATGTCCATGAGGTCTGGAGGTGGAGGTGGAATGGGTATGGGCTCCTCCCGCTTCTCCTCGATGGGTGGTGGTGGAGGTGGAGGAGGCCGCGTCACTGCCATGAGGGGCGGCAGTGTGTATGGAGGTGCAGGAGGCTCTGGGGTGCGCATCTCTAGCTCCTCGTTCGGTTCCGGCGGCGGAGGTGGTGGTGGCGGTTATGGTTTCGGCATGGGAGGGGGTGGCGGCGGCAGCTGCTTTGGTTTCGGCATGGGAGGGGGTGGTGGTGGTGGTGGTGGCGGTGGAGCCGACATTAATGTGTCGGTCAATGAGAAGGCCACAATGCAGAACCTGAACGACCGCCTGTCCACCTACTTGGAGAAGGTGCGCATGCTAGAGGCGGCCAACACCGAGCTGGAGCTGAAGATCCGTCAGTTCGTGGAGAGCAAGACTTCCCCCAGCGCTCGCGACTACTCTGGCTTCTACGCTACTATCGCCGACCTGAGGGACAAGGTACGTGACGTGTTTCCTAGATGGTAAGAGCACTCAATGATGACATCACAGCATGTCAAAACATGATAATGTCTGCATTGTGAAAATGTTATTCTTTGTTAGAGAGTACAGGTACATGGTGTACACGTCATCAGATTGTTTTTCCAACAAGTTACTCATAGGGAAATTAATATGACTTTTAGAAAATGCTAAATGATATACATTTGTTATAATTGATTCAACCAAGAATTTGCACCAAAGATAGATGCAAAGACAGTATGCATATTATCAGCTGAAGCATTGAAAATAAAGCAGATCATTAAAGCCAATCCTTCCTCTCTCTTAATAGCCCCTATGCGATTGCAAAAGTTGCAAATTGTTTCTTTGTGTCATGTCATGCTTTACAATGATCATAACGACAACAGGTTCCCTGTAATGCTTCTATGGTCTATCATTTACAGTGCAGCTGAAACTCAGAACTCAATGAGTACAGTGTGGTATCACTGTTTGTGTGTACTGCATTCGTGTCAAATTCCATGCATACCCCATCCTGAAATGTTTTGCCATCCTCCACCTCTCAGATCCAGGCTGCCACCTGCTTGAACGGAAGCATCTATCTCAGCATCGACAACGCAAAGCTCGCTGCAGACGACTTCAGAAACAAGTAAGTACACCCAACACCATCCACAGATACAGTACACTGCTGGTGCATTACATTAACCACATGGAATAACCCCAAATCTGTAAAAACCCTCATACTGTTTTTTATTACATTTTGTGTTGAATCTACAAAAAAGGAAACCAAATGACATTACCCTTCAGCTCCACCATAACCACACCCTCCCAACGGACATATCAGAAGCCTGGTGTTACTTTCTGATATTTAAACTTAATGGAATACTAGATTCTATAACCCCCCTGCTATTCTCACAGAGGAACACATTCAGGCAGTTCTTTGACCTAAGCTCTCTCCATCTCTCAGGTATGAGAACGAGCTGGCCATGCGTCAGTCAGTGGAGGCGGACATCGCCGGGCTGAAGAGGATGCTGGACGAGATGACCATGGGCAGATCTGACCTGGAGATGCAGATCGAGGGGCAGAAGGAGGAGCTCATCTATCTCAAGAAGAACCATGAGGAGGTGGGTGTGGGCTAATGGAACATATCCATACAGTCCCTTAATGTATTACATCTATTGACCACGTCAACCTGCTAAGGGTCTTCATTAGAACACCATTGCTGGCTTTCAAGCACATCTGTATCAAGCAATGGCGTTCAAATGTATAATGAAGACAGAGGGCAGATCAAGTTGTTACCATCAGGCAGAGGTTAGTCACTTCTTAATCCTTTAAACTTACCCCTATGTTTTTCTCCACAGGAGCTGCTTGCCATGAGGACGCAGATGACTGGACAGATCAACGTGGAGGTGGACGCAGCACCACAGGAGGACCTGACCAGGGTCATGGCTGAGATCCGGGAGCAGTACGAGTCTGTTAATGCCAAGAACCAGCGCGACCTGGAGTCCTGGTTCCAGACCAAGGTAGAACCTCTAGAACCCCTAAACTATGTTCATGGTGTAGATGTTCCTTTACTTCTAGTTGGAAAAGTTGTCACATTCTATCATGAGCTGAAATGTTGGTTTGTTCTTGTGATGATTGACCACATATTGTGTTTTACAGACATTGACGTTGAACCAACATTCCTCTGCTCTCATCCTTCTAGACCTATCGGCTGCCTTTGATACTGTGAACCATCAGATCCTCCTCTCCACCCTCTCCGAGCTGGGCATCTCCGGCGCGGCCCACGCTTGGATTGCGTCCTACCTGACAGGTCGCTCCTACCAGGTGGCGTGGCGAGAATCTGTCTCCGCACCACGTGCTCTCACCACTGGTGTCCCCCAGGGCTCTGTTCTAGGCCCTCTCCTATTCTCGCTATACACCAAGTCACTTGGCTCTGTCATATCCTCACATGGTCTCTCCTATCATTGCTATGCAGACGACACACAATTAATCTTCTCCTTTCCCCCCTCTGATAACCAGGTGGTGAATCGCATCTCTGCATGTCTGGCAGACATATCAGTGTGGATGACGGATCACCACCTCAAGCTGAACCTCGGCAAGACGGAGCTGCTCTTCCTCCCGGGGAAGGACTGCCCGTTCCATGATCTCGCCATCACGGTTGACAACTCCATTGTGTCCTCCTCCCAGAGTGCTAAGAACCTTGGCGTGATCCTGGACAACACCCTGTCGTTCTCAACTAACATCAAGGCGGTGACCCGTTCCTGTAGGTTCATGCTCTACAACATTCGCAGAGTACGACCCTGCCTCACGCAGGAAGCGGCGCAGGTCCTAATCCAGGCACTTGTCATCTCCCGTCTGGATTACTGCAACTCGCTGTTGGCTGGGCTCCCTGCCTGTGCCATTAAACCCCTACAACTCATCCAGAACGCCGCAGCCCGTCTGGTGTTCAACTTTCCCAAGTTCTCTCACGTCACCCCGCTCCTCCGCTCTCTCCACTGGCTTCCAGTTGAAGCTCGCATCCGCTACAAGACCATGGTGCTTGCCTACGGAGCTGTGAGGGGAACGGCACCTCCGTACCTTCAGGCTCTGATCAGGCCCTACACCCAAACAAGGGCACTGCGTTCATCCACCTCTGGCCTGCTCGCCTCCCTACCTCTGAGGAAGTACAGTTCCCGCTCAGCCCAGTCAAAACTGTTCGCTGCTCTGGCACCCCAATGGTGGAACAAACTCCCTCACGACGCCAGGTCAGCGGAGTCAATCACCACCTTCCGGAGACACCTGAAACCCCACCTCTTTAAGGAATACCTAGGATAGGATAAAGTAATCCTTCTAACCCCCCCCCCCCCTTAAAAGAGTTAGATGCACTATTGTAAAGTGGTTGTTCCACTGGATATCATAAGGTGAATGCACCAATTTGTAAGTCGCTCTGGATAAGAGCGTCTGCTAAATGACTTAAATGTAAATGTAAAACCAGGAGGTGGCGTCCAGCACAGAGGTTCTCCAGACCTCCAAGTCAGAGATTTCGGATATCCGTCGCACACTGCAGGGCCTGGAAGCCGAACTGCAGTCACAGCTCACCATGGTGAGCTGTAATTACAAACATCTGACCAAGGACCACAGTTTAGGGCACATTACTTACACAACTTTCTGCAACTTTTATCAATAATCAACATTTGACTCTTTCATCATTCTCTACCATCCCTCAAGTATCTCACTTTCACCTGGACTCTAACACTATGTCTCAAGTTGTTATAGCCAGGCATCAAATCAAATCAAATCATTTTTATTTATAAAGCCCTTTTTACATCAGCTGATATCTCAAAGTGCTGTACAGAAACCCAGCCTAAAACTCCAAACAGCAAGCAATGCAGGTGTAGAAGCACGGTGGCTAGGAAAAACTCCATAGAAAGGCCAGAACCTAGGAAGAAACCTAGAGAGGAACCAGGCTATGAGCGGTGATCAGTCCTCTTCTGGCTGTGCCGGGTGGAGATTACAACAGAACATGGCCAAGATGTTCAAATGTTCATAGATGACCAACAGGGTCAAATAATAATAATAATCACGGTGGTTATCGAGGGTGCAACAGGTCAGCACCTCAGGAGTAAATGTCAGTATGCTTTTCGTAGCCGATCACATTCAGAGTAACTCTACCGCTCCTGCTGTCTCTAGAGAGTTGAAAACAGCAGGTCTGGGACAGGTAGCACATCCGGTGAACAGGTCAGGGTCCCATAGCCGCAGGCAGAACAGTTGAAACTGGATCAGCAGCATGGCCAGGTGGACTGGGGACAGCAAGGAGTCATCAGGCCAGGTAGTCCTGAGGCATGATCCTAGGGCTCAGGTCCTCCGAGAGAGAGCGAGAGAGAGAGAGAAAGAGTGAAAGAAAGAAAGAAAAGTTAGAAAGAGAGAGAGAATTAGAGAGAGCATACTTAAATTCACACAGGACACAGGATAAGACAGGATAAATACTCCAGATATAACAGACTGACCCTAGCCCTCCTACACATAAACTACTGCAGCATAAATACTGGAGGCTGAGACAGGGGGGTCGAGGGCCAAACAGGCAGGATATATCCCCACCCACTTTGCCAAAGCACAGCCCCCCACACCACTAGAGTGATATCTTCAACCACCAACTTACCATCCTGAGACAAGACCGAGTATAGCCCACAAAGATCTCCGCCACGGCACAACCCAAGGGGGGGTGCCAACCCAGACAGGAAGCTCACGTCAGTGACTCAACCCACTCAAGTGATGCACCCCTCCTAGGGATGGTATGGAAGAGCACCAGTAAGCCAAGTACTCAGCCCCCGTAATAGGGTTAGAGGTGGAGAATCCCAGTGGAGAGAGGGGAACCAGCAAGGCAGAGACAGCAAGGGCGTTTCGTTGCTCCAGTGCCTTCCGTTCACCTTCACACTCCTGGGCCAGACTACACTCAATCATAGGACCTACTGAAGAGATGAGTCTTCAATAAAGACTTAAAGGTTGAGACCGAGTCTACGTCTCTCACATGGATAGGCAGACCATTCCATAAAAATTTAGCTCTATAGGAGAAAGCCCTGCCTCCAGCTGTTTGCTTAGAAATTCTAGGGACAATAAGAAGGCCTGCGTCTTGTGACAATAGCGTACGTGTAGGTATGTACGGCAGGACCAAATCGGAAAGATAGGTAGGAGCAAGCCCATGTAATGCTTTGTAGGTTAGCAGTAAAACCAGTGTAGAGAGGCTAGCACTGGACTAATATGATCAAATGTTTTGGTTCTAGTCAAGATTCTAGCAGCCGTGTTTAGCACTAACTGAAGTTTATTTAGTGCTTTATCCAGGTAGCCGGAAAGTAGAGCATTGCAGTAGTCTAACCTAGAAGTGACAAAAGCATGGATACATTTTTCTGCATCATTTTTGGACAGAAAGTTTCTGATTTTTTAATGTTACGTCGATGGAAAAAAGCTGTTCTTGAAACAGCCTTGATATGTTCGTCAAAAGAGAGATAAGGGTCCAGAGTAACGCCGATGTCCTTCACAGTTTTATTTGAGACGACTGTACAACCATCAAGATTAATTGTCAGATTTAACAGAAGATCTCTTTGTTTCTTGGGACCTAGAACAAGCATCTTTGTTTTGTCCGTTACTATAGCTAACCTCTACCTGCCTTCATATTCAATTACTCAAGCTAACGTTTTGAGTATGACAGTAAACATTCCAAATTCCAAACCTACTCCCACAGTTTTTGACGCATCATCTCTGTCTCTCCAATAGAAAGGCTCCCTGGAGAACACGCTGGCGGAGACGGAGGGTCGTTACTCCATGCAGCTGGGACGCCTCCAGAACCAAGTGACCAGTCTGGAGGAGCAGCTAGTGTCTCTCCGCAGCGACATGGAACGCCAGGGCCAGGAGTACAAGATGCTGCTGGACATCAAGACACGCCTGGAGATGGAGATCGCTGAGTACAGGAGGCTGCTGGACGGAGAGGCTTGCGGGTAAGGCAGGATGGGAAGACGGGTGACAAGGGTCCTTGAAACAAGTGAAAATGAATGAATGTCTCCTTCAACATTTGACTTTTGAAACAATTTTAATTTAACTTCACCTTAATATGAGCCATTGTTACTTTTGACGTGAATTTACTGCTATGTGACCTTTAATAGATACTTATTATGATCATAGATGCCAACTATGCTAACCATGGGTTTCCCTTCCTCACAGCCTCGGCCTCATCTCCTCGAAATCTGGCCACAGCTCCTCCAGCTCCCACATCAGCTCTTCTAGCTCCGGCCTCAACTCCGGCCTCAGCTCCTCCGGCTCCGGCCCCAGCTCCTCCACCAAAGGCAATGTGGTGATCATCGAAGCGGAAATAGTGGATGGAAATGTTGTCTCCTCAAGTGAAACCAAACTGGTTTGTTAAGGTCCCACACACACAGCGAGCACTGCTGCAAGCAACGGGTTAACCCCATAGAAATATAATTACTAGAATGGGTATAGGAAATGAGAGTGGAATATTGGAATATTACTGCTCCACAGTGCTTTGTTCATGCAACCTAAAATACAACATTTCAATTTATACAAAGTCTTCGTCAGATGAAAAATCCCTATTTTCGTTATCTGTGTAATTTCTTTAGGCCAGTTCTGGTTTACTCTAGTTTAAGATGTGCATAACGTCCGTCTATACTTTCTAGAATGGCTAAAGCCCCTCAGACACCCATCATAGTACATTGATTTATTTTCTGGTAATTCTATTTCTATGGTTAACACCTCCAGAACAACATATTCTACTACATCTGGATGGGACACCAACAACAGACCCCATTGTGAATACAATAAAGATGCTCTGACTTGCTGACACCATCATTCTGTTTTCTGTGTCTTTCAACTTGATGTATCTGATCTGGCATGCTCCTATACATCTGACTATCATATAGGTTGTCATCTTTTGCACATGAGGCCAATTGTATGGTCTTGAGAAAGCATATGTTTCAGTATGATCTTGAATATTTTTATGACATTCACTTGTACATTGATCTGATGATGATCTTAGAAATGTTGAAAGTTGTCAGCAACATTATATAATTCTATTTTTTAAAGACAAATTACAAGTTCTTAGATTCAGAGTTATATACGGTGTAGAGAGTGTTTGTGGAGTCAACTCTAGTGCTGGACACCATGTTTTGTTGGAAAGATTTAGATTTGAAAACAATTAATTTGAAATTAGATGACAGAATGTATCATCTATTACATCCATTCTCAAAGATTCATTTATGATAAAGAATGAATATCTCTATAACAAATGAAACCACACAGTCCATTCTCATTCAACCACAATCGTTATTGATGGTTCTGTTGACAAATTATTACTTGATCTCATCCATATTCACATCGAGGTTCTGGGTGGTCTCCATCAGAACTACCATGTAGGTTTATGGAAGTAAGTCTGGTGCACAAGCCTCCTATTTTTTATATTGAAGTCAATGTAGCCAGAGGAGGATGGAAAACAGCTGTCCTCCGGCTACACCAGGGTGCTACCATAGAGGGTCCTGTTGAGACTTCTGTAGACCTTCATTGCGAAAGTGTTTTTAAGGTAATCAGGTATTTGGTGATGTGAGTATATGTAGCATAGTTTTTTTAAAGCATAACTTTATAATTTATAAAATGAAAATCACTGAGTAGGGTGGTCCTCCTATTCCTCTGAGGAGCCTCCACAGTTACACAACATCAGTAGTCATTGGAGTTAGATGATGGTACAGTTCGCGTTGACAGATATGACTGTGGGAGACTTAGGAGAATTGGGAAACTCTTGAAAAGTTGAGTGCTCTACTCAAAGTGGTGCACAGCCATAAATCAAGATGCAGACCACATAAACAGTACATGGCCAAAAGTATGTGGACACCTGCTCGTCGAACACATCATTTCAAAATTATGGGTATAAATATGGAGTTGGTCCCCCTATGCTGCTATAATAGCCTACACTATTATTGAAAGGCTTTCCATTAGATGTTGGAACATTGCTGCAGGTACTTGGTTCCATTCAGCCACAAGAGCATTAGTGAGGTTGGGCACTGATATTGGGTGATTAGGCCCACAGCTGGCGTTCCAATTCGTCCCAAAGATGTTCAATAGAATGTCATTGTATGCTGTGGCGTTAAGATATCCCTTCCCTGGAACTAAGGGGCCTATCCCAAACCATGAAAACCAGCCCCAGACCACCAACATGCCGGTAGCGTTTTCCTGGCATCTTCCAAACCCAGATTCGTCCTTCGGACTGCCTGTTGGTGAAGCGTGATTCATCACTCCAGAGAACACTTTTCCACTGCTCCGTAGTCCAATGGCGATGAGCTTTACACCACTCTATCAGATGCTGGCATTGCGCATGGTGGCCTTAGGCTTTTGCGCTGCTGCTCGGCCGTGGAAACCTATTTCATAATGCTCCCGCCTAACTGTTTTGTGCTGACCTTGCTTCCAGAGGTAGTTTGGAACTCGGTAGTGAGTGTTGCAACAGAGGACAGACTATTTTTTACGTGCTTCAGCACTCGGCGGTCCCGTTCTGTGAACTTGTGTCGCCTACCACTTCGCGGCTGAGCCGTTGTTGCTCCTAGAGGTTTCGACTTCACAATAACAGCACTTACAGTTGACTGGGGCAGCACTAGCAGGGCAGACATTTGACAAACTGACCTGTTGGAAAGGTAGCATCCTATGACGGTGCCACGTTGAAAGTCACTGAGCTCTTCATTAAGGCCATTCTACTTCCAATGTTTGTGTATGGAGATTGCATAGCTGTGTGCTCGATTTTATACACATGTCAGCAACGGGTGTGGCTGAAGTAGCCACATACCTTTTCCATGTAGTGTATGATTGATGATATAGTGATTTATTAATTCAGATCATTGTATTTTATCAAAAATGGAATGCATTCGCCTGGCACCTTGTTTGTGTGAACATGCCAATGTAAACTGACTGACTGACTACACCCTTCTGATTTAGCATTGCTCAGAAAATACCATAATTTCACAATTGTAATAAGACACAGATGATACACTTTGGATTTGAATCCACTTCAACTAGATTGTGGTCTAGAAATTACTGCTTCAGGATGTCTTCTTTTAGACATACAGTTGAAGTCGGAAGTTTGCAGACACCTTAGCCAAATACATTCAAACTCAGTTTTTCACAATTCCTGACATTTAATCCTAGTAAAAATTTCCTGTTTTAGGTCAGTTAGGATCACCACTTTATTTTGTGATATGTCAGAATAATAGTAGGGAGAATGATTTATTTCAGCCTTTATTTCTTTCATCACATTCCCAGTGGGTCAGAAGTTTACATACGCTCACTTAGTATTTGGTAGCATTGCCTTTAAATTGTTTAACTTGGGTCAAACATTTCGGGTAGCCTTCCACAATAAGTTGGGTGAATTTTGGCCCATTCCTCCTGACAGAACTTGTGTAACTAAGTCAGGTTTGTAGGCCTCCTTGCTCGCACATGCTTTTTCAGTTCTGCCCACAAATTTTCTATGGGATTGAGGTCAGGGCTTTGTGATGGCCACTCCAATACCTTGACTTTGTTGTCCTTGCCACAACTTTGGAAGTATGCTTGGGGTCATTGTCCATTTGGAAGACCCATTTGTGACCAAGCTTTAACTTCCTGACTGATGTCTTGAGATGTTGCTTCAATATATCCACATCATTTTCCTGCCTCATGATGCCATCTATTTTTTGAAGTGCACCAGTCCCTCCTGCAGCAAAGCACCCCCACAACATGATGCTGCCACCCCCGTGCTTCACGGTTGGGATGGGGTTCTTTGGCTTGCAAGCCTCTCCCTTTTTCCTCCAAACATAAAGATGGTCATTATGGCCAAACAGTTACATTTTTGTTTCATCAGACCAGAGGACATTTCTCGAAAAAGTATGATCTTTGTCCCCATGTGCAGTTGCAAACCGTAGTCTGACTTTTTTTGTGTGGTTTTGGAGCGGTGGCTTCTTCCTTGCTGAGCGGCCTTTCAGGTTATGTCGATATAGGACTCGTTTTACTGTGGATATAGATACTTTGTACCTGTTTCCTCCAGCATCTTCACAAGGACCTTTGATGTTGTTCTGGGATTGATTTGCACTTTTTGCACCAAAGTATGTTCATCTCTAGGAGACAGAACGCGTCTCCTTCCTGAGCGGTATGACGGCTGTGTGGTCCCATGGTGTTTATACTTGCGTACTATTGTTTGTCCAGATGAACATGGTACCTTCAGGCATTTGGAAATTTCTCCCAAGGATGAACCAGACTTGTGGAGGTCTATTTTCTGAGGTCTTGGCTGATTTATTTTGATTTCCCCATGATGTCAAGCAAACAGGCACTGAGTTTGAAGGTAGGCCTTCAAATACATCCACAGGTATGCCTCCAATTGACTCAAATGATGTCAATTAGCCTGTCAGAAGCTTCTAAAGCCATGACATCATTTTCTCTACTTTTCCAAGCTGTTTAAAGGCACAGTCAATTTAGTGTATGTAAACTTTGACCCACTGGAATTGTGATACAGTGAAATAATCTGTCGTAAACACTTGTTGGAAAAATACGTGTGTCATGCACAAAGTAGATGTCCTAACTGACTTGTCAAAACTATTGTTTCTTAACAATACATTTGTGGAGTGGTTGAAAAACAAGTTTTAATGACTCCAACCTAAGTGTATGTAAACTTCCGACTTCAACTGTATTTGTTCATGCGAAGGAGGTCTGTTTGTTCCTAAGTTGGGGATATTGTGTGTCCGGAAGAACCAGTTACAGAATTTCAATGGACAGGGGTTGAGTTCTGGGTGAAGCTAGTGACTGTCAGTGGCTCTATGTGCTGTTGTGCTCGGCTCAGCTCGCTGTGACTGGGTTGTATACAGCCACATACAACCAGGAAATGATTTATGAATAATTAAAAGGCAAAGTAAGGTGAGGAGGTATATTTTAGTTTTTACAAACTTTAGACAAGTATTAGGGCAACATTTATCCATTGTTTTTGAACTGAGGCTGGACCACTCAGGAAAACTCAAAACCTCTTGGAAAGCCATTCTGGCATGTCTTTGGCATTAAAATATGTGTAATTCTCCCGTTGTGAAATAAAAAGTTTAACCTGGGCTTTGCTCCTTTCATATTTATTTTGATCCTGACAAATTCCCCAGTCCCTGTCTTGGTACATATCAGGTAGAGGAGGTAAATAGCCATTCAGTGTTTAAAAAAATATGCTCAGAAAACATGGCAAAGTTCACCTGTCACAGCATGTCAAAGTTATACTGTGTGTGTTGACTGATTGACTGACCTACCTGGGGCTAATAGAAGCAGGTTTGTTTATGCTTTCAACCAGACGCTATTACGGGAGAGGAATTCCATCTATTTATAGGTGCACTTTTATATGTTTCTGCAGGCAGACACCATATATAGAGTGAGATGGGGAGAGTGGAGTTGCACAACAATAGTATATTTTCAATATTTGCATATCCACACATACAGTACATATCTATCCTCTTCCATCTCCTTCTGCATCCTAGCATGTCAAAGTGTGGGGGAGGATCCCCTGCCCTACATGTGGTAAATCCTCCCTGTACTCCTCCCTTCTCTATTCCACCCTTCTTCATCTCCCACCCATGTCCTCCTCCCACCGTCCCTCCTTCTGCCCTGAGCAGCATAAAAAGGGAACAGTGGCTGGGCCGTGCATCACATTCTCTCTCCTCATCCCAGGCAGGCAGACTCCCTCTCAGCAGCCATGTCCTTCTCCAGATCTAGCATGTCCTACAGCAGCAGCGGCGGTGGAGGCGGAGGTGGCACCATGTCCATGAGGTCTGGAGGTGGAGGTGGAATGGGTATGGGCTCCTCCCGCTTCTCCTCGATGGGTGGTGGTGGCGGTGGAGGAGGCCGCGTCACTGCCATGAGGGCCGGCAGTGTGTATGGAGGTGCAGGAGGCTCTGGGGTGCGCATCTCTAGCTCCTCGTTCGGTTCCGGCGGCGGAGGTGGTGGTGGCGGTTATGGTTTCAGAATGGGAGGGGGTGGCGGCGGTGGCGGCGGTGGCGGTTTTAGTTTTGGCATGGGAGGGGGTGGTGGTGGTGGCGGTGGAGGCGACATTAATGTGTCGGTCAATGAGAAGGCCACAATGCAGAACCTGAACGACCGCCTGTCCACCTACTTGGAGAAGGTGCGCATGCTAGAGGCGGCCAACGCCGAGCTGGAGCTGAAGATCCGTCAGTTCATGGAGAGCAAGACGTCCCCCAGCGCTCGCGACTACTCTGGCTTCTACGCTATTATCGCCGACCTGCAGCACAAGGTACGTGACGTGTTTCCTAGATGGCAAGAGCACTCAATAACGACATCACAGCATGTCAAAACATAATAATGTCTGCATTGTGACAATGTTATGCTTTATTAGAGAGTATAGGTACGGTGAACACATGTCAGTTACTGAGAGTGATATATGACTATTGGAAAATGCAAAATGATATACATTTGTTATAATTGATTAAACCAAGATATTGCACCGAAGATAAATGACAAGACAGTATGCATATTTGCAGCTGAAGCATTGAAAATAAAGCAGATAATTGAAGCCAATCCTTCCTCTCTTTTAAGAGCCCCTAGGCGATTGCAAAAGGTGCAATTAGTTTCTTTGTGTCATGCTTTACAATGTTCACAAAGATAACAGGTTCCCTGTAATGCTTCTATTAGCTATAATTTACAGTGCAGCTGAAACTCAGAACTGAGTGATTACAGTGTGATTTAACAGTTTGTGTGTATTGTATTAGTGTGGAATTCCACGCATGCCCCATCCTGAAATGTTTTGAAACCCTCCACCTCTCAGATCCAGGATGCCACCTGCTTGAACGGAAGCATCTATCTGAACATCGACAACGCAAAGCTCGCTGCAGACGACTTCAGAAACAAGTAAGTACACCCAACACCATCCACAGATACAGTACACTGCTGGTGCATTACATTAACCACATGGAATAACCCCAAATCTGTAAAAACCCTCATACTGTTTTTTATTACATTTTGTGTTGAATCTATAAAAAAGGAAACCAAATGACATTACCCTTCAGCTCCATCATAACCACACCCTCCCAACAGACATATCAGAAGCCTGGTGTTACTTTCTGATATTTAAACTTAATGGAATACTAGAATCTATAACCCCCCCTGCTATTCTCACAGAGGAACACATTCACGCAGTTCTTTGACCTAAGTTCTCTCTATCTCTCAGGTATGAGAACGAGCTGGCCATGCGTCAGTCAGTGGAGGCGGACATCGCCGGGCTGAAGAGGATGCTGGACGAGATGACCATGGCCAGATCTGACCTGGAGATGCAGATCGAGGGGCTGAAGGAGGAGCTCATCTATCTCAAGAAGAACCATGAGGAGGTGGGTGTGGGCTGATGGAACATATCCATACAGTCCCTTAATGTATTACATCTATTGACCATGTCAACCTGCTATGGGTCTTCACTAGAACACCATTACTGGCTTTCAAGCACATCTGTATCAAGCAATGGTGTTCAAATGTATAAGAAGATAGAGGGCAGGTCAAGTTGTTACCATCAGGCAGAGGTTAGTCACTTCTTAATCCTTTAAACTCACCCCTATGTCTTTCTCCACAGGAGCTGCTTGCCATGAGGACGCAGATGACTGGACAAATCAACGTGGAAGTGGACGCAGCACCACAGGAGGACCTGACCAGAGTAATGGCTGAGATTCGTGAGCAGTATGAGGCCGTTAGTGCCAAGAACCAGCGTGACCTGGAGTCCTGGTTCCAGACCAAGGTAGAACCTCTAGAACCCCTAAACTATGTTCATGGTGTAGATGTTCCTTTACTTCTAGTTGGTAACATTGTGACATTCTATCATGAGCTGAAATGTTGGTTTGTTTCTGTGACGATTGACCACATATTGTGTTTTACAGACAGAGACGTTGAACAAGGAGGTGGCGTCCAGCACAGAGGTTCTCCAGACCTCCAAGTCAGAGATCTCGGAGATCCGTCGCACACTGCAGGGCCTGGAAATTGAACTGCAGTCACAGCTCAGCATGGTGAGCTGTAATTACAAACATCTGACCAAGAACCACAGTTTAGGGCACATTACTTACACAACCTTCTGCAACTTTGATCAATAATCAACATTTGACTCTTTCATTATTCTCTACCATCCCTCAAGTATCTCACTTTCACTTGGACTCTAACACTATCCCTCAAGTTGTTGTATCTAGGCACCTCTACATTATTATAGCTAACCTCTACCTGCCTTCACATTCAATCACTAGAGCTAACTTTTTCAGTATGATAGTAAACATTCCAAATTCCAAACCTACTCCCACAGTTTCTTGACCCATAATCTCTGTCTCTCCCGGCCAATAGAAAGGCTCCCTGGAGAACACGCTGGCGGAGACGGAGGGTCGTTACTCCATGCAGCTGGGACGCCTCCAGAACCAAGTGACCAGTCTGGAGGAGCAGCTAATGTCTCTCCGCAGCGACATGGAACGCCAGGGCCAGGAGTACAAGATGCTGCTGGACATCAAGACACGCCTGGAGATGGAGATCGCTGAGTACAGGAGGCTGCTGGACGGGGAGGCTAGCGGGTAAGGCAGGAAGCGATTGGATGTCTCCCTCAACATTTGATTTTTAAAACAATGTTCATTTGAAGTTGACCTTCGTTTGAGCCATGGTTACTTTTGACATGAATCTACAGCTATGTGACCTTTAATAGATATTATGATCATAGATCATAGATGCTAACTATGCTAACCATTGGTTTCCCTTCTTAACAGCCTTGTTCACAGCTCCTTGAAATCTGGACACAGCTCCTCCAGCTCCCACATCAGCTCCTCTAGCTCCGGCGTCAGCTCCGGCGTCAGCTCCGGCGTCAGCTCCGGCCTCAGCTCCGGCCTCAGCTCCTCCAGCTCCGGCCCCAGCTCATCCACCTCCACCACACGCAAGGTGGTGATCGTCACAGAGGAAATGGTGGACGGCAAGGTTGTCTCCTCAAGTGAAACCAAACACACCTCTTAAGGTCCCACACACACAGCGAGGTCTGCAGCAAGCAACGTGTTAACCACATAGAAATATAATTACTAGAATGGGTATAGGAAATGTGAGGCCAGAACGTGGAATATTGCGGTTCCCCAGTGCTTTATTCATGCAACCTAAAATACAACGTTACAACTTATAAAAAGTATTTGTCAGATAAAAATCCCTATCCTCGTTATCAGTATTATTTGTTTAGGCCAGCTCTAGTTTACTCTAGTTTAAGATGTGCATAACGTCCTCCTATACTTTCTAGAATGGCTAAAGCCCCTCAGACACCCATCATGGAAAATGGACTTGAATGGGGATTTATTTTCTGGTAATTCTATTTCTATGGTTAACACCTCCAGAACAACATATTCTACTACATCTGGATGGGACACCAACAACAGACCCCATTGTGAATACAATAAAGATGCTCTGACTTGCTGACACCATCATTCTGTTTTCTGTGTCTTTCAACTTGATGTAGCTGATCTGGCATGCTCCTGTACATCTGACTATCATATAGGTTGTCATCTTTTGCACATGAGGCCAATTCTATGGTCTTGAGAAAGTATATGTGTCAGTATGATCTTGAATATATTTATGACATTCACTCGTACTGAGTTTAATACTTGCCAATATTTTTAGAAATGCTGATAGTAGAAATTTGAATGGAAGTTGTCTGCAAAATTACATCATTCTATCTCTATTAATCAAACTCTCAGTTTTTCAAGCATTAGATTCAGAGTTATATACTGTATGGAGAGTGTTTGTGTAGTCAACTCTAGTGCTGGACACCATGTTTCGGTGGAAAGATGTAAAATTGAATTCAAGTCATATGAAATGAGAGCACAACATGTATCTGCTATGACATCCATACTCACAGATTCATATAGTCAGTCTATTATAAAGCATTAATATCTCTGAAACAAGTGAAACCACACAGTGGAGTTTATAGGGTTAGTGTTGACAAATATGACTGTGGGAGACATGAGAAACTCATACAAGGCTTGAAAAGTAGAGTGCTCTACCCACAGTGGTGCACAGCCATAAATCAAGATGCAGACCACATGTAAGGGAAAGGGAAAGGGGGATACCTAGTCAGTTGCACAACTGAATGCATTCAACTGAAATGTGTCTTCTGCCTTCATCCAATATAGTAATTCATGCATTCGGATTGATTGCTTTCATCTAAACGGATTTCTTTGCCCTGGCTCCTTCTATGTGTGAACATGTCACTGCGGACTGACAGACTGACTGCACATTTCTGATTTAGCATTGCTTATAAAAGCCATAATATCACTTGATTGTGTTCTAGAGAATATTGCTATAGAATGTCTTCTTCATTACATATTTGTTCAGGCAAAGGGGGTCTGTTTGTTTCTACATTGTATGTCTGGAAGAACCAGTTACGTAATGCCAATGGACATGGGAGGACGTATTAAATGTATAATGAAGACAGAGGGCAGGTCAAGTTGTTACCATCAGGCAGAGGTTAGTCACTTCTTAATCCTTTAAAACCTGTCTAGCCCCGGGGTTCCGCTAGCGGAACTCCTCCCACATTCCACTGAAAAGGCAGAGCGCGAAATTTAAAACATATTTTTGAGAAATATTTAACTTTCACACATTAACAAGTCCAATACAGCAAATGAAAGATAAACATCTTGTGAATCCAGTCAACATGTCCGATTTTTAAAATGTTTTACAGCGAAAACACCACGTATATTTATGTTAGCTCACCACCAAATACAAAAAAGCACAGACATTTCTTTCACAGCACAGGTAGCTTGCACAAAACCAACCTAACTAACCAAGAACCAACCAAACTAACCAAGAAACAACTTCATCAGATGACAGTCTTATAAGATGTTATACAATAAATCTATGTTTTGTTCGAAAAATGTGCATATTTGAGGTATAAATCATAGTTTTACATTGCAGCTACCATCACAGCTACCATCAGAAATAGCACCGAAGCAGCCAGAGTAATTATAGAGACCAACGTGAAATACCTAAATACTCATCATAAAACATTTATGAAAAATACATGGTGTACAGCAAATGAAAGACAAACATCTTGTGAATCCAGCCAATATTTCAGATTTTTTAAGTGTTTTACAGCGAAAACACAACATAGCATTATATTAGCTTACTACAATAGCCAACCACACAACAGCATTGATTCAAGGCAACAGTAGCGATAGCGACAAAACCAGCAAAAGATATTAATTGTTTCACTAACCTTCATAAACTTCATCAGATGACAGTCCTATAACATCATATTACACAATACATATATGGTTTGTTCGAAAATGTGCATATTTAGAGCTGAAATCCGTGGTTATACATTGTGAAAATGTAGCAACTATTTTCCAGAATCTCCGGATATATTTCTGACACTCACCTATTCTGACCAAATAACTAATCATAAACGTTACTAAAAAATACTTGTTGTACAGCAAATGATAGATACACTAGATCTTAATGCAATCGCCGTGTTAGAATTCTAAAAATAACTTTAGTACGACATGCAGCTTACGTTATAGCGAGAGAGCGCCCAAAATCTGGGCGGAAACTAATAGTAAACATTTTCGACAGAAATATGAAATAACATCATAAATGGGTCCTACTTTGTTGAGCTTCCATCAAAATCTTGCACAAGGGGTCCTTTGTCCAGAACAATCGTTGTTTGGTTTTAGAATGTCCTTTTTCCCTCTAGAATTAGCAAGCAAAACTTGCCAAGTGGCGCGAAGCTGTCCATCGTGAACAAACGCAGAGAACGGAACACGCCAAAACTCCCGAAAAAAATTCAATAATCTGATTAAACTATATTGAAAAAACATACTTTACGATGATATTGTCACATTTATCAAATAAAATCAAAGCCGGAGATATTAGCCGACTATAAGGAAAGCTTTTCAGAAGCCAAAGCTGATGTCCATCCCGCGTCTTCCTGAACAAAGGAAATTGGGGTCCTGTCATTCCAAGACCTCTCTTTTGACCAAGGATCCCCATTTCACCTCTCACTGCCTATTGACATCTAGTGGAAGGCGTATGAAGTGCATGTATAGTCATAAATGTCAAGCAAATTGATAGGGAGGCCCTGGAACAGAGCCTCGATTTCAGATTTTTCACTTTCTGACAGGAAGTTTGCTGCAAAATGAGTTCTGTTTTACTCACAGATATAATTCAAACGGTTTTAGAAACTTGAGAGTGTTTTCTATCCAATAGTAATAATAATATGCATATTGTATGAGCAAGAATAGAGTACGAGGCCGTTTAAATTGGGCATGATTTTTCCCCAAAGTGAAAATAGCGCCCTCTATCCTCAACAGGTTTATAAACTCACCCCTATGTGTTTTTCCACAGGAGCTGCTTGCCATGAGGACGCAGATGACTGGACAAATCAACGTGGAAGTGGACGCAGCACCACAGGAGGACCTGACCAGAGTAATGGCTGAGATTCGTGAGCAGTATGAGGCCGTTAGTGCCAAGAACCAGCGTGACCTGGAGTCCTGGTTCCAGACCAAGGTAGAACCTCTAGAACCCCTAAACTATGTTCATGGTGTAGATGTTCCTTTACTTCTAGTTGGTAACATTGTGACATTCTATCATGAGCTGAAATGTTGGTTTGTTTCTGTGACGATTGACCACATATTGTGTTTTACAGACAGAGACGTTGAACAAGGAGGTGGCGTCCAGCACAGAGGTTCTCCAGACCTCCAAGTCAGAGATCTCGGAGATCCGTCGCACACTGCAGGGCCTGGAAATTGAACTGCAGTCACAGCTCAGCATGGTGAGCTCTAATTACAAACATCTGACCAAGAACCACAGTTTAGGGCACATTACTTACACAACTTTCTGCAACTTTGATCAATAATCAACATTTGACTCTTTCATCATTCTCTACCATCCCTCAAGTATCTCACTTTCACTTGGACTCTAACACTATCCCTCAAGTTGTTGTATCCAGACACCTCTACATTACTATAGCTAACCTCTACCTGCCTTCACATTCAATTACTAGAGCTAACTTTTTCAGTATGACAGTAAACATTCCTAATTCCAAACCTACTCCCACAGTTTTTTGACGCATCCTCTCTGTCTCTCCCGGCCAATAGAAAGGCTCCCTGGAGAACACGCTGGCGGAGACGGAAGGCCGTTACTCCATGCAGCTGGGACGCCTCCAGAACCAAGTGACCAGTCTGGAAGAACAGCTAATGTCTCTCCGCAGCGACATGGAACGCCAGGGCCAGGAGTACAAGATGCTGCTGGACATCAAGACACGCCTGGAGATGGAGATCGCTGAGTACAGGAGGCTGCTGGACGGAGAGGCTAGCGGGTAAGGCAGGAAGCGATTGGATGTCTCCCTCAACATTTGATTTTAAAAACAATGTTCATTTGAAGTTGACCTTCGTTTGAGCCATGGTTACTTTTGACATGAATCTACAGCTATGTGACCTTTAATAGATATTATGATCATAGATCATAGATGCTAACTATGCTAACCATTGGTTTCCCTTCTTAACAGCCTTGTTCACAGCTCCTCGAAATCTGGACACAGCTCCTCCAGCTCCCACATCAGCTCTTCTAGCTCCGGCGTCAGCTCCGGCCTCAGCTCCTCCAGCTCCGGCCCCAGCTCATCCACCTCCACCACACGCAAGGTGGTGATCGTCACAGAGGAAATGGTGGACGGCAAGGTTGTCTCCTCAAGTGAAACCAAACACACCTCTTAAGGTCCCACACACACAGCGAGCACTGCAGCAAGCAATGGGTTAACAACATAGAAATATAATTACTAGAATGGTTATAGGAAATGTGAGGCCAGAACGTGGAATATTGCGGTTCCCCAGTGATTTATTCATGCAACCTACAATAGAATGTTACAACTTATAAAAAGTATTTGTCAGATAAAAAATCCCTATCCTTGTTATCAGTGTTATTTGTTTAGGCCAGCTCTGGTTTACTCTTGTTTAAGATGTGCATAACGTCCTCCTATACTTTCTAGAATGGCTATAGCCCCTCAGACACCCATCATGGAACATTGACTTGAATGGGGATTTATTTTCTGGTAATTCTATTTCTATGGTTAACACCTCCAGAACAACATATTCTACTACATCTGGATGGAACACCAACAACAGATCCCATTGTGAATACAATAAAGATGCTCTGACTTGCTGACACCATGATTCTGTTTTCTGTGTCTTTCAACTTGATGTATCTGATCTGGCATGCTCCTGTACATCTGACTATCATATAGGTTGTCATCTTTTGCACATGAGGCCAATTCTATGGTCTTGAGAAAGTATATGTGTCAGTATGATCTTGAATATATTTATGACATTCACTCGTACTGAGTTTAATACTTACCAATATTTTTAGAAATGCTGATAGTAGAAATTTGAATGCAAGTTGTCAGCAAATTTACATCATTCTATCTCTATTAATCAAACTCTCAGTTTTTCAAGCATTAGATTCAGAGTTATATACTGTATGGAGAGTGTTTGTGTAGTCAACTCTAGTGCTGGACACCATGTTTCGGTGGAAAGATGTCAAATTGAATTCAAGTCATATGAAATGAGAGCACAACATGTATCTGCTATGACATCCATACTCACAGATTCATATAGTCAGTCTATTATAAAGCATTAATATCTCTGAAACAAGTGAAACCACACAGTGGAGTTTATAGGGTTAGTGTTGTCAGATATGACTGTGGGAGACTTGAGAAACTCATACAAGGCTTGAAAAGTAGAGTGCTCTACTCACAGTGGTGCACAGCCATAAATCAAGAGGCAGACCACATGTAAGGGAAAGGGAAAGGGGGATACCTCGTCAGTTGCACAACTGAATGCATTCAACTGAAATGTGTCTTCTGCCTTCATCCAATATAGTAATTCATGCATTCGGATTGATTGCTTTCATCTAAACGGATTTCTTTGCCCTGGCTCCTTCTATGTGTGAACATGTCACTGCGGACTGACAGACTGACTGCACATTTCTGATTTAGCATTGCTTATAAAAGCCATAATATCACTTGATTGTGTTCTAGAGAATATTGCTATAGAATGTCTTCTTCATTACATATTTGTTCAGGCAACGGGGGTCTGTTTGTTTCTACATTGTATGTCTGGAAGAACCAGTTACGTAATGCCAATGGACAGGGGTTGAGTTACAGGTGAATCTGGGTGACAGCGGACTCTATGTTGCACTGCTGTACTCTGCTCCGTGTGACAGCCACAAACAACCAGATAATAAGTTATGAATTATAAAAGGTTGAGGCTAAAAGGAAGCGGTATACCTTAGTTTACACACAAACAAGCTATTGCATGCTCTATTTATATAAAGAAACAAACTAAAATCAACCTAAAACGGAACACTTTATGCCACTAGCTGAATGTCAGTGGAAAGTACATTCTAGTAGGGGGAATAATAATAAAAGTATTCCTTTACTTTGCAAAATCTTGTTCATCTGCTTTCAGTTAGAGTTTATATTGTTTTTAAGATTAAAACCTGTTGAGGATAGAGGGCGCTATTTTCACTTTGGGGAAAAATCGTTCCCAATTTAAACGGCCTCGTACTCTATTCTTGCTCGTACAATATGCATATTATTATTACTATTGGATAGAAAACACTCTCAAGTTTCTAAAACCGTTTGAATTATATCTGTGAGTAAAACAGAATTCATTTTGCAGCAAACTTCCTGTCAGAAAGTGAAAAATCTGAAATCGAGGCTCTGTTCCAGGGCCTCCCTATTAATTTGCTTGAAATTTATGACTATACATGCACTTCATACGCCTTCCACTAGATGTCAATAGGCAGTGAGAGGTGAAATGGGGAGTCTAGCTATATCTATGGTTAAAAGAGAGGTCTTGGAATGACATGACCCCAATTTCCTTTGTTCAGGAAGACGCGGGAAGGACATCAGCATTGGCTTCTGAAAAGCTTTCGTTATAGACGGCTAATATCTCCGGCTTTGATTTTATTTGATAAATGTGATAATATCATCGTAAAGTATGTTTTTTCAATATAGTTTTATCAGATTATTGAAATTTCTTCAGGAGTTTTGGCGTGTTCCGTTCTCTGCGTTTGGTGACGATGGACAGCTTCGCGCCACTTGGCTAGTTTTGGTTGCTAATTCAACAGACGAAGAGGACATTCTAAATCCAAACAACGATTATTCTGGACAAAGGACCACTTGTACAAGATTCTGATGGAAGCTTACCAAAAGTAGGACCCATTTATGATGTTATTTCGTATTTCTGTCAAATGTTTACTATTATTTTCCGCCCAGATTTTGGGCGCTGTCTCGCTATAACGTAAGCTGTATGTCGTACTAAAGTTATTTTTAGAATTCTAATACGGCGATTGCATTAAGAACTAGTGTATCTTTAATTTGCTGTCCAACATGTATTTTTTAGTAAAGTTTATTTTGAGTTATTTGGTCAGAATAGGTGAGTGTCAGAAAATATATCCGGAGATTCTGGAAAAAAGTTGCTACATATTCACAATGTATAACCACGGATTTCAGCTCTAAATATGCACATTTTCGAACAAAACTTAAGTGTATTGAATAACCTGATGTTATAGGACTGTCATCTGATGAAGCTTATCAAGGTTAGTGAAAAATTATATATCTTTTGCTGTTTTTTTACGATCGCTAACTTTTGCTGCTGATAAATGGTTTGTGTTTTTGGCTATTGTGGTAAGCTAATATAATGCTATATTGTGTTTTCGCTGTAAAACACTTAAAAAATCTGAAATATTGGCTGGATTCACAAGATGTTTGTCTTTCATTTGCTGTACACCATGTATTTTTCATAAATGTTTTATGATGAGTATTTAGGTATTTCACGTTGGTCTCTGTAATTACTCTGGCTGCTTCGGTGCTATTTGTGATGGTAGCTGCAATGTAAAACTATGATTTATACCTCAAATATGCACATTTTTCGAACAAAACATAGATTTATTGTATAACATGTTATAAGACTGTCATCTGATGAAGTTGTTTCTTGGTTAGTTTGGTTGGTTCTTGGTTAGTTTGGTTGGTTTTGTGCAAGCTACCTTTGCTGTGAAAGAAATGTCTGTGCTTTTTTGTATTTGGTGGTGAGCTAACATAAATATACGTGGTGTTTTCGCTGTAAAACATTTTAAAAATCGGACATGTTGGCTGGATTCACAAGATGTTTATCTTTCATTTGCTGTATTGGACTTGTTAATGTGTGAAAGTTTAATATTTCTACAAAATATATTTTGAATTTCGCACTCTGCCTTTTCAGTGGAATGTGGGCGGGGTTCCGCTAGACAGGTTAAGATTAAGATGAAGAACTTTATTGGTCAATTGCACACAAGGTCCAAACCGAAATGACTTCCTCTTTTTACCCGACCCACACATACATACATACAGATTTTTTGGAGAGGTGCAGGGTGCTGCCACACTGGATGTCCGGGGAGCTTTTGTTGTGGGGGGTTAAGTGCCTTGCTCAAGGGCACAACAGCAGGAAATGCCGTCTAAAATTTGATACCAGTAACCCTCCGGTTGCCAGCTCACTTCCCGACTGATTTTTCCCGTCGGACCCGGGATTCAATCTTGCAACCCGGTTGCTGGCTCCCCTCTCTAACTGCTAGCCTACCTGCCACCCTTTATGGGTGATTGCACAGTAGGCACAAGCTGCAATCCAAATTTAGAAGTGGGCTTTATTTAACCCTTATTCTACCAGGTGAATTGACTGAGAAGAGAACTCATTCTTATTTATAGCAACAACCTGGGAATAGAGGTGAGGGGGTGAAAAAGTCGCTTAGAAAGCTTGGGATGATTAGATGGTCATCACGGTTGGAGGGCCAGATTTGGGAATTTAGCTAAGACATAATCATGGCCCACTAGATTGTGCGGTCTGTCATCTTTTTGGAGGGGAGAGGACAGGCAGAGGTCACTTTACATAGTTCATGCTTCATATATTTTCTCCTGGGGGGGGTTCTGCATGTTCATTCCTGTCAAACATGTACATTCTTTGCTTGTGTCTGATCAACAGAGTAGCAGTAGTGTAGAGTCAGCATGAATGTGTGTGTGTGTTCTGTGTGTGTGAGAAAATTAAGTGTGTGTGTGTGTGTGTCAAATCAAATGAAATGTTATTTGTCACACACACATGGTTAGCAGATGTTCCTGCGAGTGTAGCGAAATGCTTGTTCTTCTAGTTCCGACAGTGCAGTAATATCTAACAAGTAATCTAACAAAGTCTAACAAAATGTGTGTGTGTGTGTGTGTGTGTGTGTGTGTGTGTGTGTGTGTGTGTGTGTGTGTGTGTGTGTGTGTGTGTGTGTGTGTGTGTGTGTGTGTGTGTGTGTGTGTGTGTGTGTGTGTGTGTGTGTGTGTTGGAGTATCAGTGTGTGTGTGTGTGTGTGTGTTGGAGTATCAGTGTGTGTGTGTGTGTGTGTGTGTGTGTGTGTGTGTGTGTGTGTGTGTGTGTGTGTGTGTGTGTGTGTGTGTGTGTGTGTGTGTGTGTGTGTGTGTGTGTGTGTGTGTGTGTGTGTGTGTGTGTTGGAGTATCAATGTGAGTGTGTAGAGTCCTGTGAGTGTGCATAAAGTAAGTGCAAAAATAAAGAAATCCATAAAAAGGGTCAGTACAGATAGACCATGTAGTGATTTGGTTAGCTATTTAGTAATATCTCGTCGACAGATTTTCGTGGACAGATGAAACGGCGAGAATCTGTCAAGGCTCACGTAGAATAATGTGATTACGAGCGGCAGTAGTTCCTGGTTTTCCGTTTTCATCATTGATTATTTGGATGAATCAGAATTGGGGCGAAGGCGGTGCGTAAACTGGTACAGTGATTTTTAAGCCTGTGTGCGGATGATATGCGGTTTCCAGTAGATTCCACAGCCACAAAGTCTTGATAAATACTGGTGAAATTTGATAAAGGGAGGACTTAAGACGAGAGTTTCCATGTGGCGAAGGAGGAAACTTCGCTTCCTTCCTTTGCACAAAGGTAATCATAATTGTTAACGGCATTCCCTCCAAAAGTAAAACAGGAAATGGCAAACTTTACGAGAAATTTCTGGGTAACTGAGATGAGCTATTTAGCCGGCTGGGGACAGAAGCTGTTCAGGAGCCCGTTGGTGTCACGTACTGGTACCACTTGCCGTGAGAACAGTTTATGGCTTGGGTGGCTGGAGACTTTTCCGGGCCTTCCTTTCACGCCGCCTGATATAGAAGTCATGGATGGTAGGGAGCTTGGCCCAGGGATGTACTGGGCTGTCCACCCCACCCTCTGTGACACCATGACATCGAGGGTGGTGCAGTTGCCATACCAAGCAGTGATGCAGCCAGTCATGACGATCTTAATGGTGTAGCTGTGTACATTTTTGAGGACTTGAGGGCCCATGCCAAATCTTTTCAACCTCGTGAGGAGGAAGACGCGCTATCACGCCTTCTTCACGACTGTGTGTGTGGGCTATTTTAAGTCCTTAGTGATTTGGACACCGAGGAACTTGAAGCTCTCGACCCACTCCACTACATCCCCGTCGATGTGGATGGGGGAGTGCTCACCCCCCCCCCTGTAAGCGGTCTCATAGTCATTGGTGATCAGGCCTACCACCGTCGTGTCATCAGCAAACTTGATGGTGTCGGAGTCGTGAGTGGACAAGCAGTCGTGGGTGAACAGGGAGATCAAGAAGGGACTAAGCACACACCCTTTTGGGGCCGCCATGTTGATGGTCAGTGTGGCGGAGGTTATGTTGCCTACCCTCACCACCTTTCAGGATCTAGTTGCAGGGGGAGGTGTCAATGAACAGCATTCTCACATAGCTATTTCTCTTCTCTTGGTGGGTGAGAGCAGTGTGGAGTGCAATTGAGTATGTGTCGATCTGTTGGGGCGGTATGCAAATTGGAGTGGGTCTAGGGTGTCTGGAATGATGGAGTTGATGTGTGCCATAACCAGCCTTTCAAAACAGTTCATGATTACAGATGCGAGTCCTACAGGGCGGTAGTCATTGTGGCAGGTAGTCTTAGAGTTCTTGGGAACAGGAATGATGGGGGTCAGCTTGAGACGTGGGGATTAGAGACTGAGACAAGGAGAGGTTGTAAATGGCTGTTCAGCACAAGCACTGAAAACGTGCCCTGGAATACTGAGTGTTTACCTGATTAGCGAGATCACCCAGGGCTCTGAATCGGCGGGTGCGCTCATGCACGGCTCGGTGTTGTTGAAGCGTGCATTAAATGCATTGAGTTCTTCTAGTAGAGAGGCATCATTGGGAAGATCATGGCTGGGCCTTCCTTTGTAATCCGTAATGGACAAGAGCCCCTGCCACATGCAGCGGGTGTCGGAGTCTGTGTAATAGGATTTCAGCTTGTTCCTATATTGTCCTTATGCTTGTTTGATGTCTGTCTGGAGATCGTAGCAGGACTTCTTGTACTTGTTTGTGTCCTCAGCCAGTTGACTGAGGTGGTTAGCTTGTCGATGATATCGGCTGAGTAACGTAATTATATTCCAGTCAACGCTAGCAAAGCAGTCTTGTAGCTTAGTCTCTGATTCGGGGTACCATTTCTCTATGGAGCGGGTATTTCCTGTTTGACCTTGTAGACAGGAAGTAGGAGTATAGAGTCATGATCTGATTTGCCAAAGTGGGGACGAGGAAGGGCCTTGTATGCTTGCTTGTGGATAGAGTAACAGTGGTTTAGGACTTTATCCCCCCTACTGTGTCACGACTTCTACCGAAGATAACCCCTCTCCCTGTTCGGGAGGGGCTCGGCGCTCGGCGCCGCCGGTTTACTAGCCGCCACCGATCCCTTTTTCCTTTTCTGGTTGTTTTGTCTGTGTTCATTTTCACACCTGGTTTCAATTGCGTTTATTTCTGTGTGTGTATATAGGGCACCTGTTACCTGCCTTATTTCGTGCGGGATTAACTTTGTGTGTATTTTGCGCTCGTTTATCTTTGATGTTTCTTATTTTCGGTATTACGCACGTGTAGTTTAGTTTCGGAACTGAGTTTGTTCCTCCGTGCGTTTGGCACGAGTTTCTGTTTTTGTTTTCACATTTTGGGCACTTGTATATAGTGTCGGAACTGTGGTTGTTCCTCCGTGTGTTAGCACAAGTTTCTGGGTTCGTGGGAGAGCTAGTTTTTGGATTTTTGTCTGTGGCAATGTTGTATTGATGGACTATATATATATATAATATTTTATCTGTAACGGTCGTCTTGTGGTGAGAGATTGGACCAAGAAGCAGCGTTGTGATAGGACATAGTAATTTATTTAAATGAAACCGACGAAACACGAAAATACACTTGACTAATACAAAAACAACAAAACAAATAAACGATGTAGACAGACCTGGACTTTAGAACTTACATATACACGAAGAACGCACGAACAGGTACAGACTACAAACAAACTGAAACAGTCCCGTGTGGCGCGACAAACACAGACACAGGAGACAACCACCCACAACAAACAATGTGAAACCACCTACCTTAATATGGTTCTCAATCAGAGGAGATGAAAACCACCTGCCTCTAATTGAGAACCACATCAGGTCACCCATTAACCAACATAGAAACACATAACATAGAATGCCCACCCACACTCACGCCCTGACCGATTAACACATACAAAAACAACAGAAAACAGGTCAGGAACGTGACATTATCTATTAAACACGCTTCTCAGTAATCCCTGCTCTCCTGCGCCTGACTCCTACACCTCTCACCGAGACGCACCTTATCACATACTGGAGAAGGAGACGTGTTGATGGAAAGAACCAACCCAGATACAGGTTTCTGTGATTATATTAATTATCAATACCAATCATTAAAAACAACATACAAACAGAACATTTTATTTTTGAGGTTGCAAAGGCTAATGGTGAAGACAAGGAAGTGTATAAAAGAATAGGGTTATTATGGAACACATGAACCTCTTCACCTCCCACAATCCTCTATCCCACGCCAGCACCAAGATGCCAGTTTCTGAGAGTTTGTAAAAGCCTGCAGAGTGCAGGTATGGTCATGAGAGTACATTGCACACTGCCATGTCATAGCACATGTTATTCTATATAGTTGAGAGATACACATGTGCATGACACAAACCAGGAGAGGTTAGGAGATGTTATAGAGATAGAAATGTTTGACTAATGCGAACTTCAACTTTTGTGACCAGAGGCAAAAACACTCTTCGCATAATTTTACTCCTCTGGGTTTGAGAGTAATGTGGGTATGAAAGAAAGTGGGGAATGGAGGGATAATAGTGGGATATGGCTGTGCAATTTACTCTAGACTACATGTCATGCTAAACGAAGTAGAATTGCAGGAACTTAGCTTTACAACAGAAATGCCAGGGCCACATTTCTGGTTCTAGTCCGCTCTTGCTTGCACCATGTACTTTTAATGCAAACTGCAATTCAGCTCATTTGGTTGTGCTATTAGATGAATCACAGTGACAACACATTGAGTTGTACAAATACACAACATTTCTGTCATTGTTTTGCCATTTCAACCTTGTGCTAAACGTTTGAAAGTGCAGATATAACACATTTAGGTGACAACTAAACAAAAAATCAGACAATGTTTTTCCATTGTTTTTGGATGATTTAAAGCATAGTGATAACACATTGGGAATTCAAAAAACTTTTGTCTGTCTTTTTGAAGGGGTGAAAATAGGTTATAATCTCATTGATCAACATCTCAACCAAATATCACCCAATTGTCCATGTTCAAATTGTAACATCTGCTTCCAATTCACTCTCTCATACACGTAGATCCCCTGAACGCACCTCACTTCCCAGGCCACTTTCCAGCTCACACTCTCAATTACATAGATCCCCTGCACGCATCTCCTTCTCCAGATCCCAATCACCCTAATTCTGATTCTATTTGGAGCGCTGGTTTTCGCGTGATTTAATCCTCCTATGTATGATAGTTTTTGCCTGCCTCACTAACGACGCCTTTTCCCTGTACTTTAGCCTATCAGATTTCCTGTTATCTACCTATTTCCTGATCTCTCGGACTACGTTACTAGCCTTTTCCCTGCCTGTACTGTTGCCTTTTTGTACCCCCTGTGTATGACCTTCTGCCTGCCCCTGGACCCAGCTACCTGCCTCCTCCTATGGTCCTTTACATTAAACACCGGCTGCGCCCTACGCTTGAAACCAGCTCTCTGTCTCCCTCGTGTTCCTTACAGAAATGACATGGTGAGCCCAGTGAGATGTCACTGCAACTTACCTGTTAATATAATGTCAGCTATGGTGACAATTTACCTTCAAAGTTTAAATGTAACTTTTTTGTTACATATTCTAGTTAGACCGTGTTGACTTAAAGGCAATAGCTGTATATAGTGCAACATCTCCACCAATGTCACAATAATCCATTCTAATGCAAATCATTAACATTAACATAACTTCTGCAATGCTCAATGGCTTTAACCAAATGCAAATCAACTTTCCCACATACAGAACATGGGACTCAAATGGCAACATCTGGAGCATGCTCTGGTTATATGGAAATATGCAAACAAGCAATAGCTTGTTCTTGCATGCTGCAGATGCCAAATTCTTTGCCAAGGTGTTAAGGGAAAAGAACAGTACGTTCTATCATTAATCACAAGGGGTACGATGCCTGGAGTAATATCTCATCCCATGGTGCTATAAAGTTGGAAATGGAAGGAAAACTACTTTTGTTGGACCTGCAGACAACTACAGTGGATGGAAAATGCATAAAGTTGAGTGAAACTTAATATAATGGTACCTGAGTCTATGCATAAAATCACAAACACTATGAAGCAACAATGGACTGTTAAGTTTAAGGAAAAGGACAGGCGGTGATGACTGATTGCATCACCGCCTGGTATGGCAACTGCTCAGCATCTGACCATAAGGCGCTACAGAGGGTAGTGCGTACAGCCCAGTACATCACTGGGGCCAAGCTTCCTGACATCCAGGACCTACAGTATATACCAGGCGGTGTCAGAGGAAGGCCCCAAAAATGGTCAAAGACTCCAGAAACCGAAGTCACAGACTGTTCTCTCGGCAAGCAACACCGGAGCGCAAAGTCTTGGACCAAAAGGCTCCTTAACAGCTTCTACCCCCAAGCCATGAGACTGCTGAACAATTAATCAAATGGCAACCCGGACTATTTACATTGACCCCCTAACCCCCACTGCTTCCTGCACCTTTGTTTTTATACTGCTGCTACTTGCTGTTTATTATCTGTAAATAGTCACTTTACAAATGACCTCGACTAACCTGTGGTGGTGACGGTTAAAGTTTTGGCATGGGAAGGGGTGGCAGCGGCGGTGGCGGTTATGGTTTCGTCATGGGAGGGGTGGTGGTGGCTTTCAAGCACATGTGTGTTAAGCAATGGTGTTCAAATTCATAATGAAGACAGAGGGCAGGTCAAGTTGTTACCATCAGGCAGTGGTCAGTCACGTCTTAATCCTTTAAACTCACTACTATGTGTTTCTCCACAGGAGCTGCTTGCCATGAGGACGCAGATGACTGGACAGATCAACGTGGAAGTGGACGCAGCACCACAGGAGGACCTGACCAGAGTCATGGCTGAGATCCGTGAGCAGTACGAGTCCTTAAGTGCCAAGAACCAGCGTGACCTGGAGTCCTGGTTCCAGACCAAGGTAGAACCTCTAGAACCCCTAAACTATGTTTATGGTGTAGATGTTCCTTTACTTCTAGTTGGTAACATTGTCACATTCTATCATGAGCTGAAATGTTGGTTTGTTTCTGTGATTGACCACTTTTTGTGTTTTACAGACAGAGACGTTGAACAAGGAGGTGGCGTCCAGCACAGAGGTTCTCCAGACCTCAAAGTCAGAGATTTCGGAGATCCGTCGCACACTGCAGGGCCTGGAAATTGAACTGCAGTCACAGCTCAGCATGGTGAGCTGTAATTACAAACATCTGACCAAGGACCACAGTTTAGGGCACATTACGTACACAACTTTCTGCAACTTGTATAAAAACTCAACATTTGACTTTTTCATCATTCTCTACCATCCCCAGCTCCTCCACCTCCACCACACGCATGGTGGTGATCATCACAGAGGAAATGGTGGGTGGCAAGGTGCAAGCAACGGGTTAACAACATTGAAATATAATTCGTAGAATGGGTATAGGAAATGAGAGGCCAGCACATAGAATATTGCTGTTCCCCAGTGCTTTATTCATGCTACCTAAAATACGTTTCAATTTATACAAAGGGAATATTCACCTGAAAAGACTATCTTCATTTGTAACGACAGTCATATTCGTTCTCCTCCTCAGACGAGGAGGAGCATGGGTCGGACCAACACGCAGCGAGGTATGTAGACATAAATGATTTATTTAATGAAGACGAACACGAAAAACACTTGCATAAACTACAAAACAACAAACGACGTTAAACAGACCTGAACTTGTGAACATAAAAAACAATGAACGCACGAACAGGAAAGAACGAACGAACGAAATGAATGAATGAACGAACGAACGAACGAACGAGACGAGACAGTACCGTGTGGTGCAATAAACACAGACACAGCGACAATCACCCACAAACAAACAGTGAGAACAGCATACCTTAAATATGGTTCTCAATCAGAGGAACGTCAAACACCTGCCTCTAATTGAGAACCATATCAGGCACATTAAACCCAACATAGAAACACATAACATAGAAATGCCCACCCACACTCACGCCCTGACCGACTAACACATACAAAACAACAGAAAACAGGTCAGGAACGTGACATAACCCCCCCCTCAAGGTGCGTACTCCGGACGCACTACAAAAAGTCTAGGGGAGGGTCTGGGTGGGCATCTGACCACGGTGGTGGCTCAGGCTCTGGACGAGGTCCCCACCCCACCATAGTCAATCCCAGCTTCCGTAGCCTCCTCAAGGTGGCTACCCTCGCCACCGACCTTGGACTGGGAACCCTAGACCTGGGTCCCGCTGGACTTAGGGGCAGCCCCGGACTGAGGGACCGCTCCGGACTGGCTGGCGGATCCGGGCTGGCTGGCTGTGGCGGATCCTGGCTGGCTGGCTCTGGCGGATCCTGGCTGGCTGGCTCTGGCGGATCCTGGCTGGCTGGCTCTGGCGGATCCTGGCTGGCGGAAGGCTCTGGCGGATCCTGGCTGGCGGAAGGCTCTGGCGGATCCTGGCTGGCGGAAGGCTCTGGCGGATCCTGGCTGGCGGAAGGCTCTGGCGGATCCTGGCTGGCGGAAAGCCCTGGCGGATCCTGGCTGGCGGAAGGCCCTGGCGGATCCTGTCTGGCGGACGGCTCTGGCTGGTCCTGGCTGGACGGCTCTGGCTGGTCCCGGCTGGACGGCTCTGGCTGGTCCCGGCTGGACGGCTCTGGCTGGTCCCGGCTGGACGGCTCTGGCTGGTCCCGGCTGGACGGCTCTGGCTGGTCCCGGCTGGACGGCTCTGGCTGGTCCCGGCTGGACGGCTCTGGCTGGTCCCGGCTGGACGGCTCTGGCTGGTCCCGGCTGGACGGCTCTGGCTGGTCCCGGCTGGACGGCTCTGGCTGGTCCCGGCTGGACGGCTCTGAAAGCTCGGGACAGACGGGCAGCTCTGACGGCGCTTGGCAGACGGGCAGCTCTGACGGCGCTTGGCAGACGGGCAGCTCTGACGGCGCTTGGCAGACGGGCAGCTCTGACGGCGCTTGGCAGACGGACACACCTGTAGGGAGGAGACGGAGAGACAGCCTGGTGCGTGGGGCTGCCACAGGACCCACCAGGCTGGAGAGACCTACAGGAGGCTTGATGTTAAGAGGCACCTGAAGGACCGGGCTGTGGGGGAGCATTGGAGCTCTGGTGCGCAGCCTTGGCACCACTCCCCCAGGCTGGAATACTACTCCAGCCCGTACCCTCCAGAGTGCAGGCACAGGTTGAACCGGGCTGTGGATGAGCACTGGAGATCTAGTGCCTACTACGCGCACCTCTCCCTTAGGCTCCACTCCCACATTTGCCCGGTACGAGCGGAGCGTAGGCATAGGACGCACTGCACCCTCCCAGCGCCCCGGAGACACAGCACGCAGAGCCGGCGCAGGATACCCTGGACCGAAACTGCGTACCGGAGACCAGACGCGCTGAGCAGGCACAATACGCCCCGGCTGGATGCCCACACTCACATGACACTTTCGGAGGGCTGCCCTATAGCGCACCGGGCTATGGGCACGCACTGGCGACACCGTGCGCTTAACCGCATAACACGGTGCCTGACCAGTGACGCGTTGCTTATAATAAGCACGAGGAGTGCGCTCAGGTCTGCTACCTGGCTTAGCCACACTCCTCTCTAGCCCTCCCCCAAAAAAATTCTGGGGTTGCCTCTCGTACCTGTCGCGCTGCCGTGCTGCCTCCTCATATCGCCGCCGCTCAGCTTTCGCTTCCTCCAGCTCAGCTTTGGGGCGGCGATACTCCCCAGCCTGTACCCAGGGTCCTTCTCCGTTCAAAATCTCCTCCCATGTCCAGGAGTCCTGGGATTTCTGCTGCAGCTGTCGCTGCCCTTCTCCCCGCTGCTTGATCCTTTGGGGGTGGGTGATTCTGTAACGACAGTCATATTCGTTCTCCTCCTCAGACGAGGAGGAGCATGGGTCGGACCAACACGCAGCGAGGTATGTAGACATAAATGATTTATTTAATGAAGACGAACACGAAAAACACTTGCATAAACTACAAAACAACAAACGACGTTAAACAGACCTGAACTTGTGAACATAAAAAACAATGAACGCACGAACAGGAAAGAACGAACGAACGAAATGAATGAATGAACGAACGAACGAACGAACGAGACGAGACAGTACCGTGTGGTGCAATAAACACAGACACAGCGACAATCACCCACAAACAAACAGTGAGAACAGCATACCTTAAATATGGTTCTCAATCAGAGGAACGTCAAACACCTGCCTCTAATTTAGAACCATATCAGGCACATTAAACCCAACATAGAAACACATAACATAGAAATGCCCACCCACACTCACGCCCTGACCGACTAACACATACAAAACAACAGAAAACAGGTCAGGAACGTGACACATTATCTGTGTTATTTGTTAAAACTTCTTACGGCTGAGATCCCGTTAACGGGATCGACTTGACAACAGCCAGTGAAAGTGCAGGGCGCCAAATTCAAACAACAGAAATCTCATGATTAAAATTCCTCAAACAAAGAAGTATTTTACACCATTTTAAAGAAACTTGTTAATCCCACCACAGTGTCCGATTTCAAAAAGGCACACCATCTGATTATGTTAGGTCAGTACCTAGTCACAGAAAAACACAGCCATTTTTCCAGCCAAAGAGAGGAGTTACAAAAAGCAGAAATAGAGATTAAATTAATCACTAACCTTTGATGATCTTCATCAGATGACACTCATAGGACTTCATGTTACACAATACATGTATGTTTTGTTCGATAAAGTTCATATTTATATCCAAAAATCTTTACATTGGCGCGTTTTGCATTGGTGATTTTGCAGAGAGCCACATCAATTTACAGAAATACTCATAATAAACATTGATAAAAGATACAAGTGTTATACATGGAACTTTAAATAAACTTCTCCTTAATGCAACCGCTGTGTCAGATTTCAAAAAAAGCTTTACCGAAAAAGCACACCATGCAATCTGAGTACAGCGCGCAGACAACAAAACAAGCCATGTTGTGTTGTGGAGTCAACAGAAGTCAGAAATAGCATTATAAATATTCACTTACCTTTGATGATCTTCATCAGAATGCACTCCCAGGAATCCCAGTTCCACAATAAATGTTTGTTTTGTTCGATAAAGTCCATAATTTGTCCAAATACCTCCTTTTTGTTTGCGTGTTTAGTTCAAAAATCCAAATTCATGACGCGCAGGCCAGACAAAGTCAAGAAATTCCATTACAGTTCGTAGAAACATGTCAAACGATGTATAGAATCAATCTTTAGGATGTTTTTAACATAAATCTTCAAAAATATTTCAACCGGAGAATTTCTTTGTCTTTAGAAGCAAAAAGGAACGCAGCAACCTCTCACGGGGGCGCGCCTGAGTGAGCTCATGGCACTCTACCAGACACCTGGTTGAAACAGCTCTCATTCCCTCATCCTTCACAGTGGAAGCCTGAAACAAGGTTCTAAAGACTGTTGACATCTAGTGGAAGCCTTAGGAAGTGCAATATGACCCCATAGACACTGTATATTGGATAGGAAAACCTACAAACCTCAGATTTCCCACTTCCTGGTTGGATTTTTTCTCAGGTTTTTGCCTACCATATGAGTTCTGTTATACTCACAGACATCATTCAAACAGTTTTAGAAACTTCAGAGTGTTTTCTATCCAAATCTACTAATAATATGCATATATTAGCAACTGGGACTGAGTAGCAGGCCGTTTACTCTGGGTACCTTATTCATCCAAGCTACTCAATACTGCCCCCAGCCATAAGAAGTTAAGGGCAGCTCTGTTTAACTCTAGTATGGGGTGTCCATACCATCCTCCTATTCTTTCTGGAATGGCTAAAGCCCCTCAGACACCCATCATGGAACATTGACTTCAATGGGTTTTATTTTCTGGTAATTCTATTTCTATGGTTAACACCTCCAGAACAACATATTCTACTACATCTGGATGGGACACCAACAACAGACCCCATTGTGAATACAATAAAGATGCTCTGACTTGCTGAAACCATCATTCTGTTTTCTGTATTTTTTATTTGATGTATTTTGTATTCCCATTAGCTGCAGCCAAGGAAGCAGCTACTCTTCCTGGGGTCCAAACACCACTTACATTAAACCACTTACATTACATAGAAAACGATAGATTAAACAGAACATCATATAACATTATTACACCACTACATATCGACAATACAAAATGTACGATACAAAATGTAATATACCACCATACAAAATTATTACAATGTATGCGTGTGTGTCTCTTTACAATCCCCGCTATTCCATAAGACGCATTTTTACTTGTTTTTTAAAATCTGATTCTACTGCTTGCATCAGTTACCTGATGTGGAATAGAGTTCCATGTAGTCATGGCTCTATGTAGTACTGTCCGCCTCCCATAGTCTGTTCTGGATTGGGGATTGTGAAGAGACCTCTGGTGGCATGTCTTGGGGGGTGTCCGAGCTGTGTGCTAGTAGTTTAAACAGACGGCTCGGTACATTCAGCTTGTCAACACTTCATACAAAAACAAGCAGTGATGACGTCAACCCGTTTGCTGACTCGCCTCTCTAACCGCTTGGCTACCTGCCACCCTTAGGCACATCCTGCAATCTAAACTGAGAGGTGGGTGTACACCAGTGGTTTATTTAACTCTTATTCTACCAGGTGAATTGACTGAGAAGAGAACACATTCTTATTTATAGCAACCACCTACGAAAAGTTGCATTGGAGAGGTTCGGGAATGAAAGATAGTCATCCCGGTAGGAGGGCCAGATTTGGGAATTTAGCTAGGACATAATCATGGCACACTAGATTGTGTGGTCTGTCATCTTTTTGGCGGGGAGAGGACAGGCAGAGGTCACTTTACATAGTTCATGCTTCATACATTTTCTCCTGGGGGGGTTCTGCATGTTCATTCCTGTCAAACATGTACATTCTTTGCTTGTGTCTGATCAACAGAGTAGCAGCAGCGTATATGATGATTGTTTGTGTGAGTTTGAGTGTGTGTGTGTAGAGTCAGCATGAATGTGTGTGTGTGTTCTGTGTGTGTGATAAAATTAAGTGTGTGTGTGTGTGTGTGTGTGTGTGTGGGTGTGTGCGTGTGTGTTTGTTTGTTGGAGTATTGATGTGAGTGTGTTTGAGTGTGTAGAGTCCGTGCAGAAATAAAAAAAGAATACATACAAAGGGTAATGCAGATTGTCTGTGTAGTGATTGTTAGCTTTTTAGTAAAATCTCATGGACAGATTTTCGTGGACAGATGAAACGGCGAGAATCTGTCAAGGCTCACATAGAATAATGTGATTACGAGTGGCAGTGGTTCCTGGTTTTCCGTTTTCATCATTGATTATTTGGATGAATCAGAATTGGGGCGAAGGCGGTGCGTAAACTGGTGCAGTGATTTTCAAGCCTGTGTGCAGATGATAAATGGCTTCCACTAGATTCCACAGCCACAAAGTCAAACTTGGCTTTATAATTTTTTTCTTCTTTTTAGCCATGATAAACACTTGTGAAATTAGCGATAGGGAGGGCTTTGGCCGAGAGTTTCCATTTGCAAGGGAGGAGACTTCGCTTCCTTCCTTGGCACGGAGGTAATCATAATCTCTCCAAAAGTAAAACAGGAATTGGAAACTTTCACGAGAAACCTCTGGGTAACTGAGATGAGCTATTTAGCAGTTTTATGGCTGGGGATAGAAGCTGTTCAGGAGCCTGTTGGTGTCACGTACTGGTACGGCTTGCTGCGCGGAAGCAGAGAGAACAGTCTATGGCTTGGGTGGCTGGAGTCTTCAACAATTTTCCGGGCCTTCCTTTCACACCGCCTGATATAGAAGTCATGGATGGTAGGGAGCTCGGCTCCAGGGATGTACTGGGCTGTCCGCCCCACCCTCTGTAGCACCATGCGATCGAGGGTGGTGCAGTTGCCATACCAAGCAGTGATGCAGCCAGTCATGATGCTCTCAATGGTGCAGCTATATAACTTTTTGAGGATTTGAGGGCCCATGCCAAATCTTTTCAACCTCCTGAGGAGGAAGACGCGCTTTCATGACTTCTTCACGGCTGTGGGCCATTTTAAGTCCTTATTGATTTATACACAAAGCAACTTGAAGCTTTTGACCCACTCCACTACATCCCCGTCGATGTGGATGGGGGATTGCTCACCCCCCTGTTTCATGTAGTCCATGATCAGCTCCTTGGTCTTACTGATGTTGAGGGAGAGGTTGTTGTCCTGGCACCACACTGTCAGATCATTGACCTCCACCCTGTAGGCAGTGTTATAGTCACCGGTGATCAGGCCTACCACCATTGTGTCATCAGCAAACTTGATGAGGGTGTCGGAGTCGTGCGTGGCCACACAGTCGTGGGTGAACAGGGAGGACAAGAGGGGACTAAGCACACCCCCCTGTTGGGCCCCCGTGTTGAGGATCAGTGTGGCTGAGGCTATGTTGCCTACCCTCACCACCTTGGGTCGGCCTATCAGGAAATCCAGGATCCAGTTGCAGAAGGAGGTGTTCAGTCACAGGTTCCTCGTGGGCTTGGAGGGGGCTATGGTGTTGAACGCTGAGCTGTAGTCAATGAACAGCATTCTCACATAGGTATTACTCTTATCTAGGTGGGTGAAATCAATGTGGAGTGCAATTGAGATTGCGTCGTCTATGGATCTGTTAGGGCAGAATGCAAATTGGAGTGGGTCTAGGTTCTAGGGTGTCTGGAATAATAGAGTTGATGTGTGCCATAACCAGCCTTTCAAAACACTTCATGAATACAGATGTGAGTCCTACAGGGCGGTAGTCATTGTGGCAGATAGTCTTAGAGTTCGTGGGAACAGGAATGATGGTGGTCAGCTTGAAACATGTTGGGATTAAAGACTGAGACAAGGAGAGGTTGTAAACGGCTGTTCTGCACAAGCTCTGAGAACGTGCCCTGGAATGCTGTCCGGCATCACGGCCTTGTGAGTGTTTACCTGATTAGCGAGATCCGCCAGTCCTCCGGCTCTGCGGTGGCCCTCATTCACGGCTCTGTGCTTTTTTTTTTCTTTTCGAAGTGTGCATTAAATTAATTGAGTTTTTCTGGTAGAGAGGTATCATTGGGCAGATCATGGCTGGGCCTTCCTTTGTAATCCATAATGGACTATTGCCCCTGCCACATGCGGTGGGCGGCGGAGTCTATGTAATAGGATTCCAGCTTGTTCCTATATTGTCCTTTTGCTTGTTTGATGGCTCGGTGGAGATCGTAAAGGGACTTTGTGTCCTCAACCGTAGCCTCGGTGTTGGCTGCGATAGCCCTTTGTGCGGTAAACCTGTCCTTTAGCTTAGCGCCAACCTCTGTGTTAAACCAGGGTTTTTGATTGGGGAAGCAGTGAACCTTCTGGGGACAACGTCGCTGATGTATTTCCTAATGAAGCCATTGATGGAGGTGGTTAGCTTGTTGATGCTATCAGCGGAGTACCGGAACATATTCCAGTCAGCGCTAGCAAAGCAGTCCTGTAGCATAGCGTGTCACAGATACTTCCTGGTTGACCTTGTAGATAGGAAGCAGGAGTATAGAGTGATGATCTGATTTTCCGAAGGGGGGACGTGGAAGTGCCTTGTATGCTTGCTTGTGGATAGAGTAACAGTCGCCTAGGACTTTATCGCCCCTAGTGGAGAAGGAGACGTGTTGATGGAACGAACCAACCCAGATACAGGTTTCTGGGATTATACTAGTTATTAATTCTCTTCCCCTCCCACCTCCCACCATCCCAGATCCCCAGCCAACACCCAGATGCCGGTTTCTGAGGGTTTGTAAAAGTCTGCAGAGTGCAGGTATAGTCATGAGAGTACATTGCACACTGCCATGTCATAGCACATGTTATTCTATATAGTTGAGAGATACACATATGCATGACACAAACCAGGAGAGTTTAGGAGATGTTTCAGATATAGAAATGTTTGACGAATGCAAACTTCAACTTTTGTGACCAGAGGTAAAAAAACACTCCTCGCATAATTTTACACCTCCATGTTTGGGTAGGAAAGAACGTGGGGAATGGAGGGATAACAGTGTAGTATGGCTGTGCAACAGGAAAAGGAGTACCGAGCACTCCCCAATTCTCATCGACAGAGTTGTGGTGGAGCAGGTTGAGAGCTTCAAGATCCTTGGTGTTCACATCACCAACAAACGATCATGGTCCAAACACACTAAGACAATCGTGAAGAGGGAACCACAACATCTATTCCCCCTCAGATCCTCAAAAGGTTCAACAGCTGCACCATTGAGAGCATCCTGACTGGTTGTATCACTGCCTGGTATGACAACTGCTCGGTCTCCGACTGCACGGCACTACAGAGAGTAGTGCGTATGGCCCAGTACATCACTGGGGCCAAGCTTCCTGCCATCCAGGACCTCTATGCCAGGTGGTGTCAGAGGAAGGCCCTAAAAATTGTCAAGACTCCAGCCTCCCTAGTCATAGACTGTTCTCTCTGCTAAAGCACGGCAGAGGTGCTGTAGGTCCAGAGGTGCTCTAGGTCCATCTTAGCAGCTTCTACACCAAACCATAAGACTCCTGAACAGCTAATCAAAGGGCTACCCAGACCCCTCTTTTACGCTGCATCTACTCTCTGTTTATTATCTATGCATGGTCACTTTAACTCTACCTATTTGTACATATTGCTATTGTTATTTTACTGCTGCTGTTTAATTATGTGTTACTTTTATTTTTTTATTTTCTATTTTGTATTATTTTTCTTAAAAACTAGATAGATTTGGCCTCCCGAGTGGCGCAGCTGTCTAAGACACTGCATGCAGTGTTGAGGCGTCACTGCAGCCTGGGGTTAGATCCCAGGCTGTGTCATAGCCAGCCGTGACCAGGAGACCCATGGGGCGACGCACAATTAGCCCAGTGTTGTCCGGGTTAGGGGAGGGTTTGGCCGGCCGGGATATCCTTGTCCCACCGTGCTCTAGCAACTCCTTGTGGTGGGCTGGGCACCTGCAAGCTGATTTCGATTGTCAGTTGGATGGTGTTTCCTCCGACACATTGGTGTGGCTGTCTTCCCGGTTAAGCAAGCAGTGTGTCAAGAAGCAGTGCGGCTTGGCAGGGTTGTGTTTCGGAGGATGCATGGCTCTCGACCTTCGCCCCTCCGGAGTCCGTTTGGGAGTTGCAGCGATGCGACAAGATCGTAGCTACCAATTGGAGACCACGGGGAAAAAAATATTCAAAACTAGATAGATTCACTGTTGCTATCAAAGTCATTCCAAAGGGTAGATTTAACAGAGCAAATAAAACTTAACCATACTTTATGAATGTAATATGTATTCGGCGCACGTGACAAATACACTTTGATTTGATTTCATCAACGTTGCTATTTAGGCCTATAGCATTTGTGAAAAGTCATCAACAGCTATTATTTAAATTTAACAAATTAATAAAAATGTAATTGATAATACATATAGGCCTAGGGTTTCAAGCTTTTAATTCCAGTTTGTCGACAACTTAATAATGAATGTGTTGGATTCACATCTCCATCTCAACCAAAAGAATAAGACTAAGCCATTTGGAACAGCTCTCCTTCAAATGTTGATATTTGGTTGCACTGGCCAAATTTAATTCAGTATCACTTTTGCACTACAGTAAATAGCCTAATAACTTGTCGACAACAAGCATGTTGGATTTACTTCTCCATCTCAACCAAAATCTATAGGATTGAGACAGTGGCACAAATGAAACTAGCTAAGTGTGACGACCCTCCCACTCTGTCTGCCGAATTCATTCTCTTTGCTCTTGTTTTCCTTAATAGGATGTCGGTGAGCGGAGCCTGTAGAGTCGTCAGCAAAATTGGACACACCTGGGCTCGTGTGTGTCCTGGAGATAAATATACCTTTCCCCCCTACATTGAGGAGACTCTCTACACAGACACTGTTGGTTTTTGGTTGTGTCATTTTGTGGCTTGTTGGTTTTGGCACCTCTCAAACCCCTCAATATCACCATCTATGCACGCTACCACTCACTTACATTACTGACCTCACACACCATTGTTACATTTATAGTTTACTTTAGTTAACCTGTTGAGGATGGGGGCGCTGTTGTGGCTATTTATGCTAATCGTGTAATTTTTTGAAACGGCTTCCCACAAAGTTCTTGATCGTACAATATGCATATTATTATTATTATTGGATAGAAAACAGTCTATAGTTTCTATAGGAGTTGAAATTTTGTCTCTAAGTGGAACAGAGCCCATTCTACAGCAATTTCCCTGACATGGAGTCAGATTTCAAAAAATTTGGCCACTGTTCTGGAGTCAGTTAAAAGGGCACTGTTATTGCTATGACTATACGGACACTGCTTACGTCTTCCCCTGGATGTCTTTACGTGATGACGATTTGAATGGGGTCGATTGCGCGTTCACAGGCACTATAAATTAAAAAACCCTGAGGCTAGTCACTCTTTTGGAGCTGCGTCAAGCGCCTAGAGGACACCGACCCGCACCTGTTCCAAGCATTAGTGGAGGGAGTAATATTACTCGGGTCATGTTTCTACTCGTTATGGGAGTTAAAAACATCATAAGGTAGTTAATTTAAAGCGTTTTATAGCAATTTATATCCGTTTAGTGCGATTTTGGGACATTTATTTCTTAACTTTTACTGCCTCAGAAACCCGGATCCGGGAGCACCCCCCACCCCCCACACACTGATTAGCATAGCTAGCATAGCTTCAGAAGTAGATAGTAGCATCTAAATATCATTAAATCACAAGTCCAAGACACCAGATGAAAGATACAGATCTTGTGAATAAAGCCACCATTTCAGATTTTTAAAATGTTTTACAGGGAAGACAAAATATGTAAATCTATTAGCTAAACACGTTAGCAAAATACACCACTATTCTAACTCCATCAGTTTCTTACTCCTTCAGGTGCTATCACCAATTCGGCTCAACTAAGATATTGATATCCACTAACCAAGAAAAAACCTCTTCAGATGACAGTCTGATAACATATTCATGGTATAGGATAGTTTTTGTTAGAAAAAAGTGCATATTTCAGGTAGAAATCACAGTTTACAATTGCACCCACCATCACAAATCGACTAGAATTACTAGATAGAGCAACGTGTATGACCAATTTACTCATCATAAAACATTTCATAAAAATAGACAAAGCATAGCAATGGAAAGACCCAGTTCTTGTGATTTCAGACCATATTTCAGATTTTCTAAGCGTTTTTCAGCGAAAACACAATAAATCGATAAGTTAGCATACTACATGTTCCAACGTTACCAGAGCATCGATTCCAGCCAAAGAGCGCTATAACGTAACCACCGCCAAAAGATATTAATTTTTTCACTAACCTTCTCAGAATTCTTCCGATGACACTCCTGTAACATCATTTTACAACATACATATACAGTTTGTTCGAAAAGGTGCATATTTAGCCATACAAAACCGTGGTTACACAATAAAAATACTAGGAAATCAAGCCTCAATATGTCTGACGTCATCTATCAGAGTGATCTAGTTTAATTAAAAGCTAATCATATACTTGACTAAAAAATACAGGGTTGACAGGAATCGAAAGACAAATTAGTTCTTAATGCAACCGCTGATTTACATTTTTAAAATGATCCTTACTTTTCAATACAGGGTTCGCCAAGTGAAGCTATACCAAAGCTATACCAAACAAAATGGCGAAATATGCGTTTAAAATATTTCGACAGAACAACAATTTATCATATTAAATATTGCTTACTTTGAGCTGTTCTTCCATCATATTCTTGGGCAATGTATCCTTTCTATGTTATAAACGTCTTTTGGTCGATAGATGTCCTCTGTCCTTCGAAATATCCACTAACGATCGAACGGGACCACAAAACGTGTCCAAAGTTTCAGAGTGCACAACAAAGAAATTCCTCAAAATCGCACTAAACGGATATAAATTGCTATAAAACGGTTTAAATTAACTACCTTATGATGTTTCTAAGTCCTATATCGAATTAAATTACAGACGGATACATTTCAAGTTGATAACCGAGCCTGTGAAAATGGCGTCCGGAGGTCCCATCCTGCGTAAGGGCGAGCGTCGAAAGGGGGGCTACTCTCACTCCTTGGTGTTTTATAACCTCTGAGAGCTACCTAGAAGGCCCATTCCACTTCTCATTGGTTACTGACATCCAGGGGAAGGCGGGTGCAGTTCGTGTCGTTCCATAGGATAGACAGAGACCTTAAAAACTGATCTGAAACCAGAGCTTCGCTCTCAGACCTTTCACTGTCTGTCATGGATTTCGCTGTAGAAAGTGTTCTGGGTCACCCACAGACATAATTTCAACGTTGTATGAAACTAGAAGGTGTTTTCTATCCAATATAATTAATAATATGCATATTGTACGAGCAAGAATTGAGTACTAGGCAGTTTAATTTGGAGACGACAAAATGCTAATTCGGAACAGCACCCCCTGTAGTCGCAAGAAGTTAAACGCTGTGAATTGCTGGGCACGCTTCCAGTTCATCCCGAACGCAGTTGGCATTTCCACATGGCAAGAGGACAGCTTTCCACCAAAAGACGATTGGACCCAAGAAAGGATCCTTTGCCCAAGATACCGATGGAAGAACAGCTCAAAGTAGGACATTTTTATTATGATAAATCGTGTTTCTGTCGAAAAGTGTTAGTGGCTTCGGACGCCATGTTTTTTGACGTAGCTTCGCTTGGCGCAAGCTGTATTGAAAAGTAAGGATAATTTAAAAAATGTAATTCCGCGATTGTATTAAGAATTAAATTGTCTATCAATCCCTGTCCACCCTATATTTTTTAGTCACGTTTATGAGTATTTATGTATAAGAGTAGATCACTGTCTAAGTGGCGCACAGACTTTTTCTGACCAGCTGAGCTACATTTCACATTGTCTAACCATGATTTTGGTGGCTAAATATAAACATTTTCGATCAAACTCTATATGGATTGTGTAATATGATGTTACAGGAGTGTCATCTGAAGAATTCTGAGAAGGTTAGTGAAAAAATTAATATATTTTGGCGATGTTTACTTTTATCGCTCACTTTGGCTAGAATCAATGCTGGGCTGCTATGTGCTATGTGCTATGCTAATATAACGATTTATTGTGTTTTCGCTGTAAGACACTTAGAAAATCTGAAATATTGTCTGTATTCACAGGATCTGTGTCTTTCGATTCGTGTATGCTGTGTATTTTTACGAAATGTTTGATGATTAGTAAGTAGGTAAACACGTTGCTCTAAGTAGTTTTTCTATTCCATTTGTGACGGTGGGTGCAATTGTAACCTATGCCATCTACCTGAAATATGCACTTTTTTCTAACAAAACCTATCCCATACCATAAATATGTTATCAGACTGTCATCTGATGAGTTTTTTTATTGGTTAGGGGCTATAAATATCTTAGTTTAGCCGAATTGGTGATAGCTACTGGTGTTGGTGGACAAATAAAAGATGGTGGATTATGCTAATGTGTTTTTAGGTAATAGATGTACATCTTTACATATTGTGTCTTCCCTGTAAAACATTTTAAAAATCGGACATGTTGACTGGATTCACAAGATCTGTGTCTTTCATTAGCTGTATTGGACTTTAATGTGTGAAAGTTAAATATTTAAAAAAAAAATTTTTTTTGAATTTCGCGGCACTGGTTTTTCAGTGGGGGTGGGGGGGGAGTGCCGCTAGCGCCACTCTCATCCTAGAGAGGTTAATAAATATGTTTTTGTTATTCCTTGACCTCTGCGTTGGCTCCCTTTTTGTTATGGGTTACGAGCCGGTTCGTGATAAGTGGGGGCTCTTCCGGGATCATAAGGTTGGTTCCTAGACATTTTGGCGTATAGGATTTTGTTGCATTATGATAGATTAACGCTAATTGGGATGCGATTTGGTCTGTATTCAGTGCCTTGTCTTATAAGTGTTCGGTATAGTTCCTTAGAGACGTGTCAGTGATTTTGGTTGTCCAGTGATGTCGTCAAACGGGTGCGTTGCATGGAGAAGTATGCCAGTAGGCTTAATCCTAGTGTCGCTAAGCTAACTGGTAAGTGTAGTTTGTTTGGGAGAATGTGGAGTTAGTGTTTTGATAAACTCTTTTGTTCGTTTTTTTTAGTTGAGATGTTTGGTAGGCCAAACATTACACACAGTAATGTGTGTAAACTTGTTGGTTGTGTGCTGCGTTGGAGTGCTGCGCTGGCCCCTGCCCAGGCTGGAAACTCCTGCTCTATTTGCTGTTGGGATATCGGTACGAGGTGAGTACAATCTGCTGTGTACCTCAGTGGGAGATTTGGGTAGTGCTATTTGCTACCCGGAGCAATCTCCTTTCTTTTCCCCTTAGCGACGTGCTCCACTTTGGAATACGTTGGGGATGGTTATTTTGTTTGTTATTTTTGTGTGGTGTCCGTGGACGGAGCAGTTGTCCCGGGGGCACATCTGTGGCTGGGGATTTTCCAGTGTGCTGGGGGGTGGTTCCATGCCAGAGGGCTACTGTGTGTAATTACCCACTGCGAATCCGCACGAAGACTAGGGTTGAGTTATTGTAGGATTTGGGGAAGCTCCTTATATATCTCATCTCCTGTGGTGCCCAGTGTGATTGGCGTTTCTCTTGTTGTCGTCTGGTGTGCTCAGAAGAGGGGAAGAGCGAGATCATTTTTAGTAGTTACTTGTGACTATGGGGTCTAACGTAGACAAGTCCATTTGTGTTCCATCAGAGGAACTGTTAGACGTATGTACTAAAGAACAGCTGTTGAAGATCGCTGAACTCTACCAAGTTGAAATTAGTGATAAACGTCAAAACAAATTGTTAGGTTGATATTGAAGGCCAATCTGATTGAGAGTGGTATAATTGTAGATACCATTGGGGCAGCCTCTGCCGAGGACTCGCCACCTCCCCAACCGTCTCCGCATTTCATTACAATGGCCGCTCCGTCTGTTAGCCCTAGTAGTCTTTCTTTTGAACAGCAGAAAGAACTGCTTCTGTTACAGCTCGATCATGATCGTGTTGAGCACGATAAGGAAATTGAATTTAAACAGGATTTTGAGCGTGCTAAAATCAAGCTACAACACTTCGAGGTGTATGTCGAGTGCAGTACGGTACCTATTGTGATCTACACCGACCATAACCCTATCACCTTTTCGAGGTCTACGATGTGTCCTAACCAGAGGATAATGAGATGGTGTTTGTTTTTACAGGCATTTCATCTCGATGTGCGGCACATCAGGGGGACTGATAACGTCGTTGCTGACGCGCTCTCTCGTGCGCCCTGTTCCTGAACGGGTCTGGTCCTATTGATCGGTGGACACACGTTTTCTCAAACGTGTTGTCCCCTAGTGTATGCATGTCGTCCACGTGACTGACCACTGTTTATTTTGTGTTGTCCTGTTTTCTTTTCCCTGCTGTCCTCGTTTTCTTCTTTCCTCTTAAAGGATGCTTCCTGTGCGCAAAGGTTGCTGAGGTCTGGGGAGGATGAGGTTGGCTGGGGCAGTGGGACAGTGTTATCCAGGGCAGTATTTTGTTGGTGTGGTGTTCCGGGGTACTTGTGGCCCCAGGTTTTATGTGGAGGGGGGGGGGTGGGGGGGGGGGGGTGACAGCCCTCGCACTCTGTCTGCTGAATTCTTTCTCTTTGCTCTTGTATTCCTTAATAGAATGTCGGTGAGCGGAGCCGGGAGGGTTGTCAGCGAAATGGGACACCCCTCGGCTTGGGTGTGGCCCAGGGATAAATGCTGCTTTCCCTGTACATCGAGGAGACTCTCTCCACACAGACACTGTTGGTTTTTGGTTGTGGCATTTTGTATTGTTTGTGTTGGCACCTTTCAACACCCCTCATTATCCCCATCTGTGCATGCAACCACTCACTTACACTACTGATAACACACACCATTGTTACTTGTTTATAGTTTACTTTAGTTAATAAATATATTTTTGATATTCCTTGATCTCTGCGTTGGCTCCCTTTTTGTTTCTGGCTATGAGCTGGTTCATGACATAAGCAGTAGATACATCTCCTTCAAACCAAACACAATTCAATATTTTTGTAATACAATAGCCTAAAGTGAAGGCTCTTACAAACTTTTGTAACAGTTCAACCTTAAAATTAGTAAAACATCCATAGCAGTTGTTTTGGGGCTGCCAGAGGTGGAACTGCGTTTGAGCTGTCAAAGCCAGAGTGGCTCTTGGCATTATACCTAAAGCGGATATTGACAATGGCTGCAGGGAGTCCCATTAATAGAAATCCCATGCAGCCTTATTTACAAGTTCGAACGCTGGAATATGAGCAGGGCCAGCTCCAGGCATAAGTGACGTAAGCCATCTTTTGGGGCCCCCTGAACCAATTATGAAGATTTGAATTTTTCTTTTCACCTCATGGCTAAATGTGTTGAACTGCATGAATGTTTAATAAAATTGCAAAATTTTCTCTTCGCATGGCAAAATGTGTAGAACTGCAGAAAATGTACTTTAACGTATATGTTTCTCTCCGCTGTCAAGAAGGGGCCACTAAAACTATTTTGCCCGCTTGATGGGGGTGGGGCCCCCAACCAAATCTTGCTTAGAGCCAACCCTGAATGTGAGATGTAATCTACACCTCGATTTGACAGCTCCAATGCAGTTCCACCTCCAACACTGCCAAAACATCTTCTGTGCGGATGTCTGTTATTGCCAGTTAACGCAAGATCTGATTGAATATAGGCCTCAAATTCAATAAACCGATGCATAACAACAATCTCTGCGATGCTTTAGGTTCTATGATATTCAGAGGCTGAGATTTCACAAGTCAGAAACCTTTTGACTTTACTTTAATGGGAAATCTGTCGCCGTCAATTGAGCTATTCACTTACTGAAAACTGCACAAAAACCATAATGATTTTGGCTATTTTGATAGTCCCAGGTGTTCTGAATAAGAGATTATAATTGCTCCTGTCACGTTCCTGACCTGTTTTCTGTTAGTTTTGTATGTGTTAGTTGGTCAGGACGTGAGTTTGGGTGGGCAGTCTATGTTTTCTGTTTCTATGTTGGTTAATGGGTACCTAATATGGTTCTCAATTAGAGGCAGGTGGTTTTCATCTCCTCTGATTGAGAATCATATTAAGGTAGGTAGTTTCACAGTGTTTGTTTGTGGGTGGTTGTCTCCTGTGTCTGTGTCTATGTTGCACCATACGGGACTGTTTCGTTCGTTCGTCGTTTTGTGTAGTCATTTTCCTGTTCGTTCGTTCTGCGTTACATGTAAGTCCTTACGTTCAGGTTTGTCTACTCCGTTTGTTGTTTTGTTTAGTTTTAAGTGAAGTTCGTGTTTTCGTCTTTACTTTAATAAATATAATGTCAAATCACAAGTCTGCATTTTGGTTCGATCCCTGCTCCTCCTCTTCGTATGAAGAGGAGGAGGAACGCCGTTACAGAACCACCCACCAATCCAGAACCAAGCAGCGCAAGTTCGAGCAGTGGACTAATAAACAGGAATGGACATGGGAGGACGTATTAAATGGCAAGGGTTGCTACACATGGGAGGAGATCCTGGCTGGAAGGGATCGCCTCCCATGGGAACAGCTGGAGGCGCTTAGGAGAGCGGAGGCAACGGGAGAGAGGAACCGCAGATATGAAGGTACGCGGCTAGCAAGGAAGCCCGAGAAGAAACCCCAAAAATTTCTTGGGGGGGGGCTAAGAGGTTGTGGGCCAAGGGCAGGTAGGAAACCTGCGCCCACTTCCCAGGCTTACCGTGGAGAGCGGGAGTACGGGCAGACATCGTGTTACGCAGTAGAGCGCATGGTGTCTCCTGTACGTGTGCATAGCCCGGTGCGGGTTATTCCACCTCCCCGCACTGGTAGGGCTAGATTGGGCATTGAGCCAGGTGTCATGAGGCCGGCTCAACGCGTCTGGTCTCCAGTGCGTCTCCTCGGGCCGGCTTACATGGCACCAGCCTTACGCATGGTGTCCCCGGTTCGCCTACATAGCCCGGTGCGGGTTATTCCACCTCCCCGCACTGGTCGGGCGACGGGGAGTATTCAACCAGGTAAGGTTGGGCAGGCTCGGTGCTCAAGGGAGCCAGTACGCCTGCACGGTCCGGTATTTCCGGCGCCACCTTCCCGCCCCAGTCCAGTAACACCAGTGCCTACACCACGCACCAGGCTTCCAGTGCGTCTTCAGAGCCCTGTTCCTCCTCCACGCACTCTTCCTTTGGTGCGTGTCTCCAGCCCAGTGCCTCCAGTTCCGGCACCACGCACTAAGCCACCTGTGCGTCTCCAGAGCCCTGTACACACTGTTCCTTCTCCCCGTACTCGTCCTGATGTGCGTGCCCTCAGCCCGGTGCCACCAGTGCCGGTACCACGCACCAGGCAAATAGTACGCTTTGAGAGTCCAGTGTGCACTGTCCCTGCTCCCCGCACTAGCATGAAGGTGCGTGTCCTTAGCCCGGTGCCTCCAGTTCCGGCACCACGCACCAGGTCTACAGTGCGCCTTATCCGGCCAGAGCCATCCGTCTCCCCAGCGCCATCTGAGCCATCCGTCTCCCCAGCGCCATCTGAGCCATCCGTCTCCCCAGCGCCATCTGAGCCATCCGTCTGTCCCGAGCCATTAGAGCCGCCCGTCTGTCCCGAGCCGTCAGAGCCGATAGTCAGTCAGGAGCCGCTAGAGCCATTCGTCAGACAGGATCTGCCAGAGCCGCCAACCAGACAGGATCTGCCAGAGCCGTCAGCCTGCCATGAGCGTCCGGAGCCGTCAGCCTGCCATGAGCGTCCAGAGCCGTCAGCCTGCCATGAGCGTCCGGAGCCGTCAGCCTGCCATGAGCGTCCGGAGCCGTCATTCATCCAGAACTGCCTTTCAGTCCAGAGCTGTCTCTCTGTCCGGAGCTGCCCTTCAGTCCGGAGTTGCCCCTCTATCCTGAGCTACCTCTCTATCCTGAGCTACCTCTCTGTCCTGAGCTATCCCTCTGTCCTGAGCTACCTCTCTGTCCTGAGCTACCTTGTCCCGGAGCTGTCCTTGATCTTGGTGTTGCCCCTTAAATTAGGTGGGTATAATAAGAGGGTGGTCAGTCGGAGGGGGAGACGTAAGCTGGGATTGACTATGGTGGGGTGGGGACCTCGCCCAGAGCCTGAGCCACCACCGTGGTCAGATGCCCACCCTGACCCTCCCCTAGACTTTGTGCTGGTGCGCCCGGAGTTCGCACCTTAAGGGGGGGGTTATGTCACGTTCCTGACCTGTTTTCTGTTAGTTTTGTATGTGTTAGTTGGTCAGGACGTGAGTTTGGGTGGGCAGTCTATGTTTTCTGTTTCTATGTTGGTTAATGGGTACCTAATATGGTTCTCAATTAGAGGCAGGTGGTTTTCATCTCCTCTGATTGAGAATCATATTAAGGTAGGTAGTTTCACAGTGTTTGTTTGTGGGTGGTTGTCTCCTGTGTCTATGTTGCACCATACGGGACTGTTTCGTTCGTTCGTCGTTTTGTGTAGTCATTTTCCTGTTTGTTCGTTCTGCGTTTACATGTAAGTCCTTACGTTCAGGTTTGTCTACTCCGTTTGTTGTTTTGTTTAGTTTTAAGTGAAGTTCGTGTTTTCGTCTTTACTTTAATAAATATAATGTCAAATCACAAGTCTGCATTTTGGTTCGATCCCTGCTCCTCCTCTTCGTATGAAGAGGAGGAGGAACGCCGTTACAGAACCACCCACCAATCCAGAACCAAGCAGCGCAAGTTCGAGCAGTGGACTAATAAACAGGAATGGACATGGGAGGACGTATTAAACGGCAAGGGTTGCTACACATGGGAGGAGATCCTGGCTGGAAGGGATCGCCTCCCATGGGAACAGCTGGAGGCGCTTAGGAGAGCGGAGGCAACGGGAGAGAGGAACCGCAGATATGAAGGTACGCGGCTAGCAAGGAAGCCCGAGAAGAAACCCCAAAAATTTAAAAGGAGCTGTAACGGAACGCCGTTACAGCTCCTTTTACAATATTACAACACATTTGGTAGGAAGAATAACATCAAATATGGGTTGGACTAGATTTTTTTCATAATTATTATCATGAAATAGCCCAACAATATATGTCATGTTAAATCAAGTAGAATTGCAGGAACGTAGCTTTAAAACAGGAATGCCAGGGCCAAATTCTGGTCCTAGTCTGTCCCCGCTTGCACAATGTACTTTTAGTGCAATCTCAACTGCAATTCAGCTCATTTGGTTGTGCTATTAATTAGATGAAGCACAGTGATAACACATTCCGTTGTACAGATAAACAAAATATCTGTCATTGTTTTCTCATTTGAACTTTGTGCTAAATGGTTGAAAGTGCAGTTATAACACATTTAAGTGACAACTAAATTCCATTGGAATTTGGTCGTGTTTTTGGATGGTTGAAAGCATAGTGATAACACATTTGGAATTCAACAAACTTTTGGCTGTCTTTTTGAATGGGTGAATGTAGGTTAAATTCTCATTGATCAACATCTCAACCAAATATCCCCCAAATGTCCATGTTGAAATGACTTGGTGTGCCTAGTGGGATGTCACTGCAACTTACATGTTAATAATATGTCAGTGTAACGGCTGTCCTCGCTGACAGAAGGAGAGGACCAAAACGCAGAGTGGTTAGTGTTCATTATTTAATGAAAGTCAACAAAACACTTCAAAATACAAAACAACCAACAAACGTGACAAAACCGAAACAGTCCTGTGTGGCACAAACACTGACACAGGAACAAACACCCACAAAACACACGTGAAACCCCGGCTGCCTTAGTATGATTCTCAATCAGGGACAATGATTGACAGCTGCCTCTGAGAATCATACCAGGCCGAACACAAAACCCCAACATAGAAAATCACACATAGACAGCCCACCCCAACTCACGCCCTGACCAACTAAATAAATACAAGAAAAAGGAAAAACAGGTCAGGAACGTGACATAACCCCCCCCCCCTTAAGGTGCGAACTCCAGGCGCACCAGCATAAAGTCTAGGGGAGGGTCTGGGTGGGCTTCTGTCCACGGTGGCGGCTCTGGCGCTGGTCGTGGTCCCCACCCCACCATAGTCAAACCCCGCTTCCTTGGCCTCCTCCCAATGACCACCCTCCATATAAACCCCATTGGATTAAGGAGCAGCTCCGGACTGAGGGGCAGCTCCGGACTGAGGGGCGGATCCTGGCTGGCCGGCTCTGGCGGATCCTGGCTGGCCGGCTCTGGCGGATCCTGGCTGGACGAAGGCTCTGGTGGATCCTGGCTGGACGAAGGCTCTGGCGGATCCTGGCTGGACGAAGGCTCTGGCGGATCCTGGCTGGACGAAAGCTCTGGCGGATCCTGGCTGGACGAAGGCTCTGGCGGATCCTGGCTGGACGAAGGCTCTGGCTGGTCCTGGCTGGCGGAAGGCTCTGGCTGGTCCTGGCTGGCGGAAGGCTCTGGCTGGTCCTGGCTGGCGGAAGGCTCTGGCTGGTCCTGGCTGGCGGAAGGCTCTGGCTGGTCCTGGCTGGCAGACGGCTTTGAAGACTCGGGACAGACAGACAGCGCTGGGCAGGCAGGCAGCTCAGACAGCGCTGGGCAGGCAGGCAGCTCAGACAGCGCTGGGCAGGCAGACAGTTCAGACAGCGCTGGGCAGGCAGGCAGCTCAGACAGCGCTGGGCAGGCAGACAGTTCAGACACTGGCTGTGCTGGAGAGGAGGAAGGCTCTGACAGCGCTGGACAGGTGGGAGCAACTGGAGAGAGAAGACGGAGAGACAGCCTGGTGCGGGGAGCTGCCACCGGAGGGCTGGTACGTGGAGGTGGCACCGGAAAAACCGGACCGTGAAGGAGGACACGCGCTCTTGAGCACCGAGCCTGCCCAACCTTACCAGGTTGAATGGTCCCCGTAGCCCTGCCAGTGCGGCGAGGTGGAATAGCCCGCACTGGGCTATGCTGGCGAACCGGGGACACCATTTGTAAGGCTGGTGCCATGTATGCCGGCTTCATGACATCCGGCTCGATGCCCAACCTAGCCCTACCAGTGCGGCGAGGTGGAATAGCCCGCACTGGACTAAGCACGCGTACTGGGGACACCGTGCGCTTCACCGCATAACACGGTGTCTGACCAGTACGACGCCCTCTCACTCCACGGTAAGCACGGGGAGTTGGCTCAGGTATCCTACCCGGCTTTGTCAGCTATGGTTTACTTACTTATGCTTTACCTACAAAGGTTACATTTTAACTTTTTTTTCTAGTTAGACCATGTTGACTTAAAGGCAATAGCTACAGTTGAATAGCTACAGTCATTAAAACTATTTTTTCAACGTCTCCACAAATGTATTGTTAACAAACTATAGTTTTGGCAAGTCGGTTAGGACATATACTTTGTGCATGACACAAGTCATTTTTCCAACAATTGTTTACAGACAGATTGTTTCACTAATAAGTCACTGTATCACATTTCCAGTGGGTCAGAAGTTTACATACACTAAGTTGACTGTGCCTTTAAACAACTTAGACAATTCCAGAAAATGATGTCATGGCTTTAGAAGCTTCTGACAGGCTAATTGACATCATTTGAGTCAATTGGAGGTGTACCTGGGGATGTATTTCAAGGCTTACCTTCAAACTCTCTGCCTCTTTGCTTGACATCATGGGAAAATCTAAAGAAATCAGCCAAGACCTCAGAAAAACAATTGTAGACCTCCACAGGTCTGGTTCATCCTTGGGAGCAATTTCCTAACGCCTGAAGGTTCCACGTTCATCTGTACAAACAATAGTACGCAAGTATAAACACCATGGGACCATGCAGCCATCATACCGCTCAGGAAGGAGATGCGTTCTGTCTCCTAGAGATGAATGTACTTTGGTGCGAAAAGTGCAAATCAATCCCAGAACAACAGCAAAGGACCTTGTGAAGAAGCTGGAGGAAACAGGTACAAAAGTATCTATATCCACAGTAAAACGAGTCCTATCGACATAACCTGAAAGGCCGCTCAGCAAGGAAGAAGCCACTGCTCCAAAACCGCCATAAAAAAGCCAGACTACGGTTTGCAACTGCACATGGAGAAATGTCCTCTGGTCTGATGAAACAAAAATGTAACTGTTTGGCCATAATGACCATCGTTATGTTTGGAGGAAAAAGGGGGAGGCTTGCAAGCCGAAGAACACCATCCCAACCATGAAGAGGAAAATTATGTGGATATATTGAAGCAACGCCTCAAGACATCAGTCAGGAAGTTAAAGCTTGGTCGCAAATGGGATCTTCCAAATGGACAATGACCCCAAGCATACTTCCAAAGTTGTGGCAAAATGGCTTAAGGACAACAAAGTCAAGGTATTGGAGTGGCCATCACAAAGCCCTGACCTCAATCCTACAGAAAATCTGTGGGCAGAACTGAAAAAGCGTGTGCGAGCAAGGAGGCCTACAAACCTGACTCAGTTACACCAGCTGGAAAATTACCCCAAGCATACTTCCAACGTTGTGGCAAAATGACTTAATTAAGGACAACAAAGTCAAGGTATTCTGTCAGGAGGAATGGGCCAAAATTCACCCAACTTATTGTGGGAAGCTTGTGGAAGGCTACCCGAAACATTTGACCCAAGTTAAACATTTTAAAGGCAATTTTTCCAAATACTAATTGAGTATATGTAAACTTCTGATCCACTGGGAATGTGGATCAAAAAGCTGAAATAAATCATTCTCTCTAGCATTATTCTGACATTTCACATTCTTAAAATAAAGTGGTGATCCTAACTGACTGATTAAATGTCAGGAGTTTTGAAAAACTGAGTTTAAATGTATTTGGCTAAGGTGTATGTAAATTTCCCGACTTCAACTGTACACTGTATATAGTGCAACATCTCCGCCAATGCCACTATAATCCATTCTACTGCAAATCATTAACATGAGGACATAAATGCTGCAATGCTCTTTGGCATTAACCAAATGCAAATCATATTTTCCACATACTAAATGTCAGACTCAAATGGTAACCTCTGGAGCATGATAAAAATACATCTGCAAGAAATGCTCTGGTTACATGGAAATATGCAAACAAGCGACAGCTTGCTCTTGCACGCTGCAGACGCCAAGTTCCCTTCCAAGGTGTTAAGGGAAAAGAATGGTACTTTAATCCCATCTGAGGTTTCTTTTCCTGGGGTACGATGCCCGGAGTAATGACTCATCCCATGGGGGCTATATAGTGATACTTTTGTCGGTCCTGCAGACTCCTATTGTTGATGGAAAATGCATGAAGTTGAGTGAAACTTAATACAATGGTAAACTGAGTATGTGCATAAAAGGAACAATGGACTGTTGCGTTTAGGGAAAAGGACACGAGATTTTCTTGCAAGACATCAGTGTGTGAGACAAAGACAGGTCTGTTAGGGAAGAATGTTGTCTGGGTGTCAAGCGATAGATCATATTCTACCGCGAAGTTTCTTTGCAACGTGTCGTCTTAGTAACATAACAGCTACAGGTAAATAGCCATTCTGTGTGTCAATCTATATTACCAGGAAACACGGAGAAGCTCACCTGTCAAAGTTAAACTGTGTGTGTTGACTGATTGATTGACCAACCTGGGGCTAATAGAAGCAGGCTTGTCTATGCTTTCAACCAGACACTATTATGAGAGAGGAATTCCATCTGTTTACAGGGTGTGAACTTTTATATGTTTGTGCAGGCAGACACCATATATAGAGCAAGAAGGGGGAGGGTGGAGTTGCACAGCAATAGTATATTTTCAATATCCACACATAAAGCACATATCTATCTATCCTCCTCCATCTCCTTCTGCATCCTAGTGTCTGCCCGCAGGGTGTCCAAGTGGGTGGAGGAGTCCTGCCCTGCCCGACATGAGGTAATGCTTACCTGTATTCCTCCCTTCTGCCTCTCCCACCCATGTCCTCCTCCCACCGTCCCTCATTCTGCCCTGTGCAGCATAAAAAGGGAACAGTGGCTGGGCCGTGCATCACATTCTCTCTCCTCATCCCAGGCAGGCAGACTCCCTCTCAGCAGCCATGTCCTTCTCCAGATCTAGCATGTCCTACAGCAGCAGCGGCGGTGGAGGCGGAGGTGGCACCATGTCCATGAGGTCTGGAGGTGGAGGTGGAATGGGTATGGGCTCCTCCCGCTTCTCCTCGATGGGTGGTGGTGGCGGTGGAGGAGGCCGCGTCACTGCCATGAGGGCCGGCAGTGTGTATGGAGGTGCAGGAGGCTCTGGGGTGCGCATCTCTAGCTCCTCGTTCGGTTCCGGCGGCGGAGGTGGTGGTGGCGGTTATGGTTTTGGCATGGGAGGGGGCGGCGGCGGTGGCAGTTATGGTTTTGGCATGGGTGGGGGTGGGGGTGGTGGTGGTGGCGGTGGAGCCAACATTAATGTGTCGGTCAATGAGAAGGCCACAATGCAGAACCTGAACGACCGCCTGTCCACCTACTTGGAGAAGGTGCGCATGCTAGAGGCGGCCAACACCGAGCTGGAGCTGAAGATCCGTCAGTTCCTTGAGAGCAAGACGTCCCCCAGCGCTCGCGACTACTCCGGCTTCCACGCTATTATCGCCGACCTTCAGGACAAGGTACGTGACGTGTCTCCTAGATGGCAAAAGCAGTCAATGATGAATGTTATGACAATGAATATTGGACAATGCAAAATGAATTGATTCAACCAAGATATTGCACCAAAGATAGATGCAACGACAGTATGCATATTTTTCCTTGCATCATTGAAAATAAAGCAGATCATTGAAGCTATTCCTTCCTCTCTCTTAAGAGCCCCTAGGCGATTGCGAAAGGTGCGATTTGTTTCTTTGTGCCATGCTTTACGATCATAACGACAATAGGTTCCCTGTAATGCTTCTATGAGCTATAATTTACAGTGCAGCTGAAACTCAGAACTCAGAGATTACAGTGTGGTATCACTGTTTGTGTGTACTGCATTCGTGTCAAATTCCATGCATACCCATTCCTGAAATGTTTTGCCATCCTCCACCTCTCAGATCCAGGAAGCCACCTGCTTGAACGGAAGCATCTATCTGAACATCGACAACGCAAAGCTCGCTGCAGACGACTTCAGAAACAAGTAAGTACACCCAACACCATCCACAGATACAGTACACTGCTGGTGCATTACATTAACCACATGGAATAACCCCAAATCTGTAAAAACGCCTCATACTGTTTTTTATTACATTTTGTGTTGAATCTATAAAAAAAGGAAACCAACTAACATTACCCTTCAGCTCCACCATAACCACACCCTCCCAACAGACATATCAGAAGCCTGGTGTTACTTTCTGATATTTAAACCTAATGGAATACTAGAATCTATAACCCCCCTGCTATTCTCACAGAGGAACACATTCAGGTAGTTCTTTGACCTAAGCTCTCTCCATCTCTCAGGTATGAGAACGAGCTGGCCATGCGTCAGTCAGTGGAGGCGGACATCGCCGGGCTGAAGAGGATGCTGGACGAGATGACCATGGCCAGATCTGACCTGGAGATGCAGATCGAGGGGCTGAAGGAGGAGCTCATCTATCTCAAGAAGAACCATGAGGAGGTGGGTGTGGGCTGATGGAACATATCCATACAGTCCCTTAATGTATTACATCTATTGACCATGTCAACCTGCTATGGGTCTTCACTAGAACACCATTGCTGGCTTTCAAGCACATCTGTGCTACGCAATGGTGTTCAAATGTATAATGAAGACAGAGGGCAGGTCAAGTTGTTACCATCAGGCAGAGGTTAGTCACTTCTTAATCCTTTAAACTCACCCCTATGTGTTTCTCCACAGGAGCTGCTTGCCATGAGGACGCAGATGACTGGACAAATCAACGTGGAAGTGGACGCAGCACCACAGGAGGACCTGACCAGAGTAATGGCTGAGATTCGTGAGCAGTATGAGGCCGTTAGTGCCAAGAACCAGCGTGACCTGGAGTCCTGGTTCCAGACCAAGGTAGAACCTCTAGAACCCCTAAACTATGTTCATGGTGTAGATGTTCCTTTACTTCTAGTTGGTAACATTGTGACATTCTATCATGAGCTGAAATGTTGGTTTGTTTCTGTGACGATTGACCACATATTGTGTTTTACAGACAGAGACGTTGAACAAGGAGGTGGCGTCCAGCACAGAGGTTCTCCAGACCTCTAAGTCAGAGATCTCGGAGATCCGTCGCACACTGCAGGGCCTGGAAATTGAACTGCAGTCACAGCTCAGCATGGTGAGCTCTAATTACAAACATCTGACCAAGAACCACAGTTTAGGGCACATTACTTACACAACTTTCTGCAACTTTTATCAATAATCAACATTTGACTCTTTCATTATTCTCTACCATCCCTCAAGTATCACACTTTCACTTGGACTCTAACACTATCCCTCAAGTTGTTATAGCCAGGCACCTCTACATTACTATAGCTAACCTCTACCTGCCTTCACATTCAATCACTAGAGCTAACTTTTTCAGTATGAGAGTAAACATTCCAAATTCCAAACCTACTCCCACAGTTTTTTTACCCTTCATCTCTGTCTCTCCCGGCCAATAGAAAGGCTCCCTGGAGAACACGCTGGCGGAGACGGAAGGCCGTTACTCCATGCAGCTGGGACGCCTCCAGAACCAAGTGACCAGTCTGGAAGAGCAGCTAATGTCTCTCCGCAGCGACATGGAACGCCAGGGCCAGGAGTACAAGATGCTGCTGGACATCAAGACACGCCTGGAGATGGAGATCGCTGAGTACAGGAGGCTGCTGGACGGAGAGGCTAGCGGGTAAGGCAGGAAGCGATTGGATGTCTCCCCCAACATTTGATTTTAAAAACAATGTTCATTTGAACATGAACGCTCAAAGTTCGTTTGAGCCATGGTTACTTTTGACATGAATCTACAGCTATGTGACCTTTAATAGATATTATGATATTATGATATTATGATATTATGATCATAGATCATAGATGCTAACTATGCTAACCATTGGTTTCCCTTCCTAACAGCCTTGTTCACAGCTCCTCAAAATCTGGCCACAGCTCCTCCAGCTCCCACATCAGCTCCTCTAGCTCCGGCGTCAGCTCCGGCCTAAGCTCCGCCCTCAGCTCATCCAGCTCTGGCCTCAGCTCCGGCCTCAGCTCCTCCAGCTCCGGCCCCAGCTCCTCCACCTCCACCACACGCAAGGTGGTGATCGTCACAGATGAATTGGTGGACGGCCAGATTGTCTCCTCAAGTGAAACCAAACACACCTCTTAAGGTCCCACACACACTGCAAGCACTGCATTAAGCAACAGATTAACCACATAGAAATAGGATTGCTAGACTGGGTATAGGAAATGAGAGGCCATCACATGGAATATTGCTTTATTCATGCAACCTAAAATTCAATGTTTCAACTTATACAGTGTCTTCATAAGATGAAAAATCCCTATTTTCCTTATCTGTATTATTTGTTTAGGCCAGCTTCGGTTAACTGTAGTTAAAGATGTGCATACCATTCTCCTATTCTTTCTAGAATGGCTAAAGCCCCTCAGACACCCATCATGGTACATTGATTTATTTTCTGGTAATTCTATTTCTATGGTTAACACCTCCAGAACAACATATTCTATGACATCTGGATGGGACACCAACAACAGACCCCATTGTGAATACAATAAAGATGCTCTGACTTGCTGAAACCATCATTCTGTTTTCTGTGTCTTTTAACTTGATGTATCTGATCTGGCATGCTCCTATACATCTGACTATCATATAGGTTGTCATCTTTTGCACATGAGGCCAGTTCTATGGTCTTGAGAAAGCATATGTGTCAGAACGATCTTGAATAGTGTAATTTATGACATTCACTTCTGCTGAGTTGAGTTTAATACTTGGCAATATAGAAATGTGAATAGAAGAAGTCTGATTGCTAGTGTCACGAACCGGCTCGTAGCCAGTTACAAAGAGGGTGATGCGTTTACGCACTGAAGGTAGGTGAGGAGTCAAACGCAGGATAGCAGAGATGTCAGTGTAGCCTATATTTTAATCAGAGCAAGTCCAAAAACACAGTACAATACCCCAAAACAATGGGAAGTAACAGTACTCCCGTAAGGCGCAAAAACACAACACACCTTACTATAATAACCACACGCGAAATACACTGAGGAAAGCCTCCACAAGCAACAAGAAAAATTATCCCGCACAAACCTAAGCGGGGAAACAGGGGTAAATATACACACAGAAATTAAAGCAAATGAAAACAGGTGTGAATGAACCAAAGACAAAACAAACGGAAAAGGAAACATGGATCAGTGATGGCTAGTAGGCCGGCGACGCCGACCGCCTCGCACCGCCCGAACAGGGAGAGGAACCACCTTCGGTGGAAGTCGTGACAGTACCCCCCCCCCCCCCCCCCCCCCGACGTGCGGCTCCCGCAGCGCGCCGATGCCGGCATCGAGGGCGACCCGGAGGACGAGGCGCAGGGCGATCCGGATGGAGGCGGTGAAACTCCCTCAGCAGAGATGGGTCTAATACGTCCTCCACCGGCACCCAGCATCTCTCCTCTTCCCAATCCACAAGGTACTGAAGGCCCCCCACCTGACGCCTTGAGTCCAGTATGGACCGAACTTCATACGCCGGGGCCCCCTCGATGTCCAGGGGGGGCGGAGGGACCTCCCGCACCTCAGCTTCTTGAAGCGGTCCAGCCACCACCGGCCTGAGGAGAGACACATGAAACGAGGGGTTAATACGGTAATAAGGAGGAGCTGTAACCTGTAACACACCTTGTTTATTCTCCTCAGGACTTTAAATGGCCCCACAAACCGCAGACCCAGCTTCCGGCAGGGCAGGCGGAGGGGCAGGTTTCGGGTCGAGAGCGGGACCGGGTCTGGCTCTCGACCCGAAACCGCCTCACTGCGGTGACGGTCAGCGGTTGCCTTCTGCCGCCCTTCAGCCCATTTAAGGCACCCGTGGGCGGCTTCCCAGGTCTCCTTCGAGCGCCTCACCCATTTGTCTACCACAGGATTTTCGGTCTGGCTCTGATGCCATGGAACCAGAACTGGCTGATACCCCAACACACACTGGAAGTTCAATAAGTTAGTAGAGGAGTGGCGGAGTGAGTTCTGGGCCATCTCTGCCCATGGAATGAACGTCGCCCACTCCCCTGGCCGGTCCTGGCAATACAACCGCAGAAACCTACCCACATCCTGGTTTACTCTCTCCACCTGCCCATTACTCTCGAGGTAAAAACCTGAGGTAAGGCTGACCAAGACCCCCAGGCACTCCATGAACGCCTTCCAATCCCTGGACGTGAACTGGGGACCCCGATCAGAAACTATGTCCTCAGGCACCCCGTAGTGCCGGAAGACGTGTGTAAACAGGGCATCCGCAGTCTGTAGGGCCATAGGGAGACCTGGCAAAGGGAGGAGACGACAGGACTTAGAAAACCAATCCACAACGACCAGGATTGTGGTGTTGCCCTGTGACGGAGGAAGATCGGTCAGGAAGTCCAGCCGCTGTGGAACGGGAAGGGGTTGTAATTTCCCTCGGGGCAGGTGCCTAGGAGCCTTGCACTGAGCGCACACCGAGCAGGAGGAAACACAAACCCTCACGTCCTTGGCCAAAGTGGACCACCAGTACTTCCCACTAAGACTTTGCACCGTCCTACCGATGCCCGGATGACCAGAGGAGGGTGACGTATGAGCCCACCAGATCAATCTGCCACGAACATCGAACGAAACGTACACCCGTCCAGCTGGACACTGACGTGGAGTAGGCTCTGAACGTGACGCCCGCTCGATGTCCGCGTCCACCTCCCATACCACCGGTGCTACCAGACAAGAGCCCGGAGGTATGGGAGTGGGATCGATGGACCGCTCCTCTGTATCATACAGTCGTGACAGTGCGTCCGCCTTAGTGTTCTGGGAACCCGGTCTATATGACATCATAAACCGAACCCGGGTGAAAAACATAGCCCACCTTGCCTAGCGAGGGTTCAGTCTCCTCGCCGCCCGGATGTACTCTAGATTACGGTGGTCAGTCCAGATGAGAAAAGGGCGTTTAGCCCCCTCAAGCCAATGTCTCCACATCTTCAGAGCCCTGATGACAGCCAACAACTCCCGGTCCCCCACGTCATAGTTTCACTCCGCCGAGCTGAGCTTCCTCGAAAAGAAAGCACAGGGGCGGAGCTTCGGTGGTGTACCTGAGCGCTGTGAGAGCACAGCTCCAATCCCAGCCTCGGACGCGTCCACCTCCACTATGAATGCCAAAGAGGGATCCGGATGAGCCAGCACGGGAGCCGAGGTAAACAGAGCCTTCAGGCGACCAAAAGCTCTGTCCGCCTCAGCTGACCACCGCAGACGCACCGGTCCCCCCTTCAGCAGTGACGTAATGGGAGCAGCCACCTGCCCAAATCCCCGGATAAACCTCCGGTAGTAGTTGGCAAACCCTAAAAATCGCTGCACTTCCTTTGCCGTGGTGGGAGTCGGCCAATTACGCACAGCTGCAATGCGGTCACACTCCATCACCAACCCCGATGTGGAAATGCGATATCCTAGGAAGGAGACGACCTGTTGGAAGAACAAGCATTTCTCAGCCTTGACGTACAAGTCATGCTCCAACAGTCGCCCCAAGTACTCTGCGCACCAGAGACACATGTGCGGCGCGTGTAGCGGAATATATCATAATGTCATCAATATAAACCACCACACCCTGCCCATGCAGGTCCCTGAGAATCTCATCTACAAAGGATTGGAAGACTGCTGGAGCATTCTTCAACCCGTACGGCTTGACGAGGTACTCAAAATGGCCTGATGTGGTACTAAACGCTGTCCTCCACTCATCTCCCTCCCGGATACGCACCAAGTTATACGCGCTCCTGAGATCCAGTTTTGTGAAGAAGCGTGCCCCGTGAAATGACTCCATCTCCGTGGCGATGAGAGGTAGTGGGTAACTGTACCCCACTGTAATGAATTTAGGCCTCTATAGTCAATGCACAGGCGCAGACCTCCCTCCTTCTTCACAAAAAATAAACTCAAGGAGGCAGGTGACGTGGAGGGCCGAAAGTACCCCTGCCCCAGAGATTCATGGCCTGCTCCATAGCCATCGTCTCCTCCTGTGACAGGGGATACACGTGACTCCTGGGAAGTGCGGTGTCTACCAGGAGATTTATCGCACAATCCCCTCGTCGATGAGGTGGTAATTGAGTCGCCTTCTTTTTACAGAAGGCGATAGCCAAATCGGCATATTCTGAGGGAATACGCACGGTGGAGACTTGGTCTGGACTCTCCACCGTTGTTGCACCTATGGAAACTCCTACACACCTGCCTGAGCACTCCTCTGACCACCCCTTCAGAGCCCTCTGTTGCCACAAAATCTTATCAGCCTGAACAAGGGCTTATCAGCCTGAACAAGGGGGATCCCTAGACTGTAAGCAAACCACGGTCAATAAAATTCCCAGCTGCGCCTGAATCTACTAGCGCCTTATGCTGGGAATGTGGGGCAAACTCAGGAAAAGAAATCAACACATACATGTGAGCAACAGGGGACTCTGGGTGAGTCTGGTGCCTACTCACCTGGGGTGTCCGTCTCGACTCCCAGAAGAGCTCCTCCAGCACCGGTCAGCAGTGTGCCCTCTCCGACCACATCTGGTGCAGGAAAGGGCTCCTCCTCCGGTCGCCCTCGCTGCAGCACCTCTGAGCTCCATGGGCGTCGGAGCAGAGGTGCTGGGGGATGAAACGGACAGAGCCCGATCCGGACCTCTGCGGGTGGCCAGCAAGTTGTCCAGCCGAATGGACATGTCCACCAGCTGGTCCAAGGTGAGGGTGGTATCTCTACAGGCTAGCTCCCTACGGACGTCCTCACGCAAACTACACCTATAGTGATCGATCAAGGCCCTGTCATTCCATTCTGCGCCGACGGCCAAGGTCCGGAACTCCAGGGCGAAGTCCTGCACGCTCCTTGTCTCCTCCCTGAGACGGAACAGACGTTCCGTGAACTCTGGGTAGTGGTCCCTCGCCGAGTCTCCCTCATTCCAGACCGCGTTGGCCCACTCCAGGGCTTTGCCTGAGAGGCAGGAGAAAAGGGCGTTCACGCTCTCACGTCCCGAGGGAGCCGGGTGCACGGTTCCCAGGTAGAGCTCCAGCTGGAGTAAGAACCCCTGACACCTGGCAGCCGTCCCATCGTACTCCCTCGGGAGCGTGAGCCGAATGCCACTGGAGCCAGGTGACGAATGAGAGGGCTGTGGGGGTGGTTGTAGTGTTGCTGGTGGAGGAAGGCCACCTCTCTCCCACCTGTCCATCGTCGCCATCAACTGATCCATTGCTGTTCCCAGACGCTGCAGTACAGCCGTACGTTGTTGGACTCGCTCCTCCATTGATGTCGGGAGAGCGTCTGCTCCTGCTGACTCCATCATGCCGGTGCGGGATTCTGTTGCGTTTACGCACTGAAGGTAGGTGAGGAGTAAAACGCAGGAGAGCAGAGATGTCAGTGTAGCGTATATTTTAGAGAGTTGAGCCAGTTACCAAAAGGTTGTGGGATTGAATCTCCGAGCTGACAAGGTAAAAATCTGTCGTTAACCCACTGTTCCCCGGTAGGCCGTCATTGTAAATAAGAAGTTCTTCTTAACTGACTTGCCTAGTTAAATAAAGATTAAATAAAATAAAAAATAATAATAATTAAATATCTACCGTAGCTTTGATTGGACTGGTCGTGTCAACATCATACTTTCAAAATACATCTTAGCTATTAATCTAGTCATCATCATGAATCACGTCGACAATCTACCAGCAAATCCTTTTCTTTTCAATCCTTGTCATATGAATAGAAATTATAGATAAAACGTATCAGTGCTCATCGGTCATTTGACATCAACATTACACAACAAGTTGGAATTTGCAAATTCAACAATGAGTGGTTTGGAAAGAATCAGTGGCTAACTGCAAGCATTGTAAAGAAACCACTAGCCTGCTATTCAGTGGAGTGGGTGTGTGGTCCATGTCTGGGTTTAAGGGTCTCTTTCCCAAGCTTAAAGGGATAAATATTCACATGCCATGGGACAGAAAAGGTTGAATACATTGGCCATGCTGTCAAACCAGCATGGCTTCTGCCGCCTTCAAAACAACTGGATAACTCGGAACTGGGGAAAAAAAGAGCTCAGACTCAAAAAATATGTTTTGAATGGTCATCCAACTCGGAATTCCAACTTGGGAACTCTGGCCTCTTTCTAGAGCTCCGACCTGAAGATCACTGACATCATGATTCAACCTTCTTTTTTTCCGAGTTCCCAGTTGTCTTGAAAGCACCATAAATCCAGAGAATGACAGAATTTGATGACAAAGTTTGATGACAAAATATCCCCACAAGAAGGACCTTCCGCACTACCTTCCTGTTCAAGTGATCATAGCACTTGAGTACAGAGTACAGTGAGCACAGAGTCAAAAAATGTATTGTATGCTGCTGCATAAATTATGTATTATGCCAGGGAGATATGTATACTGTAGTTAAGAAAGTAATACTAAGTGTATGTTGTGTTGTAAGCTGTTACTACCCTAATAAGTTGTTCCCCTTTCCCCTCATAATTTAGCCTACTGTTCTGACTTGGTGGTGCACATGTAGGCTATAGCTTTTTGAGAAATGTAAACATTGAATATTGTAAGAGCTTTCAGAGTCTGCTTATATCCTCCCTTTATTTATTCTTCGGTAATGACTTGGTGGACAGGGAGAATACTGTAAGAATGGCCCATGTTCTGAATTCTGTCACTGCACATTTCAAAAGTGCAAATAGTTATATTGACTACGTCCGTCCTAGCTCGCTCATTAGTGTCTTATTGAAAATTACAGATTGCCTCTAATCCGCTCGTCGTCCCCTTATGCCATAGCTTGTACATATCAATTGTCAGGAGAAACCACATTTGTTTAAGCAAGTCAGCCATATCAACTATGTTTTTTAAAAAGGCAGTAAATGAGGCTGAATGAACTGTTTTGCTGCCAGACAAGGCTCTGCTGATAGCCAGGTGTAGCAGTGGTCAGGATTCACTCCATGGTGCTGAAAAGAAAGCTCTGCTGTTGGGACAGCTTTATGTAGGTTTGTGGGCACCGTTATAGTGCAATTAATGTATTGTTTAGTGTTGTGTTGTGTAGTGTAGTGGCTTTGCTGGCATGCATCTAAACATTTGTTTTGAGTTTCCCACCAAGATTTACATGCTGAAATCGCCACTGGTGGTATACAGTTGAAGTCGGAAATTTACATACACTTAGGTTGGAGTCATTAAAACTCGTTTTTCAACCACTCCACAAATTTCTTGTTAACAAACTATAGTTTTGGCAAGTCGGTTAGGACATATACTTTGTGCATGGCACAAGTAATTTTTCCAACAATTGTTTACAGACAGATTGTTTCACTTATAAGTCACTGTATCGCAATTCCAGTGGGACAGAAGTTTACATACACTAACTTGACTGTGCCTTTAAACAGCTTAGACAATTCCAGAAAATGATGTTATGGCTTTAGAAGCTTCTGACAGGCTAATTGACATTATTAGTCAATTGGTAGTGTACCTGTGGATGTATTTCAAGGCCTACCTTCAAACTCAGTGCCTCTTTGCTTGACATCATGGGAAAATCTAAAGAAATCAGCCAATACCTTAGAAAAAAAATTGTTGACCTCCACAAGTCTGGTTCATCCTTGGGAGCAATTTCCAAATGCCTGAAGGTTCCACGTTCATCTGTACAAACAATAGTACGCAAGTATAAACACGATGGGAGGTTTGCAAGCTGAAGAACACCATCCCAACCACCATCCCACCATCAGAAACCAAGCAGCATCATGTTGTGGGGATGCTTTGCTGCAGGAGGGACTGTTGCACTTCACAAAATAGATGGCATCATGAGGCGGAAAATGATGTGGATATATTGAAGCAACATCTCAAGACATCAGTCAGGAAGTTAAAGCTTGGTCCCAAATGAGGTCTTCCAAATGGACAATGGCCCCAAGCATACTTCCAAAGTTGTGGCAAAATGGCTTAAGGACAACAAAGTCAAGGTATTGGAGTGGCCATCACAAAGCCCTGACCTCAATCCCATAGAAGATTTGTGGGCAGAACTGAAAAAGCATGTGCGAGCAAGGAGGCCTACAAACCTGACTCAGTTACACCAGCTCTGTCAGGAGGAATGGGCCAAAATTCACCCAACGTATTGTGGGAAGCTTGTTGAAGGCTACCCGAAACATTTGACCCAAGTTTAACAATTTAAAGGCAATGATACCAAATACTAATTGAGTGTATGTAAACTTCTGTCCGACTGGGAATGTGATGAAAGAAATAAAAGCTGAAATAAATAATTCTCTCTACTATTATTCTGACATTTCACTTTCTTAAAATAAAGAGGTGATCCTAACTGGCCCAAGACAGGGAATTTTTACTAGGATTAAATGTCAGGAATTGTGAAAAACTGAGTTTAAAAATGTATTTGGCTAAGGTGTATGTAAACTTCCGACTTCAACTGTATGACCAGCATACTGTACCACGGCTAAGGGCTGTATCCAGGCACTCCGGTTTGCATTGTGCATAAGAACAGCCCTTAGCCGTGGCGTATTGGCCATATACCAAAACCCCTCTGGCCTTATTGCTTAAGTGTAGTTCAACCTGTTTAGAAATAGGATATTGTAATAGTAATTAGGCTACGGAAATAAGTATTACATCTAGATTGAAGTGGTGGTTGAAAAAAAGGCTAATTAGGCTTCCTGATAATTACATAACATAATTACATCATTACATCATTATATCATTACAAACAGCAACAACTATTTGGTTGTTTTATGATTAATTTAAAATTGCACCACCTGCAAGTTAGGTTTTTTCTGGTTAACACGGAACATATTACAAAATATTTCTTGCTTTGCAAACACAACAGTGGTCAAATATGTTTTTCTGAATGTGACAACACTTGTGACTCCATGGATTACATGTTTGACTCCCCGGATTACATTTGTGACTCCACGGATTACATTTGTGACTCCACGGATTACATGTGTGACTCAACGGATTACATTTGTGACTCCACGGATTACATGTGTGACTCCACGGATTACATTTGTGACTCCATGTGTGTTAGAATTAGGGGTGTTTGACACCTGACAATGTTAACTTATTCCCATTAGCACTAACTCCATCATCACTGTTGATTTATTTGCTGGCTCCTCTGTGTACAGGCAGTTAGTTATTGCATCTGTTCCTCTCTATGGGGGTGAGGAGGGAAATGTGTGTGAGATGGGATGGGGGTGTTTCAGCCAAAAGGAATTCTGGCAGAAGACGTTTTTGTTCTGTTCCTTGAAGGCCAAATCAGGTTACGTACTAAAATAATGTCATTAACTACAACTTCATGCAACCAAATCTGAGTCCCAAATGGCATGATATTACCTAAAATGTGCCCTAATTTTGACCAGAGCCCTATGGGTCCTGGTCATAAGTAATGCACTATATAGGGAATAGGGACACAGCCCAAGTCTCCTTTTTGAAATTCCTGCTGCAGGTCACAGTCACTTGAGAATGTGTGTATAATGATGTGAGTTACACAGATCCATTTGGCATCCATGTCCAATACCAAGACTGTGCTGGACATTGACAATGCCAAGCTTGCTGCTGAGGACTTCAAGATGAAGTAAGGGGCTACTAACGACTATGAATCACGACACACTATTCATATAAAACATTTGTCTTTCACTCAAGGCTCTATACAACACACTCTGAGTAGAAGTTACCCTTTTAGATACAGAGCCATAATCAGACTACCCAAGCTAAATCTTATCCATAACTATTAGTGAGGAAAAGGCTAAACTGATCAATGGTCGTGTCCGAGTACCCATACTAGCGTATTACATACTTAAACTGCATACTAATTTTGGCGTTTGATCTACCTGTAGTAGAATTCACTTGTCTTTTCCGACTCACGTGTTTGACAACAGATTAATTGACACGCTGTACCAAAATGAGTGGTGGGAGTCGATGCATTCGCGCATTAGATGAAGCATTTGGATGACTATTTTCAAATTTCATTTATTTTTCGCACACTATTTAGTACGCTAGTATGGGTGTCCAGACACTGCCAGTGTCTAGCCATCCCTACTCCATAGACAGAGCAAAAGACTACAATTTTAAAACATATTGGTAGCCTGTGTGACCTTAGCATGACCTTTGACCTTTGCCCTGCTCAGGTATGCGAAAGAGCAGGCCATGAGGATGGCAGTGGAGGCAGACATCAGTGGTCTGAGGAGGGTCCTGGATGACATGAACCTGGGCCACTCTGACCTGGAGTTGCATTACGAGGGTCTGAAGGACGAGCTCATCATGCTCAAGAGGAACCACCAGGAGGTAACAGATTGTTCCGGGCAACAGTTATTCACAGTACAACCACACTGTATAGCACAGGGGAGCTGTTTTTCACAGTACACCCATTCAAAACCACAAAGCGTTAGCAACACAAATCTAACAAAATGTCATACCTTCATATCTTTCACTCAAGTTACGATGTCCACCAACGCCTACACGTTTTCACCTCCCTCCTCACAGCCACACCTACAGTATAACAGATATGTTTGTGCTAGTGAATCTGAATAGGAATGACATGCATATGTTTACTTGTTAATACTGACCTAATAGTGCAAACAGTACTAGAAAAAATATATTGATTATTTGCTCAGTGTTCAGTGACGATATACAATGGACCCTACATGTATTTCATCCCACTTACAGCAGCAAAAAACTCACTTCAGTCGGCATCCACATGACAGTTGCTAGGCGGAAGGATATCATTGGCCACTAAGGAGTACTTAGCCCGGTTTTGTATGGGGTGTTATTGGAGCAGTTAATGTTTAGTACACAAATATGACATCTACCTAACCACTGCTGAAATCACACCGGGATTTCCTTTACACAGATGGATGGGTGTTTTTTTTACAGCACAGTTCCTCTCCCGCTCCTCACACTTCCTAGTATTCTTACTTTCTTCCATTAACTCACTATTACCCTTCGTGTGACTCTTACATGTACAAACTCACACATAACAGTTCATGTATGGTGCACAATGGGTAATATATTGACCAATAGGAGACATTAGATCAGTTGACAATAACTTAGTCTCTTAGGTTAAAAGTCCGTTGGTTGAAAAACATGTAATCACACGTGTGGTGCAGCACTGTAATAGCAAATACTCAGATCAAAAACATTGACACCTGTTTAATCGCAGTCAAGCTACTGTTGGTTGTTATGGTTACTACCTGAGGTTACGCCCTCTGACCTTTGACCTATGGGAGATTGCCCTGGTGAAGACCCACGTGGGCAGCCAGGTGAATGTATCAGTGGATGCTGCCCCATCCCAGGACCTGAACGCAGCGATGACCGAGATTAGGAAGCACTACGAGTCTGTGGCCATCAAGAACCGCAAAGAGCTGGAAGCCTGCTACCAGGGCAAGGTGAGCTGAATGACCAATATATATTTACTATATGTAGTCATTTATCTAAAAGAGTTATTCTCTAAAGTTTTTTTTTCTTCATAAGAATAATGCAATTCAGCTTTAGCCTGTCAGCTGCCCTAAAAAAAACGTGCATAAAAATATTTTTTTTTACATTTGAAGTGTCAATTAAAAAACATGTTTAAAGCATGAAGAAAGTATATTCTCTGTATAGGATGAGGTTAATGCTCTATTGAAGCATGGGAATCAATTTAGAGACTGAATGAGTTGGCTCTGAGGTAAACTGTGTTGACTAATGCTGTTTTTTTTAACCTGTATAGCTGGCCATAGTGGAGATTGAAGTCGTGACAAACAATGAGCAGCTGGTGAGCTGCCTCACAGAGTCCGAAGGACACACACACACACACACACACACACACACACACACACACACACACACACACACACACACACACACACACACACACACACACACACACACACACACACACACACACACACACACACACACACACACACACACACACACACACACACACACACACATGCTCGCGCGCTCGCTTGCACCATACTGTAATTGGAAGTGAAAACCCAGGCATGGATGATAGCATGTATGCCAGGTCTCTCTCTGCATGTCGTTATTCTGACACCCATCAATACCTTACTGACATTTTGAACTTGGCAACATGCCCACCTCATGTCTGGACTTGACCAAACATTTTTCTGGGTGTGTAGTCTATTGGAGCACCAGATTCACAACCTCTCACACACTTTTGTGCAACAGAGTTATACAATAATCGAATCTTATCCATGTGTGTCGTGCATTGGAGAGGGCACCCACTCTATCCCCCGCGAACAGAAGCAAAACTTGTGCAACAGTGTCACATACTGTGGTAGCATATCATTGGACAAGGCACCAGTATACTAACTAGTCCGTTCCAGGGGGAAGTTTTCCCTAAGTAAAGATCTAGGATCAGCTTCCCCTCCCCCAATCCTAAACTTAACCATTAGTGGGGAGAAATGCAAAAATAACCCAAGATAAGTGTCTTGGTGCTACTTCACTCTTCACCCACTCATCCCCTCCACTCCCTCCTCCCCAGATAGAAATCGTCCCTGGAGGGCACCCTGGCAGACACCCAGAAGCGCTACTCTGCTCAGCTGGCAGGGCTCCAGAGCATGGTGACTAGCCTGGAGCTCCAGCTCTCCCAGCTCCACGCCAACATCGCACACAACAAGCAGGAGTACGACATGTTGCTGAACCTCAAGACCCGGCTGGAGATGGAGATCGCAGAGTACAGGAGGCTGCTGCACGGAGAGGACGACAGCTCCACCCAAGGTAAGCCATTGTATACAGCGGGCAATAGGCCTTTGTAGACTTCTTGCCAAATGCATCATCATGAGACTGAGTCTTGCTTGATTTTAAGCTGAAAGCAAAATACTGTATTTTCAAAAGTTGAAAGTTGACAATTATTTTAGACTGTATCAAAAGTGGACTAATGAAGAAGATATGAAGAAACAAAAATGATTATAAAAGTATGCTTTAAAGTGCTCAGTATGAATGTTGCAATAATAATTACTCCATGACCATTTTTGACTCCACAGTGGTTACCAAGACGATCACAGTGACCCAGACTATTGTGGATGGAAAGGTGATGGTTCTGTTAACAGAACCACCAATAAAGATTATGTGGTTGAGTGAGAATGGGCTGTTTGGTTTCACTTGTTTCAGAGATATTAATGCTTTATAATAGACTGACCATATGAATCTGTGAGTATGGATGTCATAGCACATATATTTTGTGTTCTCATTTCATATGACTTGATTTCAATTTGACATCTTTCCACCAAAACATGGTGTCCAGCACTAGAGTTGACTACACAAACACTCTCCATACAGGTTATAACTCTGAATCTAATGCTTGAATAACTGAGAGTTTGATTAATAGAGATAGAATGATGTAATTTTGCCGACAGCCAGTGTGACGGCCCTCCCACTCTGTCTGCCGAATTCTTTCTCTTTGCTCTTGTTTTCCTTGGTGGGATGTCGGGGGGCGGAGCCGGGAGGGTCATCAGCGAGGTGGGACGCACCTGGGCTCGGGTGTGTCCCGGGGATAAGTACACCTTTTCCCCATTCATTGAGGAGACTCTCTCCACGCAGACACACTGTTATTTTTGGTTGTGGCATTTTGTGGTTTGTTTGTTTTGTCACCTCTCAACACCCCTCATTTTCACCATCTATAAATGCAACCACTCACTTAGACTACTGAATACTGACTACACACACCATTGTTACTTGTATATAGTTTTAGTTAATAAATATTTAGTTAATAAATATATTTTTGTTATTCCTTATCTCCACGTTGTCTCCCTCTGTCACGACTTCCACCGAAGGTGGTTCCTCTCCCTGTTCGGGGGTGCTCGGTTGTCGGCGTCACCGGCCTACTAGCCATCACCGATCCATGTTTCCTTTTCCGTTTGTTTTGTCTTTGGTTTTTTCACACCTGGTTTTCATTTGCTTTAATTTCTGTGTGTATATTTACCCCTGTTTCCCCGCTTAGGTTTGTGCGGGATAAATTTTCTTGTTGCTTGTGGAGGCTTTCCTCAGTGTATTTCGCGTGTGGTTATTATAGTAAGGTGTGTTGTGTTTTTGCGCCTTACGGGAGTACTGTTACTTCCCATTGTTTTTGGGTACTGTACTGTGTTTTTGGACTTGCCCTGATTAACCTCTAATTCCTCCCAAACCCGGATCCGGGAGCACCCCCCACAGTAAAAAAGCTGACTAGCATAGCCTAGCATAGCGTCACAAGTAAATACTAGCATCTAAATATCATTAAATCACAAGTCCAAGACACCAGATGAAAGATACACATCTTGTGAATCCAGCCATCATTTCTGATTTTTAAAATGTTTTACAGGGAAGACACAATATGTAAATCTATTAGCTAACCACGTTAGCAAAAGACACAATTTTTTTACTCCACCAGTTTTTTACTCCATCAGTAGCTATCACAAATTCGACCAAATAAAGATATAAATAGCCACTAACCAAGAAAAAACTTCATCAGATGACAGTCTGATAACATATTTATTGTATAGCATATGTTTTGTTAGAAAAATGTGCATATTTCAGGTATAAATCATAGTTTACCATTGCAGCCACTATCACAAAACTCACCAAAGCGACTAGAATAACTACAGAGAGCAACGTGTATTACCTAATTACTCATCATAAAACATTTCTTAAAAATACACAGCGTACAGCAATTGAAAGACACAGATCTTGTGAATCCAGACAATATTTCAGATTTTCTAAGTGTTTTACAGCGAAAACACAATATAACGTTATATTAGCTTACCACAATAGCAAACATCACAAAAGCATTGATTCAAGCAAAAACATAGCGATTAGTATAAGTCACCAAAATATATTAATTTTTTCACTAACCTTCTCAGAATTCTTCAGATGACAGTCCTATAACATCATATTACACAATGCATATAGAGTTTGTTCGAAAATGTGCATATTTAGCGGCACAAATCGTGGTTATACAATGAGAATAGTGGCCAAAACTTAGAGCAATCTGTCCGGCGCCATCTTGGAGAAGCACCTATTCTAATCGAAAACTATTCATAAACTTGACTAAAAAATACAAGTTGGACAACAAATGAAAGATAAATTAGTTCTTAATGCAATCGCTGTGTTAGATTTTTAAAATTAACGTTACTAGACATACAGTGTGCGTTACAGCCAGACCAGTGCCTGCAAAAATGGCGACCAAACACTTTTACATTTTTCCACATAAATACGGAATAACATCATAAATAGCTCTTACTTTTGGACGAGCTTCCATCAGAATCTTGGGCAAGATGTCCTTTGTCCAAAAGAATCGTTGCACGGTCCTAAAACGTCCTCTTCGCCTTTGGAATTAGCAGCTAACAATAGCTATGTCGCACAGACATGCCCAAACGTCAAAGCGCAATACTAAGGAAATACCGAAAATAGCAATATACTCGCATAAACTGATATAACTCGGTTTAAAATAACTTCGTTATGATGTGTCTAACACCTAAATCAAATTAAATTACAGACGGACATATATAAGGCCTAAAACGAGAGCGTTTGAGCATGCCATCCTGATGTCCTCTTCTGCGTCTTGACGAGCGTCGAAAAGAGCGGACACTGCATGTTATGGCCTTTTATAAGCTCAGAGAGCTACGTAGACACTCCATTCCACTTCTCATTGGTTACTGACATCCAGGGGAAGGCGGGTGCAGTTCATGTCGACCCATAGGACACATACAGAGCTTTAAACTGATCTGAGAACAGAGCCTCGTTTTCAGACCTTCGCAGTTCCTGTCATGGATTTCGCTGCAGAAAGAGTTCTGGTTCACCCACAGACATAATTCAAACGGTTTTAGAAACTAGAGATTGTTTTCTATCCAATAGTAATAATAATATGCATATTGTACGAGCAAGAATTGAGTACGAGGCAGTTTAATTTGGGAACGCTAAATGTCGAAGTTGAAACAGCACCCCCTGTAGTGTCAAGAGGTTTTAACCACTAGGCTACCTGCCGCCCCAATATATATATATAAGATATAAGATCATCAAGAACAACAACCAACCGAGCCACTGCCTGTTCACCCCGCTATCATCCAGAAGGTGAGGTCAGTACAGGTGCATCAAAGCTGGGACCGAGAGACTGAAAAACAGCTTCTATCTCAAGGCCATCAGACTGTTAAATAGCCATCACTAGCATATTAGAGGCTGCTGCCCTATATACATAGACTTGAAATCACTGGCCACTTTAATAATTGGAACACTAGTCACTTTAATAATGTTTACATATTTTGCATTACTCATCTCATATGTATATACTGTATTCTGTCCTATTCTACTGTATCTTAGTCTATGCCGCTCTGACATAGCTCATCCAAATATTTATATATTCTTAATTCCATTCCTTTACTTTACTTTACTGTATTGTTAGATATTACTGCACTGTTGGAGCTAGAAACACAAGCATTTCGCTACACCCGCAATAACATCTGCTAAACACGTGTATGTGACAAATACAATTTGATTTGATTTGATTTGTAACGTGATTTGACGTCATTTTATCTGTGGCCAATAACCTTGAGCCTTTTAGATGGGCACTTCTCATGTAACTCTATGGCAGCACACAAGGCAGCGGCAGATTTAGGTATGGGTGACATGGGCAACCACCCAGGGGTGGCACGGGGCGGGGGCGGCACGGGGCGCCCGCACCAAAAAATTTGTAATGGTGACATTTGCGCGACCGGTTTTCCGTCACTCATTTGCACGTCACGTCAATGATATCATGTCACCATGTGTGACTGTGGGTCAATTAACCTTGTCGGAGTAGGTGCCCTGATTCTAGTTTGTGAGCTAGTCAGGCTACTGCCTGGGAAGATCTCCCACTCAGAAGTACGTGATGGGGAGGGGGGCGGGGGTAGTTTGACCTCAGGTCTTCCCACTGGAAACCCGAGGTAGGGGGAGCGGGAGAATCTATCAAATAGGGCACCTCTAACTTTGTACAGTACTAACGCAATTAGTCAAATCAGTCACACTACGAAATGCTACCAAACAAACCACAAATCATTCATAATACTGTGAATATATAGTATCACAAACAAATTGTTGCATTTTTTCTGGTTTGTGAGAAATCGTTAAGAATAGTATAAAACCAGTCTGCACAGCACCAAGGTGAATTGGTTAAGTCTTGACTCTTGGTTGACAGTGTTGGGGGATGGGTAATGTATTGATGCCAAATCAACACACATGGATAAGAAAAGGTCTAAGCCATCACGTTTCCAGTTTAGGAAAAAGAGGAAAGAAGAAGAGGAGAAACAAGCAAAAGATAAAGGTATGCAACTATGTCATGTCTTTATGAGTATAATATTATGCATGTAATGAAATAGGCTAGTATAACACTTATGTTTGTAAGCCTATGTTACTATGTTGCTTGCTATGCTATTAGACATAGGGCGACAATATTCAATTTTCTGTCCAACTAGCTTACATAACATTGGATATCATTTCACACAGTTTCATCATGATAATGTGTGTAGCCTGCAGCAAAACGATTACAGCCTAACTAGCACATTATTGATTTGGTTAACTTTCATTGACGTGACATTATAAAGGTTTTCTGTGATTGTATTGACTAGGTCCTGAGCTCAGTAAGGTGAAGTTCATTTGGTTCCTATTCTGAAAGTTTGATAAATTGTGCATAATGACATGTATATTTAATTGTGCAACAAATGTATTTAGGGTGTTAGACTCATATACTGTATTTTAATGCTATGCATGTGTATGTGCCAATGTTTGTGTTGCTTCACAGTCCCCGCTGTTCCATAAGGTGTTTTTTTATCTGTTTTTTCAAATCTAATTTTACTGCTTGTGTCAGTTACTTGATGTGGAATAGAGTTCCATGTAGTCATGGCTCTATGTACTACTGTGTGCCTCCCATAGTCTGTTCTGGACTTGGGGACTGTGAAGAGACCTCTTGTGGCATCATCAAGGGGATTTAACAGTTTTACAGACATTTTCTTAATGGGTGCGTGCTTATTAATAACTGGAATAAGTAGTTTCATAAATGCGTCAAGTGCTGCGTCTGGTTGCTCCTCATTACACACCACAGACCAGCAAATATTCTTTACATCATCAACATATGAATCACTACAAAATGTATTTTACACTATATTAGGCCCAGCCTTTGGAACTTTGGTTTTCCTAGATATGGTTATTATTTTGTGATCACTACATCCTATGGATATTTTTACTGCTTTAAAGCAAATATCTGCAGCGTTAGTAAAAATGTGATCAATACATGTTGATTATTTCATTCCTGTGCTGTTTGTAACTACCTGGTAGGTTGACTGACAACCTGATCCAGTTTGAAGTTGTTTCCTGAGCAGGCAGCTTGATGATAGCCAGTCAATATTTAAATCACCCAGAAAATATATTTCTCTGTTGATATCGCAACCATTATCAAGCATTTCACACATATTATCCAGATACTGACTGTTAGCGCTTGGTGGTCTATAGCAGCTTCCCACAAGAATGGGCTTTAGGTGAGGCAGATGAACCTGTAGCCATATTACTTCAACAGTATTTAACATTAGATTGTCTCTAAGCTTTACAGGAATGTGGTTCTAAATATAGACCGCAACACCGCCTCTGATGGCATTTCTGTCTTTTCGGTAGATGTTATAACCATGTATTGCTACAACTGTATTATCAAATGTATTATCTAAGTGAGTTTCAGAGACAGTCAGAATATGAATGCCATCTGTTACAAGCAAGTTATTGACTACATGGACCTTGTTTCTTAGTCTACATATGTTAATATGGGATATTTTTTGCACTTTTCTGGGTTGCTTGATTGTTTTTAATGCTTTACTGGGAAGCTTATCAGAGGTAGACAGTACATCTGTTAATCCTACAGCTATTGTAAGCAGTAATCATGAGCCTATAAATCAGAGTTACACTGTTAGCACTGAGGCGATGTGCAATAGTAGGAGGACTACTTTATGCAGCTCACCCTGCACCATCAGCTCCAATGTAAATAACATGGTGCAAATAGGGGTAGATAAATTAAATTACTTACATTGTGTTTGCCAATGCCCCTAAGATCATGTACATTTGATGCAGCATTATGATGACTCATTGTCACAATGGTAGGGATTAACGGAGCTGGTCTTGGATCATTTACCAGTCATTGTTTCAATGCAGCCTTGAAACGCATGGACAGAGTCCAGGAGCCAAGATGATTTGGATGGACTCCGTCATTCCTGTAGAGTATCTTCTGTTTCCAGAAGGTGTCAAAGTTATCAATAAAAGTGACTCCAGCAGAGCTACAGTAATATTTTAGCCAGATGTGTAATGCCAGCAATCTGCTGAATCTTTCACACCTGCGGCCCAACGATGGTACTGGACCTGAAATTATTGGCTGTTTTTTTGAGTCTTTTAATGCTAAAATAAGTTCTTTAAAATCCATTTTCAAATGTTCCGAGCTAGCCCTCCTGATGTCGCTTGACCCCACATGGACAACGACAGTGTCAGCTCCCGGCATCTGTGGTAGAACAGTCAGAAGCAGCCTTGTTATGTCCTGTATGTGTGCTCCTCGGTAGCACAGGGTTTTTGCCTTGGGAACCGAGATGTTTCTCACCATAGAGCTGCCTATGATGATAGCTGGTCATGTTGAATGGGCCGGTCTTTCTGGCAGCCTCATGGTCTGGTGAGCCTGGGAGCTCCGAGGATCTGAACCCGAGGTCGAAGCCACCGGAGAGGGAGACAGAGCCGTGGACGAAGACGCAGGTACTTCCGGATCCAATCTTGATTGGGAAGCCACCACGGACGAAGGCGCCGGAACCTCTGGATCCAGGGCGGCAAAGCTGTTTCTGGTCTGTGTCAGTTCCGGGCTGAACATCTCCATGGAGACCCCCGTTGCCAGAGGACGCCTTTTTTCGACTTCCACGGTGAGTGACGTAGCTCCATGGCTGGTTGGTTGGGTTGAGATCAGCTCCATTCTCCAGGGAAGGGAAGGAACCCTGCCTGGCACCGGCCAGTCGGCTGTGGAGAGCCGACACGGCGGTGAAACTTCCACCAGATCAGAGCGGCGTCCGGCTACTGGGGTGGAAGAAAAAGAAAAGTAGGTGGGTGTGAGTTTCCCAGTAGCTTATGTAGGTTTGCTACTTGCTTGCTAAGAGTAGCTACTTGGCTCCTGTAGTTGCAAGCAGTTGCTACATTGAAAGTCTATGCGGTCCACATTGACTGATCTTCATGTCTTAAAGTAGTGATGGACCTTTGTTTCTCTTTGCTTATTTGAGCTGTTCTTGCACTCACTCACATCCAGAATATGGACTTAGTCTTTTACCAAATAGGGCTATCTTCTGTATACCAACCCTACCTTGTCACAACACAATTGATTGGCTCAAACACATTAAGAAGGAAAGAAATTCCACAAATTGACTTTTAACAAGGCACACCTGTTAATTAAAGTGCATTCCAGGTGTCTACCTCATGAAGCTGGTTGAGAGAATGCCAAGCGTGTGCAAAGCTGTCGTCAAGGCAAAAGGTGGCTACTTTGAAGAATCTCAAATACAAAATAAATTTTGATTTGTTCAACACTTTTTTGGTTACTACATGATTCCATGTGTGTTATTCCATAGTTTCGATGTCTTCACTATTATTCTACAACGTAGAAGATATTAAAAATAGAGAAAAACCCTTGAATGAGTAGGTGTGTCCAAACTTTTGACTGGTGCTGTATATATACGTATATATTTTTTTGCTAAACAGGTGGGGCTCAAAACAAGTGGGTCTCTGAATGAAGGATCGCCACTGTATACCACAAACCCCTGAGGTGACTTTTTGCTATTATAAACAGGTTCCCAGCGTAATTAGACCAATTATACCCATAGATTATTGTCTCATATACCACAGCTTTCAAACAATCAGCATCCAGGAGCCTGGTTTATACCCTGTTGTTATTGTATTGTTGATCCAGGTACCAAAACAATCATGATCAAGGATCATGTCCTACTTGGCAAAATAAAAAAAGGATGTGCCTTGGATTATAGACTTTACTTCTGTCAATGATTATGCAACAGTTGTGATATGATCTGGAAGGTTCAGTGGTTTTGATGTCTCTCTCTGCTACCACTAGAGTGTGCACTATAACCACAGGTATTATGTGCACCAATCAGGTTGACTTGCAGTAGGGTGTGGCCATAGAGATTTATTGTATGGGTGTGGATAGGTGACGAAGGATGGCCAGACAACACAGGCACTCTGTCTCTGTTGATACAGTGCAATGAAAAGAACAGATCCCATTTTAATTAAACAACTCTTTATGCTTTCTGGCAGTGTACTGTATGTACTGTCTGTAGCCCTGGGATAACATTTTAGACATAGATAAGTACACCCACATGATCGTATTATTCTACCATTATCACAGAGTAGCATATGTTCTGCAGTGAAAAACATTGGCTGTTTCACCCAGCACTATATTTTGTCTGCTTGCTCATAATCATACAAAAATATTTTATCATCATGTCTAATTGACGTTAAACTTAACTTAAGTTTGATAAAGATGAGGACTAGCCTTTTCAACATCATGTTGAATGCATTTTTACATCCAAAACTACAATGATAGTGTGGGCCTATATACCAGTGAAATCGGCTTACAATAACCTTGTTTATATTGCAGGGTTTTACTCACAGGAGGCACAACACAATGGCGGATGTTGGGTATCTAAAGATGATGGTATGTGACTTAAAATTAAGCTCATAAAAGACACAATATAATTAATGAATGCACATTGAATTCATGCTTAGCATTCACGACTATTAATGACAAGCACCTCAGCCATTTTTCCAGCCAAAGAGAGAAGTCACAAAAAGCAGAAATAGAGATAAAATTAATCACTAACCTTTGATGATCTTCATCAGATGACAATCATAGGACTTCATGTTACACAATACATATATGTTTTGTTCGATAAAGTTCATATTTATATCCAAAAACCTCAGTTTACATTGGCGTCATGTTCAGAAATGCCTCCAAAATATCCGGAGAAATTGCAGAGAGCCACATTAAATAACAGAAATACTCATCATAAACTTTGATGAAAGATACACTTGTTCTTAATGCAACCGCTGTGTCAGATTTCGAAAAAGCTTGACGGCAAAAGCACAATATTCAATAATCTGAGAACAGCGTTCAGCCACAAAAGGAAGCCATACAGTTACCCGCCAAATTGTGGAGTCAACAAAAGTTATAAATAGCATTATAAATCTTCACTTTGCTGATCTTCGTCGGAATGCACTCCCAAGACTCCCACTTCCACAAGAAATGTTCATTTTGTTCGGTAATGTCTATCATTTATGTCCAAATAGCTATTGTTGTTAGCGTGTTTGGTAAACAAATCCAAAGTCAGGAAGCGCGTTCACTAAAAGCAGACGAAATGTCAAAAAGTTCCGTAACAGTCAGTAGAAACATGTCAAACGATGTATTGAATCAATCTTTAGGATGTTTTTAACATAAATCTTCATAAAAGTTCCAACCAGAGAATTCCATTGTCTTCAGAAGTGCGATGGAACAGAGCTCCCTCTCATGTGAACGCGCATGGTCAGAGCATGGTCAGGTCATGGTAGACCTTACTCATTCCCGTCTCCTTCGGCCCAACTTCACAGTAGAAGCATCAGACAAGGTTCTACAGACTGTTGACATCTAGTCGAAGCCGTAGGAAGTGCAAACTGACCCATATCCCACGGTGTATTTGATAGGCGATGAGTTGAAAACCTACAAACCTCAGATTTCCCAATTCCTGGTTGGATTTTTTTCTCAGGTTTTTGCCTGCCATATGAGTTCTGTTATACTGACAGACATCATTCAAACAGTTTTAGAAACGTCAGAGTGTTTTCTATCCAATACTAATAATAATATGCATATATTAGCAACTGGGACTGAGGAGCAGGCAGTTTACTCTGGGCACCTCTGGGCACCTTTTCATCCAAGCTACTCAATACTGCCCCTGCAGCCAGAAGAAGTTAAAGACATAAACAACTACTTTATTATCGTTAGTTTTTTTATGCATCGCAGTTGTTTTTATGTTTTATGTTACAGTCCAATCACAAGCTACGTGAACGTTTCTGTATGTGACAATAGACGCGCCATTGGGTTTCAATGCTGCAGCCCAAACATATTTCACAACTTCACCTGTCACTCAGAGATTAAGGAACAGGCAATTACAGGCTTGTGACAGGCATGGGAACGGTGTACCGGCCATCAGCTCTCACTGTGTCATTGGTTATTGTGGTTGATGACAACAACACTGTGACACTGCATCCGTCTGTACTCATGATAGGAATCCAGACGATCCAGACTTTAACAATAGACAAGGAGACATTCAAGAATGAGTAAGGAAAACACTCACACCCTATGATGATATATTCACCTTCTGGTACTATGTGATCAGGTGCAATCGCCATGGCAGCCAGGTTGTAAATAAATAGTAACCAGGGCCCATATTCACAAAGCGTCTGATATAATCATATAATCCTATCCATTATGATCTAAAAGGAAATAACTGGTCCTAGATCAGTGTTCCTAATCCTACTACTCCTACTCCTAGTCTACGTTTTTTGAATACAGGCCCCTGGTTTGGGCCATGCCATAGAGAGATACAGTACATACTAGAGATAGATGGTTAGAAGTGATATACAGAACAGTAAACTGTTTTATTTCCAGAAAAACAGTGGGTACCCTTCCCCAAAAATATTTGTTGTGGCAAACTTCTTGCAAATTTGTGGTAAATTTGCTGCAAACTAAAGTGTGCAAAGAAAAATGCTGCCAGAAAGTTTTCAAATATTTGCCACCAGTGGTGAATCTGCGGCAAACTTTTGGCAACAATAATATTTTTTTGCCACTAGTGGCAAACAGTTCACCAGAGGATTTTTTCTAGAAAATAATTATCTCAAGATTCCACATATTTGAATCTGTTGCAAACACGTGGCAAGAGTATTTATTGCCACTAGTGGCAAACAGTTTACCAGAAGCCGTTTCTGGTGAAGACATGAGTTCCAAGATCAGTAACTGTTGACGACCAGTCAGTGGGAGAAGAAAATCCAGTTGGAAGATGGAAACCAAACTATAGCACAGGTAGAACAATGAGACAGATTTTTCACTGGATATGTAAATGTGAAGCATCCGGTTGGCGTTTCCACACACTACCAAATGATGATGAGAGGAAGCCCAGTGGCTGACAGTGGGAGAAGATGGAGAGAGGTGGATTTTGGCCGACATTCTGCTAATCTTTTCATCGATGAAACATTTTTACCTCCATACAGTTTTCTGTTTCCAAAACTAGAATCTGTAACAAAGAATGGACTGCTTTTTGTAGACTTTATTTACCCTTTGCCAAGTTTTTAAAAAAATGGCATTGTTTAGAAGGAATGCAAGGGCAAAATTTGTTATTGCATACGCACACTTCACAGAGTAGGCATTCCCTAATGGAAATATGCAAATAAATGCATATTTGCCCATCATGATTAATTTGCTCCCATTGGAAACAACAGGCTCTGGTCTATCTTGGGTTAGTTATAAAAGTCTTTGGCTATAGTCCCAGTTGGTATTAAATGGAAAGACGCAGCCCTGTGGAAAAAAACAACATGTGGTTATCCACATTACCCCATGGGCTCACAGAAAAAACTTCACCTTTTTCAAACACAATTTTCTTGTTGTCTGTTTGTTTTAGTGAATTACAAAATGACATTTAAGAAAAGTACAGCATGTCTTCAGATTACTTTTCTACATTGCCTTCTCCTGGGCATTCTCACTACTTCTCACTACTAAAACGTAATATTGTAGGGCTTCCGTCATGCCCCTTTTCATGACGTTGCTACTAGCTACCGACCAGAACATTAAGCTAGACCAAAAAACACAAAGTCAGAATCGGCCGTCTGGGCCACCTTTGGCAGTATTACTTATGGCTAGGATGCAGGGATTGAGCTCGGGCCGATTCCGGTTTGAGTTATCTGTCCCAAATGTATTACTTGGGGCTCGGGCCAATTCCAGTTTGAGTTATCTGGCCCAAATGTATTACTTGGGTCTCGGGCCGATTAGGCCTACCTCATTGTTTCTGTGATCAAAAAATACATTTAACATTTAAATTAAATTCTTTAAGAGTCCTGTTTAAGTTGCATTGTTGTATTTTGATACTTTGTGCAAGGCAATTGATAAGCATTTAAAACTTTGTGGCTGGAGCCTCCCGAGTGGCGCAGCGGTTGCTACAGATGCTAGTTCGATACACGTGCCGGCTGCGACCGGGAGAGCCAAGACGCGACGCACAATTGGCCCAGCGTCGTCCGAGTTGGGGGAGGGTTTGGCCACCTGCGATGGTCTTGCCCCATCACGCTGTAGCGACTCCTGAGGTGGGCCAGGTGCATGCACACTGACACAATCACCAGGTGTATGGTGTTTCCTCCGACATCATTTTTTGGGGGGTGGATGGGTTTAATTTGTATACATAAAATGTATAATAGTAATATTTAAAATAACTAAATCGGGTAATTTTGTATACATTTATTTAAATTTGCATCGGGCCACTTCTTAGGGGATTCTGGTAAGAGGCCGGCAAAGTCGGCTGAATTCCGGTAGACGGAAACGGCCCGATGTACTTAGGCCAATTCTGGGCAGTCATTCATTTTGATTCCGGGCCGAGTCAGACACCGGATTCCAGCCAGATTCAATCAGGTCCGGTCCCCCGGAAGAGGGCCGCTTCTGGGACGATTCCTCATTGCTAGCTGGGAAGTAGTGAGTGGAGTTACAAACAAACTATACTAAACAAGTTAAATGTCTAACCTGTGATTCAATGTTTTCCACACACATAGCTATGTGTAGCCTACTTGGACACCGGGTCCCCACATTTCCCAATCTCTGACATCAAATAGCATGAAGCCACAGGGCTCTTCTCGCAGGCTCTATTTCCATATGTGGGAGCATTGCGAACCATAGGTTGGGATTTTTGACCTGGTTACATTTTTGACCTGGTTACTTTTTCGGGCATGTTTTGTTATTTCTGCATAACAAAAAAATCAATGACGAAGTTGGCTCTTTTACACTGGGGGTCATTGGGAAGGAATGTTTGTTTCCCCCAATTTGTGGGCTTGGTCGAGGGGAATTCCTTATTATTACGTGAATATCAACCCGAAGTTGTCCGATTAGTGCCTAACTCATTAAATAAACTTCCTACTAAACTTGTGTTAGCTAATTGATGCCTGGTTAGAAATGTAATGCTTTATAGGATCGGGTGAAACACATGTTGTTGCAATATCAGTTTCAATCTGTCAGCACCACTGACTGGCTAGCTAGCTCATTAGTAGTGGCTAGCGCTTAGCTAGCTAGTTAGCACTTAGCTAGTTAGCTAACATTAGCTATCATATTTTGCACAATTGATGTGATAGCCCTGTATATAGCCTCGCTACTGTTAATTTATGTATTTTTTATATATATATTCTTTTTACTTCAGTTTATTTTAGTAAATACTTTCTTAACTTTTTTTGTTGTTGGTTAAGGGCTTGTAAGTAAGCATTTCACCTGTTTTATCCGGCGCATGTGACAAATACAGATAGCTATCAAATCAAATATTATTTGTATGCGCCGAATACAACTCGAGTAGACTTTACCGTGAAATGCTTGCTTACGAGCCCTTCCCAACAATGCAGAGTTTAAAAATAAAATAGTAACACGAGGAATAAAATAAAATGCACAGGGAGTACCTATTTGAGGTAGGGAAAGGGGGATACCTAGTCTGAAATGTGTCTTCCACATTTAACCCAACCCCTTTGAATTAAAGAGGTGCGGAGGGCTGCCATAATCAACATCCACGGCGCCCGGGGAACAGTGGGTTAACTGCCTTCCTCAGGGACAGAACAACAGATTTTTTACCTTGTCAGCACGGGGATTCAATCCAGCAACCTTTCGGTTACTGGCCCAACGCTCCAACCACTAGGCTACCTGCCGTAGATATGTACATGAAGGCAGGGTAAAGTGACTAGGCATCAGGATAGATAACAATAAGAGTAAAATAAAGAACAGAGTAGGAGCATAAAATGATGAGTGTAAAAGTGTGAGTGTGTGTGTTATGTGTGTGTGGGCGTATGTAGGGTATGTGAATGTGTGTGGGATTTGTAGTGTGTATGAGTATATATGGTTTGCATATATAATCTAGTGAGTGTGCGTAGGGTCAGTGCAAGATAGTTCGGGTACCATTAATTGACTATTTAACAGTCTGGCTATTTAGCAGTCTAATGGCTTGGGGATAGAAGCTGTCTCAGAGCCTGTTGGTCAGAGAGCCGATGCTCTGGTACCATTTTCTGGACGGTAGCAGAGTGAACAGTCTATTGTTTTGGGAAGCTGGAGTCTTTTGCAATTTTTTGGGCCTTCCTCTGACACAGCCTGATATAGAGGTCCTGGATGGCAGGGAGCTCGGCCCCAGTGATGTGCTGGGCTGTCTGCACCACCCTCTGTTGCGCTTTGCGGTCAATTTGCGGTGCAATTGCCATACCAAGAGGTGATGCAGCCAGTGAACATGCTCTCGATGTTGCAGCTGTAGAACCTTTTGAGGATCTGAGGGCCCATGCCAAAACTTTTCAGCCAACTGAGGGGGAAGAGACGCTGCTGTGCCCTCTTCACGACTGTGCGGGTGCGTGGACCATGTTAAGTCCTTAGTGATGTGGACGCCATGGAACTTGAAGCTCTCGACACATTCCACAACAACCCCATCGATGTGGATGGGAGCGTGCTCTTCCCTCTTTCTCCTACAGTCCACGATTAGCTCCTTGGTCTTACTGACGTTGAGGGAGAGGTTGTTGTCCTGGCACCACACTGCCAGGTCTCTGACTTACTCCGTGTAGGCTGACTCATCGCCGTCGGTGATCAGACCTACCACTGTCGTGTCTTCAGCAAACTTGATGAGGGTGTTGGAGTTGTTGGTGAACAGGGAGTACAGGAGGGGACTAGGTACACACCACTGAGGGGCCGTCGTGTTGAGGGTCAGCATGGCAGATGTGTTGTTGGGGCCAGCCTGTCCGGATGTCTGATGAGTTCAAGTTGTGTCCGGATGTATTTTTATCTGTTATTGAATACACGTTGTTTAGTACAGTATATTTAGTACATTTAGTAGGGTTAGTTTAGTTTTCTCTGTGAGAAGCAAGTTCATTTAAAGTTATATGTGATTTGGTTTATGTAGATACGACATTTCAATGTTGTTATTAATCCTTGCATATTCATAATGAGTTTGCAGCAAATTTGCAGCAAATTTGTGACAAACAGTAGAATTTCCCAGAATTATTTGCCAGAAGTTCAGAAGTCACCACAAATTTGCTGCAACAGTTTGCCACAAAGCTAATTTGCATGTGAAAATATGACAGATGACAAAATATGACAGAATATGGCAGATGTGCGGAAAATTGGCCAAAATATTTGCCACAACTGTTTCCCAGAAGCTTGTTTTTTTCGGTAAAGGTAATTATGGGCAGTTCCGGAGTGGAACTAACTTAGACCACCTTTTTTTGTTCAAACTAGCAAAGGCAAAATTTCACATCATAGATGAGGTATTCAACAGTAACCACATCCCTACTTACAAAAAAGGGATGAGAGCTGGTGGAGGACATGCAGCCACCTGTTCTTGTTCAATTTCTGTATAGACCAAAGCCAATTCCCCTTCCATCTCTCCATCATTTTTCAACCATTGCCTCTTCTATAATCTGATTTAGGATATTTATAAAACAGTGAGGTATCCTTGATAATGGCTATTGAAGTACAAGGAAAGTGTCTCATACCAACATTTACATTTTCATTCACTATAAATGCATGACTCAGATTCCATGGACCCACTAAATTGAGGTAATTTGAATCCGTGGTTAAATGTTTTTTTTTACCAAGTAGTAAAACCTATTGATCTTTAGACCGTAACACTACTAACAAGTGTAAACCATGAAAAAAGCACAAGACAATCTGCCTTGTATTTGTTGTCATGCCAACAGTAAGTTTCTTGCCCCAAATTCACTCTCTTCATAGTTCATAACACTGACAGTCAGTAAGGCTCATACACGGTCCTAAAGCACTCCCTCAGTCCCAGGCGAAAACACCCATTCCAAAGGTAGTCCATTTCTCAAGAGTTCTTATCTTCCCTTTCTATCCCCGTGTTTAACTAAGCTGTAGGGCTGGGGAGAGAAAGGGGGATGGGGAAAGAAAGAGAGTGCATGGGTGGAGTAGTGTTTCTACAGTGACTCATTCTTAGCTACGCTTAACTCATTTGATTTAAACCCCTTTCAGACAAAGCCAGACTTGAGTGCACAAAGGTCAAGAGCTTAGTTCTAGCCTAGGCAAGTTGAGTCAATTCAGTCTAGATTGAGGGCTCTATTCAATCTGCATGCAGATTTACAGCGTGAATCAAATTTAAAGGAAATGTTAATGCTTTTTAGCCGAGACTGCATTCACGGTAAACACTGCATATGTCGGCTCAATCTGAAATGACCTTTACATTTCTATTGCTCAATCTGTAAAGCTTCAGCAATACAGATTGAATAGAGCCCTGAGTCTTTTGCATAAAGCATCATAAACATACACTCTTAGAAAAAAGGTTTCAAAAAGGGTTCTCAGGCTTTCCCCATAGGATAACCCTTTTTTGTTCCAGGTAGAACCTTTTTTGGTTCCACGTAGAACTCCTTTGGGTTCTACATGGAACTCAAAAGGCTTCTACCTAAAAAAAAAAAAATTAAGAGTATAGTGATAGCTGAGTTATACACAGTTACAGGCTTCAGTTAGTTATAGATGTTACAGCTTTTATCTTCTTGTGGAAGTGAAGATATAAGAGTTGGATTGGGGTCATTCTTTGAAAACTACAGTGAAATTATTGCTCACCCTACAGCTTGTTATCAATACGTGCAAGGATAGGATATCTCCAGTTGTTAGCTGCACTGTAACACAGAGACGGCACAGGGTTTCAATGCATTGTGAAATAAATGTACCCTCATTCAGTTTTATGCCGACACCTAAGGATTTCTTTGGGGTTGTTATTCCATTCGTAGTAGCACCATAGCCACAGTAGCTGCCAAATACTTCAAAGAGAGAGTTGCATTGTAGAGTTCAGATAGGTCAGCCACACCTTTTGCGACTGTTATATCACCTGCTTTTCATCAGCAAATATCACCTTATTGTCTTGTCAATTTAGGATTGAGACTCGATATATATTCATAACATTATCTACAGTAACTTTACGGCAGGCAAACAGACAATCTACACAGTAGAGAAAGTTTTCCGTTCACCTCTGTAAAGGTGAATTATGAATTCAGTGCAAGTGAAAACAGGCACCCAGACGTGAGCCTAAGACATTTTATTGATTTTTACAGGTTGCAAGCTCCGACGTGACACGGTACAATGGGTTGGTTGTTTAAGTGTCTGTGTGAGTCAGTGACCGCATCCTTCTGCTGCTCCAGACGATTCACCTGCCCGGTATCTGCCTGCTATGCCCACTTCACACCACCTGTGCCAAGGCCAGGTACTGGCACCCGCCGGGTTGAACAAGAGTAGACAACTTCCATGAACCGGAGAGACTTCTAGAACCAGGGTTCTATATTCTGTATTTGTTTTTAATCCAATGAATACAGAAGATTTTCTGCAATTCAATGAATGAATTAATACACAATTACATTGGAGATGTTTCAATTTCTACTGTAGATTACAACTAATCTTACACTTCACAGCCTGCACAAAGTCAGCGACTTTGGGATGGGTATACTGCTGTATGGATTGTTGGATTATTCTGCAACAAAGTTGTGCGTGCAATTCTTCTTCGTTTGCATTCAGGTAGTGGTTTCCCCTCGAACTTACTAACATCTCTCACATGTATGAAGAAAAAGTGAATGCATTCCCCTCCCCCTCCAACTCAGGCACAACCCTATTAGAGATTATATGAGGTATGATGCCCCATTCCCCTCCCCCTACAACCCTATTAGAGATTATATGAGGTATGATGCCCCATTCCCCTCCCCCTACAACCCTATTAGAGATTATATGAGGTATGATGCCCCATTCCCCTCCCCCTACAACCCTATTAGAGATGATTTGAGGTATGATGCCCCATTCCCCTCCCCCTACAACCCTATTGGAGATGATATGAGGTATGATGCCCCATTCCCCTCCCCCTACAACCCTATTAGAGATTGTATGAGGTATGAGGCCACATTCCCCTCCTTGCTCTCCCTGTTTCTCAGCAGCTGATACCAGATGTGGGGTGGGAGCGGGCCAGTGTCCAAGACTGATCTCACACACAGTCACAACCCCCCCTGAGGCTCTCTCTCCCTCATCATCATTCATCCCTCATACACTCTACCTCAACCCGACCAAAAACAACATACTTCATCCGCACTGGGAGTCTCAGTTCACTAACACAGAAGACACACACACAAACACACACACACGCACACACACACACACACACACACACACACACACACACACACACACACACACACACACACACACACAAACACACACACACACACACACACACACACACACGCACACGCACACGCACACGCACACGCACACGCACACACACAATACACAAACACACACTACACTCTAACACACACACATAAACACTAACACACTACAGTCTAACACACACACTAGCACAATACACACTAACACACAAAGACACAGGACAAGGCCCATGGGGCTGAAGGGGATGTTTGGAGTAGAAGGAGAACAATGGACTGTGTACATGGGCCCCTAAAAGGACCAGGCTGAGAGTATGGAAAACAACAGTGGTCTGGGGGTCTTTATACAGTCATGTTTTCTACTATATAAATTGTTTCAATCAATAAAGTGCTCAATAGTAATTGACTGCATGCCAACACTTTCTGGGTAGATTCATTGCTTCTTTATAAAATCCACATTTTTGATATACAGTATGTTCACATGTCTGAGATGCATTTCATCACTCGTTGACGAATAAACAAAATGGTCATTGATTTGCTGTCTTCAGCTGAATACGCTGAAGTATCTTAGCAGTTAAGTACCAATATAGGTAACTTGGAATAACAATTTAACGGTTTCACGACATTTCATTTCTTTAATGAAAGAGACCTACAGTTTTAATGATACAGTATGCTGTATACTTATCCTGTAGTAAGATGTTTACTTTAGGTGTGGCAGGTAACACTTTACTTTAGCTTGGAAAAAATGCATACTTCAACAATGTATACCTAACGACTGGCAAATAACACACACTCACCCCCTCTCGCACACACACACACCACACACACACTCCCTCTCCCACACACACACACAGGCATTCCATTACAGTTTCCTCACAGGGGTGGAAACTGAACGCTGGTCCTTAAAGGCAAACAGACTGTGGCGGTGCCAAGGCTGTTGGAGAGTGTTGTAAAGTCACCCTCTCCTCCCCCTGACCGTTCCCTGTTTTGTCCTCCTCTCCCACCTCCACGAGGCCCGCCCCAGGGCTCAGACTATATCAGGAGCCAGCCTCCCTCTGTCCAACTCCACACTCCTGGAGGCTCCAGCTCTGCAACGGTCCTCTCTCCTCTCTTCTCCACTCCAGTGACCTACAGCAGCCAGCATGTCTTACTACTCATACAAGAGCTCCAGCGGCGGCGGCCCCATGAACTTCTCGGGAGGCTCCAACATCATGTCAAGCCGGGTCGGCTACGTGTCCAGCGCCCCCAAGGCCTTCAGCGTGTACGGAGGTGGTTCCGGCGGTGGCACCAGAATCTCCTCTTCCTCCGTCCGCTCAGTCTCCTCCGGGTACGGCGGCGGGGCCGGCTTCGGTGGCGGCTATGGATCCGGCGGTGGCGGCTATGGATCCGGCGGTGGCGGCTATGGATCCGGCGGGGGTGGTGGCTTCAACCTGTCCAGCGCCCTGGACGGCGGCGCCATCCACCTGAACGAGAAGGCCACCATGCAGAACCTGAACGACCGCCTGTCCACCTACCTGGATAAGGTGCGCTCGCTGGAGGAGGCCAACTCCAAGTTGGAGATTCAGATCAGAGAGTATTATGAGAAGAAAGGGCCTGCCGCCGAGAGGGACTACAGCAAATACTGGGCCATCATCAACGACCTGAAGGACAAGGTAGTGTGCTGACCTCGTCTGCTATGGGCTGTTCAAATCCATCATTTCGTATCTTGCAGTGTTAAATATGCAGTGCTGACAGGCTATCATGGAAAGTAAAATCAGCTTACAGTATGTAGGAATAAGGGACACAACATTCATAAAGTATACTTCAGGATTGACTTATAGTTTTTACATCAGAGTTCAGAGGGTTATACAAACAATGAGCTGTCACTGACATTTATAGATGATGTCTATTAATTAAACAAATTAAGCAAATGAATTACATCTCAAGCATGAAGGTGACAAGGTCATTCCAGGAGCTGATACAGATGGCTTTTTCTGGTAGATTCATGTTTAGGTTTCATGCTTTAACTCCTGGAATGTGTATTCAACAAGCTTTGGGACAGATGCAACAGCGTATCAAAATACTATCAGCTTCCAAGTTGACTAACTGCCACTCAACCATGGGGTACAATGAAAGTCTTTCATGTTTTCTTTTAGATCAACGGTGCCACATGCAACAACGCCAACATCCTGCTGCAGATTGACAACTCTAAGCTGGCTGCTGATGACTTCCAGACCAAGTAAGGGTACTTCCTCAATCAGCTCCATCGTATCAGCTTCTACAACACTAGGTTATTAGAGGCAAACAAGCAAATAATCACTCAAAAGGTACATGTCTTATCTACAAGTTTGGATTCAAATGTCTCATGATAACTTCCTCACTTTCTCCCGACCAATCAGGTTCGAGCATGAGCTGATGATGCGCCAGTCGGTGGAGGCTGACATCGCCAACCTGCGTCGCCTGCTGGACCAGACCACTCTGACCAAGGCCGACCTGGAGATGCAGATCGAGGGTCTGCAGGATGAGCTGGCCTACCTCAAGAAGAACCACATAGAGGTGTGGGGGCAATTCCCTTTTTTCCCTTTTTTCCATTGCAGTAATGAGATGTTATTCAATATAAACACACCGCAGTGACAATAGAGAGGAGAAAGTTAGTGGGAGGGATTGTTTTTAAAAGATGGATAGAAAGTATGAGGGATGAGAGTGACTCCATTTCCCATGATTCCACAGGAGCTGGCAGCCATGCGTGCTCAACTCACCGGCACAGTGAACGTGGAGGTGGACGCAGCGCCCCAGCAGGACATGTCCAGGATGATGGAGGAGATCCGCAACCAGTACGAGGGCATCATCGACAAACACCGTCGCGACCAGGAGGCATGGTTCACTGACAAGGTAACTGTTGCCATGGCACACCTCACTGAAATTCCCCAACTGTCTCCCACACTAATCTTTTAAAATGAACTCTTCAAAACCAAAATATGTAACTGACTGTCATTATCATTTTGAAGATGGTGGTTTAAATTCTTCAGGAGAGTGAGCTACAGTGGGATTAAAATGGCGGCCCTGGTTTGTTTGTATTTCAGTCAGCCAACCTGTCCAAGGAGGTGGCCACCAGCACAGAGATCATCCAGACCACCAAGACGGAGATCAACGACTTGAGACGCACCATGCAGGGCCTGGAGATCGAGCTGCAGTCACAGCTCAGCATGGTGAGCCAGAATCACTAACGTCTGACAACGAACCACAGTATAGGGGCCATAACTTACACAACTTTATGCCACTTTTGGCAACAGTCAACATTTGACTCTCTTTCACCATTTTCTTTATCAATCCTCCGGAGTCTAGTTTCTCTCTTTCAACAGAGGGAAAGAGCGAGATAGACATGGTTGAAAGGGATTGACGAGATAAAACGGAGGGAAGAAAGGGGAGGACTTGGAGAGAGATGGGGAAATGGGAAAGCAGTGGGAAAAGGCTAAAAGTGGGGGATTAGTGGACATGAGGGAGGTTAGGGTTATGAAGAGGTTTTTCGCTTTTTATGGGCATCTGCACCCTCTCTGGAAGACAGCAAGAGTTTGAGTGTGTCCAAAAGAATGCAGAGGTGACAGAGCCAGAGCCTAACTCCCATGGAAACTTGGCTGGGGCTTATCAAACTCAGTAAATCTATCTCAATCCATCCCGCTGCAGTAACAAGGCAAATGTCCATGTTGGTCTAAAGCACAGGAGGTTGGTGGCACCTTAATTGGGGAGGATGGGCTCGTGGTAAATGGCTGGAGCGGAATCAGTGGAATGGTATCAAACACATGGTTTCTATGTGTTTGAAGCCATTCCATTAGCGCCGTTGCAGCCGTTATTATGAGCCGTCATCCCCAAAGCAGCCCCAACTAAAGGCCATTTAAAGAAAATAAACATCTGCTGCGATTCCTTTTTTGGGAATACACAGAATTCAGTATCTCATTTAAAATAAGCATCTCAAGAAGTGACCTTGCTGTGCTTGGTGGAGCCAGCATATTTGTGTTACTCAATATAGTCTTGGTATGGTGTATTTGAAGACGTTTGTTGACATTTGCTTATCAAAGTTGAATAAGTGCAATAACTATGGCTGGTTTGAGTTGTATTTACATTATTACTATAAATGCGTTTTCTGTTACTGACCCTGTATCACCTCTATCGCCACACAGAAAGCAGCTCTTGAGAACACACTGAGAGAGACAGATGGCCGCTACAGCGCCATGCTCTCGGGCTACCAGAACCAGATCGACATGCTTGAACAGGAGCTAAACAGGGTGCGCCAGAGCATCGAGACGCAGGGCCACGATTACAAGATGCTGCTGGACATCAAGTCCCGTCTGGAGCAGGAGATCGCCACCTACAGGGGCCTCCTGGAAGGGGAGGAGTCCAGGTAAACCCTGCAAATCTATTGGAAATGCCCATAAACGTCCATACACTTAACACGGCCCAAATAATCATATTACTCATAGTTATTATTATTAGTCATTCAGACAGATACAAAATGGCTACCGACTCCTACTAAAAAAAAATCATTTTTTTTTCACCATCTGTCTTTTCAGAACTGTTGGCTCAGGTAAATATCATCTATTTTATATAAAGGCTTTATAATGACAATATATGATGGTTGTAATAGTAGGTTATCAGCATGTTGTAACTCATTTTCTTTCTGCAGGGGGATCGAAAACCACATTTACAACCACAACAGTGCGCTCTTCCAGCTAGATGTCCATCTCTACTGGCAGTGCATAATATTATCAGAAACACACCACACATTGTTACAACTAAAGAGGAGAGCTGTCAAATAAAATACCTGAGGAGTACCGTTAACACTGCAATGCCTCTCATCCTGATAGGTCAATAATACACCTGTCTTTAAGATATCTGCCAATCATAGGAAGCCTTACTGGAGTTCCAGGATGAGAAAGTAGGAATAATGAACAATTTTTGCTATCAAAGTGTGTGCGACCATCCTGTTTCTGAAAATAAATGTTCTGGTGAATATGAATCGCTATTGTGTGGCTGAAATTATTCCAATAAGGTAGACAGCTTTTGGAAAAGTTGACTATCATAAGCCTGTATTGTCCTCCACCCCACCCCATCTGTTGCCTGTATTTATTCAAAAGCATGACAACCAAATAATACTCTCGGGGCTCTGTGTTAGATAGAACAGCGGGGTTGTCAGGAGGTTGTCAGGATGTTGTGGACAATGGCTGAAAACTCAACTGTGGAAAACAGAACATGTGAGAGACAATTGAAGGTTACTGAAGGTATTGTGTGCCTTGCAGCTTATGTACTCAAACACCACTGAATGGAGAAAGGAGCAGGGAGCAGGATCCGTGACCACGGAACGGAGTATATGACCCTGGGTGTGGTAAAATGACTCCTCAAAAGTGAGTCGTGACACACCCAACTGGACGACTAATCTATGCCCTCAGACATACTTTAGCATTTCGACACAGTGTCACAACATGTCGAGGTTCCTACTCACCAAGCGGCATTGTTGCCTAGAGACAAGTGGAAAAACATTGTTGCCTAGAGACAAGTGCAAATACTGACCGGCTGAACAAAGAAAGTCTTTGTTGACAGGGTTGGTATCTGTGTTGCACTTTGCTCTCGGTGGAACTCTGATTGAGTAGAGTGGAACTAACCAGAGGTGTCGGGTACAGTAGTGTGGGGGAGGGGACACAAGGGGTGTGTACCTGTCTGTTTCTGTGTGAACACACTTTTTATGTTTATGTTTGACAGGTGTATCTGTCTATGCTATGCATAAATGAGAATTGCGAAAGTTCTCTAGTGGAATACTGAGATGACTAATGTTGATATTGGAGCAGAATCAAAAGGACATGTAGAAACTGCAGTTCCTGCAAGGGGACCATGTTTGAAATACGCAATCACTCACAGACACACGCATACACACATCCTTGCGCAAAACACACCAAATATGCGCACACACACACACACACACACATACACAATACATTAATAATAAAAAAATGCATAGTCAGGCCGGGTTCTAAATAATGTCCTTTAAAATGGCTGTTCTTATTATTGCTATTGCTGTTATATTGGTGAGTCTGCTGTCGTCGTCTCCCCCGACACACACACACACACACACACACACACACACACACACACACACACACACACACACACACACACACACACACACACACACACACACACACACACACACACACACACACACACACACACACACACACACACACACACACACACTGCTCTTGCTTGTAGAATAGGGGTGAGTTCATAGAAGGGATGGATAACCACCTAGCTTACATTGTGGTCAAAATAAATGTTTAACTGCTGTCATCATATGTCATCTTTTCCTGTTGTATACACAGATTGTTAAAACACTGTAATTGCTGCCTTGGTTACAGAAACCAAGGCTTGAGTCTTGTGGGGGAGTGACATCAGCTTTAGGTGACATTGTTTACAGCTGTGAAACTGCAACCACAATTTGTTTCTTTTGACCATCTGGCAGATGCCTGGAACTGATGTGGTTGGTATTTTCTATTGATGATTGAATGTTTATCAGTTCCGGACCATTTCCTTGTCAATCCACACAATACAATTGAAGTCGGAAGTTTACATACACCTTAGCCAAATACATTTAAACTCAGTTTTTCACAATTCCTGACATTTAATCCTAGTGAAAATTCTCTGTCTTAGGTCAGTTAGGATCACCACTTTATTTTAAGAACGTGGAATATCAGAATAAAAATAGAGAGAATGATTTATGTCCGATTTTATTTATTTCATCACATTCCCAGTGGATCAGAAGTTTACATACACTCAATTAGTATTTGGTAGAATTGCCTTTAAATTGTTTAACTTAGGTTAAAAAAAAAATGGGTAGCCTTCCACAAGCTTCCCACAATAAGTTGGGTGAATTTTGGCCCATTCCTCCTGACAGAGCTGGTGTAACTGAGTCAGGTTTGTAGGCCTCCTTGCTCGCACATGCTTTTTCAGTTCTGCCCACACATTTTCTATGGGATTGAGGTCAGGGCTTTGTGATGGCCACTCCAATACCTTGACTTTGTTGTCCTTAAGCCATTTTGCCACAACTTTGGAAGTATTCTCCATTTGGAAGACCCATTTGTGACCAAGCTTTAACTTCCTGACTGATGGCTTGAGATGTTGCTTCAATTTATCCACATAATTTTCCTCCTCATAATGCCATCTATTTTGTGAAGAGCACCAGCCCCTCCTGCAGCAAAGCACCCCCACAATACAATGCTGCCACCCCCGTGCTACATGGTTGGGATGGTGTTCTTCGGCTTGCAAGCCTCCCCCTTTCTCCTCCAAACATAACAATGGTCATTATGGCCAAACAGTTCTATTTTTGTTTCATCAGACCAGAGGACATTTCTCCAAAAAGTACAATCTTTGTCCCCATGTGCAGTTGCAAACCGTAGTCTGGCTTTTTGATAGCGGTTTTGGAGCATTGGCTTCTTCCTGTCTGAGTTCCTCAGTTATCTTCACAAGGTCCTTTGCTGTTGTTCTGGGATTGATTTGCACTTTTCGCACCAAAGTACGTTCATCTCTAGGAGACAGAACGCGTCTCTTTCCTGAGTGGTATGATGGCTGCGTGGTCCCATGGTGTTTATACTTGCATACTATTGTTTGTACAGATGAACGTAGTACCTTCAGGCATTTGGAAATTGCTCCCAAGGATGAACCAGACTTGTGGAGGCCTACAATTGTTATTCTGAGGTCGTGGCTGATTTCTTTAGATTTTCCCATGATGTCAAGCAAAGAGGCACTGAGTTTGAAGGTAGGCCTTGAAATACATCCACAGGTACACCTCCAATTGACTCAAATTATGGCATTAGCCTATCAGAAGCTTCTAAAGCCATAACATAATTTTCTGGAATTTTCGCAGCTGTTTAAAGGCACAGTCAACTTAGTGTATGTAAACTTCTGTCCCAATTGCAATACAGTGAATTATAAGTTAAATAATCTGTCTGTAAACAATTGTTGGAAAAATTACTTGTGTCATGCACAAAGTATATGTCCTAACCGACTTGCCAAAACTATAGTTTGTTAACAAGAAATTTGTGGAGTGGTTGAAAAACGAGTTTTAATGACTCCAACCTAAGTGTATGTAAACTTCCGACTTCAACTGTACATCTTATACATGGCTTGGACTGTAATAACATCTCATTTAATTTACTTTTGAAGGAATAATTACCAGCTCCCTTACATCACATCCCACTGTGCACAGACGTCAGTTCAAAATCCAATTTTGATTAACATTTGGTTGTCAACATACATGAATTCAACTTGATTTGGATTTAGGTAAACAAAAGTGCTCAGTTCCTTTACGTTGATGACCTTTTACAAATCCAATGAGTTCCACGTTGATTCAACGTCATCACATGTAGTTTGTTGGTTGACATGACGTGGGAACAGCGTTGATTCAACCAGTTTTTGCGCAGTGGAATTTCTGCTCCTGATACTTTGATCATAAATATGAGAGTGATCATGAAACACACTTGTCTGAAACATCCCTAGAAGAAATTGTGCTTTCTTGTTACAGTACAGTCGTGAGACAAAGTTCAGATTAGTATCAAAAGTGAGTTGAACACATTCTCCTCCTCATCCCAAAAAGTCTGTACAAAAGTATCTGGCTTGGGACTTGTGCGAGGTGAGAGAAGGAACACTTCTCAGAGGTGACGAATTCTACTGACAGCCCTCATGTTAGCGTATTCTAACTGTGCTGAACAGACAAGGAGAGGAGAAAACCCTTGACCTCTGCCCAGAGTCTCAGACACAGCATGGCATGATTGGCATCAATAACTATCTGTGAAAGTCAAAACAACGACTGGAATGCAGGTCTCAGTGGAACTGGGGCACCTCCAAGGGCAATGCAAGATAGCCAAGCACTAGCTGGATGTGAATTTCCACAGCGCGGCTCTGACTTGGGTCTGCACACAGTGCCATGGGATCGAACACTATCATAAATCTGTCAGTGCTAGCATCCCTGTTGTGTCATTAAGATAGACGGCCACTGATATCACACCACGTCTCTCTCCTCGGTTATCATAGCGTGATTCATCATACGACCATAAAAAAATGTGCCGCAATAACTGTCATGACAAGGGAGCAGTTTGTTTCACAACTATTATGAAGGGATGTTGTTGCAGTGGAGAAAGTTGACAACACATCAGGAATGGAGGCTGGTAAGGGGCCAGCCAGTTGACTTAGGCAACAGTCAGACTGGTTCTCAGTGTCAACCACACCCTGTTCTTATCAGCTAAATGCTACAGACAGTAGTTACTACACTGCTGTGAGATATACGTGGGGTCAAGAAAGACATAACAATCACAGCTTACCATCATTTAGGTAACCGCTGTGATTATACACAGCTGCTGTACAAATAGTGGAAAGAAGACACATTATGACATCCTTAATCAAATAAGATCATGTATCTCTTTTGGTGGCGAGATAATCAAAAAGCAAAGCCATCCAGGATATTTAGTCATCATTCTGTTTTTGCATTAACATGTAATGTTCCCTTGACCAACTTAACCCCGTAAACTGCTCATTGGGCATTGCACTGTGGATGCCCTCTGCTCCAGGCTCTCCAACCTAATGTGTGTGTGTGTGTGTGTGTGTGTGTGTGTGTGTGTGTGTGTGTGTGTGTGTGTGTGTGTGTGTGTGTGTGTGTGTGTGTGTGTGTGTGTGTGTGTGTGTGTGTGTGTGTGTGTGTGTGTGTGTGTGTGTGTGTGTGTGTGTGTGTGTGTGTGTGTGTGTGTGTCGGGGGGGATGGGGGAAAAAAGCAGAAGACAAATGTCCATCTCATCTGGACTAATACTTAATTTTAAAAATACAGTAAATCGTAAACAGGTGTGACATACAGATAAGCATGTAACAAAATGGAAGATGATAAGTATACAGTAGTCGTGATTTGTTCTTCATTAACATGTCTGTTATAGTTAGTGGAATGTAATTTGCCTTCATATGCCCATAAACAGGCATTCTCCACAGGGAACCGCACAGTGTACACAATGCAACATACTTGTCACAAGATAAACATATGATATTTGTTTGGTTCAACCAAATGTGGTACAAATAATTGTAGGCCTATATAGCTAGTTACCTAACAATGATGTAGCTACAGTATTGAATAACACTGCTACAGTAACTGGCAGAAAGGAGTGTGAGCTGTGAGGCACATTTTCCAACCAAGTTGGCACTGCAAGTGAAGGTATGACTCAGTTTTTCCAAAAACTTTGAATGCTTTTGTAAAAGTCCAGTGCACTTACCTGACCAGTGGGACTTTGACAAACTAGCTACTTTTCTATAGTGTGCTTTCATTCTGGCATGTTTACAATACCATAAATCACTGGTGTTGGTCTTAGTGACTAACACATTCACTGATTCAGATAAGGATTTTAGTGTACCACGGTGGTACCACACTGACATCCAGTGTTTGATTCTCTCCATTACAATAGGTGTGAGACATAGAGAGCGAAAGAGAGCACATACCCTATCTTTGTGGAAAGTGCGCCCTCCATCCATCTCTATGCCTCACACCAATCGTATTGAGTTCAAGGTGGTTTACCAAAGTGGATGGTGTCCTCTAGTGGAAGAACACTAGAAGAAAGGCTCTCCGAGTTGAAACGACCATACGCCAATATGTTTGAACCTCTGTGAACATCGTACTCCAATCCAGGGATGGAAGGTATCGCTGTACTCCTAATTATCCCACAACAATTTACAGCAAATCCAGAGGCTATAAATACTACTACTTTTTATTTTGGTTCTCATGCTTGGTAGCTGATAGATCATTCTTGAATTGGGGTGACATTTGAGCATGGCATTTTAGGCAAGGTTCCCATTCCACCATGCTGAATTCTCTGAATCTGCAGAGAGAAAAAAAACATACTATATCTCACAATTTCTAAACACAACTTAGCTCAAATTTGAATGAATACGATTGTAGACTGAATGAATGACTGAATCATGTAGGTTGTGGCCGAAAGGCTGCTATCTAACTTTACGGCATACTGGGAGGTCCATAGAAAAAGCACTGATGGGAGTCTTACCACTACCAGCAAATAGGGTGTCAAAATGGTGAGAGCTTTCCTTGGCTCAACAGCCTATCAAACATGCAGAAGAATAGCAAGAACAACTTATAACCAATACTGACCGTCAGGTGGGACTTCCATTGGTGGCATCAGAGCGTACATATCTGTGACGAACAGCTGTGGTCCGGGTTTGCCACTCTGGCTGAGGGCCTCAGTTATGTTCCCATCCGGGTTCAACTGGGGGTTAGGGTCACCCCACAGACCTGCTGTAAGTAGGGGGAAAACTTAGACACCAGACATCTACCATTGATTGGCTGAAGCAGTATGAGAAGTTAAGTCTCATGTAGGCACCTGTTGGAATATTTATACCCTTGGGAAGACTGCCAGAGTCCCCCAGATAGCCTGTGTTCCCCATTGGTGGAGGGGGGTACATCCCAATTGGTGAGGGACGTGGTAGAGGCTTGCTCTGTAAAAAGATATATCAATACAATTGAAAAACAATTAGTAAAAGCAATTTAAGAACACACAGTTCATACAATTTCTTTGCTCTGATTTTAAATGTCAGTTGAAAGTTCATACCTCCTCCTGTGGTACGCTCATATCCACCCACCTGTTGAGCATAGGATTCCACACAATCTGACAGAAAATTATAGGAATGAGAATCAATCTTTAGCCATCTACCATTCTCGATCTTTAACTATCCCTCGATAAACATTTTCCATCTACAAACTCAGTGTGCAAAATATACAAAGATTCTGTGTATTAGTCCACTAATGGTTCAGGACAGGATATGAAGAGCAGGTTTCTTACAGATTTTGGGGAATCCTCTGGCAGGAGTGCCTCCTTCTTAAGGCAAAAGCCAAGCCAGCCCTCTCCGCTGGTCTTGGCCCTCACAATGAGAGGCTGGACCACGGGTCGTTGAGCAGGGCAGTTGGGGAGCGTAGAACATTTAGTCGCGGGGCTGTTCTTCCAATCCTGGCCCAGGACATCCACGTATCTGCTCCGTGGGTCTGTGACAAGTAGGACAGACGGACACAACCTCAACCCTCTGTAGGCAGTACAGGGCACCAGCATGATTAAAGGCAGGTTGACATTTATTGGGATGATTCATGTACTGAAGGCAGTTCTTCAGAGTGGTCACTAGCTGGCACAACCACAAAGTCATAAAATCACATTAAACATACCCCTTACCTTAACCACACTGCTAACCTTATGCCTAACCCCAACCTTAAATTAAGACCAAAATGTACATTTTGTTTCCATACATTTCTTACGATATAGCCAATTTTGACATTGCTGCTGGCCAATCTAGCAGAAACCACTCAGCGCTGCCTCCAGGACAAGATTCATCCCAATAAACGATGAAGCCTCAGTCGCCATAAATGACACGATTCCTGTTAGTTACTTGCACGCTTACTCAAAGTCATACATGCCAGGCCTCTTGGTACACTGCTGTTAAAAAAAGACTGTCTTTACTCACCTCTTCCATGTGCGCAGGTTGTTGGAACAGGTTGATGACCACAGGGATCCCGTGGCCACCCGGGCCTCATGGAGGGTGGTGGTGGAGGAGGATAGGTCTGTAATAAACATCAACCAAACAACCAAAATATGACACTGCTTATCATTAACATGACACTGCATATCAATGATATGACACCTCACTGTTTCAATAAGAGTGAGGTGAGTGACTTGAATATACATCTTGAAGTATAAGCTACATATTGCCTGCTTCATGGGAAATAAATATCTGTCATTTTCGATGCATTTACCTTTGGGAGCCTCCTCACTGAGTACATTGGCACTGACGGTGCTGCTACTGGAGTCTCCGTAGAGAGCTTGGGTTCTGCCTGGGCCCTTGCTGCTGGGAGGCACACCAAGCCACCGCTCCCCTGATGACTCAGCTGCTCCCTCTGTTTCAGGGAGACCTCTACCTTGGGTGGCTCCAGGCTCAACTCCAGGCCCATCACCTCATTGCATTGAGGGATCTCAGCCACAACTGGGTGGGCTGCCTGATGCTGATTTTCCCTCAGTAAAGCTTCTTGGCACAGCTGTGTTGGAGGACCAACTGGATCCTCTGGATATCCTGGGCTCATGGTGGGAGGTGGTGGTGGTGGTGGAGGATAGGTCTGTAATAAACATCAACAAAGCATCCAAAATATGACTCTGAGTATCAATGATATGACACTGACATGGCCGGCCCGCTCATTAGGCAGGATTAGGTGGCCGCCTGTGGCAGCAGATTGACGGGGGCAGCATTTTCTAAGCTAAACAGACCAAGATACACCTCCAACAACAACACATAGAACATCACATAATTCTGCCCAAAAACAATGACAATTTCTCTCAACCAGTGGCAAATGGGCTTTTTAGGTGAGCGCTGATTCCGCCCTTTGATAAGCAGTGCCCACTTTGTCAAAGGCAAGGGCGCAAAATATTTTTGCTTGTCCATTCCCCAGGGTGCTGTTGGAGAGATGCATCTCTGAAGCGCTCCACCAACGTTTCATCAACAACAACAAAAAAGAGTATGTGGCCTTTTCTGTAGCCTACAGGCTGGAGATAAAATGTATGACAATGTAATGAGACGGACACTTTTGACATTTTCTCCGATTTCTCCGATTAAATAGCCTAACCTAAATGGCATTCATTAACAAACAACATATCCTAAAAATAGAACAGGTCAAAGTAAAATGGACAATATGGAATGGACAATCACAACTGTTGTCCAGAAGTTTCACCACATTGTCATGATCAAGTGGTTTCAAGCTTGTATCCTGATCATAGAGAAAAATAAAATACTTCTGCATTTTCCGCATTGTAAACACATTGCAAATAGGCTCACGATAACGCTTGATAAAGTTGGGTAGCAAATATTCAGAGCTTAAATAGACAAATTGATTAGTCACAGGAATCAGGACTATTAAAGCAATGGCCTGTTTTATAAACGGTAGGCTTACCACATAGATGGGCGTTCATAAAATTCAAATTCAGGCAACACTGTAGGCTACACGTCAGTAAGCACCGATCGACACTGATGCCGTTCCGGACCAAATCTGAACCAATCATAGACGTCTATATTTGGTTCAGATTTGGTGTGGTCCAGACCAGCCTTGATTTGGCCCAAACATAGACATCTATAAATTACTTATTTTCAACTTTTATTCCGAACCAAAAATGTGCCTGATTTCAACATCCGGAAAATACATATTTTCAACATCAGGAAAATAGGTATTTTCACCTTTCATTCAGAACCTAAATTGAACCTAACTTCACCGTCTGGAAAATACGTATTTTAGACGTCTTTTCAACGTCATTTTGCTTACTGTGACTATTATAGTTTTACGGAGGTCAGCATTTTTTGGTCCCGCTTATAGCGGCAGAACCGCAAGGACCGGCCCTGGACACTGATATTGGGCATTTGATCATTTTCCATAGTCCATTGGCCCCTAAGACCCTCACAAACTTTTACAGATGCAAAATTGAGAGCATCCTGTCGGGCTGTATCACCGCCTGGTACGGCAACTGCACCGCCCGCAACTGCAGGGCTCTCCAGAGGGTGGTGCGGTCTGTCCAACGCATAACCGGTGACACATTGCCTGCCCTCCAGGGCACCTACAGCACCCGATGTCACAGGAAGGCCAAAAAGATCATCAAGGACATCAACCACCCAAGCCACGGCCTGTTCATCCAGCTACCATCCAGAAGGCAAGATCAGTACAGGTGCATCAACGCTGGGACCGAGACACTGAAAAACAGCTTCTATCTCAAGGTCATCAGACTGTTAAACAGCCATCACTAGAAGGGCAACCACCAGGTTACTCAACCCTGCACCTTAGAGGCTGCTGCCCTATAGACATGGAATCACTGGTCACTTTAATAATGGAACACTGGTCAACCACATTCTGTTGGAGAGATTGGAAACCCAAATTGGTCTACACGGACAAGTTCTGGCCTGGTTTAGATATTTATCTGTCAGAAAGATAAGTTTGTCTCTGTGGATGGTTTGTCCTCTGACAAATCAACTGTACATTTCGATGTGTTCCTCAAGGTTCCGTTTTAGGACCACTATTGTTTTCAGTATATATTTTACCTCTTGGTGATGTCGTTCGGAAAAATTATGTTAACTTTCACTGCTATGCGGATGACACACAGCTGTACATTTCGATGAAACATGGTGAAGCCCCAAAATTGCCCTCGCTGGAAGCCTGTGTTTCAGACATATGGCTGCAAATGTTCTACTTTTAAACTCGGACCAAACAGAGATGCTTGTTCTAGGTCCCAAGAAACAAAGAGATCTTCTGTTGAATCTGACAATTCATCTTGATGGTTGTACAGTCGTCTCAAATAAAATTGTGAAGGACCTCGGCGTTACTCTGGACCCTGATCTCTCTTTTGACGTACATATCAAGACTGTTTCAAGGACAAATAGAGCTCAATTTTTATGGAATGGTCTACCTACCCATGTGAGAGACGCAGACTCAGTCTCAACATTTAAGTCTTTATTGAAGACTCATCTCTTCAGTATGTCCTATGATTGAGTGTAGTCTGGCCCAGGTGTGTGAAGGTGAACGGAAAGGCACTGGAGCAACGAACCGCCCTTGCTGTCTCTGCCTGGCCGGTTCCCCTCTCTCCACTGGGATTCTCTGCCTCTAACCCTATTACAGGGTCTGAGTCACTGGCTTACTGGTGCTCTTCCATGCTATCCCTAAGAGGGGTGCGTCACTTGAGTGGGTTGAGTCACTGACGTGATCTTCCTGTCTGGGTTGCCCCCCCCCCCCCCCCCCCCCCTTGGGTTGTGCCGTGGCGGAGATCTTTGTGGGCTATACTCAGCCTTGTCTCAGGATGGTAAGTTGGTGGTTGAAGATATCCCTCTAGTGGTGTGTGGGCTGTGCTTTGGCAAAGTGGGTGGGGTTATATCCTTCCTGTTTGGCCCTGTCCGGGGGTATCGTCGGATGGGGCCATAGTGTCTCCAGACCCCTCCTGTCTCAGCCTCCAGTATTTATGCTGCAGTAGTTTATGTGTCGGGGGGGCTAGGGTCAGTCTGTTATATCTGGAGTATTTCTCCTGTTTTTTCCGGTGTCCTGTGTGAATTTAAGTATGCTCTCTCTAATTCTCTCTCTTTCTTTCTCTCTCTCGGAGAACCATGCCTCAGGACTACCTGGCTTGATGACTCCTTTCTGTCCCCAGTCCACCTGGCTGTGCTGCTGCTCCAGTTTCAACTGTTCTGCCCGCGGCTATGGAACCCTGACCTGTTCACCGGACGTGCTACCTGTCCCAACCACTATGATTATTATTATTTGACCCTGCTGGTCATCTATGAACATTTGAACATCTTGGCCATGTTCTGTTTTAATCTCTACCCGGCACAGCCAGAAGAGGACTGGTCACCCCTCATAGCCTGGTTCCTCTCTAGGTTTCTTCCTAGGTTCTGGCCTTTCTAGAGAGTTTTTCTTTGCCTTCGTGCTTCTACACCTGCATTGCTTGCTGTTTGCGGTTTTAGGCTGGGTTTCTGTACAGCACTTTGAGATATCAGCTGATGTAAGAAGGGCTTTATAAATAAAAATGATTTGATTTAGTCACTTTAATAGTGTTAATGTTTACATACTGCTTTACTCATTTCATATGTATACACTGTATTCTATTCTACTCTATTTTAGTCAATGCCACTCCGATATTGCTCGTCCTAAAATGTATATATTTCTTAAGCTAGGAGCACAAGCATTTCACTACACCCACAATAGCATCTGCTAAATATGTGTGTGACCAATACAATTTGATTTGATGAAATAATATAGTCAACAGTTTGTTAGAGGTTTAGAAAATAATAAATGTTCTGAAAGCCTAGTATCAGGGGTGCCGTATGGGGGAGAAAGTTAGAACGATTCTAAGGGCCTGTGACTGACTGTAAGGGGTGCGTAACTGGTGGCAGGGAAGTCAGACACAGGAGAGCAGAACTAGGTAATAGCCTGAGCAGTTTAATTCCAAAACCAACGGCATCAAGAAAATAACCACTTGGGTACAAAACCCGACGCGCACCAGTCAACATGTGCACTTACAAACAAACAATACCACACAAAGACATGGGGCGGAACAGAGGGTTAAATACACAACACGTAATGAGGGAATGAAAACCAGGTGCGTGGGAAAACAAGTCAAAACAAATGGAAAATGAAAAATGGGTCGGCGATGGCTAGAAGACCGGTGACCTCAACCGCCGAACACCGCCCGAACAAGGAGAGGAACCGACTTCGGCAGAAGTCGTGACACTGACAGGGGCCCTAAAAATTTTTGAATATTAGGCACATTGTTTTCAATATTAAATTAAATTATTAACCATCATCATTAATATAATATTTTATTTAAAATGTACTAATAAAACTAACGGTTTCGTTTTCTTTCCTTGTTTTTGGCAAAAAGTTAACATCCAAAGAGCCTCTGTATTGCCCAACCACGGCGAGAACGGTACTTGCTGTTAGGGAATTGCAAGTTAGGAGTGCCGGTGGAGCATCATGTCTCAGCTTCCGAAAGAAAAATCTGACTTCCAAAAACAAAAAGAAAGAAAAGAAAGACAGGAATGAGAAAAGAAAGGGCGACAGTATGTCACTCAATTTTTCACAAAGGAAGGTGGGTGTAGTCCGTGAGTGGAGGAAATTAACCTGTTAGCTTACTATGTGCCCTGTCCCTCTGGCCAGGGTAAACAAAGCAGTAACTTTGTGTATTTAGCTTATAGCCCATTTGTTTGTCCAAAAATGTGAATGGGATCAATTTAATTAATCAATAAACACAACAGCTGACATTGACTGTGAGTAAATTTTTTATTAGGCCTACAGTTGCATAGGGCATGACTACACGATACAAACCTGTCACACCCTGATCTGTTTCACCTGTTCCTGTGATTGTCTCCACCCCCTCCAGGTGTCGCTTATTTTCCCCAGTGTATTTATCCCTGTGTTTCCTGTCTCTCTGTGCCAGTTCCTCTTGTATGTTTAGTCAAGTCAACCAGCGTGTTTTTCCCGTACTCCTTTTGCTATTATCCTTTTTCTAGTCCTCCCGGTTTTGACCCTTGCCTGTTTCTGGACTCTGTACCTGCCTGCCTGACCATTCTGCCTGCCTTGACCACGAGCCTGTCTGCCACTCTGTACCTCCTGGACTCTGATCTGGTTTTGACATTTTTGCCTGTCCACGACCATTCTCTTGCCTACCCCTTTGGATTATTAAACATTGTAAGACTCCAACCATCTGTCTCCTGTGTCTGCATCTGGGTCTCGCCTTGTGCCTTGATAAAACCTGCATAAAGCAAGCTCAGCTTTGAGTTTTATTGTCCAATGATATTGCTTTCTCTGTGTGTGAAACCTCCGTAGTCCTTCTTTAAAATATAATGAATATGAAGTCCAAGGTTGCTGCAGTTTGACAGGGTTTTCATCCTCCCCAAGGCCAGGAGTTTTTCCATTCGTTTTTTTTTTTTAAACCAAGTGACCTGATAAGAACAACTCTGGTTCAATCATAGCCCATATTAAATATGTTTCCAACCCAAGGCGCAAAATAAATCAGGGAGACGGACCTGGAGGAGCGAAGGGTGCGTGTGGAGCAGGAGGGTAGAATGAGGTCAAACAGGTACTTGGGTCCAGAGTTGTGGATAGCTTGGTAGGTGTGAAGCAGGATATTGTAGTCGATGCATGAGCATATGGAGAGCCAGTGGTTGAACAGCACTGGAATGATGTGCTCCCAGGGGAAGGTGTGGGTGAGGGCACATGCAGCACAGTTCTGGACATTTTGTAGCCTGTTCAGGCACTTGGCAGATGACGCAACAAAAAAGGTGTTACAATAGTCTAGACGGATGAAATAAAGGCGTGGATGAGTCGCTCAGCTGCAAGTTGTGGCAGCATAAGTCGTAACCTGGAAATGTTCCGTAGATTAAAACATTTTACTTTGGTCATACTCTTGATGTGGGCTTCAAACAAGAGCTGACTGTCAAATATCTCACGCAGGTTGCGAACCTCAAAGGAGGGGAGGACCTTGACACCATCAATATTGAGGCTGTAGCTGCTGATGTGGTTTATGATGGTTCGAGTGCAAATCAGGACGACCTCTGTCATTTTGCAGTTTACAGTGCATTCGGAAAGTGTTCCGACTTTTTCACTTTTTCCACCTTTTGTTACGTTACAGCCTTATTCTAAAATGGATGAAAAGGTTTTTTCCCTCAACCTACACACAATACCCCATAACGACAAAGCAAAAACAGGAATTTAGACATGGAAATGTATTAAATATAAAAACTGAAATATGACATTTACATAAGTATTCAGACCCTTTACGCAGTACTTTGTTGAAGCACCTTTGGCAGCGATTACAGCCTCGAGTCTTCTTGGGTATGACGCTACAGTACAGTACAACCTTGACACACCGGTATTTTGGGGAGTTTCTCCCATTCTTCTCTGCAGATCCTCTCAAGCTCTGTCAGGTTGGATGGGGTGCGTCGCTGCTTGAGATTTTTCTACAACTTGATTGGAGTCCACCTGTGGTAAATGTAATTGATTGGACATGAATTAGAAAGGCACACACATGACTATATAAGGTCCTACAGTTGACGGTGCATATCAGAGCAAAAACCAAGCCATGAGGTTAAAGAAATTGTCCATACAGCTCCGAGACAGAGTTGTGTCGAGCCACAGATCTGAGGAAGGGTACCAAACATTTCTGCAGCATTGAAGGTCCCCAAGAACACTGTGACCTCTATCATTATTAAATGGAAGAAGTTTGGAACGAACAAGACTCTTCCTAGAGCTGGCCGCCCGGCCAAACTGAGCAATCGTGTTAGAAGAGCCTTGGCCAAGAACCCGATGGTCACTCTGACAGAGGTCCAGAGTTCTTCTGTGGAGATGGGAGAACCTTCCAGAAGGACAACCATCTCCGCACGACTCCACCAATCAGGCCTTTATGGTAGATTGGCCAGACGAAAGCCACTCTTAAGTAAAAGGCACATGACAGCCCACTTGGAGTTTGCCAAAAGGCACCTAAAGGACTCTCAGACCATAAGAAACAAGATTCTCTGGTCTGATGAAAGCAAGATTGAACTCTTTGGCCTGAATGACAAGCGTCACGTCTGGAGGAAACCAGGAACCGCTCATCATCTGGCCAAAACCATCCCTACAGCATCATGCTGTGGGGATGTTTTTCAGCAGCAGGGACTAGGAGACTAGTCAGGATCGAGGAAAAGATGAATGAAGCAAAGTACGGAGAGATCCTTGATAAAAACATGATCCAGAGCGCTCAGGATCTCAGACTGGGGCGAGGTTTCACCTTCCAACAGGACAATGACCCTAAGCACACAGCCAAGACATCGAACATCTCTGGAGAGACATGAAAATAGCTGTGCAGCGACGCTCCCCATTCAACCTGACAGAGCTTGAGAGGAAATACAGGTGTGCCAAACTTGTAGCATCATACCCAAGAAGACTCGTGGCTGTAATCGCTGCCAAAGGTGCTTCAACAAAGTACTGAGTAAAGGGTCTGAATACTTATGTAAATGTGATATTTCCGTTTTTTTTCTAAAAACATGTTTTTGCTTTGTCATTATGGGGTATTGTGTTTAGATTGATGTTATAGATTATATAGAATAAGGCTGTAACGTAACAAAATTTGGGAAAAGTGAAATGTCTGAATACTTTACGAATGCACTGTATAGCCTATCAGCTATACCAATATAATGTTATACCCCTGAAAGGGGGGAAATATGATAAATTATTCATACTGACATGTAGAAACAGTTCAATCCGTTGTAATGATGAATTGCATGAAATAATCAACTCTTTACATAGATATCTCTTTTTTCAAACTACGTAGCGTTCACATTTGTATTCCTAGGCATTACTAATCAAACTCTGCACAAAACAGACATAAATGGAGCACACATGATTGGATTATCACATTCACATGAATTACTAGAATATTACTTACGATTCTGTATTAATATAATAAACTATAAAGTCCAGTGGGCAAATCGAGATATGATGAACAATCATATAAACAAAAACATATGACGTTTTTGACCTGTATTGTTTGCATTCTGATGGAATTTAATGGAGCCCGAAAATAAATATACGCCATGTGGAGATGTTCATATTGAAACACATCTTCGTTTTTTTAGGTTCCTAACTTGTTTGATAAGATTAGTACAGATTTTCTTAGTGGACCCTGCATGGGGACCAGACCCCAAGTTTGTGAACCACTGTACTAACCTCTCTCTGATTGCTTCCTCTCTCTCTCTGTCTCCTCTGTTTCCTTCTGCATGCATTGCAGCCTGCAGAGTTATTATGTTATTATGAGAACTTAGAAGCCTATTTTTGCTCCTGCTAAGGTAGGCTCAGTTTAAAGTTAGCTTATTAGTTCATCCTTCTAGCTGGCTAAGTAGTAAGAGCCCTTCAACGTTACTGCAATAGATCACAGCCATGCCTGTGCACGTGACTTTCCCCATAGTCTCTTTGGGATGATTTCTCCTCTTCTCAGCTGTCTATCACAGCCTCCTGGTTTCCACCAATCAGAGCGCCCGAATGCACATTTGGACTCTGACCCCTCCCACTCAAGGTCAGAGTTGCTATCATTGTCTACAGACAATGATGCAAACTTGGCTGCCGACCAAGTTAACGGTGTGTTTATTTTAGGAAGAAGTGAGTTGTCGGGTGGGTTAATGCTACTTCATGGTGATTGACTGGAAGCAAGGCCTGATTATCTTGTTACATCTGTAGCTGAATAGTACTGCTGCAGATTATGTATACTGAACAAAAAATATATATACTGCATATTTCTGTCTGTAATAAAGCCCTTTTGTGGGGAAAAACTCATTCTGATTAGCTGGGCCTTGCTCCCAAATGGGTGGGCCCATTGCTGCGCCCCTGACCAGTTATGTCAAATCCATAAATTAGGGCCTAATGAGTTTGTTTCAATTGACTGATTGCTTTCTTTGAACTGTAACTCAGTAAAATGTTTGAAATTGTTGCATGTTGCATTTATATTTTTGTTCAATATATATTTCATGTGAATGTTGTTTATAATTGCATGTATTTTATTGAATGCATGAGCGTTTTGCGGTATATTGTTATTGTTTAGAGATGGTTAATTCCTATATAGCCTGTAGTAGACTGTCCTCGTGCTCCTGCATGGAGAGTAAGATTTATGACTCTGTGGAACTAGACACAGATCAGATAAGATCTCCACCAGTCCTGAGAGAGAGGGCCATAAATCTCACCTGTCTAAGTAATTAGTTCTCTCTCTCTCCAGCGAGATGTTTATATACGGTACAGATGTAAATGTGTATGCTGTTATGTGAATATCCCTGCGTAGATGCTTTGCCGTTATTTCCTGTGTAGATATTCCCTTTGCATTGCTTACAACATTGTATATTTAAGCAATAGGGCACGAGGGGTGTGGTATATGGCCAATATACCACGGCTAAGGGCTGATCTTAAGCAAGACGCATCGCGGAGTGCCTGGATACAGCCCTTAGCCGTTGTGTATTGGCCATATACCACAAACCCCCGAGGTGTCTTATTGCTATTATATAAACTAGTTACCAACGTAATTAGAGCAGTAAAAATAAATGTTTTGTCATACCCGTGGTATACGGTCTGATATACCACGGCTGTCAGCCAATCAGCATTCAGGGCTCAAACCACCTAGTTTATAATTGTTCTTACCTATCAGAACCACGAGTCCATCCTATGTAAACTGATGATTTCTGTCTTTGAGTGTGAATACTGTAGTGTGTGGTGGTGATGAAGATAATAAGATAATTGGTCTAAGAAGCATCCGTACTGTTCTTGCCGGACAGTCTTTAGCGAGTCAGAACCAATTATATCAGCATTAAGTACTAGCGGGTGAGGGCATTCACAGCCAACCGCTCAGATGAGCTCCAGCTAGCCGTTTTTACAATAGAAGTTTCCTAACTGACTGACATAAAATATCTACAAGCGACTATTTACCGGTTTTGCACTCATTCTCTGAGAGTCGTTTTTTTTTATTCGAGCTCAGTCAGATCAAGAATAGCTTATAATTTTTCTGAGCTTTGATATTTACATTTTGACCTATCATTTATTTTCTTTATTGTGTACAAAATATACAGTACCAGTCAAAAGTTTGGACACACCTACTCATTGCAGGGTTTTTCTTTATTTTTACTATTTTCTACACTGTAGAATAAAAGTGAAGACATCAAAACTATGAAATAACACATATGGAATCATGTAGTAACCCAAAAAGTGTTAAACAAATGAAAACAGATTTGAGATGTGAGATTCTTCAAAGTAGCCACCCTTTGCCTTGATGACAGCTTTGCACACTTTCCCATTTCAAAAAGGTTTTACGATGAAAGCATACCATGCGATTATGTTAGGTCATGACCTAGTTACAGAAAAACACAGCCATTTCTCCAGCCAAAGAGAGGAGTCACAAAGAGCAGAAATAGAGATAAAATGAATCACTAACCTTCGATGATCTTCGTCAGATGACACTCATAGGACTTCATGTTACACAATACATGTATGTTTTGTTCGATAAAGTTCATATTTATATCCAAAAATCTCAGTTTACATTGGCGCGTTATGTTCATTAATGTTTTGCTTCCAAAACATCCGGTGATTTTACAGACATACTCATAATTGTCACGATCGTCGTATGAAGGTGACAGTGTGGTGAGCGTACATGTTCTTTTATTCGTAAAATGTCGCCAACAAAACAAGAAATAACAAAAACGACCGTGAAGCTACAAGGGCTATAGTGCCCCTAACAAAGACAACTTCCCACAATGACAAAAGAGGAAAAGGCTGCCTAAGTATGATTCCCAATCAGAGACAACGATAGACAGCTGCACCCCAAGGTGCGGACTCCGGCCGCAAAACTGAACCTATAGGGAAGGGTCTGGGTGGGCATCTATCCACGGTGGCGGCTCTGGTGCGGGACGTAGACCCCGCTCCACCTCTGGCTCACCCCACTTTGGTGGCGCCTCTGGTGCGGGGACCCTCGTCGCCGACCCCGGACTGGGGACCCTCGTTGCGGGCCCCGGACTGGGGACCTTCGCTGCGGGCCCCGGACTGGGGGACCCTCGCTGCGGGCCCCGGATTGCGGACCCTCGTTGAGGGCTCCGGACTGGAGACCGTCATTGGAGGCTTCGTGCCATGGATCATCACTGGAGGCTTCGTGCCATGGTTCATCACTGGAGGCTTCGTGACATGGATCATCACTGGAGGCTTCGTGCCATGGATCATCACTGGAGGCTTCGTGCCATGGATCATCACTGGATGCTTCGTGCCATGGATCGTCACTGGAGGCTTTGTGCCATGGATCATCACTGGAGGCTTCGTGCCATGGATCATCACTGGAGGCTTCGTGCCCTGGATCATCACTGGAGGCTTCCTCCGTGGAGCCGGAACAGGTCTCAACGGACTGAGGAGACGTACTGGCAGCCTGGTGCGTGGAGCTGCCACTGGGCTTACCAGGCTGGGGAGACATACAGGAGGCCTGGGTCTGGGGGCAGGCACAGGATACACTGGGCCGTGGAGGCGCACTGGAGGTCTCGAGCATAGAGCCTGCACAACCCGTCCTGGCTGGATGGTTATTTTCGCCCTGCAGATGCAGGGCGCTGGCACAGGACACACTGGGCTGTGCAGACGCACCGGAGACACAGTGACCAGAGCCGGCACAGGATATCCTGGGCCGTGGAGACGCACTGGAGGCCAGATGCGCTGAGCCGGCACCTTCCGTCCTGGCTGGATGCTCACTCTAGCCCGTCCAATGCGGGGAGCTGGAATGTAGTGCACCGGGCTATGAACGCTCACTGGAGACACCGTGCGCTCCACCGCATAACACGGTGCCTGACCAGTACGACGCTCCCTCCGATAAGAAGCACGGGGAGTTGGCTCAGGTCTCCAACCTGACTCAGCCAATCTCCTCGTGTGCCCCCACCCAAAAAATGTTTTAAACCTACGTCTGTCATGCTCTAATTTGGATCTTAGGGCTAAAACACGTTTTCGCCTACAAAGAAGGACAACCACATTTTGTTAAAAGGAAAACACTTATTTTAGTGCAGGTCCCATAAATATTTGCTGTGATGATGACAGAGTTCTCTAAAGCCCTCTCAGAATGCCACCATTTGATATTGTACTTGGCACCATTGAAAATCAAAACCAAGACCAAGTTGAACTATCATACAGTAGGAAGTGCTTGCTGCCATCTGGTGGAACACAGCTGAATGAGAGGAAAAACTATTGAGAGATCCTGTTCAAAACAAATACAATATTATCAAATACGGGAAAATACTGAAACACATCTTTAATTGTGTATTTTGGGACAATTCAACCAAACATCATACATTATCATTTGATCAACACTGAAATATGGTAAAGCATGTTTGTTTTGTCAACTTAAATACGGTACATTTATCAATCACTACTTTCACATCTCTATCTCACACTCACTTTGTTTTCTCATCCAATATATATATATTTTAGGCATTTAGCAGACTCTCTTATCCAGAGCAACTTACAGGAGCAATTAGGGTTAAGTGCCTTGCTCAAGGGCACATCAACATATCTTTCACCTAGTCGGCTCAGGGATTCAAAAGAGCGACCTTTCAGTTACTGGCCCAACGCTCTTAACCACTCGACTACCTGTCGCCCCGTTCTTCACTGTCTCTAATCTCACTCCTAACTCAATAACAGGCCTGCTCAAGCATGAACCTTTACATAGAGTACTGTTTATAACTGTAGCGTTGAGTCTTACTCAACGGTCCTCAGTCACACTGTTTATATTGGTGTTGTCCCACTCTGTCCCAATAAGACTTCACCATTACAATGCTTTTATTACGTCAGTTCCTTCCCACCCTTGGGAACAACTTGAAACCTTTCAATTGAGTTATTCACCTCCCTGTTTATTGACTCCAGTATCTTTGTAATCATCTGTAATTAAAGTGATTTGTTTGGGGAATTCAGACTGTGACCTCAAATCATATATTTTACTGGAGATATCTGACTGCTTCAGTGCCGTCTGCCGAGATCAAACTTTATAGATTATCTCAACGTTATAGATGCCAAAGGTGCTACATGTACAGGGCTGTGATCCACACCCATTAGACTAACCCTCTTTTGACAATGCCTCAGGATTATGCTTCTTTGAAGGAATCGCATAAAGAGTTCGCTGCCTATTTATTTGTCCGTGTTGATTTGTTAATGACATCATACGGAATCATACTATCGTCTAATATGCATTTGGTGAAAGAGCATGTTAAATGGTTGGAGGGAATTGAATGGTATCAAATGTATAGAAAATGTTGTGATGAAGATAACATTATAACACTACAGAATGTGTCAAACTCATTCCACGGAGGGCCGAGGGTCTGCGGGATTTCGCTCCTCCCTTCTACTTGATTGATGAATTAAGGTCACTAATTAGTAAAGAACTCCCTTCACCTGGTTGTCTAGGTCTTAATTGAAAGAAAAAAGAAGAAAAAAACCCGCAGACACTAGGCCCTCCATGGAATGATTTTGACACCCCTGACCTATAGTATAACATATACTGATATAAGATCATCTCTTTAAATGTTCTGAACAATGTTATTTTCCAATGATAAGACAGTGGACTGCGAGGAAAAATGATTTGAGTGATCATGCTCAAAACGAATAGACAATGATCAAATACGGTAGATACTGAAACATCTTTTATTATGTAGTTTGGTACAATTCAACCAAACGTCATACATTATCATTTGATCAACAACGATATTCAAATGCATGTTTGTTTTGTCAATTTAAATATCAAATATGGTCAATGTATCAAAGATTGCACAGTGCTGTACATTCACCGAGCATACAGGCAACACCAAAGCGATGCCATCCGGAGGAGATTAAAACATTTTAACATTCCTGGTATTCCTTTTAGCTGTAGGCGGGAACCAGGCTTTTAATGACAGGTGGGTTTGGGTGGGCAAGGGATCTATTTTTTCGGGACCTCCATCTCCACATCCTCTGTACGGGAGACCACCTTTCCATCAACCATCTCCTCAATCACCGTCCTCACTCTCTTTGTCACCACTGGCTCAGCTACAAAGTAGGGACAAATAACCATTAGTACACTTAGTGTTGGGCATAGCTAAAGAGGAGAAGCACAGAGCCATGAGAACACATAGCACCTTAACACATTCAAATCAACCAAATCCTTTGTGTTCTAGAGTGTTTCACAATTACTACCGCTGGGTTCACTCAATATGGAATTTGATATGATAGAAAATGGTCTCGCTCTACTTACGTTTTTTGACCTCAACAATCTCAACCTTCTTGGTGATGACAGCTCTCCTGGAGGGCAGAAGATAGTTTAAGTGTTAAGTACCTTCCTATTGAACAACTCTACATTCATCTCTCTACTCTCTATTGCCCAGTTCCAAATTGACCCCTGGCCCCTTCCCCTGTGCACTTCTTGTAGATCTGTAATGATCAGATAGGCTGCTGTAGGTCATTAGCGTAATGATTGCTCCATCTTGCCCTCTAGTAATATTCACACAATAGTTCTTGCATGTATCCAATCATTTTAGATTCAAAGTTCCTACAGCAGGTGGTGTGTCAAAGGGGTAGGGGAGGGGTTGATTTGTAATTGGGTATGTAAATGCACATTTATAATTTACATTGTGGATGTGAAGCCCATGTAAATCCCATTGGGTATGTAACTTAGGGATCTGCAGCCTTCTCCTCTCTCCTTACCCGACATCCTCTCCGTCCAGCAGCCTCCTGTACTCTGCGATCTCCATCTCCAGCCGGGTCTTGATGTCCAGGAGCATGCGGTATTCGCTGGCCTGCCTCTCGATGTCTGTCTTCATGCGACCCAACTCCTGCTCCAGGCTGTTGACCATGCCCTGGAGCTGGTTCAGCTGCATGCTGTAGCGGGACTCGGTCTCATTCAGCTGGCCCTCCAAGGCTGATTTCTATAGGGAGAGAGGGAGGAAGAGGAAGGGTTAAAGACTTCAGACGATTCAACAAGTGGTGTTGATTTAGGCTACCCACACTGACATCAGTGAATGATTGAGGGGAAGTTCCTGGTGAGCACGTGTTTTTAGAATTCAGTTTTGAGGATCACAGCTGTGGTATAACAAAAACTGTTATCCTCAACTTCACTTCATATATCCATCAATCAAAGAGCTTGTCAAAAATGAAATGTATTATTATTATAGTTTGTGATAATTACAAAGATCTGAGTTGACTGATTGCTTCTCTCTTCTCTCTCTGTAACTAATCCATAATCTTCCATTTCTAAAAGGTAAACCCGAGGACTCATATGTAACCCGTAGGGTAGGAATGTATTTGTGAGGTCTAACTGATAATGGTTTTACTTTGAGGTGTCAGTTGTACTCTACTGTTCAACTGAAGGTGGAATCTTGTAAATGTCATGTATTTCCCGAATTCCGAGTAATCTTCTACAGCAATTACACCTAGTCTAGCTCTAACTCAAACTCATACGCCTAGCATCAACTAGGAGGCAGAGAGGGTTGTGACGTTAGGGGGGTTGAGGGGGCATTTGTTTCCTCACCAGGCTGAGTTGGGACTGCAGCTCGATCTGCAGGGCCTGAAAGGTCCTCTTGAGCTCGTTGATCTCACTGCGGGACGTTTGGAGGGTCTCTGTGCTGCTGGTCACCACCTTGTTCAGCTCATCAAACTGGGACGTACAGAAGGAACACGGTAAGGGTTGTGTAACTCCACTTGTACTAGTAATAAGCACAAAAGTCATTCTCCATGGTCTGTTATCTCTATATTGACATGATCAATGTATGTGATCACAGTAATTGGTTGTTTATAAGCACTTTAAATACTGCCCTCATAGGACATAGTGTTCCTTTTAAGATGTACTAAACCATTTTCATATGATCTAAAACAGAACAGATGGATCAAGAGGTTCTCCCTAGACAAGGTTGGGCTCTTCTTCTCCTCACCTTGCCCTTGTACCAGGTCTCCATGTCGCGGCGGTTCTTCTCGGCGATGCCCTCGTACTGAGTACGGATCTCCTCCATCATCCTGGCCATGTCCTGCTGGGGTGCTGCGTCCACCTCCACGTTCACTGAGCTGACGTTCATGTGGGCCCGCATGGCAGCAATCTCCTATAAGGGGCACAGAGTGATGACAGAGGTCAACTAGGGTCAACACCAGGTGAGAGGCCAATGGAGGTTGCCACTGGGTAGGCTGTAAGATAAGATACAACTTGACTGTCCCAGACAGGGAAATTGTCTAGCACAATTACATAGGGGTGAGGGGTCAAATTGGGTCACAGACAGGTGGTGTCTCAGGTTCCAACCACATGAGAAATCAATTAGGTACTTGGGTGTCACAAACTGTCCCCATCTTTCATAACCTAGTTACAGTGTTCATGGTGTATTTCCGTCAGCTTCTCTGACATCCTGTACAACCATCCTAAAGTAAGTATATGATAACTGTGAAAACAATCAAGGTAATCCAACATGAAATAATACTTGTGACTTCAAGTGTGGTTTTAGCATCTATGCCATACTGCTGCAGGGCTTGCGACAAATTTGCTGACAGCTTTAAAGCTACCCGAACTGAGATAGCGCAGACACTCCAAATAAGGTCTGTTTGATCTGTTGTTTGCATTGTCATTGACACAGCCAAAGACAACACTGCTTGGCATGCGATGGGAATGAATTATGCCTCTGACAATTCCATTAGACTCTCACAACCACATTGTTTTCATCTAGGTAAAATGTATAAGAATTTTGAACTGTGGTGAGGTCTTGCTATTGACAGGGTTGTGCCATGACTCTTGGGGATATGGTATGATAAAAGAGGGGCTTCGTAGGGGCTTCCAAGGCCCCTACAGTGCCCTGAGGAACACTCACCTCCTCATGGTTCTTCTTGAGGTAGACTAGCTCCTCCTTCAGCCCCTCGATCTGCATTTCCAGGTCTGACCGGGACATGGTCAACTCGTCCAGAACCTTCCTCAGTCCAGCAATGTCTGCCTCCACCGACTGACGCATAACCATTTCATTCTCAAACCTTTCCAGAGGGAAATGGAGTTAACCAGCATTATTAACAGTTGCCGCCAACAGTAAACATACCAAATGGCACAAAACCAGTCAGACCAGTTTTATGTGCAGTTGACCGCTGATGATGTATCTAAGCTGTACAGTAATGTGACATTTAACATCACGTCATGGGCACATTGACCTTGAGTAATGTCATAGTAGGTGTGGCTTCATACTGTAATAATGGTATAAAAGTTGCATGACTAAAGTCTACATATGACGTCTAGTTCCCATTCCAATCCTGACTTAAAGTATTATTCTAAGGTGAATTCAACAGTTGTTTGCTGCTTCCATCTTATAGACCCTTTGTACTCACTTGACTTTGAAGTCCTCTGCTGCCAGTTTGGCATTGTCTATCTGCAGGAGGATACTGGCGTTGCTCAGAGTGGCAGCACTGATCTGAGAACAGGACAAAAAAACTGGTTGGTACATGGTACATAAAAAAGGAAGACAATTACACCCTGTCAGGCTTATCACAATGATTACATAATTTGCTTGCGTGATAAGGAGAAGCCTATCAGAGCTATAATAGGGTGTTAGTAACTTATTGATTAGCCTCCTACGCACGCATATATACTGTAGCCTATCTATGACAACGGCCACACAGTTATGTATGGGAAATTAAAATGATAAGCATGACTTGGATCACATCAGATGAAATAATGCAAAATGCTATTGAACAGTGGCATGATTCAATCCGCGTCATCATCACGCTCACGGCTCTCCCCTTTGAAAGAAGTCATGTAGGCGGCATGAGTGTGAATGTAAATGTTGACAGGGTGATAAGTTGAACGGAAGTGAAGGTTTCACATGCCAAGCCCTTTTTTGGGTAATTGCTTTCTTTCAACAAACAAACTAAACAACACTCATGACATGTAAGTCCTATAATCCATCACTACTGTAAACTTGGTATGATCACTCTATTAAAGTCTAGGGTTTACAAATTCACATCCCGAGGGCACACTTATATTGCAGCCTGACAGCTTCATAGATGCAGTCAGTCAATGAACTTCAGGGTATGACTTGTGTCTTGTAAGCCAGAACTGAATTGTATATGTGAAAATATGTTGTTTCCTGCCTGAGTAGAAATGTTTAGACATTTTACTTTTGTAAATTATACATCCTATTTTAATTATTTCTCATCATAGAAAACTTAATCTAAACTCAATAGTAAATAGGAGTGAGGTTGATGAAAGAAAATGTAATAATATCAATCTCGCTCAATATAGCAATATATTGTATTTATGATGCCCCAAAAATACTCACCTTTTTGCGCAGGTCGACCAGAGTAGCTTCGTATTTACTGTAATCTCTAATGACCGGTGTCTTCTTCTCGTACCACTCGCGGATTTGACGCTCGAGATGAGTATTCGCCGTCTCCAAGGAGCGCACCTTCTCCAGGTAGGTGGCCAAACGGTCGTTGAGGTTCTGCATGGTGGCCTTCTCGTTGACCGAAACTGCATTACTACCATAGCTGCCATTGTCACCTCCAAGCGCACTGGACAGATCAAAACCGCTCCTGGTGCCTGAAGCGTAAGATACGCGGACACTCTGTCCCCCTGCCCCTCCATAGACGCTTGGTGCCCGTGATGCGATGCGACTCTGGTAACCTCCTCCGAGAGACATGGTGGATGAGCCTCGGCTGCCTCCATAACTGCGAAGTGATAAAGCACTCATGGCGACGTTGTGGTGATGGGTATGTAGAGCTGACAAAACCCGGAGTGGTACTTCGAAGAGTTGGTGGTGAACCAGTTCAAGCCTGATAGCAGAATATATACCCTCTTGGAGGTGGGAGCGGCTGGATGTCGCATTGAGATAATTATGTAAGTGAATAGATATTCATTAGGCATCCTACAGGTGTGTCCTTAGTCAGCTCATTAAAAAAGGGAACTAAGGTGTGGTGCGCGTGAGAGTTAGCTGGCATTCTGCCTCCATAATTGTTTTCACTTTCCTGTACAACCTGACAACTGTCACGGCATGATAAACCTCAGATAAGCAAGTTATGAATATGATAAGATAGTAGCTTACGTTTTAAGAGATGACAGAAGACTGGAACCCGCAACAGAATGTCTACTTTCCCCTCTGTCACCGAAAAATGTAGGATACAGTAAAATAGGCTCCTCTACCTAAACTTAGTAGAACAGTTGGCTAGCTCACATGACATGCTCATGTTGGTAGGCTATATTTTGGAGATGGAAGCATCAGAAATATTTTTTAAATACAAATTATACATTTCATCTATATTATGTTTATTTTTCAAATGTTATTGGGCAAATAAATTAGGTTCAAGGGTAATGGTAACAGGTATAGAAGTCTCCCAAATGTGGAGGCTAATCCAAATCTGACGTCCTTCGGTCTAATAAAAATAGGTACCGTTATTTCCTCATAGTTAGTGAACAAATTTACGTTTTCCATTTAGAAAATGTTGTAAATACATTGATCATCATACCATAAAAGTAGTCGGTGACATGGCATGGGGCGTTGATAAAGAGGAATTTATGAAATGGTTACCCAGATGTTTACTATGTTAAAGATTCAAATATGAAGTTACAAATTGTTATAGAGATGTCACGTGAATCAAGAGGGCATTCAGGACATGAGAGAGACTTCAGGAATACAATAACAATTACCTTCAAAAGGTTCTCTAAACTTCACATCAAAGTTATAGTTGGTTGCCCATTATTGCACAAATACAGGTATGTGTGGAATGGCCAAAACAATACACAGAAACACATTAATATACACTGAGTATACCAAACATTAGGAACACCTTCCTAATATTGAGTTAATTTAGCACAGATAGCATGCGGAAAGATTGACATGCCATTTATTAAAAATATTGATATGCCATTTATTAAAAAGGTTGATATGCCATTGATATTAACTGAATTACACAGAAAACTGGTTTCATATTTGGCTTCTGCCGTAGGCCAGTGTTGATATACGGGCCACTAGACGTCTTCTCCCGTCAAACTCAAGTCTATTTTGTCAACAGGTGCAAAGTGTGAATCACGAGCTAGGTGTTTCCCAGATGTTGAGTGTAAACTCAACCTTTCCAGCACAGGTGGTGTCTTCGCCATCCCTCTCTGGAGTTGTTTTCACAGACATGTCCTCTAGTATAAGACATTTGCAATGATATGATTAGCATGTAAAATAGAAAGCAACCACAAACTGGTGTTGTTCTTATTACTTGCCCCTGACGGTTACTGATACTGATGTACTTTTCACCTCTGAATTCAATCTATCAGTCTTTTGGGAAATCAAACTCTTTTATATGTTCAATAGCATGTTGTATGTGTAACGGATGTGAAATGGCTAGCTAGGGGCGAGGGGACGGACGTAAAGTTATACTGTTACATATGATTATATCTGACGGAATGCTGCAAGTCATGCTTAGTTATCATTTTCATTACCCATTACTGTATAGCCTTTGCCATACTGTGGTTATGGTATATCTGTGTGGGTAGGCTAATTAGTCACTTACTAACACACCTTCATAGTTCTATGTACTATATGTTCACATTATTATGCCTTCCAAGCTGTTTAAGGAAAATGAAACATTCAAACACAATACACTCCATCCCTTATTTTTCAATCCCTGTTCTGATATATATTGTATCGTCATAACCTCAGAATAACACAATTGTTTACACTTTGAGAAAGTGTCATTGTGTTTGTGACTGCGTGTGACACATAACAATAGTAAAAAAAACTTTACTGGCTCAAATAGCCGACCAATCAGCTTGTTACCAACCCTTAGTAAACTTCTGGAAAAAATAGTGTTTGACCAGATACAATGTTATTTCACAGTAAGCAAATTGACAACAGACTTTCAGCACTCATATAGGGAAGGACACTCAACAAGCACGCACTTACAGAAATGACTGATGATTGGCTGAGAGAAATTGGTGATGAAATGATTGCAGGGGCTGTCTTGTTAAACTTCAGTGCAGCTTTTGACATTATCGATCATAGTCTGCTGCTCGAAAAACGTATGTTCTATGGCTTTACACCCCCTTCTATAATGTGGATGGAGCTGTTTAGGCCCCTTGCTTTTTTCAATCTTTACTAACGACATGCCACTGGCTTTGAGTAAGGCCAGTGTGTCTATGTATGCGGATGACTCAACACTATACACGTTAGCTACTACAGCGACTGAAATGACTGCAACACTTAACAAAGAGCTGCAGTTAGTTTCGGAATGGGTAGCAAAGAATAAGTTAGTCCTAAATATTTCCAAAACTAAAAGCATTGTATTTAGGACAAAACATTCACTAAACCCTAAACCTCAACTACATCTCATAATGAATAATGTGGAAATTGAGCAAGTTGAGGTGACTAAACTGCTTGGAGTAACCCTGGATTATAAACTGTCACGGTCACAACATATTGATACAACATTAGCTAAGATGAGGAGAAGTCTGTCCATACTAAAGCACTGCTCTGCCTCTCCAAACAGGTCATGGACAAAGTTGTGGAGAAGTACAGATCAGGGTTGCGTTGTAAAGAAAATATCAGAACCTTTGAACATCCCACGGAGCACCATTAAATCCATTATATAAAAATGGAAAGAATATGACACAACAACAAACCTGCCAAGAGAGGGCCGCCCACCAAAACTCATGGACCAGGCAAGGAGGGGCATTGATCAGAGGCAACAAAGAGACCAAAGATAACCCTGAAGGAGCTGCAAAGTTCCACAGCTGAGATTGGAGTATTTGTCCATAGGACCACTTGAAGTCGTACACTCCACAGAGCTGGGCTTTACAGAAGACTGGCCAGAAAAAAATCCATTGCTTAAAGAAAATAATTAACAGACACGTTTGCCAAAAGGCATGTGGGAGACTCCCCAAACATATGGAAGAAGATACTCTGGTATGATGAGACTAAAATTGAGCTTTTAGGCCATCCGTGAATACGCTATGTCTGGCGCAAACCCAACACCTCTCATCACCCCGAGAACATCATCTCCCAGTGAAGCATGGTGGTGGCACCATTATGCTGTGGGATGTTTTTCATTGGCAGGGACTGGGAAACTGGTCAGAATTTAAGGAATGATGGATGGTGCTAAATACATGGAAATTCTTGAGGGAAACCTGTTTCAGTCTTCCAGAGATTTAAGACTCGGACAGAGGTTCACCTTCCAGCAGGACAATGACCCTAAGCATACCGCTAAAGCAACACTCGAGTGGTTTAATGAGAAACATTTAAATGTCTTGGAATGGCCTAGTCAAAGCCCAGACCTCAATCCAATTGAGAATCTGTGGTATGACCTAAAGATTGCTGTACACCAGCGGAACCATCCAACTTGAAGAAGCTGGAGCAGTTTTGCATTGAAGAATGGGCAAAATTCCCAGTGGCTAGATGTGCCAAGCTTATAGAGACATACCCCAAGAGACTTGCAGCTGTAATTTCTGCAAAAGGTGGCTCTACAAAGTATTGACTTTGGGGGGGTGAATAGTTATGCACACTCAAGTTTTCTGTTTTTTTGTCTTATTTCTTGTTTCTCACAATAAAAAATATTTTGCATCTTCAAAGTGGTAGGCATGTTGTGTAAATCAAATGATACAAACCCCCCCAAAAAATGTTTTTTCAACAATTCCAGGTTGTAAGGCAACAAAATAGGAGAAATGCCAAGGGCGGGGAATACTTTCGCAAGCCACTGTATAGGAGGCGCACAGTACTACATGGAGCCATGACTACATGGAACTCTACTCCACATCAGGTAACTGATGCAACCAGTAGAATCAGATTTAAAAAGCAAGTAAAAATACACCTTATGGAACAGCAGGGACTGTGAAGTAACACAAACATAGGCACAGACACATGCATACACACATGGATTTTGCATTGTAGATATGTGGTAGTGGAGTATGTGCCTGAGGGCACACACTTAGTGTGTTGTGAATTCTGTAATGAATGTACTGTAATGTTGTTGTTTTTTAATCCAGACCCTAGAAAGAGTAGCTGCTGCCAAGGCAGCATAAGTCACCATAATGAATACAAATACAAATAACAAACAGCTTTCTCTTTGGTAGTTCAATGTTGACAATCCTCAATGCAGACTCTTTTACTTAGGAGAATCAAATCGCTAATAGCCTCAAATTAGTACTTGTGGACCTCAATGAGAAATAACAAAAAACGTAATGAAAGAACATGAGCTTTTGCAAAGGAGCCACCTGGTCCATTCAGAACAATATGTACTTTCTAATGAAAACCGCTGTATGATGTTCCATTCAAAAAACATGAATAGCTTTTCAGATTAACAAGACTGGAGAGGAGCACATTCCCCATCCCCACCCTCATAATCATAGCTTTTCCCCATTAAAAAATACTTGTTTATTTTGGACATGTAATTCCCCCTTTGGTTTTGATGCTTACAGGTTTTGCAGCATTGCTGAAAGTTACCCAAGCATAGCTTAGAGCAGGGTTATTCAACTCTTACCCTAGAAGATCTGGAGCCTGCTGGTTCTGGTTCTGTTTTACCTGATAATGAATTGCATACACCTGGTGTCCAAGGTCTAAATCAGTCCCTGATTAGAGGGGAACAATGAAAGATGCAATGGAACTGGCTTTGAAAGCCAGTTGAATTTGAACGGCTTAGAGTATCTTTAATGTAATTGCTATCCCTCCCTCCCTGTCTCTCTCTCTATCATGTGATCATTTTTAAGGTCAGAGTGGGTTGATGTTAGCTGTTTGTCAACACGCTTTAATTTAATTTCGGTGGCCTTCACACAGGTGTGATGGAGGTCCCTGTCATGTCCCTACACTTTCCGCTTGTTCATGAGTGACACAGCGTACTGACAGATGGCTACTGAACTACTACCCAACGGGCACACACTGGTTGAATCAACGTTGTTTCCACGTCATTTCAATTAAATGATGTTGAACCAACGTGGAATATATGTTGAATTGATATCTGTGCCCAGTGGCTAAGTACTTAGCAGTTATTTTCAAGCCCACACAGCTGATGGAGAAATGGAATAAGATGTTGTGTCCTCTAGGCGAAAACAGTAACAGACAGACATAATTCATGCACACTTTGTGCCACACAGACTGTTTACTCATTGCAACACTCATTACAACACACATTTAAAGTGTTCCCATGATCTTATGTGATTTTTCACATACTGACATTTATCGTTATGACGGTCTTAATTAAGACTGTCTTAATTAACCACGCATGGGCCACATGAAGTGGAATCTAAAATGATTGACAGATTACTTTTGGCCAATTGGGTTGGAGTAGGAGATCCCTGCTATAGGGTGTCCGCTCACATTAGCTCTGTGAATTGAACTGAACTGAAATGTGGATTTGAGCCCTTATGAACGTACTAGGCTTCAAAGGATGCAGACAGACAGTATGATTGATCCATTTTACTCCCTGACCTCCGTAAACCACCTTCAGACTTTCAGGGTGTCTTGTCAGGTCTAAGCAGACAGCCCCAGGGACAAAAAAAACAGACATTTTAGGCTGTAGCCCACTTTTATTTTCTCACTAATTGGTCTGTTGATCAATCAGATCAGCTCTAAACAAGATCTGATGTGAAAACATCTAATGTGATTGGTCAAATACCAATTAGTGGAAAAGATATCAGAATTGGCTGCCTGTCTAAACGCAGCCTTAGTCTTCTTTCCCCCTGGCTATCAAGTTGTTCACTTGCTCTGTGTGCAGTATTTAAAATTCAATTACACGCATCTACCCCCATTGGCCTATTGGTCAATTTCTACCATTTCTACCAGTACGTACACTACAGTATCAAGGTTATCAATCAATCAATCAAATGTATTTATAAAGCCCTTTTTACATCAGCCTATGTCCCAAAGTGCTGGTTATTGAGGGACCAATCATACAGCTCTAATATAACTGTCTGACACTCCTTGTTGTAGCAAATAATTTGCTCTCGCCAGTGTTGTGGTTGTGTAAGCCATGCTTGTCTGACCACAATCCTTGTAATGCTTTTGGGCCAGCCTGCACATATTGTTCTTTTAAGCCCTTAAAGCTAGAATCCATAGTTGAAACAATAACAAAGCCCTCACCCCTCCTCTGTTTTTGTAAAAGCTGAGGAATGGGCCTAGAGAAATGTATCCACTCTCAAATTCATAGACAGATCTATGGATGCAACAACTGACCATCCATGATATCAACATTTTATTTTTAACCATGTTTTGAAGCTATACAGTGTTGGTTTACATTTACTTTGTTTACGAACATTGGGGTAAAAAAAGCTTCTATTCTGGGTCCTGATGGGGTACAACAGTTGAAATGACTCATGCGGCATTTATAAGTCATATTCTTCAAGAATCAATGGGTGCAAATAATTAATTGTTAAGTACAAAAATGGAGGTAGCAACTAAGGATTCTAGCTTTAACCAACTGACCAAGTTGAATTTATCAATTATAACTTAGGAAGGAATGGTTAATCCTAAAACAGTTGTGATGGCCAGAGGGTAGGCTAAACCAGATAATGTCAGTGCACACAGACGCCGCTCCCTACCTTTTGCTCTTCTGGCAACCCCTCCTGCTGTCTATGGATTGCCTTTGCCTTGACTTGTTTGGACATGTGTAAAGTATGTCCCCATCCTTGTTCAACAGAAAGGTGATGTCAGGAAAGTGTGCCACTCCTAGGTGTAATTGTTTTTCAGATCAACAAGGACTCCTAAACCCGGAGGCGCTTTCACAAAACCATGTCGAAGAAGATTATGATATGGCCTAATCATTTTTTGTTGTTCCTCTCTCCTCAGCTTTAACACTATCAGTGCACAGAGCGTCGTGTGGACGCAAAACTAATTTACATGCCCCCCCCCATCCTTGGGTTTTCCTAAATAAGTCTATATAACGCACCATCGTTGTTAGAATCTTAATATCACAAACAGAACCGGTGTTATGACCAGTTTTAGGAGGATATGTCATTTTTTGCATGGTTTTCCCCCGCTGCCCCTCCTACCCCCGAAAGTTGAAGGTGTCTTGCCCAGTTGATAATCACTGAACCTAAACAATATCAAAACTAATTTCACACATATAACAGAAATATAGTATGGTGGGAGAGAATGTGTGAGTTGATGAGCGAGGGGAATAGAACGATGCATTATTATATAATCACCAATTGTGAATGACGAACAGGGCGGGCCATTCTATTGTGGTGGGCCGATGCACTCGGAACGCCCCTGTGTCACCTGCAAGCGACATGTTTGTGGTACGTGTGGCAAGCAAGTGAATGTGAGGAAAGATTTGTCTCAAACAAGGGATAACAGCTAAATGAGATCCAACTGATGCCATTGCGTGAAGATGCACACCGTACTGTAAGACAAGCACAAGCGAGGCCATGAACAATGTGTCCAATAACAGACAACAAGGGACTATTTTTGACTGCTGTCATATCAACACTTACAGTGCTGGGAAAAATGTTCTCTACTTTTGCATATTTTTGACACTGAATGTTATCAGATCTTCGACCAAAACCTAATATTAGATAAATGGAACCCGAGTGAACAAATAACACAACAATTACATACTTATTTAATTTATTTCATAGACAAAGTTATGCAACACCCAATTCCCCTGTGTGAAAAAGTACTTGCCCACTTACACTCAATAACTGGTTGTGCCACCTTCAGCTGCAATGGGGCGGCAGGGTAGCCTAGTGGTTAGAGCGTTGGACTAGTAACCGAAAGGTTGCAAGTTCAAATCCCCGAGCTGACAAGGTACAAATCTGTCGTTCTGCCCCTGAACAGGCAGTTAACTCACTGTTCCTAGGCCGTCATTGAAAATAAGAATTTGTTCTTAACTGACTTGCCTAGTTAAATAAAGGTAAAATAAATTTTAAAAAAATGACTCCAACCAAACGCTTCCTGTAGTTGTTGATCAGTCTCTCACGTCGCTGTGGAGCATTTTGTCCCACTCTTCCATGCAGAACTGCTTTAACTTAATGACATTGGTGTGATTTTAAGCATGAACTGCTCATTTCAAGTCCTGCCATAACATCTCAATTGGGATTAGGTCTGGACTTTGACTAGACCATTCCAAAACTTCAAATGTATTGCTTTTTAGCGATTTTCATGTAGACTTGATTGTGTATTTTGGATCATTGTCTTGCTGCATGACTCAGCTGCGCTTTAGCGTCCGCTTACTGACAGATGGCCTGACATTCTCCTGTAGAATTCTCTGATACAGAGCAGAATTCATGGTTCCTGTAGAATGCAGTGTTTGGTTTTTGCCAGGCATAATGGGACCAATATCAACCAAAAAGTTATACTTTTGACTCATCTGTCCATATAACATTCTTCCAAGAGTCTTGATGACATCCAGGTGCTTCCAGGTGCTTTTTGGCAAACTTAAAGTCAACTTTTTGGACGAGATGGGTCCCGTTATGTCTGGCGAAAACCAAACACTATATTCCACAGTAAGAACCTCATACCAACGGTCAAGCATGGTGGTGGTAGTGTGATGGTTTGGGGATGCTTTGCTGCCTCAAGACCTGGCTGGGTTTTCCGTGCATCGGCAAGACAGAACAGCTACCTCCAGTAAGAAGAGGGGTGGTGGTCTGTGTCTGTTTGTCAATAACAGCTGGTGCGCGATCTCTAATATTAAGGAAGTCTTGAGGTTTTGCTCGCCTGAGGTAGAGTACCTCATAATAAGCTGTAGATCACTCTATCTACCTAGAGAGTTTTCATCTATATTTTTTGTAGCTGTCTATTTACCACCACAAACTGATGCTGGCACTAAGACTGCACTCACCGAGCTGTATAAGGCCATAAGCAAACAAGAAAGCAGAAGCAGCACTCCTAGTGGCCAGGGACTTTAATGCAGGAAAACTTAAATCCGTTTTACCTCATTTCTACTAGCATGTCACATGTGCAACCAGAGGGAAAAAAGCTCTAGACCACCTTTACTCCACACACAGAGATGCGTACAAAGCTCTCCCTTGCCCTCCATTTGGCAAATCTGACCATAATTCTATCCTCCTTATTCCTGCTTACTAGCAGAAACTAAAGCAGGATGTACCAGTGACTCGCTCAATAAGTGGTCAGATGACGCAAATGCTAAGCTACAGGACTGTTTTGCTAGCACAGACTGGAATATGTTCCGGGATTCATCCAATGGCATTGAGGAGTATACCACCTCAGTCAACCGCTTCATCAATAAGTGCATCAATGACATCATCCCCACAGTGACCATGGGTACATATCCCAAACAGAAGCTATGGATTACAGGCAACATCTGCACAGAGCTAAAGACTAGAGCTGCCGCTTTCAAGGAGCGGGACACTATTCCGGACACTTATAAGAAATCCCGCTATGCCCTCAGACGAACCATTAAAAAGGCAAAGCGTCAATACAGCACTAAGATTGAATCCTACTACACCGGCTCTGACGGTCGTCGGATGTGGCAGGGATTGCAAACTATTACGGACTACAAAGGGAAACCCAGCCACGAGCTGCCAAGTGACACGACCCTACCAGAAGAGCTAAATGCTTTTCATGCTCACTTCGAGGCAAACAACACTGAACCATGCATGAGAGCACCAGCTGTTCTGGACGACTGTGTGATCATGTTCTCCATAGCCGATGTGAGTAAGTATTCACAAGGCCGCGGGGCCAGATGAATTACCAGGACGTGTACTCAGAGCATGCACGGATCAACTGGCAAGTGTCTTCACTGACATTTTCAACCTCTCCCTGACTGAGTCTGTAATACCTACATGTTTCAAGCAGACCACCATAGTCACTTGTGCCCAAGAACGCCAAGATAACCTGCCTAAATGACTACCGCCCCGTAGCACTCACGTCTGTAGCCATGAAGTGCTTTGAAAGGCTGGTCATGGCTCACATCAACACCATCATTCCAGAAACCCTAGACCCACTCCAATTTGCATACCGCCGCAACAGATCCACAGATGACGCAATCTCAATTGCACTCCACACTGCCCTTTCCCACCTGGACAAAAGGAACACTTATGTGAGCATGCTGTTCATTGACTACAGCTCAGCGTTCCACACCATAGTGCCCACAAAGCTCATCACTAAGATAAGGACCCTGGGACTAAACACCTCCCTCTGCAACTGGATCCTGGACTTCCTGACGGGCCACCCCAGGAGGTAAGGGTCGGCAACAACACATATGCCACATGCTGACCAAACCGGACGGGCATCTGCGTCCACGTGCTCATGCACCATCGCGCGCACGTTGATTTTCTTCACCCTCACCAGAAGATATCAGGACACGCAGGTTGAAATATCAAACAAACTCTGAACCAATTATATACATTTTGGGACAGGTCAAAAAGCATTAAACATTTATGGCAATTTAGCTAGCTAACATGCTGTTGCTAGCTAATTTGTCCTGGTATATAAACATTGGCTTGTTATTTTACCTGAAATGCACAAGGACCTCTACTTCAACAATTAATCCACAGATGAAACCAAATTCATTTCTCGTTATCTATCCTGCTTCCTTCGGTCTTCTTTTTCTTCTTTGGACTTCATGTGGCGATGGCAACCAACTTTACAGCATTACTACAACCGACCGGAGTGTGGACATTAGTTAATTTTTCAATCACCCACGTGGGTATATGCTCCTAAAAACAAATGAGGAGATTTTTATTTTTATTTATTTTGCAACGCTCGCACACACGACGCAAGTGGTGTGGTCAGCATGTAAGGCGTTACAGAGGGTACTGCGTACGGCCAAGTAAATCACTGGGGCCAAGCTTCCTGCCATCCAGGACCTCTATACCAGAGCGCCAAGTCTAGTTTCAAAAGGCTCCTTAAACTTCTTCGGGATCGGTGTCCCGTCCACGGGACAGTTGAGCTAACATAGGCTAATGCGATTAGCATGAGGTTGCAAGCAAAAATAAAATTTGCCAGGACATAGACATATCTGATATTGGCAGAAAGCTTAAATTCTTGTTAATCTAACTGCACTGTCCAATACAGTAGCTATTACAGTGAAAAAATACCATGCTATTGTTTGGGGAGAGTGCACAATTTTGAACATGAAAAGTTATTAATAAACAAATTAGGCACATTTGGGCAGTCTTGATACATTTTGAACAGAAATCCAAGATGGCGTAGCAGTCAGACGTCTTTTGTCCTCGTTGTGTCCCGTGTATATATATTTTAATATCTTTTTCTTTGCATATCTTTTTATATTTTTTTCTAAAACTCAACTTCAAAACATTCTCCTGCAACCCGCCTCACCCAATGTGCTGCGGATCATTTTTTTTCTAAAGTATTATTCACCTCGAATCCGGAATCCCCCCAACAGAAGCTAGCCAGCTCACTAGCTACTAGCTAGTAGTCAGCTAACCACTGCTAACGGTCATCAGCTAACCTTTAGCCCGGAAAGCTCTCGCCAGTTTGTACAACGCGACTCAAACCAGAGCATACCGAACCTATTTTCTCTCCATATCCCCGGATTCCTACCACAAGCTCTGAACATTTTCACCTGGATCTTCGCAGCTAGCTAGCTGCTATCTGAGTACTGGCTAACGTCGGTCCCGGAGCAAGCACCAATTAGCCTGGAGCTAGCCCATGCTAGGCCCTTTCTCCCGGCTAGCTAAAGACGCCCATCAGCCACTCCTGGGCTACAATACCCGGACCCCTTCTACTGCCGGTACGGGGCACGGAAACCCGCAGATCCTTCACGACTGGACTATGACGTAATCTGCTCGAGGGGGTACTCAACTGGCCTCTACATCGCAACCACCCCTGAATGACCATCCGCCTGCTAGCTGCTAGCTGTCTAGAGCATATTGGAATGTTATCCATCGGCCAATTTCTTGGGCCACTATACCTATTTTGACAATTAGACTTGGACACCCCTGCTACTCGGAACCCTACTAATCCATCAAGACTGGTCTATCGACGTCACCGTACGCGGATTCCAAAACAGACTTTCCTCCGTCGAGACGTCCCTCTAAAGCCCTTCTGCTAGCTTGTTAGCCCCGGCCTACTAGCTGTCAGTGCCGCCGTGTCTCCAGCCAGCCCAACCACTCACTGGATCCCTATTGATCACCCGGCTACGCATGCCTCACCCTAATATCAATATGCCTTGTCCATTACTGTCCTGGTTAGTGATTAATGTCTTATTTCACTGTAGAGCCTCTAGCCCTGCTCAATATGCCTTAACCTACCATTTAGTTCCACCTCCCACATATGCGGTGACATCACCTGGTTTAAACGTCTCTAGAGACAATATCTCTCTCATCACTACTCAATGCCTAGGTTTACCTCCAATGCACTCACATCTTACCATGCTTCTGTCTGTACATTATGCCTTGAATCTATTCTCTCACGCCCAGAAACCTGCTCCTTTTACGCTCTGCTCTGAACGCACTAAACGACCAGTCCTGATAGGCTTTAGCCGTACCCTCATCCTACTCCTCCTCTGTTCCTCTGGCGATGTAGAGGTTAATCCAGGCCCTGCAGTGCCTAGCTCCACTCTTACTCCCTAGGTGCTCTCATTTGTCAGACTTCTGTAACCGTAAAAGCCTTGGTTTCATGCATGTTAACATTAGAAGCCTCCTCCCTAAGTTTCTTTTTCACTGCTTTAGCACACTCTGCCAACCCGAATGTCCTAGCCATGTCTGAATCCTGGCTTAGGAAGTCCACCAAAAACCCTGAAATTTCCATCCCTAACTATAACATTTTCCGACAAGATAGAACTGCCAAAGGGGGCAGTGTTGCCATCTACTGCAGAGATAGCCTGCAGAGTTCTGTCTTACTATCCAGGTCTGTACCCAAACAATTCGAACTTCTACTTTTAAAAATCCATCTTTCCAGAAACAAGTCTCTTACTGTTGCCGCTTAGTGACCTTGTTGATTAGTGACCTGACAAGTTCATGCTTGAAAACCCACAAATGTCGCTGAGTTAAAGCAGTTCTGCATGCAAGAGTGGGCCAGAATTCCTCCACAGCGATGTGAGAGACTGATTAACAACTACAGGAAGCATTTGGTTGCAGTCATTGCGGATAAAGGTGGCACAACCAATTATTGAGTGTAAGGGGACAATTACTTTTCAAACAGGGGTATTGGGCTTTGCAAAACTTTGTTAATTAAATAAATAAAATAAGTATCAATTTATCTAATAATAGGTTTTGGTTGAAGATCTGATAACATTCAGTATAGAAAATGGGCAAAAATAAAAGGGGCTAATACTTTTTTTTATTGCATGAAGAAGGCAACTGAAAAAGTTGTCATGATTTAGCATTTTTTTACTCATGTTTTATCACTTAGAAATGTATCATATTCTATATTTAATTCAATAGCAATAGTGATGAGTAAATTCATTAATTTTATCAACCTTTATCAGACCACTTATCATTTACAATTTTATTCTTGATATTAAAAGGTCTTAGAACCCAAGGAACTTTGGAACACTAAGTGAATAACTTTATCATGACTCAGTTGTGTTATATTTGTAACGGGTGTCGTCGTCGGATGTGGAGGAATCGGACCAAAGTGCAGCGTGGTGAGTGTTCATGACTTTTATTGAAACTGAACACTTAAACAAAAATAACAATGAGAATACACGAAACCGAAACAGTCCTGTCAGGTGAAGAACACTAAACAGAAAACAACTACCCACACAAAACATAGGAGGGAAAATGCTACCTAAGTATGGTTCCCAATCAGAGACAACGATAGTCAGCTGTCCCTGATTGAGAACCATACCCGGCCAAAACAAAGAAATACAAAACATAGAAAAAGGAACATAGAATGCTCACCCAAATCACACCCTGACCAAACCAAAATAGAGACATAAAAAGCTCTCTAAGGTCAGGGCGTGACAATATTATGTATTAAGATCAACAGTCTCGGTCATAAAACGGATATTGGTTTTACAGTCCACATTTATTGTCCGAGATCTGAATCATAAATTTACAAGAAAAGGAAGTAACAGATAAGAAGACATATGAAATAAAGACATTATAGTAGAAATATATATATTTTGCATGTAATGGATTACAAAAAAAACGTTAACTGTAATCAGTTAAATTACCAGCAAAAATATTGTAATCAGATTACAGATACTTTTGAAAAACTAGATGATTACTTCGAGGATTACTTTTAAATTCAGAAAGGATGTTACCAAAAGAAGCACGGCTTTTATTGCTCAATCTAATTCATGTTGATAAAAAAAAAAAATACATAGGCCTAATGGACACATAATCAAACTCGCACACTTTTGTTAGATTTAAAGGGCCAATTTGTATTTGCTACATCCATTTTTGGACTTATAAATTATATATATATATATATATATATATACAGTACAAATCAAATGTTTGGACACACCTACTCATTCAAGGGTTTTGCCTTTTTTTTTTACTATGTTTTACATTGTAGAATAATAGTGAAGACATCAAAACTATGAAATGACACATATGGAATCATGTAGCATCCCAAAAAATGTTAAGCAAATCAAAATATATTTAATATTTAAGATTATTCAAAGTCGCCAACCTTTGCCTTGATGACAGCTTTGCACACTCTTGGCATTCTCTCTACCAGCTTCATGAGGTAGTCACCTGGAATGCATTTCAATTAACATGCGTGCCTTGTTAAAAATTTATTTGTGGAATTTCATTCCTTCTTAATGTGTTTGACATTAGACCGGTGGAAATCTGTCCTTTGGTTTGATGAGTCCAAATTTGAGATTTTTGGTTCCAACCGCCATGTCTTTGGGAGACGTAGGTGAACAGATGACCTCCGCATGTGTGGTTCCCACCGTGAAGCATGGAGGAGGGGGTGTGATGGTGTGGAGGTGCTTTGTTAGTGACACTGTCTGTGATTTATTTAGAATTCAAGGCACACTTAATAGCGCTATTTTTTTAATAAGGTGCCCAACGTAAACGGACATTTTCTCTGGCCCAGATTGTAAAATATGCATATAATTTACAGATTAGGATAGAAAACACTCCAAAGTTTCCAAAACTGTCAAAATATTGTCTGTGAGAATAAGAATACTTATTCTGCAAGCGAAATCCTGAGAAAAAGTAACCCGGAAGTGATAAAAAAAAAATGTATCTTTGTTTCCTGGCCCGTCTAACCTCCATTTAAAGGGGTATCAACCAGATTCCTTCTCCAATGGCTTCCTCAGGCTGTGACCAGGCTTTAGACATAGTTTCAGGCTTTTATTTTGAAAAATGAACGAGTTTTTTCAAAACTAGTAAGGTGTCCTCGGAATATTTCCTGCGCGCGCGGGAGGAGCTCACCATTTTCCTTTTCTCTCTTAATGAATAGGTTATGCTCCGGTTGAAATATTATCGATTATGTTTGTTAAAGACAACCTGAGGTTCGATTATAAAAAACATTTGAAATGTTTCTACGACCATTTCGGATACTTTTTGGGATTTGTCGAACGGAACACGGCTTTTGTTTTCTCAAAATAATGCACAACCCAAATGGTGTTTTTTTGTGATAAAAGTCATATTTATCGAACAAAAATAACATTTGTTGTGTAATTGGGAGTCTCGTGAGTGGAAACACCCGAAGATTATCAAAGGTAAGCGATTAATGTATTGCTTTTCTTACTTTCGTGACCAAGCTAACCAAGCTAATATAAGGCTAAGCTGTCATAGCATTGAAAGCTACACTCACAAAAGCTTGGATTTCTTTCGCTGTAAAATATATTTTCAAAATCTGACACGATAGGTGGATTAACAACAAGCTAAGCTGTGTTTTGGTATATTTCACTTGTGATTGCATGGTTATAAATATTTTTTGTAATATTTTTGAATTTGGCGCCCTGCAATTCAGCGGTTGTTTAGGAAAGTGAACCCGTATTCGGTATCCGTAGCGCAGAAAAGTTAACCAGCATGGCTACCACAGCATTCTGCAGCAATATGCCATCCCATCTGGTTTGCGCTTAGTGGGACTATCATTTGTTTTACAAGAGGACAATGACCCAACATACTGTACCTTCAGGCTGGGTGATCTGTCACACCCTGATCTGTTTCACCTGTCTTTGTGATTGTCTCCACCCCCTTCCCCATTATCCCCTGTGTATTTATACCTGTGTTCTCTGTTTGTTTGTTGCCAGTTTGTTTTGTTTTGTCAAACCTACCAGCGTTTTTATCTCTGTTCCTGTCTCTCGATTGTTCCCGTTTTCTAGTTTTCCCGGCCCTGACCCTGAGCCTGCCTTCCATCCTGTATCTTTGCCCCACCAATCTGGATGACTGACTCCTGCCTGCCCTTGAACTGTCTTTTGCCTGCCCATGTTGGATTAATAAACTGGTGTTAATTCGGCGTTGTCTGCATCTGGGTCTTACCTTGAAATGTGATAGTACGAACTGGCCATGACTGACCCAGCAGACCCGGGCCAGCTGTGCAACGCCATCTCCTTCCAAGGAGCCACCATCGGTAGGCACAAGGAATTGCTTTGTGATCTTATGGAGGTGGTCCAAACGTTGTCTGTACGCCATGACCGGGTGTTGGGCATTTTTCTGGAGCAATTCCGTGGGTTGTCTGGGAGACAGCCTACCATGGTGGTAACCCCACAGCCCCTCATTAACTCAGCTGCTAGCAGCGCCGTCTCATCGGTCACCCAACCTTCTCGGGAGCCCAGCTTACCTCCCCCGGAATGCTTCAATGGAGAGCCGAGTGTTTCTAGCTCAGTGTGCCCTCGTCTTCGAGATTCAGCCCTCCTCGTTCCCCTCAGATCGCTCCAAAATAGCCTACCTTGTCACGCTGATGTCTGGGAGGGCTCTCACCTGGGCTAATGCTGAATGGGAACAATAGCCGGCCAAATGCATTAGTCTGGAGGGGTTCATGGGAGAGGTGGAGAGGTGGTTTTTGATGCCCCGGTCTCCGGGGGAGAAGCTGCCTGGAAGCTAATCCAGCTTCGGCAGGATTCCTGATTACGAGAACGACGGAGGTAGAGGAAATTTGATTTCGCTCGCACATCCAGGGATTCCACCAGTCCTCCGAGTCATCCCCGAAGTCCCCGATGGTCCCGTTGCCGAGTGAACCCAAGGCTTCCTGACCTCCCCCGAGAGTCACCATAGAGGGCCGAGTCACCGCTTCCCGAGCCTATGCAACTGGGCAGAGCTGGGCTGTCACCAGTGGAACTGCAATACAGGATCAACACGAAGAGTTGTCTGTATTGCGGGACTCTTGGTCATTTTGTGTCCTCTTGTCCTTTAAAAAGACCAGGCTCACCGGTGGGAGTGAGTACTCTGGTGGGCCATATGGAGAACTTTTCTACTTCCCTTGCTCGCACCCCTTTTCATGCCATTCTGCTGTGGGGAAACCAGTCTAAATCTCTCCGGGTCATCATTGACTCTGGGGCCAATTAGAGCTTTGTGGACGCTACCCTAGCTTCCAAGCTGAATATCCCCACTCAGCCCCTCTCCATTCCCATGGATGTTAGAGCTCAATTTCTGCTCATCAAGTCTCCTCAGATTCCCGTGGTTTTGGGATTCTCCTGTCTCCAGCAACACAACTGGTCTACGTGTGCCATCATGGGCTGGAGTTCGTTCTGCCACGCCCATTGTCTGAAGTCAGCGCAACCTGCCTTGGGACATGTTCCTGGGGGCTCCGAAGGTGCCCCGGACCTCTCCGACATCCTCGCGGAGTGCCAGGACCTCCGGGAGGTGTTCAGCAAGGCCCGAGCCACTTCACTTCCGCCGCACCGACCCTATGACTGCAGGATTGACCTTCTCCCTAGCACCACGCCGCCCCGGGGACGTCTGTACTCTCTGTCGGGACCGGAGACCAAGGCAATGGAGACCTACATTGGGGACTCCCTAGCTGCAGGATTTATCCGTCCCTCTTCCTCTCCCGCCCGTGCATTGACTACCGGGGACTCAATGACATTACTGTTAAGAACCGTTACCCACTACCAATCATTTCCTCGGCCTTCGAGCCGCTCCAGGGGGCCACTGTGTTTTCCAAGCTAGATCTACGGAATGCCTACCACCTGGTGTGGATACGAGAGGGGGATGAGTGGAAGACCGCGTTCAACACGGCCAGCGGCCACTACGAGTATCGCCCCTGCTGTGTTCCTGGCTCTGGTAAATTATGTTCTCAAAGACATGTTGAACCGGTTCATCTTCGTCTACATTGATGACATCCTCATCTTCTCCCGCTCCCCCCAAGAACACGTGCTCCATGTCCGGCAGCTTCTTCAACGCCTTCTGGAGAATCAGCTTTTTGTGAAGGTGCTGAAGTGCGAGTTCCATCGCTCAACCATCCCCTTTCTGGGTTACATCATCTCTTCTGGGAGTGTCCAGATGGATCCCAGGAAGGTGAGAGTTTTGGTGAATTTACCTCAGCCTACGTACAGGGTGCAGCTGCATTGTTTCCTGGGGTTTGCCAACTTTTATCGACACTTTATCCGGGGTTAGAGCACCCTGGTTTCCCGCTTTCTGCACTCACCTCTACCAAGGTTCCGTTCACGTGGTCCTCTACCGCTGACCAGGCGTTCCGGGACCTCAAACACCACTTCACCACTGCTCCCATCTTGGTTCATCCTGACCCTTCCCGTCAGTTCGTGGCAGAGGCCGATGCTTCGGATGTTGGAGTGGGGGCTGTCCTGTCCCAACGTTCTGCCCTGGACCTTAAGCTGCATCCCTGCGCCGCCTTCTCCCACCACCTTAACGCCACGGAGAAGAACTACGATGTGGGGAATCGAGAGCTTTTCGAAGTGAAGATGGCGTTGGAGGAATGGAGGCACTGGCTGGAAGGGGCGGAACATCCGTTCATTGTGTGAACCGGCCACAAAAACCTGGAGTATCTCCGCACCGCCTAGCGCCTCAACTCCAGGCAAGCGAGATGGGCCCTGCTGTTTACCCGGTTCAACTTTTCCCTCTCTTACCGGCCGGGGTCCAAGAACGTCAAGCCGGACACCCTGTCTCGCCGCTATAGCCCCACAGTTACCACCCCGGAGCCCAAGACCATCCTTCCCATCTTGTGCCTGATGACGGCACTCAGCTGGGGTATAGGGAAACAGGTCAGGGAGGCGCAGCAGTCCCAGCCGAACCCTGTGGGGGGCTCAGACAACCGGATGTTTGTGCCTGATGCTGTTCACTCTGCGGTCCTGGAGTGGGCCCATTCCTCCAGGCTTGCCTTCCACCCGGGCTCCCGTCGGACCCTGGACTTCGTGCGACAATGCTTTTGTCGCCGCCTGCACAGTATGTGATCAGAACAAGACTCCTCGGCAAGCTCCAGCTGGTCTTCTGCAACCACTGCCTGTCCCTCGCCATTCCTGGTCCCACATATCCCTGGATTTTGTCACGGGTCTCCCCCCGTCTGAGGGCAACACTGCCATCCTGACAGTGGCCGCCCACTTCATTCCTCCCCAAAACTACCCTCGGCCAAGGAGACGGCCCAGCTCATGGTGCAGCACATCTTCCAGATCCATGGACTGCCCATGGACATGGTCTCCGACCGGGGCCCTCAGTTCTCGTCCCGGTTCTGTAAGGCGTTCTGCACCCTCATTGGGTCGTCAGCCAGCCTGTCCTCTGGGTTCCACCCCCAGTCCAATGGCCAGTCAGAGCGAGCCAACCAGGACCTCGAGACTACCCTGCGTTGCCTGGTCTCCGCCAACCCCACCACCTGGAGCCAGCAGCTTGTGTGGGTGGAACACGCCCGCAACACCCTTCCCTGCTCTTCCAAGGGCCTATCGCCATTTGATTGTTCCCTGGGGTATCAGGCCCGCTCTTCCCCAGGCAGGGAAAAGAGGTCGGCATACCTTCTGCCCAGATGTTTGTCCGCCGCTGTTGTCGTACCTGGAGGAGAGCCCGGTCGGCCCTCCTCAAGACCACCTCTAGGTATCAACAACAAGCGGATCGCCATCAGACCCAGGCTCCGCGGTATCGTCTCGGGCAGAAGGTATGGCTATCCACCTGGGATCTGCCCCTCTGGGTGGAATCCCGCAAACTCTGCCCCCGGTTTATCAGCCCGTTTCCCATCTCTAAAATTATTAGGCCCTCTGCTATTATTCTTCTGTTGCCCCGTACCCTTCGTATACACCCCACCTTTCTTGTGTCCATGAAAGGACACATATCTCACAGCCCTTTGTCTCCTGTTACTGACCCCTGCCTGCCTTTGACCTGCATTTTGCCTGCCCCTGTTGGATTAATAAACTGTTGTTGATTCGACGTTGTCTGCATCTGGGTCTTACCTTGAAACGTGATAGTATCAGATGACCTGGCCTCCACAATCACCCAACCTCAACCAAATTGAGATGGTTTGGGATGAGTTGGACCGTAGAGTGAAGGAAAAGCAGCCAACAAGTGCTCAGCATATGTGGGAAATCCTTCAAGGCTGTTGGAAAAGCATGCCAGGTGAAGCTAGTTGAGAGAATGCCAGGAGTGTGCAAAGCTGTCATCAAGGCAAAGTGTGGCTACTTTGAAGAATGTAAAATCTCAAATAAATTTTGATTTGTTTAACACTTTTTTGGTTACTACATGATTCCATGTGTTTTTTCATAGTTTTGATGTCTTCACTATTATTCTACAATGTAGAAAACAGTAAAAATACAGAAAAACCCTTGAATGAGTAGCTGTATCCAAACTTTTGACTGGTACTATATATATATATATATATATATATATAGATAGATAGATAGATAGATAGATAGATAGATAGATAGATAGATAGATAGATAGATAGATAGATAGATAGATAGATAGATAGATAGATAGATAGATAGATAGATAGATAGATAGATAGATAGATAGATATGTCTAAAACAGCATGTACAGCAGAAGGCACATTTATGCTCTAATGGTTTTCCGTCCTTCAACTCAAAAACCTTTTAACACTTTCCCCATGTCAATTCAACATCACCTGTGGCTTTTGTCTGTATAGTGGACTGGAATGTGGTCTCTTTCCCTTGCCTTCGTCTCTAATATAAGTCTCTCTCGTGCAACAAGAAATACCTCACACACACAACACTCTGGCTGCAAATGTACGGAATGACTAGTATGTCTGCCACCTACAACCACAGAAATGGTTGGATCTCACCTGTCTGAATACCTGTCGTGGTTATCATTTATGTCTAAGGTGTGGCAGGGAGAGTAGATAAAAGCATGTACTATCTGTGATTCAGTAGAGTCATCTGATGAGTGTGTTCACCTGTAGTAGGATTATAAGGGGTTTAAGGTTAACGGCTGTCACTACAGTATATGCAAACTATCTGAGGTTCAGGGAAATAATCTGATAAAAGGGCGTTCACACTGGATTAGAATGGGTGTTGGGTTTAAGGGGCGTCGCTCCACGCAGGTGGTCTAAAACGCAACACCCCTGCACACTCCCTTAGTGACAGGAGAGATGGACCCAATGCATACATTAGGCCTTACTCTAGCCTTTTGAACTCTCTCTTGATTTATTGACTAAGTGACTGAAGCCCAATGGTTCATGATGAATTAAGATTGCAAACTAACTTGTGTGAACTTTCAAAGGTTTGTGGCCCACCAAGTGAAGAGATCAGATGTTTTCTAACCAGGACCCAGTCAGCGGCCGTGAAACGCTGCTCCATATGGTTGGCCTCGGCCAAGGAGACGGCCCAGCTCATGGTGCAGCACATCTTCCAGATCCATGGACTGCCCATGGACCGGGGCCCTCAGTTCTCGTCCCGGTTCTGTAAGGCGTTCTGCACCCTCATTGGGTCGTCAGCCAGCCTGTCCTCTGGGTTCCACCCCCAGTCCAATGGCCAGTCAGAGCGAGCCAACCAGGACCTCGAGACTACCCTGCGTTGCCTGGTCTCCGCCAACCCCACCACCGAAAAGACATCCATTTTCACAATGTGGTATAGCTTCGAAGTAAGCTATAACAACATATTTTACAGCAGAGCCCTGTGGAGCATTGCAGGAGGACTTAGATAGGTTTTAAATGAGCCATTTGGAAGTTGGGGATAATTAGGTGGCCATGGTAATATGGTAGGCCAGTTTAGGAATTTGGCCCAGACAGACATTATTACCCCTACTCTTAAAAAGTGTGTTTATGAAGTATTGTAAATGTATGTATGTCCCAAACCGTCTTCAACAGTATAATAATGGTTTACTGGTTTACAATGGCATGTCAGGTATGTGGAAGAAAAAACGTGACCAGTTACTAAGAGATAATGCTAAAGAGTTGAACTGCAGTTAATCCTTTGAACTGGTTTGGATTAATACCATAATAACCTACAAATCAGGGCTCTAGTCTCAGAGGTTGCATAAGGATATCATGCTCCGACAAAACCCTCTAGGCGTTAACACAGTACTGTGTGCTACAGTGTGTTTCAAATGATACCTGCAGGTCCCACTGTTGGTTTAATAAAGCTTAAATGCCTAAAGGAATATGTAAAAACAAAACATATGTCAGTTGTCAGAATTGCTTGTGCTCTTTTGCTGCAGAAAACATGTGGAGCAATGAATTTAATGTAAGAGGGGCAACGGGTTAAGGAGTATGAACTAAAGGTCTTCAGTAGCACTGTCATGGTCAAGATCAACACTCGATCAGGTTTTTACTTGTTTGTCCCTGCAAATGTCGTGCGACGAAACTGCTTCCTCGGCTTGTGGGAGCAACGCAACGCAGTGTCCTGACTGGAACAGGCTAGGCCGCATTCCCGGTGCGCATTCACTCACATTTTGTGATCGGTTGTCCCATGCACACACACAGAAGAGCTTGCTGCCTGTATTGTTTTCATCCTGTTAACGACGCCACTATCAATCGCCCTCATCGTAGACAGCAAACCATCAACACCCTCTATACCAGGGGGATAGGCTGCGGGCCAGCGCTGCGTGGGCGGGTGTGTGTGATGGTAAGAGCCCTAACAGCCACCTGCTCTAGTTTTCCCTTTGACATGCTTGTTAGGTCTCACCTGGTTTCACATTTTGGTCTGGTGGATGTGTGGGTCTAACCTTTCTCACCTCTCTCTTCTCCCTGTCCGAATAGACTGTCCTAGGACACTCTCTAGTAGTATGCACTTGTTATGGACCAAAGCCAAAACCACAGCACTGGCAAGCTCTGAGGGAAACACTTCAATTTGAACCAAAAAATGTGATCATATTACTCCAGTGCTAGCCTCCCTACACTGGCTTCCTGTTAAGGCACGGGCTGATTTCAAGGTTTTACTGCTAACCTACAAAGCATTACATGGGCTTGCTCCGACCTATCTTTCCGATTTGGTCCTGCTGTACATACCTACACGTATGCTACGGTCACAAGATGCAGGCCTCCTTGTTGTCCCTAGAATTTCTAAGCAAACAGCTGGAGGAAGGGCTTTCTCCTATAGAGCTCCATTTTTATGGAATGGTCTGCCTGCCCATGTGAGAGACGCATACTCGGTCTCAACCTTTAAGTCCTTACTGAAGACTCATCTCTTCAGTAGGTCATATGATTGAGTGTAGTCTGGCCCAGGAGTGTGAAGGTGAACGGAAAGGCTCTGGAGCAACGAACCGCCCTTGCTGTCTCTGCCTGGCCGGTTCCCCTCTCTCCACTGGGATTCTCTGCCTCTAACCCTATTACAGGGGCTGAGTCACTGGCTTACTGGTGCTCTTCCATGCCGTCCCTAAGAGGGGTGCTTCACTTGAGTGGGTTGAGTCACTGACGTGGTCTTCCTGTCTGGGTTGGCGCCCCCCTTGGGTTGTGCCGTGGCGGAGATCTTTGTGGGCTATACTCGGCCTTGTCTCAGGATGGTAAGTTGGTGGTTGAAGATATCCCTCTAGTGGTGTGGGGGCTGTGCTTTGGCAAAGTGGGTGGGGTTATATCCTGCCTGTTTGGCCCTGTCCGGGGGTATCATCGGATGGGGTCACAGTGTCTCCTGACCCCTCCTGTCTCAGCCTCCAGTATTTATGCTGCAGTAGTTTATGTGTCGGGGGGCTAGGGTCAGTCTGTTATATCTGGAGTATTTCTCCTGTCTTATCCAGTGTCCTGCGTGAATTTAAGTATGCTCGCTCTAATTCTCTCTTTCTCTCTTCCTTTCTTTCTCTCTCTCGGAGGACCCGAGCCCTAGGACCATGCCTCAGGACTACCTGGTATGATCAAATCAAGTTTATTTTATATAGCCCTTCGTACATCAGCTAATATCTCGAAGTGCTGTACAGAAACCCAGCCTAAAACCCCAAACAGCAAGCAATGCAGGTGTAGAAGCACGGTGACTCCTTGCTGTCCCCAGTCCACCTGGCCGTACTGCTGCTCCAGTTTCAACTGTTCTGCCTGCGGCTATGGAACCCTGACCTGTTCACCGGACGTGCTACCTGTCCCAGACCTGCTGTTTTCAACTCTCTAGAGACAGCAGGAGCGGTAGAGATACTCGCAATGATCGGCTATGAAAAGCCAACTGACATTTACTCCTGAGGTGCTGACTTGTTGCACCCTCGACAACTACTATGATTATTATTATTTGACCATGCTGGTCATTTATGAACATTTGAACATCTTGGCCATGTTCTGTTATAATCTCCACCCGGCACAGCCAGAAGAGGACTGGCCACCCCTCATAGTCTGGTTGCTCTCTAGGTTTCTTCCTAGGTTTTGGCCTTTCTAGGGAGTTTTTCCTAGCCACCGTGCTTCTACACCTGCATTGCTTGCTGTTTGGGGTTTTAGGCTGGGTTTCTGTACAGCACTTTGATATATCAGCTGATGTAAGAAGGGCTATATAAATAACTGTGATTTGATTTGATTCAATGAGAGAACATTATTTTTGCCCATGAAGTGTTTCCATGGTGATATTGTACTATAGACTCTAGACAGATGGAGTGTTTGTAGCGGGTTTATGTGTGACCTTATATTAATGATCCCTAGATCCTGTCTGTGAATGGTACAATGCAGGCGTGGCTGTTTACACAGAAAGGAAGAGAAACCCTTTATTAATCCAACAAGTAAATCCCACAGTCATCTGCTGCCTTTATCACAGAATGAGGTAGATTGGGAGTGCAAACGACTGGAAAGGACTTGAAAGTGCCTACTCCAAGAGACAAAGAGAGAGAGAGACGAATAGAGATGACTGTGTTACCTTGATTCACATTCCAAACACCCTGTCAGAGTGGCTTAAACTGGATGTTTTATGTGCTTTTTCCGTCAGACGTTCACCGGCTCCTTTAGATGCCGCACCCATACCTTAACTACCGTAACCATACGTCTTATCTTATTACCTCACCTGACTTAAAGCTTGTATTGTTATGACGTATGTGCTGGTGCCAAAATGTCTAAGATCTTGGTTAGATTAATTGATCATGGAAATAACACCCTCACATTACTTACTGAGGTAAGTCATAAAAAAAAGTCAGTGAAAGACTGAAAGAAAGCTTGATGGTTGCCATGACGAATCAACACACATTTGGTATCTCCTATACAAGTAGGACATTGTTGTCAACTTCAAGAGGATGAAAAAGTCGTGACCTGCGAGAATGTCTGGTAAATGATCTCACTTGCCCCCTCAGACAGACAAACACACAGACACAGACACACACACACACAGACACACACACACACACACACACACACACACACACACACACACACACACACACACACACACACACACACACACACACACACACACACACACACACACACACACACACACACACACACACATACACAAAACAGGCCAATGAGAGTGTAGTGGTAGTCAAGGGAGGAATTGAGCAACCCATGTGACACAGCACAAAGTTCAGTGTTTATTACAGGCTGTTGATCTGATGAGTCAGTGGATAGACATTCGTTTCTCAATATTAATTATTGGTAGATACTAGATATGTTGTTTACACACACACACACGTGCAAACAAACGCGCACATACGCAAACGCACACAAACACAGACACACTCACACAAATAGAGAGTGTTGTCGCAGTGTGTGCCTGAACTTTCCCTCCACACAGGGCTCAGTAATCCTGGATCAGAGAACACAAAGGGCCTCAGAGCGCTGGTGATGTATAAGCAACAGTGTATCCAGCAAGTGAGCGCTTTGCTGTACCCCAGCACTCACCCCTACAGCACTGCTGCAGGCTGTGTTCGGGGCAGCAAGAACAGGGACAGTACCACTGGCCCTGTCATGGCTGACCCTATGACAGCTGGCACATAGTTGGCGCGAGAGCGATAGCGAGACTTGCCCTAACCCTACCATTCCTATCTGATCTGTCACAGACAGGGGACCGTCTCTGACCTGGGACCCAGTGGGAAAGTGAAAGTTGTTGAAGCAGTGGAGAAGAATGTGGTCCAGCTCCGTCTGGGAGGGGAGGATCAGGAGCAGCTTGCTGCAGTGACCAGGGGCTACTGAGACTGGTGCTTCTCTTACAACTGCCAACACACGGTGCTGCCTAGCCTAGCCTAGAGAGAGAGAGAGAGAGAGAGAGAGAGAGAGAGAGAGAGAGAGAGAGAGAGAGAGAGAGAGAGAAAGAGAGACCACATTGCCTCACGGGTGAGTATTGCTGGGTAAATATTTACCCAGTAACCACCTCATGGGTCCGTAATCTCACCAGTATCGGTGGCAGACAGGGTACCGCCTGGGGTTGAAGTGATTGTGGTGTGGACGTATGCTGCAATAGTAGTGAAAGAGTTTTTGGATAGCATAAGTAGTTACCGTACGTTTGGGTTGACACTTTGTATCAGACACTCTCCTGAGTTGGCGAGCCTGTAAGTGTTTGATAGCACCCCTGAGAGGATTCTGTGTGTGTTTTTTGGGGTGTACACTGCATAGGAGCACCATGGATTTGCTGCAGGACTCTCGGTGGACAATGCAGGGCCTCAACAGCCGTCTGAAGGGCTTCCTGGAGCAGGTAAACAAGCTGCAAGAGGCAAACTGGCATCTGGAGGGCCAGATTGCATACTGGGGCCTAAAGAACGCCCCGCACCCCCAGGAATGGACCCAGCAGGAAAGGACTGTGGATGATCTCCGTGCCCAGGTGAGACTGGCATCTATTACCTTTTTAATTGGTCCAAACAATGAGCCCTGAGGGACCCCAACTCATTAAACAGTGTTTTTCTTATGTCCACCGACAGTACCTTTGTTTGCCAGTGATTATGCTGAGGTACTGTAATGCCTAGATTTGTTTGAGCTGCTGTGTTCTGGCCATACAGTAGCTAGTAGGACTGACTTGGACTAACTTGTATTGAATATTATCCGTATAATTTTTTACCAGAGTAGAGCAAAGCAGACGATATGTCTCTGAAATAGCTGGCAAAGCATCTTTACTTCAAAGGTGTTTTCTTGCGTGCAGAGTTTTGGCTTTGAGACAGATACAGCACTGACTGAGCAAACCAGTTATTAACGATTTTCAGTCCTAGCGATGATTACACTTAATAGCAGTCGAATTAAAACAGACATTTGACAAGTAGTTCCTATCAAGATAATGTCAACTCTTCCAGAGGGTGAGAAATAGTGTCATACTGTATGTCAGGACATTTGGAAACAAGCCATCACTCCATTGTCACACTCAAGAATGTGGATCCTTTTATTGCTTTAAAGGCCGTTGCCCTAGTAGACCATTAACACGGGCTGCTGTAATTGTCAGCTCGCTCGCATGAGCTGATTGGAGGTTTTGCAACCGCTCCTTGATTTATGGTCTCTGAATGTGAATGGAGACAAAGGCAAAGAAAGCATCAAGATCTGACCTATGAGTATTGAAGCCAACGGGAGGGTTGACATTTATGCCCAATTTCACTTTCAGTGAGAGTGTTGCGTAAAATATGAGCGATTGCCAATCCATTGATCAATATAAAGATCCATCATGCATAGCAGCACTGATACGATACCTGCAGACTTTACCATGTGAGAACATGGCATGTACAAATGTACATATGTAGGACATTTCCTCACATTTTCGCCTGAACTAATACCTGGAATGTTGACTTCTATGGAACCCAGGACTCCCTGGAAAACAGTGGCAATTGTTACTGAGTGGACTATCCTGGCTAAATAAATCAAATCAAATGAAATAATGTGTGCCTTGACATACGCATAACTGATAACGTTCTTCAAATCTTCCTTTGACATGAATTCGTGATTGATAGTAACACTTGTCTTTGTTATGTGCATCTTCCTCAAGTCCGGTTTCAGTCCTAGACTGCTGTTATTGTTGTGGGTTTAGGTTTTAAGACCTGGCGCCACCCTCATTCTATTTAGAAGCATTGAATAACAAGCCATAATAAGGAGTACTGGTACCCGTGTATATAGCCAAGTTATCATTACTCGTTGTGTATCTATTCCCTGTGTTATTATTTTTTTTATATCTGTTCATTATTGGGAAGGGCCTGTAAGTAAATATTTCACTGTTAGTGTACACCTGTTATTTACAAAAAAATTGATGTGATTTAATTTTAAATCAATCAGTTAATGTTCAGTTGGAGAAGTGCCCTGTTGGAAGAAAACGTGCTGATATCTGGTTTGTACTCTCTCATGGCTAGGAATCAACAGGGTCAGACATGAATAACTGGCAGAGCTAAGATAATGGAACGGGTACTTACAATGAAAATATGATTATAATCGTTGAGGCACTTCTGTGAGAAAAAACACAATATTGTCCAAGTTATTCCAGGTTTTCCTCCTTCAAAATGGGTGCGTTTGTCTTGAGTAAGCATTGTGATATTGTGATTGGCAAAGGAAGAGTCAGCATTGACACTCAAAAATGGCCCTAGGTTATACAGTAAACATTTCCATATCAAAGATGCAAGGGATTTTGGATAACATTTGTTTAGGTTTCATGTACTTACATTGCAGTTAACGCCAAACATTTGGGGTTTTCGACGTCAAGTACTAGAATTACTGTGAGAGGCTCTTTGGCTTTAATATCTGTGCCACAGATGCTTCAGGCCTTGTCTTAATGAACCCAAATCGTGGGACGTCATGATGTAATAAAACTGACTCACTGAGCTGGTGGCAATCTGACAAGCATGAACAGGCAGAATATAATAATGCAGTCTTTTAAATTAATGTGAAGTGGATCTATGGGATGCTGGTAAATACCCATAGACTTCCAGTCATTGCTCTAACGCTAGTTAGCGTTGGCTCGCAAAACTACCTCTAACTTCCTTCATACTAGACACAGAGACATAACAATGGTATCCACGATTTCATCTGACTCTGGGGAAGTAGATAAAGGGCCTCATTGCCCAAAATCCCGAAGTATTCCTTTATCTTATTCTACCTTATCTCTGTTCCAAATTCCTTTCTTTGATGATATTTCAAAGGCTTCTATCTTCATGCTTGTGCTAGTGTATTAGCCTTGTACCATACTCTATGTGCTATAGCCAACTCTTCCATTGGTCAATGTCATGCCACACAGTATGAGACAAGGTTAGTGTAATTCAAGGAAGCAAAACCTTTATTACAGTTGTTCTATTGTGATAAGCCTCACCCACATGTTTTCACATTTTGAGAAAGACTCTGATGCAGCACCTGGTAATGTGAACTTCCAATGTACTGAGGTGTATTCGTATGTGATTTCATGTTTCAATGTGGGTTTTTTCTACCTATTGGGCCAATGACATTAGATGGATCAACAAGATTGAACTCATTTTTAAATCCTTGTTATTTTGTCTTGTGTGTGTTGACTGTGTTTTGGTTCTGTAGGTTGGTAAACTGCTGATGGAGAACGCAGAGCTGGTGCTGCAGTCTGACCACATGATGTCCAGGGCTTCTACCATCCAGGCCAGGTCAGTCGTGTTTGGGACATTATAGGTGAGGCCTAGAATACTATACTAATACAGTAACACATACCCTCATAGTATTTCTTTTCATCATAATTAAAGAAAACACAGATATACCATAGCAGTTGTGAATGCCTTCTGGAAACATCTCTTTTAAGAGCAAAAATCCATGAAATCCTACACCTACTGTTAGTATAATACTAACAGTAGGTGTAGGATAATACTAACAACCAATTTCAGTCTATAACACTTTAAATGCACCTCTTGAATAACAATCAGATATTTTATTTTCCCCTGCAGCGATACTTGATCTCTTCTCTACTGTAGCAGCAGTACAGTCCGCACTTTGTTATAACTCGGCTAGTTCCCACTCCTGTTCAACAACCTGCATACAAATCGCAGCCTGGCTGTGTTGTGCCTGGTCGGCACTTTCCCATCTGTATTGATGCAGAGTGACACACCAGCCCCTCTGCTACTGCCAGAGATCTGCGTCCCAAATGGCACCCTAATTCTTATTTAGAGCACTACTTTTGACCAGGGGCCATCAGGGTACCCATAGTGTGTGGTCAAAATTAGTGCACTAAATAGGGAATAGGATCCCATTTGGGATGCAGCTGGAGATCCATTAACCCCTGCAGGGCAAGGGAGGGCAACAACATGCAGGCAGCTATGAGCTATGAATATACACCTCCTCTATTTATATACTGTGTCCTACTGGCCTTACTTGGGTCACTGTCACAATGTTGTCTGAGCTTGTATATTGTATTTTATATTGTATTTTTAAAATATTTAGATACATTCTTTGTGTACTTTTTTACATTTTACTGCATTGTTAGGAGCTAGTAACATAAGCATTTTGCTGCCCCCGCTAAAACATCTGCTAAACTGTGTACGCAACCAGTAAACTTTGATTTGATGTCTGTGACTGTGACTTTAGCATCTGTTGGGAAGTGAGGACTATTGCAACTACTGAATGACTGTTGCACGATATTTTTCCCACTGTATGATAAGGTATTTTACAGGATTAGGTCAGATCTGATGAAGGGTCACTAAAACACATGGGAGCATACATTGCAGTGTGCAGTCTATTTACCTTGACCTGAAAACACTTGTATATCTTAAAACCTTTTACTAAAGTGGGCTAAATCAGGGTCACACAGAGTGATTCCTGGTAGTCTTAAACAAATCTACTTTGAAACAAAAGTATACACCTCACACACATGGATATAGGCTTAAGAAAAAAGAAAACACCTATACCATGTCAGATATATGAAATGTATTCAATTTTGAGTTTGCATCCCAATATTACAATATTATATGCATCACAGAAGACTGAAATATAACAAAACCGTCTGACATACTGTAGAAACACTGGATTTTCGTCAGTAAAAAAAAGAAAATACTTGATTAATTAAGACATTTTGAAAAATAGGAATAACATTTCAGCCGTGAGACCAAAGAGGGTGCTTTAAGTCAGTGACTGAAGGAAAGGCCTAGACCTGCTTAGATACAATGGATGTGCCGCTGTAACATGTCCATATACTGTGTCACAGTGTTTACCTACAGTACATGCACAGTATGTGTAGCTCTTTCACCACCCATGTAAAGTACCCTGACTAGTTGACCCAGAGTCGGGGACATTCAGTAGCCTTACATTGAAAAACACTTCCCTATGTGACCATCACCACCTCTTGGTAAAGTCTAGGCCTATAGCTGCTTTGTATAGACCACTGTGGTCAAGGCTAATTACTAGTCAATATCGCCGACTGAAACATGGTAACAGGAACTACCTGTCCAGTAAGAAACACAATTCTTTTTTTCAGTTTTCCCATTTCAAAAAGTTTTCTATTGAGTGCTCTAATGAACACGACCCAGTTAATAGGATGAGATGTGTTCTGTGTCCTGTCATAGATGTGAGTTGGAGGAGAGGCTGACCAAGTGTCTGGAGCAACAGGTGGCTCTGCTGAGGGAGAACAAGACGAGGGTGGAGCATACCAATGTGCAGGTGGAGGTGGAACTACACAACTCCATGGCAGAGCTGCAGGACATGCACCAGGACTATGTGGTACGGTCTTGTGCCAGTGTCCATGCGGTTCCGTACACCCGCATTCGTTCAGTAAAGACATCCGTAAAAAGGTTGAATAAATGTGGCCATGGATGTGTTACTCATTTTAAGGTTGAACGTTACATTAGTTTGTAAGATAGCCTTAACATTAGGCTATTTACTGTAAAAGTAATATTGAATTGTGCTTGGTTGACAATGCAACAAAATATCAACATTTAAAGGAGATGTATCTACTGCTTGGATAGTTCAATCTGAGCCACTGGTTTAATCCCATTCTTCAACTTGTATTTTTGGTTGAGTTGGAAACATGAATCCAACACATAATTTGTTAACATGTCGACAAGTTTATAGGCTATTTATTGTATTTCAAAAGTAATATTGAATTGTGTCTGGCTGTTAACGCAGGACATGCACCAGGACTATGTGGTACGGTCTTGTGCGAGTGTCAGTGTGCATGTTGCAAGGGTCGGTACAGTTCCGTACACCTGCATTCGTTCAGTAAAGACATCCGTTAAAAGGTTGAATATATACTGTTACATTAGTTTGTAAGACAGCCTTGACTTTTGGCTAATTACGGTATTACAAAAGTAATATTGAATTGTGTTTGGTTGACAACACAACCAAATACCAACATTTAAATGAGATGTATCTAATGCTTGGATAGTTTCATCTGAGCCACTGCCCACTGGGCACACCAGGTCATTTCAACATGGATAATTGGGTAATATTTGGTTGAGACGTTGATCAGTGAGATTACAACCTATACTCACCCACTCAAAAAGACAGACAAAAGTTAGTTGAATTTCCAATGTGTTATCATTATGCTTTCAACCATATAAAAGCACAACCAAATTCCAATGAAAAAAAACATATCGTTTTTTTGGATTAGTTGTCACCAAATATCTAGCACTGCACTTGCAACCCTTTGAGGTTACATCAAAGTTACAATGTACACTTTATATAATTACATAAGAAGTTGCAGTATAGTTGCAGTAACCTCAAAATGTGGCCATGGATGTGTTACTCATTTTAAGGTTGAACGTTACATTAGTTTGTAAGATAGCCTTAACTTTAGGCTATTTACTGTAAAAGTAATATTGAATTGTGTTTGGTTGACAATGCAACAAAATATCAACATTTAAAGGAGATACATCTACTGCTTGGATAGTTCCATCTGTGTCAATGACTTAGTCTGGCTTTAATTCCAGTTTGTCTCCAAATGAATAATTGATATGTTGGATGTCTGCATCTCAACCAAAAATCTAAGTTAGAAAATAGGACTGAATCAAAACAAACTTTGATTAATGGGCATTTAAATGTTGGTTTGTTTTGATTCAGTCCTTTTCTTTAACTTTGATTTTTGGTTGAGATGCAGATGTGAATCCAACTTATCAATGATTCATTTGTAGACAACATGGAATAAAAGACTAACTAAGTCATGGGCACAGATGGAACTATCCAAGCAGAAGATACATCTCCTTTAAATGTTGATATTTGGTTGTGTTGACAACCAAAAACATTCCAATATCACTAAATATCATTACATTTGAATTCAACCAGAGCTTGAAGCCATTGGCCTATTTTATTGTCTATTTTTAGTTCTGGGTTGAATTGAAACAATAACTATTGATGAATATCGTAGCTATGCAGGGCTGGGCTTGGGAGACCAAACGGTAGCTGTAGATATATACATTCTCCAGTAGGAGGTGCTGCCCAGCCTATAGTATTTTTTTCTGATACTGGATATAATGTTGAAGATCTGACATTGTTTTAAAGTTACAAATTCAACATATTTTATACAAGGTTTGTCTACGTTGAAATTTGGTTACCATGGTTACATAATCCTGTGGTTGATGTTTCACCCTCAAAACAACATATTACGTTGATTTCTTTTTTCAAATCCAATGTATTTCCCACGTAGATTCCACATCACAACATGTTGAAAAATGACATTGCACCAGTTTGTGCCCAGTGGGAAGTGACTCTGGCAGGGGTTATCCAACTCTGTCTTGTTCCAATTAGGAGGAAATTCGTTAACTTTTTACTGATCAGCATCCAGTGTGTTTGCACAGTATATTCCACCTTTGATAATTCCCATTGTCTCGTTCTTTTTTTTATGTTTATGTGCGGAGGTTGAGAGAAAGGTGTGACAAAAAAGAGAGAAAAAGAGAGGAGAGAGAAAGAGAGAAGGAAGAGAGAGACACATTAGAGAGGTGAGAGAAGAGAGAGAGAACGCAAGAGACAGAAGAAAGGTGACACAAGAGAGAAAGAGAGAGAGAAAGACACGAGACAGCTACTGTAAAGAAAGAACAACGTCTCAGAACACCTTCTCCTTATTAGCCCATTAACCAGAAGAATGCCTACCCCTGTTTTCTCACACCTCCCCTATTGATCTCAGTGGAAAGGCGTGTTAGGTTTCACACCATCCTTTCCCTCTCAATGCTTTCCTGTCATCCTCCCGCCCTTCTCACTCTCTCTCTCTCTTCTCCTAACCCCTTTTTATTCCTGCTGACTAATATTCCGCCTTCCCTTCCTCCACTCAGATCTTTACGTGATCCAGGTTCTCTCTCCCACACACACACGCACGCACACACACACGTGCACGCACGCACGCACACACACACACACACTGTCCCAGACTCACAGGCTCAGGCTCAATAACAGACTCTACCCCTCCCCTGCATTGCGTGTGTCTGCTCTCACACTGTTCTCTCTCTCTCGCTCTCTTCCTCTGCCCTCGTTCTCTCTCTGTTCCCTTTTCTCCTTCTCTCTCAGATCCATCACCTCTCGCTGTCACACACACACTCTTGCATACTCTCTTATATTCATATATCTCCCTGTCTCTCTCTCCCTCTTCTCTCTCCCTCTCTCTGGTTGGCTCATTGTGCAGGCAGCCCGTGCTCTGCAGCAGCAGCAGGCCGACTCCTGTGATGCGCTACTAGTGACGGCCACAGCGTGGGAGGAGGATGGCACAGGGATGGAGCTCTCCCAGCTCCTCGACCGAATCAGGACGCAGTGCGACCGCCTCAGCCTCACCGGCCTAAATCAAGTCCCAGATGACCGACACCCCGGCCTGTCCGCCGGCCCAAATCAAACTCCATGCTCCGCTGCCGGGCCGAGCCGTTTCGGAGCCACACTCAGACCCCGAGCCCATGGAGGATCTCTCCCACAGGTACGCAGTGTCCCACTGCCTTTGTCCCTCCCCCAGTTTTTATTTCCTTCCTTCCATCCATCCATCCATCCCTCTCTCTGTCTTTCCTTTCATCCTCCCTTGGCTTCCTGCCACCTAGTCACACCCTGATCATAGCTCTATCTCTGCTGTTTCCAGGCAACGCAGTGATATGTGGTGAGATAAGAAGAGTTGGTTTGTTTTGATATGTTGTACTGAATTAGTGTCGGAGCTCTGAGGTGGTCTGAGGTCTGAGATGGGTTGTTTACCTCTCTCCCTCTTTCTCTTTCTCTCTCTCCTTCTCTTTCTCCCTCCGTCCCTCTTTATCCTCATCACACCCCTACCCACACAGAAAGGTGCCCCATAGACAATCCATTACCTCCAAAGAAGAGATCAACTTTTACTACGATTTTGAAACGCTGCTTTAGATATTGATACGTCGTCAACCACAACCCGCAGCATTGTCATACATCACTTGTAACGGGCCTCTCTGATCTGCTTTCTGCTAAGTCCTTATAAGGCATCAGCTTAGGACAGTATTCTTTTCAGTCTTTGAAATAGGAGCATTTGGATTTCAGTTGGAAAGGATAACTTGCAATTGGCCGGTAGCATATAGCCACCTTCCATAGCTGTTGGTTTCGACAACATCACATCGGATGGGGACAGTATTTCAGGCTTTGAAACAGTAGCATTTTGATTTCAGGGAATATGATATATTTAGCAAATGACCTATAGCTTTCTCTCATAGCTATGTTGTCTTCCACAATAATGCAGCCCGTCTAGTCAGTTTCGCTTATTACCCATGAGATTATATTTCCGCTCATGTTTCAGGTTTTGAAATAGGAGCATTTCGGTTTCAGTGGAATAGGGGGAATAGAATGAGTCACTCATCATGGCTGTGTTGTTTCCGTCTGGTCAGTTTTACCGTCTGTGGCACACTGGCTGCATCCAAATTGGCACCTTATTCCTTAGTTAGTGCACTACTTTCGACCAGAGCCCATAGGGCTCCTATAGGGCTCTGGTCTAAAGTAGTGCAATTTTTAGGGAATAGGGTTCCATTTGGGATGCAGCCAGTGACTTTGATGTGACAGGCGTGATTAAGCATCTTGGCCCATGGCTCCAGGCAGGCAGCGACTGGTACTTAACCAGCGTCTGCTCTACAGAATGACTTTGTTTGTTGCACTCCTAGTTAGAGGCCCTTTATGTCAGAGTGGACTGGAGTCTGGAGTGGAATACAGCCCTGTTACAGCCTGGTTCCAGATCTGTCGGGGAAGCAGAGTTGGATAAAGCACATACAATGCATTCGGAAAGTATTCAAACCCCTTGACTTTTTCCACATTTTGTTACGTTACAGCCTTATTCTAAATTATATATTTTTTTTTTATAAATCCTCATCAATCTACACACAATACCCCATAATGACAAAGCAAAAACAGGTTTTTAGAAAATGTTAGAAATGTATTAAAAATAAAAACAGAAATACCTTTTTTAAATAAGTATTCAGACCCTTTGCTATGAGACTTGAAATTGAGCTCAGGTGCATTTTGTTTCAATTGATCATCCTTGAGATGTTTCTACAACTTGATTGGAGTCCAACTGTGGTATATTCAATTGATTGGACATGATTTGGAAAGGCACATATCTGTCTATATAAGGTCCCACAGTTGACAGTGCATGTCAAAGCAAAAACCAAGCCATGAGGTCAAAAGAATTGTCCATAGAGCTCCGAGACAGGATTGTGTCGAGGCACAGATCTGGGGAAGACACTCCTCAGTAAAAGGCACATGAAAGCCCGCTTGGAGTTTTCCAAAAGGCACCTAAAGGACTCTCAGACCATGAAAAACAAGAGTATCTGGTCTGATGAAACCAAGATTGAACTCTTTGACCTGAATGCCAAGCGTCACGTCTGGAGGAAACCTGGCACCAAACATACAGTGAAACATGGTGGTGGCAGCATCCTGCTGTGGGGATGTTTTTCAGAGGCAGGGACTGGGAGACTAGTCAGGACCGAGGGAAAGATGAACGGAGCAAATTACAGAGATATCCTTGATGAAAACCTGCTCCAGAGTGCTCAGGACCTCAGAGTGGGGCGAAGGTTCACCTTCCAACAGGACAACGACCCTAAGCACACCGCCAAGACAACGCAGGAGTGGCTTCGGGACAAGTCTCTGAATGTCCTTGAGTGGCCCAGCCAGAGCCCAAACTTGAACCCGATTGAACATTTCTGGAGAGACCTGAAAATAGCTGTGCAGTGACGCTCCCCATCCAACCTGACAGAGCTTGAGAGGATCTGTCGAGAAGAATGGGAGAAACTCCCCAAATACAGGTGTGCCAATACCCAAGAAAGCTCAAGGCAGTAACCGAAGGTGCATCAACAAAGTACAGAGTAAATGTCTGAATACATAGGTAAATGTCATATTTCAGTTTCAAAATCTAAAATCTAAATAACAGTTTTTGCTTTGTCATTATTGTGTGTAGATTGATGAGGACATTTTCTTTAATCCATTTTAGAATAGGGCCTGAGTGGGGGTCTGAATACTTTCCGAATGCTCTGTACATACTGTATGGGACAAATGAACTAGCTATTATGTTATCCTTCTTACTGTAAAATGACTGGTTAAGGTTAACACTTACAATAATTGCCCCTAATACGTTCTTGTTTACACGGTAATTACAGACTAATATTATGATGTCCACAGGTTCGAGGAATCCACTGAGCACAATCGTCAGTTTAATGTTTAACTAACCAACTTGATTCAACGTGTTTGTGCCCTGTGGGAATCTGTGGGGGAAATGATTACAGGTAGATGTATAAAGGTGTGAAGCCTATTTACAATGTTTCATCAAGTTTAAGTCTTGGTTTAGAGTTGTTTTACTTTGTGTGCCTGATAGTTCATCAGTTCGTGTCAACGCCTAGGGTGTCAGATTACCCTCATCGACCTGTCCCACATGTGCCCAGAGTCCTCTGGCTCTGTGCCAATGTGTGTGGGTACCAGTTTTTATGAGTGTGTGTGTGTGTGTCCCTGAGTTCCATGTGAACTGTTCCTGTTTGTGTGTGTGTCAGCATCTATCTCCATCAGAACTTTATTTTTGTGTTCTTCCATGTGAATGATGTGTGTGTGCAGGTGCGTGCATGCGTACTTGCGTGCGCACGTGTAGGTGTGTGTGTGTGTGTGTTATATGACCTCCTTCTCTCTCCCCCAGCTCAATGCAGAAGAGGCAGCATGGACCCAGGTGAACCTCGGAGGGACTGCCCTGAGGGAGGCGCGGGCAGAGCTAGCCGAGGCCAGGAAACAGTGGCACTGCCTGCAGGTGGAGATCGAGTCCCTACATGCTCTGGTGAGCACACACACACACATGCACAGACACACCACTGTAGCCTCAGCATTGCGGCAGACACATACAGTACTTTTCTGTCTCTGCCACACACCCATAATGGATCAGTAGAGTTTGGAGAACATTCATCTTTATTGATTCTGAAACACTATTGGTGATTCTCTCACACTTGTTCTCTTGCCTCTTCCCCCTCTACCCCATCCCCTCTCACTCTCTCTTCTGTTCCACATTCTGTGTCATCCTCTCATCACCTTTTGTTCCTATCCACCCTCTCCTCTATCATATTCCCTCTTTCCCCTCTATGCTGTCCTCCCTCTCCATCGCTGTGCTCCACCTTCTTCATCCACTCTCTGCTCTCTCTTCCCCTCTCCATTTTTACAATGATTTAATCCCTCTGATCCTGCTATTTCCCTCTCTCCTCCATCTCCTCTCCTATCTTCTTTCCCCTCTCTCCTTTCCCCTCTCTCCTCTCCTCCATCTCCTCTCCTATCTTCTTTCCCCTCTCTCCTTTCCCCTCTCTCCTCTCCTCCATCTCCTCTCCCTTCTCTCCTCTCCCCTCTCTCCACCTCTCCCCTCTCCTCTCCCTTCTCTCCTCCATCTCCTCTCCTCTCTCCCCTCTCTCCACCTCTCCCCTCTCCTCTCCCTTCTCTCCTCCATCTCCTCTCCCCTCTCCCCTCTCTCCACCTCTCCCCTCTCCTCTCCCTTCTCTCCTCCATCTCCTCTCCCCTCTCTCCTCTCCCCTCTCCTCCATCTCCTCTCCCTTCTCTCCTCCATCTCCTCCCCCCCCCCTCCATCTTCTTTCCCCTCTCTCCTCTCCTCCATCTCCTCTCCCTTCTCTCCTCCATCTCCTCTCCCCTCTATCTCCTCTCCCCTCCATCTCCTCTCCCCTCTCTCCTCCATCTCCTCTCTCATCTCCCCTCTCTCCTCTCTCCTCTCCCGTCCATCTCCTCTCCCCTCTTTCCTCCATCTCCTCTCCCCTCTCCACTCTCTCCTCCAACTCCTCTGCCCTCTCTCCTCCATCTCCTCTCTACTCCTCTCCCCTCTCTTCTTTCCCCTCTCTCCTCCATCTCCTGTCCAATGTCTCCTCCATCCCCTCTCCCCTCTCTCGTCCATCTACTCTCCCCTCTCCCCTCTCTCCTCCATCTCCTCTCCACTCTCTCCATCTGCTCTCCCCTCTCTCCTCCATCTCCTCTCTACTCCTCTCCCCTCTCTTCTTTCCCCTCTCTCCTCCATCTCCTCTCCACTCTCTCCTCCATCCCCTCTCCCCTCTCTCGTCCATCTACTCTCCCCTCTCTCCTCCAATGTCTCCTCCATCCCTTCTCCCCTCTCTCCTTCATCTGCTCTCCCCTCTCTCCTCCATCTCCTCTGCCCTCTCTCCTCTCCCCTCTATCTCCTCTCCCCTCCATCTCCTCTCCCCTCTCTCCTCTCTCCTCTGCCCTCTCTTCTCCATCTCCTCTCCCCTCTCTCCTCCATCTCCTCTCCCCTCTCTCTCCTCCTCTCCACTCTCTCCTCCAACTCCTCTGCCCTCACTCCTCCATCTCCTCTCTACTCCATCTCCCCTCCCCGCTCTTCTTTCCTCTCTCTCCTCCATCTCCTCTCCAATCTCTCCTCCATCCCCTCTCCCCTTTCTCGTCCATCTACTCTCCCCTCTCCCCTCTCTCCTCCATCTCCTCTCCACTCTCTCCTTCATCTGCTCTCCCCTCTCTCCTCCATCTCCTCTGCCCTCTCTCCTCTCCCCTCTATTTCCTCTCCCCTCTATCTCCTCTCCCCTCCATCTCCTCTGCCCTCTCTTCTCCATCTCCTCTCCCCTCTCTCCTCCATCTCCTCTCCCCTCTCCCCTCTCTCTCCTCCTCTCCCCTCTCTTCTCCATCTCCTCTGCCATTTCTCTCCCTTTTCACCTGCTCCCTATCTCCTCTCTCTGTCCCACATGATTTTCTCCTGTCCACCCTCTCTCCCCCATCCTTCCCTTCCCCAGGAGAAAGGTCTAGAGAGTTCCCTCCACCACACCAAGCGTCAATACTCCAGCCAGCTGCAGGGCCTGTCAGAGGTCATCCAAGGCCTGGAGAGCGAGCTGGAGCAGGTGAGGGGCGGCCTGGCCACACAGCAAGAGCGCCACGGTCAGCTGCTCAATACCAAGATGAGGCTGGAGAAAGAGATCGCCACCTACAGGCGCCTGCTGGAGCGCGAGGAGGGCAGGTGAGGGGGCTAACGGTCACAGACAGGGGCTGTATGGGCCCTCAACAAAAATATTGCACTAAAAATGAAATAGGATGCCATTTGGGACAGATCCTTGGGCAGATGTAGCAGAGGAGGTTTGGTGAACTACATGGTGATGAGTAACCTTTCCTGAGATTTGAGATGTGTAACTGTAACCCCCAGAGCAAAAGGCTTTACTCTAGAATGGAGCAGCTGAGTCAGATTCGATTTCTGGTCAATTACACAGACATAGATGCTCACAGATGAATACACACTTACTAAGGGTGAGGTAGCTGATATACAGGTATTACGTTATATTGTGATATTAAACCGTTTCAAGCTACAGGGCATATTCACAGCAATGAGCTGGCAGGTCTTTGTCCAAAACCGTAAACCTGAACTATAAATAAGAACTATAAAGCGATGAGAGGTATAAAATTGCATGACCCGAATGAACTTCTGCATTAAGAATGAAGATGGCTGAAATTAACAGGCAGGATAAGCTTTCGTACAACATTAAAATGTCCAAACAGAAATTGTATCACAGTGAAGTTTTTTTAACGAGACAGTGAAGGAACTTGAAGGTATTTTGCTAGAGAAACTTATTGAGGCCACTATACATTTTAAAGAAAAGGGATCGAAAGTGAAGGTTGTGAATCATTAGTCAGTAGGAGAAAGATGATCTCAGGATCTGTGAGGACATGAGGAAGGGTGGAGACCCTTTTAAGTTGCATGAACTCTCTCCTTTAGTTTGCAAATGAAACGAAATGAAGATGCCCCAGTTGTTTTTAACAGAACATGAAAACATGCTATAAAAACTCTCCCATGAGCGTCCCACGCCTATAATGATCCATCTTTTGTTTCCCATGCACATTCAGACAGTCAGAACCTCATCAAAAAAGCACCACCTTGTTCTCAAACATTTTCAATTAAATTAAACATCCAAAACCGTCCAAAAGGAGCTTAAAGGATGAAGTTCATTTAAAAAAGGATTCCTCTTATTTTAACCCTTTTGTTTCTCTGTCAAAACAGCTACATTTATGTGTTGTCTTTCTCTTTTGTTGAGGAGTGTGACAGATGACTTTCTTTACTGTTGCAGCTTAAGAAAGCCTTATCTGCATAGAGAATCAAGAATAATTGCAGGTTGAGACAGAGATGTTCTGGCGGTGACTCAATATAATAGCGAAACTGTTGGTTACTGGAAATTCCCCAGACTTGTGCTAATGTACACTGAGTGTAGAAAACATTAAGGACACCTGCTCTTTCCATGACATAGTCTGACCAGGTGAATCCAGGTGAAAACTACGATCTCTTATTGGATGTCACGTGTTAAATCCACTTCAATCAGTGTAGATGAAGGAGAGGAGACCGGTTAAAGAAGGATATTTAAACCTTGAGTGGGGTATGGTAGTAGGTGCCAGGTTTGTGTCAAGAACTGCAATGCTGCTGGGTTTTTCACGCTCAACAGTTTCAAGAATCAAGAATGGTCCACCACCCAAAGGACATCCAGCCAACTTGACACAACTGTGAGGGTGTGCCCTTAATGTTTTGTACACTCAGTGTATTTACCTACATACAGTACAGGCAGACAGACAGCCATGCAGGAAGGCAGACAGGCAGGATGACAGGCAGGTAGACAGACATGCAGGAAGACAGGCAGACAGACAGGCAGGAAGACAGACATGAAGAAAGGCAGGCAGACAGACATACAGGCAGACAGACAGACACATTTCTCTGATTTGTATGTACAGATATAAGACAGTTTTAAACTGCCAGCTGTTCTGTACCAGACATCCCCACATTCACCTCAAGGCGTTCATTCACTCAGATCTTTAATGTTGTTTCCTCTTAACATTTATTAGGGAAGATTCCATTCAATTTACAAGCCTAAAGATAATACTCAATTATCATCACTGAGGCATTCAAAGGCTAGTCACACGAATGTTTTCAAGCACAGACAGTTCACGGCCATTATGTTTGTACATTGCAGATCTGTCCCTCAATTTAGCACACTCACCCCAGCAGGCTCATAATTATGTTTTCATTACCACCTTTTATTTATCTGGGAGGTGCCCGGCATTATCTAGTTTTATGACCATCCAGGTTGAGAAAGATGGCGCTCGATGATGCTTCCTCGATCTTCTCCCAGTCTATTGGATTTATATCTATATTCTCAGAAGATCACAATGCACTTGCTCAACTCAAGATGCCAGGCTCTGTATTGATTCAATCTGCTCTGTCATATCATGATTCGGATGTGCTGACCGCACTATAAGATATCCTTCCGCCACGCAATTTCTTTGAGTGCACAGAAATGGCTATAGTTATCCATCAAATATGTAGACAGCATCTGAGACAGCTGCCGAAGGAGTGTCCCCCCCACACAGATGCCATTGAGTCCTACTCACCATGTTTTCTCATCTATTCACAGGTACCCAGGTGGGCGTAACGGACAGTTCATGGGGCTGCGGCGCTGGAGGGGCCCCAAAAGAGAGCCAGGCCCCATAGGGGAGGAGCCCAAAGAGAATGGAGTGGAGGAGAACGGCCTCAGTGACCCCGCGGTGACCCCTGAGGAGCCACTGTCCAAGCCCCTGCCTGAGAGACCTCAGCGGTGGTCTGTGACAGAGAACGGCCTGAGGAAGAGCCCTGCACTAACTCTGCATAGGCAACAGAGCCTGGTCATCCTTACAGGTGGGGGACATGGTCAGACACATACACAAACAGAATGGTATACACATATTCGTGTTAATGGTCATATACACACTCGTATACACACAATCAGGCAGGAGTACCATACACACACACATTCAGTATGCTAAATACACTATATATACACATTTGGATATTTCAGCCACACCCATTGCTGACAGGTGTATATAATCAAGCACACAGCCATGCAATCCCCATAGACAAACATTGGCAGTAGAATGGCCTTACTGAAGAGCTCGTGACTTTCAAAGTGGCACCGTCATAGGATGCCACCTTTCCAACAAGTCAGTTCGTCAAATTTCTGAGACTCTTGTGGCTGCCCCGGTCAATTGTAAGTGCTGTTATTGTGAAGTGGAAACGTCTAGGAGCAACAACGGCTCACCCGCGAAGTGGTAGGCAACACAAGCTCACAGAACGGGACCGCCGAGTGCTAAAGCGTATAGCGCATATAAAGCGTATAGCGCATAAAAATCGTCTGACCTCGGTTGCAACACTCACTACCAAGTTCCAAATTGCCTCCGGATGCAACGTCAGCGCAATAACTGTTCGTCGGGAGCTTAATGAAAAGGGTTTCCATGGCCGAGCATCCGCACACAAGCCTAAGATCGCCATGCACAATGCCAAGCGTCGGCTAGAGTGGTGTAAAGCTCGCCGCCATTGGACTCTGTAGCAGCGGAAATGCGTTCTCTGGAGTGAGGAATCCCACTTCACCATCTAGCAGTCCTACAGACGAATCTGGGTTTGGCGGATGCCAGGAGAACGCTACCAGCTCCAATGCGTAGTGCAAACTGTAAAGTTTGGTGGAGGAGGAATAATGGTCTGGGGCTGTTTTTATGGCCCGGGCTAGGACCCTTAGGTCCAGTGAAGGGAAATCTTAACGCTACATTGTTCAATGACATTCTAGACGATTCTGTGCTTCCAACTTTGGGGCAACAGTTTGGGGAAGGCCTTTTTCTGTTCCAGTATGACAAAGCCCCCGTGCACAAAGCGAGGGTCATACAGAAATGGTTTGTCGAGATCGGTGTGGAAGAACTTGACTGGACTGCACAGAGCCCTGACCTCAACCCCATCGAACACCTTTGGGATGAATTGGAACACCGACTGTGAGCCAGGCCTAATCGCCCAACATCCATGCCCGACCTCACTAATGCTCTTGTGGCTGAATGGAAGCAAGTCCCCGCAGCAATGTTACAACATCTAATAGAAAGCTTTCCCAGACGTGTGTAGGCTGTTATAGCAGCAAAGGGGGGACCAACTCCATATTAATGCCCATGATTTTGGAATGAGATGTTCGACGAGCAGGTGTCCACGCACTTTTGGTCATGTAGTGTATGTGTGTGCGACCAATCAAATTTGATTTAATTTGAGTATGTGTTTTGTGTGCAGAGCCAGAGAGAGACAATGATCTGAGGATTTCCACAGTGAAGACCCAGGAGATCTTCCAAGGCAACGTGGTGAGGGAGAGTGCAGAGGGCACTGGTACCGTGGAGTAAGTATTTATCAGACCTAGGGCTGTCGCGGTGACCGTATTACCGCCACACTGGCGGTCACAAGTCATGAGGGCAGTCAAATTCCACATGACCGTTTAGTCACGGTAATTAGGCTTCTCTAAGCTCTGATGCTGCTGATGGTCATTAGTAGCCGACCAAACTTGCTAACTGCCTGGTACTCCGCACTCTATTGTCCCTCTAATCACTCCGACATCAATATAAATGTAATCAAACACTTCATGAGAGCCCACGAGCTCATGTTGCGCAACATTTCTATAGGCTATGCAATTGTGTGAGAAAACAGAGTGATGGCCTCTATTAAAAAGAGGATCCCATCAGCTTTCTATAGGCCTGGCCTACTATATTTATTTCTCAACTTTCCTAATATTAAGCACATTGCTTCTCTTCACAACAGTATAGCCTACCTGGCTGGCATAAAAAAATGTACCACGGGAAAAGCGTCCTCCATTCGTGCACAGATAACATGTGCACAGATAAGTGCACAGATAACATGTATTTTTTCCCCTGCCTCTGTTTTGACACAAGTGCATAATAATAGTCCATTCTGAATCAAAACAAATTTCACACATACACTAACATTCAAAAGTTTGGGGTCACTTAGAAATGTCCATGTTTTTGAAAGAAAAGCACATATAAACTTGGATTAGCTAACACAACGAGGCATTGGAACACAGGAGTGATGGTTGCTGATAATGGGCCTCTGTATGGCCTATGTAGATATTCCATAAAAAATCTGCCGTTTCCAGGTACAATAGTCATTTACAACATTAACAATGTCTATACTGTATTTCTGATCAATTTGATGTTATTTTAATGAACAAAAAAGTGTTTTTCTTTAAAAAACAAGAACTTTTCTAAGTGACCCCAAACTTTTGAACAGTAGTGTATATTATTTAGTATATGGAAAGACAAGATTAAATCAAGAATAGTCTGATGGGTGACAATATTAGCCTATCACAGAATTATATATCATCACTTGTGAATGATGCCTAGCGTATGGCAAGAAACTATGTCTTTTTTTCATCTTTTTCAAACCATAGTCACACACCTCATGTAGCCTTGCCCATAGGCCTATATTTTGATACGATTTGTATCAAAACTAAAGTGGCCAAATAACTTCCTAAAATGAAGCACATTAATCCACTTTACAAGGGGTATAGAGCCTAACTGGCATACATAAGCAGCGAGTGTGTTTCAAGTTTGGGGAAGATCCTTTTCATCATAAAAATGCACATTAATAATAAAAGCATTACATGCATAATTGCATTTGCGGTCACTTTTGATAATGGTGTTTGCTGTGCTTATAATGTGAAGAAACAGCCTAATAGATTATCAACATTTTGAGCTAAACGTTCTGATCTGTTGCGTCAGCCTCAATGCGTAAAAAAGTATTTTTGATGCTAGTGGTTGCATTATTTTGGAATCTATCACATCCCACAACTGTCCCAGACTATGTTTGGAATATGTATTTCTTGCACAGAATAGAATATGTCAACTTTTGGACAATGGGGGATAGTAGATTCACATAGGCTAGTGCTTTTGCTTGTCGTTAGGCCTAGTCATCTTGTTGGCTGACAAAAAGTAAATGTGGACAAGGATAAGGACGTGTGCAGTTGCGTCACCGATGTGTCTGTCTTCACTTGCAGCCTGTGAGAAAGACCTGATCATGTGATTGAGAGCCATGTAAGTGAGAAGTGCTTCGGAGCATGCAGCACTTAGGGAGAAGGGAATTATAATTATTATACAGTATTTAGCCCAAGGGCACAACGGCCACAAAAAGCATGGATTTTTTAAGAGTGCATTACGGTCACACAAAGGGGATTCCGCCGGGAAATGTTAGGCATTATCAAGTGCCTCAAATTGAATGAGAGACTGATGAAGTGTGTACAGCCTGTGCATAAAAACAAAACAGAGCTCATGCCTTTCAAGCAACTTTTTTCAAATCATCATTAGAGTGGCGTCATGCAGCCTTACAATGTATTATAAATCAAAACATATAGCCCAACGTTTGTAGAACAACTAAATGTACATTAATAACTCTAAATTAAGCATATAGGAGTACCTATTTCTTTGTTAACCGCTCAACACAGAATAGCTGCATGTGCGCACTCCCTCAAATCGTTTGGAGAAAATATAATTTATATTTTATTCAGCTTTGTTCCATTGTATTCGTCATACTATAAAATAATATAAAATAATGCCATGGAATTCTAAGCAAGTCTTGTCTGCTAAATTAACTAGTGTAGCCCATAGCTATATGGCATAGCCAGATCAGGGTCTAACATAAGGTCAACTCAGAGTTTGCTATTCTGTTCTTGTGAAATAGACAAAATAAATCTTCATATCATGTTTCTTTATACCTGTCTAAAATAAAGAATGGATTTATTGTTAAGGTGTAGGCTATATTACATGGATTTATTAGACTTTTTAAAATGTAGATGTTCCAAAGGTCTGCATCAGTGGCTTGTAAGCTATGTGTGGAAGCCAGCAGAGGCTAAATGTGTTTATGTTAATTAATGGTCAATTACCGTGAGACCGGCAGTTATTTGGTTGACAATCACCGGCTGACAAAATTTCGTCATCACCACATCCCTAATCAGACCTATTAATCGTGATCTTTGACCCAATGTCACCGCCTGCTTCAGTCAGTGTGAAAAGTAATCGTTCCTTAGTGTCAGAGAGTGTCAACTACAATGAAGGGAGCAGGGATGCTTTACTTATGACGTTATTCAAGAGACTATTATGGGATATGTTTACAAACTGTCAAATGAGGTATTCTAAGTATAATTCAGGACAAAGTGTTACCACTTTAGGTAGCAGCTGAACACATCTTTCACATGAACCACCTTTCCCTGTGTATTGTCTTTGTTAGACTAATGATGACACCAATAGTCACACCCAACCACAGGGAAGTACCTCTGCATGCCTAAGCCAGGAGTGATTAACAGCAGTTTATTCAGTTGCGAAATGTGGCATAAATTTGTCATGAGCTCTCGGTCTGGGGGTTGTTGGGAATCTTTTTCATTGAGAGACATTCCTTAATGAGCTCCATTAGATGTGGAGACAAGAGGGAGCGGCGTCTGTCATTCCTAAATTCTTTGTGCACACATCTGGTGTTAAAACCACACACCGTACCAACCGGGATGGGCCGGGATGGCCGCATACATATTTTTGCTTTCAGAGTCTTCGTCGCCCAGTTGTTTTACTAACCGTGTCATCTCGTAAACTTTCCTTGACTCTGAATTAGATCATTATCACAATTAACTGTTAACGAGGCATGTACAATCCTTGTGTGTGTTTGGGAAGGGTTCTCTGACTTATACCTATACCTGTAAAAGTCCCACCCATACAATCATATAGGACTAATCATCAGTTAGAGATACCGTATTACAATTTACCCCAGGTTTACTGTGGCCAGGGTACAACTCACAACACCAGCTTTGTAAAGGATGGTTTGTTTGATTGTTTATATACATGTAGTCTACATGTCTAGTTGTAGTCTAGCATCTATTGCATTTTAAAACCGAACCCATTGTTTTCCCAACCCCCCCCCCCCCCCCCCCCTCCAGGACGGACAGGATCGACAAGGTGATTAAGCAGTGGGAGGGCTCCTTCTTCAAGGGGAACCCCAAGCTGCGGAAGAAGTCGGTGTCGCTACGATTCGACCTGCACATGGCGGCGGCGGATGAGGGCTGCGCCCAGACCAAGCAGGACAGCCTGCCTGACGTGGAGGTCCGCCTGGTGATGAAGAGGTCCCGCAGTATCCCCACCATCGCGGCAAATGTCGAGGCAACAGTATAGTCGAGGCAACAGTACACCTATCATTGATAGGTGATATCATCATTGAATTGCCTCCCTCATAAATGTTGTGATCTGGCAACAGCATCCCTACCCTTGACTGTGATATCACCATGAGATCAGCATTGCTTCCCATTGACCTAGGTTGAAGATGGGAAGGTTAAGACAATGAAGTAATTCCATGCGGAAGCTTTCGAAAATATGGGACCGACCAGCTCCATTAATAACTATTAGCGCCATTGCTAACTAGCAATGCTGGTGTTATGAATTGCAAAGAGTTATGAAATATTATAAACTGGGTGGTTCGAGCCCTGAATGCTGATTGGCTGACAGCTGGGGTATATCAGACCATACACCACGGCTATGACAAAACATTTGTTTTTACTGCTCTAATTATGTTGGCAACCAGTTTATAATAGCAATAAGGCACCTCAGGATTTGTGGTATATGGCCAATATACCACGGCTAAGGGCTGTGTGCAGTCACTCCGCATAAGAACAGCCCTCAGCTGCGGTATATTGGCCATACACCACATCTCCTCGGGCCTTATTGCTTAATTAGAGTCCTCTTGTATTAACCTGTATATTTTGAACCTAGCCATTGACCAGAGTGGTATTGTCATGTCATCAAAGCTCCTGCAACTCCACTATCACCCACAATCATCATTGTGACATCAGCATTACCAGCAGCCATTTTGCAACCCCCATGACCAAACCATCCTGGTGACATCCATACAAAACCACATACATGAGAGGTTAATGTGTGATTCAGAAAAGTGAATGCCATTAATTTGATATATCAGCATTTCTCAATCATGTATAAAAGTAGAAAGTCATATTGCCTACTTATGATTTTGCCATCAAGGTAAATGTGACAACATGCCATGTTAAAGAGATTTCCCCTGTGGTCAATAATACATCATACCAGTGTATAATACTCACTGTTGTCACCACATTTAACAAATGTATAATCCAACCATCCCTCAGTAACAACTAACAATTTATACAGGTGGTGAAAAATATAAACATGGAAAAAGGCTGAGCCATCAGAGTTGTATGTGGCATTCTACTGTGGACTATTTAAGGGTGGTTATTTTCTTCTCAATTCGCTGTGTGTAAAATGCTAATGGTTTTGCTATGCTGTCATGGATCAACCCAGCACTGAGAGTTTGCCTATGGCTGAAACCTGCTTTTTCCTTATAATGATGTAAATTAACTGTAGTCTATATATTATCTATATATGGACAATATGGCCACAGTCAAAACAAAGCAACGAAGATAGACATGTACAGTAAAAAAAAATAGCTATTTATTTCCCCCATACTGCTCACTGTGACCCGAAATTGCAGTGATGCTTCTTCCTGGAGAGCAACCCTCCTGTAGGTTTTCATGTCAACCCCAGTTGTAACTAACCTGATTCAGTTTATCAACCAGATAATTATTAGAATCAGGTGCGCTAGAATAGGATAGGCGCGAAAACCTACAGGACGGTAGGTCTCCAAAAATTGGAGAGCCCTGTTCTAATCTAACCCTGCCACTTGTATCGCAGAGATATACCCTGATTTAGCCAGCAGGGGGCGGTATTTGTAAATAGTTGCTTTACAGTATCCTGAATGCTTTATTTTGGTGTTGTTGTGTCGTATACATAATATCTATATGACTGATTACACTCTATAAGACAATATCTTTATTTAATTTTTTTGCTATGTTTTTGAGTTGGCACCAAATATATGATGTGAAAATAATACCATTGTGCATTGCAGTTGGGTCCCTCCTGTGTACAAATGTTAAAAACAATTATCTTCTTTGCAGTTCTTCATGCGCTTGATTTGCTCTGCTTCGTGGAGTACTTAGGACTAAATCTTCTTTTCGTTTTTGGGGCTCTTTAACATTAGAATGAAGAATTATGCTTTTATCTAACAATGTATTCATTTAAATAAAACACCAAAAACGCTGTCTTTAGTAGTTTTTTTTTATCAATATAGAATAGTATATTTCTCTAGTCATGGGTTTTGTACAAATGCTGCGAATTTTTCAGATAATGTATTTCCACAGAGTCAGATTATTTTATGTATTTCCAGAATATTTCATGTATTTGGCAGGTATGTGTTTTGGATATAGGTGCAGCCTGCAGGGATATTAAAGATCCATTACAGGCCAAGACACAAACACTCTTGTCACTTTAAGTTTATTACTATCCTAAATATCAAATAAAGATGACAAAATATGAAATAGATACGTTTTGTATTTAATACACAAGAATATACAACATCTGAGAAAATAGATATGATAAAGTTAGTGCAGGAAAAAATATAATTCTTGTCATGAAGCATAGCAATAGGCTATACATAATCAAATTACCCATATTAGGGCCGAATTCTAACTTGCATGCCCATAACTCGCATTTTCTCATGCATTAGTGTAAATGGGAGAGTTGGGCCAAAATGCAAGTGACATGGATCTCAAGTTAGAATTTGTCCCTGAGAGGATATCTCTACTTATCTAATGAACCTCTAGTGCTTTTCAACCTCGTTATGATAACTACTACAGATTTATTTCACAATTTCCTGTAGAAATTAAGATAGCTCCAGTTACTGTGCCCTCCACATAACCAGGGGGTGACTATTAAATAAGGTACTGATCTATAGTTCATCAGCAGTGTACTTTGTGGAACCCTTTCCATCCAAACTATAAAATGTTATAGCTTGCAACATCTATGACCTATCGATTTTGAAATCTACAGTATCTTCCTACCTTGTATGAAATTAATTGGGGTACCACATTTTTATGAACGGACACCACAGTCTTAGCTTTGGTGGAAATAAAGCTTTTTGGCCTCAGTGGGTCATCAGATCTGCAACATGCTACAGGAATCCCTGTTACGTGTCTTTATGACACATCAGAGTATCTGTATCAGGTCTGGCTCTGGGCGCCCTCGTTGACGGAAGTGACTTAAAGGGTTTCCGGCATTCAGTCTGGTGATATTGTCTTATCTCACCTTCCCAAACTGGACAGAGTGAGGTTATGGTTTGAAAATGATGCCCTGTGTCAACTCAATGGTCGGATTACAGGGCTGAAGAGGGTCGTATTCTGCGAAGACGTGGCACACATTCTCCATACCCGCTTCAGTGCCCTTTGCCACTATACCAAATATCCTGGAGGGGGGAAAAATAATAAAAGTTGGATATTTGCCTACATCGTTGTTAGCTTTCCTTCACAAAATCATACCTATTATAAAATGCGCATATGCATGCTGAAGCTATCTAATAATGAAGAACATTACCTTGCTGGTTTGGAACTCTTGTGCCACCTGCGAAGATAAGTGGTAGAATTTAGAGATTAAAACGATGTTTAAAATGGACAGGGAAACAATCCAATCAGAGTTGACTTTATTTCTGATTTGTAGGCCCAGAGTTTTTCCTGACAACATGACCTTACCAGGAAAAACTCAGGGCCCTTCAAAACAAGCTTTTGAAAGAATCAACTCACAGTCTCTTGTCTGGATCTTCACCACTGTAGCTGAGCAGGTGTGCAGGGTAATGACGTCTGAAGAAGAGTCTAATGGGAACACACACATTCATCAGATTTCATTTAATCAAGAAAGGTCTTACAAGTCATTACCATAATTTGATCATCGTTAAATGCTCAAAAGAAAATGTAATTCAGAAAAATTCCATATTTTTCTTACTTTCTCTGGATGTCTGTCAAAGTGACACCTTTGGGTGACACCTTCAGGTTGACTATGGTGGGTGTGATGGTGCCCTGGGCCATCGTGAAGGTGGAGGACACAGCCTTTTGTACAGCACACGGCCCTGTCAACATCTCAGTGGGGATAGCACTCAGGTAGAGGAAATTGCAAGCTAGGGAGAAGACAAGGAAGATCATTAATTAATTTGAGAGAAGAGAAACCAGTGTGATGCTTTTTATCACAGCTGTCTACTGCGGCATGTAGGACAGGAGGACAACCACTACATTGCACTGCAGATTTCTACACTTACCAGTCATTTCCTAAATATTATAGGAGTCCAAATGCTGTGTGCAATGTAGCCTACTGTGACTGTTTATAATGTAGCGTCAATTATTTAATGCAAGAAGTTGCGACATTGTTGAAGCTTGTGTTGCACTCCACGTTAAGCAGATTCTTAATTAATAAGCAGGTGAGGAGTTTTGTATGAGAGGCAATGAGAGTGTTGAATTTAGTCAAGATAAACATTAATTGCTATTTTGATACGTGAGGCTTATTTGATCAAATATAAGTTTCATAACGTTTAGGTTGTTACGAGTGTACTGATATAAGTGTGATTCACGTGACATCCTGGCAACTTTGAGAAAACTTTATAGAGTTGTCCCTGTTGAAATTCGAGACGGTCTATGCATATTGAGGCGAGCATAGAATCTCACTCTCCATTGAACACAGGCGGTTGACGTCAATACCCCTCATCGAATATTCAAAATAATTTTTAAATAACTAAGTGTATCCACCAATCCAAATAGAGGATTAGGTGGGAACTTGACAGCACGCCATTCCGCTCTGTGGACAACGAATTCATTGTTGAGCAGTAGACATAGGTATTTCGTCAATATCGTGCTTCTACACCTACATTGCTTGCTGTTTGGGGTTTTAGGCTGGGTTTCTGTACAGCACTTTGAGATATCAGCTGATGTAAGAAGGGATTTATAAATAAATTTGATTTGATGATATACACATTTCTGGCTGTATCAAGAATACCGCCATGATCCAGATAATTAGCGGGAGTCGCGAGAGGTCAGGTGGTCACCTCACCTGTGAGCTTTCTTGGCATGCACCGCTTGGGAATCCCTAAAAAACATGCCACTTCGATTCAAGTGACTTTTTTAGCAGGTTAGAAAGCATTTTCGCTAACCCTAACCTACTACACCAAAGTCGGAGCTGTATCAAAGTGGCGTGTATTTAGGGAATCTCTGCACGGCTTACCTGAAGATGCCGTTCGCTAACTTTGTAAACATTTAAATATGTTCCTTAAGTATATTACGGGGAAAATAACAGTTGAACTGTAACAAGTTCAAGATAAACAATGCAGAAATGTTTACCCTATATGGGAAAAGATTGCAGTATAACTGCAGTATGCTGCAATTCTTTCTTACAGAATACCACAGTCAACTGCATTTACTGTTCTTTTACTGCAGTTTCAAAACGGCAGTATTTATTGTAAGGGCCAGTTTACTCAGGTAAGCCATTAACAGATAATTAGCTAATATTACAATGAAACGCTGGCTACTATAGCTAGCTAGCTTGGACTATTTCTTTAGGCAGTCACCATTAAGGCCTACCAAACTTGTTCATGAAATGATGTTGCATGTTATTCTTTAGAGACAGAATAATATAAAACTAGCTAGCTGATTGGCAAATTGATACCACAACTAGATAACCTAATGATGAATACTGGGGGCACAATTCTCACCAGTCTTGGTCTTGTCTTCTGGTGCTGACCTGTCAGTTGTTCCCTCCTGTCCTTTGTTCAGATCTGTAGACCAAACAGATACCATTTAATTGCCTGGTTTTATTAATAAAAAGGTTGTCTTATATGTGGAATATGCGATTATTCACATCATCATACAATTTATGTAAACATCATGTGGCTTGTTGCCTAATAGATTTAGGCTATTTGTTAAATTATTATAGCATACCATGTGACTGGAGCAGAAGTTTGCAGGGTAGGGCATATGCAGTGATGGTGTGTTGGAAGACCAGGGCAGACAGACTACCTGCAAGGGGATACAAAACACAGTCCTGTTGTTTTGACTAAAAGTGGTTGAATATACATATCAAATGATAAAGTATTAATGTTGTTTCAAGGAATGTCCACAAGAGGGCGTGGGTGATCTTTCTGAGTCATGGCATTACATCCATGCATCAGAGTAGCCTTGATGATCCAAGGCAACAGCAAAGCAACCTCAACATCACAAATGTGTTTGAGATCTACATAGATTATCACAATCAGACTCAACTGTTGTTTTTCTATAGTGTGATTGTTTGATTTGCGGTACAGCCAATATAAATCTAATCTACTTTCTTTCTTACAGGACATAGGATAGAAGCCCACATCTCTCCAAACCCTGAAAAGCAATCAGCTCCATCCCCCTGCCTCACAGTTTTCAGGACACCGACCAGACATGGCTGACTCAAGTCTTGTGATTCATGCTTCTCCTAAACCAGGGTGTGGGCCTTTTGTCAAGATTGACAGATTGTTCATTCATGGTAAACAAAGAAGTATGGGATTGATAGATTGTCACACTATGAATGAACAAAGTTGACTTCTTACCGAAGTATGGTTCCTGTGAGGAGCCCTTGATACGGACGCCCTTGGCCGACGATTCAATGAGAAAGTGCCTCACGAGCTCTGAGCTGCCCTCCGCTACAATGAAGAAGCCAAGAGTCAGTAAAAGAGACAAGGCAGATAGGCAGTGTAGTATTTACTGTGAATGAATCTGATATGAGATATGACAGTTAGACAACATACGGACAGATGCCTTTGATTCTACTGTGACTGTGGTATTGTTGATGATGTGGTGTTGTGATAATAGTATAATATTGATAATAGTTACTGTTGATATAAGAAGCCAGGATTTAAACACTATAATAACATTCTGGTAATTAAATGCTATGGAGTGTTTGCACTGCCACAGAGGTAGACATTATGAGTAATGAGCGGATAAACACAGACAGACAGACATGCCCACTCAAGTCAGCAGCAGAGAGAGTTAGGTAAGTCCTACCAGGTCTTTTCAAGACACACTGGTATTGATCGTGTGCTTTAGTTGTGTATACTCTGTTTATAGGACTGTGTGTGTGTGTGGTTATTCTGAGTAGCAGTGTTGAATGGTGAGAAGGACTTCAGGATTGTTTACCTGGTTGGCCAGTAGGGGATATATTGATGGGCACCTGGTCCACCTTCATAGCCAGCCCGAAGGAGCCTCTGAAGGACGTGCTGTCTCTCACCACGAAGGTCCCCGGCTCCTTATCTATCACTATGGCCTCAGCTACAATCACACAGGTACCACAGATACAGCTCAGACAGTGCAGAGGTATCCCCACAGAGTCACCATTGTTTGTCATTGTTGTAGACCGAGTATTAATAAAATCATTCATTTTAGTCTAAGATAAGTTTTGGTTTTCTGTTTAAACATACATTCGCTTTGCGTCTTTAACTTAATATAGGACATAAAATGCAACAATGTACATACAGTTGTGGCCAAATATATTGGCTCCCCATTTCTTCTCAAAATGCTTACCCTGAACTCTGTTGATGTGTGGGCGGAACCAGAACTGAGAAGTGTCCATGACAAACTTCATGGAGTGCTGGTTGCCTTGGAAATGGCCTTGGAAAGCTAAGGGACCATGAAAATTAAATGCACATTATTTTATTATTGAATACGCACAAACCTTTTCCCAGCAGAGGGCACTGGACAGAGATTTTAGATTTTAAACAGATTGACGAGGATCATCATCATCAGGACTCACAGTGAGAGGGAGATGGCGACGATGGCCTGGAGCTGTGTCTCTGCTTGATCTGTACGCCTGGGACCATTGCCTCTGGAGGTGACTGGGGGCTGAGCTCCCGCTCTGGAGCTCCGTTGACCAACACCACAGGGATGTCTGTCAGTGAACCGGCCAGGGAGGCAGGGCTGCTGTGAGGGCTGCTGTGGATCCCCTGGAAGTGGCCGAGTGGTGATGGGCCGGTCGGCAAAGGCTTGTTGGTGAACGGCCTGGTCGAGGACCTGGACACGTCGCTGAAGGAGCTGGATGTGCGGTAGAGGAGGACAGACTCGGGGCTGTCGCCTTCACTGTCACTGAGCAATGACTGATAGCTGTGGAAGAGAGATGAGTTGAAGAGAAGATGTTTACGGCACTGTGGAGTCCAGACAGGGGATTGGTAGAACTTTCAAGTGTCAAGCTGTGACAACACCAGTTAGTGTTGCTCTATGGAGTCAAGGCTGGTCTAACTTGCCATTATCTTTGCATAAAACTAAGATATTAAAGTAATTTCCAAAAGCATGTATTAACAGAGTGTGAAGGGGTCTGACCTGCCCATCATGTAACTGGTTTCTGAGCCGGGCGACGTGGAGAGCATCGAGACGGCACTGTTCCTGTGAGAGTGTGACATGCGCAGGGTAACCGGGGATGAACACATGCCCACATCGCCTCCCTGCATTGAGGGCAGCCGCCGGCGAACAACACTTCCACACGGCAGTGGGGGGCGAGAGGAGGCATCAGAGAACACCAGGGAGCTTTGGGGGCTGCACCTGGAGCCAGAAGCAGAGGACAGTGGGATGGGAATGCTGCAGGAGGGGGAGACGGAGGAGAAGGAGGTGGAGATGTTCCTTGGAGAACAGCTTCTGGGGACCAGCACACAGTTGGAGACGTCTTCATCTGGAGAGGAGAGAGGGAGTACCCCAGAGGAAGTTGGAGCAAATGGTGCTAAATATCGAATAGATAAAGGGATTGGAAAACCTAATAGGTCTATGCAATTTCTTATATCGTTAATGTTGTGTTATCTGAGAGGAGAGAAAGAACATCCAAGAGAAGCGTGAGAAAGGAATGTTCAGTGGCTTAACCAGTGAATGAACTGAAGTTCCCTTTTCGGCAAGCAATACGTCACACAATTCGTGGTATTTGTTCTCCTATACAGTCACTTACGAGAAGTGATCACACATATTTAAAATTGGAGGTCTTAAACGTTTCCTTCCCCATAATATGAATGAGAAGTGTTGAAATAGTCTTCTTATGATCAAAAATCATATCCATTGCGTGCCGTTACAGATAAAATGTATCGCCTTTTCAAGACCCACATACTCTACAGTCAGAGCAGATTGTGGAGACTCGTTTAATCTCATACGTGTACTCACTCATACATCCCATTCCTTTCCCTTCTATGGCTGTGTGTCTGTATTAGATGGGCGTGGCTTTATTATGTCAATACTACACTGAGTATACCAACATTTAGAACACCTTCCTAATATTGAGTTACACCCCCCTTTTGCCCACAGAACAGCTTTAATTCGTCAGGGCATGGACTACAAGGCATTGAAAGCATTCCACATGGATGCTGGCCCATGTTGACTCCAATGCTTCCCACAGTTGTGTCAAGTTGGCTCAATGTCCTTTGGGTAGACCATTCTTAACCAGGGATATCGATAAGGGATCATAGCTTTCATCTGGATTCACCTGGTCAGTCTATGTCATGGAAAGAGCAGGTGTTCGTAATGTTTTGTATACTCAGTGTATACCACACAAGTGTTTTCCTGGGAGGCTAAAGACAGAAGGTTGAAATTCCTCCACGTCATGCAGGCTTTTACTTGTTCAAGTGAGTCCCAACCCTCCCTATTCAAATACACCAAGCAAACACTGTGTTCCTGCTGTGAGGGTGAGAATGCAGTACTTTGCCATGGAGAATTTCCTAGATAAGTTTCAACTTGTCCCCCAAAAATTCTGTCTGACTGTATGATCTACCCGCCTGTCAGTAACGGCGGGAACCTATTGAAATAGATGAGTCTGTTGCCCCATGCCACTGAGGTGAGGTGTCCTGTGGTCAGGGTGAGTGAGACGGGCGGGTCACTGTTATGTAGTGACGAGAGTTAACGTGGAACGGTGACAAGTACTAAGGGGGATATCCATTGATGAGTAGGTAGTAACAGTAAATATATCCATCACAATTACTGTGACCTCATTCAGTACATCCCACGCCATTTGTTCTTTGGTTGTCTAAGAATGAATACTTCTATATATGAAATTGTGCTCACTTCTGTTTTTCAGTTCAGACCATGTCAGACAGTGACTGTTAAAGGTTGACTGTATTTAAAGCACCACTGTGTGTCTGCCTCAGATGTTCTGGGTGTGGTATGTTTTTTTGTCTGGGCAGTAACCCCAGACAAATGTACTCTATTTTGTAACATTAAACTGATGTGAAATTATGGGTGGATTTTTACATAGCCCCGGGCCATGAATGGGGCACAATGGGAGTTGTTATTCAAGGTTCTCAGGCTTGGTCTCCAGCCAATGTAACTGCAGATGTTTCTAGCCATGTTTTACGATGGAAAAGTACCCTAGGTCTAAACTCCTTCATTGACTAAGTTTGACATTTTTCTATGTTCAAAACTGTTGAGTTGAATGACCGAAAGTAATTCAGTAGGCGCAGGCCTCCTGACAGGTCTACGTAGAAATATCAATAACAAAAATATATATGTAGATAAACTACAGTTTAAATAAAGCATGTGAGCTTGTACTGAAAGAAAGTAAATAGGCCTAGCCTATATTACAGCATATGAATAACTATTGGGCTCTATATGCCCTCTCACTCATTGTCCTACCTGTGTGAAGGCTGCTGGACTGGGACCTCTTGTTGAAGTGCATGGGCTCAAACGTGGGGTCCAGTTCCAGAATGAGCTGGTTCAGGTTATCTAGGGAGATGTCCAGGTCATCCTGTTCACTGCAACTCCCGTTGGGGTCCATCATGGCGCTCGGACTGCACCCCAGAGCAGCGGAGCCCAGGCAGGTACTCTGACCCACCCTCAGAATGTGATTGGGTATTATGTGGGACATGACTCCAACTATAGGCATCACGTAATTCTCTGAAACAGACACACCAGTAGGATTAACTCACTCTAATATATCTATTGCTCTAAATATCATTCTTAGTACATATTGTGTAAATTCATCCGGTGCATATACAGTACCAGTCAAAAGTTTGGACACACCTACTCATTCAAGGGTTTTTCTTTATTTTTTACTATTTTTGTACATTGTAGAGTAATAGTGAAGACATCAAAACTATGAAATAACACATACAATCATGTAGTAACCAATAAAGTGTAACATTTATTTTATATTTTAGTTTCTTCAAAGTAGCCACCCTTTTCCTTGATGACAGCTTTGCACACTTGGCATTCTCTCAACCAGATTCAGCTGGAGTGCTTTTTCTACAGTCTTGAAGGAGTTCCCACATATGCTGAGCACTTCTTGACTGCTTTTCCTTCATTCTGCGGTCCAACTCATCCCAAACCATTTCAATTGGCCCAAGCAAGTTTCTTCTTCTTATTGATGTTCTTTAGTAGTGGTTTCTTTGCAGCAATTGAACCATGAAGGGCTGATTCACGCAGTCTCCTCTGAACAGTTGATGTTGAGATGTGTCTGTTACTTTAACCCCTTGAAGCATTTATTTGGGCTGCAATCTGTGGTGCGGTTAACTCTAATGAACTTATACTCTGCAGCAGAGCAAAATATGGGTCTTCCTTTCCTGTGGCGGTCCTCATGAGAACCAGTTTCATCATAGTGCTTGATGGTTTTTGAAACTGCAATTGAAGAAACTTTCAAAGTTCTTGAAATGTTCTGCATTGACTGACCCTCATGTCTTAAAGTAATGATGGACTGTCATTTCTCTTTGCGTATTTGAGCTGTTCTTGCCATAATATGGATTTGGTCTTTTACTAAATAGGGCTATCTTCTGTATACACCCCTACCTTGTCACAACACAACTGATTGGCTCAAACACATTAAGAAGGAAAGAAATTCCACTAATTAACTTTTAACAAGGCACACCTGTTAATTGAAATGCATTCCAGGTGACTACCTCATGAAGCTGGTTAATAGAATGCCAAGAGTGTGCAAAGCTGTCATCAAGGCAAACGGTGGCTACTTTGAAGAATCGCAAATAAAAATATATTTTGATTTGTTTAACACTTTTTTTGGTTTCATATGTGTTATTTCATAGTTTGGATGTCTTCACTACTGTTCTACAATGTAGAAAATAGTAAAAATAAAGCAAACCCCTGGAATGAGTAGGTGCTTCCAAACTTTTGACTGGTACTGTACATATAGATTGAATTTGGATTACTGTTACAGTGCTTTTTGAGTTGTTATTTGGTTTCGTTCCCACGTCCCATATTAAACTTTGATTTGATTAGCATAGGCGAGATCACTAACATTGGTGTGTCAATGGGATGAATGGCGGATATGACACTGTGTCCAAACTGACCTAAATAGGACAGCTGTGCCTACCCTACACTTGACCCTTGCTACTGTACAAGTTATATTTACACTTTGCTAAAATGTACATGTATGTATACAAATCTCCATTACAGATCAAATGTTTAGTAACCCACCGGGGAACATTTATTAAAACTGTCTTGTTGTAAGGAACGTAATTTCAACCAGAGTTGCCTACTAGGTAAAAGCTGTCAGTTAGAGGACATTGCAATTCAACAGAACCCAAGTAGAAGGCTCAGTACTACAAGTTCAGATATTGTAGAGGATTTACGCGTTTGTTTTATGATTCACATCATATTGCTTTTTCATTGGATTCACACACATTGTTATCGTGACACAATGTTATCTTGAGTGAATTAAGTTCAAATATCACTCTTCCACATTGTGTGAACTCCACCCAGCCTTTCCCAGTCTCAATAGACCTGCAGCTGTCCCGTGAACTATACGAACCTTCCACAAACTTTCATTGTATTGTTGATAGTATTGTCAACAAAGGTCAACTCTTTGTGAACCCAGTGAAAGGAGCTGCATCTAAATATGAGTAATACTTAATTATATGAGACCTGTTTACTGTTGGCTTAACAGCTACTGGCGATTAACAAATACTCATATCCTTCTCTTCAGGTGTTCTGCCTACCAGTTGCTTACCAATACTGTGGTTAACTTTACAGCATCACATATGCAAGAGTATAGGTAAGGGCCATAGTAATTTTGAAAGTTACATATTTGACCTAGAAGTATGACGCAATCGCTTGAGAAAGTGTAAGGTTTGCTTACAGTGATAGTTGAGGGGATAAAGGAAGCAGTCAGAGGAAGGGTGTGGAGTGTATAAGAGGGAGATAGAATCTACCCCCTCCTCCCCCTCGTCTCAGACAGGGCAAGGCACCCAGTGAGTCACAGGGCCAGAGGGAGTCGCCATGACAACACAACCCTTGTTGACCCCCCAACACTTCCATTGCTGATACAGCAATCAGAGACCATACGTTTTCTATCCTGATTTACCACTGGTATTTACAGCAATTAAAAGATGTGCAGACGTTACATCTAAGAACTGCTTCCTATTTTATTTTTATTTATCCTTTATTAAACTAGGCAAATCAGTTAAGAACAAATTCTTATTTACAATGAAGGGCTACCCCAGCCAAACCCTTCCCTAACCCAGACGATGCTGGGCCAATTGTGCGCTCGGGAGGCCCTATAAAGACCCCTTTAGTGTTGCTGTAGTGTACAGTAGCCTACTATTTCCATATTCCAGACAGAGTGAGGAAAGTTGATGCCTGAGGCTCACTGTTATGTGACACACTTCAACATCGTTCTATCAGCCTTGGGGGCAACACGTACTGTAGTTGCAGTAGCATGAGGTTGTAGCATTAGATTGCGTCCCTGCGAAGGACGTCCAATCTCTATGTGCAGGTAGCGTGTGCATGAGGTCCTGACCCACCTTCACCACAATACACTTATAAGAATAATAGATATGTCTATTACTGAAAAATCACTACCCTAACATTTGGAAAGACACAATTATCTATCCTTGATGAATACAGTACTAATGTTTTATGATACTTGTTTGCATAAATCCATTTTTTTCTCCAAAGTGTAACAACAGAAGTATAAGTAAACACAGTATACATATTCTAATTAAATGCATTCTTAATCTCCGTCACGTATGAGATTCTGTATACTGAAATATAGTTGAGGTATCTTACCTGTTTTTGCTGTTCTCTTGTCCTCAATGTCTAAGGAAAGGGGTTGTCTATATCCCTGAGGTTTCAAAGTAAATTAATCCAAGAGTAGAATGCTTTTATTGATAGCTCCCAACTCCTCCTACTGTCATCCAGTCAGCCAACTGTTTCACACGCCCTTGCTTGCAGCTCTAATATTCTGGGTTAGGTCTGATGATGTCATCAGTTGTAGGATATTAATTTGAGGCAGAAACAGGAATTATTCATTATTATGAGGAATATAATTCATGGAGATTTTGAATTTTCTAAGTGGATTTTACAGATCTAACTAGAATGAGTGACATTTAAAGGATGGGTAGTGTTCTAGAGAACACATTCGTGAAGAGGGCACGAGTGTAACCCATGTCTTTTACTGTATTTTTTTGTGCAAATTTTGCACTCAGAGATACAGTAAATTGGCCAACTTCCATAAGCTATACATTTTATGTTGAAAGCCAATAAATGTTCTATAAAACTTTATTTTGAATGATCCATGTCTTACAATTGCTCTCCATGTCTTTTAGCATCTGTAAAACAAAATGCTGTGGAATCAATAAAAGCTTATCTTATCACTATTACAGTTGTTAGAAAGGAGTATTAGGTAACTTTCAGAAAGGATTTAAAGGGATAACCCCTTTCTTACAAACAATAGCCTATTGTCATTTACATTTCTGGGGAACCGAGTCATTTGCTTTTCTGGGGAACTGAACTCCCAAGGTTTGTTTTGAAACGAGTAAGTGAATGAGACGATGTCCGGAAATGTCTGACTTGTGCTAACCTCCTCTGTAACGCCCTAGTTTGAATGCAAACCATTTATTAACCATGCCATGTGATGTTCTTTTTGTCCTGTGGAAGACTTCAAGGTCACACTTTATTTTGGATAGTCCATCTGTAGATGCTCTATAGATAGTTTGTTGATAGCATGACCATCTGTTGATAAGCAACTGGTTGCTACGGTTACGGTTAAGGGTAGGTTTAAAATATGGGTTACGGTAAGCGTTAAGGTTAGTAGATAGTTAGCTGAAATGTTACTGATAGTCTGTCGATAGTCCATCTGTAGATGCTCCACAGACTATGCAAATAAAGTGTTATGGGCTTCAAAGACCCATATTGAAGCAAGGTACTGTAAATTGGTTGATAACTAACATGTCAAATAGCCTAGAAGTAGGGTTCCCACATGAAAAAAATACTACAGTTTACTATAGAATACTACAGTACTTACTATATAATTCTATAGTAAACTGTAGTATACTGTTAATCAGTTCAGTGACTGCCTAAATCCAACACACCTGGTCTTCCAGGTCAGTTAAACCAAAAACATGAAGTGCCTGTGGCACTCCAGGACCAGGGTTGTCTACCCCTGCTGTAGAATACTATACCACACTGTAGAATCCCTCGATCATGTGTAGTACTTAATATAGAATATTTTAGTATATAGTAAATACTACAGTAATTACCGCAAAAGAAGCACTGTAGTAAATACTACAGCAATGTCAGTAAAAACACTACAGTCCACAAAAACACAAATTTTCTTTACTATATTAAACACTGCAGTGTTTAATTTGCAAATACCCTGCCCATTTCCCTCCCCTGTATCGCAATTTGTGCCACCCATAAGTGAGAAACATACATGCCAAGTATAGACCATATATTAATTTCCCTTCAGGTTACTGAAAAGAGCAGAAGCACTGAACTAGCTGTTCAGACCCCAGTCCTACCTACAAACAGGTTATGAAAAATGTGCTGTTTTAGTATTTCTCCAGTAGGTTTCTTGAAGGAGAAAGCCTCCACTTCTATTTCAAAGTGTAACGCTCGTCTGATGAAGACAGCTGCCTCTGATTGAGAACCACACCCGGCCAAACACAAAGAAATAGAAAACATATAAATAAAGAAACTAGAATGCCCACCCTAGTCACACCCTGGCCTAACCAAAATAGAGAATAAAAGCCTCTCTATGGCCAGGGCGTGACACAAAGATAGCAAAACAAAAACACCATGTCTGCAAAAACAGTAATACTACAGTATACTAGTCTTCGTAAATACTACAGTATACTACAGTCTGCAAAAACACTACAGTAAATACTACAGTATACTACAGTCTGCAAAAACACTACAGTAAATACTATAGTATAGTACAATACGCAAAAACACTGAATTAATTACTATAGTATTTTTTTTTTTAATACTTCAGTATTTATACTATAGTTAACTGTAAATACTACAGTAAAGTATGCAAAACACTGCAGTGAATACCACAAAATCACTACAGTATTTATACCATAGTATACTTTAGTATTTTTTCATGTGAGTTGTTGAACAAGTGGTCAAATGAGACCAGAGTACACCTTTTTTTAAATTATTATTTATTTACAAGACTTTGGAAATAAGACTCAAAACAACACAGAAATAATACAAAGATATTGAGTATTTACAGTGCTAGTCCTCCACTGGCAGCTCTATAACAGGAAAAAATGGAATGGTACATACTTGATCTAAATCAATACCTGGTGGCGACAAGTAAACTGCCTGATACATTAAACATATATGTCCTTTAGACCTTTTTAGTGACCTATAGAACACTTACATGAAAACAATTTAAATATAATCAGAAATAAACATAGGCTGTGTACAAGGTCTTATCCATGTTGAAAAGGCTGACAGATTAGGCAGCATTGGCAGCTTTAGGGGGAGAAAGTGGTTGTGGTCTCGGTTTCCATGGCGGCCGCTGAGCTCCTCTTGCCGCAGGTGTACTGGAAAAATCTCTCCTGCCTCATACAGCCCAGATCCTTCAGCAGCTTCAGGAGGTCGCGGCGGAACTTCACTCCGATGAACGCATACACAAAGGGGTTGAGGCAGCACCTCAGGAAAGCCAGGCACTGGGTGATGTCAGAGGCGTAGAGGAGGCTGTTGTCGTAGATGCAGTCCTTGCTGCCCCCCTTAGCCGCGTCGAGAGTGGTCAGCAGCAGTACCAGATTATAGGGCACCTGGCAGAGCAGGAAAACCGCCACCAAAGTGAAGATCACCTTGATGGCCTTGTTCTTCTCAAAGCTCCGGGCCTGGCACAGGGTCTTCACAATGGCGCCGTAACAGAAGGCCATGATTAGGAGCGGCAGAACAAACCCCAGGACCATCTGGCTCACCTGGATGGCCACGCGCACCTGGTCTGAGCCGGCGGTGTAGGGGGTGCAGGTCTTGTTGCTGATGTTTGTGTAGGACATCTCGGGCACAGAGAAGACCAGCGCCATCACCCAGATGACCACAGAGGTCACCTTGCTAATGAACACTGCCATGGAGCGGTGGCGGTGGGCAGAGACGGCCTTGGAGATGGCGAAGTACCTGTCGGAAAAATGACAAAAAGTAGGCTTTATATAGCATATAATACTTTAGTGAACCATATACAAATATTTACAGAGATAGAAGCAGATCAGCCTATTCGGTCACAGCAGAGATAAGAGCAGATAAGCCTATTAGGTCACAGCAGAGATAAGAGCAGATCAGCCTATTAGGTCACAGCAGAGATAGGAGCAGATCAGCCTATTATGTCACAGCAGAGATAGGAGCAGATCAGCCTATTAGGTCACAGCAGGACGCACACTGCAACACGTTTCGATCAGGCTTTTATTTAACCAGGTTAGTGTTTGAGAACGCTTTCTCATTTGCAGTAACGTACCTGTCCACGCTGATTGAGGTGAGGAGGAACATGCCGCTGTAGAAGCTGACCTTATAGATGGTGTGCATGGCCTTGCAGATGAACAGGCCCAGCACCCATTCTGTCATGGAGTTGGTCGCCCAGAGGGGCAGCGACACGGCGAACAGCAGGTCAGCGATGGACAGGCTGAGCAGGAACACATCGGTCCCAGTCTTCAGCCGGTTGAAGTAGACGTAGGTACCGATCACCAGGATGTTACCGACCAGACCGAGGAAGCAGATGAGGGAGTAGAAGGTGGGCATGAACCAGGAGCGGAAGTGGCGGTTGGATTCCTTCTGGCATTGCTGGGTCCAATAGTCATAATCCAAGTCAGTCTTGTCCATGGGGTAATCAGTGTAATCAGTGATGGACTCTGTAGTCATTTTTTCATTCTGAGAGAAGCAAGTCTGAAAAATAGACAATGGGACATACTGTAAATCAGGATAATTGATGATTGACTGGTGTAATCGTATGCCTTGAATTCTAATAAAATGTCATTCAAATAGATTAGTGTTCAGGTTCAGGTAACTGGGTCCAAAATAAAGCAGACACAATGTACCCTGCATCTGGCCCCTTGATAAACTGCCATGCTTTCAGATAAGTATACCACTTCCTGAGAGGAAGTTGTTCTATACAGTATGTTCTTGAATGAAAGACTGTGGTTAGTACCAGTGTAGTGTTTGTGCGTTTCTGTGGGTAGATTATGTGTTATTAAGTGAGTTATAAACATATCAGTTAATTGATCGTCTAAAAAAAATTATATCAAAAGACTATTAATACTAAATACAAATGATATTGTATGATATGGTATACTGAAGACTGTTCATCCATTGTTCTTACCTCAAAGTAGGTCCAGATCAGCAGAGCTGGTACTAAGATTCGTATATCTGAAAAACAGATAAGGTGTGGTTAAAGCTCTAGAGTATCAGTTGATCGATAAATAGACTGATATGTTAGTTGACTACAGTGCCCTGCAAAAGTATTCATCCCCCTTGGCGTTTTTCCTATTTTGTTGCATTACAACCTGTACTTTAAATGGATTTTTATTTGTATTTCATTAAATGGACATACACAGAATAGTCCAAATTGGTGAAGTGAAATTTAAAAAATTACTTGTTTAAAAAAATTCTTAAAAATGGAAAAGTGGTGCATGCAAATGTATTCACCCCTTTGCTCTGAAGCCCCTAAATAACCTCTGGTGCAACCAATTACCTTCAGAAGTCACATAGTTAGTTAAATAAAGTCCACCTGTGTGTAATCTGTGTCACATGATCTGTCACATGATCTTAGTATATATACACCTGTTCTGAAAGGCCACAGAGTCTGCAACACCACAAAGCAAGGAGCACCACCAAGCGGCACCATGAAGACCAAGGAGCTCTCCAAACAGGTCAGGGACAAAGTTATGGAGAAGTACAGATCAAGGTTGGTTTATAAAAAATATCTGAAACTTTGAACATCCCATGGCGCACCATTAAATCTGTTATTAAAAAAACGGAAAGAATATGGCACCACAACAAACCTGCCAAGAGAGGGCCTCCCACCAAAACTCACGGTCCAGGTAAGGAGGGCATTAATCAGAGAGGCAACAAAGAGACCAAAGATAACCCTGAAGGAGCTGCAAAGCTCCACAACGGAGATTGGAGTATCTGTCCATAGGACCACTAAGCCGTACACTCCACAGAGCTGGGCTTTACGTAAGAGTTGCCAGAAAAAAGCCATTGCTTAAAGAAAATCATAAGCAAGCACGTTTGGTGTTCTCCAAAAGGCATGTGGGAGACTCCCCAAACATATGGAAGAAGCTACTCTTGTCAGGTGAGACAAAAATGTAGCTTTTTGGCCAAACGCTGTCTGGTGCAAACCCAACACCTCTCATCACCCCGAGAACACCATCCCCACAGTGAAGCATGGTGGTGGCAGCATCATGCTGTGGGGATGTTTTTTATCGGCAGTGACTAGGAAACTGGTCAGAATTTAAGGAATGATGGATGGGCGCTAAATACAGGGAAATTCTTGAGGGAAACCTGTTTCAGTCTTCCAGAGATTTGAGACTGGGACGGAGGTTCACCTTCCAGCAGGACAATGACCCTAAGCATACTGCTAAAGCAACACTCGAGTGGTTTAAGGGGAAACATTTAAATGTCTTGGAATGGCCTCGTCAAAGCCCAGACCTCAATCCAATTGAGAATCTGTGGTATGACTTAAAGATTGCTGTACACCAGCAGAACCCATCCAACTCGAAGGAGCTGGAGGAGTTTTGCCTTGAAGAATGGGCAACAATCCCAGTGGCTAGATGAGCCAAGCTTATAGAGACATACCCCAAGAGAGGTGGCTCTACAAAGTATTGGCTTTGGGGGGATGAATAGTATTGCACGCTGAAGTTTTCAGTTACTTTGTCTTATTTCTTGTTCGTTTCACCCCCAAAAATATTTTGCATCTTCAAAGTGGTAGGCATGTTGTTTAAATCAAATGATACAAACCCCCCAAAAATCCGTTTTAATTACAGGTTGTAAGGTTACAAAATAGGAAAAATGTGAAGGTGGTAAATACTTTCGCAAGCCACTGTATAAGAATAACCTTTGGAAAGAGTTCAATACACGTCACTTATGATAATACATAGGAGTTGATGTCCCTTGTTATTAGCATATATTGTTTTTCTAAGTGTAAAGAATGAATTTGAGTTGTCTCAACTGTTAGGTATTTAGCTTGTACCGCAGGATTCCCCAATAAGTGGCCAATAGGCCAAATTCATCCTACAGGTGATTCTATTTGGCCTCTCAAGTTTTCTGAGCATAAAGTGTTTGTTTTTGGACATAAAACACTGGAAAATCACCAGGAAGTCAGCTCAAAGTGTTTGGGATTTCTGCAGTTAATTTGCAGTGTGCAAATCATTTATAACTATGTTCTGGACCCGTGACCATTCACTCAAGGAAAAATATTCACACGGATGAATGTAATTGAGGAGCCCTGTTGTCCAGTGTGCAACAAAGACATAGCAAGGACATCTGGTGGTAACAGAAGGGGATGCACCAATTGATTGGTTGTTCAAAGATATCAAAGCATACCCAAATATGAAAAGCATTAAAACTATAATTTTTTTAGAGGCAAAAAGAAAGAAACAAACAAAAAACACGATCAAAAATACCCCTTTGGCTCGTCCCCCTGAGGCCCATCTGCTAGCCTGCTATCCCCGGCCTGCTAGCTGTCTGAATCGCCATGCCTCCAGCTTGCCTAGCTACTCACTGGACCCTATGATCACTCGGCTACACATGCCTCTCCCTAATGTCAATATGCCTTGTCTATTGCCTTGTCTATTGCCTTGTCTATTGCTCTTTTGGTTCGTGAGCTAGCCCTTTTGTTCCACCCCCCACATATGCGGTGACCACACCTGGCTTAAATGGTGCCTCTAGAGACAAAACCTCTCTCATCGTCACTCAATGCCTTACCTCCACTGTACTCACATCCTACCATACCCTTGTCTGTATAGTATGCCTTGAATCTATTCTTCGGCGCCCAGAAACCTCCTCCTTTTACTCTCTGTTCCGAACGCAATAGACGACCAGTTCTTTTAGCCTTTAGCCATACTCTTATCCTACTCCTCCTCTGTTCCTCTGGTGATGTAGAGGTAACCCAGGCCCTGCAGCCCCCAGCATCACTCCCATTCCCCAGGCGCTCTCATTTGTTGACTTCTGTAACCGTAAAAGCATTGATATGCAACTTTTCAGGGAAGTCCGGAACCAATATACTCAGTCAGTCAGGAAAGCTAAGGCTAGCTTTTTCAAACAGAAATGTGCTTCCTGTAGCACTAATTCCAAAACGTTTTGGGACACTGTGAAGTCCATGGAGAATAAGAGCACCTCCTCCTAGCTGCCCACTGCAGTGAGGATAGGAAACACTGTCACCACCGATAAATCCACTATAATTGAGAATTTCAATAAGCATTTTTCCACGGCTGGCCATGCTTTCCACCTGGCTACCCCTACCCTGGCCAACATCTTAGCAACCCCTGCAGCAACTTGCCCAAGCTTCTCTTTCACCTAAATCCAGACAGCTGATGTTCTGAGAGAGCTGCAAAATCTGGATCCCTACAAATCAGCTGGGCTAGACAATCTGGACCCTCTCTTTCTAAAATTATCCGCCGAAATTGTTGCAACCCCTATTACTAGCCTATTCAAGCCTACTCTCTTTCGTATCATCTGAGATCCCCATAGATTGGAAAGCTGCCTCGGTCATCCCCCTCTTCAAAGGGGGAGACACTCTAGACCTAAACTGTTATAAACCTATTTTAGCCTTTCTAAAATCTTCAAAAGCCAAGTTAATAAACAGATCACCGACCATTTAGAATCCCATCGTACCTTCTCCACTATGCAATCTGGTTTCCGAGCTGGTCATGGGTGCACCTCAGCCACGCTCAAGGTCCTAAACGATATCATAACCACCATCAATAAAAGACAATACTGTGCAGCCGTCTTCATCGACCTGGCCAAGGCGTTCGACTCTGTCAATCACCGCATTCTTGTCGGCAGACTCAATAGCCTTCTCAAGTGACTGCCTCGTCTGGTTCCCCAACCACTTCTCAGATAGAGTTCAGTGTGTCAAATCGGAGGGCCTGTTGTCCGGACCTCTGGCAGTCTCTATGGGGGTGCCACAGGGTTCAATTCTCGGGCCGACTGTTTTCTCTGTATACATCAATGATGTCGCTCTTGCTGCTGGTGATTCTCTGATCCACCTCTACGCAGACGACACCATTCTGCATACATATGGCCCTTCTTTGGACACTGTGCTATCAAACCTCCAAACGAGTTTCAATGCCATACAACACTCCTTCCGTGGCCTCCAACTGCTTTTAAATGCTAGTAAAACTAAGTGCATGCTCTTCAACCGATTGCTGCCCGCACCCTCCTGCCCGACTAGCATCACTACTCTGGACGGTTCTGACCTAGAATATGTGGACAACTACAAATACCTAGGTGTCTGGTTAGACTGTAAACTCTCCTTCCAGACTCACATTAAGCATCTCCAATCCAAAATTAAATCTAGAATCTGGAAATTCTCAAACCTTCAAAACAGAAGTGACTCGGTTACGAAACGTATCATGAGTAAACCGGGGCTGTACCTGCAACCATCTCAGTCTTACAAACCTGGTTCCAGTTTCAGTCTTTCTACACTCAATTGATTTGAAACACTTAAAAAGTGAATTAACAGTTCAAAAACATGAATTAAACAAGTGCAGCAAATGTCAGCGATTCACAGATATTGTGTTAATAAGAAGTAGAAGCTCAATTGAATGATTACAGCCTACTGTAGCTATACAGCTGTATGGCTTGTTATCAGCCTTTCCATCTTAGCACCCTACACCACATACACTATGTTCACCTAACGGAAGCATATTTACTAATTTCGTATATCATTGTCTACATGCATGCCGCAATTGACTGGACACACTGTTTTGCTAAACTTGCCCCATAGTAGTGCCTTTTTAGTAATTTAATTCAATATAACCCATACTTATACAAAACATATGTATCTATTTATTTATTGGACAAATAAATCTTAGAACAAAACGTATTTATATTCCTTTTGATAAAAGTGTTAGTTATTAGTTGAAAAATTGCAGGAAGCTAATATCCAATGAATGATCAACTATTTAAGATGTTCAAATCGCTTTTCCACAGTTATGAAATTGTATGAAACATTGAATGATGTGCTCACCTTTGACAGCGGTCATGTTGATTGAGAGTTACTACTGTGCGTTCTCTCAGTACACAGGTTGTGAAAGTAGAGAGACAGCCCGCTAGTCTAGATGAGGCTGTGTGAGGCGCTAGTTTCCCCTTTGAACTATACTAAAAAAAGTGCCCCTGGTTCATAGTTACACTCCCGGTGTCTTGTAAAAAAACAATGATTAGGAATGAGAGTCAATGCAAATGTTGTTGGTTTTACGCATTGTGCAGGAGTGTGCGTGAAATTGACTGAATGAACAATTTGAGGTAGTATAATCTATATGACATTACAGAGAGATAGAACTGCATCCCGCTTGTAGTTGGTGATTTACTACCTATTGAACATTGCTGTTGAACTGTTGCATACAGCTATTGCACACTATGAGGGGAAATCGGTGTACATGTTGTTCAGCACAGACACTCAGACACACAGAGATCTCAGTGACCACTGTGGTCGAGGGAAAATGTATCGTCTGTTCTATTTTCAACACACAGTCACTAGAAAGATAACACCATTACACTTGTGCTGTTGACGCTTACTTTTCTTTGTAGTCTACAGTGAGGAATAGGCTACATCAGTTCATTGAGAACACAATATATAGGTCCTAAATTTGTATATATTTGGTTTCTCATCTCGCCATTACAACCCCATTACTTATCAATAGGCTTAGATGTTGATGAAATTGGCCATGCCGTCTCCGACTGAGTTTACAGCTGATGTTGGATTAAAGGCCATTAGACATTGATTTGAATTGTATTTTTTACTTTTGTCTACTATTTTCTATTGTCTGCAGTTTATCCCCACACCTGCCTGTACTTTCAGGTGGAGCAGGGATGAAGGTGAGGAAAAGCTCAGTGTCCGGGTCAAACAGGGCATACTGCTTATCATTACAATACATGTACTGTATGTACTCTTAGAAAAAGGGTTCCAAAAGGGTTATTCGACTGTCCCCATAGGAGAACCCCTTTTGGTTCCAGGTAGAACCCTTTTTGGCTCCAGGTAGAACTATTTTGGGTTCCATTTAGAACCCTCTGAGACCATACGGGTTCAACATGGAACCAAAAAGGGTTCTCATATGGGAACAGACGAAGAACCCTTTTAGGTTCACCTTTTTTTCTAAGAGTGTACTAATATGTTGGATGAAAAGGCTGTTTTACAAAGTCTGTATTAAAATGAAATCTTTAGCATTGCAAATAACCCACTTTGAGTTACATTTAGCTAGAATAAAAGTACAAATATAACTAAAAAACAAATACTGAAAAGTATTTATTGCACAAGTAAGTAACAGACAAGATGGAAGCTCTTTCTGTGAACAGCATGCATTGAAGGGACTATTTTTAAATGTCTTACCAATTCTGGGTGTTTGCCAAACCAACAGCTACAAAACAGGCCTCCCAGAGCAAGTGGCTGATACGTAGAGTACTTCTAAGGTGAGATAGACTCATTACAGTCAACGCTTCATGTGTGTTTAATCCAAAATATTATAGATATACTAATGTTTCTTCATGTCCCCTTTGTCAACTTCGACAGAAGTCTCAGTCATTTTTCCAAAAGTCCCTTTCACCAATACTCATACGGTATAACGTTGGTCATTGTGTTTACCATCACAACACTTTTGTTTAGGCAGTGGTGGCAGTTCCACTGCTGTCTTGGTTTATCTTGGTCAGTAAAGGGCACGTTCAGTCTTATTCTCCCCTACTCTCCAACAACTCTGCACAAGCTGCACACCTCTCTGCCTGTGCGGTTGCGGCTTTGAGTTTAAGGCGCTCAGGAAAGGAACCCAGCAAAGAAACACTAACCACAATTCTGTGCAACAGGTGACTGCTGCAGAGGGACGACTGTGCATATCTGCACCTACAGTAAAGCTGTGACAAATCTCATCACTATTGCAAAAGGCTGATCATAGAAATATAGTTATTATAACGGACAATTATGAGCTGCAACAATTTGACTGGTTCACTCATGGGTAAACTCAATAGGTCACCGGCCCACCCATCATGGATGTTGATTTGAATGAGAATGTCTTTTCTACCAATTAAAATTATATGGGGCTGCTGGTATGGTTCCTGCACATGGAATCTAGCTGCAAAAGTGACAGACATTTTGTAAGTGTGCTAGCAGGAAGATGACTGTAGCTGTACCTTTATCTAGGATGTTAACCCAGAAGCCAGCCACACCAATGTGTCAGAGGAAACACCGTACACCTGGTGACCATGGGACAAGGACATCCCTGCCGGCCAAACCCTCCCCTAACCCGGACGACGCTGGGCCAATTGTGCACCGCCCCACAGGTCTCCTGGTTGCGGCCGGCTGCAACAGAGCCTGGACTCGAACCCAGAAGCTAGCACTGCGATGCAGTGCCTTAGACCACTGCGCCACTCGGGAGGCCACAATCATCACGTTTGCAGACGACACAACAGTAGTAGGTGTCACGAACCGGCTCAGAGCCCGTAACAAAAGGGAGACCACGTGGAAATAAGGAGTAACAAAATATATTTATTAGATAAAGAAACTAGGTATAATATACAATGGTGTGTGTAATCAGCAATCAGCAGTGTAAGTGAATGTTTTGCATGCATGAATGTGATAATGCAGGGTGTTGAAAGATGCTAAAACAAACAACCAAAAAGCACCATGAAACATAACCGAATCTATCAAGGTGTCTACATGGAGAGAGTCCCCTCCATGAATGGGGAAGTGGTGTATTTATCCTGGGAGACACCGGGCCCAGGTGTCTCCCATGTAGCTGACGACCCTCCCAACTCCGCCCACCGACATCCTAATAAGGAAACAAGAGAGAATACGGCAGACAGAGTGGGAGGGTCGTCACATAGGCCTAATTACCAACAATGACGACACAGCCTACAGGGAGGAGGTCAGGGCCCTGGGAGTCTGGTGCCAGGAAAATAACCTCTCACACTTCTATCTTCTATAAGGCCATCAGACGGTTAAATACTGTTAAATAGCCATCACTAGCACATTAGAGGATGCTGCCCTATATACATAGATATGGAATCACTGGCCACTTTAATAATGTAACACTTGTCACTTTAATAATGTTTACATATTTGCATTACTCATCTCATATGTACAGTTGAAGTCGGACGTTTACATACACTTAGGTTGGAGTCATTAAAACTCGTTTTAATTTAAACAATTTAAAGGCAACGCTACCAAATACTAAATGAGTGTATGTAAACTTCTGACCCACTGGGAATGTGATGAAAGAAATAAAAGCTGAAATAAATAATTCTCTCTACTATTATTCTGACATTTCACATTCTTAAAATAAAGTGGTGATCCTAACTGACCTAAGACAGGGAATTTTTTGTAGGATTAAATTTCAGGAATTGTGAAAAACGGATTTAAATGTATTTGGCTAAGGTGTATGTAAACTTCCGACTTCAACTGTATATACTGTACTCTATCGTATTCTACTGTATCGTAGTCTATGCCGCTCTGACATTGCTCGCCGAAATATTGATGTATAATTCCATTTCTTTACTTAGATTTGTGTGTTGTGAAATGGCTAGATATTACTGTTAGATTTTACTGCAGTTAGAGCTATAAACACAAGCATTTCGCTACACCCGCAATAACATCTGCTAAACACATGTATGTGACAAATACATTTGATTTGATTTTCATTCCAAAATGGAATTATCCTCTGTCACCTCAGCCTGAGTGTGGGAATAACTGTTAATATGAACAAACACGCCACCTTAAATTATTACCTTTCAATACGCAACGCGTGAGACATTGAAAACAAACCTATCGTCAACAACTACATGTCAGAGTAGAAAAGTTTATTGGTATAAATATGTCAAACAAAATCGATTTTAAGACAGTATGTTGATGACTCACTCTGCTCTTCCAGTTGCTTTAGGATGAGATGGAAAACCACTCACGTTCACGCAAACCTTGCAACCCTGCTTATTACATTGCATATGAACATTTAAGAGTTTGTTCTGGGTTGAACATTGTACTACCGGTCATAATAACATAACACTGAAAGGTTGTTCTAAGCGTACAGCTTTTGATTTGATTGAGAGCTAGCAGACTTTGGAACACTGACTGGTAGAACTGTACAGCATGGATGAACTCGTAGCATACAACAGGTTGGTGGACGGATGGACTGGGCCCAGGACTCTAAATACACAAGAATAATAATAAATAATGAAAACAATTACTTATTTCTATTAACTCCTGAGACAATACTGTCACTTAATACTGATACTTAGAGTAAACATGAAAGAATATTGGGCAGAGGAGAGTCGCCACACCCCTTCCGCTACTAAGCAAACTCTTCCATTTGAGAAGTTGCGACACCATGCAAAAATAACATTGAAAGCAACAATAACATTACACTCCAAAGAACAAGTAATTAAACATTGAACAACTTATTTTTTTGCGACAGTTTTTACAACCAGCCTCAATTGGTAAGATCTGGTGTCTGCCAGATATAGTACCATAGAATAAGACAGGAGATATGTTTTGATATATTGACAGGTGATGGATGGTTGCTTTCGACTGGCACTGTGGTCTGTGATGGAATTACGGTGAATTCACGTGGGCTTATTGTGACTCGGTTTAGATGTCATTCACTTTAGTTGGGATAATTACTTTGCTTTGTGGACTTGAAGCGCTTTGCAAATTGACAGCAGGTCTATTTTGACCCTGCCAACAGAGCTCTGAAGATTCAACCAATTGCATAAAACTTCCTAGCAGAAATAAAAACCCATCTAAACACAGCTTTTGTTCACATAGATACTAATGTACAATGTGTTATCATCAAAGTGTGACTGTAGAGATGGAGTGATGCATCATGGACATTTCTCGGCCCAAAGGTCATAGGTCGAAACCTCAGTGGGCGGTAGGGCGTGCCCTGCTCGGCCCCTCTGAGGCTGCTGGCTCGCTGGGCGGGGCGTCCTCCGTCACGGCAGAGGTGGTCTCCGACCCCGTGTTACTGTCACTGGTGCCCTCCTCCATCACCCCTTCCGGAACACTCTCCTTGTCCTCCGACGGCGCCCCCTCCTCAACCTCACTGGCAGGACGAGCCATCGACTCCTCCGAGGCCTTTGACTTCTCTGTAACCAAGAAAGCAGGAAATGTTAGGAGACAGCAAACACGTTTGGACCAATGTAGTTTCAAATATGAAAATAACATTGTAAAATAGAGAATACCTAACTGAGGGGACCTGACCAGAACCATACATTAAAAGACCATACGGTTTAGTGATTAATACTGTTGGACCTCACCACCAGTATCCATGGGGCTGGGTTCCGTCTCCTCTCTCTCCTTGTTGCTGCTGTCACTGAAAGACTCCTGCTGGCTCTTGCTGCCGTTTGACGGGCCAACTGGTTTCTCCTCCTCCTCCAGGCAAGAGGACGTGGACGCCTCCTTCTCCCGCTCCGACATACGCCTGCGGGATGCATCCTCTGCCGCAGCGACCTCTGTAGATATCTTCTCCATGTCCACCTCCACTTTCATACAACACAGCTGGGCACAGAGTGGCAACATGTTGAGTCTCCCCACCGGGGGATTAATTCTGGGGATTAATGCTCTTAATCTCACAATCAATCTCACACCTGTGCAACTGTGATTAGTAACATTGACTGTGATTAGTGAGTACACCGTGATTAATGTTGACACCTTGATCAGATTTGGCACAGTTCCTGTTTCCTCTACAATGATACTACATTGCAAGGCAGTAACCCACTGTTCCCTGGGCGCCATGGATGTCGATTAAGGCAGCCCTCCGCACCTCTCTGATTCAGAGAGGTTGGGTTAAATGCGGAAGACACATTTCAGTTGAACGCATTCAGTTGTACAATTTACTAGATATTCCCCTTTCAATCATTTTATTTCATTGAATTGCCCATTGTGAAGCATAGAGGAAGTAAATTGACTAAGTAAATGGCGCCACCTGGGGTAAGGACTACACAGTGCATTCACTATACAGTGCAGTATCTGGATTCAGAACTGCAACGAGTCAGTCGACAAAGTACAAGTGATGACGCCGCATGTTAGCCAGGACACATGGATAAAGTTAGCAGCTCCGGATCTCTACAATGCAGAAGTGGTCTGAGGTCAACACTGTAATATTTACTATGTGCAACACAATGGATTGCGTACAAGTTCCTGGATGATGATCCCATACCCTTTTCAGCTCGCTGGTGAAAGACTCTGTGGCATCGATGAATTTCCTTTTCTTGTCCTGGTGGCGGTCTTCAATCTGAAGTAGCTCCGCCTCCAGCTTCCTCTGTGGATCAGACACACAGAGAGAGACCTGCCAATTTAACTGACTGGTTACCTGTTTTTAATGATTACTCAATTATCAAATAAGAAAGGATCTGATATCCAGGTTACCATGACAACAACACCATGACTCGGAACATCCAACTTAATAGTGCTAAGTAGAGTAATATCTGCATTTATGTAGGAAGACTGATAGACGACTGACTGAAGACTGACAGACCCAGCTTAGCGTACCTGGTGCACCATAAGAGACTGGACCTGCCGTTTTAAGACCTGCATGCGGGCGGTAGTGACGACGGAGCGCACGTCGGGGACCACGCTCTCGCTCAGGATCTCGCTGATCAGCCGGTGGTTGCGCTGGAAACGGGCGGCAGCCGAGTGCTTCATGGAGAATCCGTCGTCGTAATCTGGGAAGGAGAATGGAAAAGGCCTGTGGCGGGTGCTATGTGTCTATCAGAGCTCAACGAATACAACTGTCAATGGGTAAAGAGCGGAGAGTTCCCACCCAACAAGTATAGATGTGGTCGGCCTCAGGAAAGAAATCTGATCTGGCATATCTTAATCGGACATAGCTTAACATTGACATACCTACGTTTGGTTAAATCATTTATAGCAGTAGGAAATGTCTGCATATTTGGCTGTTTGTATGTTTGTTGTATGAATATACTTGAATATACACATTTGCAAAGGAAGTTTCAACATTGTTGTGGTGAATGGTATTGATATTCATGTGTGGGTTGAGAGTTAAAGATACATCTTTCTCTCTAACTCTGAAAAACTTTACTCATTTACTCCATAAACGTCTTAGTGTTTTTTACTGGCACTCATGCTCTTATTATTTCCCAGAAAAAGTAGAGGATATTGCGAAACTAAGTGAACATCCAAGCTCTAAGTACATGACACTTTTCTTTTAAATCCAGAGTCAAATGAAGCTGTCCTCTATAACACTCACATCAAAGTAAGTCATAAATGTAGGAGAAGAAATTGTCTCTTTTAATAAGGTCAACTTCTTATTGAACACATGGAGAATTCATTCATTCCACGTTGGGCCAAAAGTCATTCAACTGACAAAAAAATCCCAAACTGCAATGAGTAAATAAATAAAGTGATTTATTGTCATATCAAACACCCATTTCATTTGAAGTCTGTGAAGGATGCTACCCTTTGAAAATAGCAGTGGGGGTAAGATGGTGCATTTGATTGTCTGTGCATTTGGGAGCAAGAAATACAATTTTGGCTTCATAATGACATCGTACATTTTATGGTGGAGAAAGACGTCATTCGAAAATGATCATCTCCATCCAACGCCCTGTTCCATCGGTTGATCTTCACTTATGATTTTTTGGGTGCTTTTTCTCCAAAACCAACGGAACAATTTGTTCAGACTCTCCCCATTCTCTGCATCTATAAAGCAACTGATGTGGCAAATCTTTTTGAAGTCATCAATGTACAGCTTGTTGAGAAATTAACCCATAGGGATACTAACTATCGCATTTTTATATCTTGGGTGTTTCCAATTACCACAAGTTTTTTTATGCATTTTCTTTATACCATTATCCAGCTCGATATGAGACTAGCATCATTTCCTATAGGGTGTAATTCAGAAGTCCAGTTTTTGATGTATGTTTCTATGTGAATTGTGTTGCCTTCTTTCTTACTGGAACTCATTGAAGCCATTGATCTCAAATACAGGGCCCAGACTTGTACTACAGAACTGAAATGGAGTGTGGCCTATAAGGTGAAGTAGCAAGTGTGACAAACATGAAGAGGTAGTGAAGGGCTAGAAATTGACACCAAGGTGATGTCACGGTTGCTGAAACATGGTGTGGGAACCAGAGTGTGACTGACATGGTAATACTAGTAGTGCTGAGAGCGTCTTACCATCTGGGTCGTCTGCTGGCTGGATGCTCATGTACGGCTCGCCCTTGTCGAGACGAGACTGGCGCTGTCGGCTTTCCTCCTCCAGAGCGGCTTCGGCACGGCTCTTAGCATTGACGTAAGCCAGGTAGGCTGGAGAGTTGTGGTAGGCCTTCATGCTCTCATTGTACTCAATCTGTAGAGGAGAGACAAAAATGTGACACGTGCCCCTTCAATGCAAAACAAACTATTCAACATTGACGAAAAGTTGCTCAGTATTTTTTACAAAGGAATGAATGATGACAGGAGGGACCCTTCTGACAACTGCTGGAGACACTTGTTACTGGTCACCCATAACAACCCCGTAAATAAACACCCCGGTAAAACAAACCAACCTTCTCTGCTTCGTAATCATTCAAGTAATCCTGTTTCTCCTCATCAGTGAGGTCCCTCCACATGCCACCGATTATCTTCCCAATTTCCCATAGCTTCAGATCAGGATTGGAGGCTTTTACTTGATCCCAAACCTGGTGATGAGAACCAGACAGGGGCTCATTATCTCTTAAGCAGAAAGGTCACAAACCTATGAAGGCTGTGTTTAAACTCCATCTCCAGGGAGATATCCCATAGTCTGTCTGTAGTGCTCTTAATGGCTAGGCTGCTGTATGTCTAGTTTCACAGTTCACACCTACCTCCATGGACAGGCAGATGATGTGTAGTGTACATTAAAGAGTGCTCGTCCCTAACCCTGGCTAAAGTGCTGCGTGTTGTAAGGGTATAGTACAGTATTTTTAATATGTCTTGCAATGGTGCGCACGATGGAGCAGTTTGGGTGTAAGTAATGTTACGTGTAGACAACTTACCTTGCGACTATATCGCATGTACGGCATCAACGGCTTGTCTGGCGGCTTGGGTGGCTTTGGAATGTTTATTCCGGAAGAATTCTGGGAAATAAAAAGGCACTTATTAGATTCAAAGTTAAAGTTAGGACACCAACAGGTGCTAAAAATGTCTAGTCATACAATTTTACACTATGCAAAGTCTCGACTGAGAACCACCCTGCAGGAAAATATGCATCCGCGTAGTTGATCATCCAAAGTACATGTAAAAATCCCAACAAAGACGCATCAAACTACAACACCCTCAGTTCAATCACCTTCATTTAATTCAAGCCTGTTTGAGCCCAGCCAGTGCACAGAAGTCACACAGAGACCATGATTGAGTAACGCTGATTGAAGAAAATACAAAATCTCCCTAAAGCTGAGATTTGCACACGGCGTGACATGATGCCATTATTAGAATCCGAATGCCAACCACAGCTTACATGCGGCGACTGTATTATTCCCGTAGCAGCCCGAAACCCATGCCAAGCATTGGGTCTATAATGCCATGGCAACGCTGATGGCATGGGTTACTTAGCATGGCTGTCAGCAATGCAGACTTTGAAGGGCAGGATCGAGCGATTTTGAATACACACAGATGGACACTTGGCCAGTCTGCACTAGTATGATGAAGGCAGCAGAGGAACGTTGGGATGGCATACATCTCAGAAAGCCTTGGTAATGGAATGGGTTAGACGAATCATACTGTCTGTCTGTTCAAGAATGTCTGCTCTTATAAGCCCTGGAAAAAGTACTATTTCTAAACAAAGCCAAAGAGCAAAGTTGTCAAGAGCTGTTATAGCTCATATCTGCATATACGTTATTACTGGGTTTTACTAAGCAAGCTAGATTAGGCTGTTTCAATCAAACTAGATAGTTATTTTCAATATTGATGTTAGTTTCCTTCTGTGTCTCGTGTTTTATCCCAGTGTTTTCTCTACGGCATTATTCCTACCGTTGCCCGACTGTTGTTGCTTGTTGTCCCTCCCAGCCTGTAGTTGTTGTAAGCCAGATGGCTGTAGGGGTTGTACCCCACAAACCCGGGGGTGTTGGGCAATTGCTGATGGAAACAAATGAGACAAACACAGATGAGAAATGACCATAAAATAATGGGGTAAAGCATGACAAAATCAATGAAAAACTGGTGAAAACATGAATGTTGAAAAGCTGTAAAAATCAACTGAAAAAGACTTGCACTCATGCTAAACCAACAAGGATAATCAAGAAAGCAATGTTATCTATACATTAGTGTTGTTTGTAAGGAAAATAATGTATAGTCTACCGTATGTTGTATATGGTACCTCACATCTTTGGGAGTGGAGCTTATTATCTGAGACTGCAAAGCTTATTGCATTGACCAATTCTACTGTGGTAACAGGACTATCTGCAGGGTATACCATATTAATTGGGCAAATGGATTCCACTTTTAAAAACAAGTTAGCCCCCCAAAATGTGTGCCTCTCAAAATGGACAGTAGCAAGTTAACATTGAAAGATAATAGCTGGTATGAATGTTATTATTGGACATCCCTTTCCAAATGGCTTCCCATGTGCCATCAGAAATACTTACTGTTGTAGGGGCTGGGGGAGGGGGAGGGGCATATGGCCTTTCTCTTTCTCTTTCTGTTATGAAAGAAAAGGTGAGATGTTAAAATCAAGGCAAAAAGGCCCCTTTTACATCTCTCAATGTTCATTAAATCAATTCCATCAAGGTAGATCTGAATTTTGTGATTTTCTATTTCTCTCTCAGCAAATACATGACGGATAATTATTAACCTATCAATTATAATACAAGGAAATCATATAGCCTACCAGAAACTAATATTTCATGCAGAAACTACATTTATTTTATTGTGATAACTTTTGTAGCCATATTTGCTCAGCTTTGTCAGAGACCTAACAGAAGTACTCATATTTTCATTATCTGATGGCTAACTTGTATAATTGCAAACAATTCCTTACTTGACATCTTGGCAGAGAGGAAGAATTCTATCAGTTCATTCCAGTCATTGGGTCTGTAATAAATAATAAACACATTATAATGGGGGAAAGCATTTAGGTGTTTCATTAACTTCATTTGTAATTACAGTACTTTTACAATTGAATAGGAAAGAAAGCAAATAGCTTGAGAGGGAGAACAAAAGAGATGTTGGTGCCAAAATGATGTCAGGCGACGTATGTGCAACATCACAACAGTGCCAGTGGACAGGCATGAACATGACAGAGGTTTGATGTGACGACTAGCAAGCTGTTCGCGTCCAAAAACATCGCTTACACTATTTGGAATGGCATTTGCTTATAATTGCACATACGCAAATAAATCAGATAAATGGAAATGCATTTGCTGAAAAATAAAGCGCTGTCATCTTGCGTAGTTGGCTGACACCCAGCTGTGCTAGCTAGCGAGGCTAGTAACGTTGAGCTAACTACTTCATCAGTAGTATGCAGCTACTAGCTATAGCTATCCAGCTGGCTAACTTGGACCATCTGATCAATAGATGATGAGCATGCAAACGTAGATAACACAATCAGTTAGCTTGCTAACTTGTGGAGAAGGCGAATAATCTGCAGTTTAAATTATTTAACAAAAGCTAAAATACAGAATATTGTATTTGATACTCCACATACGTTGTCAGGTAGCTAGCATTAGTAGCTAGCATTAGCTAGCTACTAAGCATTCAGATTTAAGCAAGCTAACGTTAGATATCTAGCTGTCACTGAAACATTTCAATTTTGATTTGAGGCGTTCAAACAGCAGATTAACAGTGACTATACCCGAACCGTTTTGGATGTGGATTTTGCAGTGGAAAACCTTGGATCAGAGAATTTAGCAAGCACCATGCTAGCTTGATAGCCACTACCTCATACGCTATATATGAATAAGCGCTATTTTCTAGCTTGAGCTGTCACAATGTAGTCACATCATCACCTTGCATGTATCTGTAAATCTGTTATTCAAACAAAAGTGGCATTTTACATAAATTCTTGACATACAATTGAAAGACTATTCAACATAAATCAATTAATGAATATTATTGCCTTTCATATTTTGGTTAGTTCACATAGCAAGCAAGTGAAAGTAATGGCCAGCAAACTCACCCCAAAATCCTTTGTCCCCCACCAGTGTGTGTGTGTGGCTAGAATCAGGTTTAGTTAGCTAGCTAGCAGAAACAGTCCTCAAAATGAAAAAAAAAAAAAATAAATAATATGGGGTTCACACAGATTTCAGTCGAATTTTCCAGAACTATTCCTTTCACCTCTGTTAAGGGCATCATGTTTGCATTACACCCCAAGGCTAGCCTACTCTAAATTGAATCATCTAATTTAATTGCTAACATCTTTCAATCAATCTATTACTAAAATAATTGCTATGTAATGAATACACATTTGTGATGATTTTGCATTATAATACTGAATTTGAGACTATCAAATTCATAATTAACCAATTACTGATTTGGACAATCACTGACAAAAAAAAGGGTTTTGAGAAAAGCCAAGGCTGGTCCATTTGTATCTTCTATATTGTTAGCAGTGGTGACCCGTCATTCAGGGCAGGTGGGGCTTACCTTTTTTGCTATTTTGGCATTAATACGTGTCACATATCAGTTTGCAGACAATGTAAGAAGTAAAAATAATAATTATTGAGTTTATAAAGTCGCATACAAACATGGTCTCTTTTTTGCTTTCTTGAGTAAGGCAGCTCCAAAATACAGGTGTTTCAGCCTAGCTAAATGCTTTCTGTGGTGGTGGGGCAGCCAGCAGAAAATACAGAGCGTAGGTGTTGGTAATGTTCTCGAGTTGCACCATGATTAGCTCAGTGTTCTGTCACTCGTGGGGACAGTACATCACCGCCAAGTTTAAGGGTAGACCTCTAAAATTCAAGATCCTTGGGTGCTGCCATAGAGTTACATTAGAAGTGCCGATCCATGAAGGCTCAAGGTCATCGGCCATTGGACATAAACATTGGAAGTTGGAAATCGCAAATTCAACAATGAGTGGTTTGGAAGGAATCAGTGACAGTGGCTAACTGCAAGCATTGCAAAGCAATCACTAGCTTGCTATTCAGCGAAGTGGCTGTGTGGTCCCAAATCTGGGATTAAGTGTCTCTTTTCCAAGTTTAAAATGGTAAACATTCAACATTGGCCATGCTGTCATTGAAGCATGATTGGTGCTGCGCTCAAAACAACTATTAACTCGGAACAGAGGAAACTTGACTTCAGTGAGTTCAAGACAACTGTGAATTCCGGAAAAAACGAATGAGAAATATGTTTTGAACGGTCATCCAATTCGGAATTGTAAGTTGGGAACTCTGGCCTTTTTCTAGAGCTATGACCTGAAGACCAATGATGTCATCATGATTGAACCTTGTTTTTTTTTCACCAGTTCCCAGTTGTCTTGATAGCACCATAAATCCAAAGAATGCCAGACTTTGATGACGACATTTTCCTACGAAGGACAGCCATACCACCTTCCTGTTCAAGTGAGCACAGAGCCCAAAAATGTCTTGTATGCTGTTGCATAAATGATGTAATATGCCAGGAAGATACAGTTGAAGTCGGAAGTTTACCTACACTTAGGTTGGAGTCATTAAAACTCGTTTTTCAACCACTCCACAAATTTCTTGTTAACAAACTATAGTTTTGGCAAGTCAGTTAGGATATCTACTTTGTGCATGACACAAGTAATTTTTCCAACAAATGTTTACAGACAGATTATTTCACTTATAAGTCACTGTATCACAATTCCAGTGGGTCAGAAGTTTACATACACTAAGTTGACTGTGCCTTTAAACAGCTTGGAAAATTCCAGAAAAGATGTCATGGCTTTAGAAGCTTCTGATAGGCTAACTGACATCATTTGAGTCAATTGGAGGTGTACCTGTGGATGTATTTCAAGGCCTATCTTCAAACTCAGTGCCTCTTTGCTTGACATCATGGGAAAATCAAAAGAAATCAGCCAAGACCTCAGAAAAGAAATTGTAGACCTCCACGAGTCTGGTTCATCCTTGGGAGCAATTTACATACACCTGAAGGTACCACGTTCATCTGTACAAACAATAGTACGCAAGTATAAACACCATGGGACTACGCAGCCGTCATACTGCTTAGGAAGGAGACGCGTTCTGTCTTCTAGAGATGGACGTACTTTGGTGCGAGAAGTGCAAATCAATCCCAGAACAACAGCAAAGCCTTGTGAAGATGCTGGAGGAAACAGGTACAAAAGTATCTATATCCACAGTAAAACGAGTCCTATAACGACATAACCTGAAAGGCCGCTCAGCAAGGAAGAAGCCACTGCTCCAAAACCGCCATAAAAAAAAGCCAGACGACAGTTTGCAACTGCACATGAGGACAAAGATTGTACTTTTTGGAGAAATGTCCTCTGGCTTGATGAAACAAAAATAGAACTGTTTGGCCCTAATAATCGTATTGTTTAATGGAAAAAGGGGGATGCTTGCAAGCCGAAGAACACCATCTCAAACGTGACGCACAGGGGGTGGCAGCATCATGTTGTGGGGGTGCTTTGCTGCAGGAGGGACTGGTGCACTTCACAAAATAGATGACATCATGAGGGAGGAAAATGATGTAGATATATTGAAGCAAAATCTCCAGACATCAGTCAGGAAGTTTAAGCTTGGTCGCAAATGGGTCTTCCAATTGGACAATGACCCCAAGCATACTTCCAAAGTTGTGGCAAAATGGCTTAAGGACAACAAAGTCAAGGTATTGGAGTGGCCATCACAAAGCCCTGACCTCAATCCTATAGATCATTTGTGGGCAGAACTGAAAAAGCGTGTGCGAGCAAGGAGGCCTACAAACCTGACTCAGTTACATCAGCTCTGTCAGGGGGAATGGTCCAAAATTAACCCAAAGTATTGAGGGAAGCTTGTGGAAGGCTACCCGAAACGTTTGACCCAAGTTAAACAATTTAAAGGCAATGCTACCAAATGCTAATTTGGGTGTATGTAAACTTGAGTGTATGTAAACTTATGACCCACTGGCAATGTGATGAAAGAAATAAAAGCTGAAATAAATCATTATCTGTCACGATCGTCGTAACATTGTGGAAGAGAGGAGGACCAAGGTGCAGCGTGATAACAATACATCTTCTTTTATTAGAAGACGAAAACGAAACGAACACTGACAAACTATACAAAACAACAAACGACCGTGAAGCTATAAAACGAAAGTGCAGACACAAGGAACTAACGTAAAGACATAGACATACATACACCTAGACTGAACACTGCCCCATAAACATACAAAAACCCCTAGACAATACAAAACACATACATCCCCCATGTCACACCCTGACCTAACTAAAATAATAAAGAAAACAAAGATAACTAAGGCCAGGGTGTGACATTATCTCTACTATTATTCTGACATTTCACATTCTTAAAATAAAGTGGTGATCCTAACTGACCTAAGACAGGGAATTTTTACTAGGATTAAATGTCAGGAATTGTGAAAAACTGAGTTTAAATGTATTTGGCTAAGGTGTATGGAAACTTCCGACTTCAACTGTATGTATACTGTAGCTAAGAAAGTAATACTAAGTGTATGTTGTGTAGTAAGCTGATAGTAGCCCATGTGCCTCACCCTAATAATTTGGTCTATTTACCCCATTTTGCCTACTGTTCTGACTTGGTGGTGCACATGTAGCCTATAACCTGTTTTAGAGAAATGTAATCATCGAATTTTGTAAGAGCTTTCATTGTCTGCTTATATGCTCCCTTTATTTATCCTATGGTTCTGACTTGGTGTACAGGGAGAACACTGTAAGAATGGCCCATGTTCTGAATTTTGTCGCTGTACATTTCAAAAGGGCTAAACAAATAGTTATATTGATTACGTCCATCCTAGCTCGCTCATTAATATCTTAATCGGAATTACAGATTGCCTCTTATCTGCTGTCATCACCTTATTCCATAGTTTGTATATCTCAATTGTCATTAGGAACCACATTTGTTTTTAGCAAGTCAGCCAAATCAGTTCTGTTTTTTAAAAGGCAGTAAATGAGGCTGAATTAACTGTTTCGCTGCCAGCAAAGGCTCCGCTGATCGCCAGGTGTAGCAGTGGTAAGGTGTTGGGACTGCTGTTGGGACAGCTTTATGTAGGCCTTAACAGTTTGTGGTCACCGTTAAAGTGCAATTAATGTATTATTTAGTGTTGTGTTGTGTAGTGGCTTTGATGGCATGCATCCCACTGCTTCATTTTTGTTTTTGCCCCACCAAGATTTACATGCTAAAATCGCCACTGAATGTTAGAACTCAAATACTTTGCATTCTTGCTCACATTCTTTGCAATCTGTACAATGTCAGCAGTAATGCTTTATTTGTTTGTTGCCATCTTTATAATAACACAGTAAGCCTCTTCTGACCTGGATTGACATTTTTGTCATTTTTTCTTTATGGCTCTGCCATAATCCACTTGTTGTTTGATTTGTCAGGCTATTGATCATGGTGTGACCCTCTATTTGTATTGTCTTCCAACACGACCTTGAATACAGTTCAAATACCTTGAATACAGAAAAAAACTTTATTTTATCTGCGACAGTTATTTAGATAGGCCCATTGAGATAACACTGTTCGATATCTATGGATAGGCCAGCTTGCGTACATTGACCTCCATCACTGCATCACTTACTTGATGTGTGGCACCTGTTATGCAGTACTCCATTATATTTCATAAGTATTTCATATAGCCTATTGTTCATGTACTGGGCAGAAGTGTGCAGAGATGGATGACCCCTAGACTAAATGCCAGATGTAAGGGCTTAACTGACACACCCCCAGGCCTCCTAGGCACAGCTCTGGGATTCTGGATGCCTGCAGGCTGGGAAAGTCCAATCCCATTTTAAATCAAGCAGAGGATTCCACGTAAATCCCTATTGGCTTCCCATTTTCGATTAGGCACAGGACTTTTTTCTGAAACTTCTGGGGTATTCTGATTCAGGCTCAGTTCTTCTTAAGCCTGTAGGGATCACCAATAGACTCGGGCAGTGGAACTAAGCAGCCATGAAAGTTTACTCTGGTGGTGGACCATGCAGGTATTTTTAGAAGCGATGGCAGTCACATTATTATGATGTATCATTCCTACGGTATTCGTTGGACATGCCTTGAGTATTACTGTTAACGACGTGTATATTTAAGTGGAGTTAGAAAATATATTTCTGTTAACAAGTCTTCAAAAGTTACATCCGGCAAAATACATTCTTGAGATTTTTCAGATGTTCAGTTGACAGGAACTTCAGCCGTTCTGACTCGGTTGGTTGACCTGTAGCTATGATTGTGTGGTGGACCTGGAAAATAGTAATGAGATTATGTTTTTCTTAGCCTTTGATGGTCCAGACATAATGATTGAAACAACCCGTTTAGAAGTGCACCCTCAGTTCTTGTGCAATCAGTATGGCCTACACTTAGCACAGTATGCACTTTCCCTTAACTCAGTATTTGATTTTTATTTAACTAGGCAAGTCAGTTAAGAACAAATTCTTATTTTCAATGACAGCCTAGGAACAGTGGGTTAACTGCCTTGTTCAGGGGTAGAACGACAGATTTAAACCTTGTCAGCTCAGGGATTCGATCTTGCACCCTTTCAGTTACAAGTCCAACGCTCTAACCACTAGGCTACCTGCCGCCCCAGTATCTCCTGTGTGGTGGAATATTTTACATGCCATGCAGCCGTTTAGAGAGGAAAAGAATCAGGCGAGAGATCAGATGCTACACGTTTATGATTTCATTCGATCTAACACAATGTATACAATTCTCTCATAGAGTAAACATTTCCAAGGTAACCAAATCAGTATTCCATAACAAGCACAAATGCTTGGTGCATGTTCTTCAATGTTTGTAAAGCACGGCCCTGTTCTGGACCACATATACAAGATCTTGACATGTTTAAACCCAGTATATAGTTAGGCTACACATGCAAAAGTTACTTTGAATCTTTTTACAGTAGAATTAACAGGTAAAGTCCAAGGCAAACAGGAATATCCCTCAGAAATACAAAGACAGTAGAGCAAAAGTTAGAGATCAAGTAATATAGTGTACGTATACACAGTTGAATGTAAATTAAACACTGAAGGTCTTGGATCCAAAAGGAAAACCAGGACCATTGACTTGAAACACAGCACTATTTTACCTAGAGATAATATCTACAGTAGCACAGAAATGGAATGTTCATGTGACTTTATTTTAACCTTTATTTAAGTAGGCAAGTCAGTTAAGAACAAATTCTTATTTACAATGACAGCCTGCTTGTAAAGATAAGGCCTTAGATTTATGTATAGTGTTTTTTCATTCAGTACATGACAAGGGAATATAATGTAATGTACACAAAGCCCTCCTATAGTTTTTGGGGTTTCATGCCTCAAACTACCCTCGTTACATCTTTGGAGATGCCTTTGATTGTTCATGTCACTTCATTGTGTTTGGAATACAATCAACTCATCAGCTACAGTATATCCTCCTTCCTTAATACCATTTCCTATGTCTTTCTAGTTGGGAATGACATCAGTAGCTTTGTTGAAGTTATGTGTGATTACGGTTAAGAACAAGACATTTTTACAATGACAATTAAAATATGACCAGCTTTTGGAAGATGGGCTTTTTATTGGGGGCTGCTGGGGTGGAACTGCTCTTATGTAGTCTAGGGGAATAGTGGATGTCATGGTGGAATGTGGTGGAAAGTAAGAGCATCCCGTTTTATTGAATAGCCTCAGAGAGCCAAAAATACATTTTAGGGACTTGTCTATTGAGAAAAAGCTAATATGAACTATTAGTGATCATCAAGAGGCTCAGTGTCAAGGTTAATGACCCAGAAGCAGGCATAACTGGACGTCGGTTCAACCAGCCCACTGGGGATGTTTGTTTGTTGGTCACAGTTTTGGTCAAAGTTTACCATATGTAGGTTAAGTAAATGTCTACAGGTTAGTAATTAGTTCAGAAGATAAGTCATTGATTGAGGGACTGCTAGGTAAACTACAACAGTATTACCATACAATATCCCATAGATCCTTTGGATAACTTTTTTTTAATTATATATATTTTTTTACAAGGAAGCAAGTTACAGATACAGTACAGTTGGCTAAGTCCGCAATAATTGTCTTTGGCCTGGCTCATGTCAGGTCATGTCACACATCGACCCAAATGTCTTTGATATTGTGATTCTGAATGGCAATGTAATACAGCTGGTTTTCTATCTACTTTGTCCCCGGGCTGGGAGGTGTGAATGTTCAATGTTGCCTAATGAAATGAGATGTTTCTGTCCCAACATTTACTACCCATGGTAGCAATGACAGCACAACCATGATGAAGGGCGTTGCTATGTTGGGCTTAGTTGGACTTGCTACAGTATGTGTTCTGCTGCTCTGGATAACAGCCCGAGGAAAGGCATTGAATGACTTCTAGGCTCCTCTGTCAAACCAGAGGGGTACGTGAGAGAAAGAGTGAATGGTAAAAGTTGTGTGCCTTACAGACACAATGTGGCTTTGTGAGAGCAAATCAGTGCAATCCCAATGTAGCTTGGACTCTCTAGCGCTCTATCACTCACACTGTCTCCCTCTCCCTCTAGTCTATCTACTCACATCTCTGCTGACAAAAAGAGCTGCCTATCATTTGTAGGAGTCAGTTTTCGGACAACCTGTCCTGCACTCTTCTTTCAGTTCTTGAAAGAGGAAGCAGGGCAACTGCTGCCCACGTCCGTCTGGTTTACCCCCTCGGCACTGTCCCCTCGCCTCGCTCTACATGAAGCTAACTGTGCCAGTGTACTGTTAACACCAATAATGAATGTCCAGGCGAGATGAATCCTTCCTGGAGTCAGTTAGTAACCCAACTCTCTCAGGGGAGGATTAAGTGCACTATCCATTTCTAGAAATGACAAACGACCGACCTCACTGAACTCACTGATCAGACTGTCCTGTATTCAAGGGTTGTCTTCTCTCCTGTACTCCCTGTGGTCCACAGGTTTAGCCTGAGTCAGTCAATCAACCAATCACATCATATATCATAGCCCGAGGGAACCAATCATGATCTTTTACACCCATTTGCAATACAGTACAATCAAATCGCTGTAGGGATGTTAACAGTCTTGTCCATGTAGTATATGTGGACGGTATGTAGAGTATGATGCACCAGTAAGTTTGTCAACATAATAATACAAATCAATGATTCCTTGGCTCATATACTGCTTCATCGATGATGTCAAACCTGATAACTGGCTCTGCCAGAGTAAAAGTCAAGGGTCTTCACTTATTTATACTGGAGGGAGTCCATGTATGACCATGATGCTATCTCTCTGTGAGGTTTCTAATGTTATTATATAGACATCTGATGTTTCTCCAAACATTTCAACTAGCTAGCAATTACAAAGGCTGTCTAGAGCGTGTTTTTTCATCATGCAGTCATTAAGTCCTCTTCTCTTATAGCCGTAAGAAGTTTTCACTAGCCACACATGCTACAATCATGCAAAGTCACTACATTAGTCCATGAAACAGTCAGGCGGTTAACTATAGTAATGCTCCCACTGATATCTGTGTATTTACTTGGATGTTTTATTTCATCAATGTAGTATAAAAACTTGGAGATATTTGTGTGACAGCTAGACAGTATTTGTGGTCAGTCACACATTTAGGCCATTCTAAGATTGTCCCCCTCATCTCCTTCTAAAAACAATCCCCCAAAAAGCACAGGGGGAAAAAACATTTTTGGCACAATGAGTGTATAGCACCACTATAAACTACACAATACTGCCAACAAGCAGTCTCTTGGTTGGAAAGAAATCCTGTATATAGAAGCATATTCATACAAACATGAGAGCAGCAGCACTGGCGTCTTAGCACTTCAGCCCCAGCTGGAGAAACAAGATTATCCTATCAGCAGTGTACAGAGTCGTGAGCCCAGCTATGCTGCCAGTCCCCCTGGACAAATAAGCCAGGGAGAGATCTCCCAGTCAAAGAGAAGGGGGGATGCGGAGAGGAGGGAGAGAAGGGGGGATAGCGATAAATCACATCTATTCTGGGCTCCTCTCAGAGGTACAGTTTATTCTTTCAAAAGTAATCTCTCTTTTCACTACATTTCTCCCAAGTGTTGTGAAAAGCTGCGGCTTATCATCAATTGGTAATTCTCTCGCTCACACAGACTCCCAGTATTCATTATTTTCTACATCTGCTGCTGAATGGTCGATGTTGAGCCATGTTAGGACACTTAACTCATGCGTAAAGTTTTTATGTTTTTTGTTTCAAAGATGCTAAGAGATGGAAATCAGAGTTCAACTGAACTATACAAAACCAATGTTGTCCTGTTTTGAGAAGAATGATTACAACACTTTTATTCGGGGGCCTGTTGTTTGCCACCTGTTATTTAAAGCAAGAGCATCTTCCCAACTTCACCGAATCGTAAAATACACACATGTGCTCAAAAAGATGCATACAGACATACACTCACACACGGAAACAAACAATAATAAAATAACTCAATTCTATGGTTTCCTTTTATCTTTTTCATATCAAGCAAGTACCGTTAGCCTCACGTGAAGTGAGGCTTTAGGGTTAAGTCCTTTCCTTCCATAGTTGTAACTAAACAGCACCAGTAGAATTTGGCTGGCCCTAAGCCCTAGCCCTGGCCCTCCAGGGGCCCCGCCGGTCCCCTCCTCACTCTCTCATGGTTGCAGTCATTAGCTGGTGGCAGTCCAGTTCCCCCCGCAGCTCCAGGGGCCCCGGCAGCCTCATGCCCGTCTTCTGGTCGACACACCAGCACTTTCCCCGCTGCCCGTCACGTGCTGGCTGGCACTGTAGACACAGGAAACAAGACAGGTATCAGTCACAAGCCAAATGATATACTAGTTTATACTATTTGACAAAAACAGAATCATTTCAAACCTTGATTACATTGTGATACGATCACATACGCCTCTCTATGTATGCATGGGAATACTTGGGAACAGATTTCCTAAATTAAAATCTCTTTGAGCTGATTTCCTGGTGATTCTATAGTATTTTATGTCCAACAACGAAATATATATTTTTGTCTCAGAAAACTTCAGCACAACATGGAGCTTGAGGAAGACCAGTGGAATTAGTCGTAAATCTGTTAAGCTATCATTCCGGTCCTTGCCACTCCTGTCATGCTAATCTTTGGCATATGACACAGAGTACAAGGAGTGGAACGTTAGCTAAACAGACTGGTACCCAGGCTAGTGCGGCCCATGTACAGTTGAAGTCAGAAGTTTACATACACCTTAGCCAAATACATTTAAACTCAGTTTTTCACAATTCCTGACATTTAATCCTAGTAAGAATTCCCTGTCTTAGGTCAGTTAGGATCACCACTTTATTTTAAGAATGTGAAATGTCAGAATAATAGAAATAATATTTATTTCAGCTTTTATTTCTTTCATCACATTCCCAGTGGGTCAGAAGTTTACATACACTCAATTAGTATTTGGTAGCATTGCCTTTAAATTGTTTAACCTGGGTCAAACTTTTTGGGTAGCCTTCCACAAGCTTCCCTCAATAAGTTGGGTTAATTTTGGACCATTCCTCCTGACAGAGCTGGTGTAACTGAGTCAGGTTTGTAGGCCTCCTTGCTCGCACACACTTTTTCAGTTCTGCCCACTAATTTTCTATGGGATTGAGGTCAGGGCTTTGTGATGGCCACTCCAATACCTTGACTTTGTTGTCCTTAAGCAATTTTGCCACAACTTTAGAAGTATGCTTGGGGTCATTGTCCAATTGGAAGACCCATTTGCGACCAAGCTTAAACTTCCTGACTGATGTCTTGAGATGTTGCTTCAATATATCCACATCATTTCCCCCCTCATGATGCCATCTATTTTGTGAGGTGCACCAGTCCCTCCTGCAGCAAAGCACCCCCACAACATGATGCTGCCACCCCCATGCTTCACGGTTGGGATGGTGTTCTTAGGCTTGCCAGCCTCCCCCTTTTTCCTCCAAACATAACGATAGTCATTATAGACAAAAAGTTATATTTTTCTTTCATCAGACCAGTGGACATTTCTCCAAAAAGTACGATCTTTGTCCCCATGTGCAGTTGCAAACCGTAGTCTGGCTTTTTTTATGGCGGTTTTGGAGCAGTGGCTTCTTCCTTGCTGAGCGGCCTTTCAGGTTATGTTTATATAGGACTCGTTTAACTGTGGATATACATACTTTTGTACCTGTTTCCTCCAGCATCTTCACAAGGTCCTTTGCTGTTGTTCTGGGATTGATTTGCACTTTTCGCACCATCTCTAGAAGACAGAGCGCGTCTCCTTCCTGAGCGGTATGACGGCTGCGTGGTCCCATGGTGTTTATACTTGCGTACTATTGTTTGTACAGATGAATGTGGTACCTTCAGGTGTTTGGAAATTGCTCCCAAGGATGAACCAGACTTGTGGAGGTCTACAATGTTTTTTTCTGAAGTCTTGGCTGATTTCTTTTGATTTTCCCATGATGTCAAGCAAAGAGGCACTGAGTTTGAAGGTAGGTCTTGAAATACATCCACAGGTACACCTCCAATTGAATCAAATTGTCACGATCGTCTTCGGGTGAAAGAGAGGACCAAGGCGCAGCGTGATATAAATACATATTTGTATTTATTTAAGAAAGACGAAGAACACCAACACAAACTATACAAAACAACAAACCGAACGACCATGAAGCTATACAAGACAAATAAGTGCAGACACTGGCAACTTACACATAGACAATTACCCACAACCTACCTAATGACTATGGCTGCCTAAATATGGCTCCCAATCAGAGACAACGATAGACAGCTGTCTCTAATTGAGAACCAATCTAGGCAACCATAGACTTACATAAACACCTACACTGAACACAACCCCATGAACTCTACAAAAAAAAACTAGACAATACAAACACCCTAGACGAGACAAACACACACAAACATCCCCCATGTCACACCCTGACCTAACTAAAATAATACAGAAAACAAAGATAACTAAGGCCAGGGCGTGACACAAATGATGTCAATTACCCTATCAGAAGCTTCTAAAGCCATAACATCAATGTCTGGAATTTTCCATGCTGTTTAAAGGCAGGGTAAACTAAGTGTATGTAAACTGACCCACTGGAATTGTGATACAGTGAATTATAAGTGAAATCATCTGTCTGTAAACAATTGTTGGAAAAATTACTTGTGTCATGCACAAAGTAGATGTCCTAACCGACTTGCTAAAACTATAGTTTGTTAACAAAAAATTTGTGGAGTGGTTGAAAAATGAGTTTTAATGACTCCGACTTCAACTTTAGATGTTTGGAAATGTACGCCCATGTATGCTCATATACGTCCATGTAGGTATCTGGAAATGGCAACAAAGCCCTTTGTTGTTGGTTTCAGTGAACACCTGGGTTACGTTTCATGAGATGACCATTAAATGTTGATGGCTGCAAATAACGAATAGGTTACATGCCTTTTGTAACCTGACTGCTAAACTCATGAATTTTGATCTGTAAAATAGTCATTGAAAACACCTGTTAGACACAAGAAACAAGACAGGTATCAGTCACAAGCCAAATGGCACTTATTGCATGATAAGCATATGATAGAGATAAATGGCATCAGGTATGGTGCCCAAATACATTCAGCCGTGGACCGATTTTTCTTTGAAAGGATGGTCGGAGGCTGGAACATAGTTATAAATAATTTGTACACTGCAAATTGCCCGCAAAAATCTCAAACAGATATACTTTTTGACAAAAACAGAATAATTTCAAACCTTGATTACATTGTGATACGATCACATATTTCCTAAATTAAATTCTCTTTGAGCTGATTTCCTGGTGATTCTATAGTATTTTATGTGCAACAACAAAATATATATTTTTGGCTCAGAAAACTTGGCTCAGAAAACCACAGGAACTCTGACATAAGGTATTGCAGTTTCTTAATAGCACTTAGGGCCCTTAAAGCTGGATTACTTAATGGTGAAAGATCCACGTCCGTTTGTGATATTACAACAACAAAGAAGTTACTGCAAACAACAAACACTTTTTGTCATCCTCGGACATCATTGCACGCACGATAGAAGAGAGCAATATGTACTGCAATAATTTTTTTACCATGCTGCACGACTCTCCTCAGCTCTGAAACAAAAACAATAACAACGGTGGTACGGCGGCCAGTGGCGATGTTTCCCCCTACTGCGGATTCCATCTTTAAGGTACCTTAAAATTCAAACCTGAGGTACCTTAAAAATCAAACCACTGTTATATTTGACATTGTTCCCTTAGTTAATAACTTTCTCTCAAGCCCCTCATTCTCACCAGTGTGAATATGAATCAATTGAATAGAAACTCAAAGTTGTATGAATCATAACCACTGAGTGATAAGTTTCTGTACATAACCTTGGGTGGTTTTGAAACACCCCATCAGCTTGGCTCAACTTTCCTGTTGAGATTCCTCCTGTGCAATGAAAAGATGCCAGATGACCTCTCATAACCTTAGTTATGCTCACAAAGGGTGCCGTAAAGTTCTACCACAATGCAATTATAGATAAACAGTAAACAGATGCCTTTTACACACTATACCGAGCAGACGAGGGTACTTTAACTGTGTTACACAATCAAGCCTAACCCCAGACTCTGATGCCCTTGGCAGGGTAAGCCTTTTATCACTGACTGACTCTGCTACGCCTGTTGCTTTGTAGCGTTTTCAGCTCTACAGAGCAACAAGCCTTATCTAGCTCCATGTTCTCAGATTCGTCCCAGTCTTATCTACAAAGTCGCCCATTTCAGACATAGCAAGAAATAATTGCTTCGAAAAGCTAATGACATCTATCACAGCAATGAAGCGATTACTGTCAACCATTTTAGGTTAACCAATGTGTTGTGTGTAGACGGTTCAGCGCGAATTTTCTTTGATAAATCACTGCTTGTCTGTAGATGTAGAGTCTTGGCAGGAGAAAATGCTCACATAAAACAATGCTGTTACACAGACATTTTGTGTTTTGGCTAATAGAGCCGTGACAATGTTAGAGGGGATTGTTTGCGTGGTGTGTTCTTATGTGCCTGTCTGATACCAGACCGAGTGAATGATAGATGATCGGATCTCGCTTGCTAAAGACCTTCTCCACAGACTACCTGGATAAATGTCTGCATCCAAAATGGCACGATATTCCTTATAGTGGTCTACTTTTTTGGTAGTGCCCAATATGGCTCTGGTTAAAAGTAGTGCACTGTATAAGGAATAAATAAGGTGCCATTTCGGAGTATGTCAAGGAGTACTTCCTGAATAGTGCATAATATAGATAACAGTGGGATAATGACTACTTGTCAGTCGACAAACCTGCTTGGCATGGAAGTCTCCGTTCTTGTCACAGTTGGGTATGGGGATGCTGTAGAGATCCTCGTGAGTGCGAGTGTTGGACACCAGTCGGTCCAGCGCTCTCTGCAGCTCAGCACGACATGGAGCCTGAGGAAAACCAGTGGAATTAGTCGTAAATCTGTTCAGCTATCATTCCACTCCTTGCCACTCCTGTCATGTTAATCTTTGGCATATGACACGGAGAATAAGGAGTGGAAGGTTATCTAAACAGACTGGTACCCAGGCTAGTGCGGCCCATGTAGATGTTTGGAAATGTACGCCTATGTATGTGTAACAGTATTACTTTAATCCGTCCCCTCGCACCGACCCGGGCGCGAACCAGGGACCCTCTGCACACATCAACAACTGACACCCACGAAGCATCGTTACCCATCGCTCCACAAAAGCCGCGGCCCTTGCAGAGCAAGGGGAACCACTACTTCAAGGTCTCAAAGCGAGTGACGTAACCGATTGAAACGCTATTAGCGAGCACCACCGCTAACTAGCTAGCTATTTCACATCCGTTACATATGCTCATATACGTCCATGTAGGTATCTGGAAATGGCAAACAGTTTTATACTACCCTTTGTTGTTGGTTTCAGTGAACACCTGGTTTACGTTTCATGAGATGACCATTAAATGTTGAGTGCTGCAAATAACGAATAGGTTACCTGCCGTTTGAAACCTGACTGCTAAACTCATGGATTTTGATCTGTAAAATAGTCATTGAAAACACCTGTTAGACTTGTGTCGGTCTAGTAACTAGACTCAACTAGACTCTAGTTGAAAGTTATGGGGCGACATTATTTTTTACATCCAGCACCTGCTCAAATACTTTAAATGTGCGTATGTAATGTTTTCCTATAGGTCATCTTTATGTGTAATCTTTTCTTATACGGAGGTGAACAGTGGTTGGTGCGCTCACCAGGGCAGCCTTTGGGTCCTCCCTGGCGTTATTGCTTCTCTGATTGGTGGATTTGGCGGGGTGGCGGGCCAGGGTCTTCTGGATGCAGCGCTTGTCCTGGGGACTGCAGCGGATGTTGCTGTTATTGGGGTGCTCAGGGATGATCTCATCCTGTCTGTCAATCGCTGTGGGACACAAGAGTTAACATTGAGTCACAGCACTACAAGTCACAGACCTTTTATTTAAACCTTTATTTATCCAGTAAGTCCTATCAATGTCAAGAGACCTCTTTTACAAGGGTAACCTCTAAAGCTACAACCTACACAACACATGAAAGACTCGCAATCCCAACCCGTACAAAGTCGCAAATCATACGTGTCACAACACAAGAGTTAAAACAATAGACCATGCCATTTGACAGGCTTCTCTGTAAATTACACTGCCTCTCAGAGGCTTTACGCAATTTGTTGATTGCATGAAAATTTATAATTTAATGTACCTAATTTACAGCATATTACTGATCTGACCCAACGCAAATGTTGTCATACCAACACAGAGCTATCTTTCCATTAATATGTGTATGGGACCAATAACACTTGATTTGATTTGATGAAAACACAATGGGGAATTGTAGGCTAAGAACCGGACTTAGCATCAAGGACAAACAGTGGTGTTCCCACTCAGGGGGGTAAAGTACAGTAATCTCAATTTGGACCTCAGCTCTCTTGGTCTTCCTTTAACCACTGGCACCATACTTCTGCAAAGGAGAGCTATTGATGCATTTGAAATGACTACCCCCTCTCTCCTCACTGCCTGCCTACCCATTGTGGCCTGTGCCACATTTACCTTGCAACAATCCTCCAGTTCTTTGGCCCTGCAGGCAGCCAGCTGTTTCCTAAGGAAACTGTCGTCGTCGTCCCCCCCCCTCCACCTCCCCTACAGCAAAAGAAACCCTCGCTGTGCCAGATGGAGATTGGAAGAGGGTATTTTGCAGTGTCACAAGATGCCGGTGGGCAAAGGTATGGAGTGTGGAAAGATTTACAGCTGTTTTGTTCTGGCTTAACTGTTCACCTGTGGCCTTTGCAGGGTTGGTTGGTAACCCAAACAACTTTTTCCCCCACCAACTGTTCTTTGCTGTTCTGCTTGTGACCTGTGGCATTTCATGGGTTGGCACTGCAACCATAGCACCCAGAGCCTGGGCTTTAGTGCTGCCTTGGGCTTTGTCTGTCAGATCACTGGAAAGATCAAAGCTCGAATGGCGTCTCACGTCAGTGTGGCATAATACCAGTTGCTTCTGGGATCCTACTTTCTCTCATAGTCAGATCTTCTGCATTGCCCTCTCTGACCTTTCCACGTTTTCCAAGGGAATTCACTCTGTAATTAGGATTAAATAGCAATTAGCTTTCAACAGGTTTTGTTGTGAAGTTATTTTTGTTATTGAACAACTCATGAGGTAAGGTGACCTTTTTCTGTTTCAGACTTGGGGTAAAAGGCTTTGCCATTAGCTATTCTAGTCATATTTTAGTAATGAGACGGGAGGTTTACATTTCTATACCGTACCTCTCTACGTGAGGTTGAGGTGAGGGAGTTGCTCTGAAATTGATTGACAGGCTGTGCTCTGCTGACTGGGGGTTTGTATATTTCTGTTGGCCTTACTCATCAGCACTTTTTGCCAGACCCAGTACAACTTCAGCTGTTTTCCCATCTCCTCATAAGTTGTTCTTTCCCTCTTTTGCCATTTAGCGGTTTGACGAATCCATACTCTTTTGGAGTGCCATTTCATACAAGCCCAAAGTTATTTAAAAGTGGGTCAGGGGTGCCATGTCCTGTTTGCTGCCACCTCTGTTCTCCGGGGAGGAAGCTGCTGCTTCATTGTGTGGTTTCGGGTGGATTGTATCAACATCTCAGTTTCAAACACAGGCAGGCTAAGGCACAAGGCAGGCTGCAATGATGAGGAATAGAAAAGGTGGGACGCACTCCAGGAAAAAATCCAAGTATAATCTTCTTTTAATTCAAAATTATAATGTTAAACAAACAGAAAAAAAATCCAGGGCCAACCATTTCAGCTAGATTCCTTTGTCAAGAGTTATGATGAAGAACACAGGTATGGACAGTGTGCAGTATGCACTCGCATCCAACCCCAGCCACAGGTGCATAGCCAAGATAAAGAAAGACTCGATTTTACGACTGTTCTGATAAAGGTTCTATCATTTCCCTCTGTTTTGACAGCGTTTAAAAACCAAAGGCCATGAACATGTCAACAGGGAGGTTCATGTAAAGTTAATGTGTGTTCAAGAGCCCGCTGGATCCCTCAAACCATCGTCATCTTCCATCATATGATTGAATTAGTGCAGACTAGTCTACAACCGACCGAGTTGCGAACCATTTTTCAGTCATTTTCTCTGACTTAGCCTTCCTCCAGTGAGGTGTTTGCCAGGGAATGTTGGTGGTGTGTTCCCACTCCCAGCCCACAGATGTTCAGAGAGTGGCATGGAACTCCAATGTTCCAGTTGCAGCTGTCACTGGGAGTCTGGATGGAGCATGTGTACTGGTCTCAACACTGTCCTGGGGGACATGTCTTGCTCCGTAGGCTGGACTTTGTTACACTATATAGCAATATAGTATGTCAGCTAGCGAGATGCTTATCGTCAGCCGTCATTGCGTCAGTGGACATCTGGGTGAGGAGACAGTGGGCGTTTGGCACGCTTAAATGTAAATAGTGCACGTTTGACACAACTTGTCTCCCACATGCATATCCTATGTCAACTCATTGCTCTATATGTAAGCTGGCATTAGCAAGAATGTGTACAATCTGTTTAACTAAAGTGTTACCCTCCACTTTTGGGGGGGTATTTTAAGCTTATTGGTCCATAGTGCTTTGTGTGGCATATTTCTATACTATACAATTTTATTTATTTATTTTACCGTTATTTTACCAGGTAAGTTGACTGAGAACACGTTCTCATTTGCAGCAACGACCTGGGGAATAGTTACAGGGGAGAGGAGGGGGATGAATGAGCCAATTGTAAACTGGGGATTATTAGGTGACCGTGATGGTTGAGGGCCAGATTGGGAATTTAGCCAGGACACCGGGGTTAACACCCCTACTCTTACGATAAGTGCCATGGGATCTTTTTAATGACCTCACAGAGTCATTAAAATAATACATGTGGACATTATTACAATAAAAAGGGTAGTGCTCAACTACCCTTCACTTTTTTTTTTTTCAACTTTCATTTGACTTCTCTGCTTAAACCATGTAGCAGCCATAAATAGAGGTAGGTACCCCACAAAAGTGGGCCAAAATGAATTATCCATTAAATAACAACTGAACCATAATCACTGGTTGGTTGGGGTTGTTTTTGCTCATCCACAGTAAGAATATCCCACAAAACAGGATCACGCACCAAAATACAACAACATAAAACATTACAGCAACACACTACTCGTGCCAATAGCAACATTGTTCGTAGTGATTAAGCACATTTTGATTGCAGTATATTTGAGGCTCTAGTGTGCAAACCGTGCATAAATACATAACAACAGGCTCAGTTCAAAATTAATGAACGCCTGTTCAAACAATGCACCATTGGCTGAATCCCCTGCCAGATGTTTGTAATATAAGTGTTTGCATTGGATGTTTCGAAACAAAGCATGATGGGAGCGGTTGCTGTTTAATACGTTCACACATGAACTCACACAGTTCGAGGGACTTTGATTTCACTGTGCTCCGAAAGATTAGGCGTATTTGAATTTGACGGCCAGCTAGCGAGCGCTCACCATCGCTCTGTGTTGTTACTCAGCGTCAGTTGGTTTGCTTGTGTATCTCTGTCTCCGCAGCTCCAACACCAGGAGGGGGTCCTAAATCCATGGTTCCATGGAGGGATCAATTAGCTAATCACATTTACTGAGTTCTGCTGCAGAAGGCCCAGCTGTACAAATGGGATAAATACCCAAAGTAAGCAAATAATGACCAAAACATGCCATCAGGGACATCTGCAATTGGTTTCCCCAACATATCCTCATTGGCCAAAGAGAAATGATTGAATCAGTTTCATAATTCCAGTGAGCACACAGACAAGTGTTTTCCTCACATCGTAAGAGTTGTGGATGGTTGACAAGAACAGATGGTCGACTAGAAGTGCCACTGATAGGCCTTCCTAAAATGCAGATACATACTGTGCATCAGACACATGGAGCTCCTTTAAGCTTATCACCAGCGTGAATGGAATTCGCAACACCTTATTTCAGTAATGACATTTCCATTGACATCTGTATCTGCTTGTAAATACTACACATGCCCAAGTTTAAAAGGTTCGTGAAGCATTTGAATATGACACCAAAGGAGACCCAGTCGGAATGTTTGAATGGATTCCAAGCCCTCATAATGATTTCTAAGAATTAGAATTGAGAGAGCGTTTCTAAGAATCAGTTATTAAGGAAGGAGGACATGATAAGATGCAGACTGTACTCCAGTACTTACAGTTGCTATGGAAATTGAGTTTACGAATACTGCAGCTTTGAACTTGAAGGAAAGTAAAAGTACAGTAGATGTATTCCTCAGATTTAAATGGTCTGTGCGTCGGTCCTAGGAAATGGCAGGCTAGCTTTGGGAAATGTTTATTGACAGAACCTATGAAAATGTTATATTCTGAGTATTGACCGTTTCATTTGGGATATGAGGCAACGTCTCAGTCTCTGGGACTGCTGCTTGATGGTAGCATTTCATCTGTACACATACTGTCAATTCAGGATCAGTCATACACCTTCCCCCTACGGTGTCCTTTTCTTTGGGAATCCGTTCCATTTTTTAAAAACCCTCTTCTATTTTTATCAGACATGTTCACTGTTGCTAGGTCTGGGGCAGTGCGGGAAGCGTCTCAAGGAGATGTACCCCTCGGTTTAATAATGGATAAACCCGGCAAATGTGCCACAAAGGAACTCGTATACTTGTGGCTTGGGTTTTTCTCTTCCTCCCTCTCTCTTCCTCTCTCTCTGTTCTCTCTCTCTTTCCCTTTTCTTCCTGTCTCTCTGGTGCATGGGGTTTCAAAGGCGCTGCACCGAAGTGTTGATGTAAGACTTATTGAGTAGGGCTACGTTGGGGGGTACTTTCCTTCATGACAGGACCCAGGGGGGGTCAACCAAAGCTCAACACTGGGATAGTGGGATTCCAGAACACTGAAAACAAAACATCCAAACATTTCGACACCATTTAGCAATTTAGCACCATTTAGCAACAACATCAATCGCTGACACCCCCTATCTTGTTGAGAGAGTTTACGAGAACTCCCAAACCGCTGAACATTCACACTTTAGCCCACTTCTGCTTCAGCGCTGCTCGCCTCAAACAGACAACACAATGGTGTGGATGTCGAAGTCAGTCAGTAAACAATGTTTAGGGAAAAACATTCAGCTAGATTAAGCAATGCAGAGGACAGTACGAAGCCAAAACCAAGACAGTCAACCTTTTATCATGCACTAAACAGCTTTCCCCCTCTCTCTGATTCCGTTTAGTCACGCTATGTGCTGGCCTAACCTAGGCTGGCCTCGCACAGAGCAGAAGGCTCTCATTTCTGCTCTGGCAGCAAGCGTGCCGATGAGCTCATCCTAGCAGAGCTGGACGGTGGGCGATGCGCTCCGGGGCAGGGGGGGAGAGGAGCAGCAACTCACCCAGGCCCAGGCGGAAACTGATGCAGCAGTGCTGGAGACGACTGGAGACTTGAGTCTCTGGAAGTGCATCCAAAATGGCACCCTATTCTCCCTAAAGCAGAGCACTACTTTTGACCAGAGCCCTGAGAATAGGGTGCCATGTCAGACGAAGCCTGGAAGTTGAGGGCTGTTCAAGTCTGTCCAAAGTCTTGCCTTGCTGTGCTGCTTGGAACTGGGAAATAGTTCACCTTCATTACCGATAACCGTTGGAGGTCCCGGCAGCAGCGGTGCTGGTGGAACAAGCGATGTTGGAACAATCAGTGTGGATGAGATCTGGAACAAATGAGTGAATTGCTTCGTTCGTGGTGCGTTTTTACGATGGCTACTAAACTTCTTTGGCATAATGGAAATCGCCACCGTGAAAAACTGCCTACGAGTTCCCCCTGCTTTGGAAGGGGAGAGAAGAAGAATTAAAAAGCAGGAACAGTTTCATCTGCTGCAATCTGAAGAATACCATGGAACAGGAATAGCAGATAAGCCATACAGTATTAGCTGTTAAAGTGGAACCAGACCTCTGCTGCTGCAGTAGGAAGAAGAATGTGACTACCGTGAGAGGAAAAAGACAGGAGTTGTATCAAGATGTCTGCAGAGGGAAGTGAACAAGACATCTCCAGTAAAAGAGGAGTCAGTCAGTCAGACATCTGCAGTGCCAGTGAAGAGGAGGAGGAGGAATGGGGCCATGAAGAGAGTGAGAATGAATTACTGATTGCAGAGAGCTCTAATAGCCTAAGACTGGCCGCACTCCATTACAGAGTAATTTCATACAGGCAGACAGGCAGCTTTTATTACCTCCTCTTGTTAAACACACACACACACACACACACACTCACACACACACTCTCACACACACACACACACACACACACACACACACACACACACACACACACACACACACACACACACACACACACACACACACACACACACACACACACACACACACACACACACACACACACACACACACACACACACACAGTTCCCTGCAATACAACACGCATGACCACGTATTAACATGCTGAGATCGATAACAGGATACACACAGAGATGGTCATACATTCATACATATGGTGCATACGCCCACATACAGTATACTGCAGCTACATCAATACACAAACGCATGCACTCACAAATATATACAAATACACTTATAATGCATTCTCACACATTCACATTTAGTTCACACTCACACAGACACTACATGACCACAAGTATGTGGACACCTGCTCGTTTGAAATCTCATTCCAAAATCAAATATGGAATTGGTCCCCCCTTTGCTGCTATAACAGCCTCCACTCTTCTGGGAAGACTTTCCACTTGATGTTGGAACATTGCTGCAGGGACTTGCTTCCATTCAGCCACAAGACCATTAGTGAGGTCGGGCACTGATGTTGGGCGATTAGGCCTGGCTCGCAGTCAGCGTTCCAATTCATCCCAAAGGTGTTCAATGGGGTTGAGGTCAGGCCATTCAAGTTCTTCCACACCGATCTCAACAAACCATTTCTCTATGGATCTCACTTTGTGCAACAACGCGACTGAGCCGCGTCACAATAACAGCACTTACAGTTGACCAGGGCAGCTCTAGCAGGCCAGAAATTTGACGAACTGACTTGTTGGAAATGTGGCATCCTATGACATGCCCTGTTGAAAGTCACTGAGCTCTTCAGTAAGGCCATTCTACTGCTAATGTTTCCTATGGAGATTGCATGGCTGTGTGCTTGATTTTATACACCTGTCATCAACGGGTGTGGCTGAAATAGCCAAATCCACTAATTTGAAGGGGTGACATACTTTTGTATGTATAGTGTACGTACACACACACACACACACACACACACACACACACACACACACACACACACACACACACACACACACACACACACACACACACACACACACACACACACACACACACACACACACACACACACACACATATACACTGAACACACACGCAAAAACACATGCATACATATACAAACCCACACACATAGAGCACGGAAATTTGATCACGCTCTCCGATGTGAGTAAGACCTTGAAACAGGTCAACATTCACAAGGCCGCAGGGCCAGACGGATTACCACAATGTGTACTCCGAGCATGCTCTGACCAATTGGCAAGTGTCTTCACTGACATTTTCAATCTCTCCCTGTCTGAGTCTGTAATACCAACATGTTTCAAGCAGACCACCATAGTCCCTGCGTCCAAGAACACTAAATGACTACCGACCCGTAGCACTCACGCCTGTAGCCATGAAGTGCTTTGAAAGGCTTTTCATGGCTCACATCAACACCATTATCCCAATAACCATAGACCCACTCCAATTTGCATACCGCCCTAACAGATCCACAGATTATGCAATCTCTATTGCACTCCACACTGCCCTTTCCCACCTGGACAAAAATACCACCTATGTGAAAATGCTATTCATTGACTACAGCTCAGCGTTCAACACCATAGTGCCTTCAAAGTTCATCACTAAGCTAAGGACCCTGGGACTAAACACCTCCCTCTGCAACTGGATCCTGGACCTCCTAACGGCCCGCCCCCCCAGGTGGTAAAGGTAGGTAACAACACATCCACCACACTGATCCTCAACATGGGGGCCCCTCAGGGGTGCATGCTCAGTCCCCTCCTGTACTCCCTGTTCACTTATGACTGCATGGCCAGGCACGACTCCAACACCATCATTAAGTTTGGCGATGACCCAACATCGGTAGGCCTGATCACCGACAACGACAAGAAAGCCTATAGGGAGGTGGTCAGAGACCTGGCCGGGTGGTGCCAGGACAACAACCTCTCCGTCAACGTGATCAAGACAAAGGAGATGATTGTGGACTACAGGAAAAGGAGGACCGAGCATGCCCCCATTCTCATCGAAGGGGCTATGGTAGAGCAGGTTGAGAGCTTCAAGTTCTTTGGTGTCCACATCACCAACAAACTAACATGGTCCAAGCACACCAAGACAGTCATGAAGAGGGCACAACAAAACCTATTTCCCCTCAGGAGACTGAAAAGATTTGGCATGGGTCCTCAGATCCTCAAAAGGTTCTACAGCTGCAACATCGAGAGCACCCTGACAGGTTGCATCATTGCCTGGTATGGCAACTGCTCGGCCTCTGACCGCAAGGCACTACAGAGGGTAGTGCGTACGGCCCAATACATCACTGTGGCCAAGCTTCCTGCCATCCAGACCTCTATACCAGGCGGTGTTAGAGGAAGGCCCTAAAAATTGTCAAAGACTCCAGCCACCCTAGTCATAGACTGTTCTATGACTAGGATGGCAAGCTGTACTGGAGTGCCAAGTCTAGGTCCAAGAGGCTTCTAAACAGCTTCTACCCCCAAGCCATAAGACTCCTGAACATCTAATCAAATGGCTACCCAGACTATTTGCTCTGCCCCCCCCCCCCCCCCCCACACACACACACACTTTACACTACTGCTACTCTCTGTTATTATCTATGCATAGTCACTTTAATAACTCCACCTGCATGTACCTCGACTAACCGGAGCCCGCGCACACTGACTCTGTACCTGTACCCCTTGTACGTATATGGCCTCACTATTGTTATTTTAATGCTGCTCTTTAATTATTTGTTACTTTTTTTTCTTTTTTTTTCTTTTTTTTTTTAACTGCATTGTTGGTTAGGGCTTGTAAGTAAGCATTTCACTGTAAGGTCTACACCTGTTGTATTCTGCGGATGTGACATGACATTTGATTTGATACTTCCATACACACACACGCCCAGCCATACTATCCCCACAGTGCTTCTCTCTCTGACCGATAGCTTTTCTGCTCTGTCTAAGGCAGAAGGTGTCCTTTTACTGTGTACGGCCGGGCGCAAAACAGCGGGGGGACTGTGTGCTCTCGGGTCAGGCCATGCGTGAAGAGCTGGTGTGTGTGCTCTGGGCCGAGGCTTAGCGGAGATTAGAGCAAACAAGCTGCACATTGCCACACCCTCCCCAGCTCAGGTAAGAGCAGGGAGCAGGGAGAGAACACTCTGGCCCAGCCCCGGCACCCTGGCCCTCTTAACTGCGTATGGTCCAACCGGACCAGCTATGATCCAACATGAGAGAGGGAGAGAGAGGAAGAGAGAGTGTGAGAGAGATACCAACCAGTCCGCCAGGCTTGATTTTGCAGTTACGTCATATTATATACAGTACTAACCTGGAAAACGACTGAGGCTATTGTTGAGGTGTCCTAATTCTGGGTAGGCGTGCCAGTGCGCCACTAAGAGTGTTGCGTACAGTAGCCTAAAATACAATATGGAGAGTCGGACCGCAACTGAAGAAAAGAAGGTGGGATAACATAATGCATCACCCATTTTTAACAGAGGGTGACCACCAGTGATGCCACCTGCACATACAGCCACATCAGTGGACAAACGTTAAAGATACCGGTAGCCCACAACCACTCCTTCCCTCTTGTCTCACCTGAGTTCTCTTCCACATCCCTCTCGTCGGTGCACACTCCCTGGCCATGCATGAGCGAGTGGAGGGGCCTCTCCACGTTCCGCGGTGGGTAGCAGCGGAGCCCCGTGCCGCAGCGGGGCGAGTAGACACCGCAGTGCACCCCCTTGGCCAGGGCGCAGGTGGGGCAGCAGCCGCAGCCCGCCTCCCTCACCGTCTCTTCGCAGCTGCCATCAGGCAGCTGGCAGCTGGCCAGCCGCTCCTCAGAACACACGGGGCAGCGGATGGCCTCCTCCGTCAGACACAGGGTCGCCAGCGAAAGGGCACCCACCACCCACAGGCCCCAGCAGGGCGGCGCTATAGCCGCACCGCCACCTCGCACCATGGCAGTCCCGAAGGCGTGATCTCAAATCTTTGCCCTCGATTTCTCTTGCACTTTCCCGCAGTTCGTTTGTTAGTATTCCTTCTGTTTCTCTGCTCTCTCTCACCCACAACTGTTAGGTCTCTGCTTTAGTTTTGGAGGGTAAGGAGGAGGAGGGAGGCGGTTGGAGTGTTTGGTCTTTGATGTTGCCCGCTGGTTGGTGTTTCGGGTGGCAGGGGTTTTGGCAGGAGTTGGAACACAATGTCCCCGCTGTTTTACCTCGCCTTTTCTTAGGCTCGATTTCCTAGCCCTAGGATGTTTGGGAGGTTGGAGAAAGAATGCAGGTAGATCAAAGAATGCTAAATATCTAGTCCTTGCTCTCCCATGCGACGAAAGTCTTTAAGTCTTTGAGTCGCACAAAGTGGTTATTTGTTGGGAAGTAGAACAAATGTCTATTTAGGTGAGTCTTTGTCCCTTCAAGTATAATTCACACAGAGCCCATGAAGCCTCTTATAGTGCAAAGAGAAAAGTCTGTGATTTGCCAATGTCCAGGTGTAGGGAAGGGGCATCAAGTTTTTCAAGTCGAGTAGCAATTTCGTCTTCCATATGGGGTGCAGTGCAATGGGTTGCTCCTGAGAATGGCTCTACACGAGTGGTTCCTCTTGGAATTTATACTGCTGGCCAATGGACACGCCTCCTTCTTCAGGGGGAGAGGAGCTGAAAGGCACAGGGAAGAAATGCCAGGCTAAAGCGCTCTCTCTCTCTCTCTCTCTCTCTCTCTCTCTCTCTCTCTCTCTCTCTCTCTCTCTCTCTCTCTCTCTCTCTCCCTGACTCTCTTTTTCTCTTGCTGTCTCTCACTCATGCTCTCACACAGAGACACACACACACATACTCTCTCCCTCACTTTTTCTCTCTCAATCTTGAATGCTCACACAGAATTGCAGGGAAGAAATACTGGGCTGAACCACCCTCCACACACACACACACACACACACACACACACACACACACACACACACACACACACACACACACACACACACACACACACACACACACACACACACACACACACACACACACACACACACACACACACTTTCACTCTCTCTCTACCCACTCTCACTTTCTCTTTCCCTATGTTGAATATTCACACAATGAGTATCTCACTTTTTGTCCCTTTATAACACAGAATCACAGGGACAAAATATGTAACTAAAGCCTTCTCCTCTCACATTCAGACTCAAGAGCTGGCAGCACCTTCACCCTAACACAACGACTGTGTACACAAACTCACATCATTACAATAGCTTGCCTTGAACCACTAACCCCTACCCCCCCCCCCCCTCTCTCTCACCCCCCCCTCTCTCGTTCTCTCTCTAAATACTCACTAGCCTGAACGTGCACTTGCACACTGACACACAAACACACACACAGAGAAAAACATATCTGGAAAGCTATTATTCTCACTCGCAGTAAAAGGCATTCATATACACACAAAGGGGATAAAGAAAACCACTTCCATGCCATCTTAAACTCTCTTTCACAGACACACACACATACACCTCCAGCTAATGACAAAGCATTGTTGAAATAACAACGCTTGGGCAACCTCATGTCCCTTTCCTGCACATGGCCGTGGTTAGCGTGGCCAGTGTGTGTGTTGTGTGAGAAGACGAGTCCATTAGGCACCAGCATCCCTCTTTTCCTCCCTCTGCATCTGCCCTTTACTCAATCACTCTCTCTCTCGCTCCATTCAATTCAAGGGGCTTTATTGGCATGGGAAACATATGTTTACATTGCCAAAGCAAGTGAAATAGATAATAAACAAAAGTGAAATAAACTCACTCTATCTTTCTCTCTCTCTGTCTTTCTCTCTCTCCAACTAGCTGTGCGGGGCAGGTCTAAAAGGCAAATTGACAGTGCCGTCCACGCAGTAGCCCTGCCCCCACAGGTCTTAAAAAAGCCTCCCCTTTCCAACAGAGGGAACTTTGAACTAGACCGCTAGCTGGGAGTGTTTCGATTGTGGGTGTGTGTTTGTAAATTAGAGAATGTAAATTAGTAGGTCGCCTACGTGTGTGTTAGTGCCTGTGTATTTTGTGTACGTATGTGTATATGTGTGTGTCCAGGCTCTTTCTCATTCACAACTATTTGGTTCCAAAGCTTACAGAGGGCTGGGACGACGCCAATTCTCTTTTATGTTCCTCTGCTTGTGTTTTACCATGGTAACCCAGCATGTATTGTAATGCCTTTGTGTGCTTTCCTTCCCTCTTTTTTTCATTCTTCAGACTGGTGGCCTGCTGCCATAGGCTGGGCCATGGGCCGTGGGCCAAACCTCACTAGGCAGGGTATTACCACTCAGGTGGGTGGTACGTGTTGTTAGCGATGAGATTCCTTCCTTCCTCTCTTGATAAATGAGCAGAAAACGACAGGGGTATGCAACAAATGTCTCAGCGTTCTGCAAGATATCAACGTCTAGTCTCGCACAGTGAATGTACGTTTTTTCTATTTTGGACTACATCAGTAGTCCTCTTTACTGATGTAGTGGGCCTCATTTATATTCAGTACAAATCCCCACATGAACCATCATTGCTTTTTGGTAATACCTTTTGTAATTTCTATCCAAGTCTCTTGGTATAGGGGCCATTAAGTAATGAATAACAAACTATTACAATATTGGAACACGTACTGTAAATAGTACAATATAACCTTTCTTCAACCGTTTGCTTTTGGCATGTCAAATATCTTGTTCAAGACATAACTCGAATAAGGGAATAAGCCTGTACTGTAACAGAGGTAGAGATATCCACAGGTGTCATCAGTGGAAGTGTTTATTGGTCTCCCATCTCTCATGAAATAATAAGGCCAACTGTAGTGTGTGTGTGTGTGTGTGTGTGTGTGTGTGTGTGTGTGTGTGTGTGTGTGTGTGTGTGTGTGTGTGTGTGTGTGTGTGTGTGTGTGTGTGTGTGTGTGTGTGTGTGTGTGTGTGTGTGTGTGTGTGTGTGTGTGTGTGTGTGTGTGTGATCTGTATGAGAGACAGGGATACAGCATTAGGTGCTGCCTGGGTCAGTTGGTGGATAGTTAGCAATGAGGCCGGGAAAGGGGGTGAGTCAGTAATGTGCGGTCTGCTTCAGCCCTCACAGCAAATTTCCAGATACGATTGTGATTCTGTTAGTCAGTGTCATACAATACACACACACCTGATTGCTTGTCCCAAGCTGCAGTAAAGCACTTTTTGCTGCTCTGTATTAGTCCGAAATGTCCAATGCCACAGCTCTAATGAGCACATATTCACACACACAGTTTAGGCTATAGAAAGCGATGATCCCGTTATAACCAAAAGGCTTCTTGTGGTAGACAGAACAAAAGGCTGTTTGAACCGGTAGACCACAACACTTCACATGAATGCATCAATATCCATGACTCAAACAAAAGTTTATTCTGACAGCATTACCATGCTTGGTCATGGTCTATTCATACAATCAGTGGATAGACTTACTGGCAAATTATTAAATAATTGGCAGGGATACGTGCACAAAAACACTTTAAATGGAAAGAGGAGGCAGTAGCAGTCTTTGGCCACAAGGTGGATTACTTGTATATTATATGGAGCCCGTCGTTGAACATCTATTGTAATATCCTGTTTTGATAAATCTTAATCATTCATATCATAATGATAAATCCATGCATACATGTATAACGCATATTCACCACTTGTGAATATATTCACAGTTTCACTTCACCTCCATTCTTAAAATGTCTTCAGTCTAGTCTTCCTATACTAGTACAAAGTATTTCCATCCTTTCGTTTTGTCAAAAATTAGTCCCTGTTCCTTTAAGACGGTCTCCAAAGTTTAGCGTATAACGTCAACCTTGGCATATCCATACCGCGAGCCGGATCCAGTGGCGGAGAAGGGAATCTGAACGGCGGGAGAGACAGGTGAATTTAAAACTGGACGTGAGCGCTTCAGTATCAGGAGGAAGGAACATAAATTACAGGTAGGACATTTTAAAAAGAGATTATAAAAACTGCTGTTGTCTTCCTTGAATTAAACATATTTTTAATAGGAACGGGAAATGGGAATAGGAAGATAAGACTACTGTATAAAAACGGAATAGTTCACATTAGAATAGGTGCATTTAGCTATAATTCTAAAAGTCTTATGATAATGACAGTTTTATATTATTTTAAGCATCAACTATTAGCTTTAATGTATCCTCAAAAACAGACGTAGGTGTGCTGTAAGAAATAGGGCTTAACTTTGTCAAATATATTAAAACTACTTCAATGGCAAGGTGTCTTTTCTGTTGAAAATAAAATAATATTCTGGAGAATAGTATGGCTACATTGCCGTAGAAGTTGGACGTCACTTTCACAGTTTTCTATTTACATCAATTTGGCAGGAAATGCATGTTCAGTGAACTGATATTTTTTCTTCTTCATTTGAATGAACTGCTAGGGTTGAGCAATGGACCATGCACGAACAATTTAACACACATTTTTTCGTAGTTTTCACAGTTATTTTCATTAAAATGTTTGAATTTATATACATATTGCATTGAGTATGCCCTACTTAATGGCTTCTTGCATGAAACGTCACTAATTCCATGGGAATATGTCAAATTAAATTATTATTATTTTGCATATAATAACTGATTTAGAACTTTCTGAGGTAAATGTTAACTTTTGCAGTAATGGGTTGATTGGCACACAGCCTCTTTTGTGTTTTATTTCCACAGAGAATCATTGAAGATGAACACAGAGGAAAAACAAGAGCTCAAGTCATCACAATATGAAACGATGGGTAAGAACTTTCACTATAAGACTTATATTCCATACCGTAGGCTAATATTGTTGCAAAAACAATGTTGTGCGCAGTGCAATGGTCATAAGTTGACTTACAAAAACAATGGTGGCCCAAATAACGTATACGGTTTGAGATGTGTGTTAGGATCCGTATTAAAGATTAAGATGGTGATGGTCTCTTCACAGACGTTAGCACCGCTGTGACAGATGAGAGGCCACAGACAGAGGAGGCGGAGAGAGGAGAAGAGGCAGTGGAGAGGCAGGGAGAGGAAGAGGAGGCCCCAGAGAAGACCTCAGAGAGTGGAATGGAGTGCTCAGAACCCACAGGAAACGAGGGAATGACAGGTACGAAACACATGTTGATGAGAACATTGCCCCAAAACCATGCTGTATTGACTAGTTTACCCACTTGCGTTCAATACTCAACCGACCTATGGGATGATATGCAACAAGCCATTGGGCTTAACAGAGGCTGTGAACAAAGGTGGTCAGACGCCCAAGACCACCAAAGTGTTAACCAGTCATTGACTCCATTTTACAAGTTAGAGGAGTTGCTGGTAACACTTTATTTTAAGGGTCTCTAATAAACAATTTATAAGGCATTTATTAATCATTACTTCCACATTAATAAACCATTTATTAATCATTGGAAATCATAAGTATACATACATTTTCTTTGCAGTCTCTAATCTAAAGTGAGCGCAATTTATACTTTATGTGTACTTTATAAATGTTTTGAGTGACCAGTGTAATATCTCACAAAAAGACGGGCATGCAATTGGTGGACATTCCTGCAGTACCTGGTAACAACACAGGATGTTTAAGGAAATATATATACATGTGTGAATAACTAACTTACTAACATTTACAGATGTGGGAGCAATGATAAATAAAATGGTGAGTAAACTGTTTTTAAATGCCTTATAAAGGGTTTATTATGGACCCTTAAATAAAGTGTTACCGATTTGGTGTAAGAGTCTACTGGAGCTACTACTGGAGGCCTTGCTCTTCCTTATTTAGTATTTTGCCACAGCTACACGGTCCGGGTGTAACTATGTACCTCTGAATATCTACTGAAGCGTGCCCCGAGGTTCACTGCTCTGGACTCTATATGGGGCCTCTCTCTGTGCAAAGTTTCCATCGCACCTCTGAGCGCTTTGCATGACAACGAAGCACGACTTTTCAGCACATCAGCCACCGCTGAGACCACAGTGTGGTTTCTGGATGGAATATAACTTGAGTCTCGACAGGGGTTGGTTGACTCTCAGCAGGGGCAGGCATTGCAGGCCAGAGCCCAGGACTTGAGGTGTACACAGTTGCAGTTGTAGGATATATAGACTGTAGGACTTGGGGGATAGCCTATACTCTGCAGGGCTTGAGATGTACTTGTATGGTATGAGGTGCACACTTGCAGGGTTTGGGGTACACACTTGTAGGGTTTGGGTCTTAAACTTGCAATGCTTGGGGTGTAGGCCTACTCATGCTGGGCTTATTGGTGTGGGGCTGGGCGATATGGCCAAAATATAATTTCACTATATTTTTCTCATTTTTGATGGTTTGGCGGCATTTGACAGTATTTTATGTTTCTGAATAATACAAGTTCCAAATATGTTTTAGGAGTAGTGCATGACCCTAGAATGACAACAAATTCTGATCGCTTTTATTCGCGATCAAACTAGGACAAAACTGACAGTGAAGTAGTCCAATATGTTGAACTTTTAAGTTATTTAGCACTGTATAAAAATATCTTTAAATATGGTATTGTAAAAATCCATACCGGTATGTGGGTATTCACAATATATTGCCCAGCCCTATATTGTTGTACATTTGCTGGGTTTGAGTTATGCACTTTTAGGACTTGGGGTGCACAGTTGCGTGGTTTGGGGTATACACTTCTAACTTGAAAGGCAATGCTACACTTTTGGGAGGGCTATGCTCTCAACCTATATGTTCAGAAGAAGATGAAGCGTGGTTGTTGTTTTCTTTTCTTCAACGTTGACAGAGGTTTCTCTATGCCGCTTTGTCCTGCCCTGGTTCTGGTTTCTAAGCATTGAAAGGAAATGCCTTGCTGTTATCTCAGGAAACATCTACTAAATCTTTCTCCGACACTCTGCCTTGTCCTAAATTAGCCTAACCATACTAGGAGACGTGCTAGTGTCAATATATTAAAATATTCTACAAATGTAGAAGTGGAGATGTGGCATTTATCACAAAGCCTTGTATAAGTTTCTGTCTGATGATTGGCCCCGTGGAGCTCTGCTAACCAAGCTAGCACATTTGGTGCCTTGGAAGTTGTGGGAATGTTCAGTACCAGTCAAAAGTTTGGACACACCTACTCATTCAAGGGTTTTTCTTAATATTTACTATTTTCTACATTGTAGGATAATAGTGAAGACATCAAAACTATGAACTAACACATATGGAATCATGTAGTAGCCAAAAAAGTGTTAAACAAATTCTTCAAAGTAGCCACCCTTTGCCTTGATGACAGCATTGCACACTCTTGGTATTCTCTCAACCAGCTTCACGAGGTAGTCACCTGGAATGCATTTCAATTAACAGGTGTGCCTGGTTCAAAGTTAATTTGTGGAATTTCTTTCCGTCTTAATGTGTTTGAGCAAATCAGTTGTGTTTAGACAAGGTATGGGTGGTAAAGAACAAGTCCATATTATGGCAAGAACAGCTCAAATAAGCAAACAGTCCATCATTACTTTAAGACATGAAGGTCAGTCAATGCGGAACATTTCACAAACTTTAAAAGTTTCTTCAAGTGCAATCACAAAAACCATCAAGTGCTATGATGAGACTGGCTCTCCTGAGGACCGCCACAGGAAAGGAAGACCCAGAGTTACCTCTGCTGCAGAGGATACGTTCATTAGAGTTAACAGCAGCCAACAAAAATGTTTCAAGTAACAGACACATCTCAACATCAACTGTTCAGAGGAGACTGCGTGATTCAGGCCTTAATGGTCGAATTGCTGCCAAGAAACAACTACCAAAGGACACCAATAAGAAGAAGAGACTTGCTTGGGCCAAGAAACACGATCAATAGACATTAGACCGGTGGAAATCTGTCCTTTGGTCTGATGAGTCCAAATTTGAGATTTTTGGTTCCAACCGCCGTGTCTTTGTGAGATGCGGAGTAGGTGAACAGATTATGTGTGATTCCCACCGTGAAGCATGGAGAAGGTGGTGTGATGGTGACACTGTTGGTGATTTATTTATAATTCAAGGCACACTTAACCAGCATGGCTACCACAACATTCTGCAGTGATACGCCATCCCATCTGGTTTGCGCTTAGTGGGACTATCATTTGTTTTTCAACAGAACAATGACCCAAAACCCACCTCCAGGCTGTGTAAGGGCTATTTGACCAAGAAGGAGAATGATGGAGTACTGCATCAGATAACCTGGCCTCCACAATCACCCGGACTCAACCCAATTGAGGTGGTTTGGGAGGAGTTGGACCGCATGAGAAAAGGAAAAGCAGCCAACAAGTGCTCAGTATATGTGGGAATTCCTTCAAGACTGGTTTATAACCATTCCAGGTGAAGCTGGTTGAGAGAATGCCAAGAGTGTGCAAAGTTGTCATGGCTAATTTGAAGAATGTAAAATATATTTTGATTTGTTTAACACTTTTTTGGTTACTACATGATTCCATGTGTTATTTCATAGTTTTGATGTCTTCACTATTATTCTACAATGTAGAAAATAGTAAAAAATAAAGAAAGAAAAATCACTGAATGAGTAGGTGTGTGCAAACTTTTGACTGTTACTGTATATGTTTGGTTTCACATTGGTTGTGGGAACGAATCCATATGTTTCCTGACCGGTAAAACTGAACGTTTTTTAAACTTTATGAGAATGTTTTATTTTTAAGTTGCAGGGAGGTTATGAGAATCTTTTACTCTGGTTCCTTGAAAGTTTTCCTGGGAGGTTTTATTAAAGCTCTGAGAATGGAAATTATAGGTTATTTGTAGGTGTTTTAATAACTTCCTTAAACATTTCACAAAATGTTTCATTATCACTGCTAGCTTATTGTGGGTTAAATTTTTTGAAATCCAAGCACAGATAGGACACATGAAAATCCATTTCCTTAACATTTCCTGAAGCAATAATTATGCAAACACGTTCATTTTTTATTGTGACACACCATCAGTGAGATTTGAACCTATAATCTTCTGTTCTCTATCCATGGAATTAGTCCACTGCACCACTAGGATGGAGCTAGCATGTCATGCAAGCACTCATTAAGATCAGGTGTGATCAGGTGTTGTGTTCATTTCATGTTAATTAATTCTGTGTTCCCTGTCCAAAATGTCCACCCCATTATAGCTGATTATAAATTCATAATAATACATATATTATCACCTATTAGTGGGCAATTAGTGGGCACGGCCAACACACCTGAACACCATTAACAAGATAGAGGATAGAGAGAGTTTTGTTGATGCTGAGGACGGAATGTAAATTTAAATCTCTGAATGTTACGAAAGTGTTCTTATGTTTTTTATGGAAAGTTTTCTTCACGTTCTGAAAACAGAATGTATGTTTTTAAATAACATTCTTAGAACGTTCTCTGAACGTTACAACATTTTGGTTCTCGGGAACAATTTGAGAACATGTTTTTAAATAGAACCATGAGGAAACCTGTAGGAAACGTAATTGCTGAAGTACTGAAATTCCCACAGAAGAACATTGTTTCTTAATGTTCTTGGAACAATTTGAGAACATTACTTTAACCCTCCTGTTGTGTTCATTTCATGTTAATTAATTCTGTGTTCCCGGTACAAAATGTCCACCCCAATATAGCGGATTAAAAGTTCATAATAATACATATATTATCACCTAATGTTGTGTTAGTCTTTTTATCTTAAGTTCTTGTGAACATTATACGTTTTGAACTTCTATTTGCTATTTATGGCCTGTAGGTCTCTTTGACCTGAGCTCATACAACTCGTTTTTTAGTTTAAAAAAAGCATAATGTATGGATTATTTTGACTATAGCAAATACTCAGATGAAACATATTGTGCTATTTATAACAGACTACTTTGTGTCAAAGTTTAACAAGGACATTTGTTTTGAAACCATTTCACATTTTTAAATAGTGACAGGATTTTATGTCATCACCCCGGGGTATTATCACGCCCTGACCTTAGAGATCCTTTATTCTCTATTTTGGTTAGCTCGGGTGTGACTAGGGTGCACATTCTAGTTTCTTTATTTCTAGATTGGCTTGGTATGGTTCCCAATCAGAGGCAGCTGTCTATCGTTGTCTCTGATTGGGGATCATATTTAGGCAGCCTTTTCCCACCTGTTTGTTGTGGGATCTTGTTTTTGTATTGTTGCCTTTGAGCACGACAAAGCTGCACGTTCGTTTCTTTGCTCTTTATTGTTTTTGTGCTGGTTCTCATAATAAAGATGATGAACCCAAACCACGCTGCATTTTGGTCCGATTCTTACAACAACGTTCGTGACAGGTATGGCGTATCTCGTTGGCCCTGGGGTCATCCTGATAACATTTTCAGCCGACAGCCGACCTCTCCTCTCAGGTGGGGATGAAGACCAGGACAAATTCCCATTCTTTGACTGGAATGTAACAACAACCTCAGCAGGGCCCTCTTTCTCATCACTGGTTGTCTCTTGGTCTGGACACTTCCTCCTCTAATGCATCTTCATTGTCAGTTTCCTGGCCTCTCTCCTCACCAGTGTCATGATCAAAGATATGAGCCTCACATACAGTATATCGTTTGGTCATTGTGCTGTTGTGAATTGTGAGCAAGGCCTCAAAAAAGCTTTATATACCAGATATACCAAACAAACATGCATGTGGGGGTCTGGGAGAGGAAGTGTGTCCATCTGATGAATGGGCATGTGCCTGAACTCAATTATATACACTAATTGTAGTCTCACCCATTAATTTCTAATGACCGGTCATTTTTGACCGGGAACACCACAGGTGTACAAAAGTTAAATAAAACAGCCAAAATGTTCTTAAAATTTTTTTTGTGTTCAGATGCCCTGTGTGGGCACAAAGTCATGGAACCTTATGACAATCAGATTAAATGAACTACATTTTTCAGAGAGAAAACTTGTAAATCGGTCCAATTCGACCAGAACACAGCAGGAGGGTTAAATGGAACCATGTAGGAAACGTTATAATGAAGTAATGAAATTCCTGAAGAAGAAAGTTTTTTCTTAACATTCAATTTGAGAACATTCCCAATGTCACGTTCTGACCTTAGTTCCTTTTTTATGTCTTTATTTTAGTTTGGTCAGGGCGTGAGTTGGGGTGGGCATTCTATGTTGTTTTTCTATGTTTTGTTCTGTAGGTAATTTTCTATGTGTTTGGCCTAGTATGGTTCTCAATCAGAGGCAGGTGTCAGTCGTTGTCTCTGATTGGGAGCCATATTTAGGTAGCCTGTTTTTCATTGTGTTTTGTGGGTGATTATTTTCTGTTCTGTGGTTTGCTTCACCGTACAGGACTGTTCGTTTGTCGTTTTATTGTTTTTGTTCAGTGTTCAGTATTCTTATTAAAACAATATGGACACTTACCACGCTGCGCATTGGTCCTCCTCTTCTTCCACCCACGACGAGCGTTACAGAATCACCCACCAACCAAGGACCAAGCAGCGGGGTATCGGGCAGCAGCGAGTTCTGGACTCCTGGACATGGGAGGAGATTTTGGACGGAAAAGGACCCTGGGCACAGGCTGGGAAATATCGCCGCCCCAAGGCAGAGCTGGAGGCAGCGAAAGCTGAGCGGCGGCGATATGAGGAGGCAGCACGGCAGCGCGACAGGCACGAGAGGCAGCCCCCCCAAAACAAATTGGGGGGGGGCACACGGGGAGTGTGGCAGAGTCAGGTTGGAGACCTGAGCCCACTCCTCGTGCTTATTGTAAGCAGCGCGTTACTGGTCAGGCACCGTGTTATGCGGTTAAGCGCACGGTGTCGCCAGTACGCGCCCATAGCCCGGTGCGCTATAGGACTGCCCCCCGAAAGTGTCATGCGAGTGTGGGCATCCAGCCAGGGCGTATTGTGCCGGCTCAGCGTGTCTGGTCTCCGGTACGCCGTTTCGGTCCAGGGTATCCTGCGCCGGCTCTGCGTGCTGTGTCTCCGGGGCGCTGGGAGGGTGCAGTGCGTCCTATGCCTGCGCTCCGCTCGTGCCGGGCGAATGTGGGAATTGAACCTAAGGGAGAGGTGCGCGTAGGATGCACCAGATCTCCAGTGACCCACAGCCCGGTTCAACCTGTGCCTGCAATCTGGAGGGTCCGGGCTAGAGTAGTCATCCAGCCTGGGGGAGTGGTGCTAAGGCTGCGCACCAGAGCTCCAGTGCTCCCCCACAGCCCGGTCCTTCCGGTGCCTCCTCCAAGCACCAGGCCTCCTGTAGGTCTCCCCAGCCTGGTGGGTCCTGTGGCAGCCCCACGCACCAGGCTTTCTCTCCGTCTCCTCCCTCCAGGTTCTCTCTCCAAGCCAGAGCCGCCCGTCTGTACTGAGCCGCCCGAGCCGCCCGTCTGTCCTGAGCCGCCCGTCTGTCCTGAGCCGCCCGTCTGTCCTGAGCCGCCCGTCTGTCCTGAGCCGCCCGAGCCGCCCGTCTGTCCTGAGCCGCCCGAGCCGCCCGTCTGTCCTGAGCCGCCCGAGCCGCCCGTCTGTCCTGAGCCGCCCGTCTGTCCTGAGCCGCACGAGCCGCCCGTCTGTCCTGAGCCGCCCGAGCCGCCCGTCTGTCCTGAGCCGCCCGAGCCGCCCGTCTGTCCTGAGCCGCCCGAGTCGCCCTTCAGTCCGGAGCCGCCCGAGCCGCCCTTCAGTCAGGAGCCGCCCTTCAGTCAGGAGCCGCCCGAGCCGCCCGTCTGTCCTGAGCCGCCCGTCTGGCCCGAGCCGCCCGTCTGTCCTGAGCCGCCAGAGCCGCCCGTCTGTCCTGAGCCGCCCGAGCCGCCCGTCTGTCCTGAGCCGCCCGAGCCGCCCGTCTGTCCTGAGCCGCCCGAGCCGCCCTTCAGTCCGGAGCCGCCCGAGCCGCCCTTCAGTCAGGAGCCGCCCGAGCCGCCCGTCTGTACTGAGCCGCCCGAGCCGCCCGTCTGTCCTGAGCCGCCCGAGCCGCCCGTCTGTCCTGAGCCGCCAGAGCCGCCCGTCTGTCCTGAGCCGCCCGAGCCGCCCGTCTGTCCTGAGCCGCCCGTCTGTCCTGAGCCGCCCGAGCCGCCTGTCTGTCCTGAGCCGCCCGAGCCGCCCGTCTGTCCTGAGCCGCCCGAGCCGCCCGTCTGTCCTGAGCCGCCCGAGCCGCCCTTCAGTCCGGAGCCGCCCGAGCCGCCCTTCAGTCAGGAGCCGCCCTTCAGTCAGGAGCCGCCCGAGCCGCCCGTCTGTCCTGAGCTGCCCGAGCCGCCCGTCTGTCCTGAGCCGCCCGAGCCGCCCGTCTGTCCTGAGCCGCCCTTCAGTCCGGAGCCGCCCGAGCCGCCCTTCAGTCAGGAGCCGCCCTTCAGTCAGGAGCCGCCCGAGCCGCCCTTCAGTCAGGAGCCGCCCGAGCCGCCCTTCAGTCAGGAGCCGTCCGAGCCGCCCTTCAGTCAGGAGCCGCCCGAGCCGCCCTTCAGTCAGGAGCCGCCTGAGCCGTCCTTCAGTCAGGAGCCGCCTGAGCCGCCCTTCAGTCAGGAACCGCCTGAGCCGCCCGTCAGTCCAGAGGCGCCCGTCAGTCCAGAGGCGCCCGTCAGTCCAGAGGCGCCCGTCAGTCCAGAGGCGCCCGTCAGTCCAGAGGCGCTCCTCAGTCCAGTGGTGCCCTCTACTAGGGTCTCCAATCCGGAGTCGGTGGCGAGGGTCGGTCGCTACTCCTAAGGTGCCACATAAGTGGGCCGAGACTATGGTGGAGTGGGGTCCACGTCCCGCTCCATAGCCGCCACCGCGGTAAATGCCCACCCAGACCCTCCCCTATAGGTTCAGGTTTTGCGGCCGGAGTCCGCACCTTTGGGGGGGGGGGGGGTACTGTGTCTGTGTTTGCGCCATACGGGGCTGTTTCGATTTTCATTTGTTCATTCACTTTGTTATTTTGTATTTTTGTAGTGTTCAGTTTTTCATATTAAAATGGACACTTACCACGCTGCACATTGGTCCAATATCTCTTACTCCTCGTCAGAAGAAGAGGAAAGTCGTTACACCCAATGACAAACCATTTGGAGAAGGTTCCTAGAACATTACTAACATTGAAATAAAATGTAACCATGGTTGAACTTTTAGGAAACATTCTGTTAAGGAAATGAAACACCAAGAATTGTATTATAATTTTTTTGTCATGTTCCTTAAATGTGCTGAGAATGTTCCAAAGCCAAGCAACTATCCTGCACCATTCCCAGAAAGTTGTGGGAAGGTTGTGTGTAAAATAACCATAGGACAGACCACGCTCTCACCAAGCTCTATGAAACATCTGGTTCTTAGAATGCGTGTTAGCTGGAAAGCTTTTTTTATGTCCATATTTGCAGAAAACTGCATGTAGAATCATTAGATAGGTTTTACAGCATAGACCGGCATTTTTCTCTTCGCACACTGGCAGTGGACAAAATAATAACTTTTGGGGTTTAAAGTGGTAATCAGCAGTAGAAACAATAACAAAGCCAGCTCCTCACCCCTGGTTCTGTAAAAAGCAGAGGGATGGGGCTGGAGAAATGTAATCACTCTCAAATTCATAGGCAGAGCTATGGATGCAAGAATTGACCATCCATGATATCAAAATGATGGTTTTAACCATGTTTTGAGGCTATACAGTGTTTGTTTACATGTTCTTTGTTTACAAACATTGGAGTAAAACAAGCTTATATTTTGGGTTCTGATGGGCTACGACAGTTGAACTGAGCTCATGAGGCATTTGCAAGTTATATTCTTCAAGAATCAATGTGCACATATAATTCATTTATAAGTCCAAAAATGAATGTAGCAACTGCCGATTGCCCATTTAAAGTCAGCCAGTCTGTTTATGAAACCGGTCAGCTGAAATAAGACTAGTCAAAAATCCCCCAAATATATTTTTTTATGTTGTTTTACCACCATAGACCAGTCACAACTAGTTTCATGCAATTAGCTCCAGGTGCTCATGAAGTCAAATAACCAAGAGGGAAATATATTTAACCCTCTCTTTCTCTCCCCTCCTTCCTAGATGGGGTTCCCGTGAAAACTGAGAGGGAAGAGTATGACGACAATGACGATCAGTACCCCAAGAGTGAAGAAGAAGGTGAACGAGACAATTACCTTTATGAAGAAGAGGAAGAAGAGGAGAAGGAAGGGGATGAGGAAGACGAAGGAGAAGAAGAGGGGGAAGGGGAGGAAGAGGGAGAAACCCTTAACGAACCACAGGACCTGTCTCTGGCAGATTATGTAAAGTATGAGAGCACAGACCCGCAGGACGCCCACACCAACTCCTCGTTGTACGCAGCAGAACCTCGCAGCCAGGCAGCAGGCAAGCTCAACTGTGACATCTGTGGCCTGTCCTGCGTCAGCATCAATGTGCTGCTCGTGCACAAGCGAAGCCACACCGGTGAGCAGAGTAACACAGCCAAACCAACCCTGATCTTAAATAATGGTGTTTTTTGTTATATAACACTGTGGCATTGTGGCTTTGATAAACTTAGTAGATCAAGGTGTTTGATTATAAGATTTGTGTTTCAATATGTACAGTGACTCATGCGTTACACTTTGAATGGACACATCTGACTTTACATGTACTCTACATTTCTTGCCCTAGTACTGATAAAATGCCATTTCAACATCTGCTATAACACAGTAATTACACTTCACTCAATGGTCTGCTTTATTAGACGTGTGGAACAAACCAAGTGTTACTCCTATTTAGTCACAGTACTACTGAGTAATACATACCAGTAAACGTACCACAGTAGCTCAACTATATGCTACATAACTACTGTATCAGTAAGTCTTGGCAGTGTTGACAGAGTTTCTCCATGACATAGGATCCTTCGGTTTTTTCCTACACCCAGGTGAACGTCCATTCCACTGCAGCCAGTGTGGTGCCTCCTTCACCCAGAAGGGAAACCTGCTTCGCCACATCAAACTGCACTCCGGGGAGAAGCCCTTCAAGTGCCCTATGTGCAGCTACGCCTGCCGCAGACGAGACGCCCTCAGCGGACACCTGCGCACTCACTCAAGTACCTATCCACCATCTGTGTGCCACCTGCGTTTACATATGTATGACCACACATGCATATTATAATAACACAAACTCAGTTATTTTCCACCTGTTCGCACTTACTCACACACGTACACAAAATATATGTGTACACATGCAAACACACACACACGTAGGTACCTATAACCTGTCTGCACACAGTTATTTAGATATACCACTTCACGTTGGGGCTGTCAGTGACGCTCATTTAAAGGAGGTTCTTGAGGCCTCCTGAGTGGCGCAGACCCAGGTTCATTTTCCGGGCTGTGCCACAACCGGCCATAGCCGGGAGTCCCATATTTATTTATATTTTTTTATTTATCCGTTATTTTACCAGGTAAGATGACTGAGAACACGTTCTCATTTACAGCAACGACCTGGGGAATAGTTACAGGGGAGAGGAGGGGGGTGAATGAGCCAATCGTAAACTGGGGATTATTAGGTGACCGTGATGGTTTGAGGGCCAGATTGGGAATTTAGGGTGTGAGGACGGAGCACAATTGGCCCAGCGTCGTCCAGGTTAGGGGAGGGTTTGGCCGGTGGGGCTTTACTTGGCTCATCGCGCTCTAGCGACTTCTTGTGGCGGGCCGGCGGTTGCCAGTTGAACGGTGTTTCCTCTGACACATTGGTGCGGCTGGCTTCCGGGTTAAGCTGACGGGTGTTAAGGAGCGCGGTTTGGCGGATCGTGTTTCGGAGGACGCATGACTCCACCTTCGCCTCCCGAGCCCATTGGGGAGTTGCGGCGATGAGACTAGATTTTAAAAAAATGGGAGAAAAAGGGGGTAAAATACAACAACAACAAAAATAAAGGAGGTTCTTGCAGAGATTGTAGTTGCCCCATTATTTAACAACAGCCTCAGTAAGCAAAGTGTATGATGGTTTGAAGTGGGAGTTTGTAGTTTTAACTGAAACTCTTTTCTCACAGTAGAGAAGCCCTACAAGTGCAACCACTGCGGTCGCAGTTACAAGCAGCGCAGCTCTCTTGAAGAGCACCGAGAGAGGTGCCATGTGTACATCCAGAACAAAGGCAACGCTGAGAGAGGTGAGAGGCCCCGGGACACTCCTACATACCCTCTGTTACACACACACACACTTCAGACACCACACATATACACACTTACACAAACGCACTTTAGAAATACACACATATACACTTTACTCATGCAAACACACACACACACACACACACACACACACACACACACACACACACACACACACACACACACACACACACACACACACACACAACATTCACAGGCACTCACTTACACTCAGATGTGTGCACATTCTGTTATCTACTCACACATTTGTGCACACACGCATACACACATACACATTTGCTGGCTGCAGAGTTGTGTAGCTTCATTCCATTGAGTTCATGGTCGTAAGTTAGCCCACCATTAGAGCTAAATAGGTTGTGGCTGTTTCTGTGGGAGACGTTGTGATGTAAGGACACCAGAGGGGAAGTCAGTCAGAAGAGATGTAGGACAAATGTCTCAGTGTCGTGATCTGACTGCACACCCCCCAGAAATCTGTTTGCCTGCCATGGTGGACAGCCAAGACGGTTGCGACACAAACAATACTCTGTTGTTTTGTGGTCGGTTAAATGTCGTAAGTACGGCAGATAGATAGCGTGTGGTGAGGAAGCACATCCTCGACCTGCGGTCTTCCTCCTGCAGGCCTCACTAGTCGATGAGGCAAAACACCAGGAAGTGAGGTCACAGGCTTTGTTATCTTGGCTGCGATCAATTTTTCATTGGTTTCTCTGAGGGTGAGTTTCATTTTAAAGTCATTTTGTTTGTTAGTCCTGTAAAAGAAAAAGATCATTTCACAACCTCAAATGCTCGAGGCAGTGGACAGTTGCAGCACCGTGGACAGAAAGCACACTCTCTGTCCCTACTGTACCTCTGTACTGCTAAGAGTCCTCTCTCTCTCTCTCTCTCTCTGTGTATCTCTCAGCCGGTGAGGACACCCACGTGTCCAGGACTACTCACATGGGCACGGAGCGCGCTCTGCTCCTGGACAGGTTGGCGAGCAACGTAGCCAAACGCAAGAGCTCTATGCCACAGAAGTTCACTGGTAAGACCAGTCTGACTCATTCCTCACTTACAGTTCAACTGTCTCGCAGGTTGTCACCTTGGTAGGGTTAACTAGGCATGGGCGAGTGTGTGGGCGGTAAAAACCGTGGATGTTTTAAAAGATATATATATATATAATCATTCAAACAAAATTAGCAATTGCAATTTTGATTTGATGATTACTTTGTGACTAGACTGATGGTTGATTACTCTTTTGAGAAATTGCTCATTTGGTAATTCAATAGCAATTTGATTAATTGTATGTCTGTGTGTAATGGGTCTCTGATTACTGGCTTCATTGCTGCACCTGTCAGGTTTTTACAATAATTTGACCCCTTGCTACTTGCTGCTGCTGCTATTATTGTATTAGTGTTGCATTTAATTAAAACAAATATAAGTTTTAAGTGTATCATATCGTTGTCTGTCTAAGCTACATGTCTGTCTGTCTGTCTCTTTCGCTGTCTCTCTCTATCTGTCTATCTGTCTCTCTATCTATGCAGTACTCCTGTCCCCCCTTGCTTTGCTTGCAAAGCAGGAATTTTGGGCAGAATGGCAGCCTCATCTGCTGCACCGCGCCATAGGGTGGTAGACCACTGCCCTAATTTCCCTGCCTGATGTATATGTTAGGTGGGTATGGTTAACCACGCATAGGAATAGAATGCCAATAACATGAAGCAATCGTGGGAAATGTGCCTTTTGCACACTGGAACTCTCTCACACACAAACTGACAAGTATAAACATCCAAGTTGTAGTGCTTCATTGAATTGAAACGTCTACACTACTACTACTGCTGAGTGTTTGAAAAGCGTCAGTTTCAGTAAATGAGTGATTTGTCATCACGTTGACTTCCCAAACCCTAAGGCGTTGTATCCATTTCCTATACCCAGGTCACACTTTCTTGTCAAGCGTCTCCGCTTATCATAAAGTGTTTAGTTTCAGAATTCGAGTCGCTGCAAAGAAACAGCAAAGCGTCTGGCCTAAAGAGATCCTCCTATCACCCATCACCCTGACAAATGAACTGAAATCTTGCAATATAACGACCACAGGAGGAAAAGAGAGGTGGTGTGTTCGACCACATTGTTGAAAACAGGCGAGAGCGCGAAACGTGAGCAGATGCCTCCGTCTCCTCTTGTGGTGGAACAGCAGCTGCAGCAGTGGAGACTGAGAGGCCTCTTCGTCTCCTCCTCGTCTCTGTGTCTGTCCTAAATGGCACCCTATTCCCTATAGTTCACCAAATGGCACCCTATTCCATAATGCACTATATAGAGAACAGGGTGACGTTTGGGACACAGATTCTCTGTCCTGTCACGCCCTCTTAGTGTTGTTCTGTGGTAAGAAGCTTGTTTATCTACAGGGTCAGCGTCTGCCTGCTAGTTCTCTATTGTACGAGCTATCAAGATTTCAATTGTACAGAATGTGCTTTTTTTCTTCAAGTGTGACCAAGCTTGCTCTTTTGCTGCTGAAGCTCCTTATAGTTAGGTGGCTATAGGTGGCTATCTTGTGGCTCCCTCTCCACTGCACATCTCTGGCTCTTTTCTGTCAGCGAAATGGTTACTGCAGAGCCATTTATATAGAGATATATGTATATATATGGTCATATGTATATACTGTATATAGAGAAATACAGTTGATGTATTTTTGGCTCTGGGTTAATGCACAGTGCTGAGTGAGTGAGTGCTGAGGTGTCTCTCTCTGTGTGGGTGATCCAGGGGACAACGGCGTGTGTCTGGACCTGAGCTTCAACAGGGAGTTGATCCACCGCTCTGACGTCATGGACCCTCCCCTCACCTCCCCAGGATCCGAGAACCACCACATCCACCAGCCCCTCTACACAGGCCAGGACCCTGACTCTGCCTCCCCCCACAGGGCCTACCCCATCCCCCTGAGCCGCGCTGACATGAGCCCCCTGGCCCTCACCAATGGTCACAAGCTGGAGCAGCAGCAGAGCACCGGTCTCGCCTACCTGCCCCGGCCCAACCAGGGCCACCCTAGCATGGACTCACTCCAAGCCGATCGGGCCCAGCTCTCCCAGCCTCTCATCTACAACCTGGGGCACCTGATGGGGCCCAGTCCCCACAACAGCCTCTCACACCCCCATACCCAGGCCCACGCGCTCCCCATGCCCCCCCTAGAGGCTCTGAGGGTGGTAAGGAGCGAGGGGGAGGTAGGGGTTGGGGTAGGTACAGGAGCGGGGGCGGTGTACCCCTGCGGTCACTGCAGGGTGTGGTTTCTGGACTACGTCATGTTCACCATCCACATGGGCTGCCATGGCTTCCGTGACCCACTGGAGTGCAATGTATGTGGCCACCGCAGCCGGGACCGCTACGAGTTCTCCTCACACATTGCACGTGGCGAGCACCGCCTGGAGTTGAAGTAGTGTAGACACACATGTGCACGTGAACACACACATACACCCATACATGTAGTCAGACTCCTAAACGGAATAATGCATACACATTTATACACTTACACACATGAATTGTGTATATACATTATATACACACAAAAAGTATCTCAGGGACTTTCCTTTTTGTTTTTAATTAGCACCAGTATTACCACACACAAACACAAAGAAATGTAGCATTTCAGTAAAGTAGCATTTAAAATGTTTTATAGAGTTTATTTTTCCATCTAAAATGATGGAAATGTATGTTTTATGTGGGACTACATTTTATTCTGCTTCACTAAGCCACGGAATAACTTAAAAAAAAAATATATTGTTTCTTTTCTTTTTGATGACTATTCAACAAAAGTGTCAATAGTGTCAATAGAAGTGGTAATAGGCAGTCAATATTTGGCATTACCTTTGCCATGCCTGCTGCTTTTAGGATGTGATAAACTACAGTATGTCCAAATGTCCTCTGTATGTACAGCAGTAGTAGTAGGACATAGTACTGAGTACATTTTACGTTCACTGTAAGCTGACTGACAGACTCTGCTGTACATTTGTTTTCCTGTTAACTGTGCTGAGGTTCGAAAATAAAAAAAGAGAATTAAAGCTAATGTGTGGACTGTACCTTGTGAAAGAAGTAGCAAGCGTCACTACAGACAAATACGTCTTCTTAATAGTCTATGTGCAAAAAAAAACAAAAAAACGATCCTTATGATCTCAAAGGTCATGTGTCTCGTTTTAGGCTGTGGTTTGAGAAGTTCACAGCTTCAAAGAAAGACAGCACTTCACAATACACTCCCCTCTTCACAACTCCTCAAAGTCAAACTGTTTCTCTGTCCTGGATTTCAATTTACAGTATTTATCTAGCGCTCCCAGAAGTTAAGGAGATGTTGTGCTGTGAACACGTGCTGTGAGAGACTGCTCTGTAGACATGTTCTGTGGCTCTGCTTATTGCACAAGTAGACAGTCATTAATAAAGAGCATGTAGGATTGATAGTAGGAATTATAATTTATTGCTGCTTGATTATTTTTCATTAATACCAATGTTTCAGCTGTGTTTTATGTACATACAGTGTGACTTTAATGGGGAACTGTGCTTGCATGTAAAAGTTGGCTAAAGATATGGCAGGTGGGAGCAAAATGTAAAAACACACTTGATTTGATTTGGGGGAATGTTCCAATCACCTTATGGGATTTTGAGATCCATTGTCCAACCCGGAGGCTGGTGCAATTCACTGATAGATATCATTCTGCTTTTGTGGCTAAAGCAGGTCACTACTGTGGTTCGTCACCCAGTCAATAGTCTTGCTCTCCTGCTACGCTATACGTCTTCAGTTCAAATCAATATGAAACTAGAAGTCTGGCACACAGTAAGCAATTCCCAAAGGGCAGAAGGTCCCTTAGGAAAGAACTTGCCTACCCCAATCCAGATAAGAAATACTCAAACCAATCGAAACTGCTTATGTCCACCTTCACCTGAGTATCAATCAGTCACACCAGTAACCTTAGGGCCAACTCACATACCTCATGACAACAGGTGTAGACTAACAGTGAAATGCTTACTTACAGATTTTCCCAACAACACGGAGAGAAGAAAATTGAAATTATAGAAAAATACAAAAATAATAACACAAGGAATAAATACACAATGAGTAATGATAACTTGGCTATTTACACGGGGTACCAGTACCGAGTCATTGCGCAGAGGTAAGAACGAGGTCATGGAGTTAGATATGTACATATAGCTAGACTAATCAGACTCCCTAGTCGTATCAGTAACAGTAAGCAGGCAATAAGTTGACGAGCCAGCCACATATCAGACAGACCAGGGACACAGTCAGTCACGACTCACTGCTCGGGCCGGCGTCAGACCACCAGAAGAGGTGTGATTCTCATCCAGCTGCTGACATCTCTTTATCTGTCCTTTCCATCAGCACTCATTTCCCCTTTCTCTCTCTCTCTCTCTCTCTCTCTCTCTCTCTCAATTTAGAGTTAAGTGAAGAGACTTGATACTTCTAAAGCAGGCTGTGCTCTCAATGAATATGCCCAGATATGCTTATCAGGTTGTTTATTGTAAAGATGACAGGTTTGTATGTCTCTGCATTGAAAACAATGATGCTAAGTATATATTTTTCCATGTTGAGAGTAAACTGTAATAGAAACAACAGAACTGACTCCTAAGTTGAAAGGGGAGTATAGAAGGGTAGAGAGGTGGGGTGGGTGTCAATGGTAGAAAAGCATACATCCAGTCATTGTTACTTCCCTTGTTTGATGACCCAGTCTTTTGTCTAACTTTCTCCATCTGCCCAAGTGTCCCTGTAAAGTTCCCTGTCTCCCTGTCTTCTACAAGTTTAAAACAAGTTACCCAGCAGCAATTTACTTACACAGAGAGCAGTGGAGGCTGCTGAGAGGAGAACTGCTCATAATATTGTCCAGAACAGAGCAAATGGGATGGCATTAAACACCTGGAAACCATGTGTTTGACGTATTTGATACCATTCCACTGATTCCACTCCAGCCATTACCACAAGCCAGTTCTCCCCAATTAAGGTGCCAACAGCCTCCTGTGAGAGACAGAAGTAATACATTGACCATGGAGAACATACGATGCACAATGGAATAGGGCTCACAGTGACATCTACTGACTGAATCAAGGTCTAACTTATTTTCATCCAAGAAATTGCTTTGATTGATAATTACACAAATAAAGAGTTTGAGAAGAATATTGATAGTTCACAAAAAATCACAAAAGTAATTATTTCCATAAATAGTTTTCAAGGTAAGGAAACAAATGTGTAATTTTGTAATTTAGGTGAACTATCCCTTTAATATCCCTGTGGTCCATTTTATTGGCTGGGGGCTATTGTTCTGTTAAAATTAGGAACCTTGCTCAATTTAGATTTCTAGCATGCATTTCCTACTATGTCCACTCAAATCATTGTTTTCAGTTTCAGTTTGACCTAGTAGGGAGGATTGGGTTGTTTCTGGACTCAGACATGATTTCTATGAAGTCAGATGGTTCATCAAGACCTGCCTATATAAAGGGAAATCCCACTGTGTCCACGAAGATGTACAAACTGAACTTTCTCAACAAGGTCAGTTATCAGTGAAACAGCCACGCTTGAATCATTTTGAGGATCTTCCAGTTTCAAGAATTTTAAGAGAAAACATCAACATGGGTGAGCTTTATTCAGCTCTATCATGAATTCTGCATAATATTGTAGTTGTAATTTTTCTAAAACCAGTTAATAAAAGATCCTGTCATATCTTTCTGTATTTGTAGGATGTGAATTGCCTGTGTGTGTAGTAGAACTCTCTAAACATTGTGTCTGGAATATAAGCCCACAGCATGGCTTATTGAAAAATAACCATCAATGATTATGTTGTGGTATGAGTTAGTATGCACTCAAATAATAAATAATTGTCTTTATTTTAGCAAATCGTTACGGCGACATTAGGAGAGTTGACACTACCGGTGCCTCATGGGCAACAGCAAATGCTGACGGGAAAGGTTCCAGTGGGATGTGGTTTCTGACAACTGTTATATATACAATACCAGTCAAAAGTTTGGACACACCTACCCATTCAAGAGTTTTTCTTTATTTTTACTATTTTCTACATTGTAGAATAATAGCGAAGACATCAAAACTATGAAATAACACAAAAAAAGTGTTAAACAAATCAAAATATATTTGATATTTGATATTCTCCAAAGTAGCCACCCTTTTCCTTGATGACAGCTTTGCACACTCTTGGCATTCTCTCAACCAGCTTCATGAGGAATGCTTTTCCAACAGTCTGGAAGGAGTTCGCACAAATGCTGAGCACTTGTTGGCTGCTTTTCCTTCACTCTGCTGTCCAACTCATCCCAAACCATTTCAATTGGATTGAGGTCGGGTGATTGTGGAGGCCAGGTAATCTCCCGAGTGACGCAGCGGTCTAAGGCACTGCATCTCAGTGCTAGAGGCGTCAGTACAGACACCCTGGTTCGAATCTAGGCTGTATCACAGCCGGCTGTGATTGGGAGTCCCATAGGGCGGCGCATAATTGTCCCAGCGTCGTCCGGGTTTGGCCGGTGTAGGCCGTCATTGTAAATAAGAATTTGTTCTTAACTGACTTGCCTAGTTAAATAAAGGTTGAATTTAAAAAATATATATAATAATCTGAGGCAGCACTCATCACTCTCCTTGGTCAAGTAGCCCTTATACAGCCTGGAGGTGTGTTTTGGGTTATTGTCCTGTTGAAAAACAAATGATAGTCCCACTAAGAGCAAACCAGATGGGATGGTGTATCACTGCAGAATTGTGTGGTAGCCATGCTGGTTAAGTGTGCCTTGAATTCTAAAGAAATCACAGACAGTGTCACCAGCAAAGCAGCCCCACACCAGCACACCTCCTCCTCCATGCTTCACGGTGGGAACCACACATGCAGAGATCATCCGTTCACCTACTCTGCGTCTCACAAAGACACGGCGGTTGGAGCCAACAATCTCAAATTTGGACTAAGCAGACCAAAGGACAGATTTCCACCTGTCTAATGTCCATTGCTCGTGTTTCTTGGCCAAAGCCAGTCTCTTCTTCTTATTGGTGTCTTTAGTAGTGGCTTCTTTGTGGCAATTCGACCATAAAGGCCTGATTCACGCAGTCTCCTTTGAACAGTTGATGTTGAGATGTGTTTGTTACTTGAACTCTGTGAAAAATGTATTTGCGCTGCAATCTGAGGTGCAGTTAACTCTAATGAATTTATCCTCTGCAGCGGAGGTAACTCTGGGTCTTCCTTTCCTGTAGCGTTCCTCATGAGAGCCAGTTTCATTATAGCGCTTGATGGTTTTTGCGACTGCACTTGAAGAAACTTGAAAAGTTCTTGATATTTTCCAGATTTACTGACCTTCATGTCTTAAAGTAGTGATGGACTGTCATTTCTCTTTGGTTATTTGAGCTGTTCTTGCCTTACCAAATAGGGCTGTCTTCTGTATACCACCCCTACCTTGTCACAACACAACTGATTGGCTCAAACGCATTCATTTTAGAAGGAAAGAAATTCCACAAATTAACTTTTAACAAGGCACACCTGTTAATTTAAACGCATTCCAGGTGACTACCTCATGAAGCTGGTTGAGAGAATGCCAAGAGTGTGCAAAGCTGTCACCAAGGCAAACGGTGGCTAATTTGAAGAATCTCAAATATTTGTTTAACACTTTTTTGTTGGTTACTACATGATTCCATGTGTGTTATTTCATAGTTTTGATGTCTTGACTATTATTCTACAATGTAGAAAATAGTAAAAAGAAAGAAAGAGCCTGGAATGAGAAGGTGTGTCCAAACTTTTGACTGGTACTGTATGTATAAATTCAGTACACATAAATAATCAATATTGCTAGTCTATATGTGACATGGTTATGTCTTCATTAATGCCCAGGTCTATCTGTGTGTCTCAAGGTGCAGCTTGTTGCAATTATGGGTGGGGCTTGGCTGTTAATTAGCACGTTTTTAGCTTATTCCTGGGCAAGACCTTAACCATGTCACACACACATTCATCTAATAATTCAATGTCATAGAAAAGCAAACACAGAATGGTAATAACATTCTTATTCTTCTTTGCAATCAATTCTCAAGGTGTGTCAGCATCTCATGAAATGGCAAAGCGTGATCGCCCCTACGTGGACAAGTACAAGGGCCGCATCACCAATGCAGGGCAAAAGTATGGAGTGGACCCAGCTGTCCTCGGTGGTGTCATCTCTAGAGTCCAGGGGTGGGACAGGACTGGTCAATGGCTCAGGAGACAATGCAAATGTCCATGGGCTACTACAGGTAATATAAACATTTGCGTGAGAATGAATGTGAGACTCTGGATCAGGGGTTGAAATAACATAATTACAATCATGATTGTATGCAGGTTGTAGAGACGTCATTTGTACACCCATTATTGTAATCTGGTTGTTTAATTTCAAATGTTTTTTTACCCACTGTGCAATTGCTTCCCAGGAGGTCATGTCTAAGTTTTTCTAGGTTGACAAGCGCTGCCACCGTCCACAGGGGGCATGGGACAGTCAGGAGCATATCGAACAAGGCGCACAGATTTTGGCTGGCTTCTATTCAGATGTTGAGAAAAAATATCCTCACTGGACCAAGGAGCAGAAGCTGAAAGGTATTTACTGACCCACTTCTGGATTGAGCTGATGAATCATACATGTTGTAGTACTGTATGCAACTACTAACCTATTGTGTTTGTGTTTTTCAGGGGCGTTGGCAGCCTACAATATGGGACCTGGCAGCATCTCCTCATATGAGCAGGTGGACGCTAAAACCACTGGAGGGGACTATTCAAATCAAATCAAATGTATTTATAAAGCCCTTCTTACATCAGCTGATATCTCAAAGTGCTGTACAGAAACCCAGCCTAAAACCTCAAACAGCAAGCAATGCAGGTGTAGAAGCACGGTGGCTAGGAAGAACTCCCTAGAAAGGCCAGATTCTAGGAAGAAACCTAGAGAGGAACCAGGCTATGAGGGGTGGCTAGTCCTCTTCTGGCTGTGCCGGATGGAGATTATAACAGAACATGGCCAAGATGTTCAAAGATGACCAACAGGGTCAGGGAGAGAGAGAGAGAGAGAGAGAGAGAGAGAGAGAGAGAGAGAGAGAGAGAGAGAGAGAGAGAGAGAGAGAGAGAGAGAGAGAGAGAGAGAGAGAGAGAGAGAGAGAGAGAGAGAGAGAGAGAGAGAGAGAGAGAGAGAGAGAGAGAGAGAGAGAGAGAGAGAGAGAGAGCACATACTTAAATTCACACAGTACACCAGATAAGACAGGAGAAATAGTCCAGATATAACAGACTGACTATTGCCCCCTGACACATAAACTACTGCAGCATAAATACTGGAGGCTGAGACAGGAGGGGTCGGAAGACACTGTGGCCCCATGCGACGATACCCCCGGACAGGGCCAAACAGGCAGGATATAACCCCACCCACTTTGCCAAAGCACAGCCCCCACACCACTAGAGGGATATCTTCAACCACCAACTTACCATCCTGAGACAAGGCCGAGTATAGCCCACAAAGATCTCTGCCACGGCACAACCGAAGGGGGGGCGCCAACCCAGACAGGAAGATCACGTCAGTGACTCAACCCACTCAAGTGACGCACCCCTCCTAGGAACGGCATAGAAGAGCACCAGTAAGCCAGTGACTCAGCCCCTGTAATAGGGTTAGAGGCAGAGAATCCCAGTGGAGAGAGGAACCGGCCAGGCAGAGACAGCAAGGGCGGTTCGTTGCTCCAGTGCCTTTATGTTCACCTTCACACTCCTGGGCCAGACTACACTCAATCATAGGACCTACTGAAGAGATGAGTCTTCAATAAAGACTTAAAGGTTGAGACCGAGTCTGCGTCTCTCACATGGGTAGGCAGACCATTCCATAAAAATGGAGCTCTATAGGAGAAAGCCCTGCCTCCAGCTGTTTGCTTAGAAATTATTGGGACAATAAGGAGGCCTGCGTCTTGTGACCGTAGCGTACGTGTAGGTATGTACGGCAGGACCAAAGATAGGTAGGAGCAAGCCCATGTAATGCTTTGTAGGTTAGCAGTAAACCTTGAAATCAGCCCTTGCCTTAACAGGAAGCCAGTGTAGAGAGGCTAGCACTGGAGTAATACGATCAAATGTAGAATCTAGTCAAGATTCTAGCAGCCGTGTTCAGCACTAACTGAAGTTTATTTAGTGCTTTATCCAGGTAGCCGGAAAGTAGAGCATTGGAGTAGTCTAACCTAGAAGTGACAAAAGCATGGATTAATTTTTCTGCATCACTTTTGGACAGAAAGTTTCTGATTTTTGCAATGTTACGTAGATGGAAAAAAGCTGTCCTTGAAAAAGGCTTGACTATTCCAATGATGTTGTAGCCAGAGCTCAATATTTCAAAAAGCATGGCTATTAAAGTCTCACAGGTTGACTGGCAGTCTGTCATTCCAAGGGAAGAGAATTACATCTTCTGTTTTTGAGTTCTGCTATAATCTCCTATTAAAACTTTGGATTGCAATTGTATGCTCATAAACAATAGTTGTAATCTGTTGTAATCTGTAGGATATTACAGACATTATTGTATTGTTTTTTGCACATGTTTATGCATTAATCTCTAACATTATAGTTCCCTTCACTTTCTGAGAAAGATCATGTAATAAGTCATGTAAGGCTTTGCAGTCTAAGGGTTTACAACAATGCTTTACATTACACATCACACAAGTGCCTAATAAAACGCATTATAAACCTACAACTGTATTTTATTGACCTCTGATTAAGCAACCATCATTATGAGACTTTATAATGCCTCTAGTACAACATACGTTATCTGATTCTGTTTTATGGACTATTAATATGATAATACGTTTTAATATGCCTACATATTGGATATAGTTGTTATAAAGTCTCTAAATAAATCGGCAAAGTAGTTGACCTGGACTACATATTGCTGAATGATATTAACAGTTTCCTCAAACTATGTCTGGATATTCAATTTAGGTTAGTAGGCCTAGACATTTGTGTTTTCTCTGATCCCTAAAGATGGCGCTATGCATTTAAAGTGCTTTTATCCACAGTTCAAAGAGAAGAGGCATGCTTTAGTCTACACCTGTCATTATTGCTTTTCGACAGCAGGAGATCGGGCTGTTTTGTCATTATAATGTAGAAAGGGAGCATATATATTGTCATTGAGCATGGACAACTGAGGACATACAACTTCGAGGGATGGAAATATTGTCATCTTCACACAGTGAGACTATTCTGCAGATGTGGGCATGCGCACTGCGTCGGTTCTACGGGGGACGGGAAGACATCACGGAAAACTCGCTGTACCCGAACCCCACGCTGAAAGTCATTCTTGATTGCAGTGTAGCACGACTACCGACTACCATGTTTGATACACCGTTGAAGTCAGGGACTACTTGACACACTGGCGATTTAAGTCGCCGCAAAACCGTATAAAATACCGTATGGGAACAGTATGCGGGAAATGGTTGGAGGTTGCTGCGTGTGTTCCGATGAGCGAGGCTGGGCTGAAAATCCTCTTGTATACTGTGATGGGCACGGATGCAGCGTCGCTGTGCACCAGGGTAACTAGCTTGCTATATTACAATGTAATTACGCTATTGGGGGAAGGATGGGGTGGTGCGTGCCTACGTGCGTGCGGGTCTGTCTGTGTTTATGTGGGAGGGGGTGTTTTCCTTTAACACGCGTTGACGTGGTGCGAGCGCGAGAGGAGACATATAAAATTACATCAAGCCCTTATGGCGCCGACTAATGCGGTTTTGGTAGAATGGCTATTATTCGATACAAAGTTACGCACCGTTAGGAAGCATTTGCTACTACTGGAGCAGCAGACTTGCTGGCCTATCGGGCCTTGCGGATGAATTGTTTCCTCAACGATATATCCACATTCTTTGTTGACATCTTTGTATCTCAGCAATGCAACAATGTATCCACTCAATATGTCCATGAGTATTGATTTGAATAAGAGCCATTAATTATGATTTAATGTGTAAATATGTACAGTTGTACACACCTTCACAGTATATCCCCCATGGCTTTTATTTGTTGTGTTATGTAGGAGACATCAATAACAATATCGTATGTAGCTGACACACAATACGATCTGAGTTTATAAGCTGTTATTAATGTCAGATTATTATAAATCAGCCTGTCTTGCCAAGTAAAACCACTATGGCTGCATTCAAAACACCACCACTATTTGAAAAAGGTGACCTACATCAATAGCCTATCAATATTTGGATCATCTCAGAGTATTTGTGACAAGAAATCTATAAATCATTGTCACACTTAACTTCATGCCCTGACTATGCCTTCTCTCAATTCAGTGGCCTTGTGGTAAGAGTGTCTGTCCTGAAAAAGTTGGGAGTTTGATTCCCGCCCGAGTCATACCAAAGACTGTAGAAATGGGACCTGCTGCATCTCTGCTTGGCACTCGGCATTAAGGAGATAGTTTTTGGGGTAAAGCCCGGTGATAGACTAGCATCCTGTCCGGGGGGTGAACTTGTACATCAAGCTGCTTCACGCTACAGAAACAGGAGACGGGCTCATTCTCCTATGAGTCGTTCCGCCTCGTACAAGCCAAGGCTCGTGCAAGGCTACTTACTTACTCGATGCTTGCTCTCAACAGTAAAAAAAAGACTAATTAAAAGTTGAAGGTATACCAAGAAGTTAGTTAATTACATAACTAATAAGTTAGGTAACTGTTTTTGTTCCTTTGTTTGTGTCTCATTCATTTGAGTGGTAGACTAAAGATGTCTCTATTTGTGTCTTTATTTATGTGTGTGTGTGTGTGTGTGTGTGTGTGTGTGTGTGTGTGTGTGTGTGTGTGTGTGTGTGTGTGTGTGTGTGTGTGTGTCACAGCGTGCTATGGCATCGTCCAGGTGCCCACTGGACCGTGGTTCTGTCGAAAATGTGAGTCTCAGGAAAGAGCTGCCAGAGTGGTGAGTATATATGTCCAGTATATCAACATATTATCCGTATACTCATTCAAATCAATGTAATGTACTGCATGTCTATCAATGTACAGCAAATCCCCTGCCTGTTGTAGTAATAACACTGGTAGTACAGTGTGCTATTGAAGCTACTGTGCGTAGTTGGTTATTGTGAGGTGTGCTCTCATTTCTCATCAGAGATGTGAGCTGTGCCCTCACAAAGATGGCGCCCTCAAGAGGACAGACAGTGGAGGTAATCTACTGGAGGCTGACTTTCTTTCCTTTTATTCTTCATCCTCCACTTTCCATCAATCCCGCCATCCTCCACGTTTCCCTTGTCTTACAAATATATGATGTGTTTGTGTTAATGTGTGTGTATGCACGTCAGGGTGTGCGTGCGTGTGTGTGTGTGTGTGTGTGTGTGTGTGTGTGTGTGTGTGTGTGTGTGTGTGTGTGTGTGTGTGTGTGTGTGTGTGTGTGTGTGTGTGTGTGTGTGTGTGTGTGTGTGTGTGTGTGTGTGTGTGTGTGTGTGTGTGTGTGTGTGTGTGTGTGTGCGCGCGTGTGTGTGTGTGTGTGTGTGTGTGTACTAATGTGAGCTGTTCTCTCTCCAGGCTGGGCCCATGTGGTTTGTGCACTCTATATTCCCGAGGTGCAGTTTGCCAACGTTCTCACCATGGAGCCTATCGTACTACAGTACGTCCCTCACGACAGATACATCAAGGTATTCTTCACTGTTCACGTCAACTTTTGATACGCCTGTTTGTCTTTCGTGAAGGATGTTTTGACCGTCATTTAAGATGCGTTTTATAGGCCTATGAAGATGTAATCCATTTGGATATATTGTTTCTTTAGCCAGAGTAAATGGCTGTCCATCTATGTGCCTATCTTCAATATTCCACACAAACGTGTGGGGGCATTTTTGTCCGATTCTGTGATTTGCAAGCAGTCATTAGTATACAATATATTTTTTTGCACAGGCAAAGCTTTCATGAGATCATCCAGAGTTTTTCCTCAGGCCTCTCTGCAAGTTATCTCTTTTAGAGTTGGCATCTGGACGGTCATGTGCCATGTATCCCACCACAGTCTGCATGCTTTTAGGCCTAATGGTCTTGAGTGATCGCTACTGTGGGAAAAATCTATAGACAGCATATGCCCACCAGACAAGATTTTTGGAACGAAAGCTTTTATATGATTGGATTACAGTTCTATTAGAGTCAATGGGAAGCTACGTAGACGCCTGCTGCCGTACAATAGTGGGGGCTTGTCTTGTCGTGGTCTCATGTTACAGTGTCAGGGGCAGCTACAGCAAATGGCTTGCACCTCTCTGGTCTGGATTGTCCGAGCCATTCATCCGGATTTGCTGCCCTGCATTCTTAGAGAGCGTTTGACTGGACAATGGCCGTGTCCCAAATAGCACCCTATCCCCTATGGGCGCCTGGTCAAAGGTAGCTTTACTACACAGAGAATAGGGCGCCATTTGGGACACAGGCAATGAGTGAAGGTTCAATAAGCCCACCACCCACCCTCCTTTACAGTAGCTCCAGATACCGTTTCTCTGTTTCCCTTTGGCCCATGATACTTATGGCTCACAAGGAGAGAGGAGGGGTAGAAGAGAAGAAAGGTAAGGAGCCCGCTGTTCCTTTGTCCAGCACCTGTTGCTAGGCAGGCAGCCCCCTCTGTCTCTGTCTGGGTAATAGCCGTGGGGGAGCGAGGTGTGGAAGGGGGCAGAATGTTTCATAACAGCCTGCTATCAATGACAGGCTAGGGTTGGACTCTGGGCACTGTTGAGGCCCATACAGTTGAACAGTATCACACAGGCTGTGTCCCAAATGGAACCCTATTCTCTATGTCGTGCACTACTTTTGACCAGAGCCCAGAGTATAGTGCACTACTTTTTAGCCCTATGGGCCCTGGTCAAAGGTAGTGAGTGCGCTCTATAGGGAATAGGATGCCATTTGGGATACACCTACAGACATCTAGATTTGGCTCGTTCCACCAATTAGGTACCTTTTGAGTAGTCTAACTTTTTATTTCACTTAATTGTATCATTCTGTCAAAAAGAGCACATGTTCAACTTAATAGAAAACACTTTTTCCCATCTCCAGAGGTTAAATATATAAATATACTATTGTAAGTGTCTATTAGGTGCCAAATAAAGTAACATGGTCGACGACTTCATCTAAAGTCAGACATAAATCTCCTTGTGATGGGGAATAAAAGTTTGTACACAGCAACAGATAGGGGCAATTATATGCTTACTTCACTTTAAAAAATAAAATAAAAATACATCTCTAGTCTATCTCTGGATAACAGGGTTGACGTGTTATGCTCGACCCACTCAGAAATGTTGGGGTTAAGTTAATCTTCATTTTAACCCACTTCAAGTCACCGAGGATGCACGGAGAGACATGTCATACTGCTGAATTTTGGCACTTTAGCAAGTCTTTATTCATATTAAAAATCAGATGCATTGAATGTTCCATGTGGTCTATATTAGGGCACTTCATTTACAGTAAAATAACACGCTTTTGAAATGCAATATTTGTGCACAATTCCTACTTAATAAATCAAAGGGATGCGAAAAGCACTCATTTCATGGAACGACCTGATTTACCTTCCATAGCGAAGTCTGCCCGTTACATCTGCGAGTGATTTCAGGTGGACATGACATCTGACGTTGATAAGAGGAGATATGTTCTGGTCAGTCATCCTCCTTGTTCATCTTTCTCCTCCCCTCTCTCTAGACGTGTTATATCTGTGAGGACCATGGGCGAGAGAGCAAGGCTGCTTGTGGCGCCTGCATGACGTGCAACCGTCAGGGCTGTCGACAAGCCTTCCACGTCACCTGGTGAGTGGTCTGTGTGTGTGTGTGTGTAGGTGTGTGTGTGTGTGTGTGTGTCCTCTCCCATCCGTCTGACTGTCTGGCCCTGTGCAGTGCTCAGATGGCTGGCCTGCTGTGTGAGGAGGAGGGCCCTGAGGCTGACAACGTCAAGTACTGTGGCTACTGCAAGCACCACTACATCAAGATGGTAAGAGACTGGCAAATGTATCCAAGTCTGTTTTCAACTTTCTAGGAGATCTCCAATTCGTCTTTATTAAAATGGAATGAAATATGGAAATGTTTTCTAAGAGTGTAGTGTAATAAGAAGACTTTGGAAAGGACTTACAACTTCCTCTTGGATTTGTAACGTCCATTCACGTACTGCATTGAGGAAGGCAAGGAGACATAGCTTTTCAAGCCGGCGTGGAGAAATAGCTTCTTCCCCCTAGTTGCCCCTGTAGCTCTAGATATTGCCTGTTTAGCTATTGCCCTTATAGCTGTACTTGCCCCTGTGACCGTTACGGTTGGCAGCAGTGTGACTCTCTGCCTCTCTTCTGTGGGGTCCTGTAGCAGAGGAAGATGCGCTCCAGTGGAGAGAACACAGAACGCAGCTCCTTCGGCCACTCCAGGGGGCGCTCCACGTCCCCCGCCCAGGACAAACACGGCTCCCACCACCACAGGCTCAGGAAGGTGAGTGTGTGTGTATTGTGAGTGTATTGTGTGTGTGTGTGTGTGTGTGTGTGTGTGTGTGTGTGTGTGTGTGTGTGTGTGTGTGTGTGTGTGTGTGTGTGTGTGTGTGTGTGTGTGTGTGTGTGTGTGTGTGTGTGTGTGTGTGTGTACTGAATGTGCATTTGGCTAATGCTTTGTGTGGCTTTTCCCTTTGGTTTCATTCAGAGTCACAAGGACAAGATGAGGCAAAAGGAGCGGCATAAAAAGTCATCTGATGGTCTGGGGTCCTCACTGTCCAGCAGTATGGACAAGGTAAAGCCAACCCCAATATTTACACTCCTAAAATGCCCTCAGTCTCTGTCTCTTTCTTTCTAACCTCTCATCTTTCTCTCTCTTTCTCTCTCTCTCTCTTCTCTCTCTCTTCTCTCTGTCTCTTTCTCTCTCTCTCTCTCTCTCTCTCTAGTCTCCCCACCTCCACCCATCCTATCTGTCTTCCTTCATTGTTCTAGTATAATCATTTGGGCTCCTAAATAGTTTCAACTATTGCTTATTGCTAAGTTGATACATTTGAGAAAATGGTTTTATTCAGGTGAGGTCCTTGGTTGAACTCTCTAACAGGACCGTATTACAATATTTTCTAACGAGCGTAAATGGCTTTAATCTATGGCATCAAACCCCTTCTCAATCCATAATGACACACTTTCCCCTGTGACCTTTCTGTGTTGTTGATTTAGTTGTCGTCGGGTCACCACAGCAACAAGGACAGCGAGGGGAATTCAAAGAGGTTGAGCTCTCACGGCCAGGTGGGACATCGCATTAAGAAGACAGGAAGCATTGGCAAGAGCTGCTCCTCTTCCTCTTGCTCCTCCAGTCCCTTCAACACTGGTACAAAGCTAATCCTTTATGGGCCAACCAACCAGCCATTTTTTGTCCAACAACTTCTCAGTCAGTTCTGTTTGTGAATAACCAACTCTCCAGTGCAGAGCTCTTTGTTTTGGTATAACTTCACTGTGTTTAGTCTGAACGTGTGTTTTATAATGGTTTAGGTATAACTGCACCGTATAGTGTTGTCTGGTTATTGTGTTGTGTTTAGGAATAACTACGGTGTGTATTCCCAGGTGGCGGCTCCCAAGACTTCCTCCCGTTCTCCTCTACCTCTCGTTTGGAGCGCGACCCCGACCGAGGAGCGGACGAGCATGGTGCCGAGGAGCACCGCGACGAGCGGACCAGACGGACAGCGCCTGAGGAAGATGACGAAGAAGAGGAGGAGGAAAAGGAAGAAGAGAAAGAAGAAGAGGAGGAGGAATTGGACAATAGTAAATATCACAACAAGGCCTCTCTGCAGCCCCCGGCCCTGACCCCGGTTGACGGACCTCACGGAGGGTCGTCGCAGGGTCACGAGAGGTCAGAGGGCGAGGCCAACTCTTTTGAGACCAAGGTCACAATCTCCACCTTCGGCTCCATCATGCGCATCACTTCCTCCTCGGGTGGGCTAGGCGGCGGCAGCAGCAAGCTCCGCAAAATCTCCTCCTCCTCTTCCTCGGGGGACTACAAGCTTTCAAAGTCGCTTCTCAAGTCCCCGCACCTAGCCACGCCCCCTATACTGGAGGAGGCCGACGTAGAGGAAGACAAGGCCACGCCCCCACCACCGCTGCCAACACACCGGGAGAGGAGGCACCGTGGCAACAAGAAGAGCCGGCATGGACCGGGGCGCCCGCGGGGGAGCAAGAACCGGGAGCGGACGGAGAGGCGAGAGGAGGAGTACCGGCAGCACCATCACCACACGGCTCCTGCTCCACCTCCTTCCCTAACCTCCTCCACCTCGTTCTCCTCGCTCTTCCCCAGCTCCTCCACCCTCCCCCACACAGCGTACTCCTCCACCCTGCCCACCTCCTCCCTCTCCTCCTCCTCCTTCCCCTCCTCCTCCACTTCCTCTAGCGTCAGTTTCTCCACAGGCCGCGGCTCCGGTGAGTCTCACCAGATCTGTCTGAGTGGGCGTACTCTCTGTGCGGTAGCCCTCTAGCTTCCTGTGTGTGCACGAGTAACTGCAAGCGTGCACTTGCATGTGAAAATAATATACAGCATTTCTGTGTATTGTGGCTGTGGATGATGAATGTACACATTATAAGTATGTGTATTTCGAGATGTTCAGGAAGCAAGATACCTCATTTAGAAAATGGCGGCCAGATTTAAGCTTGTACATATTTGCACGACAGAGAAAGAAAAGGATGAAGAAGTGTAACAGATTGAGTAAAAATAAGAGGGAAGAACCCTTGTATGTGTAAAGCTTTTTGCTTATGACTTTTTGAACAGAACTAGAAGTGCAGACTGCACATACGTAGTAAATCTTAGGTAGTTAGTGATCTGTGCGTCGTAAAGAGATTTGTTAGATTGTGGTTTTGTGTTGTGTCAACAGAGAGAGCATGTGTGTCAATGGCTGGGTTGACTTCCTGCTTTTGCTCTACTCTGACAAGATATGACCTCAACACTTTTAGGTGTGCTGTTGTGTGTGTGCGTGTGTGTGCGTGTGTGCGTGTGTGTGCGTGTGTGTGTGTGTGTGTGTCTGTACATATGTGCATGTGTGTGTTCTATAAATGAATTGCATTTATGAATTAAGTCTGACATTACTCTCTTGGTTAGGAATCCACACCGGTCACAAGGACCCTCTGTCTTTGAGTGGGGGTGTCTGTAACACCCCTCTATCGTTGGGCGGGGGCATATGTAGCACCGCTCTCTCTTCAGGACTCCTGCCATCTCACGTCTCCACGCTGTCACTTCAACCAGTCAACTCTGCCCTCAACACCCAGGTACTCCAGAAATCAACATCATGTCTGCGTTAGAGCCTTACCCGTACCCGCGACATTCAGGCCCTACCCTACCCAGGCCCGATTGCTTCTGCCAAATTTAAGGCCCGGCCCTGGCCGAAATCAGAAATGACTTCCTGCGTTAGTCATTCCGTTAGCTGCTCCTCTCTGTCTGTCACGAGCTCCCTGCTCTGCTCATGGCGGCTCTGAGTCTGTGAGTAGCCATAGCAACGGCTCCGCTTGGGCTACTCTGCTCAATGAAGAGACATGAAAGAGCATTTTTTTGTGATATAAACTCTTATTGGTCTTATATTTGATGAGGTTGAAGCACTTGTGACATCATGTTGTGATCTTAGTCAGATATGACTGTACTGCGCAGCAGAGCACGAGCAAATGGCTCAGCTTCAACATTTTTGTGATCAATTTAGTGATACCCAAACCCTGCCCGTACCCTAGTTATTGATGAATAAACAGGCCCCACCCGTCCCTAACCCCATGTATAATGTCAGAGCCCGTCGAGCTCAGGTCAGGTAGCAGAGCTTTAGTCTGCTTCCCAAATGGCACCCTATTACCTACAGTTGAAGTCGGAAGTTTACATACACCTTAGCCAAATACAATTAAACTCAGTTTTTCACAATTCCTGACATTTAATCCAAGTAAAAATTCCCTGTCTTAGGTCAGTTAGGATCACCACTTTATTTTAAGAATGTGAAATGTCAGAATAATAGTAGAGAGAATTATTTATTTCAGCCTTTATTTCTTTCATCACATTCCCAGAGGGTCAGAAGTTTACATACACTCACTTAGTATTTGGTAGCATTGCCTTTAAATTGTTTAACTTGGGTCAAACGTTTCAGGTAGCCTTCCACAAGCTTCCCACAATAAGTTGGGTGAATTCTGGCCCATTCCTCCTGACAGAACTGGTGTAACTGAGTCAGGTTTGTAGGCCTCCTTGCTCGCACACGCTTTTTCAGTTCTGCCCCCAATGTTCTATAGGATTGAGGTCAGGGCTTTGTGATGGCCACTCCAATACCTTGACTTTGTTGTCCTTAAGCCATTTTGCCACAACTTTGGAAGTATGCTTGGGGTCATTGTCTATTTGGAAGACCCATTTGCGACCAAGCTTTAACTTCCTGACTGATGTCTTGAGATGTTGCTTCAATATATCCACATAATTTTCCTCCCTCATGATGCCATCTATTTTGTGAAGTACACCAGTCCCTCCTGCAGCAAAGCACCCCCACAACATGATGCTGCCACCCCTGTGCTTCACGGGTTGGGATGGTGTTCTTTGGCTTGCAAGCCTCCCCCTTTTTCCTCCAAACATAACGATGGTCATTATGGCCAAACAGTTCAATTTTTGTTTCATCAGACCAGAGGACATTTCTCCCATGTGCAGTTGCAAACCGTAGTCTGGCTTTTTTATGGCGGTTTTGGAGCAGGGGCTTCTTCCTTGCTGAGCGGCCTTTCAGGTTATGTTGATATAGGACTTGTTTTACTGTGGATATAGATACTTTTGTACCTGTTTCCTCCAGCATCTTCACAAAGTCCTTTGCTGTTGTTCTGGGATTGATTTGCACTTTTCGCACCAAAGTACGTTCATCTCTAGGAGACAGAACGCGTCTGACGGCTGCGTGGTCCCATGGTGTTTAAACTTGCGTACTATTGTTTGTACAGATGAACATTGTACCTTCAAGGATTTGGAAATTGCTCCCAATGATGAACCAGACTTGTGGAGGTCTACAATTTTTTTCTGAGGTCTTGGCTGATTTCTTTTGATTTTCCCATGATGTCAAGCAAAGAGGCACTGAGTTTAAAGGTTGGCCTTGAAATACATCCACAGGTACACCTTCAATTGACTCAAATGATGTCAGTTAGCCTATCAGAAGCTTCTAATGCCATGACATCATTTTCTGGAATTTTCCAAGCTGTTTAAAGGCACAGTCAACTTAGTGTATGTAAACTTCTGACCCACTGGAATTGTGATACAGTGACTTATAAGTGAAATAATCTGTCTGTAAACAATTGTTGGAAAAATGTATTGTGTCATGCACAAAGTAGAAACTCTAGTTTCTTAACAAGAAATTTGTGGAGTGGTTGATAATTGAGTTTTAATGACTCCAACCTAAGTGTATGTAAACTTCCAACTTCAACTGTATATACAGATGTATGATCTTTATTTGAGCCAGTTTGCTACAGCAGAAAAATAATCCTGCTGCAACAGGAAATATTAATTATTATGTGGATTTTAATTAATGGACACTTTTGTAGGGGTTGATAAATGTTTTCGTAAAGGAGTCTGAAATTTCAAAGTGGAAATTACAAACTTCATGCGCCGTTTTAAACTTCAAGTACACTACAAGTTAAAAATGTCCTGCTTTGCAGGAAAGTTCTCCTGCCACAAGGTGATCAAATTAAGATCCTACATCTGTAGTGCGCTACTTTGACTATGGGCTCTGGTCAAAGTAGTGCACTATGCAGGGAACATATAGTGCCATTTGACTGAGCTTATCAACGATATCATGTTACAACTAAAATAGTATCCCACATGTATTCAGTTGCCAGGTAAATGAGATCCTAACTTTGTTCTGTGTGTGTTAAACCCTTGTAGGTGCACCCATGTTCCAGCTCCTCCTACAGCCTCAGCTCCTCTCAGCCATTTAGCAGGATCCCTTCTACTGCCCGTAGTACACTGCCCTCACTACTGAGCCAAGCCCAGACCTCACTTCAAGGTAACACACACACACAGTCGTTAGTGAGATACTTATGTTTGCTATGAAGTTACATAGGGGAGAGTGGGGTAAATTGAGACAAAGGCGTAAGTTGAGCCACCCTTGTTTCTAGGAAACCATACACAAAATTAATAATCTGACCAAATATTTAGGAAGAGGTCTTCATTTCAGTCTGAGACGGAAGAAATCACATGGATAAAGTGGTAAGCAAGTTAGGTAAAAAAAAACACCAGGTCAAATGAATTTATTGTGTTAGAGGTTTCATGATGCTTGTCTCTAAGCCAAGGTAGATAATTTGCAGATTGTTCTATACAGCAGTTGGGGTCTCTATAAGCTTCAATATGAGGTCCTAAACCTAGCATGAAAGTACATCCTTGTACCTGTGTGGGATAATATAGTCAAAATGTTTGCCTTGGGGTAAGTTGAGCCAATGACCATGGAGTAAGTTGAGCCAATGACCATGGAGTAAGTTGAGCCATGGCCATGGAGTAAGTTGAGCCAATGACCATGAGGTAATTTGAGCCAATGACCATGGGGTAAGTTGAGCCAATGACCAAGGAGTAAGTTGTGCCATGGCCATGGAGTAGGTTGAGCCAATGACCATGAGGTAATTTGAGCCAATGACCATGGGGTAAGTTGAGCCAATGACCATGGAGTAAGTTGAGCCAATGACCATGGAGTAAGTTGAGCCATGGCCATGGAGTAAGTTGAGCCAATGACCATGGAGTAAGTTGAGCCATGGCCATGGAGTAAGTTGAGCCAATGACCATGGAGTAAGTTGAGCCAATGACCATGGAGTAAGTTGAGCCATGGCCATGGGGTAAGTTGAGCCAATGACCATGGGGTAAGTTGAGCCAATGACCATGGAGTAAGTTGAGCCAATGACCATGGAGTAAGTTGAGCCTTGGCCATGGGGTAAGTTGAGCCAATGACCATGGAGTAAGTTGAGCCAATGACCATGGGGTAAGTTGAGCCAATGGCCATGGGGTAAGTTGAACCAATGGTTGAGCCAATGGCAAGTTGAGCAAATGGAAGTGTTTTCTTCCCAGGCAGAAAAAATCAAGGCATTATCTCTGAGATATGAGGTAACAACAGGGCCTTAGGTGTTAAGCCTCTGTTAAAAAATCTTTAAAAGTATTAAAAGACAAAAAGCGATTGTGATTGTGTTGAATTGTGTTTGGGAAATGAAGATGGACATGGTTTTAAAGGGGTAGTGGTAATATTTAATTTAGTACAGAAATGTGTATGCGGCTTAACTTACCCTGTCCCACAGCTCAACTAAGTTGTGCCAAGAGACCACTTTTTTTGGACAAGCTATGTTTCCAAAACAGAAAGACATACTGTATTTCCCTTGACGGAGTGATGCTGAATGTAAAAACGTCTCAACTTACCCCACTCTCCCCTACAGTAGCTCCCTGGTAGTTTATCGGCATTGCTCTCTCTCCTCTCAGAGTCCGAGATGGACGACTGTCGCTTCCCATGTCACGACAACTCGTCACGAGAGAGCCTTTCCTCACAGTAGGTTTCTCTATGACTCACTGTCACTATCAGCACAATTCTCTCTCACTGTCACTATCAACACTTATATCTGTCATTGTCACTATCAACACTGTTCTCTCTCACTGTCACTATCAATACTATTCTCTCTCACTGTCACTATCAATACTATTCTCTCTCACTGTCACTATCAACACTGTTCTCACTCACTGTCACTATCAATACTATTCTCTCTCACTGTCACTATCAACACTATTCTCTCTCACTGTCACTATCAACACTATTCTCTCTCATTGTCACTATCAACACTATTCTCTCTCACTGTCACTATCAACACTATTCTCTCTCACTGTCACTATCAACACTGTTCTCTCTCACTGTCACTATCAACACTATTCTCTCACACTGTCACTATCAACACTGTTCTCTCTCACTGTCACTATCAATACTATTCTCTCCTACTGTCACTATCAACACTATTCTCTCACACTGTCACTATCAACACTATTCTCTCTCACTGTCACTATCAACACTATTCTCTCACACTGTCACTATCAACACTATTCTCTCTCACTGTCACTATCAACACTGTTCTCTCTCACTGTCACTATCAACACTGTTTTCTCTCACTGTCACTATCAACACTGTTCTCTCTCACTGTCACTATCAACACTGTTTTCTCTCACTGTCACTATCAACACTGTTCTCTCTCATTGTCACTATCAACACTGTTCTCTCTCACTGTCACTATCAACACTGTTCTCTCTCACTGTCACTATCAACACTATTCTCTCTCATTGTCACTATCAACACTGTTCTCTCTCATTGTCACTATCAACACTATTCTCTCACACTATCTCTTTTACTTTTGTATACTTTACCATTCCATTTAATTCTGTGTACCAACTTTATTCCATTTCGATCTGTTTCTGTTCTCTGTAGCCGTATCCCTGTTGATTTACCACTGTTATTCTCTCAGGTCTCCTATGAGCAGTCTGCCCTTACTGTTTGACCAGAGGGAGGGCGTGGGCCCTGGGGTCAGAGGTCGCCCTGAAAACGTCCCTCCATCCAGCTCCCACATAGAGCTCCTCCTGGAGAAGCATGGCAACGGAGAGATGGGAGCCAACAGTAAGTACAGTGGGTTGCGAAATTGTTCACACCCCTTGGCATTTTTCCTATTTTGGTGTTTGTATCATTTGATTTACACAGCATGCCTACCACTTTGAGCATGCAAAATATTTTTATTGTGAAACAAAGAAATAAGACAAAAAAACGGAAAACTTGAGCGTGCATAACTATTCACCCCCCCAAAATCAATACTTTGTAGAGCCACCTTTTGCAGCAATTACAGCTGCAAGTCTCTTGGGGTATGTCTCTATAAGCTTGGCTCATCTAGCCACTGGGATTGTTGCCCATTCTTCAAGGCAAAACTGCTCCAGCTCCTTCAAGTTGGATGGGTTCCGCTGGTGTACAGCAATCTTTAAGTCATACCAAAGATTCTCAATTGGCTAGAGGTCTGGGCTTTGACTTGGCCATTCCAAGACATTTAAATGTTTCCCCTTAAACCACTCGAGTGTTGCTTTAGCAGTATGCTTAGGGTCATTGTCCTGCTGGAAGGTGAACCTCCATCCCAGTCTCAAATCTCTGGAAGACTGAAACAGGTTTCCCTCAAGAATTTCCCTGTATTTAGCGCCATCCATTATTTCTTCAATTCTGACCAGTTTCCCATTCCCTGCGGATGAAAAACATCCCCACAGCATGATGCTGCCACCACCATGCTTCACTGTGGGGATGGCGTTCTCGGGTGATGAGAGGTGTTGGGTTTGCGCTATAAATAGCCTTTTCCTTGATGGCCAAAAAGCTACATTTTAGTCTCATCTGAACTGAGTACCTTCTTCCATATGTTTGGGGAGTCTCCCACATGCCTTTTGAAGAACAGCAAACATTTTTTTCTTTAAGCAATGTTTTTTTTCTGGCCACTCTTCCATAAAGCCCAGCTCTGTGGCGTGTACGGCTTAGTGGTCCTATGGACAGATACTCCAATCTCCGCTGTGGCGCTTTGCAGCTCCTTCAGGGTTATCTTTGGCATTTTTGTTGCTTCTCTGATTAATGCCCTCCTTGCCTGGACCGTGAGTTTTGGTGGGCGGCCCTCTCTTGGCAGGTTTGTTGTGGTGGCATATTCTTTCCATTTTTTAATAATGGATTTAATAGTGCTCCGTGGGATGTTCAAAGTTTTGGATATTTTTTCATAACCCAACCCCGATCTGTACTTCTCCACAACTTTGTCCCTGACCTGTTTGGAGAGCTCTTTGGTCTTCATGGTGCCGCTTGCTATGTGTTGCCCCTTGCTTAGTGGTGTTGCAGACTCTGGGGCCTTTCAGAACAGGTGTATATATACTGGAATCATGTGACAAATCATGTGATACTTAGATTTCACACATTTTGACTTTATTTAACTAATTATGTGACTTCTGAAGGTAATTGGGTTGCACCAGATCTTATTTTGGGGCTTCATAACAAAGGGGGTGAATACATATGCACGCACCACTTCTCCGTTTGTTCTTTTTTTGATTTTTTTTAAACAAGTAATTTTTTTTATTTCACTTCACCAATTTCGACTATATTGTGAATGTCCATTACATGAAATCCAAATAAAAATCCAGCTAAATTACAGGTTGTAATGCAACAAAATAGGAAAAACGCCAAGGGGATTGTAAACTGGGGTGCTTTGTGGCAGTCTATAATATATCTTCATTCTCTGAGAATTTTCTGTTTGTCTTTTTTGGGTGATGCGTCTGCCTTTATGACACAGTCTGTCATACACACCCAATGTCAAATGTATTTTTGGACTCTTTGAAGAGGAAGTGGATTCTTATCAACCCGAGTCAGTCTGATACACTTGCTTTCAGATCCTTTAAAATGTGCTGTGCTGTTCAGCAATGATCATTAGTGTATCCCTTAGGACCTGTCTTTGCACAAACAGTACTGTGTGACACAACACTCAGTATGGAAGCTGTAACAAAACGGAAGGGACTCTAATACAGTGCTATACTCTCACTCTCTTATTTTCTCACTTTCTTTACTACCCCTTTTCCCTGTTTCTTTCCCCCTCTCCCGCCTCCCTCCCCCTTTCCGTCTCTCTCCTCCAGTTGTAGAGATGCTCCAGTCCCTCCACTCGCTGCAGCAGGAGAACCAGCGTCTCCAGGACCAGATTCTCAGCCTGACGGCCAAGAAGGAGCGGCTGCAGCTGCTCAACGTGGAGCTGGCCTGTCCCTTCCCCCCGCAGGTCCATCACTCCCACCACTCCGCCCATGGCCTAGTGCCCACCACCACCCACGCCCACATCAGCTTCCTCTCCTCCGCATACGGTCAGATTCAGAAAGCCCTCCTCATCCTCCACTCCTCACTCACCTCCTCTCAGAAGCTTTCCATCCTCCTTACCTCATTCGTTGTTAGTTAGTTTGCTAGTCTGAAAAGAGTGCCACCATCCCCAAACAAAAACCTTGTATTTTGACATTATAATCTGGACAGTCGTGTTTTTGGAGTTGGTTGTATCTATATCCCAGTGTGTGTACCTCTCTTGTCCCTATAGACCCCCTCAGCACCAATAAGAGTCCCCTGTCTAAAAGCTGCTTCCTGAATGACACCTCCTTCATCACCTCATCCGAGGTGAGAACCCCTTTGTGCCCACCATACCTTACTTAGTACCGGCCAACACCTGAACCCACTGTGTAGTTAGTTATACAACACTCTTACCCTTTATCCCAAACTGTAGCATTAAAGGTGACATCTGAGTTTCATTTCCAATCGAAGGTGCTGCCTCTACTTGTTTGTACATTGAGTAGCAACGGTCATCTAAATTGTTAAAAAGTTTTTTTTAAACCATTCTAATAAATGCAACTGAAGGACAGTGGATGAAGATACTTCAGATATTGACAGAATTATAGCACATAAAACATCTTACTGGCACGGACAAATAATGAGTTTAGGGATTTAGGTGGGAATTCAGATATTCAATTTATTGTGAAATTGCATTTTTGTTATTAGAATGCAGTCATATATAAATGTTCTTATTGTATTAGGTATTTTGGGGGGTATTTTGTGTTCAAATAAAGAAAATTCTATGTGCAATGTTTGCATAAATACACCAGGTGTATTTGCATATATGAGTAAATTAACATAAAGGGGTGGCACAGGGCTGCAGCCCCCAAACACTACCTCTGTCTACCCTATCTGCACTCACCTGCGCAGACTAGACTGCCTCATTAATTACTGTTGTTCTCACGTTCTCTTGCATAATTCAACAAGTGTGTCAATAGCAGGATACCCTCACATTAAAATCAACATGCTTGGCTCTAGATTACACCTACAGTATCTAAACATACTTTGCATTTTTTTGCGAGATCAAATATAATATCACTATAATCCAAGTGTTCATTTTCGAAAGTTGCTTTCGTTGGGTTCTGAGAATATGAAAATAAACGTATTCATGTCACTGATGGAGTGCTGAGGTTTAGAGGATCTACACATGAAGTTAATGGTTATAGGAGGAAGGTATATAGTGTGTGCAACTAAGCTTGGAATGTGTTGAGTGCAGGGAAGTGATTACATGTGGCAGGCATTGATAAGGGCAGAGAGCCATGGATTGGTGATGGAGGGGGGTTGAGGTCAGGTCACCTTAGGGGAGAAATAAACGTTTATGGCCCGTATCACTAGTGTCCTGCCTAGCAGTAAAGAACGATGTTTGTACAGATGGGTAGGAGGAGACTCAGCCTATGAGGAACGGTTAAATATCAGTGTGAAAATGTTTTTGTCTAATGCAGCTGTATTGATCCTCTGGGAAGAATTCAACTTGGTTAAGCTTTCATAATGTCCGTTGAGTGTTTTACTCTGAGAATTAGAACCTAACGCATCTAATTTGTAAACATTTCAACTGTATAAAATGATTACTTTTTCAAATTCCACAAAAAATGAACACCCATTAAAATCAAGTTATCTTTCTTGTGATGTAAGTGTCAAGATGGTGCGTTATATCCCTAACGAAGCTTTAGCGTTTTTTATAGAATCAGTGTAAAGACAATTTATTCCATTGAGCCCATTTTAGCCATTACCAGAGTGTGTTTGACAGGTCATTACAAAGGTTTCCACGGTCGTAACGTTAAGGAAGAGTATGAAAGAGTCGCAGGAATAAAATGATAGCAATCAATCCAGCGAGATTTAAGTGACAAATGGATTTTCATCCCTCAAACACAGGAAATAGATGACTGAAAAAGGCAGATCTTCAGGTGGGCGCGACATGCGTGTTATTACATTGAGGGAATGTTAATATATGAAATATGGGGAAATGAAACTTACAGATTGCACCTGTAAATGAACCATAACTGTCCCATTAGTTTTACCCTGTGTTTTTATCTTCCGACTCTAGGAGCTCCACTCTGGTAGTCCCTCCCGCAGTAGCTCCTCCCTCTCCTTCCAGAGCACTCCGCCCCCTCAGCAGAGCCCCGCCTCCTTCGGCCAGCCCTTGCTGAACGGGCTGGGTGGGCGGGTTTTGACTGACAGCCTGGGGGGCCTCAGTCAGGCCAGCAGTTCCATGGTGGGCGGGCTCATGGCCTCCCAAGCAGGAAGTCCCCAGCTGAACATGAACGGCATGCTGGGCAGCCTGAACGGGGTGATCCAGTCACCTGTCCAGAACGGCCCCCAGCCCACCCTGCCGGCCCTGCGGCCCCAGCCTCCTCCTTTGGGCCCCCAGGCACTGGCACAGGGCCTGCAGCTCCCCAAGAGCATGAGTCCGTGAGTACCTCCTCCCTGTCTGATCACCAGAAAAGTATAATGATTGGTGATAGTGTTGGTTGATTGCTGTTGATCAGTTGTTGTTGTGATAGCCACGGCCACTATTTTTGTGAGAGTGATACATTTTTATATAGTCTGACACTGACAGACAGTTGATTTCTTGTTGTTACTGGCTGTGCTGAATGATTCTGGTCTAAACTGTTACTGTAATTGATTTTTGTTGTGACTAATGGGTTGGCTGGGTAAGTGTTGTTTGGACTGGAAGTGTCCCATGATGAGTAATATTTGTATTTCAGGTCTTCTCTCCTGTCTGAGCAGCAGAAGCAGCTCCTTCTCCAGCAGAACTTCACTCCAGTAATGACTCTACCATGCCCTACAAACACACTCAGACATGCAAACACTTGCAGTACACGCTCGTGATGTTTGGCAACGCAATACAACACAACCGTGATGATAAGACGGTTATCATAAGAAGTTAAGATAAAACTGAAACAGTATTAATGGATGAATTGTCAGGACCGAAATAAGAGATACATTATTAAAATATAGCGGCGAGCAGCAATGAACGGGGTTCACAAAGCAAGCACTCAATCATGTAGGAACTATCTTCCTTTATGGGCAATCATGATTCTAAATACAACATCTGGAGTGAATCTGACGTGTGGTTCAAGAGGAGAAGAGGATTTTGAGCATTAGTGTTACATATGCAAAGAATGAGTTGTTATTCATATTTTCCTTGTTTTTTTTAGATATCATTACCAAAGTCAGTGTGGTTCATCTTAGGGATGTCTATGATAGTGATGACAAGTTTCAAGTTGATAGGCCGCTGTGGAGTGGATTTACAGTGTTTTAAATGGACATGTGAAATCAGATTTTTTTAAATTTGAAGCTAGAGGCTTGTTAGGGGGCGCTACAGGCTGGAGCTGTATAGGGTGAGGTTAGAAGGATGAGTCTGGGGGTGAGGTGGCAGAGGTGATTGGTAGGGGGCGGCTGCAGCCCTGGAATGGCAGCCCACTGCTGGTGGTTCAGGTGTTGCCTGAGCTTGATCAGGTGTAGCTAATGCCAACACTGGGAGCTGCATTGGTGTACTGTTTTGGACTGGAATTTGTGCTAGAGGGTGCCATCTGAAACCTCAGCTTCTCCAAGATTACTCCATGATTTTCAACAGTTGCCTATAAAGCTTGCATCATAGCTTTTTGTGGATGGGATTGTCATGACCTATGATGGATGAGGTCATGGGTTGTCTTTGGTGTCCGGTTATGGGTTTTGGACCTGGATTAGGGTTGAACTTTGAAGTCTCTCATTTGTTCCTCCTCAGATTCTTTGTACTCCTGTGCGGGGGTGAAAGTAGAATTAATTTCTTCCCGGTACGGGACGTCCTGTAGTGCACCAAAAAAATGTAATAACATATAGAATCCCTATTAATTCAATAGGATCTCTGTGGGCCTAGTCGTAAAGAATTGTAATTTAACTTTTAAAATGTATGACCTTTTATTTGGTATTTTATTAGGATCCCCATTAGCTAAAGCAGCAGCTACCCTTCCTGGGGTCCACACAAAACATGAAATAATACAGAACATTAATAGACAAGAACAGCTCAAGGACAGAACTACATCAATTGAAAAATGGCACACACAGCCAACATATCAATACATATACACAAAATATCTAGGTCAAATAGGGGAGAGGCGTTGTGCCATGAGATGTTGCTTTATCTGTATATTTTCAAAGATTTTTGCTGTTCATCTGAGAAATATGAGATGGAAGGGAGTTCCATTCAATAATGGTGCTATATAATATTTGACACTTTCTTGAATTTGAATTTGTGGTATAAACACAACCAGTAATGATGTTTTCATCTGATTGTCAAATAATCACTTCAAAAGGCTCCTTTACTAGGCTACCCGCGCACGTTCATCCAAATGCAACATATATCCAGCCTCTTAATAGTGGTGAATGAAAGAGACATCAGTTACACAAAACTCCAAAAAGTGTAATGACATTTGGCAATTGTCATTAGGCCAGAATGTATGCGTCCACTGCTGTCCGCGCACATCTCGGTGTCAGCCACTCATCTCTGCCTTGTCAAAATGTCTGGGTTTTCGTCAAACCACATCGCATTTTGGAGCGTAGGCTATACGACCCGTTTGCAAGTCCATTCGCTCATTTTACATGCCTCTGACATGCGGTAATGATAAAAAGTGGTGAAATTGCCTACAGTTTTCTTGACATTTTGTTATAATTATTGTTACAGGCTCATGTTTTACCGGTAAGGCGTACCTCCATTTAGTTTGTTGGGACGCCGCATCTTTTCTGTACAGCCTTACTTTCACCCCTGGCTGTGTGGTTTTGGGAATGGCTCCTGTGCCTCATCTGGTTGCTCCATACAGTAAAGGTGGACTGTAGAGGGAGGTTTTGACTGGTTCAGAGTTCAAGGTGTCACTATGGCACATCGATAAGAATGCAGAGGAAATGAAGCAAGAATCCAAATAGAGCGGTTTATTGAACACAAGACAAAGGAGCAAATCAAATGTATTTATATGGCCCTTCTTAGATCAGCTGATATCTCAAAGTGCTGCACAGAAACCCAGCCTAAAACCCCAAAAAGCAAGCAATGCAGGTGTAGAAGCACAGTGGCTAGGAAAAACTCCTTAGAAATTCCAAAACCTAGGAAGAAACCTAGAGAGGAACCAGGCTATGAGGGGTGGCTAGTCCTCTTCTGGCTGTGCCGGGTGGAGATTATAACAGAACATGATGTTCAAATGTTCATTGATGACCGAACATGGTCAAATAATCATAATCACAGTAGTTGTCAAGAGTGCAACAGGTCAGCACCTCAGGAGTAAATGTCAGTTGGCTTTTCATAGCCGATCATTCAGAGTATCTCTACCGCTACTGCTGTCTCTAGAGAGTTGAAAACGGGTCTGGGACAGGTCAGGGTTCCATAGCCGCAGGCAAAACAATTGAAACTGGAGCAGCAGCACGGCCAGGTGGACTGGGGACAGCAAGGAATCATCATGCCAGGTAGTCCTGAGGCATGGTTCTAGAGCTCAGGTGCTCCGAGAGAGAGAAAGAAAGAGAGAGAAAGAGAGGATTAGAGAGAGCATACTTAAATTCACACAGGACACCGGATAAGACAGGAGAAATACTCCAGATATAACAGACTGACCCTAGCCCCCCGACACAAACAACTGCAGCATAAATACTGGAGGCTGAGACAGGAGGGGTCAGGAGACACTGTGGCCCCATCTGATGATACCCCCAGACAGGGCCAAACAGGCAGGATATAACCCCACCCACTTTGCCAAAGCACAGCCCCCACACCACTAGAGGGATATCTTCCAACTTACCATCCTGAGACAAGGCTGAATATAGCCTACAAAGATCTCCGCCACGGCACAACCCAAGGGGGGGCCCAACCCAGACAGGAAGACCACGTCAGTGGTGACGCACCCCTCCTAGGGACGGCATGGAAGAGCACCAGTAAGCCAGTGACTCAGCCCCTGTAATAGGGTTAGAGGGAGAGAATCCCAGTGGAGAGAGGGGAACCGGCCAGGCAGAGACAGCAAGGGCGGTTCGTTGCTCCAGTGCTCTCACATGGGTAGGCAGACCATTCCATAGAAATGGAGCTCTATAGGAGAAAGCCCTGCCTCCAGCTGTTTGCTTAGAAATTTTAGGGACAATTAGGAGGCCTGCGTCTTGTGACTGTAGCATACGTGTAGGTATGTACGGCAGGACCAAATCGGAAAGATAGGTAGAAGCAAGCCCATGTAATGCTTTGTAGGTTAACAGTAAAACCATGAAATCAGCCCTTGCCTTAACAGGAAGCCAGTGTAGGGAGGCTAGCACTGGAGTAATATGGTCAACTTTTTTGGTTCTAGTCAGGATTCTAGCAGCCGTATTTAGCACTAACTGAAGTTTATTTAGTGCTTTATCCGGGTAGCCGGAAATTAAAGCATTGCAGTAGTCTAAACTAGAAGTAACAAAAGCATGGATACATTTTTCTGCCACATTTTTGGACAGAAAATGTCTGATTTTTGCAATGTTAGGTAGATCGAAAAAAAGCTGTCCTTGAAACAGTCTTGATATGTTCGTCAAAAGACAGATCAGGGTCCAGAGTAACGCCGAGGTCCTTCAGTTTTATTTGAGACGACTGTACAACCATCAAGATTAATTGTCAGATTCAACAGAAGATCTCTTTGTTTCTTGGGACCTAGAACAAGCATCTCTGTTTTGTCCGAGTTTAAAAGTACAAAGTTTGCAGCCATCCGCTTCCTTATGTCTGAAACACAGGCTTCCAGCGAGGGCAATTTTGGGGCTTCACCATATTTCTGTCAGCGTGTGTAAAAGAGGCGAAGTCCGGTGCAGGAGAGTAGCGTGATGTAAACAGGGGCACTTTATTAAATTTCCAAAGCGAGAGCATAACATAAATAAAATGCGCTCAAAAACACAGAACATAACAAAAGTAAAGCGCGTAAAAAGACACCACAGCAACATGAAACAATTACACACAAAACATGATGGGAAACAGAGGGTTAAATACAATTGGGGAAATGAAAACCAGGTGTGTATGGAAACAAGACAAGACAAATGGATATATGAAAAATGGAGCGGCGATGGCTAGAAAGCCGGTGACGTCGATCGCCGAACGCACAAGGAGAGGAGCCGACTTCGGCGGAAGTCGTGACAGTTTCATTGAAATGTACAGCTGTGTGTCATCCGCATAGCAGTGAAAGTTAACATTATGTTTTCGAATGACATCCCCAAGAGGTAAAATATATAGTGAAAACAATTGTGGTCCTTAAACGGACCTTGAGGAACACCGAAATTTACAGTTGATTTGTCAGAGGACAAACCATCCACAGAGACAACCTGATATCTTTCCGACAGATAAGATCTCAACCAGGCCAGAACTTGTCCGTGTAAACCAATTTGGGTTTCCAATCTCTCCAAAAGAATGTGGTGATCGATGGTATCAAAAGCAGCACTAAGGTCTAGGAGCACAAGGACAGATGCAGAGCCTCGGTCTGACGCCATTAAAAAGGTAATTTACCACCTTCACAAGTGCAGTCTCAGTGCTATGATGGGGTCTAAAACCAGACTGAAGCATTTCGTATACATGGTTTGTCTTCAGGAAGGCATTGAGTTGCTGTGCAACAGCTTTTTCAAAAAAAATTGAGAGGAATGGGAGATTCGATATAGGCCGATAGTTTTTTATATTTTCTGGGTCAAGGTTTGGCTTTTCAAGAGAGGCTTTACTGCCACTTTTAGTGAGTTTGGTACACATCCGGTGGATAGATAGTCATTTATTATGTTCAACATAGGAGGGCCAAGCACAGGAAGCAGCTCTTTCAGTAGTTTAGTTGGAATAGGGTCCAGTATGCAGCTTGAAGGTTTAGAGGCCATGATTATTTTCATCATTGTGTCAAGAGATATAGTACTAAAACACTTGAGTGTCTCCCTTGATCCTAGGTCCTGGCAGAGTTGTGTAGACTCAGGACAACTGAGCTTTGGAGGAATATGCAGATTTAAAGAGGAGTCTGTTTTCTAATGATCATGATCTTTTCTTCAAAGAAGTTCATGAATTTATTACTGCTGAAGTGAAAGCCATCCTCTCTTGGGGAATGCTGCTTTTTAGTTACCTTTGCAACAGTATCAAAAATAAATGTTGGATTGTTCTTATTTTCTTCAATTAAGTTGGAAAAATAGGATGATCGAGTAGCAGAGAGGGCTCTTCGATACTGCACGATACTTTCCAAGCTAGTCGGAAGACTTCCAGTTTGGTGTGGCGCCATTTCCATTCTAATTTTCTGAAAGCTTGCTTCAGAGATCGGGTATTTTCTGTATACCAGGGAGCTAGTTTCTTATGACAAATGTTTTTAGTTTTTAGGGGTGCGACTGCATCTAGGGTATTGCACAAATTGAAATTGAAATCTTCAGTTAGGATTTTTGTCCTCTGACGTCCTTGGGTAGGCAGAGGGACTCTGGAAGGGCATCAAGGAATCTTTGGGTTGTCTGAGAATGTATAGCACGACTTCTGATGATCCTTGGTTGGGGTCTGAGCAGATTATTTGTTGCGATTGCAAACGTAATAAAATGGTGGTCCGATAGTCCAGGACTATGAGGAAAAACATTAAGATCCACAACATTTATTCCATGAGACAAAACTAGGTCCAGAGTATGACTGTGGCAGTGAGTAGGTGTCACGATCGTGTAGAAGAGATTCGGACCAAAACGCAGCATGAGGAAAATAAGCCATCTTCTCTTTATTATTGAAGAAGGCAAAACGAAACAAAACACTTACAAACTACCAAAACAACAAACGATCGTGAAGCTAAATAACGTAGTGCACACACAAAGGCTACAAACGTTCTACATAGACAATTCCCCACACCAAACTAAAACCTATGGCTACCTTAAATATGGCTCCCAATCAGAGACAACAGAAACCAGCTGTCTCTAATTGGGAACCCATTCAGGCAACCATAGACTTTCCTAGACAACTACACACAACATAGACACAGCTAGACAACTATACTAAACATAAAGCCAACTACTCTAAATAAACCCCCTAAACCTTACAATCACCCTAGACACTACAAAACCCACATAAATACCCATGTCACACCCTGACCTAACTAAAATAATAAAGAAAACAAAGAATACTAAGGCCAGGGCGTGACATAGCCCCCCCCTTAAGGTGCGAACTCCGGGCGCACCAGCACAAAGTCTAGGGGAGGGCCTGGGTGGGCATCTGACCACGGTGGTGGCTCAGGCTCAGGGCGAGGTCCCCACCCCACCATAGTCAATCCCAGCTTCTGTAGCCTCCCCACAATGACCACCCTCCAAATAACCCTACCTAAATTAAGGGGCATCTCCAGGATAAGGAGCAGCACCGGAATGAGGGGCAACACCGGAATGAGGGGCAACACCAGAATGAGGGGCAACACCAGAATGAGGGGCAACACCAGAATGACTGGCGGATCCTGGCTGGCTGGCTCTGGACGCTCTTGGCTGGTTGACGGCTCTGGACGGTCATGGCTGGCTGACGGCTCTGGACGGTCATGGCTCGCTGACGGCTCTGGACGGTCATGGCTCGCTGACGGCTCTGGACGGTCATGGCTCGCTGACGGCTCTGGACGGTCATGGCTCGCTGACGGCTCTGGACGGTCATGGCTCGCTGACGGCTCTGGACGGTCATGGCTCGCTGACGGCTCTGGACGGTCATGGCTGGCGGAAGGCTCTGGCTGATCCGGTCTGGCGGAAGGCTCTGGCTGATCCGGTCTGGCGGAAGGCTCTGGCTGATCCGGTCTGGCGGAAGGCTCTGGCTGATCCGGTCTGGCGGAAGGCTCTGGCTGATCCGGTCTGGCGGAAGGCTCTGGCTGATCCGGTCTGGCGGAAGGCTCTAGCGGCTCCTGTCTGGCGGACGGCTCTAGCGGCTCCTGTCTGGCGGACGGCTCTAGCGGCTCATGGCAGACGGGCGGCTTTGCAGGCTCATGGCAGACGGGCGGCTTTGCAGGCTCATGGCAGACGGACAGTTCAGACGGCGTATGGCAGACGGGCAGTTCAGGCGCTGCTGGGCAGACGGGCAGTTCAGGCGCCGCTGGGCAGACGGGCAGTTCAGGCGCCGCTGGGCAGACGGGCAGTTCAGGCGCCGCTGGGCAGACGGGCAGTTCAGGCGCCGCTGGGCAGACGGCAGACTCTGGCCGGCTGAGACGCACTATAGGCCTGGTGCGTGGTACCGGAACAGGAGGTACCGGGCTAAGGACACGCACCTTCAGGCTAGTGCGGGGAACAACAACAGGGCACACTGGACTCTCGTGGCGCACTCTAGGCCTGGTGCGTGGTACCGGAACAGGAGGTACCGGGCTGAGGGCACGCACCTCAGGGCGAGTGCGGGGAGAAGGAACAGTGCGTACAGGGCTCTGGAGACGCACAGGAGGCTTGGTGCGTGGTGCCGGAACTGGAGGCACTGGGCTGGAGACACGCACCATAGGGAGAGTGCGTGGAGGAGGAACAGGGCTCTGGAGATGCACTGGAAGCCTGGTGCGTGGTGTAGGCACTGGTGGTACTGAGCTGGGGTGGGAAGGTGGCGCCGGATATACCGGACCGTGAAGGAGGACACGTGCTCTTGAGCACCGAGCCTCCCCAACCTCACCAGGTTGAATGGTCCCCGTAGCCCTGCCAGTGCGGCGAGGTGGAATAGCCCGCACTGGGCTATGCAGGCGAACCGGGGACACCACCTGTAAGGCTGGTGCCATGTACGCCGGCCCGAGGAGACGTACTGGAGACCAGATACGTTGGGCCGGCTTCATGGCACTCGGCTCGATGCCCAACCTAGCCCTCCCAGTGCGGCAAGGTGGAATAGCCCGCACTGGGCTAAGCACGCGTACTGGGGACACCGTGCGCTTTACCGCATAACACGGTGTCTGACCAGTACGACGCCCTCTTACTCCACGGCAAGCCCGGGGAGTTGGCTCAGGTATCCAACCCGGCTTCGCCACACTCCCCTTTAGCCCCCCCCCCCCCCAAGAAATGTTTGGGTGTTACTCACGGGCTTCCAGCCACTCTGCCTTGCCTTTGCCTCATAAAACCGCCTCTCCGCTTTCGCTGCCTCCAGCTCCGCTTTGGGACGGCGATATTCCCCTGGCTGAGTCCAGGGTCCTTTGCCGTCCAGGATCTCCTCCCATGTCCATGAGTCCTGTTTACTTTGCCGCTGTTGTTGGTTCCGATCATGCTGCTTGATCCTGTTGTGGTGGGGAATTCTGTCACGATCGTGTAGAAGAGATTCGGACCAAAACGCAGCATGAGGAAAATAAGCTATCTTCTCTTTATTATTGAAGAAGGCAAAACGAAACAAAACACTTACAAACTACCAAAACAACAAACGATCGTGAAGCTAAATAACGTAGTGCACACACAAAGGCTACAAACGTTCTACATAGACAATTCCCCACACCAAACTAAAGCCTATGGCTACCTTAAATATGGCTCCCAATCAGAGACAACAGAAACCAGCTGTCTCTAATTGGGAACCCATTCAGGCAACCATAGACTTTCCTAGACAACTACACACAACATAGACACAGCTAGACAACTATACTAAACATAAAGCCAACTACTCTAAATAAACCCCCTAAACCTTACAATCACCCTAGACACTACAAAACCCACATAAATACCCATGTCACACCCTGACCTAACTAAAATAATAAAGAAAACAAAGAATACTAAGGCCAGGGCGTGACAGTAGGTCCGGAGACATGTTGGACAAAACCCTGATGTAACAAAAATAGAACAGTTTGGCCATAATGACCATCATTATGTTTGGAGGAAAAAGGGGGAGGCTTGCAAGCCGAAGAACACCATCCCAACCGTGAAGCACGGGGGTGGCAGCATCATGTTGTGGGGGTGCTTTGCTGCAGGAGGGACTGGTGCACTTCACAAAATAGATGGCATCATGAGGGAGGAAAATTATGTGGATATATTGAAGCAACATCTCCGGACATCAGTCAGGAAGTTAAAGCTTGGTCGCAAACGGGTCTTCCAAATGGACAATGACCCCAAGCATACTTCCAAAGTTGTGGCAAAATGGCTAGGATTTTACTAGGATTAAATGTCAAGAATTGTGAAAAACTGAGTTTAAATGTATTTGGCTAAGGTGTACGTAAACTTCCGACTTCAGCTGGCCTTGCGTTTTAGGTTATTGTCCAGTTGAAAGGTCAATTTGTCTCACAGTTTCTGTTGGAAAGCAGACCGGTACTCAGTGATGTGTTGTGTTGGATTTGCCAAAACATAACACTTTGTATTCAAGACATGAAGTACATTTCTTTGCAGTTTTACTTTAGTGTCTTAGTGCAAACAGGATGCATGTTTTGGAATATGTTTACTCTTTACAGTCTTTCTTCTTTTCCCTGAGCGGTTTCCTTACTCTCCTGCAACTGAGTTAGGAAGGACGCCTGTATCTTTGTAGTGACTGGGTGTATTGATACACCATCCAAAGTGTAATTAATAACTTCACCATACTCACAGGGATATTCAATGTCTGCTTTTTTTTTTTTTACTCATCTACCAATAGGTGGCCCTTCTTTGCCAAGCATTGGAAAACCTCCCTAGTGTTTGTGGTGTTTGAAATTCACTGCTCAACTGAGGGACCTTACAAATAATTGTATGTGTGGGGATGAGATAGTCATTCAAAAACATTTTAAACACTATTATTAGTCCATGCAATGTATTATGTGACTTGTTGAGCAACTTTTTACTACTGAACTTATTTAGGCTTGCCATAACAAAGGGGTTAAATACTTGACTCAAGACATTTCTGCTTTTCATTTTTAATTAATTTGTAAACATTTCTAAAAACATAATTTCACTTTGACGTTGTGGGGTATTGTGTGTAAGCCTGTGACACAAAATCTCAATTTAATCCATTTTAAATTTGGGCTGTAACACAACAAAATGTTGAAAAAATCAAGGGGTGTGAATACTTTCTGAAGGAACTCTACATACAAAGTTTCAAGACTCTAGGTCAAATGGGGCGGTGGATATGACTGTGACGGTTTATAGGACAATTTTTGCCCAAGTTGCTCATGGCCTCTAGTGCCAAATGATACAAAAGTGAACAATCTGCTTGGCTGTTAACCCCTAATTATTCAATGAGTGTGACCATGGCCAGGTTTATTTTGGTCCCAAAAAATAAATGGAGAAAAAAAACAGCATACAGTATATGCTGCAGTCTTTTTTTGGCCCAGCACCGTTGGATTAATTTTGGATGTGCATATCACTACACATTTTCAAGTACCTTATCTCTTGTGTGTCTCAGGAGCAGCAGGTGGTGGTCTATCAGATGCTGCAGCAGCAGCGGCAGAGGGAGCTACAGCGACTCACGCTAACCGGGGCCCTCACCTCCACCCCCACTTCCCAGTCCCCCAACCTGGGGGCCTCGCCACTGCAGGGTGGCCAGGGACACCCCCTCTTCGGCCTGCAGGATAATGCACTTCACAAGCCCGGGGTGAGTGTCGATATGCAGTTGTTCGAGACTCCTTATTTGAATAGACCATTGTATAGGTAAATTCTTGATCAACTGAAGCTTTAAAAAATGAACTGCTTTCTAGGAGGTTGACTTGCTTCGTAACGCTGTTAAACCTGATGATATACTGTAGCTGTATACTCCATCAATGTTGATAAATGTATGTGTGGGCCGAACATCTAAACTCACAGGTCAGTTTTAAATGTGTTTGATTTCAGGGGGTGGGAGAGAAGGGCGGAGACAAGAATGGCTGACATGTCATCTTCATGTCTGAACTGTTGCAGCTGTAACAGCAGCTATAACAGGGGAAAGGAAAGTAATTGAGCTGTTCCATCAGAAACTAATGTCACCTTTAATCTCCACCTGAAAGACTCTTGAACTCTCTGTCTTCTATCATCTCTGTCTTTCCCCCTCTTTTATGAATGTATAATGGATTCCATTTAAACGGTTATGTTTTTTTTAATGCATTGAATTCCTTTTATATGAGGACGTTTTTTTCTTCTAGGTCTGTATGTGTGTAGGCAGCTTTCAGAGAGCATGAATACAGTGGTCTGTAATTGAATTGCACTAATCTGTTAGCTAGACCAATTGGGTTCGCTCTTGTAGCAGAGCCAGAGACTCTGGAGTCCTGACTGTAAATGTGGAGAGTATTGGGGTCCAGCATAGAAATTGTACTCTGGTGATCAATTCCAAATCAACCCCTAGCCGCTACTCTCAAGGCACTTCCTGAGATCTGAAATGATTAGATGGGCGTAAACAATATGATGACTATTCCACCTAGCCAATCAGAAGACAAGGTAAATCAATGACCTTATAACTTTAAACCTATCCAATCCTTTTAGATCTACTGGAGTGCCTATGGGTAGGGCTAAGTGTCGACTTGGAATTTGGGTGTGAGTGTTTTGGGCCAAAGTGTCCTTAGGCCATAACTTTACTGAAGCACTGACCCTCCACTTAAGCAATTATACCCCTGTGGAACCAATGTATCCCTCCAAACATCCTTGTTGAGGACAAACTGTCTGACACCTCTCTAAACATCAACTGTCTTCCTCAAGGTCTGTCTTCCTTTCATTTTCTTCCCTCCCATATATTGTACAACTATGCTATTCCTATTCTACCCTATTAAATGTCACAGCTACAGACTGGCACCAAATGATCTGGGGACTGGCATTGACAGTGTAGAATGCTAACTATGCCTCAGTCCACCCCTGGGAATTTAGAGAGAATGTATGATGTTCAATATGTGTGCCGCTGCCGAGATTAATCCAACGAAACCAAACATTTGAATATTGTCAAAGTAAATATGTAAGAAATTCATATTTTTGTTTCCTCAACCCATGTGTACTTTGCTGATATAGAACCTAATAAGGGACATTTGGTACTTACTGATTCTAGGCTACTTGGAACTGACAAGTTAGTGATGAATTAGTATGAATATTTTGCACTCTATCCTGAAGTGTTAGTGTTTTCTTATTTGTTTCGGTTGTACATATTGTTCTTTTGATGCCCGGAAAAATAGTTGTTCTTTTAGCAATACTGTATAGTTGTCAATGCCTTAAAATAACGCTAGAGTTACGGAGGAAAATCAACTCACCCATAACAGCCAGAAGGCAGCTTCTTTTCTCTTCTCCATTTCTTAATCTAGTTTTTGTTCTGGTTACATTTACCGTTATTTCAGATTTAGGCGAAAGCACTCTTTTCAATCTTACCATTTATACTATTGATAGGCAACGGTGATCATGTCAACAATTGTACAATGAAAATATGTTTATCGGTAAGTCTCAAATCATCTGTAATTGTGTCTTAAGATGCTGCTCATTGTTCTGTTTCTTAGCAGAACTAACAAGCAACATCCCATGTTAGATGGTATCACTTTACTTGGTCGTAAGATCTATAAAAGGCTGTCATAGTAATGACATAGCAGTCATGGTATTTGTGACTATGTTCTTATACAATTGTGACTCAAACTCTTATTGCTTTCGTCAGGTCAGTGTTGAATCAATTGTCATCAGGTGACTTCATCTGTTGTGATACGACTGCCTATGACATGTGTTACGTCATTCTAGTAACACCATTATGTCTACAGTATGTCTTACTACTGAGATCATGATGCCAAGTCACAAATGTTACCATTCAGAACACATAGGCAACTCGGGAACTCTAATATGTAACTTTCTTTACTGCCTGCTGCATCTACTTTCTTGTGTGGCACATAATAACAGGTCCTTCTGTGCTGGGATCAAGCTAATCTATTATCATTGGCCGTTCTCCCAGGTCTTTTAACTCACTGTTAGACTGGAATAATATTTTTCCTTTGTGGTGTTCGTTACTCATCTTATTTTATCATTTCCTAATTTAACTATGGTCAAAGATCATTTCCAAATGTGTATTGGTTTTCTGTTTGCAACCTCGATATTGACCTCCCGTACATGTGATGTCGGTAAGTATTGGAACTGTTCTGTTTTTTGTAGTTAGTTGTCAGTGAGGAACTTTCAAGCGACTATGTTAGTTGGTAAAATACTGTAGCAACGAGACTATAGGAGAATGTTAACGTTGATAACACATGAGCCTATTCCTCCATATTGACAGGACTTCCAAAAGAGGTCTGCGGTTGAACAAGTACGTCCTTATGAGTTGTTGTACGATTAAGGTAAAAATCTAGGAAAGAACATGTCGAAGGGATTGTTTTTGACTGAAAGAGTACTGCGAAGGAATCTTGAAAGGGAATCTTTCCCATGTTGCACTGGGGCGATTTGGCCCAATGAAATGTAAATCATTTTTTTAATATACTTTTGTTGTTTTTTATTGTTTGAGTACAAATTGTATACTTAAATGTGTTTGTGTATAGACACATTCATTTTCTAAGCTTTGAAGTTGGGTAACCAAGATAATCTATGTTGTTATGTATGTATGTCGTTATGTGTATCTGTTATGTAATACAGCATATTTAAGCACCTCTCTCTCAATGAAGTTTGATGAAAATGGAACTAACTTCTTGGGACATAAAATGCATGAAATGCAGTTAAGTCTCGCAAATCAGTAGCTAAATACCAAGTTAGACTACGCATAGTTTTTAAATGCATTGTTCTCAAAAAATGTTTTATGAAATTTAAATTGAGCACTGCATTTGAGAAAAGACAAGCATTGTTGTCAATGTACAGTGTATTTGTTTGAGAGAATTAATCAACAATGAATTTGCCAATATTCAGACTTAATGCCCCTGTAAAGTATTTTGATATTTTTGTGTAAAAATTAAAAAGGTACAATTAAGACGACTGAACTTTTACTGTCAATAAATGTATTTTACTGAGTTGATTTGCATGTTCTCTTGGTTTCAAAGCTTTATTTACAGACTGCAACATTGACAAAGTCCTTATTGTGTGCATCACTAACTTGAAGCAGCCTGTTATAATGCCTTCATGAACCAGTTATAACAGTGTTATGAACAGTCATAACTGAAAGAGAGCGGCTCTCCAGTTGGGCTGGCCTGTGACGCACTGACACATTTTCCAGTCAGAGGAATAAGGCAACCTCACAGAGAGTTACACACAATAGAAACTGTTATTTCCAGAGGACATACGTATGAGGTGGATGTGGTTCTGAGTAATAGCGCAAGAGAAATTAGTAGTTTGGGGAGACAGTTTATGATCCCCCTAGTCCAGGGATGGGCCACTTTGATGGAAGTAGGAGACACAAAAAAATCTGAATTCATCCTGAGGGGCTGCAATTGCTCCCGGATCTGCATACCCACATGTCCCTGGCCTAGTCTCTCTGGCACCGCCAGGGGATGGGTGGAGTGAGCTGCATGAAGTTAAAAAAACTCAAAGCCAGGGGAATCTGTAACAATAACAGTGTCATGAACCAGTCAAAACACTGTAGAAGCAGGAGCACCTCTACAAGAAGACATGAAGGATTGGTGACATAGAGATAGATAGAGGTGAAAGTAAGGCGGTATGGTCCCGGCAAAATAAATAGTGGGGAAAGGCCATATCGGTAAAACATGAGCAAAAATGAGTGAATGGACTTGAAAATGGGTGGTGTAGCCTACGATCCAAAATGTGATGTGGTTAGATATGAATACTGAAATTTTGCAAAGGTAGAGATGAGTGGCCGACACAGAGACACTCGCGGACAGTTCTGGCCTAATGGAAATTGCCAAATCTCATTACAGTTTTTGGTGTTTTGTGTAACAGGTGTCTCTTTCCATTCACCACTGTTTGGAGGCTGGAAATATTTTACAAGTGGATGAACTTGCACAGGTAGCCTAGTAAAGGAGCTCTTTGAAGTGATTATTTGACAATCAGATGAAAACATCATAACTGGTTGTGTTTATTCCACAATAAAGTTAATACATTTTAAAAATGAAATTACAATTATTTACGACTAGGCCCACAGAAATCCTATTGAATTAAAAGGGAATCTATATGTAATTCTATGATTAGGCCCATAAACATGTTTGCACATATAATTAATTCTACTTTCACCCTTGGATAGAGGACTCCTGTTTATATCTGTAACATTGTAGCGTCTGTGACAGCATGGGCAGCGCCATCGTGGCTACAACCCATAGGAATCCCCACCCAGTTGACTAATTTGAATACTTTAAAATGCTGGAAGTATGGTGGAAAGAGACAAAGAGACAGGAAAACAACCTCTCCCTCAATGTGAGCAAGACAAAGGAGCTGATTGTTGACTACAGGAAAAGGCGGGCCAAACAGGCCCCCATTAACATCGACGGGGCTGTAGTGGAGCGGGTCGAGAATTTCAAGTTCCTTGGTGTCCACATCACCAACGAATTATCATGGTCCAAACACACCAAGACAGTTTTGAAGAGGGCATGACAAAACCTTTTCCCCTCAGGAGACTGAAAAGATTTGGCATGGGTCCCCAGATCCTCAAAAAGTTTGACATCTGCACCTGTCACGCCTTGATCTGTTTCACCTGTCTTTGTGCTTGTCTCCACCCCCCTCCAGGTGTTGCCCATCTTCACCATCATCCCCTGTGTATTTATACCTGTGTTCTCTGTTTGTCTGTTGCCAGTTCGTTTTGTTCGTAGAACCTACCAGCGTTTTTCCCCTTGTTCCTGTCTTCGTTCCTGTTTTCTAGTTTTTCCCGGCTTTGACCCTTCTACCTGTCCTGACCCTGAGCCTGTCTACCCTCCTGTACCTTTGCCTCACTAATCTGGATTACCGACCTCTGCCTGACCTGACCCTGAGCCTGACTGCCATCCTGTACCTTTTCCCCTGTTGTTGTAATAAACATTGTTACTTCGACACAGTCTGCATCTGGGTCTTACCTTAAAACGTGACAGCACCATTGAGAGCATCCTGACCGGTTGCATCACCACCTGGTATGGCAACTGCTCGGCATCTAACCATAAGATGCTACAGAGGGTAGTGCATACGGACCAGTACATCACTGGGGCCAAGCTTCCTGCGATCCAGGACCTATACAATAGGCGGTGTCATAAAATTCTCTGATTTCGCACGGCAAGAGGTACCGGAGCACCAAGTGTAGGACCAAAAGTCTCCTAGACTTCTACCCCCAAGCCATAAGACTGCAATTAATCAAATGCCCCCCCATTTGTTTTGTACACTGCTACTCACTGTTTATTATCTATGCATAGTCACTTCACCCCTACCTACATGTACAAATTACCTCAACTCACCTGTACCCCCTCACACTGACTCGGTACTGGTACCCCCTGGATATAGCCTTGTTATTGTTATTTTATTGTGTTACTTTTTATAATTTTTTACTTTAGCTTATTTGGTAAATATTTCCTTAACTATTCTTGAACTGTACTATTGGTTAAGGGCTTTTAAGTAAGCATTTCACGGTAAGGTCTATACTTCAGGCCATGTATTCAGGGCATGTGACAAATAAAGTTTGATTTGATTTTAAACCCTCAATGGCACAGCCCATGCTAAAACAGCCTTTTGGCCACTAGAGGCCTCTATCTTCCTCTATGATTGGTGATGGCTGAAGAAATTTGGCTTGTCACCAAAAACCCTCACAAAATTTTACAGATGCACAATTGAGAGCATCCTGTCGGGCTGTATCACCGCCTGGTACGGCAACTGCACCGCCCACAACCGCAAGGCTCTCCAGAGGGTGGTGCGGTCTGCACAACGCATCGCCGGGGGCAAACTACCTGCCCTCCAAGACACTTACAGCACCCGATGTCACAGGAAGGCCAAAAAGATAATCAAGGACAACAACCACCCGAGCCACTGCCTGTTAACCCCGCTACCATCCAGAAGGTGAGGTCAGTACAGGTGCATCAAAGGTGGGACCGAGAGACTGAAAAAGAGCTTCTATCTCAAGGCTATCACACTGTTAAACAGCCATCACTAACACAGAGAGGTTGCTGCCTACATAGAGACTTGAAATCATTGGACACTTTAATGAATGCATCACTAGTCACTTTAACTTCTTCGGGATCGGTGTTATATGTATATATTCTTACTCAATTCCTTACTTAGATGTGTGTGTATTAGGTTGCTGTTGTGGAATTGTTAGATTACATGTTAGATATTGCTGCTGTCAGGTTTTGGCCAAGACTGTTCGGGTTTTGGTCACTAGATGTCCCCATTGCACCTTTTTTGTACCTTTTGTTTTTTCTTGCTCTAATTATTGTTTGCACCTGTGGGTCGTTCCCTTGTTAGTATTTTAACCCTGTGTGTTCCTCAGTTCCTTGCTCAGTGTTTGTAAGTTAGCACCCAGCCCCAGCCCAAGCCTTGTTTTATACAGATATTTCTCTTGTTGGATGTTCTATGGTTTAGTTCTTGTGTATTATTTGAGTAGTCTTTTGAGGTTTGTTTTTCCCTGCTGTTTTTTACCACTTTGTGCACTTTTGTATTTTGGAGGATTTCCATTTTGTGCCTCTTGGCTTTATTTTTGGACATTGTGGATTTAGTTTCTTTGCCTGAAGATTTTGTTCTTTAATTAAACCACCATCTCTAGTACTGCTGTGTCTGCCTCATCTTCTGGGTTCTGACGATTATTAGTGACTGTTTCTCGCACCGGGTCCTGACAGAAACACTGAGCCATTATAATGAACCCAGAGGCAGCCAGTACCCAGGATTTTTTTTCCATGCTGTCCCACCACGAGGGGACTGTCCAACGCCACGAAGCTGCTCTGGTTCAGCAAGAGGCCTTAATGGCTAGACATTCTCAACTTCTGTCAGAGATGCTGACTTCCATAAAGCAGATTTCGGATCGACTTTCCCCGGCAACCGCTTCTGCTCCAGTTCATCCGATTCAAGTGCCCCTGGCAGTTAACCCCCTGGCTGAACCTCGTCTGCCGCCTCCCCAACGGTTCTCAGGGGATCCGAGTGTTTGTAAGGGGTTTTTCACCCAATGTTCTCTCTCCTTTGAGCTGCAACCATCGTCGTTTCCCACCGACCGGTCCAAGATAGCATATATCATCACCCTGCTGTCGGAAAAAGCCCTAGCCTGGGCTACTGCTGTGTGGGATGCCCAAAGTCCCTGCTGTGCCAGCTACTCTACCTTTGCTGAAGAATTCAAGCGAGTGTTTCAAGGTCCTACCAACGGCCCTGACTCAGCCAAACAGCTCCTGACTCTCCGCCAAGGTCGGCGCAGCGTGACGGACTATGCCATCCAGTTCCGCACTGTGGCAGCAGCAAGTGGCTGGAACGACGAGGCGCTCACAGTGTGTTTTTTGAAGGGTCTTTCTGACACCATCCAAGATGAACTGGCCACTCGGGAACCACCGGACAACCTCGAGTCCCTTATCAAGTTGGCTTCACGCATAGACCAGCGTCTGAGAGAGAGAGAACTCAACCGTAGACCGCTCACCCTAGCTCCTATCGGTTCCAGCTCCGAGTCTCCACCTTTATCCTCGCTGGCTCCACCAGAACCCATGCAGGTTGGACGCATCTCCCAGGCTGAGAGAGACCGCCGGATGAGGGAGCGATGCTGTCTATATTGCGGCAAACCGGGCCATTTCCGCTCCACGTGTCCCGGGCTCCAGGGAAACGCACTCTCCCGTGCAGGCCTGGGAGGACTGTAACGGGAAACATAACCTCCTCCCATCCATCCAACTCCCGCCTGCTCATTCCAGTTACCCTTTCCTGGGACGACCACGAGTTTTCTCTTCAAGCCTTGGTAGACTCTGGAGCCGCAGGTAACTTCATGGATGGGGTCTGGGCGAAGGAGAATGGCGTTCCTTCTGAACCTCTAAGTGACCCCATAAGGGTTACTACGTTGGATAGAAGCCCTTTGGGATCTGGACTTGTCACTCGTGCCACTACCCCCTTGCGACTTTCAGTTTCCCAACACCAGGAAGTGATGAACTTTCATCTGATCTCCTGTTCCGAGTTCCCTCTCGTCCTTGGTTATCCCTGGCTTCACAGCCATAACCCTCACATCGACTGGTCTGTGGGCACTATCAAGCAGTGGGGTCCTACGTGCCAAGCCACTTGTATCTTCCCGAGTTCCCAGAGTTCCCCTTCCGAGTCTCTAGAATCCATCGACCTGTCCCGAGTTCCCGAGTGTTACCATGACCTCAAACTGGTATTTAGCAAACAGAGGGCCACCAAACTACCACCCCATAGACCTTACGATTGCACCATCGACCTGTTTCCGGGGACCTGCCCTCCCAGGGGTCGGATCTTTTCCCTTTCTCCTCCCGAACGAGCTGCTATGGATACCTACATCAAGGACGCTCTGGCAGCAGGCCTCATGCGTCCATCTACCTCGCCGGCGGGAGCAGGGTTTTTCTTTGTGGCCAAGAAAGACGGTGGATTACGACCTTGCATTGACTACCGGGGACTCAATGCCATAACCGTCCATAACCGCTACCCGCTACCCCTTATGGCCACAGCCTTTGAGCTGCTCCAGGAAGCAGTTGTCTTCACTAAGCTTGACCTGCGGAACGCATACCATCTTGTGCGGATCAAACCCGGGGACGAGTGGAAGACCGCTTTCAACACGCCTACTGGTCACTACGAATACTCGGTGATGCCCTTCGGCCTGACCAACGCCCCGGCTGTGTTCCAAGCGCTCATAAACGATGTGCTTAGGGATATGCTTAACATCTTCGTGTTTGTTTACTTGGATGACATCCTCATCTTTTCGAGCTCCCTTCAAGAACACACTAAGCATGTCAGACAATCAATCAATCAATCAATCAATTTTTATTTATATAGCCCTTCGTACATCAGCTAAGGACAAGTGCTCAAACGCCTCCTAGACAGCCATTTGTACGTTAAGCCGGAAAAGTGTGAATTCCATTCCTCTCGAGTACAATTCCTGGGATTTATAGTGGAACCCGGTCGAGTCCAGATGGACCCCAAGAAGGTAGGGGCGGTAGCGGATTGGCCCACCCCCAAGTCCGTTAAGGAAGTTCAGCGTTTCCTGGGCTTCACCAACTTTTATCGCAAGTTCATCAAGAACTTCAGCTCGGTGGCAGCCCCTCTCTCAGCTGTAACCAAGGGTGGCAACACAAGGTTTCTGTGGGGAAGAGAGGCTGAGACGGCCTTCCAAGGACTCAAGCAGCACATCCTCTCTGCTCCCATCCTGACACTACCAACGGCGGATGAACCTTTTGTGGTGGAGGTAGACGCATCAGAGGTTGGGGTTGGAGCTGTCCTGTCTCAGAGGGGTGAAGACAAGAAGCTTCATCCTTGCGCCTTCTTCTCTCACCGGCTTACCCCGGCCGAGAGGAATTACGATGTGGGGGATCGTGAACTCCTAGCGGTTAAGATGGCATTGAAGGAATGGAGACACTGGCTCGAGGGGGCTTCTCAACCGTTTCAAGTGCTTACGGACCACAAAAATCTGGAGTATATCCAGCAGGCGAAGCGGTTGAACTCCAGACAAGCTCGATGGTCTCTTTTCTTCAGCCGATTTCAGTTTATCCTCACCTATAGACCCGGGTCGAAGAATCTCAAACCGGACGCCTTGTCACGAATCTACTCTCCTGCCATTCGAGAAGATACTGACATGACTGTCCTTCCGGCCGCTAAGATCGTGGCTCCGATCTCGTGGCAAGTGGAGGATACCGTGAAACAAGCTCAAGCCATCGAACCGGGTCCTGGAGGAGGTCCGGCCAATCGGTTGTTTGTTCCCAAGGCAGCAAGGTCCCAAGTCCTTCTGTGGGGGCACTCCTCTCGCCTCACCTGTCACCCGGGCGTAGGTCGCACCTTGGAGTTCATCCAGCGTAAGTTCTGGTGGCCCACCATAAAGGACGACGTTGCCACTTTCGTCAAGGCCTGTTCCGTGTGCTGCCAGGGCAAATCTTCTCACCTCCGCCCTCAAGAACTCCTTCACCCTTTATCTATTCCCCACCGACCCTGGTCCCATATCTCGTTGGACTTTATTACTGGCCTTCCTCCGTCCCATGGTAATACTACGATCCTAGTCATCATCGACAGGTTTTCTAAGGCGGCCAGGTTTGTTCCCTTGACCAAATTACCTTCTGCCAAGGAAACAGCTGAGTTGGTGATTAACCATGTGTTCCGAGTCTTTGGCATTCCGCAAAATATGGTTTCCGACAGAGGTCCCCAGTTCGCCTCAAGGTTTTGGAAGGCCTTCTGCCAACTCATAGGGGCCACGGCCAGTTTATCTTCAGGGTACCATCCGGAGTCCAATGGCCAAACTGAGAGGATGAATCAGGAGCTGGAAACCACCCTCAGATGTATGGTTTCCAACAACCCGTCCACATGGTCATCCTTCATTGTTTGGGCCGAGTACGCGCACAACACCTTGTGCTCCTCCTCCACTGGTATATCCCCGCATGAGTGTCAGTTTGGCTATGCTCCTCTATTGTTCCCGGACCAGGAGGCAGAAGTCAGAGTGCCTTCAGCCTCGAGGTTCATCAGACGCTGTCGGCTTACGTGGAAGAAGACACGTCTTAATCTTCTGCGTTCCTCTCAGCAGTACCAACGACAAGCCAACAGACGTCGCCGTCCCGGTCCTACCCTGTACCCCGGCCAGAGAGTATGGCTCTCAACAAAGAACTTACCACTCTACGGGTGGAGTCTCGCAAGCTGTCCCAGAGATTCATCGGTCCCTTTAAGATTTCCAGGAGAGTCAATCCCGTTACTTTTCGCCTGCACTTTGCCAGATCCCTTAAGATCAATCCGACATTTCACATTTCTTTATTAAAACCTGTTGTTTTTTCTCCCCTTATCCCAGCAGGCAGACCTCCCCCTCCGCCCCGTGTCATCGGTGGCCAGTCGGCTTATACCATCCACCGGATACTGGATTCCCGCCGGGTGCAGCGGTCCTGGCAGTATCTGGTGGACTGGGAAGGCTACGGTCCCGAGGAGCGCTCCTGGGTTCCTGCCAAGGACATACTGGACCCTGACCTCATTCGTCAGTTCAGGACCCTCCACCCTGAGAAGGCTGGTAGGAACGTCAGGAGCCGTTCCTAGGAGGGGGATTCTGTCAGGTTTTGGCCAAGACTGTTCGGGTTTTGGTCACTAGATGTCCCCATTGCACCTTTTTTGTACCTTTTGTTTTTTCTTGCTCTAATTATTGTTTGCACCTGTGGGTCGTTCCCTTGTTAGTATTTTAACCCTGTGTGTTCCTCAGTTCCTTGCTCAGTGTTTGTAAGTTAGCACCCAGCCCCAGCCCAAGCCTTGTTTTATACAGATATTTCTCTTGTTGGATTTTCCAGAGGTTCTCTGGTTTAGTTCTTGTGTATTATTTGAGTAGTCTTTTGAGGTTTGTTTTTCCCTGCTGTTTTTTACCACTTTGTGGAGTTTCTTTTGTATTTTGGAGGATTTCCATTTTGTGCCTCTTGGCTTTATTTTTGGACATTGTGGATTTAGTTTCTTTGCCTGAAGATTTTGTTCTTTAATTAAACCACCATCTCTAGTACTGCTGTGTCTGCCTCATCTTCTGGGTTCTGACGATTATTAGTGACTGTTTCTCGCACCGGGTCCTGACAGCTGCATTGTTGGAACTAGAAGCACAAGCATTTCGCTACACTCGCAATAACATCTGCTAACCATGTGTATGTGACTAATAAAATTTTATTTGATTTTGATTTGTATGGAAGTGGACCTCGCCCTGGGGTGTCTTTTTACATTTATAGGCCAATAGCTTACCTGTCTGTGTTACAAAATATCGCAACAATCATTGTCATTGGTGATATAAACCCATTTGGAAGTTGATACTTGTTGTGGGCGGTCTAACTTGTCTTTTTAATTCATTTTTTTGTGAAAAGGGTGAAGTGAAAGCTACTGTAGATTGTTTTGTCTGACTTTTCTTAGGAGGCAGCCTTACTAAAAACCAGGACGTCTACAAAGACGCTCGCGTGCCGCTTCAGGAAGAATAAACGTGATCATAGGAACAATGCGTAATGGGACCATGGCAATTTTGAGGCAACCTCGGCTATTTGCAGCTGTTACCAGTTCAAGCATATGTATAAACTCAAGGCAAATCCATTTTTGTAAGTAGGTCGCTTGTGAGATTTGACTGCAAGTGCAGTAGTTATAGAATAACACCTTTTGTCAGCTTTCTGTGGCGATCTGGATTCCAGCCTCTCTGTAAAGCCTCACTAAAATACTTGAAATAGACAATATGAGTATTAAAGTATCACTGTTGACATGTGCATTTGAATAAAAAAAACATATAAATCTAGATTCTAGCATTTAAAGACTAATTATAAGGCACTATATGAAATAACAACATGTATGTTGTTCATAGTGGTTTAAGGAAGGGCAACTGTTCAAAGAAAACCTGCATAGTCATTAGAGAACACACCTTATTCACCCATGGCACAGAAATGCCATTCATATGGTAGTGAAAAGGAGGGGTGCGTCACTTGAGTGGGTTGAGTCACTGACGTGGTCTTCCTGACTGGGTTGTGCCGTGGCGGAGATCTTTGTGGGCTATACTCGGCCTTGTCTCAGGATGGTAAGTTGGTGGTTGAAGCTATCCCTCTAGTGGTGTGGGGGCTGTGCTTTGGCAAAGTGGGTGGGGTTATATCCTGCCTGTTTGGCCCTGTCCGGGGGTATCATCGGATGGGGCCACAGTGTCTCCTGACCCCTCCTGTCTCAGCCTCCAGTATTTATGCTGCAGTAGTTTATGTGTCGGGGGGCTAGGGTCAGTCTGTTATATCTGGAGTATTTCTCCTGTGTTATCCGGTGTCCTGTGTGAATTTAAGTATGCTCTCTCTAATTCTCTCTTTCCTTCTCTCTCTCGGAGGACCTGAGCCCTAGAACCATGCCTCAGGACTACCTGGCATGATGACTCCTTACTGTACCCAGTCCACCTGGCCGTGCTGCTGCTCCAGTTTCAACTGTTCTGCCTGCGGCTATGGAACCCTGACCTGTTCACCGGACGTGCTACCTGTCCCAGACCTGCTGTTTTCAACTCTATAGAGACAGCAGGAGTGTTAGAGATACTCTCAATGATCGGCTATGAAAAGCCAACTGACATTTACTCCTGAGGTGCTGATCTGTTGCACCCTCGACAACTACTGTGATTATTATTATTTGACCATGCTGGTCATTTATGAACATTTGAACATCTTAGCCATGTTCTGTTATAATCTCCACCCGGCACAACCAGAAGAGGACTGGCCACCCCTCATAGCCTGTTTCCTCTCTAGGTTTCTTCCTAGGTTTTGGCCTTTCTAGGGAGTTTTTTCTAGCCACTGTGCTTCTACACCTGCATTGCTTGCTTTTTGGGGTTTTAGGCTGGGTTTCTGTACAGCACTTTGATATATCAGCTGATGTAAGAAGGGCTATATAAATAAATTGTAACTTTTAAATTAGTGAAGCAGCATTGTGCCATTACATCTCAATCCTTAATGAAATAGTTGAGCTAAAGCAAAGTTCAACAGTCATTTGGCAGGTCCACTGAAGAGGCTATTAAATTCCAAGTTACATTATTTTAGTACGTTTTCGTGGTGCTGGGTTGGAACAAAAAAGATTGTCCACCATGGCAGGGGTTCCCAAACTTTTTAACTCAGGCCCCCCTTCCAGCATTGGGGAACATGCCCCCCCCCCCCCCCCCCCCCACCCCCAAGGAGAGAACATTTTGCATATTTGCAGCTTTTTTCTGCAATTCTACACATTTTGTCATTAGGTGCAGATAAGTATTTTGCCGTTTTAAAGCAAATTATGTTGTAAATCTATACATTTTGCCATTTCTAATGTGTATTCATCTAATATTGAGTGACTTGACCATTACTACAAAATCTTTGGACTAAAAAACCTAGCTTAAAAACGTTAGCTGACATGGGCTAGTTGATCTGGACATTTCTGTTATAAATACAGTCGTATGAAAAGGTTTGGGCACCCCTCTGAGGCTGCATAATAATTTACTCTGTCGTCACAGAAAATGATCACAGTGGCATGCCATTCATTTTCTAATAAAAGCTGAGTACTGGGGTATTGTCCAGACAAAGATTTTTAGTGTAGCAATATTAAGTTGTATGAAATTAAATCAGATGTGCAAAATAGGCTATGCAAAAATGTGGGCACCCTTGTCATTCTGTTGATTTGAATACCTGTAACTACTTAGCACTGATTAATTGGAACACACAATTGGTTTGGTGAGCTCATTAAGCCTTGAACTTCATAGACAAGTGCATCCAATCATGAGAAAAGGTATTTAAGGTGGCCAATTGCAAGTTGTTGTTCTCTTTGACTCTCCTCTGAAGAGTGGCAACATGGGGGCCTCAAAACAACTCTCAAATGACCTGAAAACAAAGATTGTTCAACATTATGGTTTAGAGGAAGGCTACAAAAAGCTGTCGCAGAGATTTAAGCTGTCAGTGTCCACTGTGAGGAACATAGTGAGGAAATGGAAGACCACAGGCACAGTTCTTGTTAAGGCCAGAAGTGGCAGGCCAAGTAAAATATTGGAGAGGCAAAGGCGAAGGATGGTGAGAACGGTCAAAACCAGCTCACAGACCACCTCCAAAGACCTACAACATCATCTTGCTGCAGATGGTGTCATTGTGCATCGTTCAACAATTCAGCGCACTTTGCACAGGGAGAAGCTGTATGGGAGAGTGATGCGGAAGAAGACTTTTCTGCACACACGCCACAAACAGAGTCGCTTGAGGTATGCAAACGCACATTTGGACAAGCCAGCTTCATTTTGGAATATGGTGCTGTGGACTGATGAAACAAAGATTGAGTGATTTGGTCATAACAAGGGACGTTATGCATGGCGGCAAAAGAACACAGCGTTCCAAGAAAAACACTTGCTACCCACAGTAAAATTTGGTGGGGGTTCCATCATGCTGTGGGGCTGTGTGGCCAGTGCCGGTACTGGGAATCTTGTTAAAGTTGAGGATCGCATGGATTCCACTGAATATCAGCAGATTCTTGGGAATAAGTTTGAAGAATCAGTCACAAAGTTGAAGTTACGCCGGCGCTGGATATTTCAACAAGACAACGACCCAAAACACTGCTCAAAATCTACCCGGGCATTTATGCAGAGGAACAAGTACAATGTTCTGGAATGGCCATCCCAGTCCCCAGACCTGAATACCATTGAGAATCTGTGGGATGATTTGAAGCGGGCTGTCCATGCTCGGCAACCATCAGACCTAACTGAACTGGAGATGTTTTGTAAGGATGAATGGTCCAAAATACCTTCATCCAGAATCCAGACACTCATTAGAGGCTATGGCAAGCGTCTAGAGGCTGTTATTTTAGCAAAAGGAGGCTCTACTAAATATTGATGTGATTTTTCTATTGGGGTGCCCAAATTTATGCACCTGTCTAATTTTGTTTTGATGCATATTGCACATTTTCTGTTAATCCAATAAACCTAATTTCACTACTGAAATATTACTGTGGCCATCAGTTATTTGATAGATCAAAATGAAATTGCTGATCCAAACACCCAATTATTTATAAATGGAAATCATGGAAATTGTCAGGGGTGCCCAAACTTTTTCATACGACTGTAGCTCTCTAAGGTATGCAATGACTGACATGACAAGAGGAATACTGATGATGCACTATCCAATTTCGAAATGTCACCTTGCGCATTCTACTATTACAACTTTCAAGATGACATTTTTTAAATATTTTGTTTAATGGGGGGGGGGCTGCTACAGTTTGGGAACCACTGCACCGTGAGTTCTCAGTGCCAGGATCAACACTTCTGTCATATGACAAGACTAAGCAATGCTCTATTATTGTGTGACTAAACTACTACTTCCTCAGATGCAATGCTCCACTCAGATCAATAAAGCCAGTTGTTGCTGCCAAGATGCCTTTCAGGGTGAAAGTGACTGGAGGCAAATGCTACGTCTGGTGTGCATGTGGACACAGCAAGAAACAGGTGAGTGTTAGGCATATAATGTTCAAAGTAAAGCACTTTTGCTTAAAATTCCTGCCTGTGCAGGACTCTAGCCTGTACCCTAGTTATTGATGAAAAAACAGGCCCGACTAACCCGATGTATAATGTCGGGGCCTGTCGAGCTCAGGTCGTGTAGCAGAGTTCTAATTCAAAGCATGGAATGTAAAAAAATAAATAAAGAAGGGTTAGGACTGATGAGCCAAAATGTACGCAGTATTAACCCTTTCCTATTCCAGCAGAGGGGATTTATGCCTATATGCTATTTTTAGGTCTTCTACATGAGAATAATGTTTCAGATTGTAATCTGTGCTATAATTTACAAATTAAATCAGTGAAACAATAGCTCTGACAGTCTCGCTATCTCTCTCTCTCTCTCGCCCTTTCTCTGTCAGGCCTTCTGTGACGGTGCTCACAGGACTCAAGCACCCAGCATCTCTCCACGACACTTCACTCCCGAGAAGGACAGCACCCTTATGCTGTGTGCCTGTAAGCTAACCAAAAATGTACCTTACTGTGATGGCACACATTTCAAAGTCATCTTCTAGCATCTAGTCAGCTCAGTGAAAAAAAGTGTTTAAAATAAAAAAAATGTCATGAAGCAGCTAACTTCCTTATACTGTACTGCCTATATTCATTGTTCATAAATCACTTGTTGACAAACATTTTATTTATGATAAATGGATAAAGACATTTATGTTTTGTCACTGTCCATAAGGTAATAAATAATAGCCTACTATTTCAATACACATTGTGTCATTCTTATTTTTTATTCCTTAAACCATGCATTATTTTGAGAAACAGTCAGGCGATGTAGATATTAAAAGAAGACAGTGACTTTTGGCCTACATAGAACAAAGCTCATGTTCATGTTCAAAGGAAATCATCAAGGAGCCTGAGCTCAAACTGGAGGCAAGACATGATGCAAGGATAGTGAAATAGGCCTACTGCGACAAATCAAAAAAATATGTTGTATTCATATTTGTCTAACATGCTGGCGTCGGGCAAGTTCATATAGCTGATATATGATGATCATTCTTAAACTAAGTTAATGTGTAAAAAAATATAACCAAAATTTGACTTCTGCTTTTAACCCTACCCCTCCGAGAAACACACCGGTTTTGGAGAGGTGTGGGGTGGCAGCCACACTGAACACTCGGGGAGCTGTTGTTGTGAGGGTTAAGTGCCTTTCTCAGGGGCACAACAGCAGGCAAATGGTATCTAGGAATTTGATGCCAGCAACCAATGGTTGCCAGCTCACAGATTTTTCCAGTCGGACCTGAGATTCAAACTCGCAACCCTCCGGGCCACTGGCTCACCTCTCTAACCGCCAGGCTACCTCTCGGTTGCCACCTAGCTAATATTAGCTACAAAAAAAAAAAAATCAATTGTGTAACATGTTGTACGAATTGCAATTCGTAACATATTATACGAATTGTAATCCGTAACGTATTATACAAAATGGATTATGGATATCTGCAAATTAATACATACCAATCGAAATGTCATGTATACTAATTGAGTATCCCGGATTACGTTTACTATGTTACATATACCCCGGAGTCCAGGTTGCAAGCTCAGGAAGCAGCCCAGTTCCAAACTAATTCACTTTTCACCCGGTGAAACTCTTTCCAACAGGAAAAACCGGGCCAGATAATCGAATCCCCTCAATGCTGCGCATCTTGGTTGGAGAGAAGCGCATGCAGCGTCTCACGTGACTAATTCCCGGAAGCCACCTCTACATGACCAGCTGTTAGCTACACAAAGTCTCCGCTCGTCCTTATCTCAAGTTCAGCTAACGTTGGTTGTTTGTTTTTGATGCCATTTTCATTTTGTTGCAAATTGTCTGTCACTAATATGAATAAGTTGATTTTGAAGGCTTTATTTGGTTGTAAATAACAATATACAGACCACATAGTAGCAGCCGCAGGCTACTTAATAGCACGCACCCACAACCAAATATGAACACGATCATGTCAGTGCGCAAATTAGTTTCTGCAACCTTGATACAACCTTGGACATGGCCGATTATTACCGCCCCAAAGGTAAGCAAACGATTAAGTCTCAAGGAAGAAGTTTCACATGGTCAACAACTACAAAACACAACCTCTCTTTTGCATGTAAACAAGTTGTCTTTGGTTACAATGTTGCAACGGTTGCCTGCAAGTCAAATGGTGGGTTACAATGTTGTGAGGTGAGGATTTACTCCTACTCTATAGCATTGGGAGGAAGTGATTTATTGTTATCTGCCGTAATATAATTTTCCATGTTCTTGTTTGCTGACCACACACAGGCATTTGTAGGATGCATTCACTGAATTTGCATAAAGGAAATCAGTTTTGCTACCCTAAATCTGAAACTTATCGTTACAGGTCCAGCTCTCCAGTCTATCCAGTGAGCCTGTCATCGCTTCCAAAAAGCCTTTCAAGGTGGAGCTTGTAGGGGGAAAGCGTTACTCGTGGTGCACTTGTGGACACAGCAAGAAACAGGTGAGGGCACTACAATCATGCTTTACATTGGTCACCATGCGCCCATCACTCTGCTTTCAATGAAACATGTTCATTGAACTCTGTCATGATCCCAATGTGGAATTGGATCAGATTTGCTTTAGCATACCAGCGCAGCAGATTATTCAGTAAAGACCACAATCTAGCAGCAGTAACTAATTTAGAATTTGAGGTCCTCAATCGCTGGCTTGTTTCTCCCATCTTTCTGTCTTAGCCTTTCTGTGATGGAACCCACAAGACTAAAGCCCAGGGCCTGATGCCTCTGCGCTTCATCCCTGAGAAGGACTCCAAAACTTGGCTGTGTGGCTGCAAGTACACCGCTAACCCACCATACTGCGATGGCACTCACAAGCAGGAATTCATCCAGTCTGCCCTGCTCCCAGAGAACACAGACTCCTGAATGGCTAGGCACTGAATATGTTTTTGTCCAATTCACTGAGGTGTGGGTCCTCTGAGTTCTGGTCCTGGAGATGTAGGACCAGACTCACTGGTTCAGAAAGTAGCTCTGCACTTGGGTGATCAATGGCAAACCGATGACTTATATACATATCTGACATGCTTAGATCTGATGTGAAAAGATCTGTGATTAGTGGAAAAAATATCAGAATTGGGCTACCTGTCTAAACGCAGCCTTAGGAACCTCATTAGAATATAATGGGAAACTCTGGGCTTAGAACTAGCTTTGAACAAATCTCCCATTGTCATCCATACAAGATTTGCATGACATAAGAGCTCTGAACAACTCAATTAAGGATTCATCCTATGATAAGCAATCTGCAAAGTGATACTTGTTTTGGGGCAATTCCACAATGATGCTGAGATTGATATTTCACTTTAAAATGTAAAAACCAATGATTAAAGTTAATCAAACCATTCAACTTTATGCACAAGAACTAGTTTTAACAATTTCCACAAAACACATTTACTTGAAGAGTGCAGATGCAAAGTTAGGTAACAGAATCAGTTTCTCATTCTTTGCAATCATTGGTTTGTGTTTGGCATACATTTTAAAGTTAAAAATTGTTCTGTTATCGTGGAATTACCCTGTGTGTGGTATGCACTGGTGCTTCTGTAACTGTTTGAAATTGTGATGAAACAGATATTTAAAATGTTAATGCTCCGCTAATGATACGCACAAGTATTGTGATGGACTGTGTCTCAAAATCAAGTATTGTAATAGAACACTAAATCATAGGCTTGCTGTAAGATTAACTGTTTAAGATGTATTTTTATAGATCTAAAAACAGTATTATTCCCTCCATGGTGTATTCTGTCTGTGTTGAAATTAAAATGATCAAATACATTTTTTACTTTCTCTTAATTACGGTCACATTTTGCCATGCTATAACCTGTTTTGTACATCACTTATGAAGAAATGCAACGTTTCAACCTAAAGCATCCTCTGCATGGAAGTCATGAAAATCCACAGATTCTTTGGAGGGCACATAGTTGCCATGGATCCCAACTTAAAATCAAGTTAAGTAAAAAATTCCTAAATAGCAGCATAATGATAATGCATGCTTTAAAGCTCTGCTACTCATGAATTGTTGTTGATAGCAATTTAACAGATTTCTATGTATTAAAGGCCCAAATGGAGACTTATCACAAGAGCACTGGCAAGTTCTGATATTTGAACTACTCAAGAACATAACCCCAAAACTAATCAGAATGGGACACTGAACTCAAAACCAAGTAAGTAAACTTTTTAATGACCTAAACATGCACATATGGCTGATATTTTAGAATAATATCATTGAATGGTCAAAATATACATTGAGGGAATGTCAAAAGTGTATGAAAATACAACATGGTCAGATATACAATTCCCTTTGAGCTAATTTCTCTAAGTAGAACGGGTACCAGTATGTAATGTTGAAAAACATGTACGGTAAGCTACGTTTTTCAGACAATTGTAGTGCTGCTTGGGGCTTGATAAATAATGGCTTTTCTAATGTCAAAGCACAGGGAAGTTCAGTACTCGTATACTGTGATCTGTATTTCAAAGAAAAGTGCATCAAACTTTTCGTACATATCTATTGTCCTTGATGATTGGGGCCATTACCAGTAGAAAGTACTGCATCTATCTACATACACCAGAGTTATTATATACAGTGTGACTGACGGCAAGAAGACAGATCTTGCTTTTTTATTTCTAGTTAATATTTATATATATATATATGGACATTGGCATTGCAATGCCATTCAGCATTTTGTCAAAATTTATATTTTAAAGCCAAATTAATTCTGAAGAATTGAGGGAAGGAATCATTGAACCGACTGCATATTATACAGTTACAAAACAATTACAATATCCTGTATAAAAGATACTCTATATACATGACCAGGTATGCACGAATGCTCACATTGGATACATATTGTACATTTTGTATGTATGTTTTACTCTAACACACAGTCACACACACACATTGAAATGAAATGTCTATTTGGCTGCACTTGACAGTCTTTTTGCTGATCACAATCGCCCTCTCCCTCAGTACTCTCTTGGCAGATTTTCTCCTTGTCTGTCCATTGGTCCATTGAGGGGCTACTCTGACATTTTGGGGCAATTCCGTTCCACTCTCCATGTTTCTGAGATGTATCAGGTTTAGGTTGGGGCTGGTACAGCCCCTTTGTCCCCTCCCCTTGTCTCAGTCGCCGCTCCATTGCTTTTGCCGTTGACATTCACCTTGCGGGCGTTGCTCCCTGACTTGGAGGCTAGAGGGAGCCGTTGAGTACCGTTGGGTCCTGTGGTACCGCTGGGGCTCTGAAGGGTAGAGGGTTGGCCTCTGAGGGCAGGGCTGGGCAGGGTGGAGGCTCTGGGGGCCTGACCAGCTGGGCTCAGGGCCTTGTCGCTGTGGGAGTCGCTCTCAGAGGTGGGGCTTGTGTTGACGCCGTCGGAGTGGGCCTGGGCGGCACCTTGGGACAGCCTTCGACGCTTCCGGGTGGGCTTGACCCAGTACTGCAGGGGGAGGGGGCCATTCTGCAAAGAGTCACAGAGAGAAGATGAGAACTCTCCAGACACGTGAAAAATCACTCAGATCCTAGGACCTAGCAACGTAGATGTTTAGTGAAGTTGGGATTAGAGTTGGAAGTGACAACTGAAGCTTGGTCAGTGTTGTTGTTATAGTCAGTGTGTCAGTTGGCACTTACACGTCGCCAAGAATACATGTAGGCAATATCCATCAGCGTGTAGTAGTCCTTTAAGGGCTCATCAGCGTACAGCACTTCAATCTGTCAAGGTAGAGAGCACTATTACACATTAATAGCACACAAGTCCAAGAGAAGGGTGTGAAGGATGGGAATAGTAGGGCTAGTCTACCTAAGCGAAAGCATGCATGATCTATTGTATAGGAATGCAGCTTGTCACTACAATACAGTATTGCGACAAAGCCGTTGTTGGTGTATACTATGGCTTTCTATGGAGTTGTGAGGCGGTTCTGTGCAGCCTGTAGAAATTACCCGTAAGGTGTTTGGAATGTCCATCTTGCTACGCAGGAACTTGGCTAAGTGCAGGACTGTCATGGCTGCCGGGCATTGCAGGAAGCGTTTGCTGTTGGTCTGAAAATGAAGAGAACAGTACGTGTGGTTAGAACAGATTTATAACTAGAGGGTAAGGGCAGGACATAATATGAAAGGTTATAAAAAATGTGGTCCTGTATGGCTCAGTTGGTAGAGCATGGCGCTTGCAATGCATGCGCGCATGACAGTCGTTTTTAAAAGCGTATGCTAAATTAAATGTATTATCATTTAGATAGTGTGGATGACAAATTGACATTAGCATTGGCATTTATTGGGTTAGCATTTTATGGTTGAATCACTCACATTGTCTCCTTCTGTATCCACAGGTTGTGTGTCACTTCTATAAGCAAATGGAAAAACAGCATGGGTTAAGATGAGCATAACTTTGCTTTGAAATGCTTTTTTACCCAGCGTTCTGTTAAACGTATTAGCACGTAGAGATACAACCCTATTGTAACACATTTGGTTTGTTCGACAGGAAACAGAAACATCCTATCTAATTGGTTGCATGAAAAAGATTAAGAGATCACACATTCTAGAACTTACTTGTTCTTCTCATGGAACTGAATGGAGAGACTGATGATTTCATCTTCTGCAATAATAGTTGGCTCCTCCACCACTTCTCCTGGCTCCAGGTGTTGGTTTTCCTGGTTTGTGTAGAAGTCCCGCCTTCGTTTCATCTCATCTGATGTAAACAAAAAGTCAGAGTGAAAAAGACGTTGGCACATGTCCGCTTTTAATTATTAAAAGGGGGAAACTGTTCATGGGCAGTCTCAAACAGGCTTATTATACTGTAATTAGCACTAAATATGCTCCTTGTAAAATACTGCGATGTACACTGAACACAAATATAAATGCAACATGTAAAGTGTTGGTCACATTTTTCATGAGCTGAAATAAAATATTTAAAATGTCCCATATGCACAAAAACCGTATTTCTCTCAAATTGTGCGCCCACATTTGTTTACATCCCTGTTAGTGAGTATTTCTCATTTGCCAAGATACCTGACAGGTGTGGCATATCAAGAAGCAGATTAAACACCATGATCATTACACAGGTGCACCTTGTGCTGGGGACAATTAAAGGCCACAACACAATGCCACAAGTTTTGATGGAGCATGCAATTTGCATGCTGAGTGCAGGAATGTCCAACAGAGCTGTTGCCAGATCATTTAATGTTAATTTCTCTACCATAAGCCACCTCATACATTGTTTTAGAGAATTTGGAAGTACATCCAACAGATTACAACCTCTCACTTTCGGTTATTTGAAAATGAAATAATCTAAGAAATATTGCCATTTTTAAAACAAGTCTTAAAAAGTTGGTTGCAATTTCAGTTTAATCCACCAGAAAAGACTGAACAAATATTACAACAATTATTATGGTTAAACTCAAATATACTAACTGATTAAATAAAAATTGAGCGAAAAAATGTAAACAGTATAATCTTTGTAAATGATATCATAAATAGGACTGGTGGAGTCACACTAGCAGCTAACAAAAATATATGGAAATGTCTGCTCTATCCAAAATTACAACCAACTAATTGCAGCATTACTGCAAAAAATGGAAGAGGCAAGAGGAAGGGGGAAAAACCTGTGTCGGCCCTGCATTAAAGACCATAATTGGTTAAAGAAAATTCTGATAAAAAAGTATACCAGTTTCATTTAAGGACCAGAAAATTGACAGCTGTGCCATACAGATTGCAAAATAGTTGGGAAGAGATTAGGGATGTACTGATTCCATTGCACATGGTTTACGAACAGATACACAAATGACAGCGAAAGTTAAATTAAAATTATTATACACAATTCTAGCAACCAATAGTATGATATATATATATATATACACATATATATATATACACATATATATATATACATACATACACATATATTATATATATATATACACATACAGTTGAAGTCGGAGGTTTACATACACCTTAGCCAAATACATTTAAACTCAGTTTCACAATTCCTGACATTTAATCCTAGTAAAGATTCCCTGTTTAGGTCAGTTAGGATCACCACTTTATTTAAAAAAAATGTAAATGTCAGAATAATAGTAGAGAGAATGATTTATTTCAGCTTTTATTTCTTTCATCACATTCCCAGTGGGTCAGAAGTTTACATACACTCACTTAGTATTTGGTAGCATTGCCTTTAAATTGTTTAACTTGGGTCAAACGTTTCAGGTAGCCTTCCACAAGCTTCCCACAATAAGTTGGGTGAATTTTGGCCCATTCCTCCTGACAGAGCTGATGTAACTGAGTCAGGTTTGTAGGCCTCCTTGCTCGCACACACTTTTTCAGTTCTGCCCACAAATGTTCTATAGGATTGAGGTCAGGGCTTTGTGATGGCCACTCCAATACCTTGACTGTGTTGTCCTTAAGCCATTATGCCACAACTTTAGAAGTATGCTTGGGGTCATTTTCCATTTGGAAGACCTATTTGCAACCAAGCTTTAACTTCCTGACTGATGTCTGGAGATGTTGCTTCAATATATCCACATAATTTTCCTCCCCCATGATGCCATCTATTTTGTGAAGTGCACCAGTCCCTCCTGCAGCAAAGCACCACCACAACATGATGCTGCCACCCCCGTGCTTCACAGTCGGGATGGTGTTCTTCGGCTTGCAAGCCTCCCCCTTTTCCTCCAAACATAATGATGGTCATTATGGTCAAACAGTTCTATTTTTGTTTCATCAGACCAGAGGACATTTCTCCAAAAAGTATGATCTTTGTCCCCATGTTCAGTTGCAAACCATAGTCTGGCATTTTTATGGCAGTTTTGGAGCAGTGGCTTCTTCCTTGCTGAGCAGCCTTTCAGGTTGTCGATATAGGACTTGTTTTACTGTGGATATAGATACTTTTGTACCTGTTTCCTCCAGCTTCTTCACAAGGTCCTTTGCTGTTGTTCTGGGATTGATTTGCACCTTTCGCACCAAAGTACGTTCATCTCTAGGAGACAGAATGCGTCTCCTTCCTGAGCTGTATGACGGCTGCGTGGTCCCATGGTGTTTAAACTTGCGTACTATTGTTTGTACAGATGAACGTGGTATAATCAGGCGTTTGGAAATTGCTCCCAAGTATGAACCAGACTTGTGGAGGTCTACAATTTTTTCCCCTGAGGTCTTGGCTAATTTCTTTTGATTTTCCTATGATATCAAGCAGAGGCACAGAGTTTGAAGGTAGGCCTTGAAATACATCCACAGGTACACCTCCAATTGACTCAAATTATGTCAATTAGCCTATCAGAAGCTTCTAAAGCCATGACATCAAACATTACTTGTGTCATGCACAAAGTAGATTCCTAACCGACTTGCCAAAACTCTAGTTTGTTAACAAGAAATGTGTGGAGTGGTTAAAAAAATGAGTTTTAACGACTCCAACCTAAGTGTATGTAAACTTCTGACTTCAACTGTATGTATGTATGTATGTATGTGTATATATATATATATATATATAGTTTTGTATATATAGCTTTGATGTCTTCACTATTATTCTATAATGTAATGAGTATATATATATATATATATATATATATACACACACATACATACACAAACACACACACATACATACAGACAGTACCAGTCAAAAGTTTGGACACACCTACTCATTACAATATAGAATAATAGTGAAGACATCAAAACTATGAAATAATACATATGGAATCATGTAATAACCAAAAAAGTGTTTAACAAATCAAAATATATTTTATATTTGAGATTCCTCAAAGTAGCCACCTTTTGCCTTGATGACAGCTATATATATATATATATATTTTTTTTTAAATAGGGTTTTGGAAATGATGCAGACAATTACGTCGATAGAAGCCACAATCTATCTTCAATATTAAAGCTGATCTACCCCCTAAAAAAGGACATCCAACCGGCCTTACAACCGCAGATCATGAGTAACCACGCCAGCCCCAAGACCTTCATATCCGACTTCTTCAACCTGGGGGGGGGTGCTGAGGAGTATTTCTGGCTTTAATAAAAGCCCTTTTTTGGGGAAAAAAAATATTCGGATTGGCTCGGCCTGGCTCTCCAGTGAGTGGGCCTGTGCCCCTGCCCAGTCATGTGAAATCCATAGATTAGGGCCGAATGAATTTATTTAAATTGACTGATTTCCTTCTATGAACTGTAACTCAGTAAAATCTTTGAAATAGTTGCGTTTATATTTTTTGTTCAGTATTTGTATAGAAAACCCCTTACTCAAGAGATATGGTCTTACCTTTGAATAATCCAGGCACCAGCTTGTATACAATGTCCTGTAGAGTCTTGTCTGACCTGAGAAAGGATATGCAAATGATAAAGCCACTTACTAAAGATAAGACCATGTTGGTTGCACTTATAGACGGATAATAACATAAGTACTCCGAGAGAGACGTGTGCACGCACACACACATGCAATATAACTCACCTGATGCTGAGCTGTGGACACGTCTTGTGTACTTGCACATCACATCTGGGGCAGAACTTGTTGGTTTCCAGGAAGGCAACAATGCACGTCTTGCAGACTGAAGTAAGAACACAGACTTAAAGCAGGTGACTTACTGTAGGACTTTTTATGAAAAGAAAATGCATTGTAAATCTACGTTCCTTTTCTACATTTATAGGTTTATAGGCCATATAGTCTAGCCCATATGCATTTAGAATAATGCAGTGGCCCTAGGAATCTTACATGAGTGCAAGCACTCCACGATGGTTGTGGCATCGATGAAGTATCCCACACACAGTGGGCATACCAGGTTAGGATTCAGCTCTGTGATTTTTAGCCGACTGGGTTGCATTTTATCCATCTGGAAGGATCTGCAAAAAGAACAACCATCAGCCAAAGAATGACTTTGATTATTTATTGGGTAGCAAGATTTGATCCACTAAAGTACATGACACATTTAGTGATCTTTTTCTGCTGTAGTTGAATTGTTTTCAAACACAAAGCCTACACATACAAAATGTGTACTGACATATTGATGTGGTCCACAGATATTGTCTATAATAATATGGATCATTTGTTTTTGTTAGATAGAAGCAGTTATGTTTCTTGTAATGGACCAGTGTCATAGCTACTACACAGAATGGCTACTAGTATATGACGATTTATTTTGTAATTATTTCCCGCCTGGTTGTTTTTTAGATATTACCCATCCACCAATCTAACAAAATACGTTTGGAACTGCTGTAGTCTAGACCCGACTATCCCAGTGGGGCCTCCTGTGCACGGTGAGGCACGTACCCCAAACCCCGAGAAGACCCACAATGAGCCCCTCCTGTACCAGTGGGTTCTTATGCATTATAGATCATTTTCATAAAAACTATGTTAAGATAGACGAAAAATAAGCTTAGATGGATAGTGGGAAACAAAGCAGCCATCTTAAATTCAGTGACAGGACTGGATATGAGAAACGAACAAGAGAGAATCCAAACATAACACCGAGTACCTCAGTTTGTGAGTTGATGTACCTGTGCATCGCATTATGCGAATAAAAACAATTGATGCCTTTCTTTGCTTCCTACCTGATTTGACATGAAAAACACCCGTACCGCCCGACGTGGATACAGGTAAATTATTTTGAGTCGGTTAACGTTAGATTTTGCAGCAGCGCCAGAAAATGGCTTTTTTTCCCCCACATAGTCAGAGGACCGCCCAGTGTGGTCACGTGATATTATTTTCAGTCCCTGCCGCCTGCCATATACAATGTATTTGCTACATAAAAAAATTAAATAAATACAACTGTCGCTGATAAATCGCTAAAAGACCCCCTCTATACATTAACCACATTTGTTCATAAAGGAGTCATTGCATACATTTTCTCTTTGACAACCATCCCTAGACGGAAAACCACGCCCCCTAGACAATGCTCCTCTAGAGAGAATCCTGAAGTTTTTACTACAGTCCATTGATTACTATATTATTGGATTTATTGTAGGATTTTGCGGGTCAATTTGACTGTAAAAAGTGCACGCTTCATAGCCACATGAAATGTATGCCTCTTCTGCTTCATCGCCATTCAATTAGAATGAGACATTTACTCTGATAAATCCTGATATCTGATTCATAGTATTCATTTTGCCATCAGCAGCTTTTACAAATACAGAGATTTACTGATTTTCTCACCAAAATGTCGCTGCACTTTCAAGGTACCAACTACAGCACGAGCGCTTCTACTCTCTGCCTCTTGGGGGCGCACTTCGTTGCGATGTTCAGTCTAGACGCCATCTTGAGGAGACCCCAAAACTGGTGACAACAATCTCAGGCGCATCATAATGGGATTACTAACCTCTAAATAAAATCACCTCAAATCGTTGTGGGTAGCAAACGACACCAGAAAGGAGAGGAGTCGTCCACCAAGAGTGTATTACTTATCAAAGAAGACTGCGGCTTAGCTAAAGGCAACCTTGCCTGTAGCTAGATGGCCGGCTAACAATCTATGCCAGAAGCTGGTCTGTGTGCCGCTCCGGACTGAAACCGTGCGGCCTCCTCTGGAGGAAGGGTGGTGACCGCGCAACATGCAATCCCGTTAATTTACTACAGAATCTAATTTGATTTAAAGACCCAGCAAATCGGATAGCGGATACGACAATGCACGTATAGATATCACGCTCTTACTGCAAATTTCGTTGTCTGGAGTGATAAGACCCAGCTAGCCTGTTTGATTACAGTGCTGTCTTGCGTTGCCTAAATTATTCCCAACTGGAGACATGTCATCCAACTGTACCAGCGTTGCGCCGGTGAGCGCTAGCAAAACGAAGACGAAAAAGAAACATTTTATAGGACAGAAAGTGAAATTATTCCGTGCAAGTGAGCCTATTCTCAGCGTTTTAATGTGGGGTGTCAACCATACGGTAAATGCATTTTTGTTCTTGTTCCCAGGCTAGCTTGTTTGTCTATGTGGTGTTTTGAATAGCTAACGGTAACGCGATAGTTAGCCAGCTGCTTGATTGACAAAAGCCAATTTTAGAACTCATCCATCGTCTAGTAGTCTGTAGTGTATGGGTGTTAGCCAGGTACTTAGTCTGATGCTCAGGTGAAAGCTGTTAACCCCTCATTCACCATTCTCCCTGGTCAGGAATATAAATGTAGCAACAATCTAGCTATTTGGTGTGCCAGTCGCGTGCGCTTTAAAAATGTGCAGCAAATAGCTGCGACGTTGAACATAAACATTTGACATTACCCGCGCACTTTGCAGGCATTATTTGGCACAAGCTGCATAACGTCTTCTGTTCTGTGGGATGTTTGGTGGTCTGAAGTGAGCTGGTTAGGAGAGGAGGTCGTGAGCACTGCTCCAACCTAAGCATTCATTCTGTCTAGCGCAGGCCAGAGAGGGGTGTGACTGTTGGAGAGCAGCAGGTTGCATTGAGCCTCAACCGCAGCCTGCCTGCCTATTGTTTTACAGGCATCAATGAATGAGAAAGCGGCAAATCTAACATTTGGATATTCTAGCCTATATTCCTGATTTAATGTGGTTTAGTGTGAAGTACACATTCGAACACTCAACCATAAAAAATAATAGGTTCACAGTCTAATTTGAGTGGGAGAAGGATGGACAGTGTCTTCAACACATCCTAAAAGACACTTTATTGATACTGTTTTTCACCAAATGCATCAAGTTTCTCACTCATATGAATGCAGCGATCACCAAATGGATTGCAGAGAGCTTCAAGGCTCAATTTTTGTGGCCAGCAGTTGTAGGCGAACACACCCCCTTCCCTGCTTGACTGACACCTCCAGATCAATATCTCTGGCATGAATATGATGCCCCAGGCTTGCAGTTTTTGATTCGCTTCACTCACCATTTGAATAACAGTGCTGATGCATAATTTCACTTCCAATGTTTGCATGCATTTCAATATGTTGCCTACACTAACGTGTACATTACATCTTGCATGTACTATTGTCTGTAATTATTCTTGATTTCCCCCTCTATTTGCTGTGTTTTTAGTGAGCCTCTTTTATGTATATTTCAATACCTTATATAAGAAAGATAAGGATAAATATAGACTATAGTCAAACAGACAGTTATTGTATGGAGAAGAAAATCGAATTTAATTAACCAATTAGCATATTTAGTGAAGCTGTAATAATCATCCTGTGACGCATTCTGCAATAATCATCATGCACAAGTTCAGTGTGTGGTGGATGCTGGGTGTAGATTCAAGGTGTAGGCGGCAGGCTAATTTAGGCGATTACAAGAAAGACGTCAAAGAGCCTTCTCCTCAAAGCTCTCATAACCATAGTCATAACCAGAATATATTTAATCTTGGTAGTCAGTCGTAACATTGTTCTGCTAGTCACAAAGCTGGATGAATTCAGTTCCAAGCTAAGCTTTTGCTCAGAGAAGACCTTTGTCAGTCGGAGCATATAGCCAAATACAGATTTAATTGAAACTCCCTTCAAAAACAGATTCAGTCTTGATGGTAGATAATGCCAGCCTTACAGGCTTTCCAACACCGGGAATAGCCTACATCTTCAAATCTGATATGAGCCTTCGTCATACTTATAATAAAATCTGCCATTTAGCAGACACTTATATCTTAGGCGACTTACAGTCATGCGTGCATACATTTTACGGATGGGTGGTCCCAGGAATCGAACCCACTACTCTGCCTTTACAAGCGCCATGCTCTACCAACTGAGCTACAAAGGACCACCTTCATCAAACTTTGTGTGTAGGTTGATTAGACATAATCCAACATATAGTCAGGATATTGATTGTCTGCCTGCTGAAGTCATTAAGCTATGCCTCTAATGACAAATAAATATGATACTTTTGAAGGACACACTATCTACCAGAGCCTAACCTGTGGGCATGTTAGACAGTGATTCTTCATAGCATGTCAGACAGTTGAATGAGAGTCTATCCCTTGAAGCAGCAGCTCTATGAGAGGCTACTAGGCTATGTTCTGCATATTCCATACAACTCGATGTGTTTGTGCTCCATATGCTATTATTTTTCCATCTCAAGATAACTTTTCAAATGTCTCTCCTATTTTAGCAATGTCTGTGTCTCCTGGATGTGTTCTTGTCTCCTTTTTCTTTGAAGCGTTTATTCATGTTCCCTCCCTGCCACTCCTCTTACTGTCTGGAGTTTATAAATCTATGGAGAGGGCTCGCTCGGGGAATCAGTCTGTTCCTTACAGTGAATCTGTCTCGGTAGATAAGATCAACAGTGTGACAGAGCACTGCTGTCAGTTCACTTTGGTCCAAAGTGAATGATTGTCAGTAAATAGACACTGGTTCACTGCAGTTTGGTCTGGTGTGGGGATTAGTGTGTTGACCTCCTCTTCCCTGCTCTACCATTCTATTCTGATCTCCTGCTCTTTCTATCTCTCCTCTGTTTCAGATCAACGAGTTAAGTAACGTGCCTGTACCAGTAATGCTGATGCCTGATGATTTTAAAGCCTACAGTAAGATCAAAGTGGACAACCACCTATTTAACAAGTAGGTATCCGGAGTTCTAACTTTGCAACCTGCCATACCATATTACTGCACACCATATTACTGCCCATATAAACTCAAACAAGAGGCCAATTTAGCTGCATTGTCTAAAATATACAGTACGGTACTATCTGAAGTCTGTTAACACTATGTTAGGCTACTGATTAGGAGAGAAAAGGTCTTGGCTTGGTTGGCCCAATGGTCTATGACGTGGTGTGCTTTTAAATCACTAGCAAGATCAAGCTCCTCTATCACCTGTAATATAACTCACCATGGGTCTAGCGATCCCCAATACACTGGAGTTCTCGTCAAAACATGAATTGAACACTTCACTGAGCAGCTTTGCAATGCAAATAATCCTCATAGTGAAGCACCTCTAGTATGCTGGTCAAGAGCTTCTCACATTTCCTTTATCTACTTCAGTGGGTTCCTCAGATTACATCAACACTCTGACTCTGCTAATGGACTAACTATAGAATTAGAATAATAGAATGGACATGAACCTTCATATGATGGGATAACAGTCAGCCATTTGGGTCAGGGAGTTGGTCAACCATGATTTGCCAGTGCTGTGATAAGATATTGTGTAATGTAATCCCGGGTGGCGCAGTGGTCTAGGGCACTGCATCGCAGTGCTAGCTGCGCCACCAGAGTCTCTGGGTTCGCGCCCAGGCTGGGCTGGGTTCGCACCCAGGCTCTGTCGCAGCCGGCCGCAACCGGGAGATCCGTGGGGCGACGCACAATTGGCATAGCGTCGTCCGGGTTAGGGAGGGTTTGGCCGGTAGGGATATCCTTGTCTCAGTATGTAAAAATGTAATAAAATGTATGCACTCTACTGTAAGTCGCTCTGGATAAGAGCGTCTGCTAAATGACTAAAATGTAAATGTAAGAATTTAGCTAGCCAGACAGTTTAAGAGGAATGATTCCATACATTTGTCAAACGAACTGCCAATATGCCAACATTCCATTCAAACAATGCAATCAATCCACAGCCATAAACTGGCTGAAATCAGTTGATAGAACTTAGACAAGTTGTAATGTAACAAGTACTGATATTGTGTCATGTCATAGCACTCCAGGAAAACAACACAAATTGAGACAATAATGGTCTGTTTACATATATTTTAGAAGCTATTTATCCCGAAAATTGGTTTAAAACCCGGATGAACTGTGTGATTATGACTATTTTAGGTTGTGTAATATAATTATTACCATCTTCTGATATATCACATTCCTTAATTTGATTTTCCTGCGTAAGTAAAATCAAGATTATGCCTCTGGCGATCTCCACTACGCTACACTACACTGGAGTTGTAGTCAAAACATGAATTGAACACTTAACTGTGCATCTTTGCATTGCAAATCATCCTCGTAGTGAAGCACCTCTAGTATGCTGGTCAAGAGTGTCTCACATTTCCGTTATCTATTCCAATGATTCCTCAGATTACATCAACACTGAATGCTAATGGGCTAACACACTCTTCTATATTAACACTCTTCAACACTCTTGTATCTCTCAGAGAAAACCTGCCCAGCCGCTTCAAATTCAAAGAGTACTGCCCTATGGTGTTCCGCAACCTGAGGGAGAGGTTCTGCATCGATGACCAGGATTACCAGGTAAAATATGGTCTCCTGTGTGGAGATGTCTAAGGGGAAGAATGCAGGATGGGTTCACTGAAGAGAAAGACCATCGAGGATGGGTTCACAGTAGTGAACTGAAAGACAGAATGAGGATAGACGTTTGCTTGGCACGGCTCGGTAATGTCAAAAGGGTAGAGGACAATTAAGGAGAGAGCAGATCAGAGTACCAGAGGGAACTCATAGTTGTTCCGTGCCCAGTTTGACTCATTGCTGATTCCAATTCTTCCCTCAGCCCAAATGTAGTAAGGCTTTATCAGCATTTCATCCCTCAGCCCAATGTAGTAAGGCTTTATCAGCATTTCATCCTTCAACCCAATGTAGTAAGGCTTTCTCAGCATTTGTTGATATAAAACTAAAAGACTGTCCCCTTTTTACTGAGTTCTCACATGTAAACAGTGGGTGTTTTTAGTGTTTAGCGATACCAAGCATAGTTTATTACATTAAGTTCAACTAACTTGGTTAGCCTTGCTGAATGGATCGCTATGTGAAGTGTTTTTTGTTTAGCTTGGAATAGCTCTATGTAAATGAAATCCATTGATCCATTACTAACTCGTGAAATAATTATGAAACATTCTTTATAGAGGGCTTTTCATTCATGTCAAAGCCTCAATTTTCTGCTCCGTATGTCTCTCTCCCCCGGGCTCCCTCCTGTGGTGGATCGTCATCAGAACTCTCTGACGAGGAGCGCCCCGCTGAACAGCGACTCCCAGGGGCGCTTTGGCAACCGCTTCCTGTCCAGCTACGACCACCGCTTCGTCATCAAGACGGTGTCCAGCGAAGACATCGCCGAGATGCACAACATCCTCAAGAAGTACCACCAGGTGGGAGAGTTACCACATACACAAATATAACACGTTTGAATTATTTAAAAAAATTCTGTACAAACATACACCCTCTTAATACATGTTGAAGGGAGCATGTTGGCTTCAAATATTGAGGACCTTTCAATGTGGTGCTGCAGAAATATCGGTGAATTGTTCAATTTGGTGGGACTATCCTTTTGTAATAGCTAACAATTAATGCCGACTTCATTACTGGAGCTCTCTCCCTGTTTCCTTTGCATCACTCATTCCCCTTCCTCTTTCCCCTTTCCTCCATTGGGTGTCTCCAGTTCATAGTGGAGTGTCATGGCAGCACTCTGCTCCCCCAGTTCCTGGGCATGTATCGGCTAACAGTGGACGGGGTTGAGACGTACATGGTGGTGACCCGTAATGTATTCAGCCACCGTCTCACCGTGCACCGCAAGTACGACCTGAAGGTAGGTGTCGATATGCACAGTAGCTTGGAGGGAACTGACTGGGAGAACACTTACTGGTAGTACACTAACTCCAGTAGGGCACTAGGAGCACACTTACAGCTCTAACACTGTTAGCATTCATTGGGCTAAGGGCATTTGTAACAAGCTCAATGCATAGGGTGCTTGCAGAGTATTCCAGTTCTCAGTAGAACTTGAGGCTCCAGACTATTTTCTGTTCCAATGGTTATGTGATGTATTATTATTATTTTTTTTTTTTTAACCTTTATTTAACTAGGCAAGTCTGTAAAGAACAGATTCTTATTTACAATGATGGCCTACCCCCGGCCAAACCCGGACAACGCTGGGCCAATTGTGCTCCCCCTATGGGACTCCCAATCACGGCCGGATGTGATACAGCCTGGAATCGAACCAGAGACTGTAGTGACGAGATGCAGTGCCTTAGACCGCTGCGCCACTCTGGAGCCAATTTTCTAGAATGGGAAATGGTTAAGAATGCTGCTCTTGTGGAAAAGCTCAGCAAATCTGTCTCTTTGTGCACGGGCAACAACACTGAGAACAGAGGTGTGACAGGGTGCATGCCTATTGGCTCTCAGAACACCGTTTCCCGTACAACAAACAACTCTGTGGCTGCCAGGCATTCTCTGGGGGAAACAGTTCTGCTTTCTAAAATATGACAATGTTATAACCATACTGTCAAGTCCAGGAGAAACAAAGGGGGAACAAAGATGTAAAGAATGTCTGTCTCTAACTCTGCATTCCGTTACATCTCTGTGAATTATCTTTTTTTCTCTTTTTCGTTCAGGGTTCCACGGTCTCAAGGGAAGCCAGTGACAAAGAGAAGGTGCGTTCATTTACATTTATACGATGATGAGAGGAGTGTTGGGGTACAATGACAGCACCCCAAAAATAACTGTGTAGATCATGCAAAAAAAAAGCATCAAACTAACCAGCTAAAAACAAAACTAATTTACAGCCCAAAATACTTTTAGAAAAGTGCAGAAGTAATGATTTTTCCATCTAATGATAATGAAGCACAAATTAAATAACACATCCACAGTTGGGCCATGTCCGACTGCTGTCTATGCTGCGCAGAGGGGGAAGTCAAAAGGGGGTGAGTGTAGTCCATGTGGAATAGTTAGCTGTGTGTGCGCTAGTAGTATCCACCGTGCGAGTTACATTACCCGCTCTGAAACCTAGAAGTAGTTATTTCCCTTCCTGGCTACGTCTTTTGTAGAGTGGTGCGTAAATACTGCTTTGTGAGTGCTGAGTTGTTGTTGGGAACAGAAGGTTGCTGGTTCACGCCCAGTGAGGGACGGACAGAACCTGGTGGAGCCAATGTCACTGGTCGGATTCGTACTGCGGACCTCGCGCTCGAGAAACCCAACGTCTTAACCATTACACCAAGAGGAAATACCTGAAATGGTCGTTCTTCCTAAAAAGTCAATCTAAGAATAAATGAGTGGAAACTAAATCAAGACCTCAGTCATTTGTGCCAATCTCAGAATATTTTGATTCTAATTTCTATCACTCTGCTCAGGCCAAGGAACTCCCCACCTTTAAGGACAACGACTTTCTGAACGAGGGCCAGAAGCTGCAGATAGGAGATGACAACAAGAAGTACTTCTTGGAGAAACTAAAGCGCGACGTAGAGGTAGGAGATATCTTATGGCTGCTCGATTTGATGTTGTTATTATTATCATTACTGTCGTCATTGTTAAAATATCCGGGTAAATGGACTTCTGCACATTGTGTTTTGTTTCTAGTCCTTTCAACCAGTTTCACCTAAGTACCTGTGAACAAAGACATGACTTTAGGTTGACAAATAGAAGAAGAATAGTGAGTTTAATGTCCTCCAGGGAAATTTCCCAAAAGAACATTTGTTACAATATCTGACATCTCTCCCCTGTTTGTGTACATCAGTTTCTGGCCACTCTAAAGATCATGGACTACAGTCTACTGGTGGGGATCCATGATGTGGACCGGGCAGAGCAGGAGGAGATGGAGGTGGAGGCAGGAGGAGAGGAGGAGGAGTACGAGAACGATGGGATGGGAGGAGCACTCACCGGCTCCTTCGGCACCCCTCCAGACAGCCCTGGGAACCCCCTCAACTTTGGCGGGTTCTTCGGCCCTGGCGAGTTCGACCCCTCCGTGGACGTCTACGCAATTAAGAGCAACGACAGTAAGAGACTGTCTTTCTTGAGTTTTGTCAAGGGATTTTTTTTTTTTTATGCAATTATGCTATATTTGTGCTACTCTCTATCTACAATGCCTTCAGAAAGTATTCACACCTGGACTTTTTCCACATTTTGCTGTGTTACAGCGTGAATTTAAAATTGATAAAATTTGAGATTTTGTCACTGGCCTGCACACAGTAAATGCCCCATAATGTCGAAGTGGACTTGTGTTTTTCTAAATGTTTACATATTAATAAAAAATTGAAAGCTGAAATGCCTCGCAAAGAAGGGCACCTATTGATAGGTATACAAAAAATACAGACATTGAATATCCCTTTGAGGAATGGTAAAAGTTATTAATTACACTTTGGATGGTGTATCAATACACCCAGTCACTACAAATATACAGGTGTCCTTCCGAACTGGAGAGGAAGGAAACCACTCAGGGTTTTCACCATGAGGCCAATGGTGACTTTAAAACAGTTAGAGTTTAATATCTGTGATAGGAGAAAACTGAGATGGATCAACAACATTGAAGTTACTCCACAATACTAACCTTATTGACAGAGTGAAAAGGAAGCCTGTACAGAATAAAACATATTCCAAAACATGGATCCTGTTTGCAATAAGTCACTTAAATAATACTGCAAAAAAGGACCTGGAAATGGTTGTCTTGCAGTGATTAACAACCAATTTGACAGAGCTTTCAGAATTTTTAAAAAGAATAATGGGGAAATGTTGCACAATCCAGGTGTGAAAAGCTCTTAGAGACTTACCCTTAAAGACTCACAGCTGTAATCGCTGCCAACGGTGCTTCTACAAAGTATTGACTCAGTGGTGTGAATACCTATGTCAATTAGATATTTCTGTATTTCATTTTGAATACATTTGCAAAAAACATGTTTTCACTTTGTCATTATGGGGTATTGTGTGTAGATGGGTAAGCAACCAGGAAATGCTGAAGCAATTTCTGTATAGTGCATCTTTAATTAACATTGAACATTAAACTAATTTTAGAACAGACATCATGGGACTGCCCAGTGAAAAGTAATACTTGCTATTTATACTCCTATGCACTGTCTTGCTCCTTGTGGTAGGTGCTGTGAAGAAAGAAGTGTACTTCATGGCTATCATCGACATCCTCACACACTACGATGCTAAGAAAAAAGCTGCACATGCTGCCAAAACTGTGAAACATGGGGTGAGTAATGGACTAGCTTTGACCAAACATGAAGCCAAGTGTTTAGGCTGCAAAGATGCTAGATCCTATAGTAGTTTCAAGGAGAAGATGTGTTATTACATATAAATTGTAGTTGTATGTTCCTAATGTGCATATGTTTACACTGAACTCTGTTCTCGCTCCTTCAGGCTGGGGCAGAGATCTCCACCGTAAACCCAGAGCAGTACTCCAAAAGATTCTTTGAGTTCATGTCCAACATCCTGTCATAGAATCATCTCTCCTACCCCAGCCAATCACATCCTGTCATCAGCCACACCCACCCCTCTCTCGCTCCTCCTGCCCCTCCCACCTGACTTAGCCCCACCCCTTACCCTCCCACTCTGGGGACGACAGACTGAAAGGATGCACAGACGACGAGCCTGTTACATTGACCCACAGGGAGGGGGCGCCGGACTTTTTCTTTAAAAAAAAAAAAGCAACACGTCTCTTCTCCCCCTGCCCAGCCTTCCCTGCCACCTCAATCTGAGCGCTCGACAAGGAAGGCTTGTGAAACAGAGTTCAATAGGATATTTGAGACCCTCCCCTTTTCTGCCTTCCCCACCACCTTATACTAGTCCTCACGCCAGCACGGGAACTGTCTCACTAATGCCTTGAAAGAGTGTCAGCTTCAGCAGTAGGAGTCTGTTTAGTACCGTCTGTTCGTTATTATTTTCAGACACACACAAGTACACACACAAACCTCTCACAGACACAGAAGCGGTCAGATCGCATGAATCTTTTGACCGAACTCTGCCTCCTTGACTTGTCAGGAGATCCACAGCCGACAGTATCAAAATTGGAAATGCAGGAGATTAATATAAGGGTTTTACGTAAATAAATGCAATATCAAAATGCATGGCTGAAATGTACATGACTCTGCCAGTTAGTTGAAATGTCAAACCACTGAATTTAGCATCTGAGCATTATGACTAAAAAAGAAAAAACATTAGTCTGAATGTTACGTTGCCATATTGTTCTGAAAACTTTTGACATTTTTACCATGGACTTGGTTGGTAAAGGAAAATCAACATAAAGGGGAATACTAAAGCAAATGCTTGTTTTATTACCATAAGAATCATTTTTATATCTCGTTTACATTAATGTAGCATTTGTGTTTGTATACAGTATTGTTTTGTAACAGACATTAGATCAGAAAAGTTACTTGAAAAGGATTCATTACATATTAAAGGGAGTTATTGTTTTTTTCCTGAATCTAATTTAACTCATTTTCTCACCTTGGACTAACAAAGATCATTCTTTCGTGCTTTGTAGCGGTGGTTTTAAATTAGGTTATTATGACTTATTCTGTGTCGAGAGACAAGTGTCAAGACAATAGCCATTTAGCCGCTCAATTCATTCGAATTAGTCCCTGGAGACTGTTCTTCTCACAAGGTTACTGAATTAGGCTCCTGGCTATCTTTCCCTGTTTTATTAAGTCACCACAGCATGGATAATCCACACAATTATCAATCTGATAAATCTGGCATTAAACAAAGTTAAGCCCTCATCTTTCATTACTTGCTCACAAATAACATACCAGGCAAACCAGAGTCATTGTAACACTAATAGTAATTAATTTTATTGAACAGTATCTTAAGAAAAACAGTACACGCAGTGTTGATCATTTTCATACAAAATAGTGGGAGTTGGTGGAGAGGAGCTTTAATCCATTCTGGCCTTCAGGGTACGTGTGGTGATCTTGTCCTTCTCACTGTCAAAATAAGTCAATTAAGGTACTGTCACTACAACAACACTGACCAGAGCATTACTAATATCACCATCTAAATGCCATGTCATTTGTATGAATCCTCTGATTAATTACACATTTAGCAAGTATTTAATCCAAAATGTAGGCAGTGGAAGAGGAAAAGTATGACTGTACTTACATGACTTGCACAATGACACCCATGCCTGAAACAGCATCCCTGTCCACTGCATTCAGCATGGCTTGGGAGATGGTCTCAAACAGGTCCTCTGGTTCCTGCAGGTGTCAAAAATAACCATTGTAAATAAAGACAGAGATATAATCAACTATCACACGCAATGTATTATCTTACAATACAGTACACAACCTACCATGTCTGGCTCCCAGAGAGATTCACACATGCCGTACATCTGCTCTGAGCAAGTGCCGCTCACAACAAAGTCCTCTGTCACCATGGGGCAGCCAATCAGGTCCAGCGAGCAGATAAATGGCTCAAAGGTCTTGGGGTCCAGCCCAGCGATCACAGGCTCAATGTAGTATGGCCCAAATCTGAGACAAGGGATTCACGTTTGATCAGTCACAGACTTGCCACCAAGGCAGAAGTGTAGACTTGTATATGAAATACTGTGCTTTTTCACATCAGTAAACTCACCTCCTCTCATACAGCAGGTTGGAGACCATGCTCATGAATGTCTTGGGTTTGATCTGACGCCCCTCCTTCAGCTCATAGAGGTTCAATCTGAACTTGAGCCTCTGGGAACTGTTAGAAAAATAAAGTAGATAATTAATATCACCTGCAAGGTCAATCTGTTGCACTAACCATCCAAATACTCTGGAACTTGGGAGAAAAGAGGTGCACTGATGGACACTTACACTGTCTGTACGTCAGTAGCCAGACCAGCCAGGCCAATGTAGAGTCTGTCTCCCATGGGAAAGATCTTCTGGAAGTCTGTGGTCACCATCTGAGCCTGTACACCGAATCTTCGATCTGCTGCAATGGCTACACATTGCTTACCCTTCATCGCCATGACGGCACCACCATTATAGGACATAATAGACTGGAGATGGAACACAAGGATGGAAACGAGGGAGAGAAGTTATGAGTAACAATCATGACTGGGACAATTTCAAAACCCACACAACATTGTTTCCATCACTAACTATTGAGTTAGTTACTAACTTTGACGGGTGACCATTACTTCAAACATTGGTGAATCAGAAGAAACATTGGTATAACTTAACTAGGAACGTCAAGATTATAAACTTCCATCAGACTCAAATTGCATGATGTTGCATCCCTCTTCAGATAACTAGTGCTAACATTAGCTAGTCAGCTCATTCATAGACTAGCGTTAGTGACAAGAATCCAGTTTATAGCTAACTAGGTAGCGAGTTACTGTTGTAGTTACGTTTGGAAAATGATTAACACTAGTTACTTTTTCGTTGAACTTGTTAGTTAGCCATGCCAAAAGTCACCTGCAATAGTAACTAGCTAGCTAAGGTTAGCAAGCTAAATGCTAGCTACCATACTGATTAGGCAGCCGGTTGCTAACGTTAGCTGAGTTAGTTTTACAAACCAATCTACGGACCACAAGTACTAGCTACATGCGTACATTATTTGACATCATCTTACCATTGTGAATACGTTGAGGTATCTTCCTTAGCCCTTGAAATATCTTGTAAATGTTCACTATTTTTAATGACTGCGGATAACAATCCCACAGTGACTACACGATTTGGAACAGTCGGAAATCAGCCAACCTTGCTGTTTGAAACGTCATTCCGTACTACACGATGATTGGGTTTGTAAAAAGTTCCGGGTGGCCATTGGTGTTATCGTTGACGGTTGTTAGGGGACTGTGCAAACGTTCCTAGTTTGTTTGAAGCGTGCTAAAGTGAAACAATAATGAAAATAAAGACAAGTTACGGGACCATACATTGAAAAAATGTACAGTAAGCTATGAGCCTGTGACTAAAACACCACACCATTGGAGATGGGCACCTCTTAAATCCAGCATTATTATCCTATAAAACAAAAGGCTTTCATGATAGTCATTCAACAATGTATGTCTACTTTATGATGATGCTGGTGACAGTGTGCCTGAGAAGTTTTCTTTATTTCGTCTTCATAGGACGTTTTCAATTATAATTGTTTTCTGCAGGTGTATCAAAGCAGTAATCAGCATCACATACAACACATGTAAACTCAAAGACAGTATTTAGTTTGTTAGTCCCCAACTCAAGAGCTTTAGGAACCATTTTTTATTAAGATACACAATTCTTCTCCGTTACAGCAATACACTAAAGATTTCCAAGGAACATCATTTACAAAAGGGTTGTGTGTGATAAAAGTTTGAATAATTCTAACCATTACAGAGAACACAATATACAATTTCCACTTAAAATAAATCCAACATTGCTCATACTATAAAGGTGAGTATGGCTTGCTGTTGCTGGTGAATGGCACGGGTGAGTTTTTCCATTACAGAGGAAGTCAGAACCTTTGCATTGCTTTAGTCAGGGCAATGGCTAAGGGGTCCGAGTGCAAATGCATGGTGCCTCTGCAGTGTCTGTTTTGTTTATTAAATTAGTTGGCAGTCCTGGCAAACCGGTGCACATATTTCAGTGTGGTAGCTGGTGCATATTTTTACTCTCTCCTCCATCAACCCATTCCTGCTTCTTCTAGTTCTCATCTCCTCATGAAATTCTTCTCCAGGGATGCGGGGGTCCTCTGTATGGATTGGATGTTTCTCTTGACTCGATCCTCCAAGGAAGAGGTGGAGGCACTCTCCAGCTTCATGTTACTGCAGGGAGACGGACGCAAGTTTTAGAGGACCAGACAACAGCCAGAGTAAGCATGCAATACGTGCGTGTCAGTCAGTGAGATACTTACTGGATAAAGCCAGCGTTGCGGTCATGCTTGCCGCCTTTCTCTTTCTCCCGCTCCTTCTCCTGTTCATCCTGTCGTTTGTAACTTCTAATGTTGCTTTCACGCTCTTCGTCTCTCTGTTTGGCATAGTCCATCATCTCCCTCCTCTTCTTCTCCAGCTCTTCAGCAGAGAGACATCTAAGAGAATATCAGACAGATAAATATAGGGATAAGAAAACACTTTAGGATGGGGTGGTGTGATTACCATTAGTTCACTGATGATTGAACCCAAGTGTGATAATTGTATAAACAGGTGCTGTGGACTCTTACTTGGTGGTACTACTCTGACGCCTTTGGTGGCAATCGTTCTGTGGGCTGGGGGGGGCTTTGGGGCGATGAAACTGTGGAACTTTGAACTGGTCTGTCCTGTGGGATGAGTGGTTCTCTGATTTGTGAGAGGAGTGGTTGTCTGTCCTGTGAGAGGAATGATGGCCGTTCCCGTCTGTCCTTTGAGGCGATCGAGAGCGGCTCCTCTCCTGAGAACGGTGCCTTAAGTGGTTGGGGGGCTTTGAGGACTGATGATGCCTCCCAGCTGGAAACTGAGGAGAGAAATTAGGCGATGAGCGGTACACATCTCTCTCAGGAGGATTTAGGTAACTTTGAATTGATTGGACTAAGATCTAACAACGTTCACTGTCAATATATAAAGATTGAGATTGAGCCGTACTGACCTGTAGTCCATAGCCAGCGGGGACACTGCGATGGTGGGAACGTGAGTGGGTTGTTTCTTTGGATTCCTCTTTAGAATGGTGCCTAAGTAAAGATACATCACTCAGTTAACCCAATGAGTCCCACCACAACGCTGGACTGTTTTGGACTTCTAACCCCTTTTAAACATTGTGTGTTTGAGCTACATACTTATGGGTTATACCATTGGATTAATCTACTTATTCTGCATCCGTAGGTACTAACCATTAGTCTGTGTGATTATTTACGGTGGCTGAGAGAGTGGTGTTTGTGAGACAAGGGCGAATGTCTGTAGAGTCCGAATGGTTTCAGCTACCCATCTATGAAAAGCTCAAGAACACGCACATGTAACATGTTTTGCTCTATGACGCTCACAAGCTACAAAGGAGTCATTAGAAGGTGAGAGGTTCTTCTACATAGAATATCATAAGAAATCCCAAGATAGTGTCTATAATACTGAAATAAGCTCAGTTGTCACTGACTAGTTGGATATCCATTTCCCAGTGAGCAAACTATTTCTGTAATTACAGCAATAATATAAATTCATTTTTATCAGGTTTTTGCTTTGGCGGTCCTTTTTTCTTTATGGACATTTGTCAATTAACGCAAATACTTAAGTCAAATTGTTTTGTGTTCTACTTGTAGCCCTGGTTGTCCTGAAAAGAAAAGAGTAAAACACTTCACTGAGATGCTAAATATAAGGGCTAGACATGCAGAATCTTGCTGGGGTCTAAGGACTGATAGGATTGGAGCGTTAAGAGCGTTGGGGCAGTAACCGAAAGGTTGCTAGATCGAATCCCCAACCCGACAAGGTAAAAATCTGTCGTTCTGCCCCTGAACAAGACAGTTAACCCACTGTTCCTAGGCCATCATTGTAAATAAGAATTTGTTCTTAACTGACTTGCCTGGTTAAATAAAAATAAAAAATTTAAACAAACAATCTACCCCATCCAGAAGTTGCTGTCAAAAATAGAAGCTGCAAGCTAGATTTTGTAAACTATCACAAAATGCTTACAAGATCAAAACAGTTAAACTGGTCATATTGGCATCTGTTTACTGATCCTGAGAAACCTCTATTGAAGTTAGGTTTCAGGTGCACCTGTGTTTTTTGTCTTCGTCCACAGAGCTTGAGCTCAAGCTCCTTCTCTTATGCTTCTTCTCCTTTCTCCTCTCTTTCTCCTCCCTTTTCTCCTTCTTGTCCTTCTTCCTCTTCTTTTTCTTGTCTTTCTTTTCAAGATTCTGACGCAGCTGAAAGAAAATAAAAAGTGAAAAACTGTTGCTGCTTTAGAACCAGGTTCATCTGAAACTACAACAGGCTGAAACTGATTTCATCCCAGTTTGAATGGAGAACTTACCATTTCTTTGATCTTCTTCATTTTCACTGGGTTTGTCAAGACCTCCCTCTTCTTCTCCTCCTCCCGTTTCCTTGAAAAAGAAGACGTGTCATTATCATCAACTCTTGGCTAACAGCAGAACATCAATGTATGGTATAACAGTTGCTAGCTGGACACACTAAATGGTAAAGAAATAGACAAGAGTGACTGACTTGATATCAAACAGCGGGTCCTCTCTGATCTTGGCGGCCATGTCGAGGTTGGATGCAGGGGTGGAGAGGTTGAAGATTGAGCCAGGCAGGAGGCCGGTTTGATCGGATGGACCGCTCTCTGGCTCCTCAAACTGCTGGGTGATCTGCTTGTCGACGGGGCGGCCCAGCAGGTACTCATCACGGGACACCTGACCACCTGGCCCCTGGTACATCCAGTCCAACCGGTCATCTTTTTTCCTGGAGTAAAACAACAAAAAAAGCGGTTGAGTGTTAGTGACAACATCCAAGGGGAGTATCTCTGTCCATTTGTCTGTGGTGAGGGCACACATGAAAATTGGAAAAGTATCAAATAAAGCTAACTCATTTGACTTCTAAACCTAGACAGGACAGTGGTTTCTCTATCAAGGTGAGACCTATTACTTCCTCCTCATCACAAGGGTCAGTGAGGTGAGCATTACTTTAGAGCCCCAGTCTGCTGAGCGAATCTGGTTATATCTTCTCGAGCTCGTTCCTCTCTCAGCTCCTTCTGAAGCTCCTCAATCTTTTTCACCTCAGCCTCGTGCTTCTGTTCAGCCTTCCATACCCGCTCTATGTTTTTCATAGTCTGGGGATGCCAGCTCTTCTTCAAGTTCTGACAGAGATAAGGGAAAGTGATATTCGATATAATTAAACAAACAGGGAAAGACCGCTACAATTGATCAATACAACCATCCATTCTGAATTCCAATTGTTCTTCAGGGTAGGTAAGGAATTACTACTTCTGAGTAACGTTAACTAGCTAGGTAGTTGTGTAACAACATAACTGGGAAAATGTAAAATAAACACCTTCAAAATGTAATTTAGTTAGGGGGTCAACTTAGTTAACTAGCCATCGTTGTCATGGCAGTGATAGCGTTTCTCTTCACTAAACGCTAGTTCATAAGTTGGCAGTAATTTAATTGTATCGAACATTTAGGTGTTTTTGTGATTAGTTAGCTTGCTAGACACAAACAAAACAAGCTAGCTAAGTTAGTTAGCTTTGTAAGCTAATATTTGATCATACTTACGAGATCACCTCCTCCCATCTTGACTTAGATCGTCCAATTGAGAAATAAGATATGAATAAACGTGTCCTCTACCTATGTGGTTATTGTACCTGACAAAACAAATGTATGTTATTATCTAAATAACATCGACATTTGCATGCTAGGTTAGCGTGTTGTGTTTTTATTTGTACTTCCGGACTTTCTGATTATTTTTTCCGGTTGTTTAAGAGTGCGTTCTTCTTCTTCGGCTTCTTCTTCTTGGGGATTGGGTTGGCGGATAGCATCAAACTTTGAAGGTGCATACACCACCACCTACTGTACTGGAGTGTGAGGCCAGTCACGGTGTAACTATATTAAATTCCCTTCATTAGTCCTGTTCCTCTAAGAAAGTGAAATAGAGCCGTAGACACCACTTTCCTCCCCCACTACACCACCCAAACCCCAACCCCATCCAGCCTCTCTGACCCTTTCTCACAATCTCTCCCTGTCTACATCATACAATTCACAAAATATCAACACAGGCTCCACCGTTTCCTCCACTAAACATTCATCATACAGACCTGTTTCACGTCTCCCTATTATCCACAACATGGCATTCAAACCTGTGTACCCAAATCATAGTCTACTCCACACAACATCCTCTGTCCTACATCCCATACTCCCCACCTCTTCCTTTACTGACCGATGCATGCAATAAAATGGCCTCCCCTTACTACTAGCATCCCACTCCCTTTGCCAAAAATTGAGCCCTTTTGCCCAGATCAAGGACTTAACTTCCCTGCGGCCCAGTGGGACCTGAATATCTACCCCCTCTCTCCTCACAGCACTCTTAGTCACCACATCGGCCTTCTCATTACCCTCCACACCCACATGGGCAGGAACCCAACAAAAGCTTGCCTCCACTCCCATCCTTTCGAGTCTCATTAACAGCACCAAGTCTCCCCTATCTGACCTGACCGTCTTCCTTCCTTCCGTCTTTAGTCTCCCTGTCCCACCTCCTTAAATCTGTCATCTATGATCAGGGTGAACAACATCGGACTAACCACACTTCCCTGAGGAGTACCATTGTCCACTTCAAACCGCATTGACAATTCTAACTCCACCCTCACCCATATGACTCGATTGAACAGGAAATCCATGATCCAGTTATACAGACGTCCCCCAATTCCCAATGAACTCAACTGGATCAACAACCCTTCTCTCCACACGATATTGTCAGCTTTCTCAATGTCAAAATACACAACACTCATCACCTCTTTTATTGTCAGGGCCTTGGTTATCTCTGTACTAACTGTCACCAGGGCAACCATGGCAGACCTCCCTCTCCTGAATGAGCGGAGGCAGGTGGGAGGAGCTATAGGAGGACAGTCTCATTGTAATAGCTGGTATGGAATAAATGGAACGGTATCAAACATATGGTAACCACGTTTGACTCCGATACATTTATCCAATTCCATCCATTACAATGAACCTGTCCTCCTATATCTCCTCCAACCAGCCTCCACCGTCCTGAACCCTCTCTGTGCTAAGCTCATCAAACCCCTAACGCCCAAGAAATACATAATCCTACTCACTATCTTCTTTTCCATCAACTTACACATGTTGGTTGTCAGTGCGATAGGCCTATAATTGCCCGCCCTAGTTGGATCTTTACCTGGTTTTACAAACAGCAATATCACTGCACGTTTTCCACCCAGCAGGTATCACCCCAGTCTTCCACACCTTATTATACAACTCTAATACTGTTTCCAACACACTGTCCGGTGCATGCTTAAACATAATTTAACACACTTTATCTTCTCCATAGACCTCCAACGCCCTTGTCATCTCAAACATAGAAAACTCTGCATCCATTGCTTCTCCTGACTCCCCTTTTCTCTTTAAGACATCTCCATGCTCCCATTAACTTTCCCTGTGTCTCCTCTTACTCACAGAATGCGTTCAAGACAACAGCCACTTCAACACACTTCACACACACACACACACACACACACACACACACACACACACACACACACACACACACACACACACACACACACACACACACACACACACACACACACACACACACACACACACACACACACACACACACACACACAGGTTCCAGCAGTGAGTCTTATAATAAACCATGATGAAGTACGGAATAAATAGACAACATACTACTTAGTGATATATTTATTTTTATTTCCATGAAGGACATTTCTCTATTAAAATTACAAGTAAGTCTTAAAACCAAGCAATAGTACAGCAGTACTTAAATTATTACAAAATATTGTTTAAATTCATATCTACTGCGACAACATACTACAGTAATCCTTAAAATAAGGTCAGTTTTAAATAATATTTGAATAATCTTCAATCTGCTCCTATCTAACACATACAACTCAATAATAGCATTTATGATAATAATAATAGAGATAGCCAATAGGCCTTTTTAATACATGTATCAAGTGTTCCTAGGTAGGCCTATTGGAAATGCAAAGCTACAACAGGGGAATTCCGACCCGAGTTAAGCGTGTGTAGTAGGGAATGTAATTCCCTTTTTATGCACTTTTCTCTCTACAGGTATTCTGACCTTGAACTTAAGCATGAGAATAGCATGCTATGTGTCTACAGATACGGCATATTCTTTTTATTTTAGTATTTCTCTCCCCAATTTTGATCTTATCTCATCGTTGCAACTCCCCAACCAAACCCGCCAAACCCTGACCCGCCAAACCCTGACAACCAAGGTCAGCCTGCAGGCGCCCGGCCCGCCACAAGGAGTCGCAAGAGCGCGACGAGTCAAGTATAGCCCCACCTGTCAAACCCTCCCTTAACCCGGAGGACGCTGGGCCAATTGTACGGCGCCCTATGGGACTTCCGATCACGGAGGGTTGTGATACAGCCCAGGATCGAACCCAGGGTCTGTAGTGACGCCTCTAGCATTGCGATGCAGTGCCTTAGACCACTGTGCCACTTGGGAGGCCCTCAGATACGCCATATTTGAACCTTGTCTTGGCTTAATTCCCTCATAACTGATTATTCATAAATACTTTCCTAACCCTAAATAATATACAAGATCTACCAATTGGTGCTGAAAAGGAGATGAATATGCGTGTATTTAGGCCTACATGGCTTTCTTTCGTTGATCCATAATATTCTGAACTGTTCTATCCATATATTCTAATGAGTCTGTCAAGACAATTCTATTAAAGGTACACCACATTTAAAGGGATAGCTTTATATAAATGTACTGGAAACCCTATTGAAAGAAAACTCCACAGCAAAATCTATTGGCCAGCAAGTGGGAGGGTTTTCATCGGTTTAATTAAATGTATCAGCTTGCGCAAGGGAACCGCACCTGCATAAGGTATGACTGAATACCAACTACTGTGAAGTGCGTAGGAAAGACGTGTGTAGCAAAGGCGTACATTTCCTAAGTCTGAATCGGGCCCCAAGTGATTTGCAATAGATGAGTCTCAAAGTGATGTCCTTTCATCACATTTGATACACAAAATGCAAGTAAACCATCAAAAAACATATTTTATTTTATTTAGGGATGTTCTAATGGGGGCTACAATAAACACCTCAGTAAGAGATCTCTACATAGCTAAACCTCAGCTTAGACCCTTTTAAGCACATTTTTACTAAGTCACTACTCAAAATGCAACCATGTTTTCCTAACAAGGCTAATTTGTTTTACTATAAGCTAAGAAGCCTACACCACGACACACAGGCCTAAGCCTATTTTAGAAAGGTCTATACTGGATTCCTAAAACTTTATCGAAGTGCATCTTCTATCAAGATATAAATGATTATTTATGACTATTAATATCAAAATGGGTTCTAAACAATTCCACTCTATCTGTTTTTGGCGTTATGCTTGAACAACTTTGGAGGAGGAATTGTTGCTTACCCTGGAAGTTGTTGTTGTGACAAAATATGGCTTACATAAGTTCCTCTCAACTAGGGATTTCAGTTCAGCTTACATTTCAGTCTAGCGTACATTTCATGATTAGTGATGTATCCAGCCTGTCTTTTGTCCGAGGAAATCCTCATCAACCTGCTACTACAGTAGGTTCTGTGAAGTGTGAACTTAGTATTGTGTGGATCATACACTATCAGGGACAAGACCATGGAATTACACATTCCCTGTGAATGAGATAGGCTGCCATCATGTAACATTCACACCTGCATAGCCGAGATAAGGAGTGTCAAAAGAGGAGCAACGGTGCTTTTCAGTCACAGTTGAGGGATATTTAAACATGATGATACATACGGTGCGTTTAAGTGAAATACATTGATAACACAATTGATGTCTTCTTACTGTACATTAAACAGAAAATATATTTTTGACATAAAACATGGAGTATGAATACCATGCCATAATGTGCTGTAGTGGGACATCTCTGCACTTCAAGTGCCATACTTTTAATTCATTTGCCATCTACAGAGCAAATGCAGTTATTTTGTATTCGCACCGCCCACATACTGCACCAAACTGAATTATAGTGGTGCTTACTGTGGTGCTTTTTGGCAAAAGGTTGACGCCAACATTGTGCGTGGTCAAAACCAAAAATAAAGTGTGGAATTTTCCAGTGACATGTTCATACACTCACATACAGTATATCATACACAGCAAGTCAAGGGGGTGGGTTAAAGGGTGGGAAAAGGAAGCCAACACAACATACCAACATATTCTAACCCTCTACTTCCATTGCCTTAAATTCAGTTAGATGTGTGCAGTGGAGACTGGAGAGATTGAGGGCTTCCTGGAAATAAATATCTCTCCAAGTAGCTAGTAGTTTTACTGTAAACACATCAAGCACCATCTTCAGTTTAACTCGTTCTCAAAGTCTCTGTGGATGGATGGTATAATAGTAGTAGCAGCAATGGAAGTCCTAGCAGCTAGCAAGCTTTGGCTCTGGTTTGGTTGCCACCAAAGCTATCTTTAAATGGAAGAGATCATCTAAAAAATCATTTTCCTTGATTCCTTAGATGGATATCCTTCCAGTAAGGCACGTGACAGCTTGTCCTCTGTTGGTGATGTAACATATGCTCTTTGGTTTTATGTCTGTCTATGCTGTATGGTGCTGTTATATGTGATATGATGCATTCTTAAAATCAGAGGGGCCCTTTGTTGCCTTATGTTGTTCAATGCATCTGGTAGAAATAAACTATCAATTTATAATATAAAACCACCTATGATTCTACCTCCGCTGGACTACATGTATTATAAACTATGGATTCTCTGTCTGATAGAAAGGGGCTGATTGTAGCCTACTGACATTACATGATCTGTATAGCATTCCAGATGTGGACGGGATACAGTTAGCTGGACTGTCCTGTCCCAGAGGGGTCTTTCTCACATTTCGGCTGCTTAAGGGGTGCCTCTGTGTCAGATGCAGTGGCGTGGGAGGGCTGAGGAGAAGGCGTGTCAAAGCTCTTCCCCATTCTGCCCCCCTCTCCATACATCCTCTCCTCCCCTGGCCCGGATGGAGACTCGTGCGTGCGCATGTGCTTGGCCAGGTGGTCGTTGCGCATGAACACGCGGGGACACATGGTGCAGCTGAACTTCTTGGCGCCGGTGTGCGTCTGCAGGTGTCGCTGAAGTTCGTCGGAGCGCGTGAAGCGCTTGCCGCAGAAGAGCCAGTTGCAGACGAAGGGCCGGTCCCCGCTGTGCCAGCGCAGGTGGGCCTTCAGGTGGGAGGTCTTGGCGTAGGCCTTGCCGCAGCCCGGGATGTGGCAGTTGTGCATGTGTTTCCTCCGGTCGTCATCGGTGCTCTGGCCCATCTGCTCGGCGTGGACACAGTTGGGGCACCGGCACACAGACTGGCCCGAGCCCCTGGAGGCAGAGCGGCGCTGGGGCTTGGGCCGGACCGAGGTGGCACCCTCCTGTGGCTCCTCCAGGGAGTATGACTCCGGCTGCAGGAGCTCAGGTCCTCCCAGCGGCTCCATCTTGAAGCCATCCTGGGGGTAGAGGTGAGAGTGAGCTGAGTGTGAGGCTGGGGCCAGCTGGGCTAACTGAGCAGGAGTACACAGCTGGGGCTCGGAGCCGTAAGGTCCCAGGGAGGACTGCAGCCCCATGGAGCTCTGACCAACTGCCTGTAAGCCCACACCCTGGCCCGCCTGCAGGTCCATCCAGCTCCCTGGCCCGGTGTGGAGGTCCCACCATGAGGGAACGTTCATCTCGTCTGAGCTGCCACCAGGGGGTGCTGTCCGTAACCAGGGTTCATAGGGGTGGGCCATGAGACCAGCTGCTGTCTGTGGGATACTGTTGTTGAAGGCTGAGTTTGGTGAGGAGTGAGCGGTGGCCAGGTGGGTCCGGGGTGTGGTGGGCTGACTGATAACTGGGTAAAGATGTGTAGACTACCACATGGCTGGATAGAGAGCTTGAGGGTCCTGTTCACGATTACAGACCTGTGGGCAAATAAACGGAATGTCAAATTGTAAAATGGTGTTGTAAATTCTTGTAAGATTACTCCTTCTAGCCAGATGACTTGAAATACTGTTGGGCTTCAATGTAACAAACACAAAACATGCAAATACTTGATCTCAAATCCTCCAAGCACGTGTAACCCCTCCCCCAAACACAACAGACACGCCCCCGTCTTTATGGACACCCCACCCCAGTTCTCACGCTGCGTGGCCGAGGAGAGAGCAGACAAAATGAGGGGAAGGAGACGAGGGGAAACGTGTCCGGACAGAAACCTGCCAAATGCATCGGATGCCAGGTACTTCCCATGGTGGAGGAGAGTCGAAGAGAAAACAAAGAAAACAACTTCAGCAGCCCTGTGGAGAGGCAGAGTGGAGATAAATACGAAAGGTGGCGGAGGAAGGAGGAGGAGAGCGAGAAAGAGAGAGAGGAGTGTTGACAGGAACAGCCCCGTGCAGAGACGGAGGTAAAAAGGAAGAAGATACAGGGAGGTAATGGCTGCGGGCCAAGATCTACAGTATCTGTACGTCTCTGAGATTTTCGGAGATGAAGCCTAGCAGACAGTAGAACCAGTTTTTTTATGAATCACACATGATTTACAACAACATCCCTCCGAGGCGACTAACAAAAAAAGAAACGTTGCGATGAAAAACCCGCCTCCTACACACTGGCGGCAGCATGCATCCACAGTTGCTGACTGACGTCTTTCAGGAGCCTGCGAACACAAGTCCAACAATAACACAAGAACAATGCTGAACAATAATTATGGCAGCATGCTCTAAGAAAGTCAGCATCTTGTCCCCCATTGCATTGCAGTGCGTAAACTCCAATGGACCATAGAAATGCTATAATACATACCCCACAAATGAGGTTACCTTAGAATTTTGAGAGGTGATGGAATGCACCTGTTCAAACTATAGGAGTCGAGAGTCATTTTTTGTCAAAAAGCTGTAACTCTATCTACAGGAGACGCTTACTTGGTTCAAAACACGAAAATGATTCCAAAAATGTTCTGGCCCAAAATTATAAGTTGGCGCCCACCCCCCAAATATATGCCATTATTTTTACTGCAGGAAACAGTAAAGCAGTCTGGGTCTGAAGAGGTTACTATCTTGTTTGTCTGAAGATCCTAGGTCGTGATACCATATCTGGGAGAGAGAGAGACCATACAGCATTGTCCACCCAGACAATCAAGCTTCAATAGAAGGGTCAAGGTTCAATGGTAGACCTGCATCCTGTCCCTTGTCCACAAAACCATTAAAGCCAGGCTGAGCAAGCTATTTCCACAACTTACAGAAACTTTGCAAAGATAGCATACAACTTGCGAGATTCAGATTCACTCTTATCCTTTCCAGTGCTTGAAAGGGAATGGAAAGGGTATCAGTACAAGTTAGGTACTGGTACTCAAGCAGTAGAACGTTTGGGGTGCGGGTACTCCCTACCAATGAGCACGGGCCAAACTCAAGCGCTGATCCCTTCAATTGATTTTCAATTTGCTGAGACAACAAACAAGGCCTTGAAGACCAATAGGATTACGAGCTATGCTTTGAACTGGTCTTCCCATGGCCCTCTTCAGACACTAGAGAGGAGATGCTCTTGAGTGGTAATGAAATCGTAAAGCGATTCGTTTGGAATTCCAGAATTAGAGGTCTGGTGTTAAAGGTCAAGCTGATTTATTTCACGTCGCCCCGGAGCCAGAGCTCCGCCGATGCTCTGTAATTTTGGGGGAATGCGAGTCAGATGCACCGTGGCGTGAAGCGTCCCCCTCTTTCTCTCTCTCTTCCCCCTCCTCTCGTTCGCTCTCTGATATAATAGCCCTGTAAACAAGTAAGAAAGTGGCCGATCCTCCTCCATTCACAAAAGTGGCCGGCTGGAACACTCAAGAGTATCCTGAGAGTAACAGCTGGCATGGGGCCCCTGGGGGTGGGGAGACGGGGAGGAGGAAGGTGCAGGACGACAGGGCTGCATCGTAAAACCTGCCCGACCAAGACCTAACACAGTCCCCGGTTTACTAGTCTGCCAGAGACAGAGGAGGCTCTGCCCTACCAAGACCCAGCACAGCCCCCCCCCCCCGGTTTACTAGTCTGCCAGAGAGGAGAAGATGCTCCAGGGGAGGAATGCATCACGGTAGATGACGAACTGACTTTGGGGTTATTCCATGTTGGTTATCGTTCTGATTCTGCCAGTAAAGGGAAAAGTACAGATACAATTTAATAGCAGAATAAGATTCCCAATCTTAACTGTCACACCAATGAATAAAAACTGATAATGGACCGGAGTTTGTGGATTTCCATACTTTTCTTTTTACCATCCAAAATGTATTTCTATCAAACACAGACATTTAGAATTGTCAGTACAGTATGAAGTATCCGTACGCCTACTTCTAAATATCTGTGTTTGTGTTTGAATGGTTTTTGAGTTGAGAAAATCTTGTAGTTTAGTCTGATATGTGATATAACGTCACAGGTTCCAAGACGTTATAGAAGACTAAGATCCCTGTAGGATAGTCACTGCCTGACAGTTGTTTGTCTACTAGTATCACGGACAAATGCAACAACCTCGATTTGTTGTATGTTCATGTGGTTTTACATCAAATGTTGTAAATGTTACGCATTATGTGTACCAATTTGAGCATATTTGTAAACACTCTTGCACAGACATGAAATTCCAATTCAAATACTCAATCAAAATGTGAAGATGGAGTAGAGGAAGTGTCTCAACTGGCGTGTCAATAAATCATCATGACTCATATCGAGACAGGTCTACACAGAGGAGCACAACCCATGTGTTGACAGTTGGACATGGAGTACACAAGTGATATGACACCTCCTGTCTCACTGTATTAGACTACGAAATAAACTTCTAATACACCTTCACATTTCTATGGTCATTGAATGGGAAAACTCCCTAGCCATTGTGAAAACCGTGAGGCTTAGGGTCCTCTGAGGCATATTGCCTGTCAACTTTGACATTTAAATGTCATTTAGAAAGTCAAGTGCTCTGGTAGGTTTGGCCCCCAAATTCCTTTTACACTTAATAACAAATTAGGGTATCCTTCTTAAACACCTACGTTTGAGGTAAGTATTTGGCTAGTAGAAAGAGGAGGAAGGGAAGCGCTACTAAGGTACACAATAGTACATTTTGGTAGATAGAAGGTGCTCTTTGGTAAAAGCGGTAAATTGGTAATCAAAAAGAAAGGAGGACCAAGGCACTGTTCAAAACGGCTGCCAAAACGCGTCTGTTTCTATTGAACATGCCATACTAATAAAGGCATTTTAATTAATTATATGAAGAGTGCCTTGGTCCTCCTTTCTTTTTGATAAGTATTTAGCTGTTTGACAATAAGCCCTAAATTGATCTCCAAGATTGAGCTTACACAAGTAGGGCTAGTATAGTGATTATTGTGTAGGCCTACCATACACTGATTGATCAGTAGTCTACTCAAACTCACAAGTAGCTATGTAACTTGTACTGAGGAGTATTTTTTTTGTTCGCTCATACAGGAGTAGTAAAGCTCTAGTTCACACAGGAGTAATAACATTTTGTGATTTATAAAATGTTTTAATTGTATTCAATTTCTATTTATCAAAGGGGTGCTGCAGCACCCTCAGCACCCCTACTTCGAATAACAGGAAGTGGTTGAAGAGCTTTATGTTAAAAATGATAGTAAACAATTATTTGTCAATCATCATTTATTTGAAAAACACAGTTACCATCATCATTTGTCACATTAAAGAAAGTTAGACAAAATAAATATCCACCCGTCGAGTGGATAAAAATGTTGTCGATCTTTAGAAAAATGTGCTTATTACTACCGTTTCCATTACACATGTCGCAATGATTTATTCAACATTCCTTTTTTCGAATAAACCTGGGTCAATGGAAACCTGCCTAGACAGTCTACAGGGAGGAGGTAAGAGCCTGGCAGAGTGGTGCCAGGAAAATAGCCTCTCCCGCAACGTAAAAAAAACAAAGGAGTTGATCGTGACCCTCTCCCAGTGGAGAGTGTCAAAAGCTTCAAGTTCCTTGGCGTGCACATCACTGAGGACCTGAAATGGTCCCACCACACCGACACCGTGGTGAAGAAGGCGCAACAGTGTCTATACAACCTCAGACGGCTGAAAAAAATCAGCATGGCCCCTAAGACCCTCACAAACTTTTACAGATGCACCATTGAGAGCATTCTGTCGGGCTGCATCACCGCTTAGTACGGCAACTGCACCGCCCTCAACCAAATCGCTCTCTAGACGGTGGTGTGGTCAGCACAACACATCACCGGGGGCACACGAGTCACGGTCTGTTCACTCTGCTACCATTTAGCAGACAGAGACAGTAGAGGTGCATCAAAGTTGGGACAGAAAGACGGAAAAACAGCTTCTATCTCCAGGCCATCAGACTGTTCAACAGCCATCGAGCCATCTTCTGTAGTAAGAGACAAAGATATACATAGTACACACACACACACACTCACACACACACAGCCAGCGCTGCTGTCCCATGTATATATAGACATTAAACACTGGACCGTTTATCTTATACTTTTGTTTACTCTGTGTATTCATTTACTGTATTCTTCATATAGCTCATTGTAATATACAGTGCATTCAGAAGGTTTTCACACCCCTTGACTTATTTCACATTTTGTTACAGCCTGAATTCAAAATGGATTAAATAGATGTTTTTTCATTCTCCATAATGACAAAGTGAAAAAATGTTTTCAGAAATCTATTGAAAATTTATTGAAAATGAAATACATAAATATCTCATTTACATACACTACCGTTCAAAAGTTTGGGGTCACTTAGAAATGTCCCTGTTTTTGTCCATTTAAAATAACATCAAAATGATCAGAAATACAGTGTAGACATTGTTAATGTTGTAATTGACTATTGTAGCTGGAAACTGGCAGCTTCATTAAATAGTTCCCACAAAACACCAGTCTCAACGTCAACAGTGAAGAGGCGACTCCGGGATGCTGGTCTTCTAGGCAGAGTTCCTCTGTCCAGTATCTGTGTTTTTTTGCCCATCTTAATCTTTTCTTTTCATTGGCCAGTATGAGATATGGCTTTTTTTTAGCAACTCTGCCTAGAAGGCCAGCATCCTGGAGTCGCCTCTTCACTGTTGACGTTGAGACTGGTGTTTTGCGGGTACTATTTAATGAAGCTGCCAGTTGAGGACTTATGAGGCTTCTGTTTCTCAAACTAGACACTTTAATGTACTTGTCCTCTTGCTCAGCTGTGCACCGGGGCCTCCCACTCCTCTTTATATTCTGGTTAGAGACAGTTTGCGCTGTTCTGTGAAGGGAGTAGTACACAACGTTGTACGACATCTTCAGCTTCTTGGCAATTTCTCACTTGGAATAGCCTTCATTTCTCAGAACAAGAATAGACTGACGAGTTTCAGAAGAAAGTTATTTGTTTCTGGCCATTTTGAGCCTGTAATCGAACCCACAACTGCTGATGCTCCAGATACTCAGCTAGTCTAAAGAAGGCCATTTTTTTTGCTTCTTTAATCAGAACAACAGTTTTCAGCTGTGCTAACATAATTGCAAAAGGGTTTTCTAATGATCAATTAGACTTTTAAAATGATAAACTTGGATTAGCTAACACAACGTGCCATTGGAACACAGGAGTGATGGTTGCTGATAATGGGCCTCTGTACACCTCTGTAGATATTCCATTAAAAATCAGCCGTTTCCAGCTACAATAGTCATTTACAACATTAACAATGTCTACACTGTATTTCTGATCAATTTCATGTTATTTTAATGGACAAAAATTTGCTTTTCTTTCAAAAACAAGGACATTTCTAAATGACCCCAAACTTTTGAACGTTAGTGTAAATATTCACACCCCTGAGTCAATACATGTTAGAGTCACCTTTGGCAGCGATTACAGCTGTGAATATTTCTGGGTAAGTCTCTAAGAGCTTTGCACACCTGGGTTGTACGATATTGGCACATTATTCTTTTTAAAATTCTCCAAGCTCTGTCAAGTTGGTTGTTGATCATTGCTAGACAGACATTTTCAATCTTGCCATAGATTTTCAAGACGATTTAAGCCAAAACTGTAACTAGGCCTCTCAGGAACATTCAATGTCGTCTTGGTAAGTATATCTGGCCTTGTGTTTTAGGTTATTGTCTTGCTGAAAGGTGAATTTGTCTCCCAGTGTCTGGTGGAAAGCACACTAAACCAGGTTTTCCTCAAGGATTTTGGCCGTGCTTAGCTCTATTCCGTTAATTTTTATCCTAAAAACTCTCTAGTCCTTGCCAATGACAAGAATACCCATAACATGATGCAGCCACCACCTTGCTTGAAAATATGAAGTGGTAATCAGTGATGTGTTAACGCTTTATATAACGCTTTATATTCATATATTCATACATAACGCTTTATATTCAGGACATAAACTTGTTGGCCACTTTTCTTGCAGTTTTACTTTAGTGCTTTATTGCAAACAGGATGCATGTTTTGGAATATTTTTATTCTGTCATTTAGGTTAGTATTGTGGAGTAACTACAATGTTGTTGATACATCCACATGTTTTTCCTATCACAGCCATTCAACTCTGTAACTGTTTTAAAGTCACCATTGGGATTTCACCCCTGCGCGGTTTCCTTCCTCTCCAGCAACTGCGTTAGGAAGGACGACAGTATCTTTGTAGTGACTGGGTGTATTGACACACCACCCAAAGTGTAATTAATAACTTCACCATGCTCAAAGAGATATTCAATGTCTGCTTTTTAAAATTTTACCCTTCTACCAATAGGTGCCCTTTGTGAGGCATTGGAAAACCTCCCTGGTCTTTGTGGTTGAATCTGTGTTAGAAATTCACTGCTCGACTGAGAGACCTTAAAGATAATTGTATGTGGGGTACAGAGACGAGGTAGTCATTCAAAAATCATGTTAAACACTATTATTGCACACAGAGTGAGTCCATGCAAGTTATTATGTGACTTGTTAAGCACATTTTTACCCCTGAACTTATTTAGGCTTGCCATAATATACTTATTGACTCAGGATATTTCAGCTTTTCATTTTTCCACTTTGACATTATGGGGTATTGTGTATAGGCCAGTGACACAAAATCTAAATTGAATACATTTTAAATGTAGGCTGTAACATAACAATAATGTGGAAAAAGTCAATGGGTGTGAATACTTTCTGAAGGCACTGTATCTACTACTGTACATTGCATTCTGTTACATATACTGGATTCTCGATCTACTGCTGTACATATTGTTTTTGGTGTATATACGCATAGATTGCATTTGGATTTCTAATACAGTGTTATTTGGGTTGTCAGCTGGATGAGTTCTGACATTCGTGATTTCTTGTTTCTTTTTTTTGTACTTAAAATCACTTAGGATTATATCATTCCCTTTCACTGAATGGGTTGTTCCCTGCCCCTGTTGATTACAGATACATTATCAAGGTCCTGAATGTCTTGGATCAATCTGAGTTGAAGAGAAATCAGGCCTACGCAGGTCTATATGAGGCATGATGTAATGTTATTTTATTTTTGTCAACTAAAAGTCACCTCGTTATGCATTTCAGTCACCATAACATTCATACTGTAGTTTTGTAGTCTACTACAGTATTGGAATATATTGTATGAGAGAGTGCAAGATAGGCTACTCCCCTATACAAATTGGTAAAATATTCACTATAACATATTCTAATGACTGGAATACCATTTTTGTAAAAAATAAATGACTATAAAAAAAGTTCCTAAAATGCTTTTTCGTTGATTTTGATAGTTGATTTTGATGGTTTTGATGGTTCACCATCATCCTCAGTGTGCTTTTCAACATTGGAAGGCATACAGATTACTGGTGCTAATTGTTTCCCTCAATCATAATGAATACCCCTGTGTGCGATAACCAATTTATAAATCGAGGTCTTTGGGGTGGTGAAAACCTTTTAGGGACTCTCTACCTCCTGCTTTATGTTTAATCTGGGACCAGGAAACATCCCCCTAAATATTAACTCAAACTGGAAAGGAGATTTATTCAAATTTCTACTTTATTCTACTTTATTTTGATGCAAATTGTACAAATTATACTATTTTCAAATATGGTATCAAATGCACAACCTGTCACTCAAACCCAATCCTTTCCATGAGTGGGGAATGAATTTGAATAAGGCCTACAATAATATATATATATTCATGACTTCATGACTTTCATTACAAATTATGAATTGAAATATGTCTTTCCAAATCTAAATTAAAATACAAATTGAAGATAATAAATACTTATACTAAGATATTTCCAATATTTTTTCTTACGTTTTCTTAAAAGCAAATGTTTAAATATTTCCCATATTTCTTTATTTCAAGTGGTTCTAGTTATTCCAGGTACAGTCCTCTGTTTCATTGTTCATGCAAATGTCAAAAGGATGTACCCGTCACTTCGATATTGTTCCACTACACAAGAAATACAATGCAACGGTTACCTCGTTGGTTAACAATGCGATGCTTATGAAACAAAAACGTTTATATTGAAACATATATAGCTACCTGTTTATCCAATGGTGCCCGTAGTTCTATTCCCGACGCGATGTAGGAATAGCTTTTTGTAGCCTATTATATTCACTGGTATGAAAATAAATAAATGACCTTGGCAGAAGTCAAGTAAAACCCTTTGGTAAAAAAAAAACTCGAATAAAGAAATAGATATCCTGGTATATCATAAAGTTCCCTCCATCTCGAGCAGTTCAGGTGAGACAAGACAACGCTTCCACGTACAGGTAAGCATACTCAATGGTGGCAAAGTTTATAATAGCCTATGTATCGTTTTCTTTTCGCAGGCTCCGCCCTCTTTCGGTGTGTGTCTTTCCTTTGAAGATGGTACATGGGCATGGCTCACATACGTTACAACATTCGGACCCATTAGAAAGTTGACAACTCTTTGAACACTCTTGTTACATCATTTGGGGTTGTCTCAGTGTATAATACTTGTATTTCAAATGGCTCTAATGTTTGCCCACTGCAACTTACTCTCAGAAAAACTTTATTCAAAGCAATTCTATAAAGAATTATGTCGCAATGCACCAATGCATTACTAGCAGCTAGTCACTTACAATACAGTAGCCCACTTGTTTAATAGATTGCGTGTTAAAAAGAATAAATCATTTATAACTGAATAAACTATGGATCATTAAAAAACATCAAAGCTGAGTTCACCAATACATGTCACCCATCTTATTGACCCCATGGTGACACAGTGGCATGTGGTACCATTGCAATGGTCATTATTGTCACTGGTCTGGTCACCATGTAGGCTCCTATGTCATCCTATGTAAACTACTGGCAACAGGTCTCTATAGCACAGATTGTATCTCTTAATTGTTATGCATACACAATCTACTGTAACCTCTTTATAAAACCTTCAGTATCAGTTCAATTCTCAATCGTCAAGAGACCACAATTTACAAAACAGTATCATATCCTTTCATCTTCTGCATGTTACAGGCAGTGTAGGTGCCTTATCAAAGCTCAGTGGTGCCCAAATACATAGCTGGTTCTCTTACTTTTGCCAAATGAGAGGAAACACTTGTTAACTGTTGTCGGTCATACCAATGAAAATACGGATTAAATCCAATCCAACATCACTGCTCTTCACTGTTTTATTAGCCTCTTCTTCTAAAGTTTTTATTTTTTCCCTCTCTCAGTTAATTCCTTTCCTGTCACAGCATGTTGGTGGAGTGACTTCAAATCAACTGACAAACAGAGACCACAGACAGAACGGCGGGAAGTGGTTTACTTACTTACTGCCATCTTCTTCTCTTTCTCTGAAGCAGCAGTTTTTAAAACTCTGAGTTTGTATCAATAATGCATGTACATTTTGTCTATGGCTTGGACTGCAACATAATAGGATACATATGTATTTTGTTTTGTATCAAATTATGAAATATTGACTCTGGTTCACGTTTTCAGTAAAAAATGAATGATACAGGGCCTTCAGAAAGTATTCATTTTCATTAACATATTCCACATTTTGTGTTACAACCTGAATTCAAAATGCATTAAATATATGTTTTTTTTCACACCCATCTACACACAATCCCCCATAATGACAAAGTGAAAACATGCTTTTCAAAATCTTTGCAAATTTACAGCCATTTTCAAGTCTTGCCGTAGAGTTTGAAGCAGATTTAAGTCAAAACTGTAACTCGGTCACTCAGGAACATTTACCATTGTCTTGGTAATCAGTGTAGATTTGGCCTTGTGTTTAGGTTATTGTCCAGCTGAAAGGTGAATTCATTTCCCAGTGTTTGGTGGAAAGCAGATTGAACCAGGTTTTCCTCTAGGATTTTGACTGTGCTTAGCTGCATTCTATTTATTTTTTATCCTGAAAAACACCTCAGTCCTTAACGATTACAAGCATACACATAACATGATGCAGCCACCAATATGCTTGAAAATATGGAGAAAGGTACTCAGTAATGCCTTGCATTGGATTTTCCCCAAACATAACACTTTGTAGTAAGGACAAACAGTAAGTTACTTTGTCACATCTTTTGCAGTATTACTTTAGTGCCTTGTTGCAAACAGGATGCATGTTTTGGAATATTTTTATTCTGTACAGGCTTCCTTTTCACTCTGTCAATTAGGTTAGTATTGTGGAGTAACTACAATGTTGTGGATTCATCCTAAATGTTCTCCTATCACAGTCATTAAACTCTGTAACTCTTTTAAAGTTCACCATTTGCCTCATGGTGAAATCCCTGAGGGTTTCCTTCCTCTCCGGCAACTGAGTTAGGAAGGATACCTGTATCTTTGTAGTGACCGGGTGTATTAAAACACCATCAAAAGTGTCATGAATAACTTCACCATGTTCAAAGGGATATTCAATGTCTGATTTATTTTATTTTCTACCAATAGGTGCCCTTCGTTGTGAAGCAATGGAAAACATCCCTGGTCTTTATGGTTGAATCTGTGTTTGAAATTCACTGCTCGACTGAGGGACCTTACAGATAATTGTATGTGTGGGGTACAGAGATGAGGTAGTCATTCAAATATCATGTTAAACACTATTATTGCACACAGAGTGAGACACAAAATCTCAATTTAATCCATTTTAAATTCAGGCTGTAACACAACAAAATGTGGAGAGAGTCTAGGGGTGTGAATACTTTCTGAGGGCACTGTATGTGCGTAGCGTGTTTCAATAAAACAGACCGACTGTGTATTACAACAGAAAACTGTAGCCTACATGCACTGTGCTATACAAGTGCTTCTTTGATAAGGGATGTAGGCTATTCTTCATTACTTACTAGCTTTCCCAACCTGTATTGAAAAGTTCACACAGAAAGAATTCCTTTCAATAGGGGATTGATCTTGTGTGCGTTCTCACTAGTGAAATTAATCTGGATACGCATGTACACAGAGAGGGATCAAGTTGCTGAATTGGGGACCACACACAATGCCTAAATGATGTTTACCAATGTCTTTCAATAGTCAGGCATATTTCCTTGTGAATAAAATTCTTCCAACTCCAAAAGAGACTGTTTAATAACATTTAATTACAGTGCATTTAAGATCAATTACAAGGGGCTTACAAATTCTCTTAAGGTTTTGAATCTGTTTAGATGGCATGTTGCCCCCTTTTCTGTCAGTGGCTGCATTCTTTTAAACGTCTTTCATAAGGTTGTGTGTGTTTCTAAATTGTCTGAGTATGTTCGTGGATTTCACCTTCAACCCCTCAAACTAACATCAAAGACCATTTGATAGGGCTTGTACTTAAACTGTAGCCTGTTCAGATGTCAAAGGTGGTTTACCTAAAATTCGGTCCGCCCTCTTCCAGGCGTACAGCTGCTAGTAGGCCTATACACTGTTCACAGCTGGAGTTGAACCTCTAGCAGTTGGTTGGAGATGCTTAGTCATATACTGTAAATATATAGTATATCGTATATACTGACAGTACACTGTCTCACAGACTCCATTTCAGGACAGGACACACCATCATTTTGGACCTTAAATCCTTCAGCTATAACCAGGGTGCCAAGGACCCACTATAGACCTCACCCACCCTATGTGTCAACTCATATAAATCCATTCACACTCTCGGAGGCTTATATAGCTCTCTAGTCCTGAGGCACATTCTGTATAGCTGAATCTCTCTAGTCGAATGCGGCAGAAAAATCCCACAAATCCCTATGAAATGAATCATCTATCACATCGTTGTCACATTGTTGGCCATTCTCCTTGGATTAAAGCTGTTTCATTGAAGTATCCAATGATAAACAATTCAAGGACCTTATCTTTTGTAGTTTTCTGTTACATCGTTGCCTTCATCCTCCGATATCATTAAGAGGCTTCTAGATGATAATTTTTTTTAAATAAATGCAAATGATAAAAGAAGACAATTAGTATCATAATCGTACTCATAGATGATGTGTTCATGTCTATGGTGTACTAATTTATTTTCGTTTATGTCTATACCTTATTTAACTTTTATTTGTACAGATTTGTCTCATAGAGATAAAAATCTCATTTAAATCTAACCTGTTGTAAGTAGCCTAACATTGACTAACCAACCATGAAGCATGTTTTACGTGAGTCCCACGGGAACTACAATGGTGTCTCGGCTAAAGCCTAATATCATCGTTGGAGCCTCCAGAGGGATTGGCCAGGTAAAGCCTCATTTCCCCTCTGAGGGAAAAAAAGTCAACTAGAGTACACAGTAAGTGTACAGTAGTAGACTTCCTATATCCTTGTTTACTATTCAAAATCCCATAAGAGGAGGTACCGGCTGCCGGGGGTTCTGAGTCTGACTGAGTCACGTTTTTTTTTCTTCCCTTCTTCATGCAAACGCACCTAGACACTCACTCACCACAGCAGCCCCCTCTCCCTCGCTCTCTGCCTCCCCTTTCAACTTCAAACCCAGTCATTTCTGCAAGCTGCTACTTTGATTGTACCAAACACCTGTATTTTTGGGGAGAGACTTCCTCAGTAGCCCCCGCCTCCCATCTTTGATTGTTAAACAGCAGTGGCGCCGCCATTACTGTCTGAGAGACTGATGCCGCCCTGCTTCCCCTCCTCCTCCTCCACTTAAGTTCCTTTTAAACCAGAACTTAAATTGGCCTCAGAGTACGGCGAGCTCCATTCTATTTGAACCAAATTCCACCATTCCAAAGTATCTCAGTTGGAGATAAAGACTTTGAATCTCATATTCCTGTGTGTGACAGCTGCGTAAATCAGAAAGAATCATAAAATAATCATCATGCCAGGAAGCAGAGCCATAACATTCTAGCTCTAAATCAGCTAGATCATGACTATTCTTCCGAATGTGAGGAAAGTGAGAATCAGAGGTAACTTTAGTAGAAAATGCTGTCAGAGTTGTTTGCCCTGTCTTAGGTTGTATAAACAGTACAGGAAGAGTGTGAACAGACCACACACACACACACACACACACACACACACACACACACACACACACACACACACACACACACACACACACACACACACACACACACACACACACACACACACACACACACACACACACACACACACACACACACACACACACACACACACACGGCCCTCTTCCCCTCGCCCTTAATACCAGGCTTTATTATCCAACCTCTCATCCCTGCCATCCTGTCTTCCCCTCCAGATTAATGTCCTCTCCGCTCTCCACCAGCTGTTTCCGTGCCAGAACACCCCTCATCTTCCCGGGCCGCTGGCCTCTTGGTTCAGGTGGTAGATGGTAGTCACTTTCTGGGGCTGGGCTATAGGGCCACATTGTCGCAGTGCCTGCGTGTCTATGAGAGAATAACCGCCCTCACGCCCATTAGCAGGAGTGTCAGTGTGTTCACATCGCCACATGCCAGAGCACCCTTGTAAATAAGAATTTGGTCATAATTGAGGTTCTATAAAAATGTATTACCTGTATAGACAGCTTTATGGGAAGAGCCTTGTGCTACATAGCTAAACATTTTGGAGGGCCTCCACCTTTTGTTGATGAAATAAAATTAAATGATAGCCTTTCACTTTATTCATTTGGACTAAATCAGAAAATTTAACATTTTAGATTACAATACCATTTTGTTCATCATACTCGGCCTTGTCTCAGGATTGTAAGTTGGTGGTTGAAGCTATCCCTCTAGTGGTGCGGGGGCTGTGCTTTGGCAAAGTGGGTGGGGTTATATCCTTCCTGTTTGGCCCTGTCCGGGGGTATCATCGGATGGGGCCACAGTGTCTCCTGACCCCTCCTGTCTCAGCCTCCAGTATTTATGCTGCAGTAGTTTGTGTCGGGGGGCTAGGGTCAGTTGGTTATATCTGGAGTACTTCTCCTGTCTTATCCGGTGTCCTGTGTGAATTTAAGTATGCTCTCTCTAATTCTCTCCTTCTCTCTTTCTTTCTCTCTCTCGGAGGACCTGACCCCTAGGACCATGCGTCAGGACTACCGGGCATGATGACTCCTTGCTGTCCCCAGTCCACCTGGCCTTGCTGCTGTTCCAGTTTCAACTGTTCTGCCTGCGGCTATGGAACCCTGACCTGTCCACCGGACGTGCTACCTGTCCCAGACCTGCTGTTTTCAACTCTCTAGAGACCGCAGGAGCGGTAGAGATACTCTTAATGATCGGCTATGAAAAGCCAACTGACATTTACTCCTGAGGTGCTGACTTGCTACACCCTCGATAACTACTGTGATTATTATTATTTGACCATGCTGGTCATTTATGAACATTTGAACATCTTGGCCATGTTCTGTTATAATCTCCACCCGGCACAGCCAGAAGAGGACTGGCCACCCCTCATAGCCTGGTTCCTCTCTAGGTTTCTTCCTAGGTTTTGGCCTTTCTAGGGAGTTTTTCCTAGCCACCGTGCTTCTACACCTGCATTGCTTGCTGTTTGGGGTTTTAGGCTGGGTTTCTGTACAGCACTTCGAGATATTAGCTGATGTACGAAGGGCTATATAAAATAAACTTGATTTGATTTGATTTGATCATAATGCAACTAAATATAGAGATGTAATGTTAACTTACGTAAATATGCTGTGTACGTCATCAACCGGTGTTTGTTTTGAGAGTGACTTGGGGGGGGGGGGGGGGGTACGCCCACTGTTTGTTTGTTTGTTATAAAGTGTGTCTGTTTTGTTTAGTCTGTGTGTGGTATACGTGAGTGCGTAAGTGTGTGTCTGACTGTATGTGTTTCTGTGTGTGTGTGTGTGTGTGTGTGTGTGTGTGTGTGTGTGTGTGTGTGTGTGTGTGTGTGTGTGTGTGTGTGTGTGTGTGTGTGTGTGTGTGTGTGTGTGTGTGTGTGTGTGTGTGTGTGTGTGTGCGTGTGTGTGTGTCAGTCTGAGCGGTGTTAACTGGGTGTGGCTGTCTGTGCCAGAGGTGGGTGTTTACTTTTCAGGGCTTTTAGTTTAGTGTTTGTGTAGCACAGACAGGATGTGCAGAGGTTGTCAGCATGGTTCATGAGATGAAAGAACGCGGGTGGGGGTGGGGGGGGGGGTAGTCGAGCCGGTCAGATAGCAGGCTGTCTACCTGAAAGAATCCGAGCCTGCTGCCTCCACCTCCACCTCTACATACATTCCAAGTGTGCTGCACAGTGCCACAAGGAAACACCTCTCACCACCTTAGTGCTTTGACATCCTTTTTCCTAGACACTCAACACCCAAACAAAGCTGGGCATAGCTGAGCACTGATATGGCCAAGTGTTCACCGACAACTGGAATCACAAGCCAAAAACCCGAAGGTTAAAGGTGTTTGTGTTTATACTTCACTTTCACAGGTATCATTTGATATGTGTGGACGACACCCTATTAGGCACCCTATAAGGGAAATCCATTAGCAATTGATCAAAGCATGAAGAGACTTGTAGACTTGTAGACTTGGAATGGACTCAACCCCTTTACTGGTGCCAAACATATTAGTTACAGAATGTAATAACAATGTCCTAAACTTAATTTTGACAGCAATTTCAGAAATGCTGTTTGGCTGGTTTATATCGTTTTGTTTTGTATCGCCAAGCTACTTCCATGGAGTATCATTGTCAAAACAAGTAAACTCACAGACAGGGTCAGTGTCCTGAGGCTGACAGTCTAGTCCAGCTACAAGACCACCAACTGTGATGTAACATTGAGAGTTTTAGCACTGAAACAATTTGCATAGAAGGCCTAGTGCATGTTTTGCACGACAATGAGTGACAACTACATACATACATATGTCATATCTTAATTTGATCACTCTGTTGTTGCTGCGAATCTTCCTGCGCTAAATGAAAATACCATCAAATAAAAGTTGGCATTATGTCCTGTCACATCATATGAAACATTTGATCTCAAATCCAAAATACTCAAATTTTTTATTCTTAGCTTCACTGTCCAAATACATATGTAGGTGTGTGTATATGACAAGGGATGCAGGTGTGTGAACAACAAATCAGCACGCATATTTTTTGTCACACAAAAAAGGGAAAGAGTTAATAGGTTTGTGAATTATTTTATTCAATGGCTTTACTTGCTACGGGTATTTAGTACCAGGAGTCCATGATACGCCTCATGCTCATGAACCTCATACCACTCATGCCGCCCATGGCTCCCATTCCCATGCCCATGCTGAAGTTGCTGTACTCTCCAGGCCTCATGTACATCATCCTGCCTCTGAAGTGGGGCTGCTCATACATCAGCCAGTGGCCTTCCATCACGTTGCAGGACTGGCATTTGGACATGCGGTAATGATCCATGATGTTGTCACAGTCGTCCATCATCTCGTGCATCTCACCTCCGAAGTTCTCTCTCTCGTAGATCCTCATCCTGTAGTTTCCTCTGTGCTGTTGGGATAAAAGTACAGCTTTCATTGATGAGATAATTATTTAGAACATTGTTTAATATGAGAGTGTGACCATTAAAATATGTTTTACCTTCAATGACAAGATGTGACTATTTTAAGCTGAAATATTTTCAACCTACCATGGCGATCATGCGGCAGGACTTGATGCAGTCACTCATTCCAAAGTGCTGCATGTAGTCAGCGTACTCGCCCCTCCTCATGAAGTACTGGTTTCCCATGTAGTTGTTGCGGTTGTACAGCATCCAACAGCCACTCTCAACCCTGAAGGAGTGGCACCTGCTCAGGTAGGAGCTCATGTCACTGCAGTCACTGCTGCACTCATATGAACGACCCTGGAAGTGCCTGTCCTCGTAGAAGACGATCTGATTATGAATTAAATAATTGTATGAAAGAAACATTTTAGAGAAATTTGGGATAGTCTACTATTCAGTCACAATGGAAACCAGGATATTGGGATGAGTCAAACATTAATGTTTTAGTTTGTGGTGCTAGAGCACTAGAGCCCTTTTGTATACCAATCTAGAAAAATGTTGGTATGTATTTTCAAAACTTTCCCAGTGCTTACCTTGGCCCTGTTCATGTTGGTGGTGGACATGTTTGCTAACTGTGCTGCTGGTTGCTGCTCCTGAACTGACTTCCTACCTGGTTTAACCCTTTCTTTTATACCAGACCAAACCCAAAGAATCGCTAGCTCCATTGTTCTAACCCCTGACCCAGCAACATGCTATAGAGGCCTATTGAGGCCACTGAGGTTACGTCCACCTTTCCAGAAAGGCAGCTTTTCAATTGGTTGTTTATCTTACAAAGTAACATAAAGCCTTTTGAGAGTTTACTCTCAAATTTCTCTCAAATTTGAAAGTTCTTCATACATAAGTTTTCAAATCTTACTTGAAAGATAACTTTTATTGACTAGAAAATGACATTTCCTGAAGTAAATTTGTGTGCTTGAAAGTCTTGAAGTATTTATGGTTGTGAAATAGTAGTATAGTGGTAGTGGTAGCAACAGCCGTAGTAATGGTAGCAATAGTATTGGTAGTAATTGGATTTTCATAGGCTATGGGTTAGTTATAGTTACCTATTTTGGGGTGGTTTGTTGGTTTGGAGTTATTTTAGTGGATTATAGTGGGCTAGTATAGTAAGATAGAGTGAGTACTATAGCATCATTAGGCTTATTATGTGTTTTTAAGCTCTCAATGGTCTTTAGTTTGAACATTCTGAAAGTTTTGTGGTGGTGATTTCAGTTTAGAATGTTGAACCCTGCATTCTGCCTTTAAAATGAAATGGGATATAACAAGCTTTATAGTTTATGAAGTATGAATGGTCGCAACTAACTGTGTTGATTCAGTCCGCACATGTCCACATTGGGTGTGTGTTTAAAATGATTATAGTTCAAAAAGTACATGTGGTATAAACAATTGTTTGAAAAGCAATCTAAGTTGAGTCAGTCTGCACATGTCAACTTTGGGTTGGTGTTTGTAGCTGAAACAGTTCAAGAGCAGTGGCAAATCCACATTTTACGTTAAAGCTTTTATGCCAATTTCAAACAGTTATGTTCAAAAAGTATACATAGTATCAAAAAGCTGTATACAAGCACACCATTCCAGACCATCTGCACGTTTTATAATAATAATAATAAGTACGTCGGATGTAATAAGTATGTAAGAATAATAAGTATGTCGGATGTTCGAAGTTGTTCTGGCTTTCAGCAAGCACATCCAATGATTTGACATGTTAGCACAAACAGATCTGGGACCAGGCTATTAGTGCGCTGAGAATAAAAACATACTGGTTATTAATCATTATAGTGTAGCCTACATTCCATGGATGGGATGGATATGCTCTTTTTGAGCAATTCAATTATCTATTTGATAATAGAATATAGAGGACTCAAATCTAAAAAGTTGTGATGATGTATTCTTGAATCATGCGGAAATGTTCCCAATTACTTTATTTGGAACAATTTATGTGTGCGCTTTGTACACCAACATTTGTTGGCTAATTGTTGAAAAGGGCTATACACTTGTTTTTCTGTTATGTATTTGCAGCAAGTAATCAACGAGACTAGACCTTTAAATACAACCTTTGGATACGATCACGTGGTACGGTAGCTCCACTACAACCTGCGTTCTCTTTGCTACCGCGTCTGGTTTTGCGATTAAAAAGGTAACAATTTTCCTGTAGGAATTTGCAACATATCAGTAGCTACAGTAGCCCTATTGCTCAACAGATTATAATGACAGCCAACCCTTGGATTGAAGGGAAATGACAGTCGTTTATTTGTGCATTTTAGCGTGATATCTCCTGAAACCGGGAAGGGACAGCAAGGGCACATCGCTAACGTTACCGTTTATATAGGCCCTATTTTAAATACATGTTTGACTAAAGCCCATTTTAGGCTATAATGTCTCCACAAGACTTCGATCACATTGGTTAAAATGTTTCCGAATTTTATAATAGGACAGCGTTACTAAATAGCCATGTTGGTAAGAAGGAGACGGCAAGGACCATTCGGATTTGTAAAGATTACCGAGAAGTGCAGTGCACAAGACTGCCTCCTTATCGCTCTGTTTGAGAACGGATGGGCAATGCACTAGTTGACAGGAATAACATATTATACCTGAGACTTCCCTAAAGATACTGTATCTTTACAGGGATGGATGCCTTTTGTCACGTGTGCCCATTCTATAGGTTTCTTAGGCTATTTACAATAGTCAAGAGTGGGAAATTAAATGGAAAAACTGTAAAAACATGACTAATTGATAGTGAATAGTGACAGTGGTACACGGTATGTGTATATTATTGAGTTTGCTTAAACACTTCTACAATTTATTGACCAACATAACTATGAGTATTCCTGATTTTACCAATGTATGACTAAGGCTAGGACTTTTTCCTGATAATTTGATCTGACCAGGAAAAACTCCTGGCCTCCGATATGATAGCAGTTTATTTCCTGGTAATATATTTATGGTGTTTGTTTGTCCTCTTGTTCATGCAGAATGGCAGAGCCTGAGCCACCCCTCTCGTGTGACTGCTTTGTGTCCTTGCCCCCTGGCTCGCAAGATGATCACGTGATTTTTGGGAAGAACTCAGACCGTCCTAGAGATGAGGTCCAGGAGGTTCTTTACTACCCGGCAACCAGTCACCCATCTGGGACCATGCTGGAGGTAAGCTAGGCCTAGCTTCACTTCTCCCCATAGCTTGACCCTGCTGCAAATTACAAGCCTGCTGCCATCTTGGATCGGGGCTCTCTTGAAAAAGAGATTTGATCTCAATGAGATTAAACCTGGATGAAGCATGGATTTGAGTTCTTTAACCATCTGCCCTCTGAACATTGTATGTAGGCCTGTAGTCAGAGTTATGTTAAAAATGGTCACAACAGGTGTTTTGCTCTGTGACAAACATCACTAATTGGATTAGAGTTGTTTTCACTGGTGAGCAGTCAGTCTTGGCAATATAACGGAGAAGGGTTATCAAACCTCTAAAATACCCCACCTAGGTATACACAATCAACATTTTCTAATTTACTATTCTCAAAGTTTAAAGTTTGAATGATAGACTATCATTTATATGTATTTTCACGCCTTTATGTTATCAACGGTTTATACGACAGGCTTAAGGTATTGGCTGAGTATGTGTTGGTATGGTTTGCCAGTAGATTTGATGTTACAATTTTAAAAAAGAGAATTGAACAACAATGTAAATCTCCATCTCTCCTCCTGCAGTGCACGTACATTCAGATCCCCCAAGCAGAACACACCCATGCTGTGGTCCTCAGCCGGCCTTCCTGGCTGTGGGGGGCCGAGATGGGGGCCAACGACAAGGGGGTCTGCATCGGGAACGAGGCTGTGTGGACCCGCGAAGCTATCGATCCAGGGGAAGCCCTGCTAGGAATGGACCTGGTCCGGTAAGCCCGGCTAACCGTAGGCCAGCATACCAAACAGTAGTGTTGTTTTGGGGGCCAAGTGAATCCGAAAGATAGAGAGACGAGCTGGCTGGGCTGGCTGGCTGTTTGGTCAGGTTCCAGGTTCCTGACCGAGCGGTCTGACTTGCCGGGCTATTTCAGACAACATTGGATCCCAGGACCAGGAATGATAGGGTAGCACTACCCTTTGAGAATCAATTTACTAACTTCAGAATCACATCACTCAAAGTTTGGTGTGAATAATCAATGCATTGATGTAATTGGTAAATTTGTTGAAAAGTAGATATACTTAGTCAGCCCGTAGACAGAAAAGCAATATAGGGCTATGCAGTAGCAGACGGGCTACTGTAAATGTACTAGGTAGATTTCCTTCATCACAGGTTAATACTTACATGTGTGCGTAGGGACTAGTCGTGTAAACAAAGATAGGCCCTACTGCCGAAACATTTCTATAGAAGTTTTGATTGAATCTGGCCCAAGTGTGTTTTCACTTATGTCATAAAGCTGCCTTTACATTGTCATAAGCATAACATTTAAAGGATTTTATAACCCGCACGCACCATGGAGCGTATTGAAGTGTAACGCTGAACAAATCATTTTAACAGTTAGCAGTTGGCAATGGCAGCCGCAGGTTGGTCCTGTTGTACCACTGACTGCAGTGATATAGCAGCAGCAGGACTAACCTACTCCAGGGGTTGCTGCTCTGTGGCTGACCCTATGCTGCTCTGTGGCTGACCCTATGCTGCTCTGTGGCTGACCCTATGCTGCTACCAGCCTCGCAGCTGCGTGTATGTGTGGTGTCCGTGGAATAATATAAGACAGAATGTACTATTTGATTCTATTCTACTCATGATCTATTCTATTCTACCACTATTCTATTCCAGTTTCCCAACCCTGGTCCTCGAGTACCACCAACAGTACACATTTTTATTGTAACCCTGGACAAGCACACCTGATTCAACTTGTCAACTAATCATCAAGCCCTCAATGAGCTGAATGAGGTGTGTTTGTCAAGAGCTACAACAAAACATGTGTACTGTTGGGGGTACTCGAGGACCAGGGTTGGGAAACACTGTTCTATTCTACCGGTATTCTACTCTATTCTACTCTACTCTACTTTATTCTACTCTACTCCACTCTACTCTACTGCTCTACTCTACTGCTCTACTCTACTCTACTACTACTCTATTCTATTGCTTGACAGCTTGGGGCTTGAGCGTGCGGACAGTGCCTGGGGGGCGGTGAGTGTGATCACTGGTCTGCTGGAGCAGCACGGCCAGGGGGGGCCATGCAGGGAGGACCCGGCGCCCTTCAGCTACCACAACTCCTTCCTCCTGGTGGACCGCAACGAGGCCTGGGTCCTGGAGACTGCCGGCAAGCTCTGGGTGGCACAGAAAGTCACAGGTGAGGAAACTGTTGTAACACCGTGGGAGCTGTAGTGTGAATGGACTTTGGGGGGGGAAACTGAGGGTGGCACAGGAAGTTACATGGTGAGAAAATTGCTCTAACATCACTGGAGCTGTAGTGTGGACATACGTTTTGAATCAGAGTTTAGTTTTGGGGTAATCTCTGTTAGGAAGTCAAATCTCACGTAACTTGGTCAGCTGAGTGATTCATTTCTTTGTTCACACAGTCCGTGTTAGAAATTGAGAGTGGCAAATATGAAGTCTCCACACTCGCATAAAGAAATCTCTCAGCCAAACCCCCCCCCCCCCCCCCCCTAGAACCAAAGCAGTTTTAGCACTGCCTTCACCCAATCATGATATGTGCAAATAACCAGTGACGAAAACCGCAAAACCGGAACTAATGCTGCTCCTTATCTCATACATCCCATTCAGTCTCTGCAGATTCTTCAGTCTACAAGAAAAATCTGCCCACAGGAGATTATTTTTGTGGTTTTACCCTTATGGTTAGGATAGTGGGAGGGTAAGCTGTGTATATCTGTGCATATCTGAGCAACTTCTACCAGCAGCATACAACCATGCACCCCCCACCTGTCTTTGCTTCCCACAGAGGGGGTGAAGAACATCTCCAATGCGCTGACCATCGGGACGGATATCTCGGCTGAGCACCCAGAGCTGCGGAGTGTGGCCCAGGCCCAGGGTTGGTGGAGCGGCGAGGGAGAGTTCTGCTTCAACGAGGCGTTCAAGTCTGAAAACCCCCCCGCCAGGATGGAACTGGCCAAGAAGCGCTACAGTGGGGGCACACAGCTCCTCCAACAGCATGATGGTGAGGGAGACTATTCTTTCTATTCTTTTCTAATCTAATTCAATTTCTTATAACTGTAAAAACTCCCGAAATGATGTTAAAGCAGACTCTATTAACAACACTATACATGGGTGGTTCGGTTGTCGTATTGCTTATACAGCTATTTTTATTACATGTAATAAAGGCCTGGTATCCCCTCTTACCATAGAAAGTACGTTACATGTAACTAGCTATGTAATTTCCTGTCTCCTGCCATTTCCTGTCTCCTGCCATTTAATGTCTCCTGCCATTTCCTCTCCGGTCGGCTTTCCCATAAAAATAGATGACTAATAACCTACTCAGCTGATACATTTTCTGGGTTCCCCAGGTTCTGTGACGGCCGAGGTGATGATGTCCATCCTGAGGGACAAGCCCAGTGGGATCTGCATGGACTCTGGGGGGTTCCGCACCACTGGCAGCATGGTGTCCATCCTGCCCCGCGACCCCAGCCTGCCGTGCATCCACTTCCTCACTGCCACCCCCGACCCCTCCAGGTGCGTCACCTCACCGGCCTGGTCCCTAACTAATCACTCTGACCCGAACCCCATTGTTGTCTACTCCTTGTGTTTAATCTAAATGAGCTGGATAAGTGTGTGAGAAATGTTTAGGAAACTCCTCCTAGCTTACCAGAGAGCTATGTGGTAATGTTACTATTTTGCTGATACCTTTCCAGTTCTTTCAGATTGGCAAGAGGGACTCAACAAGGGTGTAGGAGAAGTGGCAAGGGATTGGTTTGGAACCAGTCCCAGGAACCCCTCAGGCTATCTAGAAGTGCTTCTTAAGATTCAGACTCAGATACGCTCTTTGCCATTTATCTCTGTATCGCTCTTTTTCATCTTCATCATTTCCCCCTTTGGCAAAACTGATTCTTGATAGGAGTTTCTCTGTGTCTGTGTGTTTCATTTGGTCCTTACCCCCTCCCCTCCTCCTCCTACGGGACTGTCCTCCGTCCTGCCAGGTCTGTTTTCAAGCCTTTTATCTTCTCTGAGTCTGTGACCCCAGTGTCGAGGGTGATCTCCCCACAGTACGGCCCAGACGACCCGGTCAGGAAGCAGCCGCGCTTCCAGAGCCAAGTGGACCGCAGGCACGACCTGTACAAGGCCCATGAGGGGGCCCTGCAGACTATGGAGACCAACCCGGTACGTGTAGAAGGGGTTAGAATGAAATATGGGTCGAATGTAATAGGCTACACTTTCATAGAGTATTTTTTTTAAATATATCTTTTTATTTTTTTTTACATTGATGAGTGTGGGTATGGACTGATGGATATTGTGTTACGTACATCACCGACTTTGAACTTTTTATAATTCCCTATAAACTTCACAAATTGCTGTTTGTCAGGTCTTCTCTGCTTGTGCACGTGCTTGTGTGTGGGGGGGCATTCATGTGTGTATTTTTGCGTGTGTCTGTGTGTGTTTCTGTCCCTCAGGACGCAGGGAATGCTCTGACGGAGACATTGAGGATGTTGGAGGGCCAGTGTCTGACGGACATATCAGCCCTGCTCAGTGGAGAAATACCAGCAGATGAGGAACTGGGGGACCTGTTCTTTGACTGTGTGGACACGGAGCTGAAGTTCTACCAGTGAGGAGGTAAGGTGTGTGTGTGTGTGTGTGTGTGTGTGTGTGTGTGTGTGAAATACAGTGACCTTCTCATTACGCCAATGCTGCCTCCAATTTCTCTCTGTTACAGCGCCCTCATGTGGAGATTGCTAGTGCTTGCAGATCGGCAGGAGATGGCCCTGGGACTGTTACATCCTGTGCTCCTGTTAGATTGGCTCCCACCAGTCTCACGCATACGAACTCCCTGATGCCATTCCATCCATCATTAACACAGAATATAAATGTCTTAACGTTCCATGGGATTGGAGCAACATTATCATTTGTATCACTTTAGGGAGCAATGCTCGCCCCACATTAGTGAGTATGTGATAGACCACTACAGGAGTGTACATTACCAGTCAAAAGTTTGGACACACCTACTCATTCAAGGGTTTTTCTTATTTTACTATTTTCTACATTGTAGAATAGTAGTGAAGACGTCAAAACTATGAAATAACACACATGGAATCATGTAGTAACCAACAAAGTGTTAAACAAATCAAAATATATTTTATATTTGATATTCTTCAAAGTAGCCAGCCTTTGCCTTGATGACAGCTTTGCACACTCCTGGCATTCTCTCAACCAGCTTCACCTGGAATGCTTTTCCAACAGTCTTGAAGGAGTTCCCACATATGCTGAGCCCTTGTTGGCTGCTTTTCCTTCACTCTGCACTCCAACTCATCCCAAACCATCTCAATTGGGTTGAGGTCGGGTGATTGTGGAGGCCAGGTCATCTAATGCAGCACTCCATCACTCTCCTTATTGGTAAAATAGCCCTTACACAGCCTGGAGGTGTGTTGGGTCATTGTCCTGTTGAAAAACAAATGATAGTCCCACTAAGCGCAAACAAGATGGGATGGCGTATCGCTGCAGAATGCTGTGGTAGCCATGCTGGTTAAGTGTGCCTTCAATTCTAAATAAATCACTGACAGTGTCACCAGCAAAGAACCCCCACACCATCACACCACCTCCCCCATGCTACACGGTGAGAACCACACATGCGGAGATCATCCGTTCACCTACTCTGCTTCTCACAAAGACACAGCGGGTGGAACCAAAAATCTCACATTTGGACTCATTAGACCAAATGACAGATTTCCACTGGTTTCTTTGCAGCAATTTGACCATGAAGGCCTGATTCACGCAGTCTCCTCTGAACAGGCGATGTTGAGATGTGTCTTACTTGAACTCTGAAGCTTTTATTTGGTCTGCAATCTGAGGTGCAATTAACTCTAATGAACTTATCCTCTGCAGCAGAGGTAACTGTGGGTATTCCTTTCCTGTGGCGGTCCTCATGAGAGCCAGTTGCATCATAGCGCTTGAAGGTTTTTGAGACTGCACTTGAAGAAACTTTCAAAGTTCTTGAAATGTTTCTGGGTGGACTGACCAGTAATGATGGACTGTCATTTTCTCTTTGCTTATTTGAGCTGTTCTTGCCATAATATGGACTTGGGTCTTTTACCAAATAGGGCTATCTTCTGTATACCACCCCTACTTTGTCACAACACAACCGATTGGCTCAAATGCATTAAGAAGGAAAGAAATTCTATAAGTTAACATTTAACAAGGAACACCTGTTAATTGAAATACATTCCAGGTGACTACCTCATGAAGCTGGTTGAGAGAATGCCAAGAGTGTGCAAAGCTGTCATCAAGGCAAAGGGTGGCTACTTTGAAGAATCTCAAATATAAAATATATTGAGATTTGTTTAACACTTTTTTTGGTAACTACATGATTCCATATGTGTTATTTCATAGTTTTGATGTCTTCACTATTATTCTACAATGTGGAAAATAGTGAAAATAAAGAAAAACCCTTGAATGAGTAGGTGTTCCAAACTTTACTGGTACTGTATGTATGTGACTATGTGTAGATCTGTTTCACATTAAAACACCTACTGTAAGTACACTATTTGTAAAATGTGCTATTCATTGTTACAAGTGAATGGGGGTTAGTTGACTGACTGCCCCATGATAATTAACTAATAAAATTTTAGCTCTGTCTGCTGATGTGTCCTGTATTTATTAACACTGTAGTTTAAAACAAACACTTGCGGTATTCAATTCAGTAATTCAGTATGTACTGACGTATTTAGTAAAGTTAAGTAAAGAATTCAATAAATGTACAGTTTTGTTCAAGTTTGGGAAATTCTAACTCCGTGCTGTTGGTGGAAGTGTTGCACTTCCAATCCTATAAAATATCCTAGCTCACAGCTTCAGAAGTCACCTAACCAAAGATTGTCTATTATATTGACAAGATCTTTAAGTGATCGCTCTAACAATGGAAATACATGTCCTCAAAGATTGAAGACACGAGTCTCCACATCTGTTTTTCAGTGGAAACGGAAGTTAGGCTGAAAATACTGTATCCGTGAAAACCGGAAACATCCGCTTTCTCCCAACCCTGCTGGAGAGGTATGACTGGGAAAGCTAACTAACTGTGAAACCACAGTTTATAAACCTTTTTATTTCTACTATAATACTACAATTTTGTTTTCAAGTCAAAGAGCTCAGTTGCAGGGCGATCAAATTTTTTTAACCCTCAAAATCCAGAATGAGACGACACACAACATATGATGAAGACCTGCGAGATGCTACCAGGAGGAAAAACGAGAAGGTAAATAATAATTTTTGTCAGTTCTTTCACATGCATTTCCAGAAGTATTTGCTATGTGACTATTTACATTTGGTGATTTAATTCATTTGCCGGTCCATCCTGACTGGCGTACTTATGTTTACATAGCCAGCCTGCTCTGAAAATGACATTAGCTAACGTTAGCTAATCTGACGTAAACTAGCTAGTTGCTAGGAAACTCTGATCTGCTTCTAAAATATGTGGACTGGATTTTTTTTTTTTTATATAATGTTTTTACAAGTTTAATTCAATGTAACGGGTATGACAACCAACTAAACTGTGTCTGACCTACCGCATGCACATCCACATCCAAGCATTCCTTACCAATTCTCTCAATTACCAAACTTCAGGTTTTATTTTGAAGATGCATATATTGTACATTTTGCAAGTTAGGAAAATAGTGTGGTTTGCCAAGTGGATTCTTCTGTTCCATGCGCTGGCAGTCGACATACAGAACAGAGAACAGAGTGTAGGTATGAGTTTCCTCCATGTATTTCCCGACACATAAAACTCACACACAGCTAACTCTCTCACTTACTATTTTCTACATCTACTACTACAAACCCAAGGTTAGTATTTTATTTTATTAGGCGCCCCGTTAGCTGTTGTCAAGGCAGCAGCTACTCTTCCTGGGGAACGCAGAAATAAAACATCACGTCATGCAAAACATTGTGCATCATACAAATCCACATTCGCACCACTACATCACAATTGTACATACAAATTTACATTGCTCCACTACTACATTACATTTTGGGAGAGAGAACCCTGGTAGCATACTAGCATGTCTTGTGGGATATGTATGGGTGTCTGAGCTGTGTGTTAACTTATTGAACAGATAGTTTGGTACTTTCAATACCACCGGTGTAACGCCGTTTCTTTGACCCCCCCCCCCCCCCCCCCCATCCCCCCTTAAAATAAACCGATGGCTGTCCATGGTGCTGAAATTGCGAGGGCATCTATAGCTTTGCTGTGGCAAATGGATAAATGTTTATTGGTAGGCCTATTTGGTAGTCATTTTCTCATATTAAGCCTAACATTTCACGAAGCTATACATGTTGTCGCAATGCTGCCATTTTTAGACTGCTGACTGGTGGCAATAATGTAATTCAAGTTGGAAATTCAAACATTACAGATTGTAAAATAATGTTTTTATGCAACAGCATACTAATCAGCTACCATTTTTTTTTTTTTATAATAATATACAACTGTCCTGTATAGGCTACCTGAACCTGCATGACATGAACCGTCCTAGGGCTCTCTCCTAGCTTGGATAGAAAGTTGTTGTATACCAGTCTATTAATGCCAACTAATACAGTCAGTTCCCCTTCAAAACACTAGTTTACTAGGGATTGTTTCATTATTCAGTCTACATTCTATAGCTACAAACCCCCGTTTAGTATTTTATTTTATTAGGCGCCCCGTTAGCTGTTGTCAAGGCAGCAGTTACTCTCCCTGGGGAACACAAAAATAAAACGTCATACCACCGGTGTAAAATAAACCGATGGCTGTCCATGGTGCTGAAATTGCGAGGGCATCTATAGCTTTGCTGTGGCAAATGGATAAATGTTTATTGGTAGGCCTATTTGGTAGTCATTTTCTCATATTAGGCCTAACATTTCACGAAGCTATACATGTTGTCGCAATGTTGCCATTTTTAGACTGCTGACAGGTGGCAATAATGTAATTACTTGTTCAGTAATTAAAGTTGGAAATTCAAACATTGCAGATGGTAAAATAATGTTTGTGCGCAACAGCATACTAATCAGCTACCAATGGATTTTTATAATATACAACTGTCCTGTATAGGCTGCATGACATGAGCCGTCCTCGTGCTAGCTCCTAGCTTGGATAGAAAGTTGCTGTGAGTAAAACCAGTCTATTAATGCCAACTAATAGTCAGTCCACCCTCAAAACACTAGTTTACTAGGGATTGTTTCATTATTTCAATGTACATTCTATAGCTATGTACTGTATTTAGCGGCTTTTTATCAAAATTACACATCAAATAGCCTAACAAGTTTTCTCCCGAGTGGCGCAGTGGTCTAAGGCACTGCATCTCAGTGCTAGAGGCGAAACAACAGACCCTGGTTTGATCTCGGGCTGTATCACAACCGGCAGTGATCGGGAGTCCCATAGGGTGGCGCACAATTGGCCCAGCATTGTCCAGGTTAAGGGAGGGTTTGGCCGGGGTAGGCCGTCATTGTAAATACGATTTTGTTCTTAACTGACTTGCCTAGTTAAAATAAAATAAACTGGAAAAAAGTACTTGGCTTGAGGGTAAAATCAGCCACTATCTATTGTTGAACTCAGCGGGTTTTGACTGGCTAATAGCCTACACAAATGGGCTGCAATATTCAAGGTAAATTAAATCTAACTTGAGAGAGTCTCCTGAAGTCCTCATTTTTTTTGTGTGCAAATCTTTTCACCGCGGCCTGTAGATCCAGGTTGCGGACCGACTGTTTTCTAAAAGGAGTATTGCCAACCCAGACAGTCTTTCCTGAGACATGGTGCATTATAGGCCTATGTCCATTGCGCTGCACAAAATGTAAACGTATTCTTGAATAATACATGCCAAGATATACCTGAGATAAGGGACTGTTCATATTTGCAACCACACAACTCAAACACCGGTTCACCAGTATGAACGAAATCGCAAACCGCTTTTTTTGTTCAAGCCTCAAGAACGGTTGTCCGCCAAATATGATAATCTGTGTTTGCATCTGCAAATGTATTGTCTGTCCAGTATCCAGACGACATGTCCCTAGAGCTTCCTATATGTTAATTTCTTTCCGTAACGTGTTGAAGCCGGCAATTAAGGAGAATGAGAGGCAGAATTAAAGGTGTTGCAGAACTGCTGTATTTGAAGCACAACTCACTTCTGACCAATTTCCCGGATGTTGCTATGGCAATCAAGCTGTTTTTACAATCCTGTAACAGTCGCTTCTGCGGAGAGATCGTTTTCTAAACTAAAATTCATAAAGAACTAACTTCGAAGCATTAGGTTCTCGGTCTGATATGCGCATTTGAACACACGAGTAAGCTCCACTCATTACACCGGCGCCGTCATAGCCTTGACCACGGCATTTGTTCACCGATATCCCCTCAATCAGTGATTGTTTTTTTACATTTTCTTCAAGGCCTGAGGCACTTTTTCGTTCGAAGAAAAAAAAAAAAGCCCAAGAAACAAACACTTAAGCTTACATATGGAAATTAAAAACGTTAATATGAATTACGTTTTTGAGTGTTACTGTCAAAATGATGATTAAACTAGAGAAAATAGATGGACTACTTTGAGCCAGGAGAGACTGACATACTGTTGTGGATGTTAGCCCTCCGTGTACATTTAAGGGCCAGACATGCTACTCTGTTCTGGGCCAACTGTACTTTGCCTATGTCTGTCTTTGCAGCACTTGACCATATAACTGGTATGAATCTTGTCAACCTTCATCAATTTTTAAGGTATAGAGCAAGCAGCTGTCTTAGTGGATGGTTATCCATTGATATTCTCTCATGTCTCCTGTTAGGACCCTGAGGATAAACAACACGAATCCACCATTTACTCATTCAGGACACAGGAGCAGGACACAGCAGCCACAGGCTTCCAGCGCTTCCTTAATGTCCTCAACAAAGGGGTGGACATCACCAAGCTCTCAAAGATTGTCAACAACGTGAATGAGTTACCCCCTATGCAGGAGGGCCATCCCAAGACTACCTACAGGAGTGAGTATAAGGGGGCCCCAGCTCAGAGCTCTCAGGATTGCTCGGGGCCCCACAGTAGAGCTCTGCCACAGGACCACAGTCACTCACACATTCGTGGAGAAAGGAGGCCGGATCTCCCACACGGCCAGCTCCAGAGCCTGCTGGAGTCCATCGGGCTAGACCTGGGGGTGGAGGAGTTGGGCCGACTGTCAGACCGGACCAAGGAGAGGCTGTACGGGATGAAGAGAGACCAGGAGAGGAGTTCCTTGACATCAGACAGGCACTCTAGAACTAGAGACTGGGACAGAGAACGAGACGAGGACACGGAGAGGGACGGATCTAAGAGAAACGGAGAAAGAGACCAAGAGAGAGACTGGGCCAGTTCTGAGCGAGACCGAGAGAGAGACGGGGACAAATCTGAGAGAGATAGGGACAGGCGCTCTAATACCAGAGACAGGCACTCTGGTCCCAGGGACAGGCACTCTAGTACCAGGGACAGGGACAGACACTCTGGTACCAGGGACAGACACTCTGGATTCAGACACTCTCGTACCAGGGACAGCAACAGGGACAGGCGCTCTAGCACCAGGGACAGCGAGAGAGATAGGCACTCTGATACCAGGGACAGCGAGAGAGATAGGCACTCTGATACCAGGGACAGCGAGAGGGACAGGCACTCTGGTACCAGGGGCAGGCGCTCTAGTGCCAGGGACAGAGACGAGGACAGGCGCTCTAGTGCCAGGGACAGAGACGAGGACAGGCGCTCTAGTGCCAGGGACAGAGACGAGGACAGGCGCTCTAGTGCCAGGGACAGAGACGAGGACAGGCGCTCTAGTGCCAGGGACAGGGACAGGCGCTCTAGTGCCAGGGACAGAGACGGGGACAGGCGCTCTAGTACCAGGGACAGGCGCTCTAGTACCAGGGACAGGCGCTCTAGTACCAGGGACAGGCGCTCTAGTAGCAGGGACAGGCGCTCTAGTAGCAGCGACAGAGACAGGGACAGGCGCTCTAGTAACAGGGATAGAGACAGGGACAGGCGCTCTAGTAACAGGGACAGGAACAGGCGCTGTAGTACCAGGGACTGTGACAGAGATGGCGACTGGGACGAAGAAAGCGGCATGGATTGGTATAGGGACAAGTCCAAGGAAAGCTCTGCTGAGCTCAACACATACTCCAAGGACCCTTCTCACCCTCCTAATGCATCAATGATGGCGACCTTCTCCACCACCCAGTTCTCTCTGTATACCAGCAGACCCTACGCCAATGCCTTCCCTCCAGGTTGGGGTTATCCCCCTGGCCTTATGCCCCCTAACTTTATGCACCCTGGGCTTATGCCCCCTGGTATTAGGCCCCCTGGTACCATGCCCCCTGGTATTAGGCCCCCTGGTACCATGCCTCCTGGTATTAGGCCCCCTGGTACCATGCCCCCTGGTATTAGGCCCCCTGGTACCATGCCTCCTGGTATTATGCCCCCTGGTACCATGCCTCCTGGTATTAGGCCCCCTGGTACCATGCCTCCTGGTATTATGCCCCCTTTTACCATGCCCCCTGGTACCATGCCTCCCTTCCCATACCCCCCCCCTGGGTATCCACCCTACCTCAGCGCCCCACCACATTACTCTAATAGCACAGCAGCCTTAAGCCAGACATACGCATACACACAGGCTTCTAGAAACCTCCAGCTCTCATCTACTCAGCCTGCCAGTAACCACCAGTTAGCATATATCCCACTCCCATACAACCAGCCCACTGGCACCCTCCAGCAGCTAAACACCAAGTCCACTGGCAACCTGCTCCAGCTCATGAACCTCCAACTCCCAAACAGCAAGCCCGCTAGCACCCGCCAGCTCACATACATTCAGCCAGCTAGCAACCCCCAGGTCAAATCTATCCAGCCTGGTGGGACCCGGCAGCTTGCATACATTCAGCCCACTAGCAACCCCCAGGTCACATCTACCAAGCCCGCTAGCACCCGCCAGCTTACATACATCCAGCCTGCTAGCAATCCCCAGGTCACATCTACCCAGCCCGATAGCGAACTCAAGTTCACAAGCACGGCTGTACTGACGCCAGCACTGAAAGTGTTGACCCCAGGCCCCATCTCCTTGAGCAAGGCCCAACAACTGAAGGAGCCGTCACCCCCCCGCTGTCTGCATTACGTTAAGACGGTGGTGCCCAAGGGCAGCAAGCGCCGCATGAGACGGTCAAGAGTCACGAGAAACAGGCAGGCGTTTGAAGAAAGGTGTAATAAATACAGGAAAGAGGTTCTGAGAAAGAGGAGAATATATCGAGATCTCCAAGGGAAGAGAGATGGACTGATTGCAAGAGCTGCAGCGAAAGTGGCCGCTCAGTTGGCTGCAAAGTATCCCAGGGCCCTCTCTGAAGCGGAGGCAGAGAGCGATGTTGAAGGGGAGAAAAAAACAATGCCTGAAGAAGTGATTAAGGGGAAACTAAAGAAGAAGGTTTGTGTAATTACTTCTGGAAGTACAGTATTATCATTGGTATGATAGACCTTGGCTTACTTCTATGCTGTTCTCACTTTGTCATTATTGCTTGTGTCTTTTTACTAACGATGTTATTCACCATTCAGTCATAATTTTTATTGACATGCGAGTGTATACCCTTTCTCAGCTTGAAGAGTTCAACCTGAAGATGAAGCGGAAATCGCCGCAACAAACACCAACATAAACTCAAAGGCAGTTTGTTGTAAGTAAAAGCAGTAGAAATACTCCATTTATTTCATCAAAGAATCTGTATTCTGGCGTGTTTACTCCACTTTGGTGAAATTTGTAAAGTTGAGTTGTTAAGTTAATGACCCTGGAATATTTGATTTGGGTCAGTTATACAGTGATTCTCTTATCAAATCAAGAAAGCATGACTGTTTTTCTATAATATATAATTCGTCTCAACTCTTCCTCTTTTCTGCAGATCTTCACTTGGCATCATGAGCTCATCTCCCACTAGAATAGAACCTGCTGCTGACCCATCCAGACCCTTTGGACATCAGTTGGCTTACATTCTTACCTATCATCCATTTATTGATTTGTAATGATGCTAACAAAGGATTTGTTATCCTTGAGCCACATCCTTTAAGGCTACATATTAAAGATTTTTTTTCAGTGTATGTTCAGATTGGATTTATATGTAGTAGCATGGGTACGGTATGGGGCTTTTCTTGAAAACGTGATCTGACTAGCAAAAATGATTCCCTATATAGGCTTTTAGCTTTAATTAGGGCACGGAGATTTTCCTAGGCTGGTCATTTGGTCAGGAAAAACTCTTAACCCATTTCTGTGGATCCTCTTTCACTGTGTATATATACAAATAAAGAGTTATTTTATTTATTTTTCTCAAAAAGTAACTTCAATATGGAAGTCATGTTGATGATCTAAACTATGCTCCACACTCCGTCCTGTTGGTGGCAGTATTGGAATTTGAATCACAAGAAGGTGAAAAAAAATCTACAAAAGCAGGTACAGCAGAAAAATATAATTCTTTTTGTCCTTGGCTAGCTAGATCGTTGCTTTTGTACTAGCTAATATATGCATTTTTATGCAATTGCGTGGAACTTGTTTGACGCCTCAAAATCTAAAATGACAAGGCGAACATAATGAGATGGTAAGTTACCCTCTTTAAGGCCTAAGACGAGCGCGGGTGAGGTTGCAGACAGGAGGTAAACAATAGTTTTATAGCTACTGCTTGCACATTATTTTTAAGAATAAGGTAATGTGTTTGGTTATGATAAAAACAGTTATTGGGCTAACGTTATATGCTTCTGTCACGCTCACAGCACGTTCTGAAAATGGCATAGCTACAAGCTAACGTTAGCTACCTAGCTTAGTAGAACAGGTTCTGCTTCAGATTCATGCAGCTTTAGTATTCTGATCATAGTTAGCATTTATGGCTAGCATTTGAAGCCAGCAATCGCGTTCCTCACACGCTAGGAACGAATTTCCTCAAGTTATAATGAAAAAGTGCCAATCGGTCCCAAAACACAAGTTTTATGGAGACTTGTGGGAGGACTGCTTATGACGTCGCCCACCGTATGCGCTTTCGTTAGCCTGATTGCATCCAGACTGAGAAGTCCGCATTGCATTCCTGACCACGTCCTGAAGTGGTCAGCAAGATCTGAACACAATCATCACAAAGCCACTTCTGTGCGTCTAGACCAGTCTTCTCTGTGATATCTTCATATTCTGATAGCCAGGGGCGCAACTTTGGTTTTAGAAGTGAGGGGGGACATAACCTGGAGGGGGGAATGGGGGTCCTCCCTCAATTTTTTGGGACATCAAACAAATTTCCTGCATTTCTACACAATCTAATGACCCTTTTGGCATAATTTTGTGGTCACTTACTGTAAATAATAATATATGTTTCCAAATGCTTCTACATGAGTGTGGATGCTACCATGATTATGGATAAACCTGAATGAATTGTGAATAATGATGAGTGAGAAAGTTAGACGCACACATCATACCCCCCCCCCCAAAAAAAAAATCTAGCCTCCCATGTTATTGTAATGGTGAGAGGTTAGCATGTCTTGGGGGTATGATATTTGTACGTCTAACTTTCTCTCTCATAATTATTCATGATTCATTTAGAATTATCCATAATCATGGTAGCATCCACATTAATGTAGAAGCTTTTAGAAACAAATTATATTCTTATTTACAATAAAAGTGATTCCAAATAGACATAATACATAATTTACCATTCATTTTTATTGGGCACAAAGTAATCTGAAACAACCAAAACAAACAGCAAATGCATCCAACAAATTTGTAGACTCACAAGCTTGATCTTGTCATTGCATGCTATGAATGTGGGGACCAAATACTTCACTTTTTACAACATTAATACACATACAAGTGAATTTGTCCCAATACTTTCGGTCCCCTAAAATGGGGGGACTATGTACAAAAAGTGCTGTCATTTCTAAACAGTCCACCCGATATGGATGAAAATAACCTCAAATTAATGCTGACAGTCTGCACTTTAACTTCATAGTCATTGTTTGATCTAAAATCCAAACTTTTGGAGGATAGAGCCAAAAGAAGAAAAATGCTTCACTGTCCCAATAATTACGAGGGCACTGCAATTCATATCATAGGCCTAATAGTACTGTAATGAAACAGCAGGGAGCAGGTCTCGAACCCTCGACCTTCTAGCCCTAGGTCCGGCGCGCTATCGACTGTGCCGCAAAAGCATGCTCGAGCGGCAGAGTCGATTTCCGCGCTTATAAACCCAGGGTCGTTACACTACTCCCTCCTTTCAAAGAGCGCGTCCACGCGCTAGCTTGCGACTCTACGTCTTACAGGAACGCGCTCACCGGCCAAGCACACGCACTGTCGTGGATGCAAGGTCCAATCACTTCTGACACCAATGTAATGAAACTGCAGGGAGCAGGTCTCGAACCCTCGACCTTCTAGCCCGATTTCTGCCATCCTTTGTGACATTGTCAGAGGATAACCAACCTTCCAATTAATAGCAATGCATTTCTTAGCCGCTATAAATGCTAGGTTACATAGTTTCTTCTGATATCAGTCTCCAGTATCAACATTTCCAAGCAAAAACGGGGAGAAAGGAGAATCTGTAGATATGCTGAGATAAAATAACATACTCTTTGCCAGAATTCAGACAGCCTTCACAAGAGCATAACATATAAGTTCACCTTACCGCACCACAGACTGGTCTTCCCTGGTTTCTTGATCCTGCTGAGACCCCTGTCACCATCTGATCCTGCTAAAATGAGGCATTACAAATAATTTCCTTTGTGTACATTTATACATTATTATCCAAGAATAGAACCAATGGTTCAATAATTGAAATTACCATTATTCCCAGATCCTAGACTGTAGCTTTAAACTGCTGTCATGTAGTTACGCCAGATCAATAACGTTACATTGCTATACTGACTCTAATAAACTCACATTGCACTGTAAAAAAAAAAATCTGAAATTTGGTCTTCAATCGTTTGGCCGCTGGTTTCATCTAGTGTGATTGAGGCAAAAATAATAGCTGAAATTAGTGAGCTAGCTAGCATCAGACAACTTTTGGCTAGCTCTAATGGTACATCAACTGGCAAAAACTAGCCAAGTTAATTTACTTCTGTTGAAACAGGACAAAACAAAGGCTACAAAACATTTCCATACACACAACAGCTGTTAAATACTGCTACCTGACAGATACTGAGATAGCTATAGCTGAACTGGCTGTGGTAACTACTAGCTAGCCACTGTAGCTAGTTAATTCACTTTAGACAGAACTTCAGTCGAGAGGGGATGAAACATTAGCTAATGTTACATGTCAGTTAGCTACACTACTAGCTCAGCACTAGGAATAAATTATTTCCCGTTAAGTCAAACAGCAGTTACCTTGCATCAGTCAAATAAAGAGTAACCAGTTTCTGCTCTGCTTGCTTTTACAACTCAAAGAAAAAGCACAACATACAGCACCTGCCTCTGTTCATGTCTCCCGTGACGGTCCTATAAGCCAGCCTTTCAGAAGCTTTTCCTTCACACAGCCTGTCCGCACGCTCTGTGGTGTCGGCGCGGTCCTAAATCCAGCCGGCTGATACCACCAAAGAGCCTACCCGACCTCTCTGAGGCGTCTGCATGGTCCTAAAGCACACCGATACTGTGTTTGGTATCACAGCAATGACAAAAATTTGAATTCAGAATGTCCCGCCGTCCCCAGTGGAAGTTGCACCCCTGCTGATACCATAAGTCGCATGTAAGTGTCAAGTGTAGACACGATCTGGTGTCTGTCTACACTTGATACTTACATGCAACTTCTGCTACGGTATCAGAATACGGAAATCGCATTGAAAAGACTGGTCTAGACGCACAAAAGTCGCTATGTGGTCTGATTGTGTTCAGATCTAGCCTGGTATGGCAATAGCACTGCCCTCGATCGCATGGCGCCAAAGAGGGTGGCGCGGACAGTCCAGTACATCACTGAGGCCGAGCTCCCTGCCATCCAGGACATCTACACTATATATACAGTACAGTTACATTATAGACGATTCTGTGCTTCCAACTTAGTGGTAACAGTTTAGGGAAGGCCCTTTCCTGTTTCAGCGTGACAATGCCCCCGTGCACAAAGTGAGGTCCATACAGAAATGGTTTGTCAAGATTGGTGTGGAAGGACTTGACTGGCCTGCTCAGAGACCTGAACCCCATCGAACACCTTTGGGATGAATTGGAACGTCGACTGCGAGCCAGGCCTAATCGCCCAACATCAGTGCCCGACCTCACTAACATTTTACACATTTTAGTCATTTAGCAGACGCTCTTATCCAGAGCGACTTACAGTAGAGTGCATACATTTTATTACATTTTTACATACTGAGACAAGGATATCCCTACCGGCCAAACCCTCCCTAACCCGGACGACGCTATGCCAATTGTGCGTCGCCCCACGGACCTCCCGGTTGCGACAGAGCCTGGGCGTGAACCCAGAGACTCTGGTGGCGCAGCTAGCACTGCGATGCAGTGCCCTAGACCACTGCGCCACCCGGGAGCTCACTAACGCTCTTGTGGCTGAATGGAAGCAAGTCCCCGCAGCAATATTCCAACATTTAGTGGAAAGATGTTTTCTATCTATTCCCGGGCATTATCAGCTCATTGTTATGGATGTATCCAAATGAATGTCAATAGAAAACAGCTACTTTGCTGTTATTCTGCCTGCAGAGGTAGTGACTGTGTTAGCCGCAAGTAAGTCATAGGAATGTTGCCAGAGAGCATGGCAACAGAACATAAAGAACATATGACTGGGTCGTGTCCAAAAGAAGACAAAGTATGAACTTGTTTATATAAATGAAAATATCAACCTTTTTTTTTCTACCACTAAATGTGTGCTTAGTATTGTTTCTTTGGCAACTGTGGTATAAACTGGATAAACTGCTGTTATTCTGGCTGCAGAGGTAATGACTGTGTAGCTGTAGCAAGTTGGCTGGCTAGTTTTACACCCGCAAGGGGTGTTCACACTAGCTAGCAGCAAGCATGGGATAAGAACGGAACATTAAGAACGAACGAGTGGGTCGCGTCTGTAAATATCAAACTATTCGAACGACTGGGTCGCGTCTCTAGCAAACCAAAAGATGAGAAAGTATGAATTTGCTTATGAAAATATCAGCGAAAGATATGTATTTTTACCGGTAAATGTGTGCTTTCATATTGTTTTGTTTGGCAACTGTGGTATAAGCTGGATAAACGCCTCCGTTCTGTACATTACCTTGGAAAAAGGGACCACCTCGTCCCGCTGCATCGTCCATTATTTCCAAGGTAATTTACAGAACATCGGCGTTTAGCCCTTACATGTACCACGGGTATGACAAAACATTTATTTTTACTCTTCTAATTACATTGTTAAACAGTTTATAATAGCAATAAGGCAGGCACCTCTGGGGTTTGTTGTATATGGCCAATATACCACGTCTAAGGGCTGTATCCAGGCACTCCGCATTGCATCGTGCTTATAACAGCCCTTAGCCGCGGTACTGTGCATTCGGAAAGTATTCAGACCCCTTGACTTTTTCCACATTTTGTTACATTACAACCTTACATGCTGACCACACCGCTCGCGTGTGCGAGCTTTGCAAAATCAATGTACACATACATGTTATTCAATCATTGGACCCACACTGCTCGCGAGCGTCTGCGTGGCCAGGCGCTAAAATAGAAATAGGTTCTATTTGTGACGCTCAATGCATTGCAAAGTCCGGCCTCGCCCATCTCATTGGTTTTTAGGAGCATATACCCACGTGAGTGATTGAAAGATGAACTGACGTCCACACTCCAGTCGGTTGTAGTAATGCACTGTAAAGTTGGTTGCCAACCGCCATATAAAGTCCAAAGAAGTAAAAAAAATAAGCTTGAGGAAGGAAGAGAGATGACGAGAAAGGAATTCAGTTTACCGTTTTATTTGTGGATTAATTGTCGGAGTAGAGGACCTTGTGCATTTCAGGTAAAATAACAACCCAATGTTTATATCCCAGGACAAATTAGCTAGCAACAGCAAGCTAGCTAGCTAAACTGCCATAAATGTTTAATGCTTTTTGACTTTTTGTCCCCAAATTAATATAATTGGTTCAGAGTTTGTTTTGATATTTCAACCTGCGTGTCCTGATCGTGTCTGGTGTGGGGGTACAAAAACAACATGCGCGCGATGGCGCATGCAGGCGCACGCGTGTGTCCGGTTTGGTCAGCATGTTATTCTAAAATTGATTAAATAAAATGTCCTCATCAATCTACACACAATACCCAATAATGACAAAGAAAAAACAGGTTTTTATACATTTTTGCATAAAATAAATAAAAACAAATACCTTATTTACATAAGTATTCACACCCTTTGCTATGGGACTCGAAATCGAGCTCAGGTGCATTCTTTTTCCATTGATCATCCTTGAGATTTTTGCTCTGACATGCACTGTCAACTGTGGGACCTTATACAGACAGGTGTGTGCCTCTCCAAATCATGTTGAATCAATTCAATTTACCACAGGTTGTCTCCATTCAAGTTGTAGAAACACCTCAAGGATGATCAATGGAAACAGGATGCACCTGAGCTCAATGTCGATTATTTATTTATATATATTTTTATACATTTGCAAAAAAATCTAAAAACCGGTTTTCACTTTGTCATTATGGAATATTGTGTGTAGATTGATGAGGATTTTTTATTTAATCAATTTTAGAATAAGGCTGTAACGTAACAAAATGTGGAAAAAGTCAAGGGGTCTGAATACTTTCCAAATGCACTGTACGTATAAAGCTATGATGGTACAATTTTATAAATGCCAAAAGATAATTTGGTCGTTCGACATGGTGGGATCTTTTTGTGTCAGTAAATTTATTTCGCAAGAAATGGCGGTGGAAACGCCTTTATCCGCAAATATTGATCTAATAACCATCATATTAAACTTGGAGTCACACGATGATACTGTGTGATGACTTGGGAAACCATGCAGTTTATTAGACTACAGCTGAGTTATGAAGAACTTCACGGTGTGATGAAAGTGAATGGTAGTTCTGAGCAATTAGTGCTTTTTGAGGTAGGTTTCGGTTTGATTATTAAAAAATAACGGTTTTCGATTTAGGTTTTGATGATTTTTAAATAAAATTCGCTATGCGTTATGTGAGTTGAATGCTCTAACAGAATAAAACTATTAATTAATCGTAGTGACTGCCAATTACTGCTTATCAGTTATTAACCAACAATTATTCATATTACTTTAATAAAATATTTCAGTTGTGTATATATTATTTGTTTTATTTGATTACTATTATTTCTTTCCAAGTCATCATCTCATCTCTATAGAGCTGCTGCCTTTGCCGTCTGACAAAATCACTATTTTGTAGTTTAAAATAAATAAGGCATGACTGCTGAATACCAACTATCAATCATTTAGATCATGTATTTTCAGTTAGAGATACGGTGCAAAGCAATAGCTGCTCTATATCCCCTTGCGATGGCGCATTCTTCTGCCTCTTCTGTAAAAGAAACACAGACCGGACAAATAGATGCACAATGAATTGTGGTCATTGTAGTTAATTGCCATGTTTTATGCTATAAACTATGATGAATATTGGCCCTGTTGGAAACTAAAACTCCCTAACACATCGCACAGTTCAGACTGGATCTGATTTATCTCTAGAGAAACTGCTATGTGTTCATTGAGCTCACAGACAAAACTGAACAAAATGGAATTCAAATAATTGAACCGACAACTACAAAATATTGTAGTTTAAAAACAGAAAAAAAACTGGCATTTAATTGCTCAGCACTAGTGCATGGTGATCTTGATGCTTCTTTCCAATAAATATTGAAGGTCTTATTAATTTAAAAAAATATTTATATATTTCACTTTTATTCAACCAGGTAGGCTAGTTGAGAACAAGTTCTCATTTACAACTGCAACCTGGCCAAGATAAAGCAAAGCAGTTTGACACATACAACAACACAGAGTTACACATGGAATAAACAAACATACAGTAGAAAAGTCTTTATACAGTGTGTGCAAATGAGGTAAGATAAGGGAGGTAAGGCAATAAATAGGCCATGGTGGCAAAGTAATTACAATGTAGCAATTAAACACTGGAGTGATAGATGTGTAGAAGATGAATGTGCAAGTAGAGATACTGGGGTGCAAAGGAGCAAGATTAATAAATAAATACAGTATGGTGATAAGGTAGTTGGATGGGCTATTTACAGATGGGCTATGTACAGGTGCAGTGATCTGTGAGCTGCCCTGACAGCTGGTGCTTAAAGTTAGGGAGGGAGATATGAGTCTCCAGCTTCAGTGATTTTTGCAGTTCGTTCCAGTCATTGGCAGCAGAGAACTGGAAGGAAAGGCGGCCAAAGGAGGAATTGGCTTTGGGGGTGACCAGTGAAATATACCTGCTGGAGCGCGTGCTATGGATGGGTGCTGCTATGGTGACCAGTGAGCTGAGATAAGGCGGGGCTTTACCTAGCAAAGACTTGTAGATGACCTGGAGCCAATGGGTTTGGCGACGAGTATGAAGTGAGGGCCAGCCAACGAGAGCGTACAGGTCGCAGTGGTGGGTAGTATATGGGGCTTTGGTGACAAAACGGATGACACTGTGATAGACTGCATCCAATTTGTTGAGTAGAGTGTTGGAGGCTATTTTGGAAATGACAACGCCGAAGTCGAGGAACGGTAGGATGGTCAGTTTTACGAGGGTATGTTTGGCAGCATGAGTGAAGGATGCTTTGTTGCGAAATAGGAAGCCAATTTCTAGATTTAATGTTGGATTGGAGATCCTTAATGTGAGTCTGGAAGGAGAGTTTACAGTCTAACCAGACACCTAGGTATTTGTAGTTGTCCACATATTCTAAGTCAGAACGTCCAGAGTAGTGATGCTGGGCGGGCGGGCAGGTGCGGGCAGCGATCAGTTGAAGAGCATGCATTTAGTTTTACTTGCATTTAAGAGCAGTTGTAGGCCGCGGAAGGAGAGTTGTATGGCATTGAAGCTCGCCTGGAGGGTTGTTAACACAGTGTCCAAAGAAGGGCCACAAGTATACAGAATTGTGTCGTCTGCATAGAGGTGGATCAGAGAATCACAGGCAGCAAGAGCAACATCATTGATGTATACAGAGAAGAGAGTCGGCCCGAGAATTGAACCCTGTGGCACCTCCCATAGAGACTGCCAGAGGTCCGGACAACAGGCCCTCCGATTTGACACACTAAACTCTATCAGAGAAGTAGTTGGTGAACCAGGCGAGGCAGTCATTTGAGAAACCTAGGCTGTTGAGTCTGCCAATAAGAATGTGGTGATTGACAGAGTTGAAAGCCTTGGCCAGTTCGATGAATACGTCTGCACAGTATTGTCTCTTATCGATGGCGGTTATTATATCGTTTAGGACCTTGAGCGTGGCTGAGGTGCACCCATGACCAGCTCTGAAACCAGATTGCATAGCGGAGAAGGTACGGTGGGATTCGAAATGGTCGGTGATCTGTTTGTTAACTTGGCTTTCGAAGAACTTAGAAAGGCAGGGTAGGATAGATATAGGTCTGTAGCAGTTTGAGTCTAGAGTGTTACCCCCTTTGAAGAGGGGGGTGACCGCGGAAATCTCAGACGATACGAAAGAGAGGTTGAACAAGTGACATGATGATCGATGCTTGACTGCCATTTGACAAATAAAAAATATTCTTGTTCTTATCCATAATAATCTCATCATGTAGACTAGCCTACCAGCACAACCTACCTGCACTGTATCTGCGAGTTGTTGTCTAGAGTACATGTGCCAATACTAGCATAAACACATTTGCTATTTTACACAACAGATTTTGTGCCAAAACTATCGGTAGAGTTGAAAATGCGATAGAATTCAGTTCATGAAAACTTTACGAAAAGGTACTTTTTGTGTGCACTATATCATCACATACTGATTTCTATCACACCACTGGTTGGAAAATGCGCATATTTTCTTTATCCAGATTCTAGAATATTCGCATAAATCTGTCTCCAAATGGATGGAAACCTAGCTAGTGACTGCCATTATTGAAGTTGTTTGTGGTGATGTCAAAATTAGGGTTGTACAAAACAGTCATCAGCGATTGGATAATGTCTAACCAGAGTATCAAAGCCAATAACACATTTTAAAAACCCAACTGATCGGTTTCTTGGACCAATCGGAACGGTTAGAATGTGATTGCGTTCTAGAAATTGTCGGGGAGGTACTCAGATCCAGACGGTTGTCACTAGTTACCACAAAGTCATAAACGCTGCCTATTTCTGAAATGTCTTTAAACCAAACCCTAACCACACTGATAATCTCATGCCTAACCTTAAATTAAGACCAAACAGCTTGTTTTTGTTTTCTTGAATCTTTACGATATAGCCAATTTTGACTTTGTGGCTGTGGTAACTAGTGACAACCAATCCAGACTCATTGCAGATAAATGCATTAACACCCTTGGGCATAGCGTTTGGCCGGAGCAAGGAGTTTGGATAGCCAGGCAACCGAGCACAACAGTATACAACAACATGTAGCTTACATTAAGCTCACCAATATCTTCTTACATTTTTATTTTATGCTGCAGTGAACCTGAAGAGTCATCCCAGCTCAGGCACGCTGGAAGATAACATACCAATTGGAACCAGAGAGGTACAGTCTGGTGCTTCCTCTGCTATGAGCTACATTATGGATCCATCGTCCAGAGACTGGAGCAAAGGCTCATTGAGGGGTAGCAGTGCTCCCTTCTCCCCAGACACAGATGGAGATCCTGTGGAGCTCAGTGTGGAGGACCTGGAACTCGCTCGTAAGAAGAAGGAGCTGAAGGTCATAGAGGAAAAGATAGCTCACAAGAAAGCTGTTCTTGCTCTGCAAAAAGTTAAACGCGGAGCTAAGGACATGCCTGAAACACAGGCTGCATCCACAACAGTGAAGGGCATCTCTAAACAGACCAAGATCAACAATACAATATTCAAAACATACAACCATGTCACCGACAAGTCGTCACGCGTATGCCTACCTCTTAAACAGAGGGTGCTGGACATTCTGAGTAAGTTCCGAAGAACAGCGGTATGGTGCATGCGTAAGGTATGTACCTATTAGGTCTGTATTTATTCATCAGGGTTGGGGTCAATTCTGAATTTAGTTGCTAATTGGTCTTTAATTTCCATAAAATGTTGGGATTTTAATTGAATTGGCCACACACCACAGGAAGCAGAATTTAATTTGAATTAAAGGGATAGTTTTGGTCAAATTCCCCTTACTTTGAGTAATTCAATGAAATTCAAATAGATAATTTATTCCATACATCATTATTTTCATGTTGACATCATGTATGGTGACCAATACTGTTTGACATGTTGTAGACCTACGAGCTCGCCGTCATGTATACAGTCAATAACGTGTAAGTACATTTATTTAACGTTCCGTCTTGGGGCATTCAGTCTTCGGCGTTCAAGTTAAATCACACTGAAATGACTACCTGTTTTAGCAGCACGTGTCTGACGTTGAAGATATATCCATAGTCGGAAGACCGTTCTTATTAAATCGGCATCCCTCACATTACCTGTGCACAAGAAAGTATTAAAATCAAACATGAACACTACCGTTCAAAAGTTTGGGGTCACTTAGGAATGTCCATGTTTTTTAAAGAAAAACACTTTTTTTTGGTCCATTTTAAAACAACATCAAATTGATCAGAAATACAGTGTAGACATTGTTAATGTTGTAAATGACTATTGTAGCTGGAAACGGCTGATTTTTAATGGAATATCTACATAGGCGTACAGAGGCCGATTATCAGCAACCATCACTCCTGTGTTCCAATGGCACGTTGTGTTAGCTAATCCAAGTTTATCATTTTAAAGGGCTAATTGATCATTAGAAAACCCTTTTGAAAACCCAGCGCAAACTGGCTCTATGCAGAATAGAAAGAGGAGTGGGAGGCCCCGGTGCACAACTGAGCAAGAGGACAAGTACATTAGAGTGTCTAGTTTGAGAAACAGACGCCTCACAAGTCTTCAACTGGCAGCTTCATTAAATAGTACCCGCAAAACACCAGTCTCAACGTCAACAGTGAAGAGGTGATTCCGGGATGCTGGCCTTCTAGTAGGCAGAGTTGCAAAGAAAAATCCATATATCAGACTGGCCAATGAAAAGAAAAGATTAAGATGAGCAAAAGAACACAGACACTGGACAGAGGAACTCTGCCTAGAAGTCCAGCCTCCTGGAGTCGTTTCTTCACTGTTGACGTGGAGACTGATGTGTTGTGGGTACTATTTAATGAAGCTGCCAGTTGAAGACTTGTGAGGTGTCTGTTTCTCAAACTAGACACTCTAGTGTATTTGCCCTCTTGCTGAGTTGTGGACAGGGGCCTCCCACTCCTCAGCCAGTTTGCGGTGTTCTGTGAAGGGAGTAGTACACAACGTTGTACGAGATCTTCAGTTTATTGGCAGTTTCTCGCATGGAATAGCCTTCATTTCTCAGAACAAGAATATACTGACGAGTTTCAGAAGAAAGTTATTTGTTTCTGGCCATTTTGAGGCTGTAATCGAACCAACAAATGCTGATGCTCCAGATACTCAACTAGTCTAAAGAAGGCCCGTTTTAATGCTTCTTTAATTAGCACAACAGTTTTCAGCTGTTCTAACATAATTGCAAAAGGGTTTTCTAATGATCAATTAGCCTTTTAAAATGATAAACTTGGATTAGCTAACACAACGTGCCATTGGAACACAGGAGTGATGGTTGCTGATAATGGGCCGCTGTACGCCTATGTAAATATTCCATTCAAAATCAGCCGTTTCCAGCTACAACAGTCATTTACTACATTAACAATGTCTACACTGTATTTCTGATCAATTTTATGTTATTTTAATGGGCAAAAGGGACATTTCAAAGTGACCCCAAACTTTTGAGCGGTAGTGTATATCAATGTTTACGCGAACAGACTCCGTTCTACTTCCTGTCTGTTGCAGCATGGCACCCTTATTGTGAGGATGATTAGCTAGGACAAACAGGTGTGAAACACAGACAGGTGTGCCCGCAAAGCAATAACACAACATGGAATCCATGGTTGAGTTTGATTTGGAAGGGAATTATCTATCAATTGAACTGAATTATTTCCCAATCAGAACCGTCTACGACCACGGAAATATCCTTCAACATGGGAAAAGTGTCACCAAACAGGCACAGTCTAGGGTCGGGAAATAAGACGCAGGGTGGGTAAGTGCTATACTGCTAAACCCCTGAGCTAAATGTTTTTTAAACATTTCATTCCTAAAACATGTTATAATTACAGCGGTCTGGAGATATTTAAAATATGATTTTGTAGGTTGTCTCCCTTATACACTGAGCAAAAATATAAACGGAACATGTGAAGTGTTGGTCCCATGTTTCATGAGCGGAAATAAAAGATCCCAGACATGTTCCATACGCAACAAAAAGCTTACTTCTCTTCAATGTTGTACACACATTTGTTTACATCCCTGTTAGTGAGCATTTCCCCTTTGCCAAGATAATCCATCTACCTGACAGGTGTGGCATATCAAGAAGCTGATTTAAACAGCATGATCATTACACAGATGCACCTTGTACTGGGAGCAATAAAAGGCCACTCTAAAATGTGGAGTTTTGTCACACAACGCAATGCCATAGATGTCTCATGTTTTGAGGGAGTGTGCAATTGGCATTCTGAATGCAGGGATGTCCACTAGAGCTGTTGCCAGAGAATTTAATTTTAATTTCTCTACCAAATTTGAGAATTTGGCAGTATGTCCAACTGGCCTCAACCACAGTATGGCATTGTGTGGGCTAGCAGTTTGCTGATGTCAACGTTGTGAACAGAGTGCTCCATGGTGGCGGTGGGGTTATGGTATGGGCAGGCATAAGCTACGGACAATGAACCCAATTGCATTTTATTGATGACAATTTGAATGCACAGAGATACCGTGACGAGATCCTGAGGTCCATTGTCGTGCCATTCGTCCGCTGCCATCACCTCTTGCTTCAGCATGAAAATGCACGGCCCCATGTCGCAAGGATCTGTACACAATTCCTGGAAGCTGAAAATGTCCTAGTTTTTCCATGGCCTGCATACTCACCAGACATGTCACCCATTGAGCATGTTTGGGATGCTCTGGATCAACGTGTAAGACAGCGTGTTCCATTTCCCGCCAATATCCAGGAACTTCGCACATTGTTGACAAGTGGGACAACATTTCACAGGCCACAATCAACACCCTGATCAACTCTATGCAAAGGAGATGTGTTGCGCTGCATGAGGCAAATGGTGGTCACACCAGATACTGACTGGTTATCTGATTTATGCCTCTACCTTTTTTAAATGCATCTGTGACTAACAGATGCATATCTGTATTCCCAGTCAAGTGAAATTCATAGATAAGGGTATAATGAATTTATTTCAATTGACTGATTTTCTCATGAACTGTTACTCTGTCAAATCTTTTAAATTGTTGCATGTTTATATTTTTTTCAGTATTATTCACAATTCACTTTACGTGTTATTAAATGTAATGATACAAAAAAATACATTTCTCAGAATGCATTAGATCAAACACTCCATGACAAAAATACAAACAAAATACTGTTTGAGATCATTGAGTTATAATCAAACTAGCATTTTAAAATGGTATGTGTTTTCTTTAGCTAGAGGTGGCAAATGATTTTGGCAAAGTATTTGTCAATGGATTGAAACTCATATATTCATGTCTCAGTTGAATTTCTTTGATTTGAATTAAATTCTACTTCCTTTATTTCAATTTCTGCTTCCTGTGGGGTGTGACCAATTCAAATTTCAATGAATGTCTTGAATATAATTTTTTATCCTGAATTAACCCTGTTATGAATAGATTTTTCCTGATAGATGAAAAAGAAGTTGATGCTTAATAGTAAATAATTACAAAAAAGCATTTGTGCAAAAAACTTCCAGAATTAATCAAGGCGTGTAGTGGAAAAAAGTAAAACGCCTTTATTGTTTACGGCTTATGCATAGCAAGAATTTAAAAAACGCACAATCAGGGTGACCACCAGATCTTTCTTGGTGTTTTGGATTCTGATGTTTCTACTACATGGACTTAATAGTTAATGTAAGAACCAGGTTTTTCTGCTGCTAAGAGGTAAATAAAAACTGACCTTGGATCACTATCCAGGGTCAACTTCCTTACACATACTAAAATGGTCCTTTTAGTATGTGGTCCTTTGTAGATCAGTAGGTAGAGCGTGGCGCTTGTAACGCCAGGGTACTAGGTTCGATTCCTGGGACCAGGCATATGTAAAATGTAGGCACGCATGACTGTAAATCGCTTTGGATTAAACATTTGCTAAATGGCATATATTATATTAAAATATTCTCTCTTTTCCTCCGTGATACCCCTGCCAAGCCGAAGAAACAAAACAAGATGCGAGCATTGGAGCTGATGATTAGCGCTCCCCTAGAAAATGAAGAGGCCCATCCTCTGGGACTGAGAGTGAAGGTTTTAATGAACCAGCGTCGCTCTCCCAACAATAAGGTATGTAGCCATCACAAAAGTAGGTCGGCAAAAGTATCATAAGAAGGAAGTCAAGAAAACCATGGCCCCCGATGAATACAATCGATTTCTGTGATTGACACCCATCCCACATACGCTAGATATTAAGTGTCTACCTACTTGTACATATCATAGTCTTTTTTTGTGTTCTTATAGGCCTACAGTGTTGTCTAGAATGTCATGGCTATTTTAGTGTCCATCAACCACCTGCATGAAAATGTTGGTATCCTTTCAGATGCACAGATGCATCAATTGCTACCTATCATGCTAACAGTCATTGAGATGGACTTGTAGCATAGCTAGTCAGATAACAGCCAATCATTGCTGAATGAGTCATTCTGAGTAAAATGCAGTTGACAGAATGCAACCAAATACAGTGCCCTCCGTAATTATTGGGACAGTGAAGCATTTTATCTTATTTTGTGTCTACTCCACAGGTTTGTATTTAAAAACAAACAATGACTGTGGGATTAATGTGCAGACTGTCAGCTTTAATTTGAGGGTATTGTTATCCATATCGAGTAAACCGTTTAGAAATTACATCACTTTCTGTACATAGTCTCCATTTTATGGGACCAAAAGTATTGGGACAAATTCACTTATGTGTATTAAAGTAGTAAAAAGTGAAGTATTTGGTCCCATATTCATAGCACACAAGGACGACATCAAGCTTTGTTGGATGCATTTGCTGTTTGTTTTGGTTGTGTTTCAGATTATTTTGTGCCCAATAGAATGGTAAATAATGAATGGTAAATAATGTATAGTCATTTTGGAGTCACTTTTATTGTAAACAAGAATAGAATATGTTTCTAAACACTTCTCCATTAATGTGGATCCTACCATGATTACAGATAATCCTGAATGAATCGTGAATAATTCTGAGTGAAAAAGTTAGATACACAAATATCATACCCACATAACTAACCTCCCGTTATTGTAATGGTGAGAGGTTAGCATGTCTTGTGGGTATGATATATTTGTGCATCTGTAACTTTCTCACGCAGAATTATTCACGATTCATTCAGGATTATCCGTAATCATGGTAGGAGCCACATTAATGCAGAAGTATTTAGAAACATTTTCTATTCTTATTTACAATAAAAGTGACTCCAAAATGACACATTATTTACCATTAATTTCTATTGGGCACAAAATAATCTGAAACAACCAAAACAAACAGCAGATGAATTTAGCAAGCCCATGATAACACAAAGGTAGTGTGAAATGCACACATAAACGCTACGTAAATGAAGTTTGATGGGTCGTCTTGATGATGCAAGCAGATAATACACTTTTTGTTTGTTTATAGCTGAAGTGGATAGATATTAATTGATATTTCCTCATAACGTTTCCTGTTAGGTGGTCCCTAATGATAAACAACATAATCCAACCATTCAGAGGCCAGTTCACTCACTCAGGACACAGGAGAAAGACATAGCAGCCACAGGTTTCCAGCGCTTCCTCAATGTCCTCAATGAAGGTGTGGACATCAACAAGCTCTCAAAGATCGTCAACGACGAAAATGAGTTACTCATTGTGGGCGAGGAGCTACCGCAAGTTTTGCCGACTCTGCTCGAGGGTCATGTTGATTCCAGCAGTAGATCCAAGTCTTCTCCAGTTGAGGAGAAGGTGAGGCTTGAGGATGAGCAGCGGTACGAGCGGATGCAGACCCTGCTGGAGATCGTTGGGCTGGACTTGGGGGTTGAGGAGTTGGGTCGGCTGACAGACAGGACCAATGATAGGCTGTATGGGAAGATGGGAGACTTGAAAAGGAAGGAGTTTGAGAATGAGAATGAGAAGGAAAAAGAGAAAAAGGAGAGCGAGCCCTTATTTAAACATCTCAGTACTTCCTCATTACCATCAGACAGCGCCAGCCCTCGCCCCCTTCTAAACCAGCACTCAAACATGACCGTTGAATACAGCAGCTCTAGTAACAAGGAATGGGACAAAGAGAGACACAGGGACAGATCTGAGAGGGACTGGCACCGACACTCTGGTACCAGAGACAAGGACAGAGAGAGGGAGGAGGATATAGTCAGAGAAATGGAGAGATCTGAAAGAGATGGAGAGAGAGATGGGCACAGAGACCGGGACAGAGAGGACAGAGCCAGAGAAGGGGAAAGTTCTACGAGAGAGAGATGCGGGCAAAGATGCTCTAGTACCAGAGACAAGGACAGAGTCAGAGAAAGGGACAGATCTGAGAGAAACCGAAAGGGAGACGGGCACAGACACTCTAGTACCAGAGAGAGAGACGAGGACAAACCGGTAGTCAGAGAAACGTACAGATCAGAAAGGAACAGAGATAAAGACGGGGACAGAGACCCAGAGAAGGACTGGGACGGAGGCCGAGAGAGAGACCGGGACAGATCTAGGAGAGACGGGGGCAGATGCAGATCTGGGAGAGACAGGGACAGAGACCCAGAGAAAGACTGTGACGGAGGCCGCGAGAGAGACCGGGACAGATCTGGAAGAGACAGGGACCCAGAGAAAGGCAGGGACGGAGGCCGAGAGAAAGACCGGGACAGAGTGAGAGACCGGGACAAATACAGATCTGAGAGAGACAGAAACCAAGAGATAGACAAGGATATAGAAAGGTGGCTGCAAAGGACCAGAGACCGAGACAAATCCCCCTGGGCCAGAGACTGGGACAGCGAGAGTGACTGGGACAGCCACTCTCGTACTAGAGACTGGGACAGAGCGAGATCTGAGAGGGATATGTATGAGGATGAGTCCAGGGAAAACTCCATTGAGCACTACTCATACTACATGGACCCTATATACCCTGTTTCTGATCCTCATGCATTTATGATGGCAAACTACTCCACCAACCAGTACTCTCAGTATATGACATACCACAGCAGTCCATACACCATCGCCTTCCCTCCAGGGTGGGGTTATCCCCCTGGTACCATGCCCGCTGGTGCCATGCCCCCTGGTAACATGCCGCCTGGTACCATGCCGCCTGGTACCATGCTTCCTGGTATTATGCCACCTGAAATCATGCCAGCTGGTGCCATGCTGCCTAGTAACAAGCCCCTCCTACCTAACCTCCCTGGGTATCCAGCCTACCCCAGCGCCCCCCCATATTACTCTTATGGCACCGCAGCCTTAAACCAGACATACTCATACACCCAGCCTGCTAGCAACCTCCAGCTCACATCTACCCAGCCTGCTAGCAACCTCCAGCTCTCATCTACCCAACCTGCTAGCAACCTCCAGCTCTCATCTACCCAACCTGCTAGCAACCTCCAGCTCTCATCTACCCAACCTGCTAGCAACCTCCAGCTCTCATCTACCCAACCTGCTAGCAACCTCCAGCTCTCATCTACCCAACCTGCTAGCAACCTCCAGCTCTCATCTACCCAACCTGCTAGCAACCTCCAGCTCTCATCTACCCAACCTGCTAGCAACCTCCAGCTCTCATCTACCCAACCTGCTAGCAACCTCCAGCTCTCATCTTCCCAACCTGCTAGCAACCTCCAGCTCTCATCTACCCAACCTGCTAGCAACCTCCAGCTCTCCTCTACCCAGCCTGCTACTAGCAACCTCCATCTCTCATCTACCCAGCCTGCCAGCACTGCAGCAGTCTTGCCCCTCCTACGTAACCCCCCCATTTGTCAGAAGAAACTAGCTCCCTGGTATAAAGAACATAACAGAGCCCTGAGGCAAGTTTCCAGACAAATGGAACGGAAATGGCGCTCCACCAAGTTGGAAGTCTTCCGACTAGCTTGGGAAGACAGTAAAGCGCAATATCGAAAAGCCCTCAATGCTGCCCGATCAGCCTACTTTTCCAACCAGATTGAGGAGAATAAAAACAATCCAAAATGTATTTTTGATACTGTTGAAAAGCTAACTGAAAAGCAACATTCCCCAAGTGAGGATGGCCTTCACTTCACCTAAGCAGTTACATCCTGCTGGTTGGCCCTTTCTGGGGGTATCTTCAGACTGGGCCACATTGTCTAAGCACTGAGTTCTGTCTAAGCGCGTTGTGACATTTACTGATGAGAAAGGGCTTTATAAATAAATTCAGTTGATTGGTTGATCTTAACTCAGAGATACACATACACCCAGCCCTCTAGCAACTGCGAGGGAAAGAGGCAGAAGCATGCAGAAGCCGTAGCGAAAGTGAAAAGAATAAACATGGAAGAGACAGAAGCATGCAGAAGATGTAGTGAAAGTGTCCTGTCAGATGGTGACAAAGAAGTCCCCCTCTGAACCAGGGTGAATGAAGAAAGCAAAGGGGGTAAACAATATATTCTTCACAGGTATTTTCATGAAGAGTTATCATAATTTTCAAAGGAAGTGTATGTGTAAGAGGAAATGGCATTTGAAGAGGAGGAATAAGGCTCACCAGCACAAAATAAAGTGATTGCTTGCAGAAGCAGCGGGGAAAGTGGCTCGCTCCTCAGGTGGCTGTAAAGGATTTCCCCTTTGGAGAGGAGCCCAAGATCCAGAAGGAGTAGCAATGATAGATGGGGAGAAACTACATGCTGACACTGTAGAAGAAGTGGTCCCTAAGAAGCTAGATTTGTCATGACACTAGCAAAGGATTTGTTATAGTTTAACCTCTTCATGTTGAAGCTATTTTCAGTGTAATGTTTTGTATTGTATGTGGTATGGGTAGGGCCGTTTTTTCTTTACTATTATATCTGCTCAGCAAACGCATTTTCTCTCCCGTTATAAACCAAATAATAAGGGCATGGAGTTTACATGGTCTGGTCATGTGGTCAGGAAAAAAACCCTGGCCCTGGGCATAGTACATGTGTGTCAATGCAATGAAAAGACCATTGATTACATGTTTGTAAGTTCTCATGCCTGATGGCTGAAAGCAAAAAAACTGCCCATGTTTCATTCCCCACTTGAGTCTATAGATCACTTTTACTTTGTATATATTTAATTGAATAAAAGATTGTCTAATATTGTAAGTGTGGAGTATGTCAAAGTAATTTAAACAAGGCATTAAGCTTCACATTTCTTTTCAGGCATAATTTTCATTGGTTTGGTATTAGAAAATGCCATGCTCTTCGCACTCCGTTCTATTGGTGGCAGTATAGGAATGTCGATCCTATGAAGCTGAAATCATAGAACAAAAGACGATGTAGACAGGAAACGAGTTTATGTTGGTTGAACAGTTGCCTTTATAACAAATTTAACCTAATCTATACGATTTATATGAAAGTCAAAGCACTCTGATTTTTAAGAGAGACTGGTATGCTAATTGTTTGACACCACAATATCCAGAATGAGACTGCGAACACAAAGACCTGCGCGAGGGTAGCATCAGCGCAGGAGAAGAGGGCAGACTCGAGGTAAACAATCATTAGCTATAGTCAATGTTTGCCACCACTTATTATGGAAAATGTGCAATGTAACTATTTCGATGTGGCAATTTCATGTATTTGTCGATATTCTATCTGGCATGCTTGCATTTACATACGTTAACTAGCAAGGTATATGCCAGCCTGCTCTGAAAATTACATTACAAACTAGCTAGGTAGTTAGCTATAGTTAACGTTAGCTGGCTAACGCTTGCACATTTCAGCTGACATTCAGAACAATAACGTACAAGCAAGGTAAGTTAACATTATAGAAGACAAATGCAACTACCTACAGTTGAAGTCGGAAGTTTACATACGCCTTAGCCAAATACATTTAAACTGGGTTTTTCACGAATCCTGACATTTAATCCGAGTAAAAAGTCCCTGTTTTAGGTCAGTTAGGATCACCACTATTTTAAGAATGTTAAATGTCAGAATAATAGTAGCGAGTGATTTATTTCAGCCTTTATTTCATCACATTCGCAGTGGGTCAGAAGTTTACATACACTCAATTAGTATTTGGTAGCATTGCCTTTAAATTGTTTAACATGGGTCAAATGTTTCAGGTAGCCTTCCACACGCTTCTCACAATAAGTTGGGTGAATTTTAGCCCATCCTCCTGACAGAGCTGGTGTAACTGAGTCAGGTTTGTAGGCCTCCTTGCTCATACACTTTTTTTCAATTCTGCCCACAAATGTTCTATAGGATTGAGGTCAGAGCTTTGTGATGGCCACTCCAATACCTTGACTGTGTTGTCCTTAAGCCATTATGCCACAACTTTGGAAGTATGCTTGGGGTCATTGTCCATTTGGAAGACCCATTTGCGACCAAGCGTTAACTTCCTGACTGATGTCTTGAGATGGTGCTTCAATATATCCACATCATTTTCCTCCTCATGATGCCATCTATTTTGTGAAGTGCACCAGGCCCTCCTGCAGCAAAGCACCCCCACAACATGATGCTGCCACCCCCGTACTTCACAGTTGGGATGGTGTTCTTCGGCTTGTAAGCATCCCCCTTTTTCCTCCAAACATAACAATGGTGATTATGGCCAAACAGTTCTATTTTTGTTTCATCAGACCAGAGGACATTTCTCCAAAAAGTACAATCTTTGTCCCCATGTGCAGTTGCAAACCATAGTCTGGCGGTTTTGGAGCAGTGGCTTCTTCCTTGCTGAGCGGCCTTTCAGGTTATGTTGATATAGGACTCGTTTTTACTGTGGATATAGATACTTTTGTACCGGTTTCCTCCAGCATCTTCACAAGGTCCTTTGCTGTTGTTCTGGGATTGATTTGCACTTTTCGCACCAAAGTACGTTAATCTCTAGCAGACAGGACGCGTCTCCTTCCTGACGGCTGTGTGGTCAGCAGTATGACGGCTGTGTGGTCCCATGGTGTTTATACTTGCGTACTGTTGTTTGTACAGATGAACATGGTGCCTTCAGGCGTTTGGAAATTGCTCCCAAGGTTGAACCAGACTTAGGGTCCACAATTTTTCCCATGATGTCAAGCAAAGAGGCACTGAGTTTGAAGGTAGGCCTTGAAATACATCCACAGGTACACCTCCAATTGACTCAAATTATGTCAATTAGCCTATCAGAAGCTTCTAAAGCCATGACATCATTTTCTGGAATTTTCCAAGCTGTTTAAAAGCACAGTCAATTTAGTTTGTAAACTTCTGACACAATAGAATTGTGATTAAGTGAAATAATATGTCTGTAAACAATTGTTGGAAAAATTACTTGTCATGCACAAAGTAGATGTCCTAACCGACTTGCCAAAACTATAGTTTGTTAACAAGACATTTGTGGGAAAACGAGTTTTAATGACTCCAACCTAAGTATATGTACATTTCTGACTTCAACTGTATATATTGGAAATCAACTTGTTTGTTTAGAAGCCTGTTAATTCGTTTGAGTCCTTAGTGATGTCTTGCCTTGAACATGCATATATGGGCAAATAACATCCAATACATCCATAATCAACAGCAAACATGTTTATTTTCATCACATACTTAATGTTAGTGTTTATATAGTTGTCACCCAGACTAGAGGTTGAACGATTATGATTTTTCAATACCGAGACCGATTATTGGAGAACCAAAAAAAAGCCGATACCGATTAATCGGACAATTTCTTTTAATATTTTTTGTTGTTGTAATAATGACAATTACAACAATACTGAATGAACACTTATTTTTACTTAATATAATACATCAATAAAATCAATTTAGCCTCAAATAAATAATGAAACATGTTCAATTTGGTTTAAATAATGCAAAAACAAAGTGTTGGAGAAGAAAGTAGAAGTGCAATATGTGCCATGTAAGAAAGCTAACGTTTAAGTTCCTTGCTCAGAACATGAGAACATATGAATGCTGGTGGTTCCTTTTAACATGAGTCTTCAATATTCCCAGGTAAGAAGTTTTAGGTTGTAGTTATTATAGGAATTATAGGACTATTTCTCTCTATACCATTTGTATTTCATTAACCTTTGACTATTGGATGTTCTTATAGGCACTTTAGTATTGCCAGTGTAACAGTATAGCTTCCGTCCCTCTCCTCGCTCCTACCTGGGCTCGAACCAGGAACAGATCGACAACAGCCACCCTCGAAGCAGCGTTACCCATGCAGAGCAAGGGGAACAACCACTCCAAGTCTCAGAGCGAGTGACGTTTGAAACGCTATTAGCGCGCACCCCACTAACTAGCTAGCCATTTCACATCGGTTACACCAGCCTAATCTCGGGAGTTGATAGGCTTGAAGTCATAAACAGCGCAATGCTTGAAGCACAACGAAGAGCTGCTGGCAAACGCACGAAAGTGCTGTTTGAATGAATGCTTACGAGCCTGCTGCTGCCTACCACCGCTCAGTCAGACTGCTCTATCAAATCATAGACTTAGTTATAACATAATAACACACAGAAATACGAGCCTTAGGTCATTAATATGGTCGAATCCGAAAACTATAATCTCGAAAACAAGACGTTTATTCTTTCAGTGAAATACGGAACCGTTCAGTATTTTATCTAACGGGTGGCATCCATAAGTCTAAATATTCCTGTTACATTGCACAACCTTCAATGTTATGTCATAATTGCGTAAAATTCTGTCAAATTAGGCGGCCCAAACTGTTGCATATACACTGACTCTGCGTGCAATGAACGCAAGAGAAGTGACACAATTTCACCTGGTTAATATTGCCTGCTAACCTGGATTTCTTTTAGCTAAATATGCAGGTTTAAAAATATATACTTCTGTGTATTGATTTTAAGAAAGGCATTGATGTTTATGGTTTGGTACACATTGGAGCAACGATACGCACCGCATCGATTATATGCAACGCAGGTCACGCTAGATGAACTAGTAATATCATCAACTATGTGTAGTTAACTAGTGATTATGATTGATTGTTTTTTACAAGATAAGTTTAATGCTAGCTAGCAACTTACCTTGGCTTACTGCATTCGCATAACAGGCAGGCTCCTCGTGGAGTGCAATGTAATCAGGTGGTTAGAGCGTTGGACTAGTTAACTGTAAGGTTGCAAGATTGAATCCCCCGAGCTGACAAGGTAAAAATCGGTCGTTCTGCCCTTGAACGAGGCAGTTAACCCACCGTTCCTAGGCCGTCATTGAAAATAAGAATGTGTTCTTAACTGAAATGCCTAGTTAAATAAAGATTAAATAAAGGTGTAAAACCTTTATCGGTCGACCTCTAACCCAGACACACAGTACAGTTCACCACCTCTTTATTCTCTGCAGTGAACCTGGAGTATCAGCCCAGCTCTGGCACCTTGGCAGAATGTACCCAATGGATCCAGAGAAGCACAGTCACCAGAGGGAGTGTGGAGAACCAGAGACATGCAGTCAGCGGAGGGAGTTTAGAGAACCAGAGGCATGCAGTCAGAAGAGGGAGTATGAAGAACCAGAGAGGTACAGTCGGCGGAGGGAGTACGGAGGACCGAGCTCAGGACAATGGGACGATATCCTTGAGAAGAGAGGCAATGGCCAGGCTATGCCCCGAGAGCCCTACAGTGAATACTCCAGCATGAGGAGGACTAGAGAAGGTGGGGAGGAGTATGGTGCTTCCTCTGCTATGAGCTACATCATGGACCCATCATCCAGAGACTGGAGCAAAGGCTCATTGAAGGGTAGCAGTGCTCCCTTCTCCCCAGACACAGATGGAGATCCTGTGAAGCTCAGTGTGGAGGACCTGGAACTCGCTCGTAAGAAGAAGGAGCTGAAGGTCATAGAGGAAAAGATAGCTCACAAGAAAGCTGTTCTTGCTCTGCAAAAAGTTAAACGCGGAGCTAAGGACATGCCTGAAACACAGGCTGCATCCACAACAGTGAAGGGCATCTCTAAACAGACCAAAATCAACAATACAATATTCAAAACATACAACCATGTCACCGACAAGTCGTCACGCGAATGCCTACCTCTTAAACGGAGGGTGCTGGACATTCTGAGTAAGTTCAGAAGAACAGCGGTACGGTGCATGCGTAAGGTATGTACCTATTAGTTCTGTATTTATTCATCAGGGTTGGGGTCAATTCTGAATTGGAAATTGGTCTTTATTTACCATAAAAGTATTGGATTTTAATTGGTCACACCCCACAGGAGCAGAATTAAATTTGAATTAAAGGGATAGTTCGTGCAAAAATCTAGATTTGGGTTGAATTCCCCTTAATTTATTCCATACATCATTATGTTCATGCTGACATCATGTATGGTGACCAATACTGTTTGACATGTTGTAGACCTACAAGCTCGCCGTCATGTATTCAGTTAATAACGTGTAAGGACATTTATTTAACGTTCCGTCTTGGGGCATGACATTGGAGAAGCTTGAAATTACTATTCATCAAAGGTGGATTTCAATGTTTGCTCAAATGTTTGCTCGCACACACTCCATTTCTACTTCCTGTCTGTTGCAGCACGTCGCCTGTATTGCGAGGCTGATTAGTTAGGCCAAACAGGTGGGAAACACAGGTGTGGCGCAAAGCAATAACAGAAATTGGAATCCATGTTTGATTTGGAGGGGAGGGGGCTAGCATCCATCAATTGAATTTAATTATTTCCTGGGCACTGCTCGGCGACGCAACCGTCTAACAACCACGGAAAGTCCCTCCGACGTGGGAAAAGTGTCACCTAACAGGGGACGAGAAATAAGGGTCGGGAAATAAGACGCAAGGTGGGTAAGGGCTATACTGATAGACCCCTGGGCTAAACATGTTCTTCAAACACTTCATTTTTTTTTTTTAACTCATCCTCCTAAAACAAGTTATAATTACAGTGGTCTGGAGATATTCAAAGTTAGTTATGTAGGTTGTCTCTAATTTATGAATCATTCACTTTACTTGTTATTAAATGTAATGATAGAAAAACATACATTTCTCAGAATGCAATAGATCAAACACTCCAGAATGGAAGAGAACATTTCATGACAAAAATACAAACACAATTCTGTTTGACATCATTGAGTTATAATCAAACTAACATTTAAAATGGTATCTGTATTCTTTAGTAAGAGGTGTCAGGTGATTCTGACAAAGTATTTGTCAAAGGTTTGAGACGCATATGTCCATGTCTAAGTTTTTAATTTATTTAAAATTCTGCTTATAAACAATTCGAATTTCAATTAATGGGTTGAATTTAATAAAATTCCGAGTTGACCTCGACACTGTGATGAATACAATTTCCCTGATAGATCCAAAAGAAAACAATGGCAAAAAGCCTTTGTCCAAAAAATCAAGGTACTAGCGTGTAGAGTAAAACATTTAAAAGCCTTTATTGTTTGTCTTATGCATAGCAAAATTAAAAAATCCACCAATGCGTTGTGACTACAACAGCCTTCATCAGGATGACCATCAGATCTTTCCTGATGTTTGGATTCTGATGTTTCTGCTACATGGACTTAGCAGCAGACCCACTTTTCTCCAAACACAGATCTAAGATCAGTTATTAATCCATTAAGAGTCTAAGAGGTAAATAAAAACTGGCCTTAGATCACTATTCAGAGACAGCTGCATTACACATAATAAACTATTCTCTCTCTTTTCCTCCGTGATACCCCTGCCAAGCCGAAGAAACAAAACAAGATGCGAGCATTGGAGCTGATGATTAGCGCTCCCCTAGAAAATGAAGAGGCCCATCCTTTGGGACTGAGAGTGAAGGTTTTAATGAACCAACGACGCTCTCCCAACAATAAGGTATGTAGCCATCACAAAAGTAGGTCGGCAAAAGTATCATAAGGAAGTCAAGAAAACCATGGCCCCCGATTAATGCAATCAATTTCTCCCATTGACACCCATCCCACATACGCAGGATAGGAAGTACCTACTTACTTGTACCCTTCATAATATTTTTTGTGTTCATATAAGCCTTGTTTTTTTTCCTCAAATGTCACGGCTATATTAGTGTTATCCCTGTCAGCCACCTGATGCATAAATTGCTACCTAGCATGCGAACAGTCATTGAGATGAACTTGTAGCATAGCTAGCCAGCTAAAAGCCAATCATTGCTGGATGAGTCATTCTGAGTAAAATGCAGTTGACAAAATGCAACCAAATACATTCATTGTGACATTCAGATGAACATAGCAAGCCCATGATAACACAAAGGTAGTGTGAAATGCACACATAAGCGATACGTAAATGAAGCTACGTTTGATGGGCCGGTGTTGATGCAAGCGGATCAAACACATTTTGTTTGTTTTAGTGCTGAGCGATTAGTGCTTTTTCGGGTTTTGATTATTCATTTTTTAAACATTAAATGCATTGTGGGTTGAATGCTCTAACAGAGTAAAACAATTAATAAAAGTACCATGATGGTAGTAACTGCCAATTACTGCTTATCACTTATTAACCATCATTTATTCACATTACTTTAATTTAATAAAATATTTCAGTTGTGTATATTACATTTGTTTTATTTGATGACTTTATTTCATTCCAAGTCATCATCTCATCTCTATAGAGCTGCTGCCTTTGCCGTCTGACAAAATCAGTATTTTGTAGTTCTTCAACGTAAATAAGGCATACTTTTATGACTGCTGAATACCAACTAGATCATGTATTTTCAGGTAGAGATACCTCACAGAGCTACAGCTACTCTCTATATCACCTCGCAATTGTGCATTCTTCTCTCTTCAGTGGCAGGCATAAAAGAAACAGACCGGACAAGTAGATGTGCAATGGATTATGGTCATTGTAGTTAATTACCACATTTTATGAGCTAAACCATGTATAATATTGGCCTGTTGGAAACTACAATTCCCTACTACATCGCACAGTTCAGGCTGGATCTGATTTGTCTTGAGAGAAACTGTGCGATGTGCGCATTGAGCTCACAGAAAAAAACTGAACGAAATGGTATTCAAATAATTGAACATACGCAAAATGTTGGTTAATTGCCCAGCACTAGTTTGTTTATAGCTGAAGTGGATAGATATTAATTGATATTTCCTCATATGTTTCCTGTTAGGTGGTCCCTAATGATAAACACCATAATCCAACCATTCAGAGGCCAGTTCACTCACTCAGGACACAGGAGAAAGACATAGCAGCCACAGGCTTCCAGCGCTTCCTCAATGTCCTCAATGAAGGTGTGGACATCAACAAGCTCTCAAAGATCGTCAACGACGAAAATGAGCTACTCATTGTGGGCGAGGAGCTACCACAAGTTTTGCCGACTCTGCTCGAGGGTCATGTTGACTCCAGCAGTAGATCCAAGTCTTCTCCAGTTGAGGAGAAGGTGAGGCTTGAGGATGAGCAGCGGTACGAGCGGATGCAGACCCTGCTGGAGATCGTTGGGCTGGACTTGGGGGTTGAGGAGTTGGGTCGGCTGACAGACAGGACCAATGATAGGCTGTATGGGAAGATGGGAGACTTGAAAAGGGACAGAGAGGACAGAGCCAGAGAAGGGGAAAGTTCTACGAGAGAGAGATGCGGGCAAAGATGCTCTAGTACCAGAGACAAGGACAGAGTCAGAGAAAGGGACAGATCTGAGAGAAACCGAAAGGGAGACGGGCAGAGACACTCTAGTACCAGAGAGCGAGACGAGGACAAACCGGTAGTCAGAGAAACAAACAGATCAGAAAGGAACAGAGATAAAGACGGTGACAGAGACCCAGAGAAGGACTGGGACGGAGGCCGAGAGAGAGACCGGGACAGATCTAGGAGAGATGGGGGCAGATACAGATCTGAGAGGGACAGAGACCCAGAGAAAGGAAGGGACGGAGGCCGAGAGAAAGACCGGGACAGATACAGATCTGAGAGAGACAGAAACCGGGAGATAGACAAGGATTTAGACTGGTGGCTGCAAAGGACCAGAGACGGAGACAAACGTTCTAGAGCCAGAGACTGGGACAGCGAGAGCGACTGGAACAGAGAGAGATCTGAGAGGGATAGGTATGGGGATGAGTCCAGGGAACGCTCCATTGAGCTCAACTCCTACTCCATGGACCCTATATTCCCTGTTTCTCATCCTCATGCCTCTATGATGGCTACCTACTCCACCACCCAGTACTCTCAGTATATGGCATACCACAGCAGCCCCTACACCATTCCGTTCCCTCCAGGGTGGGGTTATCCCCCTGGTACCATGCCCCCTGGTACCATGCCTCCTGGAATCATGCCCGCTGGTGCCATGCTGCCTAGTAACAAGCCCCTCCTATCTAACACCCCTGGGTATCCAGCCTACCCCAACTTCCCCCCATATTACTCTTATGGCACCACAGCCTTAAACCAGACATACGCATACACCCAGCCTGCCAGGATTCCAGCAGTCTTAAGTCAGAGATGCACATACACCCAACCCGCTAGCAAACGCAAGAAAAAGAAACAGAAGCATGCCCTAATGAAAATGTCCTGTCAGATGGTGACAAAGAAGTCCCCCGCGGTTTTGACCACTCCAATAGCGACAAAGAAGTCCCCCTCTGAACCACGGTCCAAGATTAAAGCAAAGGGGAGAAACAATATATTCTTCACAGGTATATTCATGAAGAGTTATCACAGTCATCTAAGGAAGTTTCAGTATAATTTGAAACGGCTTGCGAAGAGGAGGAATAAGGCTCACCAGCGCAAAAGAAAGCGATTGCTTGCAGAAGCAGCAGGGAAAGTGGCCCCTCACTTCCCTTTTGAACCGGAGCCCAAGAAAGACCAAGAAGGAGGAGCAATGATAGATGGGGAGAAACTACATGCTGACACTGCTGGAGAAGTGATCCCTCAGGAAGCTGCAAATAATTTGGAGGCACCATCTGAAACAGGGCCTAAGAAAGAACCAGAAGGTGAGAAACTACATGTTGACACTGCTGGAGAAGTGATCCCTCAGGAAGCTGCAAATAATTTGGAGGCACCATCTGAAACAGGGCCTAAGAAAGAACCAGAAGGTGAGAAACTACATGTTGACACTGCTGGAGAAGTGATCCCTCAGGAAGCTGCAAATAATTTGGAGGCACCATCTGAAACAGGGCCTAAGAAAGAACCAGAAGGTGAGAAACTACATGTTGACACTGCTGGAGAAGTGATCCCTCAGAAAGCTGCAAATAATTTGGAGGCACCATCTGAAACAGGGCCTAAGAAAGAACCAGAAGGTGAGAAACTACATGCTGATACTGCTGGAGAAGTGATCCCTCAGGAAGCTGCAAATAATTTGGAGGCACCATCTGAAACAGGGCCTAAGAAAGAACCAGAAGGTGAGAAACTACATGTTGACACTGCTGGAGAAGTGATCCCTCAGAAAGCTGCAAATAATTTGGAGGCACCATCTGAAACAGGGCCTAAGAAAGAACCAGAAGGCGAGAAACTACATGCTGATGCTGCAGAGAAAGTGGCTCCTCAGGTGACAGCAATGGACTCTGCGGCCCCCTCTGAAATGGGCACCAAGAAAAAAAAGTTGTATCCAGGTATCTTCATGAGGATTCTAATGAGACGTCTAAAGAGGCATCAGGACAAGATAAAAAGGAAGAAGAAGCATTTTGCAAAGAGGAGGAAAAAGGCTTTCCAGTACAAAGGGAAGAGACCAATGGTAGACACTAAGGAAAAAGTGCCTCTTCTAGAGGCTGCAAAGGACTCTGGGAACCCTTCTGAACCATGGCCCAAGAAAAAGAAAAAAAAGAAAACACTAGAGGAAAAAGGAGGTATATACTACCCAGGGATATTCATAAGGGTACACAGAACCTATTTGACAAGGGGGAAACTGTCAAAGGCAAAAGCAGCTGCTGAAGGCACTGAGGCCATTTCTGAACCAGCACCCAAGATTGAAGAGGAGGGAGGAATGACAGAAGGGGAGGAACTGCTTGCAGACACCATAGAGAAAGGGGTTCCTCAAGTGGCTACAAATGACTCTGGGCTTCCCTCTGAACCAGGGCCCAACAAAGAACCAGAAAGAGAGGAAGAAACTATGTTAGAAGAGGAGAAACTGCTTGCAGATCATGTGGCGAAAGTGTCTGTAAAAGGCCCTCAGGTCCTCTTGGAACCAAAGGCTGAGAAAGACCGAGAAGGAGAGAACGGCGCAATTATAGATGGCGAGAAACTGCTAGCAGACCCTGTGGAGAAAGTGGCTATAACGGGCCCTGGATTCCTCTCTGAACCAGAGGCTGAGAAGGAGACAAGGGGAGAAACAACCAGTGGCATGAGAATTAATGGAGGAAAAATAAGGTTGGTGTTTTTTTTGTTTTTTTTTGCATTTGTATTTCATTGTAATTGTTGGAAGTAATGTCTTTGGTATGGAAGTGAAGTTCTCCCTTGGTTATCTGAATTAACCTCATCTTAGTGAAAGGTATGGGTATGTTGACCTTTTGTCTACCTATAACTTAGCGTTCACCATTCAACCACATTTTGTCCTTGTTACGGCAAAAAAACTTTTAATGACATTGAATTTTTTAAATGTTCCTCAGCTTGAAGAGTTCAACCTGAAGATGGGCACGCCTAACATAGCCTCAAAGGATGGCTAGCTGTTGTAAGTAAAAGCACCAGAAATACATCTGTTTCAAGAGAACATGATTGTATTCTATAGCGAGTCATTCGTCTCAACTATTTCTCTATTCTGCAGATCTTCACTTGGCATCATGAGCTCATCTCCCACTAGAATAGAACCTGCTGCTGACCCATCCAGACCCTATGGACATCAGTTGGCTTATATTCTTACCTATCAACCATTTATAGATTTGTAATGATGCTAACAAAGGATTTGTTAAAGTTTAATCTTATCCTTAAATGCTTCGTATTGAAGTTATTTTCAGTGTAATTTATGGGAATTGTGTGTGGGGTATGGGTAGGGTCTAGCACATTCATATATGCTAAGTACCTTTAGCGCCTATTGATGATAGTATCTTCTGGCCGGGGGCGTTTAATTAAGAGCCCCGACCCTTGCACTAAACGTTAACACGCATCGCTTGCGGTCTGATTTTGGAACATAAGGAACTATCTTTCATATCAGTGGGACAAAAATGCACATTTATTGGGTTAGGGTTCCCACACGGCCATATTTCCATGTTACAGTGCTTGTTTACGGAAAACGGACGGAAGACTGGAGTCGACTACCTGTGCTAATTACCGATCTGCATCTCCAAAACCCTGTGTGTAAACGGAAGATGGACGCCACAAACTCGTTGTCACTGAAAAATACTGTCGGCTGCAACTGTTAAAACCGGTTTTATAAACTGGGTGGTTTGAGGCCTGAATTCTGATTGGCTGAAAGCCATGGTATATCAGACCGTATACCATGGGTATGACTAAATATTTAGTTTTACTGCTCTAATTACATTGGTAACCAGTTTATAATAGCAATAAGGCTCCTCTGGGGTTTGTGATGTAGGGCCAATATACCACGGCTAAGGGCTGTGTCCAGGCACTCCGTGTTGCGTCGTGCTTAAGAACAGTCCTTAGCCGTGGTATATTGGCCATATACCACAACTCCTCGGGCCTTATTGCTTAAATAACAGTAGAGTAAGTGTACATTTTGCATATGAAAGATTGCTTTATGTTTATAGAACCGTACCGCAATTTAGATGGAGTATTTGGCTGCCTGAGACAATTTGCCTGTTCTAAACCAAATAAGGGCGTGGGGTTTACTTGGTCTGGTCATGTGGTCAGGAAAAATTCCTGGCCCTAGGCATAGTACATGTGTATCAATGCGATGAAAAGACTATTGACGGCATTATGTTTGTAAGTTATCATGCCTGATAGCTAAAAGTAAGAACTGCCCTTGTTTCATTCCTCAGTGCAGTCAGCCCTCCTATTTATATAGAGCTTTCACTTTGTAAATATGTAATTGAATAAAATATTCGGTCTATTGTAAGTGTGTAGTGTATCATATTTCAAATGAACTTCAACCGAATGAGCTTCACATTCCTTTTCAGGGACAACTTCCATTGGTTTTGTATTAGACAATTCCATGCACTTATGCATTCTGCCCTATTGGTGGCAGTATTGGATTTTTGATCCTATGAAGCTGAAATAATTTAATTAGAAGTAGGGGCCTCAAACGAGTCTATTGTTTGATCAGTTGTAACAAATGTAACCATATACAATAGTATTTCCAAGTCAAAGCACTCAGACTTCTCTGACTCTGGTTGTGTGCATGCAAGTTGTTTGAACCCTCAAGATCCAGAATGAGACGGCGAACACAAAGGCCTGCGCGAGGGTAGCATTAGCGCAGAAGGGGCAGACTGGAGGTAAACAATAATTACAAGCAATGCTTGCACCTTTTAAGTGGCAACGTGACTATTTCGATTTGGCTATTTTATATATTTGTCGATATTCTCCTACCTGGCATGCTTACATTTACACTATTTAGCTAGCAAGCTATATGTGGGCCTGCACTGAAAATTACATCACTAACTAGCACATTTCAGCTGACATTCAAAACAATATCTTACAAGCGGGTTAGCATTATATAAGTCAAATGCAACTACCTATATATTGGAACTTGTTTGTTAGAAGCCTGTTAATTAGTTTGAGGCCTATGTCTTGCCTTGAACATGCATATCTGGGCAAAGAACATCAAATATATCAACGACAGACATGTTTATATTCATAACATACTTAATGTTATAGTTGTCACCCAGACACACAGTACAGTTCCAACTTTTTATTCTCTGCAGTGAACCTGGAGTATCAGCCCAGCTCAGGCACCTTGGCAGAATGTACCCAATGGATCCAGAGACATGCAGTCACCAGAGGGAGTATGGATAACCAGAGACATGCAGTCACCAGAGGGAGTATGGATAACCAGAGACATGCAGTCACCAGAGGGAGTATGGAGAACCAGAGACATGCAGTCACCAGAGGGAGTATGGAGAACAGAGCTCAGGGCAATGAGACAATGGCCAGGCTATGCCCCGAGAGCCTTACAGTGAATACTCCAGCATGAGGAGGACTAGAGAAGGTGGGAAGGAGTATGGTGCTTCCTCTGCTATGAGCTACATCATGGACCCATCATCCAGAGACTGGAGCAAAGGCTCATTGAGGGGTAGAGGTGCTCCCTTCTCCCCAGACACAGATGAGGACGTTGATGGAGATCCTGTGGAGCTCAGTGGGGAGGACCTGGAGCTCCTTTGTAAGAGGATGGAGCTGGAGATCATAGAGGAACAGATTGCCAGCAAAAAAAGCTGCTCTTGCTATGGAAACGTTTGGGCCTGAATCAAAGGCCATCCGTAAACAGAAGACGAAGGACAAGGATTTTTTTTTTTTTTTATCCAATAAGAATGTTACTCTTAAAGAGAGGGTGAATAGCATTTTGAGAAAGCGGGCATGGACCAATGAATGTCGCTCAAATGTATGTGCTTGTTACATCTGTATTTATGAATAGATTTATTTCCTGATGTTTGGATGCACTGTTCTGTTCCATTACATAGACTAAGGAGAGGCAGTAGAATAACCCCCAAGTGCAGATCTAGAATCAATTACCCATAAACCTGTCCCATTAACCATTTAAAGGTAAAAAATACTAAACTGACCTTGTCAGGGACAACGTAGGCTTGATCAGCATCATAAATCTTCAAATGATTTCTTAATTCTTTATTGTATGTCCCTTTCAGGAAATTTGTCTTATCGCAAACTCAACAGCACAACTTCACCACATATACATAAATACAATAGGGATGTGCTTCTTTCCCTTTCAAGATGATTCGATAGGTATCTAGATACATGGGCTCTGATATGATACGGGAACGATATGTTTTAGTTTGAAATGATTCGTTTTGGTTAGAGAATTAATAGATTTGGTTTGATACACTCATTTGTTGCATAGACACGTTCATTTTCCATTCTAAATTCAAATATGCTACTGATGAAGCTCATGAGCTGGGCCTCTGAGCTGTGTGTGAGTAAAGTATATACAGTGCCTTCGGAAAGTATTCAGACCCCTTGATTTTTTCTACATTTTGTTACAGTCTGATTAAAAAATATATTACATTGGGTTTTTTTCTCATCAATCTACACATAATACCCCACAAGGACAAGCAAAAACTGTTTTTTATGCATTTTTGCTAATTTATAATTGAAAAATATATGTATATATATATTTACATAAGTATTCAGACCCTTTACTCAGTACTTTGTCGAAGCACATTTGACAGCGACTACAGCCTCGAGTCTTACTGGGTATGACTCTACAAGCTTGGCACGCCTGTATTTGGGGAGTCTCTCCCATTCTTCTCTGCAGATCCTCTCAAGCTCTGTCAGGTTGGATGGGGAGTGTTGCTGCATAGCTATTTTCAGGTCTCTCCAGAGATGTTCAAGTCCGGGCTCTGGCTGGGCCACACAAGGACATTCAGAGACTTTTCCCAAAGCCTCTCTTGTGTTGACTTGGCTGTGTGCTTACAGTCGTTGTCCTGTTGGAAGGTGAACCTTCGCCCCCAGTCTGAGGTCCTGAGCGCTCTGGAGCAGGTTTTCATCAAGGCTCTCTCTGTACTTTGCTCCGTTCATCTTTCCCTCGATCCTGACTCGTCTCCCAGTCCCTGCCGCTGAAAAACATCCCCACAGCATAATGCTGCCACCGCCATGCTTAACCGTAGGGATGGTGCCAGGTTTCCTCCAGACGTGACGCTTGGCATTCAGTTCAATCTAGGTTTCATCAGACCAGATAATCTTGTTTCTCGTGGACTGAGAGTTTTTAGGTGCCTTTTGGCAAACTGCAAGCGGGCTGTCATCGGCTTTTTACTGAGGAGTGGCTTCCGTCTGGCTACTTTGCCATAAAAGCCTGATTGGTGGAGTGCTGCAGAGATGTTTGTCCTTCTAGAAGGTTCTCCCATCTCCACAGAGGAACTCTGGAGCTCTGTCAGAGTGACCATCGGGTTCTTGGTCACCTCCCTGACCAAGGCCCTTCTCCCCCGATTGCTCAGTCTGGCCTGGCAACCAACTCTAAGAAGAGTCTTGGTGGTTCCAAACTTCTTCCATTTAAGAATGATGGAGGGCACTGTATTCCTGGGGACCTTCAGTGCTGCAGAAATGTTTTGGTACCCTTCCCCAGATCTGTGCTATGACACAATCCTGTGTCGGAGCTCTACAGACAATTCCTTCAACCTCATGGCTTGGTTTTTGCTGTGACATGCACTGTCAAATGTGAGACCTTTTATAGACAGTTGTGTGCCTTTCCAAATCATGTCCAATCAATTGAATTTACCACAGCTGGACTCCAATCAAGTTGTAGAAACATCTCAAGGATGATCAATGGAAACAGGATGCACCTGAGCACAATTTTGAGTCTCATAGCAAAGGGTCTGAATACTTACAGTTGAAGTCAGAAGTTTGCATACACCTTAGCCAAATATTTAAACTCAGTTTTCACAATTCCTGACATTTAATCCTAGTAAAAAATCCCTGTTTTACGTCAGTTAGGATCACCACTTTATTTTAAGAATGTGAAATATCAGAATAATAGTAGAAAGAATGATTTATTTCAGCTTTTATTTATTTCATCACATTTTCATTGGGTCAGAAGTTTACTTACACTCAATTAGTATTTGGTAGCATTGCATTTAAACTGTTTAACTTGGGTCAAACCTTTCGGGGAGCCTTCCACAAGCTTCCCACAATAAGTTGGGTGAATTTTAGCCCATTCCTCCTGACAGAGCTGGTGTAACTGAGTCAGGTTTGTAAGGCCCCCTTGCTCGCACACGCTTTTTCAGTTCTGCCCCCAAATTTTCTATAGGATTGAGGTCAGGGCTTTGTGATGGCCACTCCAATACCTTGACTTTGTTGTCCTTAAGCCATTTTGCCACAACTTTGGAAGTATGCTTGGGGTTATTGTCCATTTGGAAGACCCATTTGCGACCAAGCTTTAACCTGTCTATGACAGGGGTTCCACTAGCGGCACCCCGTTTCGCTAGCGGAAACCCTCGCCAACAGCCAATGAAATAGCAGGACGCCAAATACAAATCAACAGAAATCTCATAAATCAAATTTCTCAAACATACAAGTATTAGGCACCATTTTAAAGATTACATTCTCGTTAATCCAGCCACAGTGTCTGATTTCAAAAATGCTTTACAGCGAAAGCTCCACAAACGATTATGTTAAGTCACCACCAAGTCACAGAAAAACCCAGCCATTTTTCCTGCCAAAGAGAGGAGTCACAAATAGAGATAAAATTAATCACTAACCTTTGATGATCTTCATCAGATGACACTCATAGGACTTCATGTTACACAATACATGTATGTTTTGTCCGATAAAGTGCATATTTATATCCAAAAATCTAATTTTACATTGGTGTGTTATGTTCATTAGTTCAAAAACATGCTATGATTTTGCAGAGAGCCACATGAATTCACAGAAATACTCATTATAAATGTGGATGAAAATTCAAGTGTTATGCATGGAACTTTAGATACCATTCTCCTTAATGCAACCGCTGTGTCAGATTTCAAAAAAACTTTACGGAAAAAGCATAATCTGAGAACGGCGCTCAGAGCCCAAACCAGCCAGAGAAATATCCGCCATGTTGGGTAGTCAACATTATTCATAAATAGCATTATAAATATTCACTTTGAAGATCTTCATCATAATGCACTCCCAGGAATCGCAGTTCCACAATAAATGCTTGTTTTGTTCGATAATGTCCATCATTTATGTCCATTTATGTCCAATAGCTTCTTTTGTTAGGGCGTTAGGTAAACAAATGCAAAAGCGCGATCTGCTCCATTCGGACGAAACGTTCAAAAAGTTATATTACAGGTTGAAGAAACTTGTCAAACTAAGTATAGAATCAATTTTTAGGATGTTTTTCTCATAAAAGTTCAATAATGTTCCAACCGGGGGAATTCTATTGTCTGTAGAAAAGCAATGGAACGAGAGCTAACTCGCAAGTGAAAGCGTGTGACTGAGAACGAGGCTGTAGGCAGACTCCTTAGTCAAACAGCTCCCATCCGGCCCCCCTTCACATGAGAAGCCTGAAACAACGTTCTTAAGACGGTTGACATCTAGTGGACGCCTTAGGAAAATTAACCCATATCCCACTGTGTATTCGATAGGGGTGAGTTCAAAAACTACAAACCTCAGATTTCCAACTTCCTGTTTGGATTTTCTCTCAGGTTTTTGCCTGCCATATGAGTTCTGTTATACTCACAGACATCATTCAAACAGTTTTAGAAACTTCAGAGTGTTTTCTATCCAATACTAATAATAAAATGCATATATTACATCTGGGACTGAGTAGGAGGCAGTTCACTCTGAACAAGTTCACTTCTTTCGGATAGGGGGCGGTATTTTGACGTCCGGATGAAAAGCGTGCCCAAAGTAAACTGCCTGCTACTCAGGCCCAGAAGCGATAGAAAACACTCAAGTTTCTAAAACTGTTAAAATAATGTCTGTGAGTATAACAAAACTGAAATGGTAAGCGAAACCCCGAGGACAAACCATAAAAAAAAGAAAAATTCAGCATACCACTGATTTCAATGCCTGGCACTCTTATAATAGGGCGAATTTGTCCCCGATTGCAGTTCCTAGGGCTTCCACTAGATGTCAACAGTCTTTAGAAAGAGTTTCAGGCTGGTTTTTGGAAAAATGAGGGACAAGTTGTAGTTTTTCTAAGTGGCTCCCATTTTGGCTGTAGTGTTTCCAAGCGCATGGCTGAGAGAGCTTGTTCTTTTTGTTTATCTCCGGTAAAGACAATAACGATTCTCCGTCTTAAATTGTATTGTTTATTTGGGTATAAGGGTACCTAAGGTTTGATTCTAAATGTTGATTGACTTGTTTGGATAAGTTTATTGGTAACGTTTGGGATTAATTTTGTATGCATTTTGAAAGAGGGAAACCGAGTGGATTATTGACTGAAGCGCGCCAGCTAAACTGAGTTTTTATGGATATAAAGAAGGAATTTATTGAACAAAAGGACCATTTGTAATGTAGCTGGGACATTTTGGAGTGCCAACACAGGAAGATCTTCAAAGGTAAGGCATATATTATATTGCTATTTATGACTCCCTTGTTGAAAATGATTTGTTATGCATTTGTGTGCTGGACGTTGTCAGATAATCGCATGGTTTGCTTTCGCCGTAAAGCCTTCTTGAAATCTGACACCTTGGCTGGATTAACAACAAGTTAAGCTTTATTTTGATGTATTGCACTTGTGATTTCATGAAAAATTAATATTTATAGTAATTTGAATTTGGCGCTCTGCCATTTCACCGGATCTTGGCCAGGTGAGACGCTACCGTCCCACCTATCCATAAGAAGTAGCTTTAACGTCCTGACTGATGTCTTGAGATGTTGCTTCAATATATCCACATAATTTTCCTACCTCATGATGCTATCTATTTTGTGAAGTGCACCAGTCCCTGCTGCAGTAAACCACCCCCACAACATGATGCTGCCACCCCCGTGCCTCACGGTTGGGATGGTGTTCTTCGGCTTGCAAGCCTCCCCCTTTTTTCCCCAAACATAACAATGGTCATTATGGCCAAACAGTTCTATTTTTGTTTCAGCAGATCAGAGGACATTTCTCCAAAAAGTATGATCTTTGTCCCCATGTGCAGTTGCAAACCGTAGTCTGGCTTTTTTTATGGCTGTTTTGGAGCAGTGGCTTCTTCCTTGCTGAGTGGCCTTTCAGGTTATGTCGGTCTAGTACTCGTTTTACTGTGGAGATAAGTACAAAAGTATCTGTTTCCTCCAGCATCTTCACAAGGTCCTTTGCTGTTGTTCTGGCATTGATTTTCTCAAACAAAGAGGCAATGAGTTTGAAGGTAGGCCTTGAAATACATCCACAGGTACACCTCCAATTGACTCAAATTATGTCAATTAGCCTATCAGAAGCTTCTAAAGCCACAACATAATTTTCTGGAATTTTCCAAGCTGTTTAAAGGCACAGTCAAATTGGTATATGTAAACTTCTGACCCACTGGAGTTGTGGTACAGTGAATTATAAGTGAAATAATATGTCTGTAAACAATTGTTGGAAAAATGACTTGTGTCATGCACAAAGTAGATGTCCTAACCAACTTGCCAAAACTATAGTTTGTTTACAAGAAATTTGTGGAGTGGTTGAAAAAGGAGTTTTAATGACTCCAAACTAAGTGTATGTAAACTTCTGACTTCAACGCTATGTAAATAAGGTATTTCAGATTTTTATGGGGTATTGTGTGTAGATTGCTGAGGATAACTTTTAAAAATCCAGTTTAGAATAAGGCTGTAATGTAACAAAATTTGGAAAAAGTCAAGGGGTCTGAATACTTTCCGACGGCACTGCATGTCTATGGTGTGTACTATGTAGGCACCTGATCTGGCCATAAGGGAGACTTGGCATCTACCACCCCCCTGTCAGATTATGGGGGACAATGTTTTTTTGGTTCTGAAATCACCATGACCCACTAATTAACTTGTCATTTTTGCAGATTAAGTGTTAGGGCTAGTAATGTATCAATAGTTATCATTTATAAATTATCTATGACACAGCCAATGAATATATAGCACAACTTTGGATTTCACCCCATCTCAAAATTGAATGGTTTCACAATCAAATGTTTTTCTTTTTGGTCAGAATTGTTTGTTTAATTCTCTGATACTGGTGGTATTGGTACTTTCAATATTTTCCTCAATTTACTCCAGCAGGCTGCTGACCAGCAGGTCCCTACCAAGCTTGTTCTCCATTCTCCCAAAGTGGTCAAAAGCTTTGTGGAACGGATGAACGAGTCCATCCTGCGCAAAGACAGCATAGTGAAGGACAACCTTACCCTGGACGTACATGAAGAGGAGCATCCTCTGAAACTCAAAGTGGCTTTATTGGAGCAGCGACGCAATCCCACGGTGAATACGGAGGTATGTACTATGTAGCATATCTGGGATCAATTGTGTTTTGAGAGTCACCTCACTCTTAAGGAAGCGGACCAGCATACACATTTAAAAAACAAAAAGCCAAAGTCTCCACCTGTTGAGGAAAGGGAGGCATAAGTCCAAGTCTCCACCTGTTGAGGAAAATGAGGCCTGAGGATGAGCAGAAGTACGAACGGATCCAGAGCCTGCTGCAGACAATTGGGCTGGATCTGGGGGTTGAGGAGTTGGGTCGACTGAACGACAGGACCCAGGAGAGATTGTATGGGAAGAAGAGAGACCAGGAGAAGAAGGGGGGCAAGAAAGAAAGTGTGTGGGAGGTTGAGAAAGAGAAGGAGAGCAAGAAGGAGAGCGAGAAAGATAAACAAAGAGGAAGAGGAGAAAGGGAAAGATAAAGAGGAGAGAGCATGCTCAAGCAAATGTCACAGTATTTCCTTGTTGTCAGATAGCTCCAACTCCAGCCCCCCCTTGCCATCGGTGGACCGCAGAATACAAACGCTCTAGCACCAGAGACCAGGATAGAGAGAGAGACGGGGGCAGATCTGAGAGAAACAGAGAGAGAGATACAGATGCTCTAGCACCAGAGACCAGGACAGAGAGAGAGAGACGGGGGCAATCTGTGAGAAACAGAGAGAGAGACAGATGCTCTAGCACCAGAGACCAGGACAGAGAGAAAGATGGGGGCAGATCTGAGAGAAACAGAGACAGATGCTCTAGCACCAGAGACCAGGACAGAGAGAGAGAGACGGGGGCAATCTGTGAGAAACAGAGAGAGAGACAGACGCTCTAGCACCAGAGACCAGGACAGAGAGACTGGGACAGATCAGAGAGAGAGACAGACGCTGTAGTACCAGAGACCTGGATAGATATAGAGATAGTGGGAGCGAGGCAAAGACTGGGATGGCGACAAAGAAAGCTTCCTGGGGCTTTACCCAAACTCCAACGATCCCACACACCCTCATGCATCTTTGATGGCAACCTACTCAGTGCAGTACTCTAAGTACATGGCATACCACAGCAGCCACTATGCCAGCACCTTCCCTCCAAGGTGTAGCTTTCCCCCTGGTACCATTTCCCCTGCTACAATGCCACATGGTAACATGCCCCTCCTCCCTAACCCCCTTGGGTATCCACTCTACCCCAACTGCCCGCCTTATTACTGTAATGGCACTTCAGAAACGTTTTTCCAGGCATACACACAGGCCACTGGAAACCCCCAGTTCACAAACATGGATGTACAAGTGCAGGATACAGACCCATCCCTGAACAGGGCATAGAGACTGTGTGGCCCAGACTTGGACTGTCGGACTTAACCAGTTGAGTATAAACACGCATCTAAAGAGGCAACGCTATAAGATGAATTTGAGGCATCGCAAAAATATACAAGAATTAAGGCTGCTTAAAGAAACTCCTCAGGTGGCTGCCAAGGAGCCCCCCTCTGAGCCAGGTACAAAGAAGGAGCCAGAAGGAGAAGCAGTCATAGTAGGGGCGAAACTGCATTCTGTGGTCCCTCCGGTGGCTACAAAGGATTCTGAGGCACCCTCTAGAACAGGATCCCAAAATAGAAAATGGAGAAAAGAGAAAACACTGGAAGAAAAAGGAGGTATATACAACCAAGGTTTATCCATGAGGGTAAACAGAACCTATATGACAAGGTGGAAATTGCGTTTGGCGGAAGCGCTTGCAAAAGGCCTTGAGGTCCCCTCTGAACCAGAGCCCAAGACAGAGCCAGAAGCAGAGGACAAATCATTGACAGAATGGCAGAGACTGTTTGCAGACGCTGTGGCGAATGTGGCTGCAACGGACCTATTTGCCCTCCGAACCAGAGGCTGAGAAAAAGCCTGACTGGGAGACCGAGCAGAAAAGGACAGACGAAGAGATGAAGGCGAAATTAAAGGAAACGTTTTGTGACATTTAGAGTTTGAGACTACATTTGCTCTAAAGAATCAAAGTACTGTCTTTGCTATGAAGGAACTTCCCTAACTTGTGATGTCTTCTATTGGCTATGAAGAATGCATGTCTGCGTCTATTCTAAATGTTAATACATTTCATCCACAGAGAGTGGCAGAAACACCAAAACCTTGATATATGTCCCTCTTGATTTCTACAAATTAAATAGTGAGGATTTAATATATCAATATGACAAAGCCTTTTTAAAGACAATAATTCTGTAGTTTTTTCCCAGCTTGCCGAGTTCAACCTGAAGATGAAGCAGAGATCAACACATTTAAAAGAAGCCCCAACAGAAGCCCCAACATAACCTGAAAGGGCGGCTGTTGTAGGTAAAACAGCTTGAAATACAACATATGTTTCATATCAATGAATGTGTGTTCATATCACACCTTAAAAAGTAACATGTCACTGATAATACCCATAGTCTTTTATTTGTGACACTTATGCAATAACACGCTTGTCAAATCATTCATCACACGTCTTCTTTTCTGCTGATCTTCACAGTACATCATGAGCTCACATCCCCCTCGAACCTGCTGCTGACCCATCCAGACCCTGTGGACATCCGTTTGGCTAACATTCTCCTTATCTAATATACACTCACTGGCCAGTTTATTAGGTACATACCGGGTCGGACCCTCCTTTTCCTCCAGAACAGCCTACATTTTTGGGGGCTTTCTACAAGTTGTCTGAAACGTTCCACAGGGATGTTGGTTCATGCTGACGCGATGGCATCACGCAGTTCCTGCAGATTGGACAGTGATACATTCATGCTGCGAATAGCCCATTCCATCTCATCCCAAAGATGCTGTATTGGGTTGAGGTCTGGGGACTATGCAGGCCACTCAAGTAAACTGAACTTGCTGTCATGCTCCAGGCAATGTTTTTCCACTCCTCGATTGTCCAGTCTTGGTGATCACGTTCCCACTGGAGCCACTTCTTCTTGTTTTTAGCTGATAGGAGTGGAACCCGGTGTGGTCGTCTGCTGCAATAGCCCATCCGTGACAAGGATTGACGAGTTGTACGTTCCGAGATGCTGTTTGGCACACCACTGCTGTACCCCATCATTATTTGTCTGTTTGTGGCCCGCCTGTTAGCTTGCACGATTCTTGCCATTCTCATTCGAACTCTCTCATCAACAAGCTGTTTTCGCCAACAGGACTGCCACAGAATGGATGTTTTTTGTTTGACGCACCATTCTCAGTAAACCCTAGACACTGTTGTGCGTGAAAAGCCCAGGAAGGTGGCCGTTTCTGAGATACAGGAGCGTCTGGCACCGACGATCATAACATGCTTAAAGTCACTTAGGTCACTCGTTTTCCCCCATTCTGATGTTCAACCGAACAGTAACTGAATGCCTTGATCCCTGTCTGCCTGCTTTATATAGTGAGTCACAGTCACGTGACTCACTTTCAGTAAGAGCGATCCATAAATGGGATCGATAAATGGGGTGGTGTACCAAATAAACTGGCCGATGAGTAGATTTTTGGGGTATCTGTACTTTACTATTTATATTTTTGACAACTTTTACATTTACTTCACTACATTCCTAAAGAAAAAGAATATACTTTTTACTCAATACATTTTCCCTGACCTCCAAAAGCACTTACATTTTGAATACGTAGAAGGACAGGAAAATGGTCTAATTCACACACTTTTCAAGAGAACATCCCTGGTCATCTCTACTGCCTCTGATCTGACGGACTCACTAAAAACATGCTTCATTTGTAATTTATGCCTGAGTGTTGGAGTGTGCTCCTGGCTATCCGTAAATTAAGAAAACACATTGTGCCGTCTGGTTTGCTTAATATAAGGAATTAGAATTTTTACTTTTGATACTTAAGTATATTTTAGCAATTACATTTACTTTTGATACTTATGTATATTTAAAACCCAAATACTTTTAAGACTTTTTACTCAAGTAGTATTTATTGAGTGACTTTTACTTGAGTCATTTTCTATTAAGGTATCTTTACTCAAGTATGACAATTTGGTCGTTTTTCCACCAGATTGCATTCTACCACCAGAATATTTCTAGATTTCTACACTGAACAAAAATATAAACGCAACATGTAAAGTGCTGAGTTTTGTGCACACATTTGTTTACGTCCTTGTTAGTGAGCTTTTCTCCTTTGCCAAGATAATCCATCCACCTGACAGTTGTGTCATATAAAGAAGCTGATTAAACAGCATGATCGTTACACAGTTGCACCTTGTACAGAGGACAATAAAAAGCCACTTTAAAATGTACAGTTTTGTCACACAACACAATGCCACAGATGTCTGAAGTTTTGAGGAAGCGTGCAGTTGGGATGCAGACTGCAGGAATGTCCACCAGAGCTGTTGCCAGAGAATTTAGCAGTACGTCCAACCGGCCTCACAACCGCAGACAACGTGGGGGGTGCTGTGGAGCATTTTTGTCTGTAATAAAGCCCTTTTGTGGGGGAAAAATCTTTCTGATTTCCTGGGCCTTGCTGTGGCCCAGGAAATCACCCCTGCCCAGTCATGTGAAATCCATCAGTTAGGGCCTAATGAATTTATTTCAATTGACTTATTTCCTTATATGAACTCTTAGAAATTGTTGCATGATGCTATTACATTTTTGTTCAGTATAGTACTACTACCCTAGGATTTGTCTTCTGGCCATATCCTTTGAGGATTCATATTGAAGCTTTTCAGTGTACTGTATGTTCAGATTGCTTTTATGTTATTATGGCATGGGCAGTACCAGGAGGTTGTTTTAGTTCTAAAAGCCAGGAAACTGACTTTTTTTATTCCAAGATTCCATTTCTATAGAACCTGTCCTGTTTCACGTTGTATATATTTAACTCAATAAACTGATGTCTTTGTATCTCAGGGATAAGTGTGGAGTAATGTATAATTTCTACCTAATGGGGCAAATAATTTTTTTAAATCATGAATTAAGTTATGGTGAGACATAAAACACATTTGAACTTAATAGAAGATAATGTGGCAGTCATCTTTGTAAGTTCATGTACAGTATATTTGTATAGTTTAAACTTCAGATTTGTGTGCATTCTGTGTTCCCCTGTTTTCAGGAAGAGATGCAGTCTGAAGCACATGGCATTCTCAGATTTTCCACAACTCAAGAAGACAAATACAAGATTGGATTGTAGTACATGTTTTTTTGCAGATTTAAAAAATAAACCCAACAGTTGTTGCAAATATACAGCACTTGTTCTGTTAAACAAAACAAAGTTAAACACACCAAATAAATTACACAAATAGCCAAGTCGCATCTCCAGCAGTCATTTGGAGTGACGTATCCCATGTTACTTGGTGAATAGGAGAGCTGTCTGTGTGTGTGTGTGTGTGTGTGTGTGTGTCTATAACCCTAATTTAAAGCTCATCCCTCTCCTCTCCTTCACAGAGGCAGGCTTCCCTCTGGCTGTTCATGTAGGGCCTGCAGCCCAGAGTCCAGACTGTGTTGAACAGGGTGTCTGCTACCGTCTCACAGGCTAGAAGGTAAAGAGGGACATGGGGATGAGAGTTAATTACTGGCCTATTTAAACATCTTGAGCAAAATATCAATAGGCCTGATGAAAGGGCAATGAAGTTCAGGTATAGGGCTGTAGGTGTAATCTGTGGCTCTGTATGAATGTGTACAAGCTGTCAGATCTTAGGTTTTTCCTTAATTCCTTGCACCCCCTCAAAGTTCATTGGAGAAAGTTTGAGGGGAGGGACGTTGGAGCCTCCTGCAATGGACTTTGAGAGAGAGTTGAGGAATCAAGGGCTTGACGGCTTCTACACTTGTTAGACTGTGGAACTTTCCATGTACACTGCATCAGGTTGACTGACCTTCGACCTTTGACATGAAGCCCAGGCTCTTCTTGAGGTCAGAGCAGATGCTGTGGAGACACCAGCGGAACTTGGAGTCGCAGCGGTACTTGTTGGAGCCGCAGGTGTCGTAACACATATCCAGCTGGTTGCAGCACTTAGTCATGGCAGGGATACCCAGATCAACCTTTATGGAACAGGACAAGGATGGTGAGTGTGCATGTGCGCTATGATGGTGTTATACACTGAGTGTACAAAACATTAAGAACACCTTCCTAATATTGAGTTGCACCACCTTTTGCCCTCAAAACAGCCTCCATTTGTCGGGCATGGACTCTACAGGGTGTCGAAAGCGTCCCATAGGAATGCTGGCCCATGATGACTCCAATGCTCATGTCCTTTGGCTGGATGTCCTTTGAGTGGTGGACTATTCTTGATACACACAGGAAACTGTTGAGCGTTTAAAAACCCGGCAGCATTGCAGTTCTTGACACACTCAAACCAGTGCGCCAGGCACCTAGTACTCATACCCTGTTCAAAGGCACTTACATCTTTTGTCTTGCCCATTCCCGGTCTGAAAAGCACTCATAAACAATCCATAGCTCAATTGTCTCAAAGCTTAAAAATCCTTCTTTAACCTGCCTCCTCCCCTTCATCTACACTGATTGAAGTGGATTTAACAAGTGACATCAATAATGGATCATAGTGTTCCTAATGTTTTGTAAACTCAGTGAATGTGTACTGTTCAATCTGTATATTATTGGAGTTGTATGACCAATGTACTATTTTGATTTGCGTTCTATAAAAATACTTGATTGTGGAAATGTTTCGCTGAGCATTAATGTGTGTGTGCGCGTGTGTTTCCAATAATCTATATATGCATACACTATTGGGTACAGGAAGGCCTAGGAAGTAGGCACTGCATCCGTTGGGCTCCTGCATCTGGTAGTCAGGGCGAGGAAGAGCAGCTTTACCTGAGGTAGAAAGAATGTTAGAGACATTAGTTCCCTTCAACTCAAGAAATGCCATGAGGAATATTTTAATTCCACTTTTATGTTTTTAAAATCCAATGAGGAAAATAGGAACTGGAATTTCTGTTTACTTCATAAATTGACTGAATTGACTTGAACTGGAACGGAACCCAACCTTGATCGCCATCCACACTTGATTGACCAACCCAGCAAAGGGAGCCCACTGGGCACAGATGTCAATTCAAAGTCTAATCCACATTGGTTCAACGTAATTTAAGTTACATGATGTGGAAACAACGTTGATTCAACCAGTGTGTGCCCAATGGGAGGTTGGATGGCCGTAACTTATATGTCAGACAACAGACGTTGTTGGGGAAGATTATCAGTTCATAAATGGTGGTAACCAAAACAGGGTCCATGGTCAATACAGGTAAAGTCCATGGACATATGATATCAATGGTGAAGACTACAGCCTAGCTGTGAATCGCTGAGTATTTCACACTTTACCTCATGACACCTCTGCCAGCTCTGCCAGCTATCTCTCCTTGCTCATAGTCCACTGACTAAGGTGCATTATCAGATGTGAGGTGATAAAGGTTATTAGTAATGTCAAATTAATTCCAGGTATAAGCTCTCCCTAATCAGTTATACAGTGTTCTTGCATTTAAGAGTTTGAATGGCTTTAACATGAGGCTGTGTTAAGACTTCAGAAAATCTTAATGTCCAGGTTTATCTTCATTGTGTACCATCTCCCTAATCTATAATGGATCTCTACCTGCCGGATAATCATTACACAATTTGAATTTAGGATCACATGGAAGCGTTCTGTACAAAACAGAATATCTCGGCTAACTAATCACAAGCCTGGTCTAGATCTAGATGGGCTTGTTTAGCTAACTCCTCTGACTATCGTTGGCATGCCACGCATATGATACATGTATGATAGGCTAGCCAGAGGAGTTGATCATGTTCTTACCATATCGACAGCGGTACTGGCACACTCCATCGCGTCCGCCCATAAGCTCCAGCATGGAGTCAAAGTATCCATTGACGGCTTCAAAGCCTCCTCTAACAGAGTTCAGTCCCCACTCGTCCTCATCCTCTGCCTGGGAGGGGTCGACAGGGGCCTGGCTTGGGTCCACTGGTGCAAGTTCCTCAGCGTCCTGGGAGAGGGTCCCCTGGATGGAGAGGCCCAAAACCAGAAGGAGAGCAAGGGAGGCCCAGTGTGTCATATTGAGGTTCAGAGAAGCAAAGGGACAGCTAGGGACACAGCGTTGATGATCCACAGAGTTCAGCTGGATGAATGAGAGAAGCACAAACACAGAGAGAGGGAACAAGACAACTCTGTCGCGTCAACCGGCACCCAGACCTGGACTTTGAGCTAGACACCGGGACAGCCTCCACTGTGGAGGAACGAAGGTCAGCTCCTATCTAGATTGTATTTATGTTTTAAAGGTGCCCAAGGTGTGCTATATTTATCTGTTAGTAATGCTAATGTGCTTCATTGTAATCATATTGGTCTCAGTGTTTTGACTATGACAATAGACTGGTGATTATGGCATGAAACAGTCAACTAACTAATTGTACTTCACACAAATGATGGTTAGAAAAAGAATCAATGCACTGCATTACTAGACATGACTTATTCAACAAATTCAAAGATAACATAGGCAAAGCTTGGCCCAGACACTTAATGGTGTCATGAATACGACTGATAATTATCTTTCAACATGTTCTAGTGTGCTGAAGAACGTGCACTTCGATCAGTACCACTCCCGAAGGAACGCAGTTGGCAGTGGCACGTAGGCGGCGACGTAGTGCACACGTGCTCGGAAGTAAGCAAGGAAAACGTCATGTCTTTCTCTGGTGATTTTTTTGTTGTGTGTTACTCATGTTTTTTTTATTAACAACAAATCAATACAGAAAGTACATAAGGTTCTCTGGTGAGTTGTTTGTTTGGTGATAGCACTGGCTTCGTAATCGAAATTATATTTTGGGAGTACTTGTCATGGAAACATATTTGTGCTGTTCGCTCATCTAACATGACGAACCGCTTGCAAGTGAAGTGCGCGAGCGTCAAGATAGAGTGGTGCAGGTGCACGAGCCAACACGCACATGCAACGTTGTCTGCAGTGAGCATTGGCTAGCTACTGTTTTAAGCCGTTAGCAAGCTACCTGGCTAGCTACTGCAGTATATAACTATGACCTAGAAACATTTTGTAGTGGTCATGAATGAATAATCACTCATTTCTATTTTGAGGAGACGAGTAGGCCTACCCGACACAACAGTGTACGTCAGCAACATGGCATTCAGAATACTTTTTTCAAGTCTTCCAAACAAAGAATTTGACACGGCGCCTTGTGAGCCGAGAGATAGGTAAGTTACTATAATACAAGTAGTAAATATTTCTACTGTCTCTCTTATACTATGCTGGATTAATGTAACTAGCTAACTAACTTAGTCAAGTGTTTCAGCTTTGAATTGGAGTACATAGCCAACTGTGAGAATTGATTGTATCCAATTTCTCAGATTTCAAAGGGATGAAAGGCAACTGGAACCAGTTAAACTGGAGGAGAACGAAAGGGATGCCCAGTCCAGAAAGTGGCCATTGCAAAGGGGTCAACAGAGTGGCCCCAGGAAGAGGAAAAAGGGGACCAACAGGTGAACTTGTCATGTACTAAACAGATGCTGAATAGGACAATTCAGAATGGAGAAGTTATTTTGCTAAACATTGACATAAGCCTAACTAACATGGGCCTATCTTGCGTTTGTGCAGTGCTTTATACTAATAGGCGAATTGCACACCACATACCTGTAGATCAGGCCTCTCCAACCCTGTTCCTGGAGCGATACTCTCCTGTAGGTTTTCGCTCCTATCCCAGTTGTAACTAACCTGATTCAGTTTATCAACCAGCTAATTATTAGATTGAGCTGCGCCAGATTACGGTTGGGGTGACAACCTACAGAACGGTAGCTCTCCAGGAACGTGGTTGGCGAGCCCTACTGTAGATTAAAAAGTTGGTATAGAAATAGGCCACAAATCATTACCATTTGGTATTGCCCCTTTCCTTTTGATTTTATGTTATAACGTTACACTTTTTGTGTTTTTCTGCAGGAGCAGGCCAAGAAAAGTAAGCTTCATAAATGCCCATCACAATCTTATAAAGACTTTGACTCTGTGGCCCGAGACTACAACATGGTGAAGTGTGATTTCGAGCAACCAGGCTTTGACTTCAGTAGAGACCTGGACTTCTACAGTGATAGCAAGGAGGGTGCATGCCCAGGTCATGCTACAGAGAAGGGTGGGTTTTTATGGATTAACCCTTTTACTATTAACAATGCATTCAGACTTTAAAAGGAGTGTAGGATTTTAATTTCATTTAACTTGTTCCACAGATCCTGATCAGAACAAGGATGTTCAAGGTGTAAACGAGAAGAAAGGACGGGAGCCTCAGCAGCAGAGACTTGACAACCAGGGCAGAGGGGGAAACTGCCAGGAGGGGTGGGGATTTTACCGGACTGGGTGGACACGGAACTAACCAGCCCAGAGACTTCTCCAACAGGGGTGGAGGTGGTTCCAACAGGGGTGGAGAGTGGAGCAATAGAGGCCGGGGCTGTGACAAGAGGGGCGGTTTTCTCAGAAGAGGTGATTGGTCAAAGCGAGGCACTGACCGGTCACGTAGAGGTGGACGACAGTTCCCAAATGATGTACGTTTAACACTGGTAATTCAAAATGAAATCATGCGTACTTCCTTGTCAATATCCATAGAAATGTCATTTGTAGCTTTACGATGTGCTCGGTTACAGCAAAGGTTCCCAAGTCAGTGATTTCAGTCTAATATACATTTTCACAGCTGATTCCAACCTCTTCCAGGAAACTTTGACTGGAAAGGGGAAGAAGAACATGACAAAGGAATTCAAAGACCAGAATGGTTTGGAGATTGACGGAAGGTTAATCTGTCGAAATTTCCTCAGGGGAAAGTACATCAAGGCAGGTTTCTGTATTTTATGATTAGAAATTGTAACAATATTAATGGGCACTTGTCATTGAACCTAAACCCAATATATTGAAATGATAGTCAGGTATGTTTATGTTGACTTTTACAGTAAATACTGTCAGTGGCCTGACCCATTTGTATAGAGACCCCAACAACTTATTTTGTTTTGCAAGGTGATGACTGCCAGTTAGAACATGCTCTGGAAGTCAACTACTCGATCAACGAAGTGTGTAAATTCTACGTCCAGGAATCCTGTTAGAAAGGAGAGAGCTGCATATACATGCACAATATCCTTTTCTCAGCTTATTCTAAATGTCCCTTATGTAGTGGTTGCCACTGGGTGGGTGAGGGGGGGAAATGACTGTACTCTGTTTTTAGTACTGTTTCCTTGTGTATCTGTCCTTCTACCTCTTGTTTGTGAAAAACTTCAAATTTGATCACAAAATAATAACTTAACAACAAAATGGCTGCCGTAGGGGTAGATGCAGATGTTTTTTCTTTATTTCCTTGACCAAGTACCCACAGAGTTTCCCCTGCAAGTTCTTCCATCCTCCATCCAAGGAGGAGCCAGTGGTCACAAAGGAGTCGGCGACAGCTGAGGAGACAAAGCCTGTCATTGACATATTCTTGAATCCCCTAAGGTTAAGAATGCAAGTGCACACGTTTCTTTTACTGTCCTTGTGGGGACCGAAAATGTATTTTCATTCATTTTCCCTAGCCCTTAATCCTAATTGTAACCCTAAACCCTAAGCTTATAATAGCTTAAGTCCTCATCGGAACCTGAGAAATGTCCTCACGCTGGAGTATTTTCCTTGTTTTACTAGCCCACACCACAGTAATGTATTAGAATAGTAAGCCCCCCGCACCACAGTGGTGTATTAGAATAGTAATCCCCCCACACGACAGTGGTGTATTAGAATAGTAAGCCCCCCTGCACCACAGTGGTGTATTGGAATAGTAAGCTCCCCCGCACCACAGTGGTGTATTGGAATAGTAAGCCCCCCCGCACCACATTGGTGTATTAGAATAGTAAGCCCCCCCGCACCACAGTGGTGTATTAGAATAGTAAGCCCCCCCGCACCACATTGGTGTATTAGAATAGTAAGCCCCCCCGCACCACAGTGGTGTATTAGAATAGTAAGCCCCCCGCACCACAGTGGTGTATTAGAATAGTAAGCCCCCCGCACCACAGTGGTGTATTAGAATAGTAAGCCCCCCGCACCATTGGTGTATTAGAATAGTAAGCCCCCCCGCACCACAGTGGTGTATTAGAATAGTAAGCCCCCCCGCACCACAGTGGTGTATTGGAATAGTAAGCCCCCCCGCACCACAGTGGTATATTAGAATAGTAAGCCCCCCGCACCACAGTGGTGTATTAGAATAGTAAGCCCCCCCGCACCACAGTGGTGTATTAGAATAGTAAGCCCCCCGCACCACAGTGGTGTATTAGAATAGTAAGCCCCCCGCACCACAGTGGTGTATTAGAATAGTAAGCCCCCCCGCACCACATTGGTGTATTAGAATAGTAAGCCCCCCCGCACCACAGTGGTGTATTAGAATAGTAAGCCCCCCGCACCACATTGGTGTATTAGAATAGTAAGCCCCCCGCACCACAGTGGTATATTAGAATAGTAAGCCCCCCCGCACCACATTGGTGTATTAGAATAGTAAGCCCCCCCGCACCACATTGGTGTATTAGAATAGTAAGCCCCCCGCCCCACAGTGGTATATTAGAATAGTAAGCCCCCCCGCACCACAGTGGTGTATTAGAATAGTAAGCCCCCCCGCACCACAGTGGTGTATTAGAATAGTAAGCCCCCCCGCACCACAGTGGTATATTAGAATAGTAAGCCCCCCGCACCACAGTGGTGTATTAGAATAGTAAGCCCCCCCGCACCACAGTGGTGTATTAGGATAGTAAGCCCCCCGCACCACAGTGGTGTATTAGAATAGTAAGCCCCCCCGCACCACAGTGGTGTATTAGAATAGTAAGCCCCCCCGCACCACAGTGGTGTATTAGAATAGTAAGCTCCCCCTGCACCACAGTGGTATATTAGAATAGTAAGCCCCCCCGCACCACAGTGGTATATTAGAATAGTAAGCCCCCCGCACCACAGTGGTGTATTAGAATAGTAAGCCCCCCCGCACCACAGTGGTGTATTAGAATAGTAAGCCCCCCGCACCACAGTGGTGTATTAGAATAGTAAGCCCCCCCGCACCACAGTGGTGTATTAGAATAGTAAGCCCCCCCGCACCACAGTGGTGTATTAGAATAGTAAGCCCCCCGCACCACAGTGGTGTATTAGAATAGTAAGCCCCCCGCACCACAGTGGTATATTAGAATAGTAAGCCCCCCCCGCACCACAGTGGTGTATTAGAATAGTAAGCCCCCCCGCACCACATTGGTGTATTAGAATAGTAAGCCCCCCCGCACCACAGTGGTATATTAGAATAGTAAGCCCCCCCGCACCACAGTGGTGTATTAGAATAGTAAGCCCCCCCGCACCACAGTGGTATATTAGAATAGTAAGCCCCCCCGCACCACAGTGGTGTATTAGAATAGTAAGCCCCCCCGCACCACAGTGGTGTATTAGAATAGTAAGCCCCCCCGCACCACAGTGGTGTATTAGAATAGTAAGCCCCCCGCACCACAGTGGTGTATTAGAATAGAAAGGCCCCCGCACCACATTGGTATGTTAGCATGGTAGTGTATGTATGTGGTTGAGCTTTACATTTTACACTTGATAGTAAATCAACGTTATTCATTAGTGTTTTATTGATTGGCTACATTTGTCTGGATTTCAGGCCAAACTTTTACAACAGCTCATGCCCCTCTGAGCCACATGCTGAGGAAAGTACCCCCGTGTGTCAGAATGAAGTGTCAGCTGTGGTCGTGGAGAAGGAAATTGCCCCTCCTACAGAGTCCGTTCAGTCTCCTGATCCTCCCCCAAACTCTGGCTTTAAGGAACCGGTTTCTTATTCAGTTGAGGCTGTGCTTGGGTCCCATAGGCCCCTGGAAAAACCCTTCCGCAGCTTCTTGGCAGCCTCTATCAGCCAGACCTCACAGACCCAACCAGATCCCCCCACAACTACATTAGTTCCTCCAGACTCTATCCACCCTCGTGATCCACCCCTAAACTCTACATGCGGCAAGAGAAATGTTCCTTATTCAGTCGAAGCTGTGCTTTGGATTCCAGAAGCCTGTAGAAAAACCCTTCACAATCCCCACACAGATCCAATCAGATCCCCCCCAGCACTACATTCGTTTCTCCAGACCCCGTTAGTTCGTCTAATCCTCGTCTGAATAAGAGGAAGGCTTCTTATTCAGTTGAGGCTTTCTCTACGGCCCAGAAGCCAGTGAAAAAACCCTTTTGCAGTCTCTTTGCAGGGACGATCAGCCAGACCTCCACTACACCTCTCATACAGAACTCTGCCCATCAACACCCCAGGATGTAAGGGACTAGCTTCTTATTCAGTTAAGGCTGTTCTAAAGTCCCACAAGCCTGTGGATAACCCCGTCCGCAGCCTTGTTGCAGGCCCCATCACCCAGTTCTCTCGCCACCCTGATATACAGACACAACTAGATCGTCCTAGCACTACATTAAATCCTCCAGACTCCACTCGGCCCCCTGATCATCCTTCAGTCTATAAGAGGCCGGCTTATTATTCAGCTAAAGCTGTGCTTGGATCTCCTAAACCTTTGAAGCCATTCTTCAGCAGCCTCTTTGCAGGCCCCATCAGCCAGACATCTCCCCAACATCCCACACAGACCCAACCAGATTCCCCTAGCACTACATTTGGTCCTTCAGATTTTGCTCCTCCTGCAGGCTGTAAAAGGCCGGCTTCGTATTATGTTACAGCTGTGCTTGAGCCCTATAAGCCTGTGGAAAACCCCTTCTGCAGCCTTTTTGCAGGAACCATCAGCCAGACCACTCTCGAACCTCCCTCACACTCCCTAAACTCCCCAGGTTGTAAGGCACCAGCTTCTAAAAAGCCCATGAAAAACCCCTTCCTTAGCCTCTTTGCAGGCCCCATCAGCCAGACAACCCTCCCTGACCCTCCCAGACAGATGCAACCAAATCCCCCCAGAACTGCATTTGGTCCTCCAGACCCCATTCGGTCTTCTGAGCCTCTTCCAGTCTGCAAGAGACGGACATCCTCAGTTGAGGCTGTCAGTGAGTTCCAGAAGTCCATGGAAAAACCATTCCGTAGCCTCTTTGCCGGCCCCCTCACACAGACCTCCACTCCCGGCCATCCAACACAGACCCAACCAGATCACCCTAGAAATTTCACTGGTTGTAACAGACCAGCTTCTGATTCAGTTGAGGCTATGCTTGAGACTCAGAAGCCAGTGGGGAAAACCCTTTCGCAGCCTCTTTGAAGGCCCCATCAGCCAGACAACCCTCCCTGACCCTCCAACACAGACCCGGCCTTGTCCCCCAATAGTCGTGCATAAACCGGAGGTGCCAGACCCAACACCGCTCACCGGTAAGGGCCTGCTTTACTTAATACAATACTTTAAATGTCCCTTTGCGGGAAATGCAACTATATTACTGACATTTCATCACCACTTCTTGTCCTCCAGAGCCATCCACAACCCATTGTGTTCTGAGGACCCTCTTCCTACGCCTGAGCCCATGCCGCCATGAGGGGGAGGAGGCGATCAGTAACAGCTGCAAAGATCCAGGTACAGTCAGACGCATCATGCTACAAGTAGTGCATTTGTCAATTTGTAATAACAATTTTTTTTAGGCCAGTTGAGAACAAGTTCTCATTTACAACTGCGACCTGGCCAAGATAAAACAAAGAAGTGCGACACAAACAACAACAGAGTTACACATGGGATAAACAAACGTACAGTCAATAACACAATAGAAAACTACATGCAGTGTGTGCAAATGAGGTAAGATTAGGGAGGTAAGGCAATAAATAGGCCGAAGTGGCGAAGTAATTACAATTCAGCAATTAAACACTGGAGTGATAGATGTGCAGAAGATGAATGTGCAAGCAGAGATACTGGGGTGCAAAGGAGCAAGACAAATAACAATATGGGGATGAGGTAGTTGAATGGGCTATGTACAGGTGCAATGATCTGTAAGCTGCTCTGACAGCTGATGCTTAAAGTTAGTGAAGGAGATATCGGTCTCCAGCTTCAGTGATTTTTGCAATTCGTTCCAGTCATTGGCAGCAGAGAACTGGAAGGAAATGCGGCCAAAAGAGGAGTTGGCTTTGGGGGTGACCAGTGAAATATACCTGCTGGAGCGCGAGCTACGGGTAGGTGCTGCTATGGTGACCAGTGAGCTGAGAAAAGGCGGGGCTTTACCTAGCAAAGACTTATAGATGACCTGGAGCCAGTGGGTTTGGCGACCGAATATGAAGCAAGGGCCAGCCAATGAGAGCATACAGGTCGCAGTGGTGGGTAGTATATGGGGCTTTGGTGACAAAACGGATGGCACTGTGATAGACTGCATCCATTTTGCCGAGTAGAGTGTTGGAGGCTATTTTGTAAATGACATCGCCGAAGTCAAGGATCGGTAGGGGTATGTTTGGCAGCATGAGTGAAGGATGCTTTGTTGCGAAATAGGAAGCCGATTCTAGATTTAATTTTGGATTGGAGATGCTTAATGTGAGTCTGGAAGGAGAGTTTACAGTCTAACTAGACACCTAGTTATTTGTAGTTGTCCACATATTCTAAGTCAGAACCGTCCAGAGTAGTGATGCTAGACGGGCGGGCAGATGCGAGCAGCGATCGGTTGAAGAGCATGCATTTAGTTTTACTTACATTTAAGAGCAGTTGGCGGCCACGGAAGGAGAGTTTTATGGCATTGAAGCTCGTCTGGAGGTTAGTTAACACAGTGTCCAAAAAAGGGACAGAAATGTACAGAATGGTGTCGTCTGCGTAGAGGTGGATCAAAGAATCACCAGCAGCAAGAGCGACATCATTGATGTATACAGAGAAGAGAGTCGGCCTGAGAATTGAACCCTGTGGCACCCCATAGACTGCCAGAGGTCCGGTCAACAGGCCCTCCGATTTGACACACTGAACTCTATCAGAGAAGTAGTTGGTGAACCAGGCGAGGCAGTCATTTGAGAAACCAAGGCTGTTGAGTCTGCCGATAAGAATGTTGTGATTGACAGAGTTGAAAGCCTTGGCCAGGTTGATGAATACGGCTGCACAGTATTGTCTTTTATCGATGGCAGTTATGATATCGTTTAGGACCTTGAGCGTGGCTGAGGTGCACCCATGACCAGCTCAAACCAGATTGCATAGCGGTAAGGTACGGTGGGATTCGAAAACGTCGGTGATCTGTTTAACTTGGCTTTCGAAGACATTAGAAAGGTAGGATAGATATAGGTCTGTAACAGTTTGGATCTAGAGTGTCTCCCCCTTTGAAGAGGGGGATGACCGCGGCAGCTTTCCAATCTTTGGGGATCTCAGACGATACGAGAGGTTGTACAGGCTAGTAATAGGGGTAGCAACAATTGCGGTGGATAATTTTAGAAAGAGAGGGTCCAGATTGTCTAGCCCAGCTGATTTGTTGGTGTCCAGATTTTGCAGCTCTCAGAAATCTGGATTTGGGTGACGGAGAAATGGGTGAGGCTCGGGCAAGTTGCTGTGGGGGGTGCAGAACTGTTGACTGGGGTAGGGGTAGCCAAGTAGAAAGCATGGCCAGCCGTAGAAAAATGCTTATTTAAATTCTCAATTATCGTGGATTTATCGGTGGTGACAGTGTTTCCTAGCCTCAGTGCAGTGGCCAGCTGGGAGGAGGTGCTCTTATTAGCCATGGACTTTACAGTGTCCTAGAACTTTTGGGAGTTTGTGCTACAGGAAGCAAATTTCTGTTTGAAAAAGCTAGCCTTTGAATTCCTAACTACCTGTGTATATTGGTTCTTAACTTCCCTGAAAAGTTCATGGGGGCTATTCGATGCTAATGCAGTACGCCACAGGATGTTTTTGTGCTGGTTAAGGGCAGTCAGGTCTGGAGTGAACCAAGGGCTATATCTGTTCCTGGTTCTACATTTTTTTTGAATGGGGCATGCTTATTTAAGATGGTGAGGAAAGCACTTTTAAAGAATAACCAGGCATCCTCTACTGACGGAATGAGGTCAATATCCTTCCAGGATACCCGGGCCATGTCGATTAGAAAGGCCTGTTCGCTGAAGTGTTTTAGTGAGTGTTTGACAGTGATGAGGGGTGGTTGTTTGACTGCAGATCCATTACGGACGCAGGCAATGAGGCAGTGATCGCTGAGATCCTGGTTGAAGACAGCAGAGGTGTATTTAGAGGGCAGGTAGGTGAGGATGATATCTGAGGGTGCCCGTGTATACGGATTTGGGGTTGTACCTGGTAGCTTCATTGATCATTTGTGTGAGATTGAGGGCATCAAGCTTAGATTGTAGGATGGCCAGGGTGTTAAGCATGTCCCACCTAACAGTACGAACTCTGAAGATAGATGGGGGGAAATCAATTCACATATGGTGTCCAGGGCACACTGCTCCGTGTAAGCAGTAAAATGGGTATTGTAGCCCAAGAAGTGGCCGATGGACCTCTTCAACTAGCCTGGAGATGGGCCTAGCACGAGGCTTGCTCCAGGCTAACTGGTGCTTGCTTCGGGACAGAGACGTTAGCCAGGAGTAGCCACTCTGATAGCAGCTAGCTAGCTGAGATGATCCAGTGTAACGGTTCAGAGCTTGCGGTAGGAATCCGGAGATGTGGTAGAGAAAAAGCAGTCCGATATGCTCTGGGTTGAATCGCGCTGTGCAGACTGGCAGGAGTTGACCGGGCTGAGGTTAGCTGATGACCGCTAGCAGTGGCTAACTGACTACTAGCTAGTAACTAGTTAGCTAGCTAGCTTCTGTTGGGGGTTCTAAAGTATAGAAAATAGCAGATCCATATCACATTGGGTGAGGTGGGTTGCAGGAGAGTATGTTGAAATTGAGGTAAAAAATATTTAAAATATATACAAAAATAAAATATAAATATATACATGGTACAAGACATCTGACTGCTACCCCATCTTGGATGAGACGTGATGTTTTTTATGCTTATTTTCTCTTACCTACTTCTGGCTAAACTATGTAGAATTTTTGGGCTCTTAGTGTGTATCAAAATATATTCAGGATTGTGTACGTTACCGTTGGAAGTGTGTCAGACCTGTTGTGACCCCTTTCAGGAGGCGATGGCCTGTGTTCCAGTGAAGACCAAATCACCAGAGGATCTACTTCCACAGGACAGCAGCGGCAGAGCCCGGAGGAGCCGGAGAGTGAGCGAGAGGAGCCGGAGAGTGAGCGAGAGGAGCCGGATGAGCTGTTGGTGGTTCCATTAGAACCGTTAGTGCCTTACGTGCCACTCGGTGACTCTCGCCACCATCGCCAGGCTGATATCACCCTGCCACGGTCAACCTTTGCCCGGGACGTGGTGTGGTCCTTTGAAGACCTTGCCCCTCTTCCTCCCCCCTCACTCAAATCACCAGCCGTCTGTCCCTCTGGCCTCCCCCTTTACTGAGAGAACATCAGGTCCTGCTGTTGGACTGTCCAGCCCTGCAGGACTCAGCCCACAGCCTTCCCCACAGGACTCCAACTCTCAGGAGGCTGCAGGAGAGCATCTCATTCCCTCCAGGAATTCAGGTAGGAGACAGGTCCAGGTGGATACCCCCGGCGTTCACAACCTTCCAATCCAAGTGATGGTACGGATCACTCGACGTAACACTGATGTACAACCAAAGCGACTGTCTAGACAAATGAGGGGCAAAAGTGACAACGTGGGTGACAAAAAAACACTGAAAGACCTTTTTAAGACTTTTGACCCCACATCATCTCCCTTCGGACAGTAACTGCATTTGGACTATGGCTCATATTGTATGCACTGTCGGTCAATGGACTACATACCTAGACTTACACAAACACTTGGCCTTCATATGAATGCTTTTGCTCTAGTGTATTTTCCTGTTAACAGATCAGAACAGCAATTCATTGCAAAAATGATTGTGAAAAATGCAGGAAACCAATTACACGCGCGCGCACACAACCCTCAACTCCATTTGATAAAACGTGTTACTCCCATTGATATCATTACTTAGCAACAGCTAATGTTACTGATGAATTGTCAGCCTAGTCTGTCTTGGTGAGAATTGTTTAGGGATTTTCTTAGATGAGGCATGTTGATGTTTTTTTACAGAATAAATAATCAATCATGTACATTTCAAGGTTAAAAAAACGAATGGCATTTAATTTTTATTAAAGCAACATATTGGACGTTGCCCTCTTCCTCCACTGCTGCCGACTACATTTCCTCTTATTTGATGAGTGAACAATGGAATGTTATTACACTCAACTGATTCTTATTCTCATGTGGAAAATGTCATTATTTAAACTAATGCTGCACCAGTTCTGCTCTGCATGTAGTGCTTCTCTTATAGTAAGGTGCTGCGAAAAAGTACTTTATGCCTTATGTCCACCAGATGCATCAAACTCTTTGCATTCAGGCGGAAGTCATTAATTGTCAAAGAAGCAGTCCAGCAACGCTATGTTGGGGGAGCCGCACTAGGCTGCGGTGTGTTCTGTGTACCGCATGCGGTCAATATTTAACTCCTGTGTTGGTTTACCGGTACAAACGGAAGTACACACAGACTCCAAATAGCTAGTTGAAAAGCAAAGCACGTGTATGGAACAGAAAATGTGGGATAGACATCTGCTAAAATAAAACTCCTATGCATCTGGTGGGCATTAGGCTTCTAAGGCTGAACCAGCAGAGTTGCTGTATTGTATGCACTTTAGAATGTTTAATTACAGTGCTTAAAAGTATTTGGCCCCCATCACTTTTTCACATTTTAAGTCTCACAACCTTGGATTTTGATGCATTAGTTTGGGAACTTTTATTTGTGAGTCACGTTATTCAGAGCCCCCCCCCCCCCCCCCCACACAAAAGAAAATGGTAAACAATAAAATGTTCATTTTTATGTATTCATCCCCCTAAGTCAATACTTGGTTGAACCACCTCTGGCAGCTATTACAGCCAGTAGTCTTTTCAACTCTAACTTTGCACACTGTAATAAAGCAGTATTTTCCCATTCCTCCTTGCAAAATGCCTCAAGCTGTGTCAAGTTGTGGAACGGTGGACTGCAATTTTGAGGTCTTTCCACAGATTTTTGATGAGATTAAGGGACTGGGCTGCTCAAGGTCATCTATTTTCTTCATTTTAAACTACTCCAGTGTTTCTCTGGCAGTGGGCTTTGGATCATTGTCCTGTTGAAAAACAAACTTCCACAGTTATCGTTTTTTGGAAGAGAGGAGCAAGTTTTTAACCAGCATTTCTATGTATTTTTGCACCATTCATACTCCCATCAATCCAGACAATATAGCCAGTCCCTGTTGCTGAAAAGCCACACATCCCACTTAGCGTTCAGGCCAAAATGTTCCACTTTAGTCTCATCAGATCACCAGACATTCTGCCACAACTGCAGCATCTTCTAGGGGATGTTTTGCGAACTCTTTGCAGACAAGGATTTTCTCCAGCCAGGGCTTCTTCCTTGCCACTCAACCATAAAGATCCTTTTTGTGGAATGCCTTGGAGATTGTTGATACATCATCATCCATTGCAGCCACTGACTAATTTCACAGTCCTCACAGTTTGCAGCCACTGACTAATGTCACAGTCCTCACAGTAGCTTCCCTAAGTGCCTTTCCTGTCCGGCAGCTAAGTTTGGAGTGGGGGCCTGATCTAGGGAGTGTCGTGGTAGTTTATTTTTTCCACTCGGACTGCACTGAGCTCAGAGGGACTTTCAGTGACGTTGAAATGGTTGTGTACCCTTCCCCAGATTTGTGCTTCTCTATAATCACATCTCTGACTTGCTCTTTCTTTTGAAAGTCTCTATCATACTGTGGGACCATACAGAGAGAGCAGTATTTATCCTTACAGATTAATTTAAGGCAGGTGATCTATACATTTCTTACACAGGTGGAGTCCAACACGTTGTGACTTGTTGAGGAAATGTATTGCACCAGAGCAAATTTAGGCTTTCAATTACAAAGGGTATAAATACATTTTTTAATCTGATTTCCACCATCTCACACATTGCACCTGGGCTGCCACCATGTAGACATTACAAAAGGCACAACTACAAAGTATTGATCATTTTGATAATCTCAAAGCACAAGTAATAAATCCAGCACAATTTATTTATTTTATTTGTACCTTTATTTAACTAGGCAAGTCATTTAAACATTGTTATTTACAATGACTGAAAAGAGAACCAAAAAGATGGCCTCCACCCCCACCCAGCCAACATGTTGTGCAATAATTTGGGAGCCTGGCGCACGGTGGCTGGACTGTTGTCATACAGCTCCATGATTAGGGTAGGACTATTGTTCAAAACTTATTGTACTTTTTTTTTTACACCTTCCAAAATTTGGATTGAATTTGACAACTTTCAGGATGAATCAAACCACAATTTGTTTTATTCATCAATATATATTGTGCCTAAAGGTTCTTAAGCAGTTTTTTTCTGATTCATATTTTCTAACCCAAAAATGTCCCTAAATATACCAGTTGGTGCTGAAACAGATGAATATGCATATTTAGATGGCTATTTTTCATTGATCCATATATTCTGAACACGTTCTCTATGTATTCTAGTCTGTCGACAAATTATAATTAAAGCTATACTGTATTTAAAGGGATGGCTTAAGATAAATGTATTGAATTACAATTCCACAAGGAAATCTGTTGGCCAGCAAGTGGGAAGGTTTTCAGCTGTTTAATTAAATTAAGTGTGCCCAAGGAAACCAGGCCTGCAATGCCCTTTGCACACCTGCATTAGTTAAGCCTGTATACCAACTACTGAGATGTGCATAGAAAAGGCATACATTTCCTAAATCTGAGTCAGGCCCCTTAGAAAATGTATGCCTTTCTCAGTATAATGGTTTGATTAATACTGAAAGTTGCCATTAAGTACTTCAATCAATTAAATATTGGATATTTACATTAGATAAATGTACTGAAAAACCTATTGAATGAAAACTCCATGAGAAAATCTGTTGGCCAACAAGTGAGAGGGTTTTGAGTGGTTGAATTACATGTATTCAGTGTACATAAGGAAGCAACATAAGGTAAGTCTGAATACCAAGTACATTTCCTTTTTTAGCTTAGACTACTTTACTACTCCTTTAGCCTGCATCTGACTCTGACACATCCTGTTTCTCTTTTGGTCCCTCCCCTACCCCCTCATTGCTAGCGTGGAAGCCATTTCTTTACTGTCAATGTCAACAAGGAGAAGTTTTGCCTCCACTCTCGGGCTGTGGCTGCTTCTCCAAAGCATTAGCATAGACATTGTTAGCCTTAGCAGCGTCATCTTGCTTACTCTATTCCCCCTTCATTCTTGTCATTATCAAGGCTTTTTCTCTGGAAGCATCCCATCTGAGTAGAAAGGAAAGAAACTATGTTGAATAGTTCAACAATCAAAGTGTTGATCCTTTACAATGCAAAAGCAAAGGTTCCGTCGCATCATTGATACTCACCTTATACATGGCCATTGTGATGATGATCAGGAGAAAGAGTCCTACTCCAACTCCTGTACCTATTATCAGCGCTGTACGTGGAGGAATGATGATCTCAGCCTGAACATCAATCTGGAGGAATACATTTTGAGACCATGCGTGACAATAAAACAAGCATTTTAAAACAACTCTTATGCAGTAAATCAGTTTAATTCCACAAACGGAATTACCTGTGTTTGGTGGACGCTTGTAGAGTTATCCTAATGAGCACAGAAATATTACAAAATGTATGCTTTTGTGAATCTTTGCTCAATAAATATTTGTATCTTTGTTGAAGAAAAGTTTGACAGGAAACTTACCCCTGGGTCACTCGCTGTCTGGACATATCGTTTTTTGTCATAGCTGAGTTTGACAAAACTGATGAAGTTGACTGTTTCTCTATCCCCAGTGAATTTCTTTGGCAATGACAAGCTCTGTGGAGTGAGATATTGTTAGTCGAACAACATTAAATAAAATTGTGCCCCTTGCTTCAATTCTTAAAGCATTTTGTGGTAGTAGAAGTGTTTTGATTTCAGATTTAAATAGCAGAGAAGTTAGACAAAAACGTAGAGCTTCGTCTAACTTGTTGGGAAAGTGGTCAAAACGGCAGATGTTTCAAAGTTCAAACTAAAAGTAGTGGTAATTAGAACAGCTGTCTGATTTCAGATTTGAATAGCAGAGAAGTAGTAGACCCATATGTTATGTCTAAGTTGTGGTATAAAATGCTCGGAAAGTGGTCAAAATGTCAGTTTGTTAAAGTTGACAGAAAACGTTGTAGATGCAGTAACTAACAAAGCTGCATCATTTGAGAGGTAGATATCTGTTCTGATTTGAAAAGCAGATATGTAGACCAAGATGTCATACCCTGTAAATTTTGGGGAAAATAGCTGATTTGTCAGTTGCGCCAGGCAAGTGATACATTCCCACAACATACTTCCATGTTCCTGGTCTTTTGCAGGGGCTTCAAGTTTATATCATAAAATCAGATGCCTTTTATGACATTTTTGCGATGAAGACTATTGCGCTACGATTTTGCCCATTTGAAGACCAGTCAAAAAGCCTACAAAAGTTCATGCTTACTGCATGGCGTCTCTTGCATGGTGTATTCTGCAGTGGAAAGTTAATGGATGAAGTTGATGCAGTTATTAAGACATCTGTTGATTTGTATAATAGAATGTTGGAATTCATGGGAGTCTAACAATGGAACCTTTTAGAATGTTGAAGAAATCCCATGGAAGTGGATGGAGGACAAAAAGCTCAATAGTTTAAAAGTATAATTTTATATATATATATCAATGAGTCCACTCTGCACATTTTAAAGTTTGAATGGCGTTTCTAGCTTAAATGGTGTAGCGTGCTAAAGAATAATAAATGTGACAAAGATTTAAAAGTGGGATGTTTGCTGTCTCAAAGTCTTATTAATTATTAGCATGTTGTTACTCTGTACCATCTTTTGTTAAAGGTGTCTTAATACAGACCTTTGCATGTTGATCGAGGTCCTTGAAGGAAACATTTCCAGACAGCACAAATGTAACTGTCAAAAACTTCTCCAAAAGGAAACTGTCACACTCGATGGACTTGCAATATTTTTCTGGAGAGCAGTACTGTAAACACAGCCAGAAGCAACATGTGTGTTTCAGTAACATGATTTACTATACTGAGTTGTAACCTTATTTGATAGGTTACCAACAATGTCAAGAGTGAGTGGCATATTTGAATTCTCACCTCTGTTGTTGAATTGATAACATTTCCACATTGAGTGTAGTTCTTCAAAGAAAAGAAAGGAAACTTGTATTAGGCTGTTTCCTATTGACAGAAATTGTGCCAGTAAAATGTCAGGACTTTCGTAAGGAATGTGAACAGTTTACCTGTAAGACAGATATTTGGTAGTCCATTTCAAATCTGTGCTCAAGCTTAGTTGGGAAAGTGAAGGCGACTGTGACTGGTACAGACTTAAATCCCAAGTTCTGCACCTGTAAACAGTGGGACATTTAATCACTCAATGATACTAACAATAACATTTGTATAGAGATTTTATACAAAGGCATTTGTCACAGAATTTGTTACAAAACATAAACCCTAACTCCCAAATGAGCAAGGCTAGAGCGACAGAGACATTAAAATAGTTTTTGGAGTATAAAAAGATCTAGCACAGTCCCCCACATGTGAATCACACTTTCAAGATCAGTCACAGCAATGGCAGCTGATTGTTTACCTCATATACATTCACCAGTCTTTTAGGTGATGTGTCCTCCAGAGTAAAGTTCATGTAAGTGGTGGAGTCTTGGGGAAGGCTTCAACAACAACAAAAAGATACATAAGTCACCTTGATTTTATTCAATGAACTTGATGGAGTCATTCTCAAACAAAATGTTAAGTATAGGCTTGTAAAGACTTACGCTTTTGCTACCAGGTCAACTGCATATTGAACAGGGATGGTCCTGGTTAGGGAACTATTGGTTGAGTTTCCATTGTCGCTGTAAATAAAGCAAAGGCAAATGCATTTTTTGTGTACATAAATGGAATGCTATGAAGTCCTTCAGCTAATTGAGTAGAAAGTATTGGGGTTGTATACAACTAGTTTGGTTTAATCAATGTATGTACAATACTTTGACTGCACTGGGAAATGTGTGTTTACTGGAATGATTCTCTCACACAATTCACATTGTGGAAGCAGATTTTCTACCTCAGGCCGATGACGGTCATTTCCATTGTGTCGTTCCAGTTGTATCTATTCAAAATATGGAATTTACTGGTGAACACTGCCTGAAAAAAGAAATGGCATTGTTGACAAAGTCAGACTTGATTTGAAATGGGATCATAACTGTGGAAGTGGAAAAGAAGTGGAAGGTATGCCTTCAGAAAGTATTCAGACCTGTTGACTTATTCCACATTTTGTTACAGCCTGAATTCAAAATGGATTAAATAAAAAAATCTCACCCATCTACATACAATACCCCATAATGACATAGTAAAAACATGTTTTTAGATTTATTTTTGCAAATTTATTGAAAATGAAACAGAGAGCTCATTTACGTAAGTATTCACACCCTTGAGTCAATAGTTTGTAAAAGCACCTTTAGCAGCGACTACTTCCGTGAGTCTTTCTGGGTAAGTCTCTAAGAGCTTTCCACACCTGGATTGTGCAACATTTGCCCATTTATTAAAATAATTCTTCAAGCTCTGTCAAATTGATTGTTGATCATTAGTAGAAAACCACTTTCAGGTCTTGCCATAGATTTTCATGTAGATTTAAGTCAAAACAGTAACTCACTCAGGAATATTCACTGTCTTCTTGGTAAGCAACTCCAGTGTAGATATGGCCTTGTGTTTTAGGTTATTGTCCTGCTGACAGGTGAATTAATCTGTGTCTGGTGGAAAACAGACTGAACCATGTTTTCCTCTCGGACTTTTCCTGTGCTTAGCTCCATTCTGTTTATTTTTTATCCTGAAAAACTCCACACTTAACGATTACAAATATACCCATAACATGATGCAGTCACCACTATGCTTGAAAATATTGAGTGGTACTCAGTAATGTGTTGTATTGGATTTGCCCCCAAACATAACACTTTGTATTCAGGACAAAAAGTTAATTTCTTTGCCACAGTTTTGCAGTATTACTTTAGTGCCTTTATGCAAACGCACGAAAGTGTTTTTTGAATGAATGCTTATGAGCCTGCTGGTGCCTACCATCGCTCAGTCAGACTGCTCTATCAAATCATAGACTTAATTATAACATAACACAGAAATACGAGCCTTTGGTCATTAAAATGGTCAAATCCGGAAACTATAATTTCGAAAACAAAACGTTTATTCTTTCAGTGAAATACGGAACCGTTCCGTATTTTATCTAACGGATGGCATCCCTAAGTCTAAATATTGCTGTTACATTGTTCAACCTTCAATGTTATGTCATAATTATGTACAATTCTGGCAAATTAATTACGGCCTTTGTTAGGAATAAATGGACTTCAACCAGTTCGCAATGAGCCAGACGGCCCAAACTGCTGCATATACCCCAAACCAGAATGTATTTTAAGGAAGATTTGAACTTTTAAAGTATGTGACAAAATGCTTCATATGTTCTATAGCAATGTCGTGGCGAGTGTAGCGACCTATGCCATTGTGTGCTGGAAAGGGAACTTAGCTAAGGAGGACATAAACATGCTTGACAAAATCCTTAAGAAAGACAGTGCTACAATTGGCAGCAGGCTGGAATCAATGCAGGACATGTTCATAAAACTGCACATGACACACACCCACTCCACCAGGGCTCGAATGCAACACAGGAGCAGCTTCGGTAGCAGGTTAAGCCTGCCCAGATGTTCCACAGAGAGGTTTAGATGGTCATTTTTACTGACAGCCATGAAGCTTTTTAATGACTAATTGATTAACGGTCATGAGGTCTTCCAATTGGAAAATGTTGTTGCCTGTTTTTTCTCTCTCCCAATGTAGGATAAAAAAAACAGCACTTGAATCAGGTTATTATTTTAGGGATACTATGGTGTATGTGCCTTTTTGTCTTAATGTTTGGTTTTTATCATGTTGGTCATTGTTGTGTGTCCTGTCATTTTAAGTCATTGATGCATGCTGCGATCAAACAATTTCCCAAGTTGAGATGAATAAAGTAATGCTCTGCTCTCTACTCATCATTGCACACAGTGAGTCCATGCAATTTGGGACATAAGCACAATTTTATTTCTGAACTTATTTAAGCTTGCCATAACAAAAGGGTTAAACTGAGTCAAGACATTTCAGCTTTTCATTTTTAATTCATTTGTAAAAATGTCAAACATAATTCCACTGACATCATGGGGTATTGTGTGTATGCCAGTGATAAACCAAAAAAAACTATATTTAATCTATTTTAAATTCAGGCTGTAACAACAAAATGTGCAAAAAGTCAAGGGGTCTGAATACTTTCTGAAGGCACTGTATATAGTCAAATCAAAGCTGTCACTCAATAAGACATTGAGTTACTGCTTGTAGCTCTGAGTCTTTATCATTTAAGAACATTTTAAAGCTTTACCGTGTATTCACAGTTGAGCATTATTTACTGGTATATCTAAGTAATCACTCACGGTAGTTTTACTACGGTAGACAGGTATGCTGACACTGCATGTAGTCCTGTCCATTTCACCTTCCAGACCACCACAGCTGAACACCGTTCTCCTTGTGGACTATGGAATACAGACAATATGTCAAGTGTGTAAATAATTCCAAGTCCCTGACAGTCTAAAATAAACAAGCATGTTAAAAATGAACCACTTTACGGAACTAATAAATTCTAAACTTAAAGGTGCACTACGCATAAATCGCTATATGTACATTTTTGGGCGACCCGACCAAATTCACATACAAATGGGAGTTATAGATCTGTCATTCTCATTGAAAGCAAGTCTGAGAAGGGGTAGATCTGTTCTATGTCCGCTATTTCTGTTGGATTCAAGCTTCAAATATACTTCTTCATGTTACCATACGAGAACTTATTGATTACTCTACATGTAGCAGGGGTGTCAAAGTCAAATGGACGGAGGGCCAAATAAAAAATTTAGCTACAAGCCGAGGGCCGGACTGTTCGAATGTTCATTGAAAAATTTTTAAATGACGCATATAGTCTAGTGAACCTAATTGAACCTACTGAAAACCTAACAAATATATTCCAATATGATCAGATAAATAAAGCAATATTTTCTTATGGCTCTGTCAGTAATCTTTAATTTTCAACAGACACAAAAGACAAATTTCCTTTATATAAAAATCCCCATAACATGAACATTAAATGAAAGAAACCGGTATTCAAGGCACCATCAGTAGCCTATATTTTCTATTTTAGCAAAAGTGGGCTAAATTTACTTCAAAGAAAAAAACAATAATAGCAATTTTCTATCATCCACTCAACTGAAATATTTTTAAAATATAATTGGATTGAAATACAATAAAATAAAGTGCAAAAATCTATTAATCAAAAACAACACTTTGTTTAAGGAGAAGTAACATGCAGTGAAAACAAATATTAAACTTTAACTTTTAAACTTGAACTGAGTAAAAACTCTAAATATGTGATTGCACAGTAATGTTCACTTGTTTGAGGTTGAGGGTGATACTTGGTGGTGTCCCATCTTTTCCACAAGTTCATCAATGTTCGGGGTAAGGCTCTGAGCTGAGGAAATCCTCAGAATTGAGTGGAGGTGTTCAGCAGTAAGTCGACTTCTGTGTGATGTTTTGTTCAGGTTCATCAAAGAAAACAGTTGTTCACACAGGTATGTGCTGCCAAACATAGACAACGTTTGAGCAGCCTGGATGCGCAGCTGGGGCATTGTGTCGGGGAGGAAACGGGCGAACTCCGCAGCACCCACTGCCGCATATTTTGCCCTCAGTGCATCATTGCATTGGAGGTCAATCAACTCCATTTGGAGGTTTGGTGGTGAGCTTTCCACGTCAACAGCAAATGGGTTACCGAGCAGTTCCAACCTGCTTTTTTGTGCTTCAAAGTCAGCAAATCGGCGTCGAAAGTCAGCGGCAAGCATACCTATTTTATCAGCCAACTGTGCGCTCGGGAACGCACTGGTAGAGAGCTTCTCTTTCATGGTCTGGCAGCTGGGAAAGTGGCTCAAATTTTCTTTCCGCATCTGCGTCTCCCACAGAGTCAGTTTGGTTTTAAATGCCTTCACTGTACTGTACATATCAGAGATGACATGATCCCGACCCTGCAGCTGCAAGTTCATTGCATTCAGATGACTCGTAATGTCACACAGAAAAGCCATTTCACACAGAAACATTTCGTCTCGGAGTTGTGTTGTGTCTTTCCCTTTGCTGTCCAAGAACAGACAAATCTCCTCACGAAGCTCGAAACATCTTTGAAGCACCTTTCCCTGGCTTAGCCATCGCACCTCTGTGTGATAAGGCAAATCACCATGCTCCGTTTCTAACTCCGTCAGAAATGCCTTGAACTGGCGGTGATTCAAACCTTTGGCTCTGATAAAGTTAACTGTGCGCGTGATGATGCTCATTACATGCTCCATTTTCAAGGCTTTACCGCACAACGCTTCCTGGTGTATGATACAATGATAAGCTGTCAGCTCACCTGTCGCGTTTTCCTCTTGCATCTTTTCCCGTATCTTCGCCACCAGTCCGCTCCTGTGTCCACACATCGCAGGTGCTCCGTCGGTTGTCAAACCCACGAGTTTTTCCCAAGGCAGCTCCATCTCATTTACACAGCAGCCTACTGCTCGGTGCGTCACCGTTGCATTGTGGGAAATGTAGTATTGGTGCGTGTAAAAGATCTGCGGGCTGCCGGCTTGCTGCGGTCTGCGGGCCGGTTCTAATAATAAATCAAGATCATCCCAGGGGCCGTAAAAAACCTTCTCGCGGGCCGGATGTGGCCCGCGGGCCTTGACTCTGACATATATGATGTATAGGAATTTGGTGTATGGAAAGTTACTGAGTGAGACAAGGGGGAGTGCGCAAATGTAATATTCTGTTCAAAGATGTTATTATTAAATATCAATGTTCCTACAGAGAGAAGCAAAGGGCAACAGTCTAGCTTCAGTTCCTGCAGAACTAGGGAAGACTGATGAATTTGGCTCGAGGTCAAGAGAAGAAACCTCTGGGAGGGGAGCCAAAGGGTCCGGCCACAACGACCCTCCTACTACAGTCCTATCGCACACACAAACACTTCCATGCCCACAAAGGTTTGAGCATCAGGCAGGGCCATGACTACACCAGTGAGAGGAACCAATTAAGTTCCTGCCTAGCAACAGAGATGTAAAAGGGGTTGACACCGTAGGAGGTTATAAATATATATGCTTGTGTAATCATACCTTGTCTTTGCAGCTGTATGACCCAGTGGGTGAATAAACTTGGTTTATGGTTTTTCTAGTTGTCCATTTTACTTTTTACTCTGTTTGTTAGGAGCCTAACACGGCTTCCAGTTACGTTTTGTTTTTGTGTCTTACTTTCGGTTTCGTACACCAGCTTCAAACAGCTGAAAATACAATATGTTTGGTTTTGGAAAATATATTTCACAGCTATTTAGATGGTACAATAATTCTCTACACTATACTTGCTTGTTTTGTCACAAACGTAGGCTAACTATTACAATTTTAGTAACCAGGAAAGGGTGGAGTGATTTCTGCATAGTGCAACTTTTTATATTTTATAAATAATTAGCACATGTAGTGAACATTTAAATGTTTGGCTGCAAACTGATGTTTAAATCAATGTTCTTCTATCCTGGTTCTGCAGACCCACAAGATGTGCAAGGAAAGCTTTTGTTCCAGCCCAGGAGGAACACCACTGATTAAACTAATCATCAAACCCTTGATTGGCTGAACATGGTTTGGGTCTCCAGGATTTAATAACACTGGTTTAGATGAGAGCAAGAAGAAAACATCAGAGTGAATTACACAATAGATGGAGGGGTGTCGTTATTACCTTCAGAAGATGCATCATGGAGAATGAGAGGCCAGGAGGGTAGAGGAGGGTTAGACTGGTGTTGTAGGAGTCATCCCCGTGATTGGACAGTCTTATAGTCACGTTGAAGTAACTCTGGTCCACCACTAATAAAGTCGATGTGCTGATAAGAGAGACAAGACCGTACAGTCAGAAAACATTCTTTTTTTGAGCAGTCAGTAATTATAATAGCTACAAACAAGTTACTTTATGTGGCCTCTGTTTATCAGACACTTACATGAAGTTGAAGTCCACCTCAAGCTCTGCCAAACAGGTTTCATTTTCTTTGCAGTTCTTTTCAAAGGGCACCTGTGATGAATTCAAGACAACTGTGAATGTGTTTAGATGACCTGTTTTCACAGGTCTTTGGCTAATTACAATACTCAGTCCACAGTAATTGCAAGTACTGTTGATTATTGTAAGTGAAAAGGTTTTAGTCAGACCCAGAACGTATCCTCGTACCTCGACCACAGCCTTTGTAGGACTGTCAGTATTCAGAATGGCAGTACGACCCTCTTGTTGGATTTTAGATTGAGAAAAATTAAGTTGGATGATTATGGGCGATAATGTGTCAATCACGCATTGCTGGAAGATAAGAAAATGTGGCATTAATTTCCCTATCCATAGTCCTGAAAAACCCTCATTCTTCTCATCACTGAATAAGATCAACACACAATAACAATCCAATAATAATTCAACAACCTAACAACTTAATGTTATTCATTAAATCCCCTCTTTACGAGAGACATTATGGTTGTTGTATTGTTGCATAGCTACAGGTTCGCATTGATCATACTGTCATGTAGACTGAGTGGTTGAAGCAGGTCCACTTCTTTCTCAGCTCCACAGTAGAGAGAAGACTTCTGGCCCCTTTGTTCGTGTCACTGTAAAAGGCTCGGCTCCTCTGTCTCACTGGATCCACATCCAGCGAGTAGGAGACGTTCATCCCTGCACTCAGCGCCTCTGGAAAAGTACACAAGAGTCGTAAATGGCTTCCCTATCAGGGAGAGAAGTTCTGAACCTCATGGTTGCCTGCTGATGAACACCATTAAAGTAGAAAGCAGAGATGGCCCAGGTGACCCAGATCCAGACCAAGGTCCAACCTTTCAAAACACTTGGACTTCATCTGGGTCTTCACCACAGGTCGGTGGCACCTTAATTAGGGAGGACGGGCTTGTGGTAATGGCTGGAGCGGAATAAGTGGAATGGTAACAAACATGGTTTCTATGTGTTTGATGCCATTCCATTTACTCTGTTCCAGGCATTATTATGAGCCGTCCTTCCCTCAGCAGCCTCCACTGGTCTTCAGAGACCAAGACCCACGTATTGGGGTCAGTAATTTAGCTATGCACCGAGGCTCCGACCTAGACCACCAAGGCCACAATTATGTGGTCTCAGATCATGATTTCTGTTGGAAAGCACAAAGCCATCAGTGTTCCTAATGTTCTGAGAGTTCTTACCAGCTTTACTCTTTGTTGCCTCTGCCATGTTAAAGCAGGCTGTTAAAGTCACCACGGGGGAAATGATCTCTTTTGCCAGACAGTCAAAGTTATCAGTGCTGATCTCCGAGGGATGGAAGTGGAGATGAGCAGAGAGGCTGAGGACCGGTCTGGACCTGTGAGCGATTGAGATAAAGACAGTGATGTTAGCTTACATTGTACGATGTTGGGTAGCACCGCCCACACCTCATTGCGCTCAGCCCCCATTCAGTGCAGATCACACACTAGTGGGATATTTTTACTGTCCTTTTAAACCAGCTGTCTTTTCTTATCCTTTTTTGGACTCGTACCTCAAGACGACAACTGCGCCACGCGCTCCTACTACGATGTCAGTCAGTCCATCCTCACCCAGGTCCATCTTCCCATCAATCGTCTGGCCAAAGAACTGGAGCTTAGATCTCATCCTCGAGGCTGAGATGCGCTGCAGTAAGAAGACAAACATTTAATGAAAAGGCATTGATATTGATATCCCAGGAGGGATGTCTGTTTTCTTTGATCATGAAGAGCCTTTTTGAATGATTTCCATCTTCGTCTGCCTCACCTGGCTGAATTCAGGGCGGATCCCCTTTAGCTTTTCACCCAGGTAGATGTACACGGCCCCCCTGTGATCGTCCTCAAGTGGAGCCCCCACAGCTACATCCTTCAGCCCATCTCCATTCAGGTCTGTGAGAGAGGAGATGGAGGAGCCAAATCTACCCCGAGCCAGCACTGAAACATTCATCTCCATCCTCAGTTCCAGCTAACAAAGGAGAGATCACATGAAGATAAATCCATATTACATTGTCTTTTTGTGCAGTGTTATTGAAGAGGATGGATATTTATATCCAAATGAATCAATATCAGCTTCCAGATCACTTTGTCCCTGATGAACGTATTCAACCACAAATTGCAGCATTTGAACCTGTTGTTCAGAGATTCACAGTTAAGCCCACCTTATCAGTCAGTGTGTAGACGTAGATCCTGCCCTCTCTCGGTGGTTGGTGAAACATTGGTGCACCCACCAAGAGGAAGTCTGTGTTGCCGTCTGAGTCTATGTCCACAGAACACAGCTCTGCCCCGAAGTAGGAGCCCATCTGAGAAAATCCAAACTTACATTCACACAAAAATAGTTTTGAAATGTTTTAAGAAATCTTCTGGTTTTTGAATGGAACTCATAAGTAAACATAAAAAGTGATATCATGTGTTCCTCTTTACTATCGGAGGAGTGAATCAACCGTTGAAGTAACCACAAAAGCTGGTTTCATGCTGTCCCTATTGTATAACTTGATTGATATACCACGTTGCTTACAGAAATAGCTAATGTTACCAACCTGTTCTCCAGACAATCTTTGTGCCACAGTCCAGTTGTTGTTAACCTTGTTGAAAAGTAGGATCCGTCCCATGTGTTCAGATCTTGGTGCTCCGGTAAAATATAGAAGCTTCTCGTTCTTCTTCCCAACAGCTACAGAGTATCCTATAGGAACAATAAAGAACTGTAGGTACATTGTAACTACACTCCCTTCTCTGAAACATCTGAACTAATGGAGCTTTGAAAATAGTGTTTGTTCAAATCAAATCGTATTAGTCACATGCACCGAATACAACAGTGAAATGCTTACTTACGAACCCCTAACCAACAATGCAGTTTAAAAAAAATACGGAAAAAATAAGAAATAAAAGTAACAAGTAATTAAAGAGCAGCAGTAAAATAACAATAGCGAGACTATATACAGGGGGGTACCGGTACAGTCAATGTGCGGGGGCACCGGTTAGTTGAGGTAATATGTTCATGTAGGTAGAGGTATTAAAGTGACTATGCATACGTAGATAATAACAACAGAGAGTAGCAGCGATGTAAAAGAGGGTGGAGGGGGGGGCAATGCAAATAGTCTGGGTAGCTATTTTGATTAGGTGTTCAGGAGTCTTATGGCTTGGGGGTAGAAGCTGTTTGGAAGCCTCTTGGACCTAGACTTGGCGCTCCGGTACCGCTTGCCGTGCCGTAGCAGAGAGAACAGTCTATTACTAGGGTGGCTGGAGTCTTTGACAATTTTTAGGGCCTTCCTCTGACACCGCCTGGTATAGAGGTCCTGGATGGCAGGAAGCTTGGCCCCAGTGACGTACTGGGCCGTTCGCACTACCCTCTGTACTGCCTTGTGGTCGAAGGCCGAGCAGTTGCCATACAGTGATGCAGTGATGCAACCAGTCAGGATGCTCTCGATGATGCAGCAGTTCAAATTCACTTTTGAGCAATATATTTTTTTGAGCTGAAAACTTCTTAGGGCTAGGTCCTTTTTCTCAATTTCCGCCTGAATGACGTGCCCAAAGTAAACTGCCTGTTGCTCAGGCCCAGAAGCCAGGATATGCATATAATTGGTACCATTGGAAAGAAAACACTTTGAAGTTTGTATAAATGTCAAAAGAATGTAGGAGAATATAACACAATAGATATGGTAGGAGAAAATCCAAAGAAAAGCCAACCAGAATATTTTTATTTTTGAGAGCCCATGCTCTTACAATGGAAAGTATAGGGGCATACTGAATTCTAGCTCCCAGGATGCAATTCCTATGGCTTCCACGGGGTGCCAGCAGTCTATGTTCAAGGTTTTAGGCTTGTAACTTCCAAAACGATTAAGAAATATCAGTTTTAGTACAGGGACAGTCTTGGAAATTCGTGTATGCGCGCTTGATGAAGACAGAACGCATCTGCTAAAATCGGTTTCCTATTGAACATACTTCTTTCCGTAAGAAATATTATAGTTTGATAACATTTTAGGATATCTGAGGAGTAAATATAAACTTATTTTGACTTGTTGAAACAAAGTTTAGGGGTACATTTTCGGATTCCTTTCTCTGCATGTTGAACGAGTGGATTACTCAAATCGATGGCGCAAACTGACTTTTTGGGATGTAAAGAAAGATTTTATCTAACAAAACGACACTACATGTTATGGCTGGGACCATTTGGATGACAAATCTGAGGAAGATTTTCAAAAAGTAAGTGAATATTTAATCGCTATTTGTGAATTTCTGAAACCTGTGCCGGTGGAGAAATATTTTGATGTGGGGCACCGTCCTCAAACAATCGCATGGCATGATTTCGCTGTAATGGCTACTGTAAATCGGACAGTGCAGTTAGATTAACAAGAATTTAAGCTTTCAACCGATATACGACACTTGTATGTACCTAAATGTTTAATATCCATAATTTTATGATTATTTATTTAAATTGCGTGCCCTCCAGTTTCACCGGAAGTTGTCTGGCTAGCGGGACGCCTAGCCCTAAGTTAATGTTCCATTACCCATATAGGAATCTTTGTCCAATGTGGGGTCCTGAATTTCCCTTTCCTCTGATCCCAGACCCTCAGTCTCAAAGAGAGATCCACGCCAGTTGTTTGATCCCACTGAGCCCAAAACCAAGGTGTCCTGTAGAGAAAATAAAACAATGGGTAATATTTTTCATTAATAAGCATTAATTAACTATATATTGCGTCCATAAACTAGTTGCAATGGTGGTCAGTACATTTATAAAAATATTAAGATCATGATAAAACATACTGTACATACTATCGCGATATCTCACCTTATCAACGTAGACAGCGCTGAACCCACTCTGAGACATCTCTTTCGTCAAGTTGCCAGCCAGAGCAGTCTTGGAACCTAGAATATACGAACACTGATATTAATTGCGATACATTAATACTTCTACTGTGGAATGTTTTGAGTAAGGTGTATATTTCAGGAGGTGACCAGTATTTCCACTTCAGTTTTTTTTTAAATGAATAACAACTCTCAGCTGACAGGGACTTTGCTGAAAAATAAGCAAGAGATTTCAACTAATTCTGGAGTTGTACCCTCAATGTTGAAGATCTTTTTTTGAAAGTTGTCTAGGATTCCTTTTAGTCCGTTGTAGTCCTGGATGAGGAAAGTGTTGTTCTCTTTTGGCTCTGATGCCAGGGACTTGAGTTTCGTCAAATCGAGAATCTTGACCTGCCAAGAAATATATCACTTGAGGGCAGGAATTATAGTGAAGTCTAATTTCCTTTTCAATATGAATGATATTTAAACATCCACATCGTAACTGGGAAGTTGGACTGGACCCTAACAATAATAATAATAATAAAAACTATATTTGTATAGCCCTTTTATACAAGTACCAGTAGGAGAATGACAAAATAAAGCTAATTAAAATAATCTTTATAAAAGCGTCTTCAGCAGCGATTTAATCATCTATTGACTCACCCGTGTGTCAATCTAAGTAACATAATAAAAAAGTCCCCATCAAAATCCGTCAGTTTAAGATAGAGATCTGTTTTTCGGCTTTGTGCGTCACTTCCCACCGCATCCGCCTATGTCGGTCTTCCGCATCTGCAGTGGAAAGTGACGGAGCTACCGTGGTGTTTGTCAGACCGTGAGACATACCGAAAATCGGTCTTCTTACGAAAACGTCTGTAGCGTCCGAACGGTTTGGCCTAAAAACTAGTATGACCACTCTATGGAAAGATGAGACTTTCACGAACATACAAATTAATGGAAGTATGGAGGTAGTTTGGTGCCAACAAAAATAAAGGGGTTAAATGTATCCAAAAAACAACAATATTTCCTGAGCTTTGTTATATCTCCTAGATATAGGACAGACACTTCAAATCCTTATTCCTTAGTATTTATTTTTTGACTGTCTTTTTTTTAACCATTTATGAATGTGTTATTCAACAGAATTTCTATGGTCTATAGTAGTAAAGTCCAAATTTAATATTTAATCAAATTATTTTTGTTTTGTTTTTTGGGATAGCTAAAGGAAAAATAGCTAAAACAAAATCAAATAGCTAAAGAATCCATGGTATTACCATCTTAAATCAATTCCATATTCTAGCTTAGTAGAACCCTGGGTCTGATTAGTAAATAAAGGTGTCTGCATAGCAGTGAAACTGAATGTTGTGATTGTGGATGATGTCACCAAGGGGAAGCATGTACAGGGAAAAAATAATGAAGTCCAGAATTGACCCCTGAGGGACACTACAGTGAATAGGTGCTGGGGTCGATACTGAAGCACCTATGCTCACAGAAACGTCTGCCACATAGATATGACCTGCACCAGTCGAGGGCAACTTTCTTTACAATTTTGTAAAGAATCTTAAAAACTGTTTGCAGAGATCAGGGGATGCGAGCCTGTCCCTGTTAGGGGGGGGCACCAACAACATGCTTTAAAAAAAAACGGCCTTTTCAAATTGTGGGATTCCTCAGAGATCAGGGTAGAGAAGTAGTTTGTTCTTGCCTCTTTAACCGCAACATTGTAATTTTTCATCAGATCCTTCATTTATTCATAGAATACTTGACGTCTGCAGACCTTCCATTTCCGTTCTGCATTTCTAAGTACACTTTTTAAGGCAATAGTGTGGTCATTTAACCAAGGCATACAGTTTATTTGTGGTTTTAACTGGTGAAACTGAACCTGTTCAGTAAATCATCAGTGTGATGATCAGTGTTTAGATCTTATCTGTCGGAAAGATATCAGTTTGTCTCTGTGAATGGTTTGTCCTCTGACAAATCAACTGTACATTTCGGTGTTCCTCAAGGTTCCGTTTTAGGACCACTATTGTTTTCACTATATATTTTACCTATTGGGGATGTCATTCGAAAACATAATGTTAACTTTCACTGTTATGCGGATGACACACAGCTGTACATTTCAATGAAACATGGTGAAACCCCAAAATTGCCCTCGCTAGAAGCCTGTGTTTCAAACATAAGGAAGTGGATGGCTGCAAACTTTCTACTTTTAAACTCGGACAAAACAGAGATGCTTGTTCTAGGTCCCAAGAAACAAAGAGATCTTCTGTTGAATCTGACAATTAATCTTGATGGTTGTACAGTCGTCTCAAATAAAACTGTGAAGGACCTCTGCGTTACTCTGGACCCTGATCTCTCTTTTGACGAACATATCAAGACTGTTTCAAGGACAGCTTTTTTTCATCTATGTAACATTGCAAAAATCAGAAACTTTCTGTCCAAAAATGATGAAGAAAAATTAATCCATGCTTTTGTTACTTCTAGGTTAGACTACTGCAACGCTCTACTTCCTGGCTACCCGTATAAAGCACTAAATAAACTTCAGTTAGTGCTAAATACAGCGGCTAGAATCCTGACTAGAACCAAAAAATTTGATCATATTACTCCAGTGCTAGCCTCCCTACACTGGCTCCCTGTTAAGGCAAGGGCTGATTTCAAGGTTTTACTGCTAACCTACAAAGCATTACATGGGCTTGCTCCTACCTATCTTTCCGATTTGGTCCTGCCGTACATACCTACACGTACGCTACGGTCACAAGACGCAGGCCTCCTAATTGTCCCTAGAATTTCTAAGCAAACAGCTGGAGGCAGGGCTTTCTCCTATAGAGCTCCATTTTTATGGAATGGTCTGCCTACCCATGTGATTGAAGCAGACTCGGTCTCAACCTTTAAGTCTTTACTGAAGACTCATCTCTTCAGTAGGTCATATGATTGAGTGTAGTCTGGCCCAGGAGTGTGAAGGTGAACGGAAAGGCTCTGGAGCAACGAACCGCCCTTGCTGTCTCTGCCTGGCTGGTTCTCCTCTCTCCAGTGGGATTCTCTGCCTCTAACCCTATTACAGGGGCTGAGTCACTGGCTTACTGGTGCTCTTCCATGCCGTCCCTAAGAGGGGTGCGTCACTTGAGTGGGTTGAGTCACTGACGTGGTCTTCATGTCTGGGTTGGAGCCCTCCCTTGGGTTGTGTCGTGGCGGAGATCTTTGTGGGCTATACTCGGCCTTGTCACAGGATGGTAAGTTGGTGGTTGAAGATATCCCTCTAGTGCTGTGGGGGCTGTGCTTTGGCAAAGTGAGTGGGGTTATATCCTGCCTGTTTTGCCCTGTCCGGGGGTATCATCGGATGGGGCCACAGTGTCTCCTGACCCCTCCTGTCTCAGCCTCCAGTATTTATGTTGCAGTAGTTTATGTGTCGGGGGGCTAGGATCAGTCTGTTATATCTGGAGTATTTCTCCTGTCTTATCCGGTGTCCTGTGTGAATTTAAGTATGCTCTCTCTAATTCTCTCTTTCTTTCTTTCTCTCTCTCGGAGGACCTGAGCCCTAGAACCATGCCTCAGGACTACCTGGCATGATGACTCCTTGCTGTCCCCAGTCCACCTGGCCGTGCTGCTGCTCCAGTTTCAACTGTTCTGCCTGCGGCTATGGAACCCTGACCTGTTCACCGGACGTGCTACCTGTCCCAGACCTGCTGTTTTCAACTCTCTAGAGACAGCAGGAGCGGTAGAGATACTCTCAATGATCGGCTATGAAAAGCCAACTGACATTTACTCTTGAGGTGCTGACTTGTTGCACCCTCGACAACTACTGTGATTATTATTATTTGACCATGCTGGTCATTTATGAACATTTGAATAGCCTGGTTTCTCTCTAGGTTTCTTCCTAGGTTTTGGCCTTGCTAGGGAGTTTTTCCGAGCCACCGTGCTTCTACACCTGCATTGCTTGCTGTTTGGGGTTTTTGGCTGGGTTTCTGTACAGCACTTTGAGATATCAGCTGATGTAAGAAAGGCTATATAAATACATTTGATTTGATGACAGAACAGGACCATTAGTAGAGGATAAAAGCATTTAGTAAATTTACTAGCAGTTGTGGAGTTATTGATGGGAGAGGGAGTGGGAACAGACACATTTTTAGGTGGAGGAGAAATGACTATTTGCCAATATATTTGCACCTCTGTTAACTTCAAGTGAAACGATTTGAAAATGTACCTTAATCCAGGGATGGAAGGTGTTGCTGTACTACTAATTATCCCACAAAAATGTTGGGTAAATGGAGAAGATAAAATACTGCTGCTTTAGCATGAGCTAACCAGCATGAGGATGAAGTAGGCAATTTAATAAAAAACTAGCAGTATTTCAATCTTCTCCATTCACCGTAAATTGTTGTGGGATAAGTACTGTAGGACTACAGCGAAATCTTCCATCCCTGGATTGAGGTGCGTTTGCAAAACATTTCACTTGAAGTTCACAGAGATGCAAATATATTGGCATTTGGTCGTTTCAACTAGGAAGAGAGCATACCTCCTAGTCAAAATTTATTGGCTAGTGATCAATCAGCTGTAGTTATGGGAATGAAACAGTTGTAATGGAATTACAGTGCATTCGGAAAGTACTCAGACCCCTTGACTTTTTCCACATTTTGTTACGTTACAGCCTTATTCTAAAATGGATTAAATCATGTTTTTTCTCAACAATCTACAAACAATACCCAATAATGAAAAAGCGAAAACAGGTTTTTAGAAATTGTTGCAAATCTATAAAAAATAATAAACAGAAATACCTTATTTACATAAGTATTCAGACTCTATCCTCAGTACCTTGTTGAAGCACCTTTGGCAATGATTAAAGCCTTGAGTCTACGGGGTATGAGGCTACAAGATTGGCACACCTGTGTTTGGGGAGTTCCTCCCATTCTTCTCTGCAGATCCTCTCAGCTCTGGCTGGGTCACTCAAGGACATTCAGAGACTTGTCCTGAACCCACTCCTGCGTTGTCTCGGATGTGTGTTTAGGGTCATCAAGGATCTCTGTACTTTCCTCTGTTCATCTTTCCCTCGATCCTGACTAGTCTCCCAGTCCCTGCTGCTGAAATAAATCCCCACAGCATGATGCTGCCATCACCATGCTTCACCGTTGGGATGGTGCCAGATTTCTTCCAGACGTGACGCTTGGCATTCAGGCCAAAGAGTTCAATCATGGTTTCATCAGGCCAATAGAATCTTGTTTCTCATGGTCTGAGAGTCCTTTAGGTGCTTTTTGGCAAACTTCAAGCGGGTTGTCATGTGCCTTTAACTGAGGAGTGGCTTCCGTCTGGCCACTACCACAAAGGCCTGATTGGTGGAGTGCTTTGGAGATGGTTGTCCTTCTGGAAGGTTCTCCCATCTCCACAGAGGAACTCTGGAGCTCAGAGTGACCGTCGGGTTCTTGGTCACCTCCCTGACCAAGGCCCTTCTCTCCCGATTGCTCAGTTTGGCCGGGAGGCTAGCTCTAGGAATAGTCTTGGTGGTTCCAAACTTCTTCCATTTAAGAATGATGGAGGCCACTGTGTTCTTGGGGACCTTCAATGCTGCAACATTTTTTGGTAACCTTCCATCCCCAGATCTGTGCCTTAACACAATCCTGTCTCGGAACTATACGAACAATTCCTTTGACCTCATGTCTTTGTTTTTGCTGTGGGACCTTATTTAGATAGGTTTGTGCCTTTCCGATTCATGTCCAATCACTTGAATTTACCACAGGTGGACTCTAATCAAGTTGTAGGAACATCAAGGATGATGAATGGAAACAGGATGCACCTGAGCACAATTTCGAGTCTCATAGCAAAGGGTCTGAATACTTATGTAAATTAGATTTTTCAGTTTTCTTTGGGGGGGTTGCAAAAATGTCTAAAAACTTGTTTTTGCTTTGTCATTATGGAGTATTGTGTGTAGATTATTGAGGTAAAAAAAACAATTGAATCAATTTTAGAATGAGGCTGTGACGTAACAAAATGTGGAAAAAGTCAAGGGGTCTGAATACTTTCCGAATGCACTGTAAGTCAAACAATTGTGTGGTGTTGTGTTGGAGGCATGCAGGCTCTCCCATTTTAAGGACTTACCCCGATGATGAAGCGGATGATGTTTTTGTCATCACTTCTTTTGATAGAGTTAAACTTTCTATCAGTATCACTGGGATCTCCATCTGTTATTACGACTAGTACTTTAGTTGCATCTGCGGTGGCGCCGGCGGCTTGGTTTTCATAAATGTTTTTCCTGAATTAGATGTATACAAACAACAGATCAAGCTATCTTTCTTATACCACAATCCCCTTTCGTCAAGTAAAACTGATTAATAATGATCAACTGTGACCTACAAAAGAAAGTCTATCGCCTGATGTGTGTTGGTTAGATCAGCCATGTGCTCTTCTTTCCAAAGATTAGTCAAGGCTCTCCCCTCTTGGTAGTCATTGAAGTTGAAAACTGTCCTGGCTCTTGTTGAGAACTGAACCGCTGCGAACTGTGGTTTAAAAAAAGAGGAAAAGATGACTAAAATGTATTTCCTTCCATACTTTCCATGCAGCGACATGGGTATTTGACATACACTCTTAGAATTAGTGGTGACTCGAGGAACCCTGAAGATCCTCAAGAAACCCCTGAGGTTCTACAAGGAACCATTGCTAGTCAATGGTTCATATTTGCACCTTCAGTTAGTTGAGGGATTCTTGGAGGGACGTTTAATGGTTCAATGTAGCATTGGGCTCCTGGAGGAACCCTGGAATGGCGGCGCGGCGTAGTAGTCGTGTGGCTTTAACATAGATATTTTTTTGGTCACCCGTTAGAGTAAATGTTATTCCTGTTCATTTGATCTGTTGTATTGTAATCCCATGTTAAGGTTGAACACTGACAGTTTTGTAGCTTCATCAATAGAGGCATATGAGATCCTCAAGAGCCTATGCCACTCCCGAGGTTAGAATACTTGCCACGTTATTACTATATGTTAACATACAGTGAGGGAAAAAAGTATTTGATCCCCTGCTGATTTTGTACGTTTGCCCACTGACAAAGAAATTATCAGTCTATAATTTTAATGGTAGGTTTATTTGAACAGTGAGAGACAGAATAACAACAAAAATATCCAGAAAAATGCATGTCAAAAATGTTATAAATTGATTTGCATTTTAATGAGGGAAATAAGTATTTGACCCCTTCTCAATCAAAAAGATTTCTGGCTCCCAGGTGTCTTTCATACAGGTAACGAACGGAGATTAGGAGCACACTCTTAAAGGGAGTGCTCCTAATCTCAGTTTCTTACCTGTATAAAAGATACCTGTCCACAGAAGCAATCAATCAATCAGATTCCAAACTCTCCACCATGGCCAAGACCAAAGAGCTCTCCAAGGATGTCAGGGACAAGATTGTAGACCTACACAAGGCTGGAATGGGCTACAAGACCATCGCCAAGCAGCTTGGTGAGAAGGTGACAACAGTTTCTGTGATTATTCGCAAATGGAAGAAACACAAAAGAACTGTCAATCTCCCTCAGCCTGGGGCTCCATGCAAGATCTCACCTCGTGGAGTTGCAATGATCATGAGAACGGTGAGGAATCAGCACAGAACTACACAGGAGGATCTTGTCAATGATCTCAAGGCAGCTGGGACAATAGTCATCAAGAAAACAATTGGTAACACACTATGCCGTGAAGGACTGAAATCCTGCAGCGCCCGCAAGGTCCCCCTGCTCAAGAAAGCACATATACATGCCCGTCTGAAGTTTGCCAATGAACATCTGAATGATTCAGAGGACAACTGGGTGAACGTGTTGTGGTCAGATGAGACCAAAATGGAGTTCTTTGGCATCAACCCAACTTGCCGTGTTTGGAGGAGGAGGAATGCTGCCTATGACCCCAAGAAACCATCCCCACCGTCAAACATGGAGGTGGAAACATTATGCTTTGGGGGTGTTTTTCTGCTAAAGGGACAGGACAACTTCACCGCATCAAAGGGACGATGGACGGGGCCATGTACCGTCAAATCTTGGGTGAAAACCTCCTTCCCTCAGCCAGGGTATTGAAAATGGGTCGTGGATGGGTATTCCAGCATGACAATGACCCAAAACACACGGCCAAGGCAACAAAGGAGTGGCTCAAGAAGAAGCACATTAAGGTCCTGGAGTGGCCTAGCCAGTCTCCAGACCTTAATCCCATAGAAAATCTGTGGAGGGAGCTGAAGGTTCGAGTTGCCAAACGTCAGCCTCGAAACCTTAATGACTTGAAGTAGATCTGCAAAGAGGAGTGGGACAAAATCCCTCCTGAGATGTGTGCAAACCTGGTGGCCAACTACAAGAAACGTCTGACCTCTGTGATTGCCAACAAGGGTTTTGCCACCAAGTACTAAGTCATGTTTTGCAGAGTGGTCAAATACTTATTTCCCTCATTAAAATGCAAATCAATTCATAACATTTTTGACATGCGTTTTTCTGGATTTTTTTGTTGATATTCTGTCTCTCACTGTTCAAATAAACCTACCATTAAAATTATAGACTGATCATTTCTTTGTCAGTGGGCAAACGTACAAAATCAGCAGGGGATCAAATACTTTTTTCCCTCACTGTAAATGTAAATATTCTTAATATTATATTAGAATAAATATGTGTAAATATTCAAGTAATTGTTTTTGCAGTGTACAAACATTTACGCTAACGGGTGGCCAAAAATAATCATCTGAAAGCGACACCTCCAATAAGCCACTCCTACAATCTGATAGGCTGCCACCTCTACAATATATTATTAGAAAGGTTCAAAATGTAACTCCTCCCATCACAAAAAGGTTCCGGTTTGAAACTTTACACAGGGGTTCCTCGAAGACCCTTTTCAGAGGGGTTCCTCAAGGAACCTGTTTGAACTGGAAAGGTTCTGCCGGTGTGGCAACCCAAAAGCTTCTTCTAGGCACCTTTACTTCTAAGAGTGTAGATAAACAGATGTATGTTCAGCAACCTCACAAGCACGATTCAAGTTATGAAATTTAAAGGGAAGAATACCTTGATTGAGGAGTTTTTTAGGGTTGTCATGATATTGTTTATGAAACCTTTGTTCTCATTAAATTCATTCTTTGTCATGCTTCCTGATCCGTCAAAGAGGAAAACGAGGTCCACTATTTTCTTAGTACATTCTGGAAGAGAAAGTGAATTACATAAATGTATTTGATGGATAACACTCACAACATTCTTCACATATTCAGGAAACCAGATCTTATCTTTCACAATTAATATTTTGTGACCTAATCCTAATGTAATTTAGCATGACATGAATAAACAGTCAATGTATACCTAAAACTTTTGGGTTATGTTATTATTATCGACAATTGTCTTCAAGTTTCGCCGTTATACCTTGGAAGGCAGGTGTGAAGTTCGAGGTGATCTGGAGCTGGCTGTTGAACTGATAACAAATACTGTTCAGATAGGAGTTCCCATCACACTTGTGTGCCAGGCCAGGGCTGCAGGCCTGAATGAGGAGAATACATAATTGTAAATGGTATAAAATAATGGATTGTCTGGTGGACCTCAGATGGCTTCAAAAGAGATTTACAGGAATTTGCCATGATCATTTTGAGATTGCTGAGGTATTGTTTTATAACTCAAGTGAAACAAGTAATTTAGATTTAAACAGGCAGCCCAATTCTGATATTTTTCCCACTAATTGGTATTATGTCCAATCACATCAGATCTTTTTCAGAGCTGATCTGATTGGTCAAAATACCAATTAGTGAAATCAAGATCATAATTGGGCTGCCTGTTGTAAACACAGCCAAACACATGTATTACATATGTACAGTATACTCACATGGAGTATTTGAAAACAAGAACATGATCAAAATAACTGTTTGGTGGTTATCTTACAGTGAACGTTGGAGGAGAAGTAGATTGTCCAGCCATAGACAGTCCAATGTACTTGATTGTGTCAGTTCCTGTTGGAAGGCAAAAGGCAGACTTGCAGAATCAACTAGTGTTTCTCATTTTCAAGATCTTGTTGACATTTCAGCAATATTTTAATACTCTGACAAATATCGATTAGCCATGGTTACCGTGATAGGTGTTACATGTTCTAATAATTCGTATAATTATTCATTTTGTTAAGGTAACCACCTTTCTAAATTGCAGTCCAGTAAGTACAGTATAGTGTATCATCAACTTCCATCTCTACCTTGAGGAGTGTAACAGTCTTTACAGTTTGTTCTGTCTTGAGCACATCTACAGATTCCACCAGATCCGTTCTTCTGATATGGAGCACTGACCATTACCCTGTGGGTGAGAAATAACAGTATGGATTGGTCAATTTAGATGAGCCTGTGTCACTACTTATATATATATTCAGTTTATTATGTACACCCTTTACCTCTAGAACAGCCTGAGTTCTTCGGGTCATGGATTCTACAAGGTGTCGGAAATGTTTGTTACTCAATTGGTACCATGGGACCTGACGTGTGCCAGGAAAACATTCCCCACACCAGTACACCATCTCCACCAGCCTGTACCGTTGATACTAGGCAGGATGGATCCATGGACTTATGCTGCTTACGCCAAATCCTGATTCTACCATCAGGATGAAGCAACAGGAACCGTGATTCATCAGACCAGGCAATGTTTTTCCACTCCTCAATTGTCCAGTGTTGGTGATCATGTGCCCACTGGAGCCGCTTCTTCTTGTTTTTAGCTGATAGGAGTGGAACCTGGTGTGGTCGTCTGCTGCAATAGCCCTTTGCCTTAATGACAGCTTTGAACACTCTTGGTATTCTCTCAACAAGAACTTTGAAAGTTTCTTCAAGTGCAGTCGCAAAACCCATCAAGCGCTATGATGAAACTGGCTCTCATAAGGACCGCCACAGGAAAGGAAGACCCAGAGTTACCTCTGCTGCAGAGGATAAGTTCATTAGAGTTAACTGCACCTCAGATTGCAGACCAAATAAATGCTTCACTGAGTTCAAGTAACAGACACATCTCAGCAGGAGACTGTGTGAATCAGACCTTCATGGTCAAAAAGAAGCCACTACTAAAGGACACCAATAAGAAGAAGTGACTTGCTTTGGCCAAGAAACATGAGCAATGGACATTAGACCGGTGGAAATCTGTCCTTTGGTCTGATGAGTCCAAATTTGAGATTTTTTGTTCCAACCACCGTGTCTTTGTGAAGGGATGAGTAGGTGAAAGGATGATCTCTGCATGTGTGGTTCCCACTGGAAGCATGGAGGAGGAGGTGTGATGGTGTGGGGGTGCTTTGCTGGTGACACCGTCTGTGATTTATTTAGAATTCAAGGCACACTTAACCAGCATGGCTACCACAGCATTCTGCAGTGATACGCCATCCCATCTGGTTTGCGCTTAGTGGGACTATCATTTGTTTTCCAACATGATAATGACCCAAAACACACCTCCAGGCTGTGTAAGAGCTATTTGACCAAGAAGGAGCGTGATGGAGTGCTGCATCAGATGACCGGGCCTCCACAATCACCCAATCTCAACCCAATTGAGATGGTTTGGGATGAGTTGGACCGCCGAGTGAAGGAAAAGCTGCCAACAAGTGCTCAGAATATGTGGGAACTCCTTTAAGTCTGTTAGAAAATCATTCCCCATGAAGCTGGTTGAGAAAGCCAAGAGTGTGCAAAGCTGTCATCAAGGCAAAGTGTGGCTACTTTGAAGAATCTAAAATCTAAAATCTTTGATTTGTTTAATACTTTTTTGGTTACTACATGATTTTATATGTGTTATTTCATAGTTTTAATGCTGTCACTATTATTTTACAATGTAGAAAATAGTAAAAAAATAAAGAAAGAAAACCCCTTGAATGAGTAGGTGTGTCCACATTTGTGATTGGTACTGTATATAGTGCATGTTTGCAGACATACGTAGGTGCATTTTTCTGGTTATTTTTGTTTCCTCGGGTGTGTAATACTGTTTTGCAGATTAAGTTTGTAACATAATGCATTGCATTTCTCACTACTATGACAACAGTAACACTTGCCCTTTCTCCTTGCCAGATATGAATTGCAGGACTTTGTATCCAAAGAAATCCTTTTCCTCCCCCTTGTAGATTTTTGGGTTTGCTTCATCAATGTTGAAAGCCATTGAAGAGACAGCTGGTAAAGAAGGGTAGAGAAGCACAATCAGATGATTAGCTAGGTGTCCATCCAATTGGCGACAGATTTTCATGCGAATATTCTAAAACCCCCATAAAAACAACATACACTCTCACCAGAGATCAAATTGACTTGTAGAGGATAAAAGTGTATGCGTGATGACGTTGTGCACATAAAAAAAGCCAGATACATTTTTTTGATGAGCATGTCACCAGAATAAGACCCTCGATATTTATTGGAAATGATCATCAAGCTCATCATCTTGCACTTTCACCACCCTGTGAAGTTCATCATCATCTATTTAATCAGTAGACTAATAAACTACATGCTTTCCCGGTGAGTCGTAGTGGGAGGACAACACAGCATGTTATCGCATGACTCGATATGGTTATTATATCAATATTTCTCTCATGATTCATTTTACTGAGTCAAAAAAAGTTCCCACCTTATCTAGTTTCCATCAGGCCTGTCATCTTAGATATCAGATCTTCCATACAACATGGGAAATTTATCAACAATTGAATATGTATTTATACATAATCCACACCAGTATCTACAGCAGGAGTTGCGTGAACTAATTAATTATCACTGTCTGTCCTGTAGCCTAAGTTCGCAGTGTATCAGTGCAGAAATATAGACTATCAATTTATCATCCCCCAAAAAATTGCTCAAAATAAGTGACCAAACTTTAATGCTATTACTGGGACTCGCATTGAGCTAGGCAACTCATCCAAGAGTTATTAGGAATAGAGAAAGGAGAGGGTACGCGAGGCCAGTGGAGCTGATGTCAGTGGAGATGAATTGTGCAGGACAGGAACAGTGAAGATCGAGAGATGTGTAAATGAAAAATTAGGGTAATTAATATGTTCATCTATAATTCGTAGGCCTATTCTGCCATACCACCTAACCTGTGCTATGCAAGACAGAGGCAAATAATATCCATTAGAGACAGATTTTGATATCATATAGGCCTTCATAATTTAGGCCTACTATCACATATTGAATTGAATTTATTTTGAGTAACAGACATGTACAACAAAATGTACAAAGTGAACCCAGAGGACATCACTTGAAAGTATTAAAATGTTGTTTCCAAAGTGACCCTCAATGGTAAAAACAATAACACATATAATGAATAAAAGGCAAGATAAAATTACAAACAACAATATATACATTCATTTATATTGACATCCTAAAAAGTGGCACTATTCGCTGCAGTTTTCCTTAGCCTTAAGAATCATACCATATTCATTTTACATTATAACAATCTATTCATTGCACATCATAACTATCATTCAAATAAATACACCTGACCAGCAGTAGGGGGCACAAGGAACAGTGGAGTGGTTTCTCTTACTTAGACAACCTTGTCCAAATGAAAACCTTTGCCTGCTTTTTAAAGATATTTCTACTTTTTCTTTGCTTGATCTCCAAGGGCAGGCTATTCCATAGACAAATGCCTGTATAGAAAAATGTGCCCCTCCAGTACTGTTGACTCTTGGGATTTTACAAGACATAACACTAGTAGCTCTGGTATTGTAACTGTGTTGGTTGAAGACCATATCGATGTGTTTTTTAATATAACCTGGGCCACAATCATTTAAGATATCAAACATATGATTAAGTTTAAATTGGTCCACTCTGGACTCCAAAGACAACAAGCCCACCTCCCAGAACTCCTGTACCCCTATGTGGGCCCTAGGGTGGACATTCAGCATATACCTGATGATAACATTATTTTGCATGACCATGACCTTTTTTTTGATAGCCCACTATACCAAGCAGAGCAGCATAATCAAAATGACACTGAATCAAGGTTGAGACAAGCAGCTTCTTAACTTTGATCCTAAAATATCTGGTGTTACGATATAAAAATGTCAATTTGTTCACCATTTTCAAAATATTTTTGCAGAAATCAGGTCTCCAGAAAGGGATTGATTTAGGGACACACCAAGATAAGTTACACTTGTTTTAAATTCAATCTTCTTGTCTGCACAGTTTACCTTTATCTTGTCAGCCCTAAGCAATCTACATTTTGTTCCAAACAAAATCGATGAAGTTTTTCCCAAATGTAGCGACAATTTGTTGTCAGTCAACTAATCTCTAACAAAATGCGATACCTTATTCAGGGTCTCCTCTATGTAAACTGTATCATTCCCTGATACAAGTATGGCTGAGTCATCAGCATAAAGCAGGAGTTTCCACTTTACTGTATCTGGCATATCATTAACGTATGTAAGAAATAAGAGAGGCCCTAAAATTGATCTCTGCGGTACTCCACAGGATATTTCTTTGGCCTCTGACAGAACATCACCAACATGACATACTTGTGTTCTGTTGGTCAGATAAGACCTAAACCAATTCACTGCTTCATCATTTAGACCCATGCATTTCAGTTTCATCAGGAGAATATCATGGTCCACAGTGTCAAAAGCTTTCTGCAAGTCTAACGTGACCCTACCTGTATAGCTCCCCTTCTCACTTTCCTGCTTGATGTGGTCAAAAAGGTGGATAAGGCAAGTATCAGTGGAATGAGCTGTTCTAAAGCCAGATTGGAGTTCATAAAGAAGTTTGTGATCGAGAAGATATTCCTAAAGTTGATTAAAAACGAATCTCTCAACAACTTTGAATAAGGTGCTCAGGATCGACACAGGCCTGTAGTTTCCTACATTTGTTTTACTGCTCTTCTTGTGGAGCGGAACCACCCGGGCTATTTCGAGATCATTGGGAAATGTACCACTACTAATAGAAACGTTTCCAGTATGCATTATTTTTAGCAGTGACACCAGCACTATCCTTTATGAATCTTCCCGGAAGGTTGTCCAGCCCAGTTGCTTTGTCTGTGCTCATTAAGCATAGTAGATTGGAAACAAGCTAAATGTTACTTTGAGAGTTTACAACTTAATCATATGACAAGGGTTGGATATCTCCACACTTATTGTGAACAAACAAATCACAAATGTCGCAAGCCACCGCTTTTGAATTCTTCCTTACCGCAGTTTGGCCATAGTTTTTTAGCTTGCTTTGTGGTGTTTGGGCCACGCGATGTGTGTACTTCGCCACAGAGTAGCAGACTGAAAGTAACAAGCAGCTTGTTGGTGTTGACGCCGGTTATCCAATGCCTAGGTTTTTATTAGCCAACGTTTATAGGAAAGGAGAAGTGTGATTTGCTCGTGTGTTTGAAATGCGCTGGTGGCTTTAAATGCTGGGTCCTTTTGACGGGTATGCTTGTGAGTTTGCTTATTCTCTCTATGTCCTTTCAGAACGTTTCCTAGAGTAAATTCATTAATTTCTGTTGTTGTGCATTATGATGAGACTGTCGTGTTATCAATTTGGCCGAGTGCTTGGCCTCTGGCCATGGTCCTGATGTTGTCGCTCCCACCGCGGAGACGCACAAAACAGCTAATCGAGGGGCTGGCACATAGTCTGGATGACACAGGTGAGCATTAACGTGTCTCCATTTTACCTGGGCTTCTCCCAAATTGTTACAACATAACATATCGGTGGCGCTGATGTGTTTTGAATTACATTTAGGCTAACAGTTGGTTAAAGACGTTCTTGCCATGGGCCCCATCATTGTTTAGTCCAGCCCAAATAAATGGTGCTGGTCCAGTGTGTGTTGGAACCTTCATTGTTAATGCTTTGATTATTGGTTATGTGGTCCATTGCCACAGAACCATGTTGGTGGACGATTTGTTGCATATATTATATATAGCCTAACTAGAAATATAGCATCGAAGAGTTCCCTCCTTTGAAGAAAATGACCCGCAGCTGATCATAGTCTGGCACAGGCGTTGGTGTAAACAAAGTTTAGTCTGTAATTTGTGCACATGGATGAGAAGGTGCACAAACGTATTTTGAGGAATCCTAATTTCAACATTTTTGACTGAACATAGGTGTGCTATAGGCTACTGTGGTTTAACCAGAACTGCCCTCAAAAGTGAATGTAGCTGTAACATTGTAAGTAACTTCTTGATGAATTTTTCACCATGAAAAATGTGATAAATGGCCAATAGTTCATGCTTATCATTGACTGTCTCAAAAACATGAATGCATTATAAAGTGTTATCTAGGTTTAAAAGATTAAGTGACCTATGGTTCCAACCAACTATTACCTCAAAACCAAAAAGCTTTTTGGTGGAAGTGGGTTACCGTTATTGACGTAAAACCACAAATAAAGATATGACTAGTTCTGTGAATTAAATTTAGAGCATTAGATTTTATTGGGAGCCCCATTAGCCCACACGAATGAGTACATTAGGCACCTTCCTTTCACATAAATGATCCCTGTGCAAGTTAAGCATCCATCTTGAAAACATATCCTCCACTACTTCAACTATACTTATTGATTACAATGGTGTGAAAGGTTCAACATACTGGAGTATTTCACACTGAGGAAAAGCTCACCATTTTTTTTACTGTAATGTAAAATATATAGTAATGAAAGTAATTTACTTTTTTTTAACGAGTTAATATGTAATTGAATATTAAGCTGAGGGAAATCCTGTGAGTCGGCGCTTACCCATGGCTGCCATCCAGGTGAGCAGGGAGAGGGGTCCCTGCCCGGACATTCTCCTTTGCTTTGTTCACTAGCATGCAGTGAGGAAAATATTGCAACACTCAACCTTTGCAAATGAAACTTACTTGTCTTCCTGCGCTTTGTTTCCTGTGTGCCTCTTCTTATAGGAGGTGTCTCCACCCCCAAAAATATCTACCCTTGACTTTTTTTCACATTTTGTTGAACAGCCTGTATTTAAAATGCATTAAATAGAGTTCGTTTTTTGTTTTTTCACTGGCCTACACACAATACCCCATAATGAGTACGGTTAAAATAATAGTTTGATTAAAACATTTACATGCTTTGCAAGAATAACAATTTCTTAATAATCCTGTTTAAATGGACGCATCTGAAATCAGGCTACCTGACGGCACTCTGATAAATGCAGAAAATCGGCAATCAAAATAAATGTTCTTCCACAGCGGACATGTTATTTTTGGGAAGCGTATTTATGAATTCTAACATATAAAGTTTATGAGAAAATGTATTAAAAATGAAAAGATGAAATGTCTTGAGTCAATAAATATTCAACCCCTTTGTTGTGGCAAGTCTAAATAAGTTCAGGAGTAAAAATGTGCTTAACAAGTTACATAATGAGTTGCATGGAATAATAGTGTTGAACATGATTTTTGAATGACTACATCATCTCTGTACCCCACACATACAATTATCTGTAAGGTCTCTCAGTCGAGCAGTTATTTTCAAACACAGATTCAACCACCAGAGAGGTTTTACAATGCCTCACAAAGAAGGCCACATATTGGTAGATGGGTAAAAATAAAATAAAAAACAGATACGAAATAACCCTTTGAGCACAGTGAAGTTATTAATTACACTTTGGATGGTGTATCAATACACCCAGTCACTACAAAGATACAAGCGTCATTCCTAACTCAGTTGCCGGAGAAGAAAGAAACCGCTCAGGGATTTCAGCATGACTTTAAAACAGTTACAGAGTTTAATGGTTGTGATTCCAAAACATGCATCCTGTTTGCAACACGGCACTAAAGTAATACCTCAAAAGATGTGGCAAATCAAGATTTTTTTGGTCCTGAATACAAAGTGCAATGTTTGGGGCAAATCCAATACAACACATTACTGAGTACCACTCTCCATATTTTAAGCATAGTGATGGCTGCATCATGTTATGGGTATGTTTGTAATCATTAAGGTCTGGGGAATTTTTCAGGATTAATTTTTTTTTACAAATTGGAGCAAGTACTGGCAAAATCCTAGAGGAAAACCTGGTTCAGTCTGCTTTCCATCAGACACTGGGAGATGGATTCACCTTTCAGCAGGACAATTACCTAAAACACAAGGCCACATCTACACTGGAGTTGCTTACCAAGAAGACAGTGAATGTTCCTGAGTGCTGAGTAACTGTTTTGACTTAAAAGATCCCAAAATGGATGTTGAAGAATTTTTGATCTTGAAGAATTTACAAAAGAATAATGGGAAAATGTTGCACAATCCAGGTGTGGAAAGCTCTTTAGAAACATACCCAGAAAGACTCACAGCTGTAATCGCTACCAAAGGTGATTCTAACATGTATTGACTCAGGGTTGAATACTTTTCTAATCAAGATATATTAGTGTTTAATTTTTCATTCATGTTTTACAAATGTTCAAATTTCCCTTCCACTTTGATATTACAATGTATTTTTTTGTAGATCGTTGACAACAAATGACAATTAAATCCATTTGAATCCCACTTTGTAACAACACAATTTGGAAAAAGTCAAGGGGTGTTAACATTAACACTTTCTAAAGGCACTGTACATGTTTTTATCTCGTTCCTCTTTTGCATGATTGGTGTTGGTACATTCCCCGAGCTCCTTCTTTTACACTTCCCCAGTGAGGATACCTAAGTATCAAATGTGAAAAAACTGAGAAGAAAAGCGGCACAGCCTACATACTACACCCAATCTATAACAATGTCTTATTTGAGTCAGAACAGGTGGCTGGAAGGGATGTTTTGAATGAGGCAACAACAAACATATGAGAAAGGTTAGAGACACGGGACAGGAGTGCTTCTGTGGTCTATAATTAATCCACAAGGTGCTCTTTGATCATGGGATAAAATACTATAGAACAAAAAGAAGTTGACACTAGATAGTAAACAATGCCGGAAAAGCATTTGTCCAAACAAACTTCCAGAAGAACTCAAGGCACTCATGTAGTGGAAAATGTTTAAAGCCTTCTGGCTTATGCATGGCAAAAATAGAAAAACACTGACGCGTTGTGGCTACAGCAGCCTTCGTCCAGGTGACCCTGAGCTTATTTGGCTATTCAGTTGAGTTTCATTTTATTTCACATATGAATATATCAAATTTTGTCCCAATTGCCACATTGTACACATTGACATTTGCTTTAATAAGATAAGTAGAGTATGATAGCTCAGCACACAAAAACCCATCTGTGAGAAGATGGGTTTCGGTACCTTTTTAACCACAATGCTCTTTGGCTATGTAGAGACATCCGTTTGACACTGACACGTACAGTGTGACCTGTTGATTAGTTTCAATACCCTCATGTTGCTCTAATAAGTTAAGTAGAGTATGATAGCTCAGCACACAAATAGTCTGTGAGAAGATGGGTATTGGTACCTTTTTAACCACAATGCTCTTTGGCTATGTAGAGACATCCGTTTGATACTGTACAGTGTGAACTGTTGCTGAGTTTCAATACCCTCATGTTTGCTGTTTGTGCAGTTTTGCATTTTGTAATTGTATTTGATGTGTCTGTCTTTGTAATTACAGGCCTCATTAAGGTTAAATATTTTTAAAAAAAATAGAAATAATACAAGAAATCTTACATAAGTGTTGATAAACCCGTTGTGTGTTTGATCTGTCAGTGCACAGCTTATTGCAGTGTGTTGCATAGTGAAGAATTGAGGATGTCGTCTGGGGATTTCAACATTCCCCTTCTGTTTGTGTCTACACACCATCACAGAAGTTTTGTTTGTTTATCTCTTTCTTCCCGCCTCCTCTTCGACCCTAGCCCAGGTAATTTGTTGCCATTTTTGTGTTGGTTTTCTTCATAGTTGCTTATTTTAACACCTTTGGGTTTTAGAAAAGTGCTATAAAATCCTATGTATTAAACTAAAAGCCTCATTTCTGCAATTGCAGAACTGTAGTTTCAGTTAGCCCTACATTTCGACTGATCTAGTTAGAAATAACAGAACTAAGTAGTGCCACTCTGTATCTGTGACTTCTGTATTCTTTGTGGGATCCAGACACTTTTAAGTATATTCTATTTCCTGTCGTTTCTAGTCTTTTGGTTTCATAATTGATATCAAAAATATGTTTTCTCTTATAGGTCAAGCAGCCTGTAGACCATAGAATTTGACCAAGGTGATCTGGCCACCGAATGAAACCACCATCCTACTCAACATTTGATTACTGAACTTTACTCAAAACCTTCTCTTTACCCGTTGCTATTTGTGGCAAGTTTCATCATAATAACAGTACAAAAAACATTATAGTCTCTGAACCAGCTTGGAATATTGTTTTGATTGGTTGATTTTTATCCTGTCTTTCCTGTAGCCTGTTGGGTTAAAGGCTAATTATCGGTGCAACTTTAAGCTAGCTTAATAGCGTAAAGGAAAACATTTTCAATGCCAATAAGAATTGAATTTACAATGAGAGTAATTTTGTGCAAATCAATGAATATCAGTATTTCATTGTTTGTGTTGATTTATTTGACCCCTCCACCCCCACTCTTACCCTGTTTGAAGGATAACTTTTTTGTTGCGCACACATCCACTCCAACTTAATGTGATACAGAAATACAACTGCATTGACAGACACTAGTTTGACAATGAGACAAGATGCTGAAGACACACATAAATATTTACAAACAAATAAACTACATATCAACCCATCTGAGGGGAATTACATCCAATTTACAAAAATCATCAAATGACAAATGGGAGGAGTGAATGTTTTGGGGTAATGTATATCAATATTGTCAAGTCTACTCCCGCTCCTTCCCTCCAGCGTTCGATGTCGCCGGTATACTAACCACCGGTCCTGGGATCCATCATTACGCACACCTGGCATCAATCATTATGCACACCTGCACGTCACCTGCACTTAAGCTGGGTAAAAGAACAGACACTGGACATAGGAACTCTGCTTAGAAGGCCAGGGTCCCAGAGTCGCCTCTTCACTGTTGACGTTAAGACTGGTGTTTAGCAGGTACTATTTAATGAAGCTGCCAGTTGAGGACTTGTGAGGCATCTGTTTCTCAAATAGACACTCTAATGTACTTGTCCTCTTGCTCAGTTGTGCACCGGGGCCTCCCACTCCTCTTTCTATTCTGCTTATAGACCGTTTGTGCTGTTCTGTGAAGGGAGTAGTAGACAGCTTTGTACGAGATCTTCAGTTTCTTGGCAATTTCTCGCATGCAATAGACTTCAATTCTCAGAACAAGAATAGGCTGACGAGTTTCAGAAGAAAGTTCTTTGTTTCTGGCCATTTTGAGCCTGTAATTGAACCCACAAAAAAGATACTCAACTAGTCTAAAGAAGGCCAGTTTTATTGCTTCTTTAATCAGGACAACAGTTTTCAGCTGAGCTAACATAATTGCAAAAGGGTTTTCTAATGATCAATTAGCCTTTTAAAATGATAAACTTGGATTAGCACATCATGCCATTGGAACACAGGAGTGACGGTTGCTGATAATGGGCCTATGTAGATATAACATTAAAAATCAGCCATTTCTAACTACAATAGTCATTTACAACATTAACAATGTCTGCACTGTATTTCTGATCAATTTTATGATATTTTAATGGACAAAAATGTGCTTTTCTTTCAAAAACAAGGACATTTCTAAGTGACCCCAAACTTTTGAACGGTAGTGTACATTATAATAACAAATCCATCACAGATCAGACTTACAAAGACTAGGTTGCCGATCATACATCCCCGATTTTGCACTTCTTGATGTCGTGTTTTCTTTTTGGTGTTGTTGCCAGGGCTAGCGACAATGACAGAATAAAAAAATAAAAAAATAATGCACATGACCGTGGGAAAATCAGAGCTGTGTCCATGGTAACCACGGAAACAATTAATTTAGAGCCAAAACGGGTGTTTATTTGCTGAAATGTGTGCCGTTACCCGGCTATTAAAAGGGACTCTGGGGCTATTTGAGTTTTACGGTAAGTATAAGCACTGTAATTAAGTGCATGTATTGTCAAAAGTGGATCACATTAATAAATGGATCACTAATCACTTTAAACAATGCCACTTTAAATAATGGCACTTTAATCATGTTTACATATCTTACATTACTCATATCACATGTATATCATGTATTTTATACCATCTACTGCACCTTGCCTATGCCACTTGGCCATCGCTCATACATATATTTATATGTACATATTCTCATTCAACCTTTAGATTAGTGTGTATTAGGTAGTTGTTGAGGAATTGTTAGATAACTTGTTAGATTTGTGTGTATTAGGTTGTTTTTGGGAATTGTTAGATATTACTGCACTGTTGGAACTAGAAGCACAAATATTTCGCTACACTCACATTAACACCTGCTAACCAAGTGTATGTGACCAATAAAATCTGATTTGTAGTGGACTTAAGTGTAGAAAGTGACTTTTTTAGAAAAAGTACTTTCTTTAAGGTCTTTACAGGTAATGTTGGTGTATTAGGATGTGGATAAGGTATTTTAGGTGAATTTCTACATTAAATGGGATCCTTTGGGCAAATGGCATAACATGATATGCCTATAAAGTATCTATATCTGGGATATGGACCACAAACTGTCGTGGGATATCAAACAATAGTATAGGTAAGTTCTGAAACAGGTACACGTCAAATGGGGGATATCCTCTTCTAAGTGGTGAGATTGCTCTTTGCTGAAACTCCAGATAGTGGCTTTAAATAAATCTAATGGGGTTTATACAACCATATTTTTTGATAACCCCCACTTAATCAAATAACTGATGTTTGTCACAGATTAATCAGAATTAGTTAGGTGACATAGATAAATATGATGTTTTATTTACTTTCATAATATGCAGAATATCAGAAAGGGAGAAGGGCTCCACTATGTCTGTACGCTAGTCACTCCCTTCTTTTCCCATTGGGGGGAGGAATACTGTATGGCAGTGTCTGGGATCATTGTATTACCCCTCTGATGTTGTATGAATCTTGACCTGGTATATGACCTAGAGAATCACTCCCCTTTCTAAGCTTGTCCAGGAGGGGGTGTATTTGAAATGGGAGTATATACAATTGACAATTGATATATGCCATTGGATGAGGTAATGTTTTCGTACTAAGTGGTACCAAGAACGAGATTAGAATCTCGTTTTAGGAGACCAAACTGAACGATAACTTATAGCTAATGCTATCTAGCTATGGGATACTCCTCTTTCAAGTAAAAAGTTATTTGTGAACTGTTCCTAAGATCTGTGGTTCGTCATGTAAGTTGAGAGGGGTGTATCTTGGCTATAAAAGATACTAAAAATTGTTTTGTAAGGACTCTCAGAGAATTCATTTATAGACACTGAATTGATCTGAGAGTCAAAGGGGCTATGGTGAAGCTCATATATACACTACTCAGAAAAATAAAGGGAACACTTAAACAACACAATGTAACTCCAAGTCAATCACACTTCTGTGAAATCAAACTGTCCACTTAGGAAGCAACACTGATTGACAATAAATTTCACATGCTGTTGTGCAAATGGAATAGACAAAAGGTGGAAATGATAGGCAATTAGCAAGACACCCCCAATAAAGGAGTGGTTCTGCAGGTGGTGACCACAGACCACTTCTCAGTTCCTATGCTTCCTGGCTGATGTTTTGGTAACTTTTGAATGCTGGCGGTGCTTTCACTCTAGTGGTAGCATGAGACGGAGTCTACAACCCACACAAGTGGCTCAGGTAGTGCAGCTCATCCAGGATGGCACATCAATGCGAGCTGTGGCAAGAAGGTTTGCTGTGTCTGTCAGCGTAGTGTCCAGAGCATGGAGGCGCTACCAGGAGACAGGCCAGTACATCAGGAGACGTGGAGGAGGCCGTAGGAGGGCAACAACCCAGCAGCAGGACCGCTACCTCTGCCTTTGTGCAAGGAGGAGCACTGCCAGAGCCCTGCAAAATGACCTCCAGCAGGCCACAAATGTGCATGTGTCTGCTCAAACGGTCAGAAATAGACTCCATAAGGGTGGTATGAGGGCCCGACGTCCACAGGTGGGGGTTGTGCTTACAGCCCAACACCGTGCAGGACGTTTGGCATTTGCCAGAGAACACCAAAAAACATCTATACAGGTGTACTGTATTGACAATTTCACAATAACGTGAGATCACATTTCCAGCATGGCCGACAACCAGACCTCCATTGACCGCCATAGGAAGCAAACTGGTAATTAATAAATAAGTGAGCATTGCATTTGCAGTTCCTAAATAAATAAAAATATTTGTGTCACCTCTGAACGAGCTCCGGCAACTCGTGGTTCAGCTGGCTAGCTTTACTGACATTGCTAGCCCGTGGTCGCGTTGCTAGCCCTCGGGCGCGTTCCAGGTTGCAGGTCGACACGGGTGCGTTCATTGCTGCTTCTTCTTCTATGAGGTTTAACGGCGGTTGGCATCCAATTTGTTGCATTACCGTCACCTACTAGACTGGAGTACAACTCCCTTACACTTTGCTTGATAGATAAAATGTTTAAAAAATACATACCCTACCATCTAACACTACACGCACTAATTTCAAAATGATAGAAAATAAAATTCACACCACCCTACTCCACTAACTAAATGTATTTATTCCTACATCACCACTTAACACCCTGATGTCAAGTCTCGCACACCCAAATACCTCTCTGCAGCTGCCACTACAACCTCAATTTTCTGTGACTTCCGTTCCATCCCTGCAGTACAGTTGATAACCATTGCTATAAATGCTAAAAATCCAATCTTACTGAACCTTATATCACTTTTTGGCTTATCCCTCTGTACTGGTATATCTCTACTACTCTCACCACTCCTCCCCCTTAACCCATCTTCCTCTACTTTCTTCACTGCCTCAGCATATGACAACTTCTGCACTACTCTAACCCTGGAAACCTCAACCTGCCTCTCTCGTACGGGACGTTTCTGATCTCCAACCCCATGGGCACCCCTACAATTAACACATACCACTACTTTCCCCAATACTACACATTCCTTTGTCTCATGCTCTTCTGCACACTTATCACACCTTGGACACTCCCTCCTACACACTGCTGCCTCATGCCATAAGCTTGACATCTGTAACATTGTAATGTATTCGGCACATACGCTCGTACCGGATAACTTATATATCCTAGCTTCACTTTGTCAGGCAAAGACTCAACTTCAAAACTCAAAAGAACAGACAATGACTTCTGTTTCCCCACTGTCGCCACCCTTTCTGCGTCACATCAAACGACGAGCATCACTTACACCGGGAATCTTTCCCCTCAGCTGGTCAACTTTTATATTTACTGCTACCCCAGCTACCCCAGCGCCCTTTTCTTGAGAGCGAAACAATTATCTTTTCTTGCCCCCATTTGTTTTACTCTGAGCGCCTTCTCCCTCTGACCAGCAGAAACACAAACAATTATCACTAGACCACTTCTGGTTACCTTCACCGATTCCACATTACCCAACTATTTCTTCACCCACAGTGAAACCACAAATGGATCAGCCAAAAGGCAAGAGTCCATTTTTTCCATAAACTTCACTCCTACTGTCACAGACTCATCTTTATCCTGACCCTCGGTGCATATCTCGGTCTCCGATAACTTCACCACACCTACCACCTCCGATACTTCACCCTCATTCACTTCCATTTCTCCTCCTGTCTTCAGCTCCCTCTGCTTACACATTTTTCCCTTCTTCTTTAACAAACCATTTCTCTATTTTTGACCATTCTTATCCGACTCAAGCTCAACCTCTTCTTCCCTCTCTCTCTTAGACCTTCTCTCCCTCTCCATTTCCCTCCATTCCTCCTCAGTTTTCCAAGTACACCTCTCCTATTGATAATACTGCACTACTCCTAACCACCATCTCGTTCCCGCCTTGTCCAGGGACTCCATTTCCATCCTCTACCTCTGCATTCATTGCTAGGCTGCGGTTGCGTTGCTAGCCCGCGGGCTCATCGCAGGTCTACATGGGTGTGTTCCAGGTGGTCTTCATTGCTTCATCATTTCTGTGTGTATTATAACGGATCGTTAATATAACCGATTAGCATAATTGGTTCAGATTATTTGATGATTTATTGGCCTCTACTTTTATTTCTATTTTACAAATCCCAAATCACTATTGGAGGGCTGACCAACTCTGTTCCTGTTCCTGGAGAGCTACCATCCTGTAGGTTTTCGCTCCAAACCCAGCAGGTTTTCGCTCCAAACCCAACTAACGTGATTCAACTTATCAACCAGTTAGTTAGGCGCGCTAGATAAGGGTCTGAACAAAAACCTACACTCCCATTCAAACCCAGAATCCTATATAGGATTTCTCCAGACTTCCAAGACAAGATTTGGATGGATGGCCACGCGAGGCTAGTGTTGAACATATCACCTAACCACATACTGGTAGTGTTCCTGCCTGATTACGTTGAAGACGTTGCATTGCATCAACCAATGGTTGTGCGCCACGTCATCGACTATCGGGCATTACATTCCTATATCATATGATGTTAGGTTAGCTGATATGTTAAACACCTATCCAAGCTTTGCGAGATCAGGAAGGCGTCTGCAATGTAGCCAGGCAGGAATGCCACCCATATGATATAGCGGAGCGGTATAGAAATCTATAGCCCGACTGCGCAGTCGATGACGTGGCATGCAAATCACGTGCTATGCAACTATTGGTTGATGCAATGCATTATCTGCAATCTGGTCAGGGCCTGGAACATGACCCTCAACTAGCTGAATCAGGTATGTTAGGTTAGGGTTGGACTGAATACCCACAGGATGGTAGATCTCCAGGAAGAGGGTTAGGTAGATCTGTTGTAACCTATGTAAGTACTAGGTCATATTTATTAGTGCGGACCGTAGCAGAATTCCCCTTTTCAATGGAAAAAAAAAAGAAGCATTTCTTACAGGACAAGTTCAGGAAGTCCCTTGCAGTTTCAGTCCATTTTCATTCTGTTTGGTTCCTATTGAATACGACCCTGTACTGCCTCCAATCAAGTGGGGCGGCATGGTAGCCTAGTGGTTAGAGCGTTGGGCTAGTAACCGAAAGGTTGCAAGTTCAAATCTCCGAGCTGACAAGGTACAAATCTGTCGTTCTGCCCCTGACGGCTGTTCCTAGGCCGTCATTGAAAATAAGAATTTGTTCTTAACTGACTTGCCTAGTTAAATAAAGATAATACAAAAAAGTCCCAGGCTTTTGTGGGCACACTGCCCCTCGACGGCTCATTTGCTCTTCTATAGTTTCAGTTTTGTTTTTCTGTAGAGAGCAGTCTCGCGTTGATCATTGACCGATGGCCGACCCAGATTCTGCTTTATGAGTTCAGAAAAGCTCAAAACGGGAAAGCTCAAAAGGAATGATGTGACGGACTAGTCCTGGTCTCCCATTTCATCTGTGTGTAGTGTCTTTAGATCGGTCTGTTACACTGGTCGCAACAAGACTCTTTATTGCCACACAATCAGAGTTGGTGGTAATTGCTTTTGGTACAGCACGATAGGCAAAACCTCTCACAAGGTTTTAGTTTGAATTTATTAGTAGACAAGTAGAACATTTTAAGGCACAGGGTGACTTGCATTGACTCTGAAATGGCAAGAGACAAAATAATATAGAACAGCTAAAAATACATGAAAAATCAGACATTATACATCTGTGCCAGGAAAATAACCTCTCCCTCAACATCAACAAAACAAAAGAGCTGACCGTGGACTTCAGGAGACAGCAGAGGGAGCACGCCCCCATCCACATCCACGGGACCGCAGTGGAGAAGGGGAAAAGCTTCAAGTTCCTCGGCGTACTCGTCACTGACAATCTGATAGTCCGCCCTCATAGACAGTGTGGTGAGGTGCAACAGCTCCTCTTCAACCTCAGGAGGCTGAAGAAATAACATCTGCTAAATATGTGAATGCAACCAATACAATTCTATTAGAATACATCATATAATCATGTAGACGTTAAATGTATCTTCACAGTATAGGGTCTGTCAGCATAATGTAGGAAATAGTCGGAATGTCTTTGTCCTAGCAGGTAGAACTGAGAAGCTGTGAACTGTCAGTGCTCTCTGAGTTGAGGGAGGTCGTGAAGGGGTTGCGATGGATCTTCGAGGAGTACAATTATGGCTTTGAGGAGTACAATTATGGCTTCCTATCTACATTTCGTTAAAGTCACCATCCCATGGCCAAAAACGTGAGGGTAGAGCTGGGGAGCAAGGTGGCAAAATATAGCCGGTCTGCATTGTGCTGGCTCAAGCTCCTTCTCCAGCTCGTTGGTGCAACTGACAAGCTGAACATCACCATACTCCAGCACAACATACTTGAATACATGAGGCCTTATAATATTCTTAGAACCCATCTAGTGTATCTCAGCAGCATGTCACCAGGTCAAATTCCTGGTACATGTAAAGGTTCTGGGTGAAGCTTGTTCTGATTTTACAGCCCGTTGTTACAATGTTATTTACAAACGGAAGCAAAATCACCACGTCAATAGCAACACAACACGGTAACATAACAATAGTGTACCACGTCAGCCAACATATCATGGAAACGACCTCGCCAGTGAGTCCTAACGATAGTCAGTGGAGTAGGTTTTTAGTGTGTTAATGGCTAACGGCACAAAGCTTATACTGAAATATGCCTTATTGCATCATACAGTACCTATGGCTGTATGTGAATAATGTGAAGTCAGTATCATCTGCCATTTGGCTTACCTTGCGTGTAATCTTGTATTATGCCTTAGTGATTTCTTAGCTGATTATGGCCCACTTCTCATATGAAGTCTGTAATAAGTATACTGACCCCTATATAACACTGGATTAGGATATGTCTTAACAAGTGTCATTCTGTTCTTAGGACAAAGAAGATTGTACATTTGTCCTGGTCAAAGAGAGGTTTTGAAAGCCTTATTTGACCAGGGAATGACCAGGAGAGGATCACCTCTGCTGGCTGAGACAGCCACCAGAACTGGACTGTCAGAGTGTGGTGGAGGTGAGGGTCATTGAGGTTCTGTTTTGTATTCTGTGAACATAAGACAGGGTTTTGTCTTTTTGTAATATCTGGCTTAGGATTACTTAGGAAACTTCCTATGGCCTTACTGATGATTCACCTTTTATGTAAGACATTAATTGAAACCATCTTAACCTTCTGCTTCCTTGGGTGGTATGGTTCAGCAGCGTCAAGTCTCAAAGCATCCCATCACTCTACAAACCAAGAACCATCCATAAATCCATACAATTTTACTTAGACACAACCACTATATGACCAGTACCAACAGCTTCTGTCAGGTCGAAGGTTCAAAACCCCACTCTGTAGAACAAACAGGGCACACAAGTCATTCATATCAACCAGCATCATGTTCCTAAATCCAGGAAGACTAAACCATAACTCACCGTATACCTCTATCTATTTGTCTGTCTGACCTTGTCATGTGAAGTATGGCCAGCGATATTTTATGTTGTGTTTAAGTGGTGAATGTTCTGTGATGTGTGACAGTACATGTTTGCCATTATTCCCAAACAAATGCCGCTATGGAACAATAAAGGGTTATGACTTCAAATTCGTACTTATCCTTTGCCTTCGGATCGTATCCTTTGCTGTTGCGATAATAATGTTGATTGTTATGTTATTTAAACTTTTTGTGTTTTGCCTCTAGTTTCATATTGCCTGGTAAAACCCAGATTCAAAACACCCCTCACTGCCCCTCTGGTTGTGACACAATGCAGATCATTCGTAGTATATAATGGCTCCTTTTTCAATCATCTGCAAGATAAAAAGCTGAGTTGGTGGAGCAATAGTTTTGTGTTTACTCTTTGAATAAAGTATTATGTGCTGATTTGAAAATGTGATGCAGTATTCTTTAGTATTGTGTTGTCCTCCTATTGTTTCCTCTAGAACTGGTTAGGGAATGAAAGAAGAAAACTGGCCCAGAGTAAAGCTGTCCCTCAACAAAAAACTAAGCTCTACAAACGTAATGTGTCAGCTTACAACCTGTTTATGAGGGACCACCGTAAAGCTAAAGGTTTGCTTTAATTACCTGTTTGCAATTACAAAAGCAAGGCGGGCATTCATGTATTGTGGACTGTATGCATTTCTCAATCGGTGTGTCTTTGATATAGGTTAATTATAGTTATTTTTAGATGAATGATCAGAGGGGTTTCTCTTCAGAACATTATGGGTCTAACAACAAATTATAAAGTCTACTGACTCTATCAGAGACATATTTGTACTTTGTTTCAACATGTAAATGTTTTGTTGATGTAATATCTTGATAGAATAGATTGTTTTATCAATGTCACTGACATTGTCATGTTTTCTGTTGTATGTCAGGAGTTATGGCAGGTACACAGGGCAAATGGCAGGCATTACCACCTGCCACAAAAGACCATTACAGTGAGGAGGCAGACAAGCTACAGGCAGGAGGTTAGGAGATGAAGGGGAACTTAAAGGCATTAAAAGTCAAAGATAATTTAAGATGGCTGAAATCAATGTTGGGAATATATACTATAGGGTCACAATAGTAAATTGTGACATTTTGAAACTTTTACTTTAAAAAGTAATGTGTTTGGATTTGATAGTTGGAGTTAGAGATACAGAATCTGAGATACAGGTTTAAGAGAAGGTTTAAGGGAACAGGCATTTTTCTTACAGAAGGATTTTAGTCTTTTCGCCAACTCTTTTCCTATAAGGATTTTTAGGTATTGTCTTTTTTTTTTTTACATCTAATTTAATTTATTATTTATCTTGTCTATTTCTACATATTTTTTTGTTAGGTTATCGAGTTGGAAGCTATGGGGGTCGACACAGCATTCCTTGCCCACAACCCTGAGGACCCCATACCAGTCAGCACAGCCTCATCTGGGAGGGGAAAGGAATTTGTTGAGGGCCAGGATCTGATCGGCAAGTTTTCTGTACACTTTCTGGTACACATATTTTTAAAATAACTTTGGTAATGCTTAACCTCAAGCATACAGATGTAGGATCTTAATTTGATCACCCTGTTGCAGGACCACTTTTCTGCAATGCAGGAGGTTTTTTACTTGTAGTGTATTTGAAGTTTGAAAAGGCTTCTGAAGTTTCTAATTTCCACGTAGAAATTTCAGACTTGATTTTTGCGATAAATTTATCAACTCCCATCAAAAATGTAAATGTATTATAATCCACATATCACATTTCCTGTTACTGCAGGATTATTTTCCTGATACTGCAGGATTATTTTCCTAATGTAACAAACTGACTCAAATTAAGATCCTACATCTGTACATCTATAATACCTTCAAACACACTCATACAGTACCGTGTCTCTTTTATTGTTACATCTAGGCAAACCTGCAGCTTCAGTCAAAGGTGTTTGACAAGGCTAGAGTGCAAGGAGTACAAGCCTTATTCAACCAGAAGTATAGTATGTATCATTTTATTTGAAATAACTATTAAAATGTACTGTATATCTGTAATTCAACAATTAAATAACGGTCCTGCTCCGCTTTTAACTTCTTATGGCTGCAGGGGCAGTATTGAGTAGCTTGGATGAAAGGTGCACAGAGGTGCCCAGAGTAAACGGCCTGCTCCTCAGTCATAGTTGCTAATATATACATATTACTATTAGTATTGGATAGAAAACACTCTGAAGTTTTTAAAACTGTTTGAATTATGTCTGTGAGTATAACAGAACTCATATGGCAGGCAAAAACCTGAGAAGTTCCACTTCCTGTTTGGATTTTTTCTGAGGCTGCTAGATTTTCAACCAAGCTCCCATTGAAATTACAGCGAGATATGGATGAGTTTTCACTTCCTACGGCTTCCACTAGATGTCAACAGTCAATAGAACTTTGTCTGATGACTCTAATTGAAGGGGGGCCGAAGGAGACAGGAATGATTCACCACTGCCATGAGGTGATCACGCATTGAACACGCGCGTTCACAGTGAGGGGCAGCTCCGTTCCATCGCTCAACTGAAGTCAATGTAATTCTCCTGTTGGAACGTTATTCAAGATGTATGTTAACAACATTCTAAAGATTGATTCAGTACATCGTTTGACATGTTTCTACTGACTGTTACGGAACTTTTGGACATTTCGTCACGTTATAGTGGACGCGCTTTGTGATTTTGGAATTGTTTACCACATGCGCTAACCAAAGTAGCTAATTGGACATAAATAACGGACATTATCGAACAAATCAAGCATTTATTGTGGACCTGGGATTCCTAGGACTGCATCCTGATGAAGTTCATCAAAGGTAAGGAAACATTTATCATGTATTTTCTGGTTTCTGTTGACTCCAACATGGCAGCTAATTTGGCTATTGTTCTGAGCGGCGTCTCAGATTATGGCATGGTTTGCTTTTTCCGTAAAGTTTTTTTGAAATCTGACACAGCGGTTGCATTAAGGAGAGGAAATATCTATAATTCCATGTGTATAACTTGTATTATCATCTACATTTATAATGAGTATTTCTGTTGAAACGATGTGGCTATGCAAAATCACTTGATGTTTTTGGAACTAGTGAATGTAACGCGCCAATGTAAACTCAGATTTTTTTATATAAATATGAACTTTATCAAACAAAACATGCATGTATTGTGTAACATGAAGTCCTATAAGTGTCATCTGATGAAGATCATCAAAGGTTAGTGATTACTTTTATCTCTATTTCTGCTTTTTGTGACTGCTTTCTTTCGCTGGAAAAATGTCTGTGCTTATTGTGGTTTGGTGGTGACCTAACATAATCGTTTGTAGTGCTTTCGCTGAAAAGCATATTTAAAATCGGACACTTTGGTGGGATTAACAACAAGATTACCTTTAAAATGATATAAGACACATGTATGTTTGAGGAATTTTAATTATGAGATTTCTGTTGTTTGAATTTGGCGCCCTGCACTTTCACTGGCTGTTGTCATATCGATCCCGTTAGCGGGATTGCAGCCATAAGAAGTTTTAAGCAAGCTTTAAAAAATGTACCACTAAAATTCCACTAAAGCACTAAAAAGGGCTGACATTTGATTTATAAAAACGTATGTGGTAGCTGTGCCTTGTCGGTTTACATTGTTGATATTCAAGTAAGCAGATTTCTGGATCACTGATTGAAGCTTGGAATAATGTGTACACTTGATCTTCCTTCACTAAAGCCTTCGTTCTCTTTCTGTTTAGATGAAGCAGGTGGACAGGGCAGAGTTCCACATATGGCTGTGACTGCCAAGAAAGTGGTCATTGAAGTAGAGGGCATGCCAGCTGGGATATTGAAAAAGCCCTTCCACTATGGCATGGACCAACTATCTTCCATTTTGAAGGCAGGCCTTGGCATCACGTTCACAATAAGTAAGATGCAACAAATGCTCTCTAAAATGTTTCAATGCAGAATTGTAATGTCTTGGTTATTGAGATGAATAACATTGACATGTACAGGCAGTGACTTGACCCATTACTTTAGACAAAGTCCCCTTGTCATGGTTTGCAAGCCCTGCCACATCCGACGAGCATCAGAGCCGGTGTAGTACGATTCGATCTTAGTCCTGTATTGACGCTTTGCCTGTTTGATGGTTCGTCGGAGGGCATAGTGGGATTTCTTATAAGCTTCCGGGTTAGAGTCCCGCTCCTTGGAAGCGGTAGCTCTAGCCTTTAGCTCAGTGCGGATGCTGCCTGTAATCCATGGCTTCTGGTTGGGGTATGTATGTACAGTCACCGTGGGGACGACGTCATCGATGCACTTATTGATGAAGCCAATGACTGATGTGGTGTACTCCTCAATGCCATCGGAGGAATCCCGGAACATATTCCAGTCTGTGCTAGCAAAACAGTCCTGTAGTTTAGCATCTGTTTCATCTGACCACTTTTTTTTATTGATCTAGTCACTGGTGCTTCCTGCTTTAATTTTTGCATGTAAGCAGGAATCAGGAGGATAGAATAATGTTCAGATTTGCCAAATGGAGGGCAAGGGAGAGCTTTGTATGTGTCTCTGTGTGAGGAGTATAGGTGGTCCGAAGTTATTTTCGGTCATAAGAGACGGTAGCGGCAACATTATGTACAAACAACGCAAATAAGCGAACAAAAAAACACAATCTGCTGGGGGCACGTAAAACGCCTGCCATCTTCTCCGACGCCATCTTATGGGAGTGGAGATGGAAATGGGAGTGGAGCTGGGCCTGGAGCTGGAACAGGGCCTGTAGTTGGTGCTGGGCCTGGGCCTTTAACTGGAGGTTGGGCTGAGGCTGGAGCTGGAGGTTGGGCTGAGGCTAGAGCTGGAGGTTGGGCTGCACCAGGACCTGTGTCTAATTCCCCGGAAGTTGGTAGTAATATATGCATGTACACAGAGTATACAAAACATTAAGGACACCTGCTCTTTCCATGACATAGACTGACCAGGTGAATCCAGGTGAAAGCTATGATCCCATTGATGTCACTTGTTAAATCCACTTCAATCAATGTAGATGAAGGGGAGGAGACAGGTTAAAGAAGGATTTTTAAGCCTTGAGACAATTGAGACATGAATTGTGTATGTGTGCCATTCAGAGAGTGAATTGACAAGACAAATGATTTAAGATTTAAGTGCCTTTAAATGGGGTATGATAATAGGTGCCAGGCGCACTGGTTTGTGTCAAGAACTGCAACGTTGCTGGGGTTTTCACGCTCAAATGCTTCCTGTGTGTATCAACAAAGGACATCTAGCCAACTTGACACAACTGTGGGAAACATTGCAATCAAAATGGGCCAACATCCCTGAGGAACACTTTCAACACCTTGTAGAGTCCATGCCCCGACGAATTGAGACTGTTCTGAGGGTAAGGGGAGGGGGGGGGGGGGGTGCTTGGCTTAGTCAATGACCAGAATCTTTGCTGGCATAGAAAGTCAGTTCAGAATTAGATATTGGGTACATGTGTAGAAACTAAATTACCACACAACGTAATGAATGAGGTGTTTCAGTGCAGACACTATATTAAAAACACATCTGTTTGACGGTATTTTTTCAAAATGTACTGTGAATGTAGCTAACAAGTCAACCTGTATTTTGTCTTTGATTATGAAGAACATACACGACCGTTCAAAAGGTTGGGGCCACTTATAAATGTCCTTGTTTTTGAAAGAAAAACTGAGCAAGAGGACAAGTACATTAGAGTGTCTAGTTTGAGAAACAGACACCTCATAAGTCCTCAACTGGCAGCTTCATTAAATAGTACCCGCAAAACACCAGTGTCAACGTCAACAGTGAAGAGGCGACTCCGGGATGCTGGCCTGGGTGGCTATGCCACCAACAAAGGTATAGTTAGTGTATAGTTTGTCCCTATAGAACTCACATGCATACACAGACATTCATTACTCAACCACTTTCATCTTCTGAATCACTGTCCTCCGATTCACTGTCCTCCTCTACATCTGGGCTGATCGAGCCATCACCAGCCAACATTGAAAATGCTTGTTGGAGCTTTAATATGTTCTGCATTTTATTTCGGAGCAGCACAGAAGCACCCAGGTGAAAGCGTGTTGGCTCGGCCTCACACTGCCCAAGAGAAGCAAGGGCCTCTTCAAAAAGCCCAAGCTCTCGCTGGCAATACAGAAGGCTATTGTGTAGGTCTGCCTGTATAAGGTGCCTCTCCTCCGCTGCGCTAAGGCACATGTTATGCAGCATCACTGCACGCTGCTTTGCCTGGAGCAGACTGTCCCCCAAGCTGTTGGACACCTGGGACCAGACTGGATGATCTTGCTGGAGAACCTCCAAGTACTCCAGTCTTGGGGGGAATTGAGGTGATTTGCTCCTTCCATTGTAGGTGTCAATCTGCTGTTTTATTCTCTCCGATGTCCGCTTGATTTTTCTGGAGAGCCGCACAGCAATGGTTTGTCCATCTGAAAAACTATTTCAAGAAATGGGCATGAAAATCTTGAAGTTTGATAGAAGTCTTTCATATAGTTCAAAGCAGGTGGGTGAATGAGACTTAGATAACAACAGCAGTGATATGCCAGGCTGTGATGCAGTGTTCAACAACACTGAATTGGCTGCAGTACCTGCATACTTTCTGACCAGGCCACAATAGAAAGAGAGCTCCGGGACCAGCCTATGGATTGTGGCCAGCAGACAGTGAGTCTTCTTAGTCTGCAGACTTTTCAAAATTGGTGCACAGTGTTGAAGAGACCAGTGTACAATCCGGTTTCCCTTCTCCATGGCCTTCAAACTTTTCTCCAGGCTGAAATGTGAAAATGTATGTTAAAAGGTTTAAAACATATGTTGACTAGCCCCAATATAGTGGGACAAATAGGATGGAGACAACATCCTATAAAAAGCTATTTACTTTTCAAGCTGAGTAGTCAACTGAGCGTTCCTTTCATCAGTGATTGACGGGGACATCAAGTCAGACCTAGACAATATTCTACAAATATATAAGCGAATATATAACGGTAAGAAAGCATCTCAACATAAAACTAACCAGTTTAGGAAGGCAACATCCATTTGAGTGTAGATTTGAGTGTAGAGTGGATTATGCAGCGTGAAGTGTTGGCACAAAGGTCAGAAGACTTGTAGAATAGATTGTAGAATAGATGAAGCAGGGGAGGAGGGTACTCATGTTTCTGGGATATGTAGTGGAAAGGGGCAGGTGACAGCAGGAGGTGGTGATAAGAGTATAAAGTAACAGCTATGCAGATCCAAGAGATGGTTAGACTAGGACACAGAACACAGGAATGTGGCAGTCATGACTGGTAGGGGCTAAGCCAGGCAGAAAGGGGTGTTTAGAGATGGGATAAAACCTTAGGTCAGAGATGTAGCAACTACTTCCGTGACTCGATGTTGCTCTGCGAGAGTTTCCACATATCTCTCCTGCCAGGTAAGGAACAACGTCCTCTTGTCTGTGAGGGTTCTCCTTCATCTGACGGGTCCAAACTTCCACGTCCGACTGTGTGCTGCCTACAACACAATCAAGGGCCTAATTAAATATATTGCAGAACAAAATAAACCACACTGGCAGTTGTGCTGAGTTCTACATGTGCAATGCTCACAAGTTAGAGAAAAATATCTTATGGACAATGTTTAACTAAAATATCAAATTGTCAGTGAAACCACAGCAAGGATGTCATCATCAAATCAATCAAATGTATTTTATAAAGCCCTTTTTACATCAGCAGTTGTAAAACAGCATCACAAAGTGCTTTACAGATACCCTGCCTAAAACTCGAAAAGAAAAATCAATGCAGAGGCAGAAGCGCAATACAAGCGGTTCATGGTGTGCATGCTTGTTTGATGGATAATCAGAACAAGATAGAGCACACAAAAACACTTTCAAACGTTCATAGATGACCAGCAGGGTCAGGTAAAGACCATAATGGCATTAGAGAGTGCAAACATTTCAAGACTCTTGGGTCAGATGGCTTTCATGTTTCAGGAAGTCAAGGTTTATGGGTAGGGTGGGTTGTGGGGGCTAGTACCTTTCCGTTCACCTTCCCACCCATGGGCCAGACTACACTCAATCATAGGACTGACAGAAGAGAAAAGTCTTGAAGGTTGAGACTGAGTCTGATTCTCTCACTTTTGCAAACCATTTCATAAAGAGGAACTCTGTAGAATAAAGCCTTGTATCCAGATACTGAAGCCCTGCTTCCAATTCATCTGATTGAATTATCAGAAAAGGATCATTGCATATTGACAAAAATTATGAGCAAAACACATGGAATCTAACCTGGAATGCTGTTTAGCAGCACCATCAACTCCTCCTTTGCCTCGGTTTCCTCCTTCAGGACCTTCTGCCGACGGAGTTGTATTGCTGGTACTATAACATATATGAAGGTGAATAGACATTTCATAGATTGTTCAAAATACATCAGTGTTTTTTTTTGTTGCAAAATGATATCAACACAACCCTGATCAATGGGTCGTCTCAATACTTAACTGATTTCCAGTTATACATTATACCCTTACCCTGGCTGTGTAGTAGAGAAGGGCATCAGTGAGGGTGTCAACACGATGAGACGGTGTCATCTCTTTTGTGATCTTCACAAATGTTCTAAGGTAGGACCACAACCTCTCCATCTGTTCTCCGTCAGCAAGCCCACTACCAGTCACATACCTGGTACCATCAGTGGCCTGAAATGTAAAGTACGATCAGAAACCATAATGAGCATTACAATGGGTGATGATGATTCATTAAGGGACTAGGACAAATTACAACTAAATGTTTCTTAATACTATTAGGGCCACTATCTGCAACTACAAAGAATAGTTTTTTTAACAGAATAAATTATAAAGAAAAAAATGTATTCATTACCTGACAGTCAGCATCATGGGCATAGGCATGAACGGCTGGCACTGCAAATGTGGTATTCACCATCAGATCGGGACTGTTTTTCTAAATGTCAAAATAATTTAGTGTAGGAGCAGTTCATTTTGTGCATTTTTGTGTAAAATACTACCTATGATTACAAAGCAGGTATGGAGCAATCCGTTTCAAGCCATTCATAAAACCGTATCAAGCCATTCATAAAACCGTATCAAGCCATTCATAAAACTGTTTCAAGCCATTCATAAAACTGTTTCAAGCCATTCATAAAACCGTATCAAGCCATTCATAAAACTGTTTCAAGCCAATCATAAAACCGTATCAAGCCATTCATAAAACTGTTTCAAGCCATTCATAAAACCGTATCAAGCCATTCATAAAACCGTATCAAGCCATTCATAAAACCGCTTCAAGCCATTCATAAAACCGTATCAAGCCATTCATAAAACCGTATCAAGCCATTCATAAAACCGTATCAAGCCATTCATAAAACCGTATCAAGCCATTCATAAAACTGTTTCAAGCCATTCATAAAACCGTATCAAGCCATTCATAAAACCGTATCAAGCCATTCATAAAACTGTTTCAAGCCATTTATAAAACCGTATCAAGCCATTCATAAAACCGTATCAAGCCATTCATAAAACTGTTTCAAGCCATTCATAAAACCGTATCAAGCCATTGTGTCATCGCTCTCACACTCCCTCATACTGACTGGTCACTGGAAGTTCAACATGGCTCCTCATGGCAAAGAACTCTCTGAGGATCTGAAAAAAAGAATTGTTGCTCTACATAAAGATGGCCTGGGCTATAAGAAGATTGCCAAGACCCTGAAACTGAGCTGCAGCACGGTGGCCAAGACCATACAGCGGTTTAACTGGACAGGTTCCACTCAGAACTGGCCTCGCCATGGTCGACCAAAGAAGTTGAGTATACGTGCTCAGCGACATATCCAGAGGTTGTCTTTGGGAAATAGACATATGAGTGCTGCCAGCATTGCTGCAGAGGTTGAAGGGGTGGGGGGTCAGCCTGTCAGTGCTCAGACCATACGCCGTACACTGCATCAAATTGGTCTGCATGGCTGTCGTCCCAGAAGGAAGCCTCTTCTAAAGATGATGCACAAGAAAGCCCGCAAACAGTTTGCTGAAGACAAGCAGACTAAGGACATGGATTACTGGAACCATGTCCTGTGGTCTGATGAGACCAAGATAAACTTATTTGGTTCAGATGGTGTCAAGCGTGTGTGGCGGCAACCAGGTGAGGAGTACAAAGACAAGTGTGTCTTGCCTACAGTCAAGCATGGTGGTGGGGGTGTCATGGTCTGGGGCTGCATGAGTGCTGCCGGCACTGGGGAGCTACAGTTCATTGAGGGAACCATGAATGCCAACATGTACTGTGACATACTGAAGCAGAGCATGATCCCCTCCCTTCGGAGACTGGGCCGCAGGGCAGTATTCCAACATGATAACGACCCCAAACACACCTCCAAGACGACCACTGCCTTGCTAAAGAAGCTGAGGGTAAAGGTGATGGACTGGCCAAGCATGTCTCCAGACCTAAACCCTATTGAGCATCTGTGGGGCATCCTCATACGGAAGGTGGAGGAGTGCAAGGTCTCTAACATCCACCAGCTCCGTGATGTCGCCATGGAGGAGTGGAAGAGGACTCCAGTGGCAACCTGTGAAGCTCTGGTGAAGTCCATGCCCAAGAGGGTTAAGGCAGTGCTGGAAAATGATGGTGGCCACACAAAATATTGACACTTTGGGCCCAATTTGGACATTTTCACGGCAAACATGCCTTATGTTGCAGATGCCTGTCTTATAATGAAGGACTGTGCCATCCCTGTGGCCTTCACAATGGGATTAGTCCACTGAGACAGGCGCGACACAGACGAATGTCTCATGTGCCATGACATTTTTTTTAATTATATTGCGACTGCTCGATGAAAAAAAGCTGTCGGCCACCAGCCTATCAACCAAACAATCGATCAGTCGACTAAATGGGTCTGTCCTAGTGTGTACACTAGTAAAGTATGAATAATCAATCCCGTACCCAGTCCATCTTATCTCAATACATGTTCAAATGGTTGATGTTTGTGATGAGATCTTTAAGATCCTGGAAGACGAGAATATATTCTAAATCAGAATTCAGAATCCTCCCTGTCAGAGCCCCCCAATAAACTTCCAAGGCCGTGAGGAACCAGGTTCTTATTCAGTCGAGCCTGTGCTTGACCCCCACAAACCCCTGGAAAACGTAGCCTCTCCCCATTTCGTAGCCTCTTTGCAGGCCCCATCACTCAGACCACCACTCCCCACCCTCCAACACAGAACTAACCAGATTCCCCCAGCGCTACATTAGGTCCAAAGGACTCCATTGAGTTGTCTGATAAGCCAGTGGAAAAACCCTTTCGCAGCCTCTCCCCATCAGCCAGACAACCTCCCCTGACCCACATTTAAAATGTGGGTCAAAACTAAAATAAAAGTATTACTCAAGTTTTTCGTTTAGGATATGTCATCATTGTAATATAATTCATGTGCAATGTTTTAGCTTAAAATGTATGTGTAATATGTTGATGCATTGGATAGCAGATGGAACAGATATACCAGCCACCCCACCCCTCTTTATATCAAAGCTGGGAGGAAGTCATGTCGTAAATAAACAGACACAGATGCCCTCGATGTAACATTAACCGAACTGCGGGTAAGCACTGTTCGACAGGCAGGGTCGAATGACACTGCGGAGTCCTAGCTAAAAATGTACCAATAAAATAATAAAGACGGGTTCCTGCAGATGCTGGAATGCCCACATGCAGGAACGCCCCAAATTGAGGGCCGCAATTACACCCTACTCGAAGGAGGAGATTGAGGATTTGGAGAGTGAGTGAGTGGAGCCATTGGTGATTCCATTAGAACCATTAGTACCTTATGTGCCACTCAGCGACCCTCGCCACCATCTCCAGGTTGACATCACCCTGCCACGGCCCATCTTCGCCATGGACTTGGTCTGAAACCTGAGGACCTCTCCCCTCTTTCTCCCCTCTCCCTCCCCCTCCATCCCCAGGCCTCTGTCCCTTCATGCCTCCCCCTTTACTGAGAGAACATCATGTCCTGCGGTTGGACTCTTCAGCTCTGCCGAAATCAGGCCACAGCCTTCCTCACAGGACTCCAACTCCCAGGAGGCTGCAGGAGAGCATATCACTCCCTTCAGTAATTCAGGTAGGAGTCGGTATCCCCGGCCTTTACAACCTACCAATCCAAGCGATGGTACGAATGACCCCACCTCACATTGACGTACAACCAAAGTGACTGTATGGACAAATGAGAAGCAAAAGTGGGAACTTACGTGACAAATAAAACACTGAAAGGACTACATACCTAAAGAATTACACAAACACTTAAGCCTTACTATGAATGCTTTCGCTCTAGTGTTTCTGGAACCGTGATAATCATCACTTATCACAACAGCAATTCATTGCACAGTTGTGTAAAATGCTGAAGGAAACCATTGCGCACACACACACAACCTAGTTTTCACTATTTAACACAGCCACAAAGTCATAAATCCTGCCCATTTTTTAATTTAGACCAAAAACCAAATGTGTGCGTTTAAATTATTTTTATGATAGCCAATTTTGACATTGTGGCTGTTATCTAGCCACGTGGAAACCACAAAACCCTTAAGCCCATTTGAAAAACAGTGTTACTCATATTGATATCTTTACTTAGCAACAGCTAATGTTACTGATGAATAGTCAGCCTGGTATGTCTCGGTGTGCATTGTTTGGGGATTTTACGTTAGATGAGGCCTACAGCTCACAACAATTTCGAAATGTTTTTTTGACATAATTAATCAACACTAATCATGTTCATTTTAATGTTATTTTAATTTGATTAAAGCAGAAAGTAACATACTAGAACACTTAGCCAGTTAACTAGTAACAACTTACACTTTCTCTCTTCCTCCACTCTTGCTGACTACATTTCCTGTTATTCGATGAGTGAACAATGGAATGTTATTACACTCAACTGGTTCTTGTTCCCATGTGTAAAATTATATACAAAAAAAATTGCGTGTATTGGTTCTCCCTCCTTATAGTAAGGTATATTATGTTGAGCCGTTTCAGGATTTGACTGTGATTAGTATTAAACATTAGTTCATAGTTTTTGTTTCTTTTGCATGTTAATTGTTTTTATAATATGATCATGAATTTTTCTCAAATAAGTATTTACAGTAACTCAAAAGTACATTGGTGTGCAATTCACAAATACACTAGATCTTGACAATACAGTACTTCCCCTGTATACTCTACCCACTTAAAGTTGAAATAAAACAAGTCAAATGTACAACTGAAAGTAGAGGTTTTCTTGCCTTCAGAAAGGATTCACACCCCTTTACTTTTTCCACGTGTTACAACCTGACTTTAAAATGGATTAAATTTAGATTTTGTGTCACTGATCTACACACACCACCCATAATGTCAGTGAAAGTTTGTAGAAAATGTATGTCTTTAGTCTATAAGTATTCAACCCCTTTGTTATGGCAAGCCTAAATTATTTATGGAGTAAAAATGTGCTTAACAAATCACATAATAAGTTGTATGGACTCATTCTGTGTTCAACCACAAAGACCAGGGAGATTTGTCTATGACTCACAATGAAGGGCACCGATTGGTAGATGATAAAAGCAGATGCTGAATTTCCCTTTGAGCATGGTGAAGTTATTAATTAGGCTTTGGATGGTGTATCAATACACCCAGTCACTACAAAGATACATGCGTCCTTCCTAACTCAGTTGCCGTAGAGGAAGGAAACTGCTCAGGGATTTCATCATGAGGGCAATGGGGATTTTAAAACAGTTACAGTTGAATTATTAATGGTTGTGACATGAAAGAATTGAGGATGGATCAACAATATTGTAGTTACTCCACAATACTAACCTAAATGACAGAGTGAAAAGAAGGAAGCATGTACAGAATAAAAATATTCCAAAACATGCATCCTGTTTGAAATATAATGCAGATAAGTAATACTGCAAAGAATCCAACACAACACATCACTGACTACCACTCGTAATATTTTCAAGAAATGGTGGTGGCTGCATCATGTTATGGGTATGCATTACTGAGCTCTCCAGTAAGGCCATTCTACTGCCAATGTTTGTCTATGGAGATTGCATGGCGGTGGGCTTGATTTTATACACCTGTCAGCACCGGGTGTGACTGAAATAGCCAAATCCACTCATTTGAAGGGGTGTGCATATACTTTTGTAAATATAGTGTACATCTTACAGAATAATGTGAAACGCATGAAACAATAAAGCTCTTTGCCAATGTACATTTCTCTAGTAAGAACATAGCACTTTAAATTAATGACATTACAGCAATCATACAAAGATAAAAAAATGTTTACCTTGACATAAACATTGAAAAAGTATATAGTATGTATAATACTGAATCACTTTGGTCACGTTTTATCAAACATCAATGTCCATGAAACATCTACACTACCGTTCAAAAGTTTGGGGTCACTTAGAAATGTCCTTGTTTTTGAAGGCCAGCATCCCGGAGTCGCCTCTTCACTGTTGACGTTGAGACTGGTGTTTTGTGGGTACTATTTAATGAAGCTGCCAGTTGAGGACTTCTGTTTCTCAAACTAGACACTCTAATGTACTTGTCCTCTTGCTCAGTTGTGCACCGGGGCCTCCCACTCCTCTTAATATTCTAGTTAGAGACAGTTTGCGCTGTTCTGTGAAGGGAGTAGTATACAGCGCTGTACGAGATCTTCAGTTTGTCAATTTCTCACATGGAATAGCTTTAATTTCTCATAACAAGAATAGACTGACGAGTTTCAGAAGAAAGTTATTTGTTTCTGGCCATTTTTAGCCTGTAATCGAACTCACAAATGCTGATGCTCCAGATACTCAACTAGTCTAAAGAAGGCCTGTTTTAATGCTTCTTTAATTAGCACAACAGTTTTCAGCTGTTCTAACATAATTGCAAAAGGGTTTTCTAATTATCAATTCGCCTTTTAAAATGATAAACTTGGATTAGCTAACACAACGTGCCATTGGAACACAGGAGTGATGGTTGCTGATAATTCCATAAAAAAATCGGTCATTTCCAGCTACAATAGTCATTTACAACATTAACAATGTCTACACTGTATTTCTGATCAATTTGATGTTATTTTAATGGACAAAAAATTTGCTTTTCTTTCAAAACAAGAACATTTCTAAGTGACCCCAAACTTTTGAACGGTAGTGTATTTTTAAAAATGTATTTCAGACTTAATCACATATTGAGTGATATGCGTGATTCTGTGGTCAGGACAGACTATATTAATTAATCTAACAATTATTCTCTGAGGTTTTTTTGCTTGGACCTCTACTCCTTTCTCTAACCTGCTACGTCAATTATCTTAACCTGCTGCGTAAGTTCTCCTAACCTGCTATGAAAAAGTCCCTTCCATGTGGAAGTGGCGTGAAAAGAGTTTCTCTACTCCATTAGCCTGCTTCTGACTCTGACACATCCTGTTCTTCTTTTGGTCCCTCCCCTACCGCCTCACTAGTGGGGAAGCCATTGTTTTTTGTTTGACTGTCGTCAAGGAGAGGATTTGACTCCACTGCTCCACTCTCAGGCTGTAGCTCTTGGTCACACTGTTCCCCTTCTTTCCCTACTTCCTGTGCATTATCATCAGGCCTTTTTCTCTTGAAACATCCCAGCTGAGTAGAAAGGAAAAACAGTGTGAAGAATATGAATCAAAGTGTTGGTCCTTACAATGCAGAAGCAAAGGTTCTGTCGCATCATTGATACTCACCATATACATGGCCATTGTGATGATGATCAGGAGAAAGAGTCCTACTCCAACTCCTGTACCTATTATCAGCGCTGTACGTGGAGGAATGATGATCTCAGCCTGAACATCAATCTGGAGGAATACATTTTGAGATCATGAGTGACGATGGAACAAGCATTTTAAAAACAATTCTTATACAGTAAATCAGTTTAATTCCACAAATGGAATTACCTGTGTTTGGTGGAAGCTTGTAGAGTTATCCTAATGAGCAAAGAAATATATACAAAATGTATGCTTTTGTGAATCTTTGCTCAATAAATATTTGTATCTTTGTTGAAGAAAAGTTTGACAGGAAACTTACCGCTGGGTCACTCGCTGTCTGGACATATCGTTTTTTGTCATAGCTGAGTTTGACAAAACTGATGAAGTTGACTGTTTCTCTATCCCCAGTGAATTTCTTTGGCAATGACAAGCTCTGTAGAGTGAGATATTGTTAGTCGAACAACATTAAATGAAATGGTGTGCCTTGCTTCAATTCTTTAAAAGCATTTTGTGGTAGTAGAAGAAGTGTTCTGATTTCAGATTTAAATAGCAGAGAAGTTAGACAAAAACGTAGAGCTTCGTCGAACTTGTTGGGAAAGTGGTCAAAACGGCAGATGTTTCAAAAAGTACAGATGAAAAGTAGTTGATGTGGTTACTAGAACAGCTGTCTGTCACGACTTCTGCCGAAGTCAGCCCCTCTCCTTGTTCGGGCGACGTTTGGCGATCGACGTCACCGGCTTTCTAGCCATCGCCGCTCCATTTTTCGTCTATCCATTTGTCTTGTCTTGTTTCCATACACATCCGGTTATCATTTCCCTAATTAAGCTACTTGTATTTAACCCTCTGTTTCCCATCATGTTTTGTGTGTAATTGTTTTCATGTTAGGTAGTGTTAGTTTACGCGCTATACTTTTATGTTCCGTTTTTTGAGCGCGTTTGTTTCATGTAGTGCTCTCGTTTTTGGAACTATAATGAAAGTGCGCATGTTCATTGTATCTGCTCTCCTGCACTTGACTTCGGCTCCAATACACCATCCTGACACTGTCTGAATTCAGATTTGAATAGCAGAGACGTAGACCCATATGTTATAATGTCTAAGTTGTGGTATAAAATGCTCGGAAAATGGTCAAAATGTCAGTTGTTTGTAACAGTTGATGCAGTCAATGCAGTCACTAACAAAGCTGCATCATTTGATAAGTAAAATATATTTCTGTTATGATTTTGGATTTGAAAAGCAGAGAAGTAGACCAAGATGCCACACCCTCTAAGTGTTTGTCTAAATTGTTGGGAAAGTAGCTGATTTGTCAGTTAATAAGCCGGGCAAGTGACACGTGTTCATGTCCCTGGTCTTTTGCATGGGCTTCAAGTTTATATCATAAAATCAGATGCCTTTTATGATGTTTTTGCGATGAAGACTATTGCGGTATGATTTTGCGCATTGAAGACCATTGAAAAGCCTACAAAAGTTCAACAACTACTAGGCTACTTGCCACGTCTCTTGCATTGCGTTGTCAACAGTGGGAAGTTAACTTAATGAATGAAGTTGATGCGGTTATTAAGACATCTGTATCTCTTGATTTGTGTAATAATATCTTGGAATTCATGGGAGTCTAACAATGGAACCTTTAGAATGTTGAAGAAATCCCATCGAAGTGGATGGAGGACAAAAAGCTCAATAGTTTAAAAAGTTGTATGGAAGCACACTGGTCCTTACCACTCTGCACCTTTAAAAGTTTTAATGGCGTTTCTAGCTTAAATGGTGTAGCGTGCTAAAGAATAATAAATGTGACAAAGATTAAAAGTGGGATGTTTGCTGTCTCAAGGTCTTATTAATTATTAGCATGTTGTTACTCTGTACCATCTTTTGTTAAAGGTGTCTTAATACAGACCTTTGCATGTTGATCGAGGTCCTTGAAGGAAACATTTCCAGACAGCACAAATGTAACTGTCAAAAACTTCTCCAAAAGGAAACTGTCACACTCGATGGACTTGCAGTATTTTTCTGGAGAGCAGTACTGTAAACACAGCCAGAAGCAACATGTGTGTTTCAGTAACATGATTTACTATACTGAGTTGTAACCTGATTGGATCAGTTACCAACAATGTCAAGAGTGAGTGTCATATTTGAATTCTCACCTCTGTTGTTGAATTGATAACCTTTCCACATTGAGTGTAGTTCTTCAAAGAAAAGAAAGGAAACTTGTATTAGGCTGTTTCCTATAGACAGAAATTGTGCCAGTAAAATGTCAGCACTTTCGTAGGAAATCTGAACAGCTTACCTGTAAGACAGATATTTCGTAGTCCTTCATTTCAAATCTGTGCTCAAGCTTAGTTGGGAAAGTGAAGGTGACTGTGATGGGTACAGGAGTAATGCCTAAGTTCTGCACCTGTAAACAATGACACATTCAATTAACCAACCTAACGATAACATTTATATTGAGCTTTTATACAAAGGCATTTGTCACAGAACATGTAACAAAACATATACCTAAGCCCCCAAAAGAGCAAGCCTAGGGCAACAGAGACAGTGGAGGCGACTGAGTGGACGGCTCATAATATTGGCTGGAACGGAGCAAATGGAATGGCATCGAAACCATGGAAACCATGTGTTTGACATATTTGATACCATTCCACTGAATCCGCTTCAGCCATAGCCACAAGCCCGTCCTCCCCAATGAAGGTGCCACCAACCTCCAGTGGACAGAGAATATGTTTATATGCACACTAATAATTCAATATTAAACTAATAATGGCAATACTCAGTTTAGCATTAGTCATGTAAACACCTTTCTCTGATGATCTTACTAGGCGTAAGGTCATGAGCAAATTAAGCATGAGCAAGGTCATGAGCAACAAAAAAATGTTGCATACAAACTTTATACACTGAGTGTACAAAGCATTAAGGACACCTGCTCTTTCCATGATATAGACTGACCAGGTGAATCCAGGTGAAAGCTATGATCCCTTATTGATGTCACTTAAATCCACTTCAATCAGTGTAGATGAAGGCTTGTTAAGCCTTGAGACAATTGAGACATGGATTGTGTGTGTGTGCCATTCAGAGAGTGAATTGACAAGACAAATGATTTAAGTGCCTTTGAACGGGGTATTGTAGTAGGTGTCACGTGCACCAGTTTGTGTCAAGAACTGCAAGACTGCTGGGTTTTTCACACACACTACAGGTTTCTGTGTGTATCAAAAATGGTCCACCACCCAAAGGACATCCATCTAACTTGACACAATTGTGGGAAGGATTAGAGTCAACATGGGCCAGCATCCCTGTGAAATGCTTTCGACACCTTGTAGAGTCCATGCCATAACGAATTGAGGAAGGTTGGGCTTCCCAAACATGATATGATTCCGGAGTTCCAAATTAAGCAGCAGCAGCTGAAAAGATGAGCTCCTACAAATATTGAAATTTAAATGTTTTTTTAGAGTAAAGTACATCGAAAAAAAATCAAAAGAAAACTGCAAACTGAATAGGAGACCAAACAAGCAGCAAACAAAGAAGAAAGGCTTTTGAAAAAGTAACAATTTTTCATAAAATTATACCGTTTTCTTAGCTAGCTAAGTTGTTTACCTGTTGCTAGGCAGTTGCTAGGGACATTCCTGAAAGAAGCTAGCTAGCTAACAAGGAGTGTCTAGTTGGCAGAAGAGAAGAAGGGACAAAGAAGGGACAAAGTGGGACAAAATAAGGACAGAAGAAAAGGGAAAGGGGACATTAAGGTGAAGCAGTCCTCTAAAGACACAAAAGACAATAATACAAGAAACAACACTTCTATTGCCTCTCCCTCTACGATACGCACTTCCGGTTTGGTTTGGAGCGAGTAGTTGCATTCCGCTTTGCTCCACAGGTAGTATTACAGGTAGTATTACATTTCATTTCATTACAGTACAACAGTTTGATTTGTTTGATCTTAGCTGGCTACATAGCCGTCTTTGTATCCAAGATAATTGTGTAGTCTAGAGTAATTGTCGAGGTTACCTAGCCAGTTAGAGGTTACCTAGCCAGCTACACTTTCAAACAAAGTCAACAACGCAGCCACTGCTAGCTAGCCTATTTCACCAGCCAGCAGTACTATATCATTTTAGTCAATAAGATTTTTTGCAACGTAAGCTTAACTTTCTGAACATTCGAGACGTGTAGTCCACTTGTCATTCCAATCTCCTTTGCATTAGCGTAGCCTCTTCTGTAGCCTGTCAACTATGTGTCTGTCTATCCCTGTTCTCTCCTCTCTGCACAGACCATACAAACGCTTCACACCGCGTGGCCGCTGCTACTCTAACCTGGTGGTCCCAGCGCGCACGACCCACGTGGAGTTCCAGGTCTCAGGCAGCCTCTGGAACTGCCGATCTGCGGCCAACAAGGCAGAGTTCATCTCAGCTTATGCTTCCCTCCAGTCCCTCGACTTCTTGGCACTGACGGAAACATGGATTACCACTGATAACACTGCTACTCCTACTGCTCTCTCCTCGTCTGCCCACGTGTTCTCGCACACCCCGAGAGCTTCTGGTCAGCGGGGTGGTGGCACTGGAATCCTCATCTCTCCCAAGTGGACATTCTCTCTTTCTCCCCTGACCCATCTGTCTATCGCCTCCTTTGAATTCCATGCTGTCACAGTTACCAGCCCTTTCAAGCTTAACATCCTTATCATTTATCGCCCTCCAGGTTCCCTTGGAGAGTTCATCAATGAGCTTGACGCCCTGATAAGTTCCTTTCCTGAGGATGGCTCACCTCTCACAGTTCTGGGTGACTTTAACCTCCCCAAGTCTACCTTTGACTCATTCCTCTCTGCCTCCTTCTTTCCACTCCTCTCCTCTTTTGACCTCACCCTCTCACCTTCCCCCCCTACTCACAAGGCAGGCAATACGCTTGACCTCATCTTTACTAGATGCTGTTCTTCCACTAATCTCATTGCAACTCCCCTCCAAGTCTCCGACCACTACCTTGTATCCTTTTCCCTCTCGCTCTCATCCAACACTTCCCACACTGCCCCTACTCGGATGGTATCGCGCCGTCCCAACCTTCGCTCTCTCTCCCCCGCTACTCTCTCCTCTTCCATCCTATCATCTCTTCCCTCTGCTCAAACCTTCTCCAACCTATCTCCTGATTCTGCCTCCTCAACCCTCCTCTCCTCCCTTTCTGCATCCTTTGACTCTCTATGTCCCCTATCCTCCAGGCCGGCTCGGTCCTCCCCTCCTGCTCCGTGGCTCGACGACTCATTGCGAGCTCACAGAACAGGGCTCCGGGCAGCCGAGCGGAAATGGAGGAAAACTCGCCTCCCTGCGGACCTGGCATCCTTTCACTCCCTCCTCTCTACATTCTCCTCTTCTGTCTCTGCTGCTAAAGCCAATTTCTACCACTCTAAATTCCAAGCATCTGCCTCTAACCCTAGGAAGCTCTTTGCCACCTTCTCCTCCCTCCTGAATCCTCCTCCCCCTCCTCCCCCCTCCTCCCTCTCTGCTGATGACTTCGTCAACCATTTTGAAAAGAAGGTCGACGACATCCGATCCTCGTTTGCTAAGTCAAACGACACCGCTGGTTCTGCTCACACTGCCCTACCCTGTGCTTTGACCTCTTTCTCCCCTCTCTCTCCAGATGAAATCTCGCGTCTTGTGACGGCCGGCCGCCCAACAACCTGCCCGCTTGACCCTATCCCCTCCTCTCTTCTCCAGACCATTTCCGGAGACCTTCTCCCTTACCTCACCTCGCTCATCAACTCATCCTTGACCGCTGGCTACGTCCCTTCCGTCTTCAAGAGAGCGAGAGTTGCACCCCTTCTGAAAAAACCTACACTCGATCCCTCCGATGTCAACAACTACAGACCAGTATCCCTTCTTTCTTTTCTCTCCAAAACTCTTGAACGTGCCGTCCTTGGCCAGCTCTCCTGCTATCTCTCTCAGAATGACCTTCTTGATCCAAATCAGTCAGGTTTCAAGACTAGTCATTCAACTGAGACTGCTCTTCTCTGTGTCACGGAGGCGCTCCGCACTGCTAAAGCTAACTCTCTCTCCTCTGCTCTCATCCTTCTAGACCTATCGGCTGCCTTTGATACTGTGAACCATCAGATCCTCCTCTCCACCCTCTCCGAGCTGGGCATCTCCGGCGCGGCCCACGCTTGGATTGCGTCCTACCTGACAGGTCGCTCCTACCAGGTGGCGTGGCGAGAATCTGTCTCCGCACCACGTGCTCTCACCACTGGTGTCCCCCAGGGCTCTGTTCTAGGCCCTCTCCTATTCTCGCTATACACCAAGTCACTTGGCTCTGTCATATCCTCACATGGTCTCTCCTATCATTGCTATGCAGACGACACACAATTAATCTTCTCCTTTCCCCCCTCTGATAACCAGGTGGTGAATCGCATCTCTGCATGTCTGGCAGACATATCAGTGTGGATGACGGATCACCACCTCAAGCTGAACCTCGGCAAGACGGAGCTGCTCTTCCTCCCGGGGAAGGACTGCCCGTTCCATGATCTCGCCATCACGGTTGACAACTCCATTGTGTCCTCCTCCCAGAGTGCTAAGAACCTTGGCGTGATCCTGGACAACACCCTGTCGTTCTCAACTAACATCAAGGCGGTGACCCGTTCCTGTAGGTTCATGCTCTACAACATTCGCAGAGTACGACCCTGCCTCACGCAGGAAGCGGCGCAGGTCCTAATCCAGGCACTTGTCATCTCCCGTCTGGATTACTGCAACTCGCTGTTGGCTGGGCTCCCTGCCTGTGCCATTAAACCCCTACAACTCATCCAGAACGCTGCAGCCCGTCTGGTGTTCAACTTTCCCAAGTTCTCTCACGTCACCCCGCTCCTCCGCTCTCTCCACTGGCTTCCAGTTGAAGCTCGCATCCGCTACAAGACCATGGTGCTTGCCTACGGAGCTGTGAGGGGAACGGCACCTCCGTACCTTCAGGCTCTGATCAGGCCCTACACCCAAACAAGGGCACTGCGTTCATCCACCTCTGGCCTGCTCGCCTCCCTACCTCTGAGGAAGTACAGTTCCCGCTCAGCCCAGTCAAAACTGTTCGCTGCTCTGGCACCCCAATGGTGGAACAAACTCCCTCACGACGCCAGGTCAGCGGAGTCAATCACCACCTTCCGGAGACACCTGAAACCCCACCTCTTTAAGGAATACCTAGGATAGGATAAAGTAATCCTTCTAACCCCCCCCCCTTAAAAGAGTTAGATGCACTATTGTAAAGTGGTTGTTCCACTGGATATCATAAGGTGAATGCACCAATTTGTAAGTCGCTCTGGATAAGAGCGTCTGCTAAATGACTTAAATGTAAATGTAAATATGATCACTGTGATAGAACGTATTTGTGACAGAAGTCCCATCAGGTAGCCTGATTTTCAGCTGTCCATGTAAAACGGATTGTAAGGGAAATTGTTATTTTTGCAATGCATTTAAACGTTTTTATCAAACTATTATATTAATCAGAGTATTCACACTAATCGGATTATTGAATGCATGTAAACGGCTTGAGTAACAGTAAAAGTATGTTTTGTTTTTAGAGTGTAAAGCATCAGAAAAAATGTCCCTCACAGAGTGAATCACAATTTCAAGATCAGTCACAGCAATAGCAGCTGATTGTTTACCTCATATACATTCACCAGTCTTTTAGGTGATGTGTCCTCCAGAGTAAAGTTCATGTAAGTGGTGGAGTCTTGGGGAAGGCTTCAACAACAACAAAAAGATACATAAGTCACCTTGATTTTATTCAATAAACTTGACGGAGTCATTCTCAAACAAAATGTTAAGTATAGGCTTGTAAAGACTTACGCTTTTGCTACCATATCAACTGCATATTGAACAGGGATGGTCCTGGTTAGGGAACTATTGGTTGAGTTTCCATTGTCGCTGTAAATAAAACAAAGGCAAATGCATTTTTTTGTGTACATAAATGGAATGCTATGAAGTCCTTCAGCTAATTGAGTAGAAAGTATTGGGGTTGTATTAAACTAGTTCTTAGTTTTAAGCAATGTATGTTCAATGCTTCGACAACATGGGGAAATGAAGGGTGTTTCCTGGGCTGATTCTAATCTCTCTTCTAGCTACTGCTCTAACATGTTCACATTGTGGAAGCAGATTTCTACCTCAGTCCGATGACGGTCATCTCCATTGTGTCGTTCCAGTCGTATTCTTTCAAAATATGGAATTTACTGGTGAACACGGCCTGGAAAAGAAGATGGCATAGTTGAGAAGAAAAAATAAAGACGATTTTGAAATGAGATCATAAAAACTGTGGAAGTGGAAACAAAGTACAAGGCATGCCTTCAGAAAGTATTCAGACCTCTTGACTTATTCCACATTTTGTTACAGCCTGAATTCAAAATTGATTAAGTATAATTTTTTACACACAAGGCAATTATCACTCAAAGATCAAAGCTGTTTTAATGAGATTGAGTTACTGATTTGTCACATTTTTTAGCTCTGAGTCTTTATCATTTAAGAACATTTGAAAGGTTTACCAGTGTATTTACATTTGAGCATTTTTTACTGGTATATCTAAGTAATCACTCACTGTAGTTTTACTACGGTAGACAGGGAGGCTGACACTGCATGTAGTTCTGTCAATTTCATCTTCCAGACCGCCACAGCTGAACACAGTTCTCCTTGTGGACTATGGAATACAGACAATATGTCAAGTGTGTAAATAATTCCGGTTTGTACATCTGAGTCACTGACGTAGTGTAAAATAAACAAACAGTTTAAGGAATTAATACATTCAAAACTTAATATGTTGCTAAATTTTGTGAATAATTAGCACATGTAGGGAACATTTAAATGTTTGGCGGAAAACTGATGTTTAAATCAATGTTCTTCTATCCTGGTTCTGCAGACCCACAAGATGTGCAAGGAAAGCTTTTGTTCCAGCCCAGGAGGAACACCACTGATTAAACTAATCATCAAACCCTTGATTGGCTGAACATGATTTGGGTCTCCAGGATTTAATAACACTGGTTTAGATGAGAGCAAGAAGAAAACATCAGAATGAATTACACAATAGATGGAGGGGTGTCGATATTACCTTCAGAAGATGCATCATGGAGAATGAGAGGCCAGGAGGGTAGAGGAGGGTTAGACTGGTGTTGTAGGAGTCATCCCCGTGATTGGACAGTCTTATAGTCACGTTGAAGTAACTCTGGTCCACCACTAATAAAGTCGATGTGCTGATAAGAGAGACAAGACCGTACAGTCAGAAAACATTTTGAGCAGTTAGTAATTATTATAGCTAAAAACAAGTTACTTTATGTGGCGTCTGTTTATCAGACACTTACATGAAGTTGAGGTCCACCTCAAGCTCTGCCAAACAGGTTTCATTTTCTTTGCAGTTCTTTTCAAAGGGCACCTGTGATGAATTCAAGACAACTGTGAATGTGTTTAGATGACCTGTTTTCACAGGTCTTTGGCTAAATTACAATACTCAGTCCATAGTAATTGCTAGTACTGTTGATCATTGTAAGTGAACAGGTTTTAGTCAGACCCAGAACGTTTCCTCGTACCTCGACCACAGCCTTTGTAGGACTGTCAGTATTCAGAATGGCAGATCGACCCTCTTGTTGGATTTCAGATTGAGAAAAATTAAGTTGGATGATTATGGGCGATAATGTGTCAATCACGCATTGCTGGAAGAAAAGAAAATGTGGCATTAATTTCCCTATCCATAGTCCTGAAAAACCCTCATTCTTCTCATCACTGAATAAGATCAATACACAATAACAATTCAATAATAATTCAACAACCTAACAACTTAATGTTATTCATTAAATCCCCTCTTTACGAGAGACATTATGATTGTTGTATTGTTGCATAGCTACAGTTTCGCATTGATCATACTGTCATGTAGACTGAGTGGTTGAAGCAGGTCCACTTCTTTCTCAGCTCCACAGTAGAGAGAAGACTTCTGTCCCCTTTTTCCGTGTCACTGTAAAAGGCTCGGCTCCTCTGTCTCACTGGATCCACATTCAGCGAGTAGGAGACGTTCATCCCTGCACTCAGCGCCTCTGGAAAAGTACACAAGAGTCGTAAATGGCTTCCCTATCAGGGAGAGAAGTTCTGAACCTCATGGTTGCCTGCTGATGAAGACCATTAAAGTAGAAAGCAGAGATGGAGTCAAGACCTTAACTCTTGTGACCCAGATCCAGACCAAGGTCCAACCTTTCAAAACACTTGGACTTCATCTGGGTCTTCACCACAGGTCGGTGGCACCTTAATTAGGGAGGACGGGCTTGTGGTAATGGCTGGAGCGGAACATGGTTTCTATGTGTTTGATGCCATTCCATTTACTCTGTTCCAGACATTATTATGAGCCGTCCTTCCCTCAGCAGCCTCCACTGGTCTTCAGACTTGGAAGAGACCAAGACCCACGTATTGGGGTCAGTAATTTAGCTATGCACCAAGGCTCCGACCTAGACCACCAAGGCCACAATTATGTGTTCTCAGATCATGATTTCTGTTGGAAAGCACAAAGCCATCAGTGTTCCTAATGTTCTGAGGGTTCTTACCAGCTTTACTCTTTGTTGCCTCTGCCATGTTAAAGCAAGCTGTTAAAGTCACCACGGGGGAAATGATCTCTTTTGCCAGACAGTCAAAGTTATCAGTGCTGATCTCCGAGGGATGGAAGTGGAGATGAGCAGAGAGGCTGAGGACCGGTCTGGACCTGTGAGCGATTGAGATAAAGACAGTGATGTTAGCTTACATTGTACGATGTTGGGTAGCACCGCCAACACCTCATTGCGTTCAGCCCCCATTCAGTGCAGATCACACACTAGTGGGATATTTTTACTGTCCTTTTAAACCAGCTGTCTTTTCTTATCCTTTTTTGGACTCGTACCTCAAGACGACAACTGCGCCACGCGCTCCTACTACGATGTCAGTCAGTCCATCCTCACCCAGGTCCATCTTCCCATCAATCGTCTGGCCAAAGAACTGGAGCTTAGATCTCATCCTCGCAGCTGAGATGTGCTGCAGTAAGAAGACAAACATTTAATGAAAAGGCATTGATATTGATATCCCAGGAGGGATGTCTGTTTTCTTTGATCATGAAGAGCCTTTTTGAATGATTTCCATCTTCGTCTGCCTCACCTGGCTGAATTCAGGGCGGATCCCCTTTAGCTTTTCACCCAGGTAGATGTACACGGCCCCCCTGTGATCGTCCTCAAGTGGAGCGCCCACAGCTACATCCTTCAGCCCATCTCCATTCAGGTCTGTGAGAGAGGAGATGGAGGAGCCAAATCTACCCCGAGCCAGCACTGAAACATTCATCTCCATCCTCAGTTCCAGCTAATAAAGGAGAGATCACATGAAGATAAATCCATATTACATTGTCTTTTTGTGCAGTGTTATTGAAGAGGATGGATATTTATATACAAATGAATCAATATCAGCTTCCAGATCACTTTGTCCCTGATGAACATATTCAACCACAAATTGCAGCATTTGAACCTGTTTTTCAGAGATTCACAGTTAAGCCCACCTTATCAGTCAGTGTGTAGACGTAGATCCTGCCCTCTCTCGGTGGTTGGTGAAACATTGGTGCACCCACCAAGAGGAAGTCTGTGTTGCCGTCTGAGTCTATGTCCACAGAACACAGCTCTGCCCCGAAGTAGGAGCCCATCTGAGAAAATCAAAACTTACATTCATACAAAAATTGTTTTGAAATATTTTAAGAAGCACTCAGGTGTTGAATGGAACTCATCATTTAACATAAAAAGTGACTGTGTTCCTCTTTACTATGGGAGTAGCGATTCAACCGTTGACGTGACCCCAAAAGCTGGTTTCATGCTGTCCCTATTGTGTAACTTGATTGATATACCACGTTGCTTACAGAAATATCTAATGTTACCAACCTGTTCTCCAGACAATTTTTGTGCCACAGTCCAGTTGTTGTTAACCTTGTTGAAAAGTAGGATCCGTCCCATGTGTTCAGATCTTGGTGCTCCGGTAAAATATAGAAGGTTCTCGTTCTTCTTCCCAACAGCTACAGAGTATCCTATAGGAACAATAAAGAACTGTAGGTACATTGTAACTACACTCACTTCTCTGAAACATCTGAACTAATGGAGCTTTGTAAATAGTGTTTGTTCAAATTCACTTTTGAGCAATATATTTTTTTGAGCTTAATGTTCCATTACCCATATAGGAATCTTTGTCCAAGGTGGAGTCCTGAATTTCCCTTTCCTCTGATCCCAGACCCTCAGTCTCAAAGAGAGAACCACGCCAGTTGTTTGATCCCACTGAGCCCAGAACCAAGGTGTCCTGTAGAGGAAATAAAACAATGGGTCATATTGTATGACATTTTTATTAATAAGCATTCATTAACTATATATTGTGTCTACAAACTAGTTGCAATGGTGGTCATTACATTTTTAAATGAGTATTTAAGCATTTATATGGATTTGTAGTACAATGTAGAAGCATTGTCGTAAACATTTTAAAACAATTTATACATATTACAAATGAACATTTAAGATGATAAAACATACTGGACATACTATCGTGTATCTCACCTTATTAACGTAGACAGCGCTGAACCCACTCTGAGACATCTCTTTTGTCAAGTTGCCAGCCAGAGCAGTCTTGGAACCTAGAACATACGAACACTGATATTACTAGCGATACATTAATACTTCTACTGTGGAATGTTTTGAGTAAGGTGTTATCACCAGAAATAAATACCAGTATATTTCAGGAGGTGACCAGTATTTCCGTTGACAGCTACTTTGCTGAAAAATAAGTAAGTAGTACTAAGGGATTTCAACTGAATCTGGAGTTGTACCTTCAATGTTGAAGATCTTTTTTTGAAAGTTGTCTAGGATTCCTTTTAGTCCGTTGTAGTCCTGGATGAGGAAAGTGTTGTTCTCTTTTGGCTCTGATGCCAGGGACTTGAGTTTCGTCAAATCGAGAATCTTGACCTGCCAAGAAATATATCACTTGAGGACAGGAATTATAGTGATGTCTAATTTCCTTTTCAATATGCATGCTATTTAAACATTCACATCGTAACTGGGAAGTTGGACTGGACCCTTGAGACTACTAATAACAATAATAATAATAATAACAACTGTATTTGTATAGCGTTTTTTAATACAAGTAACAAAGTGCTTCACATCATTCAAAAAAAAGAAAAGTAATAGACAGGAGGAAGGAGATTTTTTTTTAAATTCAACCTGGACCTTGGAATGGCCAACAGTGCCCTGTCAGAGGATCTCAGGCTGCATCCTGGCTCATAGGGAGATAAAATATCTAAGAAATGGAATGGGGCTTAACCAAGCCTTAAAGATGGAATACTTAGTTCTCCTTCCACCAAAGGCAAACGCAAAGCCTAGAATCAAGACTAGGCAATGACAGCTCTCTTGTGCCTGCACAAATGATGTCACGGAACACACCTGACTAACCAGAAACACCTGTCAATCCAATCCCAATACTTTTGGCATCCTAAAATATGGGAACTACAGTATGTATAGAAAGTGTTGTCATTTCTAAATGGTACAACCAATATTTACACAAATACTCTCAAATAAAAGTAGATAATCTATACTTTAACCTCATAGTAACTGTTTCATTTCAAATCCAAACTTTTGGAGTATAGAGACAAAATAAAAAAAATGCTTCACTATCCCAATAATTACGGAAGGCTCTGTATTTCTTAGATGATATCGTAAAGGCGGGTCTGGACAACCTTCACATGCAGCTCAAGGTCAGGTGGGGGCCAAATAAAATAACCTCAGATTTCTTATCGTTGAGCTGAATAAATTGTCAAACATTTGATGTCAACAAGACACTTGTGAATGGTAGCTACACTAGGTTGGTCACTGGGTCTGATTGGTAAGCAAAGCTGCGTGTCATCTGCATAGCAGTGAAACTGAATGTTATGATTGCGGATGATCTCACCAATGGGAAGCATGTACAAGGGGTGAAAAATGGGGCCCAGAATTGATCCCTGAGGGACACCATAGTGAATAGGTGTTGGGGATGATACTGAACCACCCATGCTCATTGAAAAACTCTACATAACTGTGAGTCACAGTAATCTCCTCTTATGCACTCTGGACATGAGTTAGTAGTACCCAACTCGCAAATGAACACTTATCATCAAAACAGTATGTTGTTTTAAAACTCACCTCATTGTGATTGATCAATTTGAAGAAAGAAGTTCAACAACAGGTTGAAACTGAGTGGAAAACATTTCGTTGTCCAACACAACGAAATAGACAGCGCTTTCTAAGGTGATGATGATTCATTCAAAACACTAGAGCTTATGCATACGCCCCCCCCCCCCAAAAAAAAAACCCGGAATGAAAATAATGACTGTGCCTACTGCATATTACACACGGCAGAAAAGTTTTTTTTTTTAAATACTGATTTAAGATATCTTGGTACATAATTGGTCTAAAATAAAAATCTGAGTTAGCCTACAATTATAGTGAATTATTATTTGATTTTGAATAGCCTAGTAATAGGGAATTTTGTATATTTTCAAAAGGCTGACACATTACCTTTAGCTACAGAATAGCTCACAGTGCGTGCAGAGAGGGACTGTCAACAGTTTAATGAAATATGTTTCGTTGTGAAAACATACTATCGATGTTCCCGACCGAAGTAGCCTGACCAATGCGAGGGAAAAATGTAACAGCCGGGAAAGTGGCCTCCATTCGCTATTCGAGTGCATTAGGATGATTCGAGTGCATATTTTTTTTCATGCCCCTGTTCCTGCCCATTTGACAATGGGCCATTCTAAATCAAAACGAATTTGTCTTATCAGTAAAGAAAATCTGTAATTGATGGAGCGAAAATATGATCATTTGATGAGAGAACAGTGTGTGCAGTCTGAGACAAGGAACAGAGCGAAAGTTTGTTGACTTTCTCGAATCATCAATAGCCTATAGTCACATCATGTAGCCCATATATCTTTTGATTTCTAAGGCATTCTAAGGTTTGTATCATTCACAACTAAAGTTACCAAATAACTATACATCTAGTTTATAGGACATGTTTCAAATGATCACTTTTAAGCTCAATATGTGCACTCTCACTCTGGAATGGGAAAAATATCCTTTCTATTTAATTTGCTAAATTGAATTATATTCTACTTTCTATAAAATCATGTAATATAAAATAATGGCAAGGGACATAAACATATATTGTCTGCTAAATCAGGGTAGAGAAGTAGTTTGCTCTTGCCTCTTTAACCACAACATTGTAATTTTTCATCAGATCCTTCATTATCTCATAGAATACTTGACGTTAGCAAGCTTTCCTTTTACTTTCAGCATTTATAAAAATATATATATACTGTATATACTTTTTAAGGCACGTGTGTGGTCATTTAACCAAGGTGAGACTGGCAGACAGTTTATTCTTGGTTTTAACTGGTGCCACTGAGTCTAAAATAGCCTGACATACAGTATGTAATTGAACCAGCAAATCATCAGTGTGATGACACAGAACAGGATCATTTACCAAAAGCATTGGTAAATTTACTAGCAGTTGTGGAGGTATTGATGGGAGTGGGAACAGACACATTTTTAGATGGGGGAGAAAGCATTTTAAAACCAATACTGAGATGGTCAGAGACAAACATCAATAGTTTCCAAGTTATCAATATTCAGACCATAGGACAGCAGGAGATCAAGAGTATGGCCTTTGTTGTGTGTAGGCCCTGTGGCATGTAGCACAAAGGATTCTAACAGGTGAAATATGCACTATGCAGAAATCGCTCTGCCATTTCTAATAGTTCGCTTCATTTCAGTTTGTGACAAAACGCGCAAGTAAAGTATAGAGAATCATTGTACCATCCAAACCGCTGTGAAATATATTTTCCATTACCAAATATATTGTATTTTCAGCTGTTTGAAGCTGGTGTACAAAACTGAAAGTAAAAGACACTAAATCGAAACATAAAAACGGGGAGCATAAAAATAGCGCACATAGAACAGATCAACCAGATCTACCGCTTCTTAGACTTGCTTTCAATGAGAATGACAGATCTATAACACACGTTTCTATGGGAAACTGATCGGGTCGCCCAAAAAGGTACATACATTGCAGCTTTAAAAAACTCCCCAGCTTGTGTATTATTTGGGGAAAACACATGAATGTAAGCAGCATACATTGAAATCATACATTAAAAGCACTAACACTGGTATACACTGGTGATCAACTAGTCGAAATGGCCATTTGCCAATATATTTGCACCTCTGTGTTCTTCAAGTGAAATTATTTGAAAATGTACCTCAATTTAGGGACGTAAGGTAAATCGAGAATTTACGGTAAATTGAGAACATTAGCTAACAGGCATGAGGATGAACAAGGCAGTTTAATAAAAAACTAGCTGTATTTCAATCTTCTTCATTCACCGTAGATTGTTGTGGGATAAGTAGGACTACAGCGACACCTTCCATCCCTGGATTGAGATACATTTTCAAACCATTTCACTTGAAGTTAACAGAGATGCAAATACATTGGCCTTTGGTTGTTTCAACTAGGAGGAGAGCATACCTCCTAGTCAACATGTAGTTATGGGAATGAAACAGTTGTAATGGAATTAAGTCATACAATTGTGTGGTGTTGTGTTGGAGGCATGCAGGCTCTCCCATTTTAAGGACTTACCCCAATAACGAAGCGGATGATGTTTTTGTCATCACTTCTTTTGATAGAGTTAAACTTTCTATCAGTATCACTGGGATTTCCATCTGTTATTATGACCAGTACTTTAGTTGCATCTGCGGTGGCGCCGGCGGTTTGGTTTTCATAAATGTTTTTCCTGAATTAGATGTATACAAACAACAGATCAAGCTATCTTTCTTACACCACAATCCCCTTTCATCAACTAAAACTGATTAATAATGATCAACTGTGACCTACAAAAGAAAGTCTATCGCCTGATGTGTGTTGGTTAGATCAGCCATGTGCTCTTCTTTCCAAAGATTAGTCAAGGCTCTCCCCTCTTGGTAGTCATTGAAGTTGAAAACTGTCCTGGCTATCTGTGAGAACTGAACCGCTGCGAACTGTGGTTTAAAAAAAGAGGAAAAGATGACTAATATTGATTTCCTTCCATACTTTCCATGCAGCGACATGGGTATTGCACATACACTCTTAGAATTAGTGGTGACTCGAGGAACCCTGAAGATCCTCAAGGAACCACTGAGGTTCTACAAGGAACCATTGCTAGTCAATGGTTCATATTTGCACCTTCAGTTTGTTGTGGGGTTCATGGAGGAACCTTTAACGGTTCAATGAGGTATCGGGTTCGTGGAGGAACCCTGGAGTGGAGGTGTGGCTTAGTATGGGTGTGGCTTTAAGATACTGTATATATTTTTTAGGCCACCCATTAGAGTAAATTTCACTCCTGTTTATCTGTTCTGCTGTATTATCATCACTTGTGAAGGTGAAACCCAAATATTTTTGTTGCATCAATGAGGCTTACAGAGCCTATGCTCTTCCAAAGTGGGAAGAGTTGCCACTTCATTACTATATGTAAACAGAATAGATAATATTATTAACATTATATTGAAATATATAATATGTATAATTATTCAAGACTTTAGGTTTGCAGTGTGAAACTTAACATGATGAACAGGAATGACATTTACGCTAACGGGTGGCCAAAAAAGTGCCTGTCTGAAAGCCACACCTCCAATCTGATAGGCTGCCACCACTAAAATATATTATTAAAAAGGTTCAAAATGTAACTCCTCCCATCAGAAAAAGGTTCCGGTTTGGACCTTTACACAGGGGTTCCTCCAAGACCCATTTCAGAGGGGTTCCTCAAGGAACCTGTTTGAACTGTAAAGGTTCAGCCGGTGTGGCAACCCAAAAGGTTCTTCTAGGCACCTTTACTTCTAAGAGTGTAGATAAACAGATGTATGTTCAGCAACCTCACGAGCATGATTCAAGTTATGAAATTGAAAAGGGAAAAATACCTTGATTGAAGAGTTTTTTAGGGTTGTCATGATATTGTTTATGAAACCTTTGTTCTCATTAAATTCATCCTTTGTCATGCTTCCTGATCCATCAAAGAGGAAAACGAGGTCCACTATTTTCTTAGTACATTCTGGAAGAGAAAGTGAATTACATAAATGTATATGATGGATAACACTCACAACATTCTTTACATATTCAGGAAACCAGATCTTATAATTCACAATTAATATTTTGTGACCTAATCCTAATGTAATTTAGCATGACATGAATAAACAGTCAATGTATACCTAAAACTTTTGGGTTATGTTATTATTATCGACAATTGTCTTCAAGTTTCGCCGTTATACCTTGGAAGGCAGGTGTGAAGTTCGAGGTGATCTGGAGCTGGCTGTTGAACTGATAACAGATACTGTTCAGATAGGAGTTCCCATCACACTTGTGTGCCAGGCCAGGGCTGCAGGCCTGAATGAGGAGAATACGTCATTGTAAATGTGATAAAATAATGGATTGTCTGGTGGACCGCAGATATCTTCAAAAGAGAGAGTTACAGGAATTTGCCATGATAATTTTTAGATTGCTGAGCTATTGTTTTATGGCTCAAGTGAAACAAGTCATTCAGGTTTAAACAGGCAGCCCAATTCTGATATTTTTTGTCACTAATTGGTGGAGCTGATCTGATTGGTCAAAAGACCAATTAGTGAAGACAAATTCAGAAATGGGCTGCCTATGTAAATGCTGCCAAACATATGTATTACATATGTACAGTACACTCACATGGAGTATTTGAAAACAAGAACATGATCAAAATAACTGTTTGGTGGTTATCTTACAGTGAACGTTGGAGGAGAAGTAGATTGTCCAGCCATAGACAGTCCAATGTACTTGATTGTGTCAGTTCCTGTTGGAAGGCAAAAGGCAAACTTGCAGAATCAACTAGTGTTTCTCATTTTCAAGATCTTGTTGACATTTCAGCAATATTGTAATACTCTGACAAATATCGATTAGCCATGGTTACCGTGATAGGTGTTACATGTTCTAATAATTCGTATAATTATTCATTTTGTTAAGGTAACCACCTTTCTAAATTGCAGTCCAGTAAGTACAGTATAGTGTATCATCAACTTCCATCTCTACCTTGAGGAGTGTAAAAGTCTTTACAGCTTGTTGTGTCTTGAGCACATGTACAGATTCCACCAGATCCGTTCTTCTGATATGGAGCACTGACCATTACCCTGTGGGTGAAAGGTTAGTTTGGTCGATTTAGATGAGCCTGTATCCACTTCTTATATATATGACAAACTTTAGAACAAGAATGGTTTCTGACAATGTGGTAAATTACTTTTGTACATCTGTTTTCTTTTGGTTACTAAGGTGAGAATAGCAGCTGCATGGTGAAGGAGGGAAGCAGGATGTTGTCAGAGGTGTGATATGACGAAACACAAGTCAGAATTTCCATTCCATCAACGTATGCATAACCAATTCACCGATGCACATTAGTCATGGGCATTGGATGCAGCTCACATCATTTAAGAAACAAAATCAGAATAGAATATGTTTTGGAACACTTCCACGTTAATGTGGATGCTACCATGATAACGGCTAATCCTCAATGAATCTTGAATAGTAATGAGTGATGAAGTCACAGAGGCATAAATATCATACCCCCTAAAACAATGCTAACCTGGTGAGAGTTAAGCATGTCTTGGGGTATGATATTTGTACGTGTAACTTTCTCATTTTTCAAGATTCATTGAGGAGTATCTGTTATCATGGTAGCATCCACATTAATGTGGAAGTGTGTAGAAACATATTCTATTCTTATTTACAATAAATGTGACTCTAAAATGACACAACACATTATTTACCATTAATTTCTATTGGGCATAAAATAATCTGAAACACAACCAAAACGAACAGCAAATGCATCCAACAAGTTTGTAGAGTCACAGCTTCATGTAATCGTTGCGTTCTAGGAATATGGGACCAGGTACTAACATTTGTACTACTTTAATACACATACAGTGCATTCGGAAAGTATTCAGACCCCTTGACTTTTTCCACATTTTGTTACGTTACAGCTCCCGAGTGGCGCAGCAGTCTAAGCCACTGCATCTCAGTGCTAGAGGCGTCACTACAGACGCCCTGGCTCAAATCCACTGTATCACAACCGGCCGTGATTGGGAGTTCCATAGGGCGGTGCACAATTGGCACAGTGTCGTCCAGGTTTGGCCGGTGTAGGCCGTCATTGTAAATAAGAATTTGTTCTTAACTAACTTGACTAGTTAAATAAAATAAAGGTTAAATATATATTTTTTAAAGCCTTATTCTAAAATGGATGAAATCATTTTTTCCCCCCCTCATCAATCTACACAAAATTCCCCATAATGACGAAGCAAAAACAGGTTATTAGAAATGTTTGCAAATGAATTAAAAATATAAAATGGAAAGATCAGATTTTACATATGTATTCAGACCCTTTACTCGTTACTGTGATGAAGCACCTTTGGCAGCGATTACAGCCTTGAGTTCTCTTGGGTATGACGCTACGAGCTTGGCACACCTATATTCGAGCTTTTCCCATTCTTCTTTGCAGATCCAATCAGGGGAGATTGGATGGGGAGCGTCGCTGGACAGCTATTTTCAGGTCTCTCCAGAGATGTTCGATCAAATTCAAGTCCGGGCTCTGGCTGGGTTACTCAAGGGCATTCAGAGACTTGTCCCAAAGCCACTCCTGTGTTGTTTTGGCTGTGTGCTTAGGGTCGTTGTCCTGTTGGAAGGTGAACCTTCACCCTAGTCTGAGGTCCCGAGCACTCTGGAGCAGATTTTCTTCAAGGATCTCTCTGTACTTTGCTCCGTTCATCTTCCCCTCGATTCTGAGTCTCCCGGTCCCTGCAGCTGAAAAACATCCCCATCGCATGATGCTGCTGCTGCCACCATGCTTTGCCGTAGGGATGGTGCCAGATTTCCTCCAGACGTGACGCTTGGCATTCAGGCCAAAGAGTTCAATTTTGGTTTCATCAGACCGGAGAATCTTGTTTCTCATGGTCTTGAGAGTCTTTAGGTGCCTTTTGGCAAACTCCACGGGCTGTCATGTGCCTTTTACTTAGGAGTGGCTTCAGTCTAGCCACTCTACTATAAAGGCCTGAATGGTGGAGTGCTGCAGAGATGGAACTCTAAAGCTCTGTCAGAGTGACCATTGGGTTCTTGGTCACCTCCCTGACCAAGGCCCTTCTCCCCTGATTGGTCAGTTTGGCCTGGCGGCCAGGTCTAGGAAGAGTCTTGGTGGTTCCAAACTTCTTCCATTTAAGAATGATGAAGGCCACTGTGTTCTTGGGGACCTTTAATGCTGCAGAATTTTTTGGTAACCTTCCCTAGATCTGTGCCTTGACACAATCCTGTCTCAGAGCTCTACGGACAATTCCTTCAACATCGTGGCTTTGTTTTTGCTCTGATATACACTGTCAACTGTAGTACCTGATATAGACAAGTGTGTGCCTTTCCAAATCATGTCCAATCAATTGAATTTACCACAGGTAGTACGCAAGTATGAACACCATGGGACCACGCAGCCGTCATACCGCTCAGGAAGGAGACGCGTTCTGTCTCCTAGAGATGAATGTACTTTGGTGCGAAAAGTGCACATCAATCCCAGAACAACAGCAAAGGCCCTTGTTAAGATACTGGAGGAAACAGGTCCAAAAGTATATATATCCACAGTAAAACGAGTCCTATATAGACATAATCTGAAAGGCCGCTCAGCAAGGAAGAAGCCACTGCTCCAAAACCGCCATAAAAAAGCCAGACTATGGTTTGCAACTGCACATGGGGACAAAGACGGTACTTTTTGATGAAACAAAAATAGAACTCTTTGGCCATAATGAACATCGTTATGTTTGGAGGAAAGGTGATCCTAACTGACCTAAGACAGGGAGTTTGTACTAGGATTAAATGTCAGCAATTGTGAAAAACCGAGTTTAAATGTATTTGGCTAAGGTATATGTAAACTTCAGACTTCAACTGTATAGAGTGCATGTTTGCAGACACAGGTGCATTTTGTCATTTTTGTTTGCTCAGGTGTGTGATACTATTTTGCAGAAGAAGTTTGTAACATAATACTTAGCATTTTTCACTATGATGATAACAATAACACTTGCCCTTTGTCTTTGCCAGAAATGAATTGCAGGACTTTGTAACCAAAGAAATCCTTTTCCTCCCCCTTGTAGATTTTTGGGTTTGCTTCATCAATGTTGAAAGCCATTGAAGAGACAGCTGGCAAAGAAAAGAAAGAAGGGTACAATTGGATGACAGACACAACTATTTGGGTTAGATGCATAAAAATGATATTCGTAAATATTAGCTGTCTAGTAGGCCTAATCCACGATGTACAATAAGATACATAATTTATACAGCATTTCACACAAATCGTAGATATTCGATCTTCCCTACAACACGGGAAATTGGCATCATTTCATATTTCATATTTTAGATTGTGGTCAGTGAAAACCAGTGCCGGCACTATGTGGGCAAGATTTGGATACAGATTTGGATACAGATTTGGATACAGTTATTTATTGATATGAATATTACTACACCAGAGCTACATGCTCTAGCCAGTAAAACTTCCCACCAGTTCCTTGCCAACCCTGTAGCTTATTTTATGCTCAGGAAGCAAGAGCAAGCTGCTTCTCCATATTAGTTTAAAAAATTGCTCAAAATAAGTGGCCAAACTATATTGCTATTCCTGGGACTTGCGTTGAGCTAGGATACTCGTACAAGAGCTATTATCAATAGACAGAGGAGAGGGGAAGAGAGAGGGGCCAGTGGAGCTGATGCCAGCGGAGAAGTGTGAATTGTGAAAGATGGGAACAGTGAAGACAGAGATGTGTTACAAATTCGGGTAATTCATATATTAATCAATCATTCGTAGGCCAATGCTGTCATACCCCCTGACCTGTGCTATGCAAGACCGGGTCATAGAATATCCACCAGAGACAGATTTAAAAATCATAAACGCTTCATAATAAAGGTATACTATCGCATACTCTCTCCCCCTTCAAACTTTCCTTGTCAATTAATTTGGTAGGCTACATTGTTTTAGCATTATCCAAGGCCTAGGTTTTTATTAGCCAACGTTTATAGGAAAGGAGAAGTGTGATTTGCTCGTGTGTTTGAAACGCGCTGGTGGCTTTAAATGCTGGGTCCTTTTGACGGGTATGCTTGTGAGTTTGCTTATTCTCTCTATGTCCATTCAGAACTTTTCCTAAAGTAAATTCATACATTTCTGTTGTTGTGCATTATGATGAGACTGTCGTGTTATCAATTTGGCCGAGTGCTTGGCCTCTGGCCATGGTCCTGATGTTGTCGCTCCCACCGCGGAGACGCACAAAACAGCTAAGCGCTGGGCTGGCACATAGTCTGGATGACACAGGTGAGCATTAACGTGTCTCCATTTTACCTGGGCTTCTCCCAAATCGTTACAACATAACATATCGGTGGCGCCGATGTGTTTTGAATTACATTTAGGCTAACAGTTGGTTAAAGACGTTCTTGCCCTGGGCCCCATAATTGGTTAGTCCAGCCCAAATAAATGGCTCTGGTCCAGTGTGTGTTGAAACCTTCATTGTTAATGCTTTGCTTATTGGTTATGTGGTGCATTGCCACAGAACCATGTTGGTGGACGATTTGTTGCATATATTATATATATCCTAACTAGAAATATAGCATCAAAAGCAGTGCCCCCAGCTGATCATAGTCTGGCGCAGGCTCTGGTGAAAACAAGTAAAAGTTCAGTCTGTAATTTGTGCACATGGATGAAAAGGTGCACAAACGTATTTTGAGGAATCCTAATTTCAACATTCTTGACTGAACATAGGTGTGCTATAGGCTACCGTGGTTTAACCAGAACTGCCCTCAAAAGTGAATGTAGCTGTAACATTGTAAATAACTTCTTTATGACTTTTTCACCATGAAAAATGTGTGATAAATGGCCAATAGTTCATTGACTGTCTCAAAACCATGAATCGACAATAAAGTTGTATCTAGGTTTAAAAGGTTCCAACCAACTACTGCCTCAAATTGAAAAAAGGGGAAGTCGGTTACCGTTATTGACGTGAAACCACGAGTACAGATACTGTATGACTAGTTCTGTTTTCTAAAAAGACCCCAAAATAATGACAATGGAGCATCTAACAAGTAAAGAACATTTAGAGCATTAGATTTAGATTTTATTGGGATCCCCATTAGCCGATGGAAATGGCAACATTAGGCACCTTTCTTTTTCATAACTGATCCTTGTGCAAGTTAAGCATCCGTTTTGAAAACATATCCTCCTCTACAATACTTCAACTTTGTCTATTGATTGCAATGGTGTGAACAGTTCAACATGTTTAGATTTAGATTTAGTCAGGCATAGCAAAACTAAAACTAAACTGTAATATAAAATATATAGTAATGAAAGTAATTAACTTTTTTTTTAACGAGTTGATCTGATGTTTTGTCCAACCCCTTTAATATGTAATTGAATATTAAGCTGAGGGAAATCCTGTGAGTCGGCGCTTACCCATGGCTGCCATCCAGGTGAGCAGGGAGAGGGGTCCCTGCCTGGACATCTTCTCCTTCACTTTGTTCACTAGCATGCAGTGAGGAAAATATTGCAACACTCAACCTTTGCAAATGAAACTTGTCTTCCTGCACTTTGTTTCCTGTGTGCCTCTTCTTATAAGAGGCGTCTCCACCCCCAAAGTAGCTGCGGTGGATCACTATCATTTGGGTGAGAAAGTGGATGAACATGTTTTTTGCAATTTCCTTTTTTGGATGATTGGTATTGGTACATTGCCCTGTCCCCTTCTTTTATACTTCCCCAGTGAGAACATCTTATAAGTATCAAAATGTGAGAATCCTGTCAAGAAAACCGGTATCGAATACATACTACAGAGGCAACAACAAACATATGAGAAAGCTTATTTGGCAATTCAGTTGAGTTTCATTTAATTTCACATACTGTATGATTATAGTTTGAGTTTTATTGATTGTGTTTGAAATCACAGGCCTAGTAGCAGAGCCAGAAAGGTTACTTTGTCAAACCTCAGACACTCTTGGATACCAGTTTGATTGAGATTCTCCTTGCTTCAATGTTACATAATAATTTGAATCAAATTTTGTCCCAATTGCCACATTGTACATTTGCTCTAATAAAATAAATAGTTAGCTAGTTTCTAAAAGTATGTCAGAGGAAGGGTGTTGGTACCTTTTATAACCACAATGCTCTTCAGCTTTGCAGTGACATCAGTATGACACTTTCACTTAGAGTGTGAAATGTTTCAACACCCTCATGTTTGCTGTTTGTGCTGTTTTTCATGTCATAATTAATTTGATGTGTGTATCTTTGTAATCACAGGCCTCATTTGGAAAAGAGACATTGGTCACAATATGACTCCCTGTCAAAACAAGGTTAAATATAAGAAATATGACATTAGTGTTGGGAACCAGCTATTTGTGTTTTGACTGTCAGTGCACGACTTATTGCAGTGTGTTGTAGAGTGCAAAGTTCAGAGGATGTCCTCTGGGGATTGCAACATTTCACTTCTGTTTTGAACTATCTACACACCATCTAGAAGTTTTTGTTTGGGTTGTCTCTTTCCTTCCGCCTCCTCTTCCACCCTATCCCAGGTAATTTGTTGCTTTTTTTGTGTTGGTTTTCCTTATAGTTGCTTATTGTAGCGTCTTTGGGTTTTATAAAAGCGATATAAAATCATATGTATTAAACAAAAAGTGTCACGCCCTGACCTGAGATATCTCTGTTTTCTTTATATTTTGGTTAGGTCAGGGTGTGACTAGGTGGGTACGTTAGTTTTTGTATTGTCTAGGGTTTTTTGTATGTCTAGGGTTTTTGTAGGTCTAGGTGATTTGTATGTCTATGGTGGCTTGATATGGTTCCCAATCAGAGGCAGCTGTTTATCGTTGTCTCTGATTGGGGATCATATTTAGGTAGCCATTTTCCCTTGTTTCCCTTGTGTTTGTGGGTTCTTGTCTATGTGTAGGTGCCTGTCAGCACTCGTTTTGTATAGCTTCACGTTTTGTTATTTTGTTAGTTTGTTCAGTGTTCATTCAGTTAATTAAAAGAATGTACGCATACCACGCTGCGCCTTGGTCCGATTCAAACGACGAACGTGACAGAAGAGCCCACCAGAAAAGGACCAATCAGCGTGTTCAGGAGGAGCATTATGGACTGAGGAACGGCGACTATACGAGGGGACACGGTTAGCACGGAAGCCCGAGAGGCAGCCCCAAGAAAAAAAAATTGGGGGGCACACGAGGAGATTGGCTGAGTCAGGTTGGAGACCTGAGCCAACTCCTCGTGCTTACCGTGGGGAGCGTGTGACTGGTCAGACACCGTGTTACGCAGTGATGCGCACGGTGTCTCCAGTTCGCATTCATAGCACGGTGCACTCAATTCCAGCTCCTCGCATTTGCCGGGCTAGAATGGGCATCCTGCCAGGATGGATGGTGCCGGCTCAGCGCTCCTGGTCTCCAGTACACCTCCTTGGACCAGGATATCCTGCGCCAGCTCTGTGTACTGTGTCTCCGGTGCGTCTGCAAAGCCCAGTGCATCTTGTGCTAGCGCCCCGCACTTGCCGGGCACAAGTGAGCATCCAGCCAGGACGCATTGTGCCAGCTCTACGCTCCAGATCTCCAGTGCGCATCCACAGTCCAGTACGTCCTGTGCCTCCTCTCCGCACTCGCCCTGAGATGCATGTCATCAGCCCGGTACCACCAGTTCCAGCACCACGCATCAGGCCTCCAGTGCGCTTCCACAGTCCTGTACGGCCTGTGCCTGTGCCTCTTCCCCGCACTCGCCCTGAGGTGCGTGTCCTCAGCCCAGTACCACCAGTTCCGGCACCACGCATCAGGCTTCCAGTGCGCTTCCACAGTCCAGAGCTTCCGGCGACAGTTCCCAGTCCAGAGCTTCCGGCGCCAGTTCCCAGTCCAGAGCTTCCGACGCCAGTTCCCAGTCCAGAGCTTCTGGTGCCAGTTCCCAGTCCAGAGCTTCCGGCGACAGTACCCAGTCCAGAGCTTCCGGCGACGTTTCACAGTCCGGAACCTCCAACGACGGGCCACGGTCCGGAGCCTCCGGCGACGGGCAGGGGTCTCCGGCGACGGTCCCTGGTCCGGGGCTTCCTGCGATGAACCCTCCAGAGCCTCCGGCGATGATCCATGGTCCGGTTCTACAAAGGCGGAGGGATCAGCGTAAAGAGGGGGAGCTGCGTCCAGAACCGGAGCCGCCACCGAGGGTAGATGCCCACTCGAACCCTCCCCTATAGGTTCAGGTTTGCGGCCGGGAGTCCGCACCTTTGGGGTGGGGGGGCGGTACTGTCAGACCCTGACCTGAGATATGGGGGTACCACATGGTTCAATTCTCAGGCCGATTCTTTTCTCTGTATATATCAATGATGTCGCTCTTGCTGCGGGCAATTCCCTGATCCACCTCTACGCAGACAACACCATTCTGTATACATCTGGCCCTTCTTTGGACACTGTGCTAACTAACCTCCAAACGAGCTTCAATGCCAAACAACACTCCTTCCGTGGCCTCCAACTGCTCTTAAACGCTAGTAAAATCAAATGCATGCTTTTCAACCGTTTGCTGCCCGCACCCGCCCGACTAGCATCACCACCCTAGATGGTTCCGACCTAGAATATATGGACAACTATAAATACCTATGTGTCTGGCCAGACTGTAAAATCTCCTTCCAGACTCATATTAAACATCTCCAATCCAAAATCAAATCTAATCTTCACTTACGCCGCCAAACTTACCCTAGTAAAACTGATTATCCTACCGATCCTCGACTTTGGCGATGTCATCTACAAAATAGCTTCCAATACTCTACTCAGCAAATTGGATGCAGTCTATCACAGTGCCATCCGTTTTGTTACCAAATCACCTTATACCACCCACCACTGCGACCTGTATGCTCTGTATGCTCTAGCTGGCCCTCACTACATATTCATCGCCAGACCCACTGGCTCCAGGGCATCTATAAGTCTATGCTAGGTAAAGCTCCGCCTTATCTCAGTTCACTGGTCACGATAACAACACCCACCCGTAGCACACGTTCCAGCAGGTATATCTCACTGATCATCCCTAAAGCCAACACCTCATTTGGCCGCCTTTCCTTCCAGTTCTCTGCTGCCAGTGACTGGAACGAATTGCAAAAATCGCTGAAGTTGGAGACTTTTATTTCCCTCACCAACTTTAAACATCAGCTAACCGATCGCTGCAGCTGTACATAGTCTATCTGTAAATAGCCCACCCAATCTATCGACCTGATCCCCATACTGTTTTTATTTTATTTTCTGTTCTTTTGCACACCAGTATCTCTACTTCTGCATCTGTGGTGGAAGGTGGCCGAGCTACAACGGTTTTTGTAAGACCATGAAACATCCTGAAAATTGGTCTTGTCACGAAAACGACTGTAGCATTTGGACGGTTTGGCTTGTATGACCACTTTATGGAAAGATAGAGCAAAACGGAGAACACTATGACCCCCACAAGTGTCAGGAGACTCATCTGAAGGTAACCAGTACCATTTTAAAAGATGAATAGAAGTGATTGGTTTCACATAAGAATAAGGAGACCATTGAAAAGACTCTAAGCAGTGAACTGACTCAAGTCAGTAAGTGGTTATCCGACAACAAACTGCCTCTGCATTTAGGCAAGACAGAATGTATCCTGTTTGGTTCCAAACACAAAGTTAGAAACTTCCAACTTCTCAAGTGTAATGGTCTAGCGGTGAAGGAGAAATGCTGCGTTACATACTTGGGATGTAATCTGGACCAACACATGACAGGTGACATGACATGGTTCTGAAGGTCATTGTTCTGAAGGTTCACTACAGGACAAAGTTCCCGGCAAGAGTCACCAAGTTCCTGGATACAGAGACTATGAGGACCCTGACAACATCTCTGATCCAGTGCCACTTGTCGTGGAAAATTACATAATTAGTCATGCTATCCCGTTTTTTTACTGCCTAAATAATAGTCTCATGTTATATGCTAGTGTTTTTTCTAAACTGATACAAACTTGTCTTTCTGTTACTTAGTCATAAGACTGGGCTTACCCCTAAGAGCTGTTTGGGTGTGGCCACAGCATGTGACATCCCATGGTTTTATTATCTACAAGAAGTCACATGTATGTACATTTGCAGAAAAGAGCACATTATAGTGTTTGCTGTTGTGAATGCAGTTAGACGGTTGAGCCCTCGGGCTATCAACCTCATGCTAGCTTAAATCTGCACAGACAACTAATTGCCTTTTACACACTATGACTATTCTTGTATCTCATGGTTCAGTGGCATAACAACAAATCTGAATGACAAATTAAAAAGGGCCCGAAACAAACTAATTGAAGAGAGTTGGGGAGTAACGGATTCTCCTTGCTTCAATGTTACATAATAATTTTAATGCAATCTGTTATATGTAACGGATTACAAAAAAACAAACTGTAATCTGTTATGTTACCAGCTAAAATATTGTAATCAGATTAGAGATACTTTTGAAAAACTAGATTATTACTTCTAGGATTACTTTTAAATTCAGAAAGGATGTTTGCAAAAACAAATTATATTTGACACCTTTCTGTTTTCTCAATGACATTCAAATCATCATTGAAAAAGGCACAAGTTTAAGTTTGTTCTGCCTCAAGGAAGTCTGACCACAAGTCAGCAGAAGCTGTGGACACCAGTTACATGACTTGACTTGGACTCAAATCTGACTCGTAACAAATTTGATGACTTGATACTCGACTTGATAGATTCAGGCTCCCGATTTGGGCTCCCGAGTGGCACAGCGGTCTAAGGCACTGCATCTCAGTGCTAGAGGCGTCACTACAGACCCTGGTTTGATTCCAGGCTGTATCACAACCGGCCATGATTGGGAATCCCATTGGGCGCCGCACAATTGGCCCAACGTTGTTATGGTTTGGCCGGGGTAGGCCATCATTGTGAATAACAATTGTTCTTAACTGACTTGCCTAGTTAAATAAATAAAACATGTAATAACTTGAGACATGACCTTGACTTTGATTTAAGACTGATGACTTTAAATGATCTGTCCATGTTTTGAAAAGGTTTTGTCACTTATTTTGTGGCACAGAATCCGTGTATTACTCCACACGCAGCCAGAGACAGTAGCCGCAACATCGCCCTTGCAATAAAAAGTGCAACAGATTGGCTAGTGAAACGCACACTCGGCCCTCTGATTGGACCAGCAAACTGCGTATCAACACAGGTCAGGTGAGCTAGCGAACACGTTGCTGATTTTCTGTACAACTATAGGATTGGGTGCAGTGCAAACATCAAATTGTAGGGAGAGAGAATTGCCATATTAAGTAAATATGCAACTCCAAAAATGTGGCCATCAACAATATTAATCTTGGGGGGTTGTGGTATATGGCCAATAAACCACAGCTAAGGGCTGTGTCCAGGCACTCCGCGTTGCGTTGTGCTTAAGAACAGCTCGTGGCCGTGGTATATTGGCCATATACCACACTCCCTCGGGCCTTATTGCTTAATGATATGGTGCTTTCATCATTGGATCACCAAGACCAGTAAATAAATCTACACTCTGAGCAAGTCAACCTGCCTTTCCATCTGCTGATTTCATGCCCTTATGTATTCTTACTGTTATGTGTAACTGTACTCTATCGGTAATGTACAGGTGACTTTTCACTGCGATAGGTCTCGTGTTTGACATGCATAACTGTTTTTTTGTTTGTTGTGCAGGTGAGCAAAGATGAGCTGGACTGGAGCACCAATGAGCTGAGGAACTGTCAGAGCCATAGGCTGTCTGGTAGCCTATGCTCAATAAATAGACAAAGATTTTTAGTTGAACAAGTCATTGCTCTTGACTTGTTCTTAGAATGCATGTACTTGACTGGAGACATGACCCCTTCTAGTACTACTTGGGACTCGACTTGAGACTCAGACCTTATGACTTGAGACTTGCTTGTGGCTCAAATAATAGTGACTGGGGTCACCTCTGCAAGACAGAGACCACTATGATGACACACCAAATGCATTTGATGGTCAATTCGAAATCTGCAGTGACCGTACAGCATTTACTGTGATATAGCCTCAGCAGAAGTCAAGGCACTCATGCTTCTTGCGCTTTGCAGAGTAGAGCAGAAGGAAGTTGTCAAGGAAGTGAGTTTGCGTTTATACATGCTTCAGTAGGTGCCGCAATTGGGTTACACCCTCCATACAGAGCCTAATAGGCTGACCACACCACTCGCTTCGCGTGTGTGAGCGTTGCAAAATAAATTTAGAATTCTATGTTATTCAATTATTCCACCCACACGAGCGTCTGCGTTGCCAAGGGCTAAAATAGAAGTCATTCCTATTTCTGTCGCATATCGCGCTGCAAGTCCTGCCTCTCCCATCTCCTCATTTGGTTTATAGAAGAAGGTACCCACGTGCCATCTCCTCATTGGTTATACCCACGTGGGTGATTGAAAGATGAAATGTTTTGCCGGTTGTCGTGGTAATACTATGAAAGTGTAGATGCCAATCCCCATATAAATTCAAAGATGAAAAAGCCGGGAAGGAGGAGAGATGACTAGAAACGATTTGGTTGGCCGTTTTATGTGTGGATTAATTGTCAGATTAGAGGACCTTGTGCATTTCAGGTAAATAACAAATCAATGTTTATATCCCAGGACAAATTAGCTAGCAGCAGCAAGCTAGCTAAATAGGACAAATTAGCTAGCAAGTGCAAGCTAACTAGCTAAATTGCCATACATGTTTAATGCTTTTCAACCTGTCCCCAAATTAATGTCATTGGTTCAGAGTCTGTTTTGATATTTTAACCTGCTTGTCGTGATCGCGTTTGGTGTATGGGGACAAAATACATTTATGCACGATAGTGCACGATGGCGCATTGCGCGCGTGCGTCACTGCCAAAAAAGTCACTGCCAAATCTAACGGTAGAGCTTGAAAATTCGAGCCCCTTGGGTGCTGCCATAAGTGCCCATCCAAGAAGGCTCAAGGTCATTTGCCACAGATAAAATGATGCCAAATCACGTTATATGTACAGTAGCTTTGATTGGACTGATCATGTCAATATCATACTTTCAAAATCTTAGCTAGCAGTCATCATCATGAATCAAGTCGACAATCTACTGGCAAATCCTTTTTATTCGTTGTCATATGAAGAGAAATAATGAAGAGAAATTATAGATAAAACGTATCGGTGCTCATCGGCCATTGGACATAAGCATTACAAAAGTTGAACATCGCAAATTCAACAATGAGTGGTTTGGAAAGAATCAGTGGCTATCTGCAAGCAATGCAAAGCAATCACTAGCCTGCTATTCAGTGGAGTGGGTGTGTGGTCAATTCTCTGTTTAAGGGTCTCTTTTCCAAGCTTAAAATGATTAACATTCAACATTGTGTCACGTTCCTGACCTGATTTCCTTTATTTTGTCTTTGTTTAGTATGGTCAGGGCGTGAGTTGGGGTGGGCATTCTATGTTATGTGTTTCTATGTTTAGGTTCATTGTTAATTAGCCTGATATGGTTCTCAATCAGGGGCAGGTGTTTTACATTTCCTCTGATTGAGAACCATATTAAGGTAGGCTGTTCACACCATTTGTTTGTGGGTGATTGTTCCTGTGTTAGTGTTTATGCCACACGGGACTGTTTCGTTTGTGAGTTTGTTCCTGTTCGTGCGTTCTTCGTTGTCTGTAAGTTCTCATGTTCAGGTCTGTTTACGTCGTTTATTGTTTTGTAATTCATCAAGAGTTTTTTCGTGTTCGTCTTTCTTTAAATAAATCATTATGTCTTCATACTTCGCTGCATATTGGTCCGATCCTTGCTCCTCCTCAGACGAGGAGGAGAACGAACGTTACACATGGGCCATGCTGTCAATCCAGCACGATTTCTGCCGAGCTCAAAACAACTGTTCACTCAGAACTGGGAAATCTGACTTCAGTGAGTTCAAGACAACTGGTAACTCAGGAATAAACGAGCTCTGACTGGGAAAATACGTTTTGGAATTGTAAGTTGGGAACTCTAGAGCTATGACCTGAAGATCACTGACTTCATCATGATTCTACCTTGTTTTTTTCAGAGTTCCCAGTTGTCTTGAAAGCACCATAAATCCAAAGAATGCCAGACTTTGATGACAAAATTTGCCCACAAAGGACCTCCACGCCACCTTCCTGTACAAGTGAGCACAGTACAACAAGGTGGGTCCAAAAATGTCTTGTATGCTGCTGCATAAATTATGTAATATGCCAGGGATATACAGTACCAGTCAAAAGGTGAACTACTCATTCAAGGGTTTTTCCATAAAAAAAAAAAGATTTTCTACATTGTAGAATAATAGTGAAGATATCAAAACTATGAATTAACACATATGGAATCATGTAGTAAAAAAGTGTTAAACAAATCAAAATATATTTGAGATTGCTCAAAATAGCCACCCCTTGCCTTGATGACAGCTTTGGAAACTCTTGGCATTCTCTCAACCAGCTTCATGAGAGTCACCTGGAATGCATTTGAATTATAGTTTTTTACAATCGCTTACACACTAAAAGTGGTACTTGAGGCACACTCAGTGAAACAATTAATTACACAGTTCTCTACATTAGACACATCATTCAAAACTAACAGGTCTTGTGTTTTGTTTGGAAAACACTGCCATTCCAAATGCCACACTCATTTACCGATTACCTACACCCAGTGCTAACGTGTGAAAATACGTATAGCTCATTTCTTCACTTAGAAATCAGAGCTTGAGCACTATAAATGGGCTTCAGGTTGGCTTTCTTGGTTTGGACAACAATGGAGGCCAATTTTGGAGAGAGTTAGAGGAACAGGAGTGAGAGTAAGAGGGGGACGAGGACAAGGAGGAGGATGAGAAGGACAAGCCTATTTGTTTTGTCTGTTACTGTTCATCCCGAAATCTGGATGAAAATTACACATTTTGAGAAAGAAATACATTTTATTTTCCCCCCCTTGCATTTCTGTTGATAGTGTAAATATATAGCTGCTATCCGTGTGACTATTGGCTTACGTCGATCCCGGAGCAAACATCAATTATTCCGGAGCTAGCCAGCTGAAGAGTTCCATCAGCCACTCCTGGGCTACAATCACCTATCCGGACCCGTTTTACTGCCGATGCGGAGCCCCACCGGGCCTTCACGACTGGACTACCGACGTTATCTTCCCGAGGGAGTTATCCAACTGGCCCCTCCGTCGCGACGTTACCTGAACGCCCATCTGCGGCCCGCTAATCGTTAGCTGTCTTATCGTCTGCTATCTGAATAGGTCTATCGTACAATTTTTCTTGGGTCACTATATCTATTTTGCCAATTGGATTGATCCCCTCTACCACACGGAACCCCACTAATCTACCGTCGGAAACGCACGAGGTGGCTAAAAACAGACCTCCATCCTATGCTAGCTTGCTACCGATGGCCCGGCTAGCTGTCTGAATTGCCGTTACCCCAGCCAACCTCACTACTCACTGGACCCGTATGATCACTCGACTAAGCATGCCTCTCCTTAATGTCAATATGCCTTGTCCATTGCTGTTCTGGTTAGTGTTTATTGGATTATTTCACTGTAGAGCCTCTAGCCCTGCTCATTATACCTTATCCAACCTTTCAGTTCCACCACCCATACATGCAATGACATCACCTGGTTTCAATTATGTTTCTAGACACAATATCTCTCTCCTCATCACTCAATACCTAGGTTTACCTCCACTGTATTCACATCTTACCATACCTTTGTCTGGACATTATACCTTGAAGCTATTTTATCGCCCCCAGAAACCTCCTTTTACTCTCTGTTCCGGACGTTCTAGACGACCAATTCTCATAGTTTTTAGCCGTACCCTTATCCTACTCTGTTCCTCTGGTGATGTAGAGGTGACTCCAGGCCCTGCAGTGCCTAGCTCCACTCCTATTCCCCAGGCGCTCTCTTTTGATGACTTCTGTAACTGTAATAGCCTTGGTTTCATGCATGTTAATATCAGAAGCCTCCTCCCTAAGTTTGTTTTATTCACTGCTTTAGCACACTCTGCCAACCCGGATGTTCTAGCCGTGTCTGAATCCTGGCTTAGGAAGACCACCAAAAATTCTCAAATCTCCATTCCTAACTACAACATTTTCAGACAAGATAGAACGGCCAAAGGGGGCGGTGTTGCAATCTACTGCAAAGATAGCCTGCAGAGTTCTGTCCTACTATCCAGGTATGTACCCAAGCAATTTGAACTTCTATTTTTAAAAATCCACCTCTCTAAAAACAAGTCTCTCACCGTTGCAGATAGACCACCCTCTGCCCCCAGCTGTGCTCTGGATACCAGATGTGAACTGATTGCCCCCCATCTATCTTTAGAGCTTGTGCTGCTAGGCGACCTAAACTGGAACATGCTTAACACCCCAGCCATCCTACAATCTAAGCTTGATGCCCTCAATCTCACACAAATTATCAATGAACCTACCAGGTACCACCCCAAAGCCGTAAACACGGGCACTCTCATAGATATCATCTTAACCAATTTGCCCTCTAAATACACCTCTGCTGTTTTCAACCAAGATCTCAGCGATCACTGCCTCATTGCCTGCATCCGTAATGGGTCAGCGGTCAAACGACCTCCACTCATCACTGTCAAACGCTCCCTGAAACACTTCAGCGAGCAGGCCTTTCTAATCGACCTGGCCGGGGTATCCTGGAAGGATATTGATCTCATCCCGTCAGTAGAGGATGTCTGGAATTTCTTTCCTTCTTAATGCGTTTGAGCCAATCAGTTGTGTTGTGACAAGGTAGGAGTGGTATACAGAAGATAGCCCTATTTGGTAAAAGACCAAGTCCATATTATGGCAAGAACAGATCAAACAAGCAAAGAGAAATGACAGACCATCATTACTTTAAGACATGAAGGTCAGTCAATCTGGAACATTTCAAGCACTTTGAAAGTTTCTTCAAGTGCAGTCGCAAAACCATCAAGCGCTATGATGAAACTGGCTCTCATGAGGACCGCCACAGGAAAGGAAGACCCAGAGTTACCTCTGCTGCACACAAGTTCATCAGAGTTACCAGCCTCAGAAATTGCAGCTCAAATAAATGCTTCACAGAGTTCAAGTAACAGACACATTTCAACATCAACTTTTCAGAGGAGACTGCGTGAATCAGGGCTTCATGGTCTAATTGGTGCAAAGAAACCACTACTAAAGGACACCAATAAGAAGAGACTTGCTTGGGCCAAGAAACATGAGCAATGAACATTAGACCGGTGGAAATCTGTCCTTTGGTCTGATTTTTTTCAAATTAAAGACCGCCGTGTCTTTGTGAGACGCAGACTTGGTGAACAGATCTCCACATGTGTGGTTCCCACTGTGAAACATGGAGGAGGAGGTGTGATTCGTGGGGGTGCTTTGCTGGTGACACTGTCTGTGATTTATTTAGAATTCAAGGCATGCTTAACCAGCATGGCTGTGCCTTCACATCTGCCACGCCGATCCTCCTACCACAGCATTCTGCAGCGATACGCCATCCCATCTGGTTTACGCTTAGTGGGACTATCATTTGTTTTCAACGGGCCTAAATGATTACCGCCCCGTAGCACTCACATCGGTAGCTGTGAAGTGCTTTGAAAGGCTGGTCATGGCTCACATCAACAGCATCCTCCCTGATACCCTAGAACCACTCCAATTCGCATACCGCCCCAACAGATCCACAGATGACGCAATCTCAATCGCACTCCACACTGTCCTTTCCCACCTGGACAAAAGGAAAAGCTATGTGAGAATGCTGTTAATTGACTACAGCTCAGCGTTCAACACCATAGTGCCCACGAAGCTCATTACTAAGCTAAGGACCCTGGGACTAAACACCTCCCTCTGCAACTGGATCCTGGACTTCCTGACGGGCCGCCCCCAGGTGGTAAAGGTAGGCAACAACACATCGTCCACGCTGATCCTCAACACGGGGGCCCCTCAGGGGTGTGTACTTAGTCCCCTCCTGTACTCCCTGTTCACCCACGACTGCGTGGCCAAACACAACTCCAACATCATCATTAAGTTTGCTGACGACACAACAGTGGTAGGCCTGATCACCGACAACAATGAGACAGCCTATAGGGAGGAGGTCAGAAAACTGGCAGTGTGGTGTCAGAACAACAACATCTCCCTCAATGTGAGCAAGTCAAAGGAGCTGATCGTGGACTACAGGAAAAGGTGGGCCGAACAGGCTCCCATTAACATCGACGGGGCTGTAGTGGAATGGGTTGAGTTTCAAGTTCCTTGGTGTCCACATCACCAACGAACTATCATGGTCCAACCACATCAAGGCAGTCGTGAAGATGACACTACAAAACATTTTCCCCCTCAGGAGACTGAAAAGATTTGGCATGGGTCCCCAGATCCTCAAAGTTCTACAGCTGCACCATCGAGAGCATCCTGACTGGTTGCATCACCACCTGGTATGGCAACTGCTCGGCATCTGACCGTAAGGCGCTACAGAGGGTAGTGGGTACGGCCCAGTCCTTCACTGGGGCCAAGCTTCCTGCCATCCAGAACCTATATAATAGGCGGTGTCAGAGGAAAGCCCATAAAATTGTCAGACTCCTGTCGCCCAAGTCATAGACTGTTTTCTCTGCTGCCGCATGGCAAGCGGTACCGGAGCGCAAAGTCTAGGACCAAAAGGCTTCTTAACAGCTACCAACAAGCCATAAGACTGCTGAACAATTAATCAAATGGCCACCAGACTATTTACAATGACCCCCCCCCCCCCCCCCATTGGTTTTGTACACTGCTACTACTCGATGTTTGTCAATGCATAGTCCCTTCACCCCTACCTACATGTACAAATTACCTCAACCAATCTGCGTGTGCATGTGACCAATCTGCGGCTCATGTGACAAATACAGTTTGATTTGACAATGACCCAAAACACACCTCCAGGCTGTGTAAGGGCTATTTGACCAAGAAGGAGAGTGATGGAGTGCTGCATCAGATGACCTGTCCTCCACAATCCCCCGACCTCAACCAAATTGAGATGGTTTGGGATGAGTCGGACGGCAGAATGAAGGAAAAGCAGCCAACAAGTTATCAGCATGTGTGGGAAATCCTTCAAGAGGGTTGGAAAAGCATTCCAGGTGAAGTTTGTTGAGAGAATGCCAAGTGTGAAAAGCTGTCATCAAGGCAAAGTGTGGCTATATGAAGAATCTCAAATATAAAATACATTTTGATTCGTTTAACACTTTTTTGGTTACTACATCAAATCAAATCAAGTTTATTTTATATAGATCTTCGTGCATCAGCTAATATCTCGAAGTGCTGTACAGACACCCAGCCTAAAACCCCAAACAGCAAGCAATGCAGGTGTAGAAGCACGGTGGCTAGGAAAAACTCCCTAGAAAGGCCAAAACCTAGGAAGAAACCTAGAGAGGAACCAGGCTATGAGGGGTGGCCAGTCCTCTTCTGGCTGTGCTGGGTGGAGATTATAACAGAACTATGCCAAGATGTTCAAAATGTTCATAAGTGACAAGCATGGTCAAATAATAATCATGAATAATTTTCAGTTGGCTTTTCATAGCCGATCATCAAGAGTTGAAAATAGCAGGTCCGGGACAGATGGCGGTTCCATAACCGCAGGCAGAACAGCTGAAACTGGAATAGCAGCAAGGCCAGGTGGACTGGGGACAGCAAGGAGCCATCACGCCCGGCAGCCCCGACGCACGGTCCCAGGGCTCAGGTCCTCCGAGAGAGAGAAAGAGAGAGAGAAGGAGAGAATTAGAGAGAGCCAAGATTTTCAAAATGTTCATAAATGACAAGCATGGTCAAATAATAATCAGGAATAAAAGTCAGTTGGCTTTTCATAGCCGATCATTAAGAGTTGAACAGGTAGGGGTTCCATAACAGCAGGCAGAACAGTTGAAACTGGAACAGCAGCAAGGCCAGGTGGACTGGGGACAGCAAGGAGTCATCATGCCCGGTTTGCCGTGACGTATGGTCCTAGGGCTCAGGTTCTCCGAGAGAGAGAAAGAAAGAGAGAACGAGAGAATTAGAGAGAGCATACTTAAATTCACACAGGACACTGGATAAGATAGGAGAAGTACTCCAGGTATAACCAACTGACCCTAGCCCCCCGACACATAAACTACTGCAGCATAAATACTGGAGGCTGAGACAGGAGGGGTCAGGAGACACTGTGGCCCCATCCGATGATACCCCCGGACAGGACCAAACAGGAAGGATATAACCCCACCCACTCTGCCAAAGCACAGCCCCCACACCACTAGAGGGATATCTTCAACCACCAACTTACAATCCTGAGACAAGGCCGAGTATAGCCCACAAAGATCTGCACCACAGCACAAACCAAGGGGGGGCGCCAACCCAGACAGGAAGATCACGTCAGTAACTCAACCCACTCAAGTGACGCACCCCTCCTAGGGACGGCATGAAAGAGCACCAGTAAGCCAGTGACTCAGCCCCTGTAATAGGGTTAGGGGCAGAGAATCCCAGTGGAGAGAGGGGAACCGGCCAGGCAGAGACAGCAAGGGCGGTTCGTTGCTCCAGAGCCTTTCCGTTCACCTTCACACTCCTGGGCCAGACTACACTCAATCATATGACCTACTGAAGAGATAAGTCTTCAGTAAAGACTTAAAGGTTGAGACCGAGTCTGCGTCTCTCACATGGGTAGGCAGACTATTCCATAAAAATGGAGATCTATAGGAGAAAGCCCTGCCTCCCGCTGTTTGCTTAGAAATTCTAGGGACAATTAGGAGGCCTGCGTCTTGTGACCGTAGCGTACGTGTAGGTATGTACGGCAGGACCAACTCGGAAAGTTAGGTAGGAGCAAGCCCATGTAACGCTTTATAGGTTAACAGTAAAACCTTGAAATCAGCCCTTGCCTACATGATTCCATATGCGTTATTTCATAGTTTTGATGTCTTCCCTATTATTCTATAATGTAGAAAATATTAAGACATAATGAAAAACCCTTGAATGAGTAGGTGTTCTAAAACTTTTGACCAGTAGTGTCCATTTTTGTATTATTCTAATGGCTCTTAATGGGAAAGTAATGAGATTACGTTACTGAGTTTGGGTAATCCAAAAGTTACGTTGCTGATTACAATTTAGGACAGGTAACTAGTAACTAACTGATTACATTTAGAAAGTAACCTACCCAAACCTGCAGATTAATTATACTTCATCTCAGCCCTAGGATGAACATTGGTCCTAATCATTTCAGGGAACTGAACGGGGTTCCAGTTGATTTCCGGGAGGTGCAGATTAAACTTTATGTTTTTTAAAGTTATTCATGGCCTTGCCCCCAGTTACCTGTGGTTATCTTAATTTCATTGGAGACTCTGTCATCACACCAGAGCCATTGTTGCCAAAAAAAAGTTATTTCCTTAACACTTGTGCAGAGGAACTGAATGGTGTACCAAACTACACTACCGTTCAACAGTTTGGGGTCACTTAGAAATGTCCTTGTTTTTGATAGAAAAGCAATATTTTTGTCCATTAAAATAACATCAAATTGATCTGAAATACAGTGTCGACATTGTTAAATCTGTAAATGACTATTGTAGCTGGAAACTGGTCATTTTTTTATGGAATATCGACATAGGCGTACAGAGGCCCATTATCAGCAGCCATCACTCCTTTGTTCCAATGGCACGTTGTGTTAGCTAATCCAAGTTTATCATTTTAAAAGGCTAATTGATCATTAGAAAACCCGTTTGCAATTATGTTAGCACAGCTGAAAACTGTTGTTCTGATTAAAGAAGCAATAAAACTGGCCTTCTTTAGACTAGTTGAGTATCTGGAGCATCAGCATTTGTGAGTTAGATTACAGGCTCAAAATGGCCAGAAACAAATAACTTTCTTCCGAAACTCGTCAGTCTATTCTTATTCTGAGAAATGGATGCTATTCCATGTGAGAAGTTGCCAAGAAACTGAAGATCTCGTACAACGAAAACAAGGACATTTCTAAGCGGCCCCAAACTTTTGAACGGTAGTGTATATAAAATCCATCCTACGCTAGTTTTAAGATAAACCTTAAAAGTTTATGGGCAACATGCTTTAAAACTGCACATGCTAAAAGAAAGTATAATTGTATCAATGAATGCTACTTGATCATCTATTTTATTCCTTTTACTGTTTCCTCCTTACTGATGAGATGTATTTTATATATGCTATAATCTTGTGTATATTTTGTTTTCGTGTATTTCCAAGAGAACCACAGTGGTTAGTTAAATTGTTGAAAATTGTCAAATAAAATCAACAAAAAATCAATGCCAATAAGAATGTAATTTACAGTCATTTTATGCAAATCAATGAATATCAGTACTTCATAGTTTGTGTTGATTTATTTTACCCATCCACCCTCACTAGGCACCACCCTTTCCTTGTTCAAAGGATAACTTCATGTGATACAGAAATACAACTAAATTGACAGACACTCATTTGACAAGGAGACAAGACACTGAACACATAAATATTGACAAACAAATAGACAGCAGATGTACTTTTCTGAGGAGAATTAGCTCCACAAAAATACATCCAAGGACTAATGGGAAGAGTGAATGTTGTGGGGTAATATATACACTGAGTGTACAAAACATTAGGGTCACATTCTTAATACTGAGTTCCCCCCTTTTTCCTTCAGAACACCGTCAATTCATCGGGGCATGGACTCTACAAGGCGTCGAAAGCATTCCACAGAGATGCTAGCCCATGTTGACTCCAATGCTTCCAACAGTTGTGTGGCTGAATGTCGTTTGGGGCGGTGGACCATTCTTGATACACAAGGGACATTTTTTTGCATAGAAAAACCCAGCAGCGTTGAAGTTCTTGATACAAACAGCTGTTCTTAATGTTTTGTACACTCAGTGTATATATTACCCCACAACATTCACTCTTCCCATTAGTCCTTGGATGTATTTTTGTGTAGATAATTCTCCTCAGAAAAGTACATCTACCCTTACCTCTTTGGCTACACCTATACCACTCACCAGAATATTAGAGGCCAACAAATGACAGATGAGTGAGAAAATAAATAGATACTCAACATATTTACATGTAAATCTAGATTGTATAAGGATATATCCTACTGTACAGTATTTACAAAACCCTAAGAGGGTACCAATGCCATATTTAGGCTACAGTGGCCTAGTTCACACTGAGGTGATACAACTGTTCTTTACACAACTATTGCCAATTTGTTTGTGTGGAGACAAACCCATTAAAAGGATCTTTAAATTGTATCACAGCTGGTGTGTGAGATGCGTTGTACAACAGGAGTGTGAACTAGGCCAATGTTTTGATGACCAAGTCACCCAACAGATGGGTAGCTAATGAAGATTTTAAAGGCTGTCTTCATCGTTTCTTTCTCTCCAGATGCAGAAGCTGGGATTTCTTGAGGTGATCTGTAAAGACACCCAGATGACAGTGTTTGCACCATATGTTTGCTCAAATATTTGAAGAAGTGAGTGATTGTCCCCAAAGCTGTTAGTGCGAGTACTACAAATGTGCAGACACGTGATGTACAGTATAAATCCCTTTAGCTCTGACATTTTTGACATAGGAGGACCAGTGACATACCCAGTCCATTTCCACATTGTGCTCGTCCTCCTGGCAACAGGTCACTCCCACTTCCTGATCAGCCTGTTTAGACAGACAAGACAACAACGGCTTGTCACATAGTTTCCATAACCACACCCTTTGGCGCGTGTGTGTGTGTGTGTGTGTGTGTGTGTGTGTGTGTGTGTGTGTGTGTGTGTGTGTGTGTGTGTGTGTGTGTGTGTGTGTGTGTGTGTGTGTGTGTGTGTGTGTGGCATGTGTGTGTGTGGCATGTGTGTGTGTGGCATGTGTACACTAATGAAGAATAATCAGCCACGTACCCAGTCCATCTTTTCATCTCCATACATGTTCAGATGGTGGAAGTTTTTGATGAGATCTGTAAAATCCTGAAAGATGAGAAAATATCCAAAATCTGAAAATCTTCATAAAATATTGTGTTTGGTGGATTGAAGTACACCCTATCTGCTTCACTTGAACATGGTATTACTTTTAATATGACAGATTTATCTGGTCCGACATAGCCTACTCAAAGGTAAAGAATATTACTGTTCATTTTGAACTAGTGTTGAGTGTAGTTCTTGTTGGCTTTAAACTGTAAATGTTCAGATGGAGAAAGCATGCTGATGTGGACAGAGCCATGGTGAAAAGATGTGTATGACATATTATTGTATACAACTTACTCCATCCACATTGTCCTTTGCTGCAGGGGAAACACCATCTGTCACTTCATAATTCTGGGGAAATTATTCATAATAGTTAGTAATTGACTTTAGCCCTCAAATGTTTCCATACATAACTTATATAAAGGAAACATTTGACGTCTTATCAATTAAATTAAATTGTAGAATGTTACTTGATTTTACAAATACAAGGTAATAGCCTACTTTATGAATAGATATACAATTTCTTGCAATAAGTGCACAAAACGTATGTAATTTAAATGAGAAGACGGAAGAGAAGAGAAAGCTGACTGTTCTGGACATGGGCCGCGTCACTGAACCCACGACTGGTGTAATTGTAATTGTCGGTTTTGGTTTGTATGTTGTAAGGCAGCATACAGCCTGTTCGCTCCCTTTCGGCCAGAGGTGAGTGAGAGACACTCAAAAAGGAGAGGAGAAGAGTCATATAAACATTAGTGTAACTCAATACATCATCAACTATATAATTTTCACTTGAAGAGTTGTTTTTTACATTAGTTTACATTAGTTTAAGCACATTCAGAAAATCGAAATAACTCCCTGAAAATTCATGAATATTGAATTGATCTTTTTCCAACGGTGAACTGCCACAGATTACCATCGTGATTTAGCTGCAAATGGTGTTATTTTCTTCAAGGTGTTGTAGGAGCTTCTTGATGTTGTCCACTGAAGCTGCAATGTAGAGAAAATGCCATTCTCATCGAGGCCTAACCTAGTGTATTATTTTGTTATCCCCTTTTTTTCAAACAACTCAACGATGCAGACATTAAAGTAACTGGCCAGTGAAAATCTCACTTTTAAAAGTTAATATTCTGTTAAATTATACCCAAATAATGTTGTTGACTCATCCTATCCTCCTATTTGTGGCCAAAGCATAAATTGGAGAGATAAAAAAAGCTCTTCAAAAACCCCACCTCAAACAGACGTTTCAAAAAGTATTGCTTTCATCATAGAGGATGATGTCATCCTCCTGAGGAGAATGAGCTGGCCAATCAGTGGTCTACTGCTTTTCAATATTTTTTTATATTTTTTTTTGTTAATTGGAAGGAAGAATGTTTCACTCATATTGTAATTAATATAGGTCATATTTCATAGAAGCCTGGATTTGAATGGTCATGGCTCATGGTGCCACTCCCTTTCTGGTTACACAGTAATGTTGTCTGTGTCAGTTGTCTAACCAAATACATATTTTGTTTGTGTATATCCTCCTCTCTAGCACCACTCTGTAGAGCATATAACATTTTACATTTAAAATGTTAGTCATTTAGCAGACTCTCTTATCCAGACACTCTTTGAAGTTAAACAATTTTATTGAGCCATATCCATTTAATTGTCTAGAATCCATAAGCAATGTAAGCAACTGTAAGCAACATAACTTTACAGATCACATTTGTATAATTTGGCATAACGCAAGAAACAAGCTAAGCCAGTAAAAAATGTTACTTACCAGTGACAATAAGGAGATCACCTGCTCAAACTTGTAGTGCACAGGTATTTATGCTCCAGCCAGCACAGACTTTACACAAGCCAGCCACGTCATATGAGGGAAATACTGCCTACTTACAAGAACTAAAAGTGAAACTTAATTCCCATGGTTATGTACAAATAATCATATTAATAAATGCAGACTCTCCTCTCTTCGAAGGGGACAAGAAGACAAAGCTTCCAAAGCCGTGTTTTTCCTTTGAAATGTTATACAATCAGAACACATTTTTCTAGCGCTTGGGTTGAGGAGAGTGCCTTGCTCATCACATCAGCAGGCCCCAGAGAAACAGGCACAAGGCAGGGCAGACTCTTTCATTACAGCAATCATGAGGATAATGAATTTTCAGTGGTGTGTACGTACTCATGATTACCAAGAAAAAAACATTCTAACAAAAAATATACAAAATTCACCTAAAAACACACACACATATATATATATATGTACACTGCTCAAAAAAATAAAGGGAACACTTAAACAACAATGTAACTCCAAGTCAATCACACTTCTGTGAAATCAAACTGTCCACTTAGGAAGCAACACTGATTGACAATAAATTTCACATGCTGTTGTGCAAATGGAATAGACAAAAGGTGGAAATTATAGGCAATTAGCAAGACACCCCCAATAAAGGAGTGGTTCTGCAGGTGGTGACCACAGACCACTTCTCAGTTCCTATGCTTCCTGGCTGATGTTTTGGTCACTTTTGAATGCTGGCGGTGCTTTCACTCTAGTGGTAGCATGAGACAGAGTCTACAACCCACACAAGTGGCTCAGGTAGTGCAGCTCATCCAGGATGGCACATCAATGCGAGCTGTGGCAAGAAGGTTTGCTGTGTCTGTCAGCGTAGTGTCCAGAGCATGGAGGCGCTACCAGGAGACAGGCCAGTACATCAGGAGACGTGGAGGAGGCCGTAGGAGGGCAACAACCCAGCAGCAGGACCGCTACCTCCGCCTTTGTGCAAGGAGGAGCACTGCCAGAGCCCTGCAAAAAGCCCCCCAGCAGGTCACAAATGTGCATGTGTCAGCATATGGTCTCACAAGGGGTCTGAGGATATCATCTCGGTACCTAATGGCAGTCAGGCTACCTCTGGCGAGCACATGGAGGGCTGTGCGGCCCCACAAAGAAATGCCACCCCACACCATGACTGACCCACCGCCAAACCGGTCATGCTGGAGGATGTTGCAGGCAGCAGAACGTTCTCCACGGCGTCTCCAGACTCTGTCACATGTGCTCATGTGGTCAGTATGAACCTGCTTTCATCTGTGAAGAGCACAGGGCGCCAGTGGCGAATTTGCCAATCTTGGTGTTCTCTGGCAAATGCCAAACGTCCTGCACGGTGTTGGGCTGTAAGCACAACCCCCACCTGTAGATGTCGGGCCCTCATACCACCCTCATGGAGTCTGTTTCTGACCGTTTGAGCAGACACATGGACATTTGTGGCCTGCTGGAGGTCATTTTTAAGAGTTTAACATTGTTGCTGCCCGTATCATTGAATGCTAGGGACCCAGCAAGCATTGTGTCCCTTGATAAAAAACAAATAAAATAATAACCAATCAGCGCTGAGCTAAACTCAGTGAGCTCAACGGTGACTGGTCCTGGTGAACCAAAAAAAGTGTTAAAGGAAGCTAGTTTGGATTTGGCTTCACACCAATCACATCAAAAGCAGAACGTAATTTACAGGGAAAAAAACTTTAATTGTTGCATCTCGTTGTCCTCCGGTGACTAGATGGCTAAAATCCTCCCTTTACTAAATTAGCCATGGATGGTGATGAGGAATTGGACTTGTGGTTTTACTTAATTATCCATACTGGCCAATGATTATAATGGTAAGTCTGATCCAACCATAAATTCATACATTGTGCCCCTGACCCAAGTGGATTGATGTTCAATACGTGGCTAGATGTAGTACGCTAATGTTAACTAGCTGGCCTGTCGCATAGTTGCCCATGAAAGGAAGTTAGGCTAGCGAGCAAGTGTAAGCCAGGTAGACTAGGGCAACAAAAACTAAAAGCTTGTAGTGTATGACATTGTCAAGAGAGGAGGATGTCATTGGCATTTCTCTACACGCACACACACACACACCAGTACCATGGACAGCCACAAACTATTTCTACAATGTAGAAAATAGTAAAAATAAAGAAAAACCCTGGAATGAGTAGGTGTGTCCAAACGTTTGACTGGTACTGTATATATTTACACAAAATATATACTGAACAAAAATATGGCTGCGCCCCTGCCCAGTCGTGAAATCCATAGATTATGGCCTAATGAATGTATTTCAATTGACTGATTTCCTTCTATTAACTTTAACTCAGCAAAATCTTTGAAATGGTTGCATTTATATTTCAGTATATATGGGGGATTGGAAATGATGCAGACAAATGTGTCATCATCATACCCAGTCCATTTCCTCATTGTGTTCCTCTTCCTGGCAGCAGGTCACTCCCATTTCTTGATCAATCTGTTATAACAGAAAAAGCCATTTCATGTCCTGTCCATTCCACCCTGTGTGTGTGTGTGTGTGTGTGTACACTTCTGGTGACTGCCCATACCCAGTCCATCTCCTCTCCCTCACCACAGGTGTAGATGTTGGAATTGTGAGATGAGATCGATAAGGTTCTGCATGAAAAAGATAGTCAAGACCAAGACCTTTTATACTAGCTGATTTACAAATATGTCTGTACTGTCTCTTTCATGTTGTATTGAATGCTAGGGTAACAACCAGGGACCATGCTATTTTGAATGACTAGTCTGGGTGATTTTAATATAGGCCCTAGTTGTTGAATAGGCTAGGGCCAGTTAATATGGTGACGAGGTGTATCATGACCTAGTCTGTAATTTACCCTGTTCCTTTTCTCCAATGTCCCTGGGAAAGTGTTCTCTCTTTTCACTAATCCTGGGGACATGGTTTCTCAAATTACTTCTGGCCCAAATGCTTTGATGCATGAAGTTATATCCTGTCATTAACATTAAATGACTGATTATGACTGTGACAAATGCACAAAATATGCTATCTTCTTTGTGTGAAAATTAATGAAAGTATACTTGACAGAAGATGACTTATCTGACAGTGGCACTCGAGCCGGTCGTATGTGGCATTTCAGCCGGTCATCCGTGGCTTTTCAGCCGATAGTGTCATTTCAATCCCCATCGCGTAAATTCAGTGTTACGTCAAATTTAAAAGCATTGTTCCCGCGTTGGCGTAGACTGCATTCATGGTAAATGCTGCAGATGTCGTCACAATAGGAAATTACTCTATTTGTAACACTTTAGCGATACAGATTGAATAGAGCCTTCAGTATCAATCACATAACACGTCCTGTACTTTAGTTTTGAACCGTTCATTTTACAACTGCTAGCCGTCTCAGATTACCATAGCACGCTTTCCTCTAGGTCTAGTCAATTGGAGATTCTTGGTGTTTCTGTAATGAAGCTGGCTGCAATAGAGGAGAAAAATAATGTAATTTTTTTCTATCAAAAAAGCTACTGTCATTTGTCATTTTTTTCTATCAGTTTAAGGATTAAATGCAGCTGTCCTTTATGGTCCTGCATGTCATGCCACTCCTGGTGGTTAGGAACCAGGAAAGCACCACCTTTAGGTAGACTGAGCCCAAAATATCTTCCTGTTTGCAAATGTATCATCCTATTTAGCACCTCACCATAGTTAAATACAAACCACTTTCGACATTTATGGAGCCAAAATCAACTTTGAGTTTCTGAAGTCAAAAGCAGATTGAAGCAATGTTTAAAATGGACAGATTTTCTTGCCATCACGAACTTCACATAAATGTACAGTTCTATATGCCAAAATGTATGGTTACGTCATAGTTTGTTCCTTTAATAATTACAAATATCAGAAAAAGCAACAAATAGCTAACTTAAATCTAATTTACCAACAAGCAACGTGTCTTGAAAGAACTCTGGTTATAATGCCAGATAATCTCTTCCTAAATGGAACTGATTTCCTGAAACCCTCCTGTCTTTTATGCCCTAGCCACCCACGTCATATCAGGGAAATGGTACACGTTAACCATAATCAAAACTGAAACTTGCTGACCACACCGCGTTGCAAAATAAATTGAAAAGTCAGGAAATTGACCGTTGCTTTTTATTTTCACTTTATTAACAAAAATCCTGATTTGCCACAGTTACTTTGATTGGAAAATAATTGGAAAGGCAACAGGCTTTTGAACCTTGAGGGAGAAGTCTACCACGGGGCAGCCCTGGGTTATGCAGCCCAGAGAGATGATGTCCACATGGGGGGAGAGATACTGGGGCAGGGAGTCTGGGGTCACCCCTCCACTGGCCTCGATTAGCACAGAAGGGAACTCCTCCTTCAGAAGCTGAGCTGCCGCATGGAGATCCTGAGAGAGGAAGGGACAGAGGAGGAATAGAGGCCGGAAGAGACGGTGTAGGAAAGAAGAGATTGAACAAAATCCACAGCACTGACATACAGGAGGAAGAAGAATATTACATTGATAGTCCAATGTACATGAATGTCCAACGGACATTTGTCATCTGCTTTATCACAAGCCCTCCAGTACGTCTCTACCTCTTCTACATTACTTCCCTGATGCCTTTGGGAAGTCCTTCGTCAGTCTCACCTGTGGCTTAAAGTTGTCCAGCATGACGATGTCGGCTCCTGCCATGGCCGCCTCACTGCCCTCCTCCCGGCTGCCGCACTCCACCTCAATCTTACTGCTGAAGCCACACACCGAGCGGGCGTCCCTCACCGCCTGGAAGACCCACAGGTAGGTATTACATCAAATCAGTTCTCTATCAGAATGCAAAATTAATTTATATTCAAAATGCACAGAGGGAAAACTTCAGCTCTCATATTAGAAAAAGGCCAGATCTAAATGGTACACCTTGGAATATGAAAGACTTACATGTATTCTTGCACTCTGATTTTCATGCACTTGTGAAAGCATTTCAGAGGAATCGACAACCACAACATAGTATAGGTTGCTGTCAAATGTTGTACAGTTTGAGACATCCACCCTTGCCTACCTGTGTGATACTCCCTGATGCCCATATATGATTGTCTTTCAGCATCACCATTCCACTCAGGTCCTGTCTGTGCATGGACACGCCGCCCACCAGCATGGCATACTTCTCCACCAGCCGGAACCCAGGGGTGGTTTTACGCGTGCCAGCCACATGGCCATGCCAGCCTGCCTCCCTGACGATGCTCTGTAGCTGGGAGCAGCGGGTGGCTATCCCCGAGGCCCGGGCCAGGCAGTTGAGGGCCGGTCTCTCCCCGAGGAGGATACACCTTGCTGGGCCTCTGACCACAGCACTCTGGGCCACCGCATCTGGACCTGGTGGAGGTGAGGTCAAAGTAGAGTTTACCTAAAAATTACAATCATCATGTGAGTGAACTGTATCTAATGGTTAGATTGTAATCAGTTGGAATCTATTCCAATGGAATTTTGTGAATGCCAAACTCAAAGCTTGTTTCCACCATACCTTCTCCAAATGAATTTGGCAGTGTGATCAGAGTTGGTGTGTTGTCATCACATTTGTGAGGGATCTGTGTATTCTCTTAAACCTCTAGCATGCTTCTGACCAGGTTCATAGTTGGTCTCTTACCCAGCTGTGCTCCCTCTTTGTGTGCCCATTCCACAGTGCAGCTGAGCTCAGTGAAGACAGCAGTGAAGAAAGGCATGCCTGCCAGCATGCTGCACGGCGTTTTACACAACAACCTGGCCTCGACCTCATGTGACCCCACACACAGCCCTGCAGGGTCAAAGTTCGGTGTGTCCTCTGCCAGCCACTCCCGTGCCAGCCGGGACAGCGTGTGGGGAGGGAGGGTGTGTGACAAGTCATAATGTAGAGTCGTCATCTTGAGAGGGGAGGTAAAACGTGACGCCGGAAAGTTGTTCTGTTAAGAATGGAGAAAGGGGTTAGTTCCAGTGCTTTAAATCTGGCTATCCACTGATGATAGTTAAGTTTGTAGTTTAAACTGTACCCTACAAAATGTCTTGAGTTCTGGTATGAATGAATCCCTGCTCTCAATGTGCTTTTCGACCTGTTGCTTTGTAACAGTGTCCGTCTTCAGGTTAAGATTCACCACAAACAAAGAATGCTGGTGTGGTGGCCTCAAGGGGGCCGATGTGTTAGAAATGCCACAGCCGATTTCTGATCCCAGTCTGCTCCTGTGGTAATATAACTGGAGTACAAGTAACGAGTGCAGATTGCAAAGAGCGCTCTGTAAGCCACACCCTAGTGGGCGGAGCTAGGCATGTTGTTCGTGCACTTAGACACATTGTAGTAAGGAGATATCATATGGAGATAGAATCTCATTTTACAATGGGTCTGCGGTGGTTCTGTGTAGTTATACTAATATATGAGTCAAGTACATTGCAGTCAATTTGATCTATGACCTAATAAGTAAGATCTTAGGGATGCGCTCACTAACCCCTCTTTTCTATTTCTCTGCATCTCCCAGGACAACGGCTGAGGGCACCCTGGCCGACACATGGACGTGCCTGCCCCCCCCCCCCCTCCTCGATCTGCCTGTTGCTGCCTCCACTGCTTCAGTTTCCCCCTCAAGTCACTGACACCCCACCCACACAAATGTGGATTTCTTTACTTATCATGGCATCTTTATGAAAAGCCATCTGACCATAGGGTCTTGAAGTGTTTGTACCCTCTATAGCCTAGCTATGGGTACTGTCTGAGCCTGCTGGTCACATATGATCGTGATTTAATACTGGATGGAAAACAGGCTGTTGCGATTCCTTATTGAAATGCATGGTGTATAATGAGGTCAATGTGTCAAGTGTATGAAATGCAAATGACAACGAATTAACAACAGCGGTCTTGATTGTATGTTTTGTACAGTCCGATTTGTCAATTCTGCTCATTGACAAGACAGCCCTGGTTTTTTTAAAAACATCAAATTAATTTCACCTTTATTTAACCAGGTAGGCTAGTTGAGAACAAGTTCTCATTTACAACTGCAACCTGGCCAAGATAAAGCAAAGCAGTTCGACACATACAACAGAGTTGCACATGGAATAAACAAACATACAGTAGGGGGGAAAAAAGTCTATATACAGTGTGTGCAAATGAGGTAAGATAAGGGCGGTAAGGCAATAAATATGCTATGGTGGCGAAGTAATTACAATATAGCAATTAAACACGAATGGTAGATGTGCAGAAGATGAATGTGCAAGTAGAGATACTGGGGTGCAAAGGAGCAAGATAAATAAATACAGTATGGAATCAGTATGGTTGTCTTCATTGTTGTCAATAAGACCTTTTGTGAACCTTGCCCTGTCTCTGTACATTACATACACAATCATCCAAGTTAGGATCAATAAATTATTACTACTAGGGTTGAGGTCAATTCCATGGGAAAGCAATGCAGAATCATTTGAACCTTGCCTATCATAACCCAAGAGCTAAAGCTGTATTAGACCATCTATAAATCTGTTTCATGAATGGTTATATTTTCCCAGCCTATCCCCCAGTTTACAAAAACGTGACAGGGCCAGGCTGTTGCAATAGCGGAATAAACATCCATTATTCTGTTGGTGTGTACCTTTGTGCGCTTGTGTGATGGATGGGTCAATGTTTATAATAAATTGCTAATAATTGAATGACAATTCAGCCCAGTGGATCTTTATATTCTACAGATTCTGAACAGTCATGTAACAATTGGAAGTGTTTTTGTTGCCATGTAGGCCTAGTATTTCGCCTTTGTTGGGGTTAACCAAAGGGACTGTAATTCCCTTTGATGTGTTAGCTCCCAGGTGATTAGGCAGCGAGTGAGAGACTCTGGACACACATGTACACTGTGTTCAACACAACTTGTCAATAAAATAAATACTTGTAATATTGATACTTCAAGTCAACTGTGATTGCACGGTCTAGCATCTGTGCAGTCGCGTGTGGCTCACTTGCAGGGTTGTGGGTCTGATTCTCATGGGGGACCAGTATGAAAATGTATGCACTCACTACTACTGTAAGTCGTTCCCTTCGCTCCCCCCAACAGACTGGGTAAAGGCGTCAGCATGCTCCAGTTCGGCTGGCTCCTAGCTGAACCGAACGAGTGTGCTTGCATACTCCCTTAAGTTTGAAAAACAAGAAAAAACCTGCAAGAGTACAGATTGTCCATTTTGAGATGCCGTAGCCAGTATACACTTCATCAGAATTAATCTAAAAACTCAAAATCGGTCATAAATTCAGTCAAAAAAGTCACGCAATTTTACATCTAAGATGTTTGGTGCAGTATTTCTCAATGCAAAAATGTGCATGAAAACTAGTAATCTCTTGTTGAATGACAAAGACATTATTGAATAATCCTTATTGTTGACCTATCACCGATAAAGGGGTGTAGTCTTCGGTGAGGGTTTTTTCAGCTGTTCGGGAACACACAAATCCGATGTCAAAAAAACATCACAAAATGCCATCATAATATTACGCACAAACTCTTCCGAACTGTTTCGGCTGGGAAGCATGTGGACGCTGTAAGGCACATCTCTGATATCAAGAGATCTCAACCTTTAGTAAACTATTAGTCACAATTCCAGTTTACATAGTCTTTATTTTACTTGCTCTACAACAGAGAACAAAATGTCCAAATCAGACTGTACAAAACATACAATGAAATCAACAACTTTTTTGTTGTGAAAAGTACAAAGTGTGTCTATAACAATGTAAATTTCATGTCAACCAGGTCTCTTGTGAAAAAGCTATTTATTTCCCGAGCACTGGTGGTCACTAGATAATCCAAAGAATTGTTAAACAGCGACCCCTTTTGGGAGAACATTCTATTGAGAAGTGTCTAGGACTTGTTTCCCTGTTTGCTACTCAAATATATTTTACTTAAGTCATAGACAAAATTAACTGCAATACACATGTTCTGAAATATTAGATTAACTAAACAGAAACACCGCAGACCCATTGTAAAACGACAGGCCTCTCGGTAATAAAATGTGTCCCAGTGAACAAAGCAACATGCCTAGCTCTGCCCACTGGGGCGTGGCTTACAGAGCACTCTTTGCAATGGCAGTGTTCGATTAAGGATTAAGCAGAACCGAGGTGCACCGGTCTATGGCCTGCGTGGGGAACGGGCAAAAGTGGTGAGGGAGGAGCGCTCTTCTCAAATCGAACCGTAATCTGCGGTGCTCCGGTCATGTTATAAACAAGGCAGCATGGTCTATCGTTCAGAAATATACATCTCTTTTCCATAAAAGGCAGATAGTGTTTTTATCAAAAGCACTCACCTTTGCACGTGAAAACAGAATCCTACCCATTACAGGGCTGCCAACATTTGAAGAAAGTTTGGAGTGAGATTTGCTATTTGAATTTCATTGCCACAACCCCTAGATGGTACTGTTTTAAAGCTCATTTCCTGCAATTCTACGTATTTTGACATGGCTTAGGCCTATGACCAGGTTTTATTTTTTTAATATAAAACCTGGGGGGGGGGGGGGGGGGGTGAAATTTTAAGAATGCTAAAAAATAAAAAATAACATCTTTTTGGGGTGGTTTGACACTTTATTCAGACAGTAATTAAATGATATTGGGAGACAGGCAAATGCTAGAAACAGTGCACCAAGGCTCTGCACAGCAAATTGTAATAATGGTTGATGGCAGTGGTTAACCAAATCATAGATTCCAGTCTCATTGTCCATAGAATGCTTTCAAGGTAAGGACACAAACATTTAGCATTTTGTAATTTAGGTGAACTCGCTCTTTAAAATAGGGCTGGAAGAAAATCCTGCTCTCTCTCCAGAAGGGTTGGCTACCCCTGATCAATGTTTCCCAAGTGCTGGTGGTTTGAAAATGTTGTAACAATAATTTCTCTAAATCACCCAATCTTCCCAAAAAATCTAATGAATATCAATATTCAGGTGGTTTATGCCTACTAGTTGTAGATCCTTCCCATCATCTGACTATATAGACAAAATATGACGCATTTAGGAGTTGAGTCCCCTTATCTCTGCCTAGCACAATACTAAAATCTCAAATCATATTGGATTCCTGGAGCATTTAATATCAAATGCTTATTTGTATGACTCATGAAGGGCAGCAATAATGTATAGCCTAATAAAATTAATTTTCAAAGACAAGTAGGCATATCATATTTCAAATATGGGATTTATTTATTTTTTGTATTTTTTTAATTTCACCTTTATTTAACCAGGTAGGCCAGTTGAGAACAAGTTCTCATTTACAACTGTGACCTGGCCAAGATAAAGCAAAGCAGTGCGACAAAAACAACAGTTACACATGGGATAAACAAACATGCAGTCAATAACACAATAGAAAAATCTATGTACAGCGTGTGCAAATGTAGTAAGGTTAGGAGGTAAGGCAATAAATAGGCCAATAGTGGCAAAATAATTACAATTTAGCATTAACACTGGAGTGATAGATGTGCAGATGATGATGTGCGAGTAGAGATACTGGGGTGCAAAAGAGCAACAAAATAACAATATGGGGATGAGGTAGTTGGGTGTGCTATTTACAGATAGGCTGTGTACAGGTACTCTGACAGCTGATGCTTAAAGTTAGTCAGGGAGATAAGACTCCAACTTCAGTGATTTTTGCAATTCGTTCCAGTCATTGGCAGCAGAGAACTGGAAGGAAAGGCGGCCAAAGAAGGTGTTGGCTTTGAGGGTGAACAGTGAAATATACCTGCTGGAGCGCGTGCTACTGGTGGGTGTTGCTATGGTGACCGGTGAGCTGAGATAAGGTTGGGCTTTACCTAGCAAAGACTTAGATGACCTGGAGCCAGTGGGTTTGGCAACAAATATGTAGCGAGGGCCAGCCAACGAGAGCATACAGGTCGCAGTGTTGGGTAGTATATGGGGGTTTGGTGACAAAACGGATGGTACTGTGATAAACTACATCCAGTTTGCTGAGTAGTGTTGGAGGCTATTTTGTAAATGACATCGCCGAAGTCGAGGATCGGTAGGATGGTCAGTTTTACGAGGGTATGTTTGGCAGCATAAGTGAAGGTGGCTTTGTTGGGAAATAGGAAGCCGATTCTAGATTTAATTTTGGATTGGAGATGCTTAATGTGAGTCTGGAAGGAGAGTTTAGTCTAACCAGACACCTAGGTATTTGTAGTTGTCCACATATTCTAAGTCAGAACCGTCCAGAGTAGTGATGCTAGGCAGCAAGCGGTTGAAAAGCATGCATTTAGTTTTACTAGCATGTAAGATCATTTGGAGGCCACGGAAGGAGTGTTTTATGGCATTGAAGCTCGTTTGGAGGTTTGTTAGCACAGTGTCCAAGGAAGGGCCAGATGTATACAGAACGGTGTCGTCGGCGTAGAGGTGGATCAGAGAATCACCAGCAGCAAGAGGCGGCCCGAGAATTGAACCCTGTGGCACCCCCATAGAGACTGCCAGAGGTCCGGACAACAGGCCCTCCGATTTGACACACAGAACTCTGTCTGAGAAGTGGTTGGTGAACAAGGCGAGGCAGTCATTTGAGAAACCAAGGCTGTTGAGTCTGCCGATAAGAATGCGGTGATTGACAGAGGCGAAAGCCTTGGCCAGGTCGATGAAAACGGCTGCACAGTACTGTCTTTTATCTATGGCGGTTATGATATCGTTTAAGACCTTGAGCATGGCTGAGGTGCACCCATGACCAGCTCGGAAACCAGATCGCATAGTGGAGAAGGTATGGTGGGATTCGAAATGGTCGGTGATCTGATTTGTTAACTTGGCTTTCGAAGACGTTAGAAAGGCAGGGCAGGATGGATATATGTCTAACAGTTTGGGTCTAGAGTGTCTCCCCCTTTGAAGAGGGGGATGACCGCGGCAGTTTCCCAATCTTTAGGGATCTCAGACGATACGAAAGAGGTTGAACAGGCTAATAATAGGGGTTGCAACAATTTCGGCAGATAAATTTAGAAAGAGGATACAGATTGTCTAGCCCAGCTGATTTGTAGGGTTCCAGATTTTGCAGCTCTTTCAGAACATCAGCCATCTGGATTTGGGTGAAGGAGTAGTGTTGGGGGGAGGGGGGCTTGGGCAAGTTGCTGCGGGGGGGGCAGAGCTGTTGGCCGGGGTAGGGGTAGCCAGGTGGAAAGCATGGCCAGCCGTAGAAAAAAGCTTAATGAAATTCGATTATCGCAGGTTTATCGGTGGTGACAGCATTTCCTAGCCTCAGTGCAGTGGGGAGGAGGTTCTCTTATTCTCCATGGACTTTAAGGTGTGACAACTTTTTGGAATTAGTGCTACAGGATGCAGATTTCTGTAACACTGTGTATATTGGTTCCTGACTTCCCTGAAAAGTTGCATATCCCAGGGGCTATTCGATGCTAATGCAGTAGGCCACAGGCTGCTTTTGAGCTGGTCAAGGGCAGTCAAGTCTGGAGTAAACCAAGGGCTATATCTGTTCTTAGCATGCTTATTTAAGATGGTGAGGAAAGCACTTTCCCGTCAGCATCCTCTACTGACGGGATGAGGTCAATATCCTTCCAGGATACCCAGGCCAGGTCAATTAGAAAGTCCTGCTCGCTGAAGTGTTTTAGGGAACGTTTGATAGTGATGAGGGGCGGTCGTTTGACCGCGGGCCCATTACGGATGCAGCCAATGAGGCAGTGATCGCTGAGATCCTGGTTGAAGACAGCAGAGGTGTATTTAGAGGGCAAGTTGGTCAGGATGATATCTATGAGGGTGCCCGTGTTAACAGATTTAGGGCTGTACTTGGTAGGTTCCTTGATCATTTGTGTGAGATTGAGGGCATCTAGCTTAGATTGTAGGATGGCCGGGGTGCTAAACATATCCCAGTTTAGGTCACCTAACAGTACGAACTCTGAAGATAGTTGGGTGGCAATCAATTCACATATGGTGTCCAGGGCACAGCTGGGGGCTGAGGGGGGTCTATAACGAGCGGCAACAGTGAGAGACTTATATCTGGAAAGGTGAATTTTTTAAAGTAGAATCGACTGTTTATATCATCATATAAGTTCAAAGATGAAGAGGCCTGGAAGGAGGAGAGGTGACTAGAAACGATTCAGTTGGCCGTTTTATGTGTGGATTAATTGTCAGAGTAGAGGACCTTGTGCATTTCAGGTAAAATAACAACTCACTGTTTATATCCCAGGACAAATTAGCTAGCAACAGCAAGCTAGCTAAATAGGACAAATTAGCTAGCAAGTACAAGCTAACTAGCTAAATTGCCATACATGTTTACTGCTTTTCGACCTGTTTCCAAATTAATGTCATTGGTTCAGAGTTTGTTTTGATATTTTAACCTGCGTGTCGTGATCGCGTTTGGTGTAGGGGGACAAAATAAATTCATGCACGATGGCGCACGCGCGCAGCCGGTTTAGGTTCCATGTAAGGGAAAATTAAGTATTTTGGGGGATAAACACCAAAGGTCTGTGGTAAACACAGGCTTAGGATATCTTATGTTTTGTTCTATAACAATCTTCATCAGCTAACACTTGTGTACTTTGAACCCTTTATGTAATCAAAACAAGCACAAAGGCTTCACAATTCATAAAGGTCATGCTAACGGACTGATAGTCGCAAAACAAAAAGTATAAGAACTCCTAGACCTTATTTTCGGCGTTTATCCCGAAACCCCATTCACTTCCCCCATATGAATGGCTGAACGAAACAGAGGTAACTCCTTTCCGTTTTTTAGGACAACAAGCTGGCGAGCTATATGGACGCGTTCCTCTGCCCAGGCGTTGCTTACGCATGCCATATCTTACAACGGCCGGACAGGTATTTTAAGTATCCGCTAACCACATATGTTGTTGCAATCTGTCAGTCGATGATGTTGTACGCAACCATTGGTTGACAAATGCAACGTCTGGGGGGGGGGGGGGGGAACAAGCCCCGACTGGTAAAAAAAAATATTTTTCACGGTAATTCCAACTCGGAAACTCGCGCATCGACTTTATGACCTGAAGATAACTGACATGATTTGATCTTGTTTTTTTTCGAGTTCCCATTTCATTGGTCGAAATGTAGTGATCAAGCATACTATATTTAAGCAATAATGCTCTGGGGGGTGTGGTATATAGCCAATATACCAAGGCTAAGGGCTGTTCTTATTCACGACGCATCGGGGAGCCGAGGGGTGTGGTATATGGCCATATACCACAACCTCACCGAGGTGCCTTATTGCTATTATGAACTGGTTATCAACTTAACTAGAGCAGTAAAAATAAGTGTTGTCATACCCGTGATATATGGTGTGATATACCACGGCTGTCAGCCAATCAGTATTCAGGGCTCTAACCACCCAGTTAATAATGATCTATCTTCTTCCGAAATCCTCACCTGCCTCAGAGCCGACTGAACTGTCATCGGGTATTCGTTGGTACTCTTGATGATGTGGTTATCTCTGCACTCAATGTGCTTTTTCGACGCGTTGTGTTTTTTAACAGTGTCCTTCTTCAGGTGAGGATTCCCCACCACAAACGAAGAAAGCTTGCCTGCAAGTTGTGGTTCGGCCTTGCAATATTTGCAAAACATAACATTTCCTTCAAAATGCAACCACGGGAAAGCTTTCTCCCAGTGTGCGTTGTATTTGTATTGTTTCCCACCGGCAGTGGTTGGCGAAACCGGGGCAAAGCCGGTGCCCGTGTTAAGGCTACTGCTAGCCGAATCTTCATCTTGTGTTGCTGGTGGCTCGGCAAAATCAATATCGACAAGATCACTGGCCTCCTCGGGATCCTGTTGACATTGTCGCCTAAAATGCAATTGGATGCTCTTCATTCTTCTTTAGTCGCGAGCCAAAACGGGCGCACGGTAGCTACTCGTCTCAAAGGCTCGCGGTTCCAGCCTCTGACTAGGCTATGATTGGCGCGTTCAGCTACGCAAAATTGAACTCGGCTACTATTGGCTCGTTGAGCTGCGCGTCGTCCTGCTTACTTTCTTGTTCAAGGTCCGTACAGTTTTTTTAATGGACTTATATCATAGAACAATGAGACAGACATCTTACCGGATGTATCAATATGAAGCATCCGCTTTGCGTTTCCACTCAGAGGAAGCCCAGTGGCCGGCAGTGGGAGAAGATGGAACGAGATGGATTTTTACCGACATTCTGCAAACTTTCATCGATGAAACATTTGATCTCAATATAGTTCGGTTCACAAAACTAAAAATCTGTTACGAACAGAGTTTTTTTTAATTGCGTCGTTTAGGAGTGCAAAGGCAAATTTAATTGCACAGCGTTCAGAGTAGGCGTTCCCTAACGGAAATATGCAAAAATATATGCTAGAACGCATCAATAGGAACTCACTAGCTCGCCACACGTCATTGCTTTTCAGCCCACAATAACTCAATTGTTCCCATTTGAAAAGACAGGCTGTGGTCTCTTGGTTTAGTTCAAAAATATATTTGACTATCAAATTCATGAAAACGTTGTCCTTTAAGATATGTACAATTATATTTACTTCTATCTGAGCGTTTTTTCCCCTTCATATTCGAAATTTTCATAAAAGGCATTGGTTAAAGGTAAATTAATCCATGAACACGAATATTATTTAACATTTCTTAAAAATGACCCAATTTTCAATAATGTGATTATATAAACTGAAAGCCCATTCATAAACAGTACTGGGCTTGGCCCAGGAAGTAGGCGGGTACGTGCTCATGACCTTTCTGTTCGCGAGTAAAATGGTCGCCCTGTAGAGCCCTGCAAGTGCCAAAATATGAAATGTTAAGCATTTGCATAATGGATCATCAGGGGCAATAAGAACATGGAAAAGTCTAATGGTGCATTCACGTGCTAGTGGGAACTAGGAAACGCCAAAATGTCCGACTTGCTAACTGGTTGCACATACCTGCTGTTTGTTTTGTCCCGCCCACTTCCTGGTCCAAGTCCTGTACTGTTTAATTAACTACCCCCAGTTATTATTATTAATTATTTTTATTAACAACAAATCAATACAGAAAGTACATGAGGGAACACAAGTATATATAGCAAATTCCCAATCTGGCCCTCAACCATCACGGTCACCTAATAATCCCCAGTTTACAATTGTCTCATTCATCCCCCTCCTCTCCCCTGTAACTATTCCCCAGGTCGTTGCTGCAAATGAGAACGTGTTCTCAGTCAACTTACCTGGTAAAATAACGGTAAAATAAAAAAATAAAATATACAATGGGCAATCGAGCTAGGGGGTACAATATCACATTACAATTACATAAGGACCATACATACACTTACAATTCTAACAGCTTTTTTGTTAGTAGAGTATTAAACTGTCTGAAAATACAGTTCAATTTCTTTTTGTAGGGTAAGAAAATTTGTTTTTTTGTTTGTAAATTTACATTTGTGTATATGAAATTGGCCAAAAGAATAATGAAATTAATTACATAAAATTGTTTCAGCTTATTTCTATCTTATGTAAAGAATCCAAGCAGTACATCTCTCCACAATAGTGTAAAATCTTCATAAATGTGTTCAATTATAAATCTACTGATGTCTTGTCACAGTTTTCTTACATGAATACAATGCCAAAAAAGATGCAACACTGTTTCTGGGTGGTCATTACAAAAGGAGCAATTTGAGTTGATGTTTTCCTTAAATGTCTTCATATAGTGGTTGGCAGGATAATATTTATGAATAATTTTAAAGGAAACTTCCTTAAATTTTGTTAACAAGTAGGTATGTGTGTGGCAACATCCAAACTTTTTCCCAACAGATATTGTCAATAAATCCATTCCAATAAGGCAGAAAAAAAGCAGAAAGTTTGACTTGAATTTTGTCAATATTATAATTGAAAAACAACATGAAGTTAAGGCCACCAAAAGTAGAGAAGACACGAGGAATACAATTCCAGATAGAAGTGGGTCTTAGGAATTGTTTTATCCAATTGATCTTAAAAGTATTATTTAAAGTAGTAAAGTCCAGAAAATCCAGTCCACCATTTTCATAAGTGTTCATTACAACATTTTTCCTAATGTAATGGGTACGGTTTCTCCACAGAAAGGTGAAAAGCATCTGGTCTATCTCCTTGCTTATTTTACTGTCAAGATATAAAGATAGAGCGCCATATGTTAGTCTAGAGATACCGTCGGCCTTGGTTATTAGGACTCTTCCTTTTAAAGATAAGTCCCTCTGTAGCCATTGATTTAGCTTCTTCTGGGTATTTTTAATAAGAGGGTTCAAATTTAGTAAGCCTCTAGACTTCTGATCCTTTGTAATGGTTATGCCTAAATATGTAAGTTATTCTTTTACTGGAATACCATAATAGGAAGGTGTCACACAATCTTTGACAGCTATGAGTTCACATTTATTAATGTTAAGATAGACCAGACACTTTGGAAAAGGATTGTATCACATTGATCGATATGGGAATTAGAATAGCGTCTTTCAGAAAAAGTGAAGCCAGCTGGCTTATAATAATTTCTTTACCAGCTATGGAAATACCTTGTACAGGACTATTATTTAAAGAATTTGCAAGAAGTTGGGTGATTAATAAAAACAGGTACGGGGAGATAGAGGACAACCTTGCCTAATTCCTCTAACTCAAATCTAGGTGAGGTGCCATATTTCAATTTGATAGAGCTGTTACCATTTGCATAGAGAGTCTTAATAGCCTTACAGAAAAAAATCCCCAAAGCCAAGTCTCAAGGGAGTGGAAGAGAAACTGATGCTCTACTGTGTTAAATGCTTTATAAAAATCTAAAAATAATACACTGCTCAAAAAAATAAAGGGAACACTTAAACAACACAATGTAACTGCAAGTCAAATCACACTTCTGTGAAATCAAACTGTCCACTTAGGAAGCAACACTGTGACAATAAATTTCACATGCTGTTGTGCAAATGGAAAAGACAAAAGGTGGAAATTATAGGCAATTAGCAAGACACCCCCAATAAAGGAGTGGTTCTGCAGGTGGTGACCACAGACCACTTCTCAGTTCCGATGCTTCCTGGCTGATGTTTTGGTCACTTTTGAATGCTGGCGGTGCTTTCACTCTAGTGGTAGCATGAGACGGAGTCTACAACCCACACAAGTGGCTCAGGTAGTGCAGCTCATCAATGCGAGCTGTGGCAAGAAGGTTTGCTGTGTCTGTCAGCGTAGTGTCCAGAGCATGGAGGCGCTACCAGGAGACAGGCCAGTACATCAGGAGACGTGGAGGAGGCCAACAACCCAGCAGCAGGACCGCTACCTCCGCCTTTGTGCAAGGAGGAGCAGGCGGAGCACTGCCAGAGTCCTGCAAAATGACCTCCAGCAGGCCACAAATGTGCATGTGTCTGCTCAAATGGTCAGAAACAGACTCCATGAGGGTGGTATGAGGGCCCGACGTCCACAGGTGGGGGTTGTGCTTACAGCCCAACACCGTGCAGGACGTTTGGCATTTGCCAGAGAACACCAAGATTGGCAAATTCACCACTGGCGCCCTGTGCTCTTCACAGATGAAAGCAGGTTCACACTGAGCACATGAGCACATGTGACAGATGTGACAGAGTCTGGAGACGCCGTGGAGAACGTTCTGCTGCCTGCAACATCCTCCAGCATGACCGGTTTGGCGGTGGGTCAGTCATGGTGTGGGGTGGCATTTCTTTGGGGGGCCGCACAGCCCTCCATGTGCTCGCCAGAGGTAGCCTGACTGCCATTAGGTACCGAGATGAGATCCTCAGACCCCTTGTGAGATCATATGCTGGTGCGGTTGGCCCTGGGTTCCTCCTAATGTAAGACAATGCTAGACCTCATGTGGCTGGAGTGTGTCAGCAGTTCCTGCAAGAGGAAGGCATTGATGCTATGGACTGGCCCACTCGTTCCCCAGACCTGAATCCAATTGAGCACATCTGGGACATCATGTCTCGCTCCATCCACCAACAGATGAAAGCAGGTTCACACTGAGACTGTCCAGGAGTTGGCGGATGCTTTAGTCCAGGTCTGGGAGGAAATCCCTCAGGAGACCATCCGCCACCTCATCAGGAGCATGCCCAGGCGTTGTAGGGAGGTCATACAGGCACGTGGAGGCCACACACACTACTGAGCCTCATTTTGAGGACATTACATCAAAGTTGGATCAGCCTGTAGTGTGGTTTTCCACTTTAATTTTGAGTGTGACTCCAAATCCAGACCTCCATGGGTTGATAAATTTGATTTCCATTGATCATTTGTGTGATTTTGTTGTCAGCACATTCAACTATGTAAAGAAAAAAGTATTTAATAAGAATATTTCATTCATTCAGATCTAGGATGTGTTATTTTAGTGTTCCCTTTATTTTTTTGAGCAGTGTATGAAGCTATCCTCAGTTATTAGGTCTGAGTAGTCAAGTATGTCTAATACTAGTCTGACATTGTTAGAAATATGTCTGTTCCACATGAAGCCAGACTGTGTTTCATCAATGATTGCATCCAGGACTTCTTTAATTATTTTTGCAAGTAGTAAGGCTAATATCTTATAGTCATTATTAAGAAGACAAATTGGACGCCAGTTATCGATGAGCAGCACTTCTTTTTTTTTAGGCTTAGGTATCAGTGTTATTAACCCCTGACTCATTGTAGGAGGGAGAACATTGTTTTTAATATTCTCTAAAAAGACTTCAAATAGGAAGGGAGCTACTTGTTCAGAAAACAATTTGTAAAATTCTGATGTAATTCCATCAACACCTGGTGATTTATTGTTCTTTAGATGTTTGATAGACTATAATCTCTTCAACTTTGATGGGTTCATCACACTGTTAGATTCTATATCACTGATAGAGTGAACATTATTCAGTGAGTAAAAAAAAAAGAAAAGCGGATTCCTGACAGTACGTAGAGCTATACAATTTTCTGTAAAAATTGCTACAGTGTTTAGCGATTAATTTTTGGTCATCTGTAATAACACCATCAACTACCCCCAGTTAGTTAGTCGGAAATGTCAGTTTCCAAGTTCAGACTAATACTTGTAGGTTAAAGGTTAGGTTACTCTTAGCTCTCAAACGCTAGGCAGCCTTTCTGCCATTCTAGGCAGCCATTCTGCCCATGGCTGCCTCGTGAACTACAATCCTGACTCTGTGCTTTAACCTTTAGAAATGTCAATAATCATCGCTTGCGATACGGATTTCGAAACATATGACCCTTATCTTTCATCAGCGAGAAAGAATCCTTCAAATAAAAAAAATATATTTACTGTAGCAGTTCTGCACAGATCAATACAGCCAAGGGTACTTCCATCCAACGAAATTACACTTCCCGAGTTACGCTTACACAGGTGTTCGCAGTTGTGTAAAGTACTTAAGTAATAATACTTTAAAATTGCTACTTCAGTAGTTTAATTAAGTATCTGTACTTTACTATTTATATTTTTGACAACTTTTAGAAAATGTACTTTTACATTTTCCCAGACACCCAAAAGTTAATTTTGAATGCTTAGCAGGACAGGAAAATGGTCCAATTCACACACTTATCAAGAGAACCTCCCAGGTCATCCCGACTGTCTCTGATCTGACGGATTCACTAAACACAAATGCTTCGTTTGTAAATTATATATCTGAGTGTTGAAGTGTGCCCCAGGCTATCCATAAATAAATATATTTAAAAATGGGTGCTGTCTGGTTTGCTTAATATAAGGAATTTTCAATGATTTATACTTTTGATACTTAAGTATATTTAAAAACCAAATACTTTTACTGAAGTAGTATTTTACTGGGTGACTCACTTTTGAGTAATTTTCTATTAAAAAAGGTATCTTTACTTTTACTCAAGTACAAGAAGTACTTGAGTACTTTTTCCACAACTGGGTGTTCGGAGCATGCTAGATAGCCAATTAGCACAGGTGGTCGCCACAGGTGGTCGCCTAGTCTGTAACATTGATATGGGCCATGTGGGAACACTAACCCTATCAAGGTGTGTATCAATTTAACCTTTTGTTTTTTGAAAATTATTTCTCACTGATATGAAAGATAAGGTCCTTATGCTTCCAAAACAGTACCAAAAGCGTTGCATATTAAGGTTCAGAACGAGCATCTGGGATCTTAACAAATCCCCCCCCCCCCCCCCCCCCCCATGATCAAGGGCTAGGTTATTCTGAACCACAGCTGTTTGCATCCTATTGCACCTGTTGCAAACACCTGTTTGTATCCTCAAATGGCAGCTATGATGTGCTTATCAACTGAAGACAATTTTAGAGACTTGCAAAAATTATTTTGATACAAAAAGTCTATTGTACAGTAAAAAGTAATTTTGTCTGCAGAGATTATCCATTGTAATCACATTTGGTCCACAGCGATGGTTGTGTATAACAGTGGTTCTCAAACCTTTGAGTTATTGTATCTCCAATCACATTTTGCTCTGATCCAAAATACCCCCTTATGTGCAAGTTCTTACGTATCTCAGGACCTACCGCAACAAATGTTATAGTAATGTTTACAATTTTTGTGTATTTAAACACTATTCAACAATACAAATACAATAAATCAAATATCCAAATGAAATTATTATTATGGATACACAATGGGCTACAGAGGAATGTTTACTCACCACAAAAGTAACAATGTTCCTCTTAACTTTGATTCAGTGATTGTTTAGGACATTCAAAGAGGACAACACCAGAAAAGTGGAATTTGCTCCTTTGCTCATGTTGTAATGTTTACAAGCTAAGCGAAGAATGTGAAAGTCAGTCACATTGAGTTACAGTTTTGAAAAAACTATTAGTCTTGTTTTTCTGTTGAACCCGACAATCTGAGTAACACAACAGTTCTCAGAGACATTTCAAGTTTGGGAGGTCAAAGTCCAACAACAAAAAATACAAAAAGTAATGTTAATTTAAAAAATATATATATATCAGTAAATTATGTTGGAATACTTTTCATTCAGACAAAGATCTTCACCGACATGTCAATTTAATTTCAGAGTCCCCCTTATTGGTCCCAAAGCCTTAAAAGTTGCAATCTAAATTCATTATGATAGTCTTACTTCTGGAACTATAAGTTATTCTAAAGCACAAAAGATGTCACTTTCCTAAATGCAAAGTGGTGGTTTGGTTTTGGACATATTCACCTGAGTGTAGTGCAATATGCAGTTCTGACAAGTGAAAGGCATGCAGGGCTGCCTTAAACCTACAACTCATAACACTGCACAATATAAACAGAGATAATTTATGATGATGTCAGACAACTCTTGCGCAGCACTGCGCGCAGACGGGATGCTCTCGACCACATCCCGTAGCTTCACTAGAGATGGAAGAGCAAACAAAACATCTCACTCGCTCCATTTTCTCTGTTTCATATGATGTATAGTCAATTAACTAGCTGAGCAGACCAGACCATCTTGGAACTCCCCCACCATTGTAAAAAATATTTTGGAAGCTATAGAAATTCATTCAGGTCTACATTTGTTTTGCCACGTTTATTCTATTACAGACACCTTAATGCACTTTAAAATTATATTATCTAAGCTACATAAATGTAATTTTGTCCTTGAACCATTTAATTCAAACCTGCTTCTTCTGAGGAGTGCCATTATTGCTGACCGGTGCTTTCAAAGCCTCTCATTGGCCAATACATAGCATCAGCATCAGCCCTTGATCATGACTCAGTTCCATACATTACCAACAACTGGGAACTCAGAAATCTCAGACTTACAACTTCAGTGTGTTCAAGACAACTGGGAACTTGAGAGAAAAAAAAAAGAAGAAAACTAGCTCTGCCTGGGAAAAATCATTTTGAACAGTCATCCAACTCGGAATTCCAACTCGAGAACTCTGGCCTCTTTCTAGAGCTCAGACTTTCTGACCTGAAGATCACTGACGTCATGATTTCACCTTGTATTTTTCAGAGTTCCCAGTTGTCTTGAACGCACCATAATGCATTGGTCTAGCACAGTATGAGTCATAATACCCATAAAACCTAGCGGTCAAACACGGAAATGGTTACAATCATTTTTACACCATTCAGTCATAAATAAGGTTACATAACCTTGCCCATACTAATGATCTGCTGTCCAGAGGGTAACAGCAAACAATGTTTTCCCGCAGTAAACACACTTGACTCGAGAGGATGAATCTGTCCATCTCTGAAACCTCAAAGCCAGACTAAAATAATTCAGCTAGCTAGGGTAGCTACAAGTCAAGTAGTCCTTGAAGTAGGCTACCCACCCCTCACCCACAGACAAAAACATTACTAGTTACTAGTCAAGGATCATATCACCTCCACCTTACCGGCCACCCTAGACCCACTTCAGTTTGCATACCGTCCCAACAGGTCCACAGACGACGCAATCGCCTGCTCACTGCCCTATCCCATCTGGACAAAAGGAATACCTATGTAAGAATGCTGTTCATTGACTTTTTCGGCGCCGAAAAAGAGATGGCCGCCTCGCTTCGCGTTCCTTGGAAAATATGCAGTATTTTGTTTTTTTATGTGTTATTTCTTACATCGGTACCCCAGGTAATCTTAGGTTTCATTACATACAGTCGGGAGGAACTACTGAATATACGATTAACGTCAACTCATCATCGTTCCTACCAGGAATATGACTTTCCCGAAACGGATCCAGTGTTTTGCCTTCCACCCAATACAATGGATCTGATCCCAGCCGGCGACCCTGTGCGACGCCGTAAAAGGGGCAAACGAGGCGGTCTCGTGGTCAGGCTTCGGAGACGGGCACATCGCGCTCCACTCCCTAGCATACTACTCGCCAATGTCCAGTCTCTTGACAATAAGGTTGATGAAATCCGAGCACGGGTAGCATTCCAGAGAGACATCAGGGATTGCAACGTGCTCTGCTTCATGGAAACATGGCTAACTCAAGAGACGCTAACGGAGTCGGTGCAGCCAGCTGGTTTCTTCATGCATCGCGCCGACAGAAACAAACATCTTTCTGGTAAGAAGAGGGGCGGGGGGGTATGCCTTATGATTAACGAGACGTGGTGTGATCATCATAACAACACACAGGAACTCAAGTCATTCTGTTCACCTGATCTAGAACTCCTCACAATCAAATGTCGACCGCATTATCTACCAAGGGAATTCTCTTCAATCATAATCACAGCCGTATATATTCCCCCCCAAGCAGACACATCGATGGCCCTGAACGAACTTTATCTGACTCTTTGTAAACTGGAAACCACACACCCTGAGGCTGCATTCATCGTAGCTGGGGATTTTAACAAGGCTAATCTAAAAACAAAACTCCCTAAATTCTATCAGCATATCGATTGTGCTACCAGGGCTGGAAAAACCCTAGATCATTGTTATACTAATTTCCGCAACGCATATAAGGCCCTCCCCCGCCCCCCTTTCGGAAAAGCTGACCACGACTCCATTTTGTTGATTCCAGCCTACAAACAGAAACTAAAACAACAAGCTCCCGCGCTCAGGTCTGTTCAACGCTGGTCCGACCAATCTGAATCCACGCTTCAAGACTGCTTCGATCACGCGGATTGGAATATGTTCCGCATTGCGTCCAACAACAATATTGACGAATATGCTGATTCGGTGAGCGAGTTCATTAGGAAGTGCATTGACGATGTCGTACCCACAGCAACGATTAAAACATTCCCAAACCAGAAACCGTGGATTGACGGCAGCATTCGCGTGAAACTGAAAGCGCGAACCACTGCTTTTAACCAGGGCAAGGTGACCGGAAGCATGACCGAATACAAACAGTGTAGCTATTCTCTCCGCAAGGCAATCAAACAGGCTAAGTCCCAGTACAGAGACAAAATCGAGTCGCAATTCAACAGCTCAGACACAAGAGGTATGTGGCAGGGTCTACAGTCAATCACGGATTACAAAAAGAAAACCAGCCCCGTCGCGGACCAGGATGTCTTGCTCCCAGACAGGCTAAACAACTTTTTTGCCCGCTTTGAGGACAATACAGTGCCACTGACACGGCCCCCTACCAAAACCTGCGGGCTCTCCTTCACTGCAGCCGAGGTGAGTAAAACATTTAAACGTGTTAACCCTCGCAAGGCTGCAGGCCCAGACGGCATTCCCAGCCGCGTCCTCAGAGCATGCGCAGACCAGCTGGCTGGTGTGTTTACGGACATATTCAATCAATCCTTATCCCAGTCTGCTGTTCCCACATGCTTCAAGAGGGCCACCATTGTTCCTGTTCCCAAGAAAGCTAAGGTAACTGAGCTAAACGACTACCGCCCCGTAGCACTCACTTCCGTCATCATGAAGTGCTTTGAGAGACTAGTCAAGGACCATATCACCTCCACCCTACCGGACACCCTAGACCCACTCCAATTTGCTTACCGACCCAATAGGTCCACAGACGACGCAATCGCAACCACACTGCACACTGCCCTAACCCATCTGGACAAGAGGAATACCCATGTGAGAATGCTGTTCATCGATTACAGCTCAGCATTTAACACCATAGTACCCTCCAAACTCGTCATCAAGCTCGAGACCCTGGGTCTCGACCCCGCCCTGTGCAACTGGGTCCTGGACTTCCTGACGGGCCGCCCCCAGGTGGTGAGGGTAGGTAACAACATCTCCACCCCGCTGATCCTCAACACTGGGCCCCCACAAGGGTGCGTTCTGAGCCCTCTCCTGTACTCCCTGTTCACCCACGACTGCGTGGCCATGCACGCCTCCAACTCAATCATCAAGTTTGCGGATGACACTACAGTGGTAGGCTTGATTACCAACAACGACGAGACGGCCTACAGGGAGGAGGTGAGGGCCCTCGGAGTGTGGTGTCAGGAAAATAACCTCACACTCAACGTCAACAAAACAAAGGAGATGATTGTGGACTTCAGGAAACAGCAGAGGGAGCACCCCCCTATCCACATTGACGGGTCAGTAGTGGAGAAGGTGGAAAGTTTTAAGTTCCTCGGTGTACACATCACGGACAAACTGAATTGGTCCACCCACACAGACAGCGTTGTGAAGAAGGCGCAGCAGCGCCTCTTCAACCTCAGGAGGCTGAAGAAATTCGGCTTGTCACCAAAAGCACTCACAAACTTCTACAGATGCACAATCGAGAGCATCCTGTCGGGCTGTATCACCGCCTGGTACGGCAACTGCTCCGCCCACAACCGTAAGGCTCTCCAGAGGGTAGTGAGGTCTGCAGAACGCATCACCGGGGGCAAACTACCTGCCCTCCAGGACACCTACACCACCCGATGTCACAGGAAGGCCATAAAGATCATCAAGGACAACAACCACCCAAGCCACTGCCTGTTCACCCCGCTATCATCCAGAAGGCGAGGTCAGTACAGGTGCATCAAAGCAGGGACCGAGAGACTGAAAAACAGCTTCTATCTCAAGGCCATCAGACTGTTAAACAGCCACCACTAACATTTAGCGGCCGCTGCCAACATACTGACTCAACTCCAGCCACTTTAAAAATGGGAATTGATGGAAATTATGTAAAAATGTACCACTAGCCACTTTAAACAATGCCACTTAATATAATGTTTACATACCCTTTTTTTTTTTATTTAATTTTAATTTTATTTTATTTAACCTTTATTTAACCAGGTAGGCAAATTGAGAACACGTTCTCATTTACAATTGCGACCTGGCCAAGATAAAGCAAAGCAGTTCGACACATACAACAACACATAGTTACACATGGAGTAAAACAAACATATAGTCAATAATACAGTGAAAAAAAATAAGTCTATATACAATGTGAGCAAGTGAGGTGAGATAAGGGAGGTGAAGGCAAACAAATATATGTATAAATAAATAAAAATATAAAAGGCCATGGAGGCGAAGTGAGTACAACACAGCAAGTAAAATAAAAACTAAAAAAACAATGGAATGGTTGGTTTGCAGTGGAAGAAAGTGCAAAGTAGAGACAGAAATAATGGGGTGCAAAGGAGCAAAATAAATTAATAAATAAATACAGTAGGTAAAGAGGTAGTTGTTTGGGCTAAATTGTAGATGGGTTATGTACAGGTGCAGTAATCTATGAGCTGCTCTGACAGCTGGTGCTTAAAGCTAGTGAGGGAGATAGGTGTTTCCAGTTTCAGAGATTTTTGTAGTTCGTTCCAGTCATTGGCAGCAGAGAACTGGAAGGAGAGGCGTCCAAAGGAAGAATTGGTTTTGGGGGTGACTAGAGAGATATACCTGCTGGAGCGCGTGCTACAGGTAGGTGCTGCTATGGTGATCAGCGAGCTGAGATAACGGGGGACTTTACCTAGCAGGGTCTTGTAGATGACCTGGAACCAGTGGGTTTGGCGACGAGTATGAAGCGAGGGCCAGCCAACGAGAGTGTACAGGTCGCAGTGGTGGGTAGTATATGGGGCTTTGGTGACAAAACGGATGGCACTGTGATAGACTGCATCCAATTTATTGAGTAGGGTTTTGGAGGCTATTTTGTAAATGACATCACCGAAGTCGAGGATTGGTAGGATGGTCAGTTTTACAAGGGTATGTTTGGCAGCATGAGTAAAGGATGCTTTGTTGCGGAATAGGAAGCCAATTCTAGATTTGACTTTGGATTGGAGATGTTTGATGTGAGTCTGGAAGGAGAGTTTACAGTCTAACCAGACACCTAGGTATTTGTAGGTGTCCACATATTCTAAGTCAGAGCCGTCCAAAGTAGTGATGTTGGACAGGCGGGCAGGAGCAGGCAGCGATCGGTTGAAGAGCATGCATTTGGTTTTACTTGTATTTAAGAGCAGTTGGAGGCCACGGAAGGAGAGTTGTATGGCATTGAAGCTCGCCTGGAGGGTTGTTAACACAGTGTCAAAAGAAGGGCCAGAAGTATACAGAATAGTGTCGTCTGCGTAGAGGTGGATCAGAGAATCACCAGCAGCAAGAGCGACATCATTGATGTAGACAGAGAAGAGAGTCGGTCCAAGAATTGAACCCTGTGGCACCCCCATAGAGACTGCCAGAGGCCCGGACAACAGACCCTCCGATTTGACACACTGAACTCGATCAGAGAAGTAGTTGGTGAACCAGGCGAGGCAATCATTAGAGAAACCAAGGCTGTCGAGTCTGCCAATGAGGATGTGGTGATTGACAGAGTCAAAGGCCTTGGCCAGGTCAATGAATACGGCTGCACAGTATTGTTTCCTATCGATGGCGGTTACGATATCGTTTATGACCTTGAGCGTGGCTGAGGTGCACCCATGACCAGCTCTGAAACCAGATTGCATTGCGGAGAAGGTGTGGTGGGATTCGAAATGGTCGGTAATCTGTTTGTTGACTTGGCTTTCGAAGACCTTAGAAAGGCAGGGTAGGATAGATATAGGTCTGTAGCAGTTAGGGTCAAGGGTGTCCCCCCCTTTGAAGAGGGGGATAACCGCAGCTGCTTTCCAATCTTTGGGGATCTCAGACGACACGAAAGAGAGGTTGAAGAGGCTAGTAATAGGGGTGGCAACAATTTCAGCAGATAGTTTTAGAAAGAAAGGGTCCAGATTATCTAGCCCGGCTGATTTGTAAGGGTCCAGATTTTGCAGCTCATTTAGAACATCAGCTGACTGTATTTGGGAGAAAGAGAAATGGGGAAGGCTTGGGCGAGTAGCAGAGGGGAGGGCAGTGCTGTTGTCCGGGGTAGGGGTAGCCAGGTGGAAAGCATGGCCAGCCGTAGAAAAATGCTTATTGAAATTCTCAATTATAGTGGATTTGTCGGTGGTGACAGTGTTTCCTATCTTCAGAGCGGTTGGAAGCTGGGAGGAGGTGTTCTTATTCTCCATGGACTTCACGGTGTCCCAGAACTTTTTTGAATTTGTGTTGCAGGAAGCAAATTTCTGCTTGAAATAGCTAGCCTTGGCTGTTCTAACTGCCTGTGTATATTGGTTTCTGGCTTCCCTGAAAAGTTGCATATCACGGGGGCTGTTCGATGCTAATGCAGAACGCCATAGGATGTTTTTCTGTTGGTTAAGGGCAGTCAGGTCAGGAGAGAACCAAGGGCTATATCTGTTCCTGGTTCTAAATTTCTTGAATGGGGCATGCTTATTCAAGATGGTGAGGAAGGCATTTTTAAAAAATGACCAGGCATCCTCTACTGACGGGATGAGATCAATATCCTTCCAGGATACCCCGGCCAGGTCGATTAGAAAGGCCTGCTCGCTGAAGTGTTTCAGGGAGCGTTTGACAGTGATGAGTGGAGGTCGTTTGACCGCTGACCCATTACGGATGCAGGCAATGAGGCAGTGATCGCTGAGATCTTGGTTGAAAACAGCAGAGGTGTATTTGGAGGGCAAGTTTGTTAGGATGATATCTATGAGGGTACCCGTGTTTACGGAATTGGGGTGGTACCTGGTAGGTTCATTTATAATTTGTGTGAGATTGAGGGCATCAAGCTTAGATTGTAGGGTGGCTGGGGTGTTGAGCATGTTCAAATTTAGGTCGCCTAGCAGCACGAGCTCTGAAGATAGATGGGGGGCAATCAGTTCACATATAGTGTCCAGAGCACAGCTGGGGGCAGAGGGTGGTCTATAGCAGGCGGCAACGGTGAGAGACTTGTTTTTAGAGAGGTGGATTTTTAAAAGTAGAAGTTCAAATTGTTTGGGAACAGACCTGGATAGTATAACAGAACTCTGCAGGCAGTCTTTGCAGTAGATTGCAACACCGCCCCCTTTGGCCGTTCTATCTTGTCTGAAAATCTTGTAATTGGGGATGAAAATGTCTGAATTTTTGGTGGTCTTTCTAAGCCAGGATTCAGACACGGCTAAAACATCCGGGTTGGCAGAGTGTGCTAAAGCAGTGAACAAAACAAACTTAGGGAGGAGGCTTCTAATGTTAACATGCATGAAGCCAAGGCTATTACGGTTACAGAAGTCATCAAAAGAGAGCGCCTGGGGAATAGGAGTGGAGCCAGGTACTGCAGGGCCTGGATTCACCTCTACATCACCAGAGGAACAGAGGAGGAGTAGGATAAGGGTACGGCTAAAAGCTATGAGAATTGGTCGCCTAGAGCTACTAGAGCAGAGAGTAAAAGGAGGTTTCTGGGGGCGATAAAATAGTTTAAAGGAATAATGTACAGACAAAGGTATGGTAGGATGTGAATACAGTGGAGGTAAACCTAGGTATTGAGTGATGATGAGAGAGATATTGTCTCTAGAAACATCATTGAAACCAGGTGATGTCATCGCATATGTGGGTGGTGGAACTGAGAGGTTGGATATGGTATAGAGAGCAGGGCTAGAATCTCTACAGTGAAATAAGCCAATAAACACTAACCAGAACAGCAATGGACAAGGCATATTTACATTAAGGAGAGGCATGCTAATCGAGTGATCAATAAGGGTCCAGTGAGTAGAGGTTGGTTGGGGTCGTGGCGATCCAGACAGCTGGCCGGGTATATGGCTATCGGTAGCAGCATAGGATGGAGGTCTGTTTGTAGATACCTCGTGCGTTTCCGTCGGTAGGTTAGTGGGGTTCCGTGTAGTGGGGTTCCGTGTGGTAGAGGGGATCAATCCAAATTGGCAAAATAGATATAGTGACCCAAGGAAAAAATAAAATAAATAAATAATAATAATAATAATAGTTGTCCAATATACTTGTTCAAATAGCAGCCGATAAGACAGCTAACGATTAGCGGGCCTCAGATGAGCGTTCAGGTAACGTCGGGACGGAGGTGCCAGTTGGATAAATCCCTCGGGCAGATAACGTCGGCAGTCAGTCGCGGCAGTCAGTCGTGAAGGCCCGGTGGGGTTCCGTATCTGCAGCAGCAACAAAAGAAACGGGTCCGGATGGTGATGGAACTCCTCAGCTGGCTAGCTCCAGAATGATTAGAGTTTGCTCCGGGGTCGACGTAAGCCAATAGTCACACGGTTTGCAGCTAGCTAGCTGCGAAATCAAGGTACAAGTGTCCAGAGCCTGCGGCTGGAATCCGGGGAAACTGAGAGAAAAAAAGAGTCCCGGAATGCTCCGGTCCGAGTCGCGTTGCACAAAAGTGCCGGTAGATTATCGAGCTAAAGGAATAGCTGATGACCACTAAACGTGGGCAGCTGAAACACCAACGCTAGCCAGCAAACCGGCTAATTTCGGGGCAGCTACAGATTAGCTTCTGGCTAGCTATCGGAGTAGCTTCTGGTTAAGCTTTCAGGCTAGCTTCTGAATTAGCCCCTGGCTAGCTTCCACGATGGATTTTCAGATTGAGGTAAGTAATACTTTTTGTAATTGGTGAAGCGGGTTGCAGGAAAGCTTTTGCAGGAAAGCTTTTGTAGTTGAGTTCTTGGATAATAAAATAGATAAAAGATATGCGAAGAAAGGTGTAAATATATATATATACAGGACACGAACAATACGGAACAGAAAAAGACGTCTGAACTGCTAAGCCACCCTACATTACCCATCTCATATGTATATACTGTACTCTATATCATCTACTGCATCTTGCCATCTTTATGTAATACATGTACCACTAGCCACTTTAAACTATGCCACTTTATGTTTACATACCCTACAGTACTCATCTCATATGTATATACCGTACTCTATACCATCTACTGCATCTTGCCATGCCGTTCTGTACCACCACTCATTCATATATCTTTATGTACATATTCTTTATCCCTTTACACTTGTGTGTGTGTATAAGGTAGTAGTTGTGGAATTGTTAGGTTAGATTACTTGTTGGTTATTACTGCATTGTCGGAACTAGAAGCACAAGCATTTCGCTACACTCGCATTAACATCTGCTAACCATGTGTATGTGACTAATAAAATTTGATTTGATTTGATTTGATTTGACTACAGCTCAGCTTTCAACACCATAGTACCCTCCAAGCTCATCATCAAGCTTGAGGCCCTGGGTCTCAACCCCACCCTGTGCAATTGGATCCTGGACTTTGACGGTCCGCCCCCAGGTGGTGAAGGTAGGAAACAACATCTCCACTTCGCTGACCCTCAACACTGGGGCCCCACAAGGGTGGATGCTCAGCCCCCTCCTGTACTCCCTGTTCACCCACGACTGTGTGGCCACGCACGCCCCCAACTCAATCATCAAGTTTCCAGACGACACAACAGTAGTGGGCTTGATTACCAACAACAACGAGACAGCCTACAGGGAGGAGGTGAGGGCACTCGGAGTGTGGTGTCAGGAAAACAACGTCTCACACAACATCAACAAAACAAAGGAGATGATCGTGGACTTCAGGAAACAGCAGAGGGAGCAGCCCCCTATCTGCATCAAAGGGACAGCAGTGGAGAAGATGGAAAGTTAAGTTCCTCGGTATACACATCACAGACAAACTGAAATGGTCCACCCACACAGACAGTGTGGTGAAGAAGGCGCAAGTGCCTCTTCAACCTCAGGAGGCTGAAGAAATTTGGCTTGTCACCCAAAACCCTGACAAACGTTTACAGATGCACAATCGAGAGCAGTCTGTCGGGCTGTATCACAGCCTGGTACGGCAACTGCAAGGCTCTCCAGAGGGTGGTGCAGTCTGCACAACGCATCACCGAGGCAAACTACCTACCCATGACACCTACAGCACCCGATGTCACAGGAAGGCCAAAAAGATAATTAAGGACATCAACCACCCGAACCACTGCCTGTTCACACCGCTACCATCCAGAAGGCGAGGTCAGTACAGGTGCATCAAAGCTGGGACCGAGAGACTAAAGAACAGCTTCTATCTCAAGGCCATCAGACTGCTAAACAGCAATCACTAACTCAGAGAGGCTGCTGCCTACATTGAGACCCAATCACTGGCCACTTTAATAAATGGATCACTAGTCACTTTATACAATGCACTCTAAATAATGCCACTTTAATAATGTTTACATATCTTACATTACTCATATCACATGTATATACTATATTTTATACCATCTATTGCACCTTGCCTATGCCACTCGGCCATCACTCATCCATATACATATTCTTATTCTCCCCTGTAGATTTGTGTATTAGGTAGTTGTTGGGGAATTGTTAGATATTACTGCACTGTCGGAACTAAAAGCACAAGCATTTCGCTACACTCGCATTAACATCTGCTAAACACGTGTATGTGACAAATACATTTGTATTTGATTATCTAGAACACCTAGCCATAGCTTCCCCAAGTTAGCTACCATGCTAGACTGTTGGTTTATAAAAGCCAAAGAAAGAAACTTGTTTTTAGGAATTTCTCATGCATTTAAAAGGCTAGGCAAATAGCCTGGCTAGATGGCGAATAGCAGTCTAATGTTGCTAACTAATTAACCAACCAACCATGAGCTACCTAGCTAGATAACAGGCATTTTTTTATGAAAAACTTTCCCAAGAAGACAGTTCACAGAATTGTCCATTTAAATAACTTGAACCAATTTATGATTTACTAAATTTAGCAGTTAATCCAGAGATTCAGATCATCATGGACCTGGTGAGATGTGAAGCTTGAGACAGACATTTGTAGTTCTGTATGATTTCAGATTAGCATTTCATTTTTGGCGGGAAAATACATGTGTATATATTGATAAAAGTCACCTTGTCCAAGAGAGATTTGCACCGTTTTCAAAACATCACGCCAGTGTAAGTCTACACGAAACACAGCCATTTTTTGAAGTGTTTCTCAAATCCACAATGGTTTTATGGGTACAATGACAGGTCCACTGTGGGACACAGTGGAGTTGTCATAATACCCATAAAACCTAGTGGTCAAACAGGGAAATGGTTCCAATAGTTTTTTCACCATTAAATTTGATCCATTGTGGATGTTCATGAGTAAAGTTTGATTTGATTGATGACATTACAGCTGTAGAATATTTAACTGTCATTTTAACATGACAAGTGCAGTTTTTCATTAAACATTTAATTGATAACACTTGACACATCAATCAAATAGTGGGAAGGATCCTATAAATCAAGACAATGCATGTACCACTCCGAATAAGTAAAGCCTTTCAAGATTGGTTATGAAACTAAAATATATCATATCTGATGAATGATTATACAGTGCATTCGGAACGGATTCAGAGCCCTTGATTTTTTCCCACATTTTGTTACGTTATAGCCTTACTATAAAATTGATTCAACTGTTTCTTCAGTCTGAGGTCCTGAGCGCTCTGGAGCAGGTTTTCATCAACAATCTCTGTACTTTGCTCCGTTCATCTTTCCCTCGATCCTGACTAGTCTCACAGTCCCTGCCGCTGAAAACCATCCCCACAGCATGATCCTGCCACCACCATGCTTCACCCTAGGGATGCTGCCAGGTTTCCTCCAGACGTGACGCTTGGCATTCAGGCTAAAGAGTCCAATCTTGGTTTCATCAGACTAGAGAATCTTGTTTCTTGTGGTCAGAGTCTTTAGGTGCCTTTTGGCAAACTCCAAGCAGGCTGTCATATGCCTTTTACTGAGGAGTGGCTTCAGTCTGGCCACTACCATAAAGGCCTGATTGGTGGAGTGCTGCAGAGATGATGGTCCTTCTGGAAGGTTCTCCCATCACCACAGAGGAACTCTGGAGCTTTGTCAGAGTGACCATTGGGTTCTTGCTCACCTCCCTGACCAAGGCCCTTCTCCCCAGATTGCTCAGTTTGGCCGGGGCGGCCAGCTCTAGGACATGCACTGGCAACTGTGGGACCTTATATAGACAGGCGTGTACCTTTCCAAATCATGTACAATCAATTGAATTTACCACAGGTGAACTCTAATCAAGTTGTAGAAACATTTCAAGGATGATCAATGGAACAGGATGCACCCGAGATACATTTCTAGTCTCTTAGCAAAGGGTCTGAATACTTATGTAAATAAGGTTTCTGTTTTATAAATGTGCCAAAATGTCTAAAAAACTGTTTTCACTTTGTCATTATGGGGTAGTGTGTAGATTGATGATGAAAAACATTGATTAAATTCATTTTAGAATATGGCTGTAATGTTACAAAATGTGGGAAAAGTCTAGAGGTCTGAATACTTTCCGAATGCACTGTATAATTGATAAAGTAGCTCTTCCCTGTAGAATGTTGACAGCAGTATAAAACATTGTATTTTTTAACTCACTGACACAGGATAAACTATCCCTCATGGCCCTGACCAAACCGGTAAATTGCCCGTCACTCTGGCTGTACTTCTCCTCATGGCCAAGTTTATAGTGGTCTTCTGCCTTTTTAATGCTCTTATGCTTATCCTTTAAAAATGCCATAAGGTCTGAAATAGACACCACAGTCGACATACTGTACAAACAATTATCTAGGCTAAGTAATACAAAATTATTTTATGATCTACTGCTCTGCTAGCTGAACAATTATCTAGGCAAAGTAATACAAACATATCTTCTAATCTACTGCTTTGCTAACTAGCTAGTTAAAGTGTAGTCAGTCGCTAACTAAGACAGAGAAAGGGGACAGAATAATTTCTACACTTTATTCAATTAATTTAAATACAGCACATGGAATCATCTTGGATTGGATACAGGTCTCTGATTGCGCTTGCTGAGGTCTTCTATGTTGGTAATTAGCGTTTCGAATGTGAGAGTAAATTGAGGCAAATATATTGATAAAACTCACCTTGTCTGAGAGAGATTTAAACGGCTGTCAAAACGTCACAGCAAGGTAAGCCTACACCAAACACACACTTAATTTAAAGTGTTTGTAAAATTCCCAACGTGAAAAGTGTATGGAGTTATTTCCATGTTTTACCGCTAGGTTTTATAGGTATTATGACCCGCCCACTGTAGCGGACTATTGGGCAAAACAGACAGGGTTGGCTTAGATTGTTGACAACATGTAAACTATATTTTGTCTCCAATGTTTATTGAAAACATAAATACATTTGCACAATGAGCACTTGTCTCTCAAATACATAGTTACATTGTTCGTTAATTAGCTAGTCAATTTTTGTCACATTAGCATAGACATTGCATCAGTCTAAACACCCCAACACAATACATGGTATCAATAACAAGATTAAACTAGCTGAAATGAGCCACCTACGATTCCCCAACATGGCAGCTTCTTGTCATTGTTGCTATCTGGCCATCCAGAATCACAACAACACACAGACTTTTGCCTCGATTGAAGCGTGCGCATCGTTTTCGTTGTCAGCTAACCCATCTATGGGAGAGCCGCTCCTTAAGCAGACCGGAACTGTAACAATTTTTTTCAATGGTTAACGGCCTGAGTGGGACATCTTCATTTATGCACCATCTTTGGCTTCACACCCAGTGTTTTGAATAAGGAAGTGAAACTATACACATGGAGGGTGTGTTTTTTCTATCGAATATATATTTTATTGAATAAAGTCCTCGTCGGATAATAATGGGGGACACAGCAAAGGATAAACGGCAGGAACAATTGAAGCGCTGGTCCGGTTCAAGCACCGACAGAGAACCGGCTGTGCCCAGGCGAAGGTGGCGGGGCAATGTCGAGGATGCAGGCGGCTCGGAGGCCGTGAACAACGCCGTTTCAAATGACCATTCTCGGGATGTGGAGGGAAGCGGATTGACCACCGGGGAAGCCCATAGTATTCTACCCAAACGAAGGTACTGTATTGTCAGAATGATGTATTACTAGCTAACCAGCTAGCAAGATTCTCGCTAGCTAGGTAGTACTATACCGGATGCTATTCAGGAATGCTGTGCGTGGGCTAGGCACTTGCTAGCTAGCTTTGCTGAGACTTGAATGTTTATCTCGCTAACTAGCTATGTCTGTAATCACAACAATGGCACATTCGTATGTGCTTGTCTACTGTCTAGTAGTAGATTTAGAACAGTTCTCTACAGTATTCGACAGGATATGTAGCTAACACACCCACATTGTCTGGCTAGTCATTTTGGAAAGCTAGCAGGCAGTTAACTAGTCAGCCAGCAACATAGTTAAGTTAGCTAACTACATATCTAGTTAGTTACAGACCACCACTGTTGTTGACAACCACTGGGTATAACATAGACTATTTGGAGGAGGGGAATATGATCTGCCTTTCATGTATGCAAATAATGAGGTTTGAGTAGCTGCCATGGAGTGCTGGTAAAATATTAACTTTAATATCCTGAATAATGTCACTAAATGATGACCTCAACTATAGGAGGCGAGTGCGGTTTGATACTGCTGCAGAGTTCCTGGCAGCTTGTGCCAGTGGTGACACAGATGAGGCCCAGGAGATGCTGAAAGAGGAAAGAGAGACGGAAGGCAAAAATGGAGACTATCAGGGAGAGGTTGTGAATTGTGCCAATGCTGACGGAATCACAGCTCTTCACCAGGTAAGGACTTGTGGTAAATGAGTAGAATCTAGTGTCTGTGTATTGACTCTACAACCTATAGTCATACTGGAGCTATGAATATCATCATCCTCTCTCCTCATTCACTGTAGGCTTGTATAGATGGGAGCATGGAGGTGATGGTCTTTCTCCTGGCTCAGGGTGCCAACATAAACCAGGTGGACAGTGAGGGCTGGACTCCGCTGCATGTGGCAGCCACCTGTGGGAACCTGGAGATCACTGAGTATGTACAGTACACTATATCACTTCAACATCAGGCAATAGAATAGGGGCTACCTATGAAAGCGTTCTACATTCCTCTGTTATAGTGTTGGGCAGTCGTTGCAATTGAGTTAACCTGGTTTTGTAGCCTTAGCCTCCCTGTGCCAATGTTTCTCCATTCAACAATGCTGTATTGTTGTCTGGTACAGCAGGGCCTGTGAAGCTGGCCAACTGCTTTTTGTTTACTCTTGGTTATGTGGCCTGTTTCTCTCTTGTGGATGGTTTCAAACTCTCTTTCTATATCAGTTTCCTTTTACAGCAGGGTGCGTCTCTCACTGCTGTGAACTGCGATGGCGACGTCCCCCTAGATATAGCTGAAGACGAGGCCACTGAGTCGCTCCTGCACCAATACACAGTGAGACAAGGCAAGTACTGTACTACCAACACAGGGAGGAAACATCCAGAACGCCGCAGCCCGTCTGGTGTTCAACTTTCCCAAGTTCTCTCACGTCACCCCGCTCCTCCGCTCTCTCCACTGGCTTCCAGTTGAAGCTCGCATCCGCTACAAGACCATGGTGCTTGCCTACGGAGCTGTGAGGGGAACGGCACCCCCGTACCTTCAGGCTCTGATCAGGCCCTACACCCAAACAAGGGCACTGCGTTCATCCACCTCTGGCCTGCTCGCCTCCCTACCTCTGAGGAAGTACAGTTCCCGCTCAGCCCAGTCAAAACTGTTCGCTGCTCTGGCACCCCAATGGTGGAACAAACTCCCTCACGACGCCAGGTCAGCGGAGTCAATCACCACCTTCCGGAGACACCTGAAACCCCACCTCTTTAAGGAATACCTAGGATAGGATAAAGTAATCCTTCTAACCCCCCCCCCCCCCTTAAAAGAGTTAGATGCACTATTGTAAAGTGGTTGTTCCACTGGATATCATAAGGTGAATGCACCAATTTGTAAGTCGCTCTGGATAAGAGCGTCTGCTAAATGACTTAAATGTAAAATGTAAATGAAACAAAGGAGAGATTCAGGGTGATACGTGTTGTGGTGTCTGATTTATAAAGACTTACTTAGGTACTGAGAAGGAAGGGAAGCCAGGGCACACTCTTAGCCAATTTTTGGCTTGTGATGCTGCCACGTTCCATATCGAGCTAAACAAGAATAAGGCTCCCCCTTTTTCAATGGAGTTGAGACAGGAAAAAGCTTAATGACTACCACATTTTCAACATTCTTGTTCAGTTGTTGATTATACATTTCATTCCCGTCTCTTGTCTCAGGTGTGGACGTAGAGGCAGCTAAGCGGGTGGAGGAGGAGCAGATCATGAAAGATGCCAGAGCCTGGCTGACAGAGGGGCCTCCCTCAGAACTACGCCACCCCAAAACTGGGGCTACTCCCCTGCATGTGGCTGCAGCCAAGGGCTACCTGGAAGCCATCAAGTGAGTGTCCATGACCGTGTCCCAATTCTCTCAAAACCCCAATTTTTCTTGTTTCTCCCTCACAGCCACTCTGACAAGCTCAATAACTCTTGAGTTTATGGAAAAGCAGTGCATTGTTAAAAAACAAAGAGACAAAATGAATTGAATAGGCTTTCTGCTTTGCTCTCTGTGCTAAGCCATTCTGGTGTTGTTGTGGTTCAGACTGCTATGCCAGTGTGGTCTGGACGTGTCAGAGATGGACTGTGATGGCTGGACACCTCTCCACGCAGCGTCACACTGGGGGCAGGGAGATGCCTGCAGGATACTGGCTGAACAGCTCTGCGACATGGAGGCCTGCAGCAATGGGGTGAGACCGACAGACAGACTAGAGCCATACACATGTATACCAGTGGAGGCTGGTGGGAGGAGCTATAGGAAGACGAGCTCATTGTAATGACTGGAATGGAATTAATGGAACGGAGACGAACGTGATTTCAGTATGTTTGATTACTGTTCCATTTATTCTATTCCAGCTAATTACAGTGAGCCCGTCCTCCTCAAGACACTCAATGTACTGGGAAATATTGTCGACTGCTTGTATACCAGGTCTCTGTAATATTTGTTAATACTTTTTGAAATGCTAGGCTAATATAGCTTCGTCATTTGGTAGGAAGTGTGATGCCACAAAATGTCTTGCTGCTTCCTTTGTGCTCTATTTTCATTTTGTAACGTCAACCCCGCAGGGTCAGACTCCGTTTGATGTCGCTGACGAGAGTGTTGTGTCACTGCTGGAGGAGCTGTCACAGAAACAAGCCAACGTGAGACTTCCGTTTTTTTGTCACTGTTCATGTGTGCAAAATATTTCTCTAGATGGCCAATACAAAACTGCCTGATTGGGAAATATTCATTGTAGATTTCACACATTTTCCGAATAGTATAATTTGACTTGTTGCCATATTTGCCATGTAATATTGGGCTGTTCTGCAAAAGGCAGTCTTCCTATGTTTCTCTTACTGATGAGTGACGCTGTCATGACTCTTGCTACTATATTTGCCTTGCAATATTATTATTATATGCGTTATCTAATGACAGTGGTCATATTTTTGTCACTGATGACCGAGTGTCCCTTCACAGTGGCGTAATGAGCAGTCCATCATGGACAGACAGAACCCTGCAGGCTCTACTGCTGCAAAAGCTGATAACAAACGACGGAGGTCAGTATATGCCTTATTACTACTGCATCTGATAACAAACAACGGAGGTCAGGATATGCCTTATTATTACTGCATCTGATAACAAATGACGGAGGTTAGTATATGCCTTATTATTACTGCATCTGATAACAAACAACGGAGGTCAGGATATGCCTTATTATTACTGCATCTGATAACAAACAACGGAGGTCAGGATATGCCTTATTATTACTGCATCTGATAACAAACAACGGAGGTCAGGATATGCCTTATTATTACTGCATCTGATAACAAACAACGGAGGTCAGGATATGCCTTATTATTACTGCATCTGATAACAAACAACGGAGGTCAGGATATGCCTTATTATTACTGCATCTGATAACAAACAACGGAGGTCAGGATATGCCTTATTATTACTGCATCTTATTTTCTCCTGTTTCTTTTCCTCTTCTGATCTGTAGTATTTATTTTGCAGTTAGGCTTTAGTTGGAGTAAATGTGGTGGGCTTGGCCTCAAGTATCAAATATATATATATTATTTTCATGCAGAATGATGGTTTTGTCTTCATTAGAAATGTAGATGAGATTCAGTTGGATAGTTCTTCATTGACTGTTATTTTACAAAGATGGCTGACTATGAAAAAGGCATCTTCCTTATAAATAATAGCAGGGATTCTGTTGGACAGTGTCAGAACTGGATGCGTTCCTGCAATGAATTTCATGGCTACTTTTCGAGCATTATCTCCCATGTATGCACCAATCCAAAGCTTTTCAATGCACGGAGGGGAGTGAACGAGAGCACACTTTGGGAGAAGGGTAAAGAATCTTAATGCCGCCTATTTCTGTGAAATGCTGATAGTAATCATCTGTGTGTGTGTTTCAGGACCTCCGTGTGCAGGATGAGCAGTAGGGAGAAGATGAACGTGCAGGACCAGTCTAAAGAGAGGAGGTCTGAAGGCCTGGAGCTCAGCGAGGAGAGAGAGAGCAGCCCTGGTATAAAATATGTCTGATCTCACACACACAGACATTTTGAATACCCATTCATGATTACCCACTGACCAGAGTACACCTCCTGTCTGTCTTTCCTAGAAGGCTCCACTCTATCCAGTCCAGACACAGGGAGTGTCACCTCCACCGTCAGCCCTGCTGAAAAGGTAAGACATGTCTCGATGCATCTTAAGCTGTACTGTAGATGTTGCGTAGTCTACCTGGGCCTGTCGTGCTTTACACACGTAGTTATTCCTTATTTCCTATCTTAGCTGTTGATGTTCACTCCTTTCCATTTGAACGTCAAAGAAAAATGTGAATCATCAGCCTAGCAACAGTGACTCGATTACTGTCAAGAGAAATGTTGTTATTTCTCTGTATCAACGTGGTCCTGTCTTGCCCGTGGTTCAGCAGACTCCAGAGGAGAAGGATGTGGAGGAGCGGGACCAGGACAGAGCCAGTCGTACAGCCCGGGTCCAGCCCACCCCCCAGAGGAAAGACCCCCTGGCTGATAGTCCCAACAACACCAACCCAGACAGACGGAAGTAAGAGCCACACGACACACAGTAAACACACATTAAAGCTTCGTGGCCTGGCACAACTATAGGAAAGATACGTGAATAGTTGGTGTAGCAGGAGGCCGGGTGTGGCACATAAGAAGGAAGTGATGATGAGAGCTAATGAATGAAAGACTCAACACACCGGCAGTTGTTCAAGCACTATCAATGTGTTTTAGTAGAGGAGTGTGTGTCTTCTGCTGTAAATTCAGTGGATGTGCTTTTATGGAGCTGTGTGGATGTGTTATTTTGGAGCATTCTGAATCCAAGGGTTCTAATGGAGCTGTGTGGATCTGTTCTTCGAACCAGCGACATTTCGGTTACTGACCCAACGCTCTTGTTAGTCTTGATCTGGAGTTTATAGTTTCTGGAGTTTATAGTTTACCCATTACCCACCTTTTTTACCACTACATCACTGATGCTAATACAGAATCGTAAGTTAATATGCTAATCATTCATGTGAATGTGATAAAACGATCATCTGTGTGCTCCATTGATGTCTGTTTGTGCGGAGCTTGATTAGTAATGCCTTGGGAAAGAAATGTGAACGCTACATCATTTGATAAAATGGATATCTATGTATAGAGTTGATTATTTTATGCAATTCATCATTACAACTAACTGAACATTTTCTGATGCTACTTGTTAGTGTGGATCATTTCTGATAATTCCCCACTTTCAGGGGTATAACATTACAGTTGTGTATAGCTAATAGGCTTTGTGTTTGTAGAGCGACTGAGGTGAATAAACCTACAGCAGCCAAGGTGATAATGGCTGGGGTCGTTTTTACTGTTCTCCAAATAGCATTTTAAAGTTTATTTAATTGTATATAAATGCGAGAAAAAAATCCTCACTAAAACCCCAACCCTGGTTACGGCTTTGAATCTAAGGGTTCTAATAGAGCTGAATTTATGTGTTCTTTTGGAGCATTGTGAATCTACGGGTTCTAATGGAGCTGTGTGGATGTTTGCCCCTCAGGTTCCAGGCCCCTGTAAGAGACGAGGAGTCTGAGTCTCAGAGGAAAGCACGATCACGCCTCATGCGCCAGTCTCGCCGCTCCACACAGGTACTGGCCACAATAAACCATCTCTTTACGTCTCTTACAGAGGACTTCAAATGGATCTTGTCACCTTAACTGACCACCTTTCAGCATAAATAATAAACATTATTTTTTTGCTTGTTTCCTGTGACAGGGTGTGACGCTCACTGACTTGAAGGAGGCAGAGAAGAGCGTAGCCAAGCCAGCTGATCCACCGCCTAGCAACATCCTGCATGTCAGCCCTATAGTCACCATAACACCTGCTGAGAGAGGTGAGTGGGACTGTGGTGGGAAAAAATGTGCCGTTTTCATTTATTAATAGTAATGCCATTCAGGAAGACAGGATTATGAATCCTAGTTAAAAAGTATTTTAGTGTCATGAAAACATCAAGTTGGCAATATCAAATGCATCCTCTAGCCTTGGTGTCTGTTAAGGGCTCAAAATTGCAACCAAAACACGTATTTGCGACCGTTTGACTTGGCAGTGCAACACACAGTTTTAATTGGACGCTAGGGTGCCAGTGTTTTTTTCACGTTACTTTTTGGTTCACAATTTTCGGCTTTTTAAAAATTATTATAAAGGTATGGAACAATGGGTATGCAGACCAGGTATTCATAAAGTTTGGTCCGAAGTCTTGGTTTAATCTTTGCAAAGCAAAATTGAGTCATGCGCTGTTTGAATGAACATTCCTAAAGGCTTTCCCGAAAAACCTTTCCAATTAAATACCTGGCCAAATGATATCTTGATGATTTGTAACAATTGCAAGGCATTTGTTCATCAAACTGTGCCATCACATGTAGCCTACATTGTACAGTACAAAAACACCGCTAGCCGAACACAATGGCCTCTTGCTAGTCGCACACTTGAATTGAAGGGCAACTACACCCTCTAATTTAGTTTTTTATTGTTCCCAGATCTCAGAAGTGTTCTCCCGATGTGGTTTAAGCATTTATTGTGGACACAGAACATCAAATTTGAGGAGTTTTTCAACCCCAAAAATGTGATTTTTGCGAGTGAAATCCTGAGGGAAACTAAAACATATATTTTAACGGGCCCTACAATCGCTAGCAATAACACCCTTTTTAAGATTGCTCAAAGATTATTATTTTTTTAATGGAGGGTAGGTCATTATAGGCCAGGGCTTTCCAACCTTGTTCCTGGAGGTTTTCATTTCAACCCCAGTTGTAACTTTCCTGATTCAACTTATCAACCAGCTAATTATTAGAATCAGTTGCGCTAGATTGGTGTTGGAGCGAAAACCTACAGAACGGTATCTCACTAGGAACAGGGTTGGAGAGCCCTGCTATAGGCTACTTACGCAGCCTGCAAATTAAACATTTTAATTGAGGCGCGCATCATCTGCTTTCCTTGGCCAGCATTCTTTTCATTCGGGCCAGTAACTTTCAGTTGGCATTGGCCCAGTGTGCCACTGGCAAATTCATCTGAATGTCAAACCCTGCAAGGGCATGCTAATGTAAGAGACGGCTAGTCATTATTAGCCTGGTTCTGTATGGAATGCAGGCACATTATGAGACACCGGTCAGGTCATTATCAGCACGCAGCGTCAAAAAATTGGTGCGACCATATCATGTGCTGGTGCCGTCAACAGGAAGAATTGTGCCACCGGTGGAAAAAGTGAGTTTAGAGCCGTGCTGTTGAATGCCTTTGATCTATCAATGTCATTCTGTTCCTATTGTATTGTAGACACTGACCCAGTGAAGGAGGTCGGGTCCGAGGGAGAGACGCGGCTAGGAGTGAGGGACCGACGGAAGGGAAGGAGAGAGAGACGCTCCACCGGGGTGGTTCAACTAGGGGTAGGCAGAGGAACCCCTTCATACATATTCTTAGTATTCGTGCTAGAGCTATTGATGTCTTTGACCATTTCCTCTTTGTATAAACCGATTGAACTTTAATTTGACTATCAACCAATATCACTCTTTCTTGTCCACTTCCAACATGCCACAAGTACAAAATAAATGTTATGTCCTACAAAGACAAAGAGGAAATGCAACAGTATGATGTAACCTCATACTTAGAACAGGAACTCCATACCCCACCTGAAATGTTATTTTTCCCCTTTTTCAGTTGTGTAATTGCTACATTTCTCTATTTTGACTGCATTTTTTCCTGAAATATAGGAACCCCCCCCCACACACACACACAAAATGTTGGAATCTGATGGTTTGTCACAAAAGTGGTCTTGTATTACAATGCCTGGTAAAATATTAGTGGTCAATGTCAAACTTACCATTGTCAATGTGGTATTTGTTACAATGTTCATTATACACTGTATCTATTTTTTTTTTTTTTACAAGAATGAACATTTGGATGCAATGGATGAAGCCCAACAGGATGAAAACCACCGTCATAGTTCACCCAGGTAAGTGTTTTTTCATTTCTATACTACAGTATACTGAATTACTAAACTTATTTTGCATTGCGTAAATCATGTACTCTATGTCTATCTTTGCAGTGAGCCTCAGTTGGGAGATTCTTCACCAGAGTACAAAATGGTATTGTTGACAACTCCCAGTGATTTTTAAATACACACATTCTTCAGGCTCTTGAAAGATGGAAGCTACGGTTTTAATAAGTGAGAGAATAACATGCTCTGAGGGGAATGAATGGATGCAGCTGACTAGCTGGGTAATAGGAGTTTAAACCGCGTCAACTGAATGTATTTAGAACTGCAGAGGCTAGGCTATGACCGAATCCGTATTTATGTCGCCCCCTAGCTGTACAGGTCGGTGCTGCAGGAGAACAGCCTGCTCAGAGACAAGCTGCAGGAGACGGCGCTGCTGCTCAGCCAGAGCAAAGTGGAGCTGGAGAGACTCCGACAGGTGAGGATATGATCCTGTCTGGATGTTGATGACCATGGTTCAAGGTATCCCATTTCAATATGTTAGATTCACATAGCATTGGGAAGGAGGGAGACGAAGAGTATTGGGACTCTGTCAGGGAGGCAGATCCTAGAAGTGCTGTCGCTGGTCATGTGGCGGGACCTGGCGGTGTTCTGTGTCCGCCTCTGACAATGTGGAGAGAAGTTACGTTGTGTAAGACAAATAATACACAGTATTGTAGGAACACAAAGATGGATTCCAGATTATAGCACACAGAATGTGTTGGAATTTATACTGCTCCGCTTCTGTGTTGAGCTGTGCATGTCAATCATTGGCCCTGTTGTAACTGTGTCTGTGTCGCTATTGCAGTGTCAAGAGAGCAACACAGAGAGGCCGGCCCTGTTGGAACTGGAGAGATTTGTGAGTCCCCTCTTAACCTGTCTGTGTTCATGTTTTAGGGTCCATTTCACTTTTCGCTTCCCAATTCAGGAAATTATTTATTTATTGGATCAATTGAGGTCAAATGGAATATAACCTAATGTCATTAGCTGTAAAGGTTACATACCTATGTGGGAGTGAGTTATAACATCAGTGTCTGTTTTACTCGCTATAACATCAGTGTCTGTTTTACTCGCAGGAGAAGAGAGCACTCCAGAGAAAAGCAGTGGAACTGGAGGATGAGCTGAAGGTATAAGGGAATTGTTCCGTCACCGGGGCTAGCCTATTTAACTCATATTTTGTCTGTTCAGACTTTAATTAACCTGCATAATTGTTAGCATTGATTATGTGCTTTGGGATCCTACTAACTACCCAAAACAACTTCAAACAACCCAACATACTGACCGCATACTGCCCCCCCCCCCAAAAAAAGTAAACTACTGAAAACATTAACCACATAAAAGTACTCAAACCAACTCCAAATTACACAAACATTAATGACAATCTTCCCCAAACACTATGTAAAACAACCCAAAAAATGTGTTCTGAGAATATGGTTTTATTCTGTACTGTTCTACATTGCATTATCTGTAACACACAATACAATAACCAATAGATTTCCATCAACTGATCACGATGATAAAAAAATATATAATCTATTTGTCCCTGATGTTGTCTATCCTCCCTGCTTATCGTGTATTTCCAGGTGCTGGTGGATCTCCGAGCAGACAACCAGAGGCTAAAGGACGAGAATGCCGCTCTCATCCGTGTCATCAGCAAACTTTCCAAATGAGCCTCATCTCCCAAACCTCTAGATGGAGAAAAGTGTTCAAAGTTCCTGTCTCTTGCCCAACTCACAAGGCACATACTGGGAACAAAACCTAGCATTAAAAAAAACTGCGTTCTGCTCTGATAGAAGACCAACGATGCATTTGTTCAATGACGTTTTTGGATTTATAACTGGAAAGAATAGTTTTTGCAGGGTTATTATTCGCCTTTGGTTTGGCTTCACTCATTACTCGATCTACTGTATAACAAGCTGAACTGCACCACCGATGGATTCACAGGGTACTGTACTGTGTTCCTGTTCAAATTCTTAAAAAGTAAAAAAAAAATTGACCTAAATATTTTGTGCTTTGCTTCTGCATTACCTTGTTTAAGGATACATGTGTTTTTAAGATCTATTTTAATAACCATGCAAAGTGCGTGCTTACGATAACAACATGATCTTACTTCAGAGTACATACCACTAGACACCTAAACAGGACTGGGGGGGGCGATGCAAACGGAAGGTGCTTCAGTTTTGAGGAGAGGCGGAGAAGGTTGTTATTAGGTTTTGACATGCATATTCCACAAAAATGTGCCAAAAACACCCCCCCCCCCCCCCCATTTACGGCTTGTTTGGCATGTTGTTTGGGGAAAGGTGAAGTGATTGGTTTGTCTCTCTCAGGACGAGTCTGGGTCAATACTGTACTTGAGCTGACTACTGTTAAAGTTGGACCAAACTGTATGTGCATGTTAAGTTTTTTTTGAATGTATATTTATGTACAGGGGCCCTCTCCTCTTCCAGTGATGTAGTAGTAATGGTCTCTTTTTATTTAGGAAAGGACGGAGATGCTGGGTGCTCATACTGTGATGGAGACCTGTTAGTTAGTAGACAGGCAAGATGGGTCAAGTCTTTTGAATGTTTACTGTGTTGTTTTTTTTAAATGCATGCCAAATTGTATTTTGACAATGTGCCTTTCTATATATATATATATATTTGTAATTAATATTTACACAATGTCAAAAATAAAATACAGTATGGTAAATTAAGCTCGCCCTCCCTCCCACAGTTCTTGTGTGGTGAAGAGAATAAAACTCATGATCAACACCTTACCTAATGGAGATGTTTAGGGAAGCACTGCATGTGGAAGTCTATGCTCATTTTATTTATATTGTGCTTTTCATTAAAGGTCTAATGCAGCTGTTTTTTTTATCTCAATATCAAATCATTTTTGGGTAACAATTAAGTACCTTACTGTGATTGTTTTCAATTAAAATGGTAAAGAAACAGCTTCTTAGCAAAGAGCAATACTCAAGCAAAAGTTTTGTTAGGACTGTCTGGGAGTGTGGAGGGGGCAACTGAAAACCAAATGTTTAGATCTCTCTTTCTTATTGGTTTATTAACTAATTTAAACACCTGGTGATGTCACCAGGCAGACCAAAACTCCATCCCACCAAAACAGGCTGAAGTCTTTTCAAACAGCTCTTACACTAAAAGGGCATTATCATTTTTGCAATTTCATGGTATTATTCCAATCTCATTAGTGTGGAAATATAACACAGGAAAATCAAGTTTTTGACTGCACTGAACTTTTCAAGAGGAATCTTACTAGGTAAAAAGAAAAAGTCAAAACCAAGATACATTAATAATTACATCACAATCAGTAATGACTAAACAGCTGAGTTCTGAGTTTCCTCTTTTTTCTGCAACACTTGCAAGTGTATCATTTTACAACATACAACCTATCCACTAGATCAAGGCTCTCCAACCCTGTTCCCAGAGAGCTACTGTCCTGTAGGTTTTCACTCCAACCCTAATCTAACGCACCTGATTCTAATTAGCTAGTTGATAAGCTCAATCAGGTTAGTTACAACTGGGGAAAACCTACAGGCAGGTAGCTTGGTCGGAGAGTCCTGCACTAGATCAATGTATCCACTTTCATAAAGTAGTCACATATCCACTATACAGTTTCACATGGAATAAAGCATATAGAGCTTAATTTTATAATTTTTTTTGCTTGAATGTGCTACCAAATCTAAGTTCTTAACTAAAGTAACTGTTAAAGGGATCATTTGAAATAAATAATGAATAACAAATAAACAGTTTCTTATAATACCCTTCGGTTCTTTCATTTATATCATGGTACTACTATGGTACTTTCACTTATACCATGGAAATGTACCATGGTTTTAGCCTTGAAGTATGAGGGTCTACCATGGTACGAAACATGAGGTGATGGTTGAGGATGAATGGCACAACAGTGGACCTCAGGATCTTGTCACGGTATCTCTGTGCATTCAAATTTCCATCAATAAAATGCAATTGTTTTCTCTGTTCGTAGCTTATGCCTGCCTATTCCATAACCCCACCGCCACGTTGACATGAGCAAACTGCTAGCCCAGACTGCCACCTGCCCGGTATATTTGAAACCAGGATTCATCCATGAAGAGTATACTTCTCCAGCGTGCGGCCATCGAAGCTGAGCATTGGCCCACAAGTCGGTTACGACGCCGAACCGCAGTCATGTCAAGACCCTGGTGAGGACGAGCACGCAGATGAGCTTCCCTGAGACAGTTTCTGACAATTTGTGCAGAAATTCTGACAGTTTGTGCAGTACCTGGGTCTACCATGGTACTGCACAAACTGTCAGAATTTCTGCACAAATGTGCCATTCATCCTCAACCATCACCTCACGTTTCAGCATGATAACGCAGAGCCATGTCGCAAGGATCTTTACACAATTCCTGGAAGCTGAAATGGCTTGCATACTCATCAGAAATGTCACCCTGTGAGCATGTTTTGGGGTGCTCTGGATTGACGTGAACGACAGCGTGTACCAGTTCCCGCCAATATCCAGTAACTTCACAAAGCCATTGAAGAGGCGTGGGACATCATTCCACAACATTCCACATGCTACAAGCAATAGCCTGATCAACTCTATGTGATGGAGATATGTGGTCACACAGATACTGATACTCCCTACCTTTTTTGAATGGTATTTGTGACCAAGTCATGTGAAATCCATAGATTATTGCCTATTGCATTTATTTCAATTGACTGATTTCCTTATATGACTGATATCCTTTTATTAAAATTGTTGCATGTTGTGTTCATATTTTTCATCCGCTATGGTCCATTTACACACGCTTAACTCAGGTCAGAATTGGGCCCTCTTTTTATTTGTATGTATGAATAACTAGGTGACTACTTTCAGCATTTAGTTTGCATCATTTTGGTAAGACAGCTGTGTGTATGGCTCCATTCACATAGTACGGTTTATAATAGGTGAATTACCCTATCTATCTTGTAGCCTATATTCATTACTAAACCCCCCCCAAGAAACAAACCTGGCACCGGATCTGTAAAGAGGTGACTTAAGAGCCCAATCCTGGAGGGGCAAGTTATACCACAGTGGGGGAAAGTTGTAGAGATAGTGAGAGGTTGTTAGTCCAAGATTCTCTTTCCTATAGTTGGAGCCTCCCAGATGCCTCATTGATCCCCAAAGAGGCTCGTGACTTGGAATACTTGGTGTTCGAATGACAAGCAGTCTGCTGCCTTTAAATATATATATATATATAACCAGATAAAGGTGTTTGACTGTATATGGTGGGCATATTGGATTCCAAACATAGTTGAAGTACGTAGAAATTGTCTTGAGTACAGGTCATAAGCACAGCACACAAAAAATGTTATTAATACATGTACATATAATGGTAATAAAACTACCATTTAATGGTAATGTGGCAGCCATATTGGATTTGGAGTCAAATCTAGGGGGACCCCCTAACGTAATTGCAAGAGTAGTGGCTAAACATATAAAATTCACAGAGGGACCTTTGACTGGAAATAAATTCAGTTTTCAGTGCCTGGCCACTATACATTTTTGTCAGACTGGACCATACAGAACTGAATGACAGTAAATTTGACATGAAAAGCTGTCGATTGAACAGCTACCAAAAAAGTGAAGTTTATTCATCATAAATATTCATGAATGACATGTCGCCATATTGTATCTGTGTGCTTACAGGTCTATTTCCTACATGCTTTAAGATATCCTACTGCTCTTGATTTGTCTATGAAGAGCAGACAATTGATTACTTGTATACCAAATTTGAGCAATATCAGAGCTTGCAATTTTGGGTTACATGAGCTTAGGTGGCCCACTCCCCCTCCAGCCAGGCATTATTCTGCACTGTTTGAGTTAAGGGTGTCTGTCACCATATCTTTCAATTTAACCAATTTTGCATTAAGATTTTTGTATACAACCATCCATATATGGGAGACCTTAGACATGGTTGTGCTTAGTTATACCTCAGGTAGGGTTCTCTCAAAACCTTAAGCCTATTTTTGAAGATTGGCCACTAGCCTAAAAAGATCATGTGACTAGTAAAAATCTTTTGAGAAGTTGTCAAATGTGATTGCTGAATAGATCAATACTGGAAATAATGGTTTCACTTATTTTACCTACAAATCAACTTAGCTACTTTGAAAACCAGAGACACTCTGTACACAACAGGCCAAGTTCAGCAACATCTTTATTGTCCAAGAAGAGCAATCACAACTGATCAAATATTTATACAACCCCACCAGCATGCCAGCATCTTCATTGAAACTGTACAATGTGTGAAGGAATGTATGGGAAAGCATAAGATCATTCACAATATCTGAAACACTTTTACATCCATATGCTTAGGGTACAGTACATGTCAATTCCACTTTCTGATCCAAAATCCCTCCCTCTTAACATACTCAAACAGTATCACGCATTTTCTGCTAGCACATCCTACTCTGTGCAAACGCTACAATTTTTCCATCAACGTCTCTTTTCGTCAATATGTCATTGGGGAAAGGCTGGGGCCTGACTGTGGAGGTGTACATCTTAACCCTACCAGCTCCTGTTCCTAATGAGAGCTGAAACACCGTCAATGTCTCCAGCAGCAGACGGTGAGTCATTCTCTACTCCTGTGCTTTCTCTGGTACTTGTCATCACCTTTGACCTCCGACAGCAGGCTCTAAGGGTCGTAACAAAATGTGAGTGAGGGGGAGGAGGGAAATCGGACTTGGGATTGATGTACATTAAGGCAAAAAAAATATACAAAACCGTGGTCTTTCTTTTTCACGCGACCAAAGTCGACGATAAGGCCTCATGGCTAAGGAACACAAGTGTGTTATCAATAATGATGACGTGGCCTGCTGGGGTGGGCAAGGAAAACAACACATCGGTAAATTCTAGGTGGTGTATTCTATTCTCATTCTAACTACCATGTTAACTTGTGTTTACTAGCGGAGGTTGAGTTTAGACAAAACAAGCCAGGAGCAGCATGTGTGTAAACTTTACAGGGAGAATCACAACTAGCAAAGAGATTAAGATGGTGAACAGTTGATAGTACAATATGCCCTTGAGTGAGTCTACCCGATGGCAAGCACCACATGAAATACACAACATACAGCCCAAGTCATGCACCATCTGTTAGTGCACCACCATGATAACTGCGCAATAGTAAACTGATTATTTTGATATTTCAGTATAAGGCAACACTGGGGCTTACGCCCTTTTTTATCCAATGTTATAATACCTTTCACTTCCTTGGCCCTAGCCTCTGCCGAGTCCCCAAAACAGGAACTTCCAGTTTTTCAGGGGAAATGGACTTCTCCTTTTGGACGTTAACAAGGCGACACGCCACCTTAACGCCTCCTCCACAGACAACCAGCAGGCTGCGGACCTCGTAGGGTAAGAGTTGAATACCCCTTATGTAGGGGATCTAGTTTGAGGTGTTTATTATTTTTATACACCTGCTACATTAGGTTACCTTGGCCCCAATCCCCATGTAAGAGGAAAGGGTTAATACATTTAAGGGGGGTGGGAGGAGCTGAAGTAAAGCAGCTCATTATTAATTCACTGTATGCTTAAAAGACATGCTCCAGAACTGTTTTCCCTATATTTACCCACACTTGGGCAAGCCCCTTAATAATTCAAGTTTCAGCCAATGACCTTCAGCCCCTCACCAGTGACGGCTAGCAAGACGCACACACAGTAGAGCGAGAGAGAGAGAGCAATGACGTGGTGCACATATCTGCACATTTGTGACACGTGCAATTTTTGGGGACTACTTTTGGCTCGTGGGTGCTACTATCAGAACTACTGGCAAAAAAGAATACAAAAGTTCAGGAGAATATCTTTAACAAGGCAGGTCTTGGTAAAAAAAAAAAAAATAGCAAGGAGGCAAGCAAAGGAATGCTAAAAGGGGGCAGAACAAGATGGCGGGGAAGGAATGACCATAAAAGCTGATTAATATCAACAGTGACATGAACAAAGCCACAGTATACTAGTATTCATACAATTATATATATATAAAAAAAAAGGCAAAATTATAAGTTGATTGTACACTTGCTTTTCCACATGTACTTCTTACTGACAGGAAGACCATTTAGGGAGCAAAGGGGGGTTTAATCTCTTCAAGCAGGACAAACCATGAGGGGTGGGGTTGGAGGATAGATCCTGCACAGTACAGCTATGAGAGACTTAAAAAGGTCCAATGCAGCCGTTTTTATATATCTATTCATTTCTGGGTAACAATTAAGTACCTTACTGTGATTTTAATTGAAAACAATGGTCAAAAATAAACAAAAATAGCTTCTTAGCAGAGAGCAATTTCTCAAGCAAGAATTTGGCTAGGACTGTCTGGGAGTGGCCTCAGTGGGGAAGGGAAAACTAGCTGTTATTGGCAGAGAGGTTTGGAACTATTTTTATTGGTCTTTTAACAAATTTACTGACTGGTGAAGTCACCAGGGGGCCAAAACTCCATCCCACCAAGGCAGTCTTTTCAAACAGCGCCAACACTGAAAGGGCATTATCATAATTTTAACAATATTATTCCAAACTCATAGTGTGGATATATATGTATATACAAAACACGGCAAAATCTCATTATTGACTGCACTGGGCCTTTAAGGTTGCATGGATGGCAGGTTGAGGACAGTGAATCAATTATGGTGGACTTTGTGCAACCAATGAAAGCAGAGGGGGGATGGACGGACAGAGGGGGCCGTTGCTTCTGCTGCTGCTACTAATGCAGACGGATAAATGGGGAGAAACGTGGGAGACGAGAGAGGGATGGAAGGGTCGGAATGAAGAGGAAGGGTCGGAATGAAGATTGAAGACATGAGGATGGAATGAAGTAGAAGAACATAAACTCATGGAGAAATGGGGACATGGTTGTGGGGTTTGGTTTTGAAGGCCTCTTTCTTAGTCTTTCCAGTCTTTCTTGATGTTGAGGTTCCACTCCCAGGAAAGGTGGTCGTGCTTATCGTCGTCGGTGAACTTGGACTTGATGTTGTAGGTGCCGCGGGCCAGCATGCCTTTAGGAGCCTCCTCCAGCGGGGTCAGGAAGTCGTACTCGTTCGGCCTCGGCCCATAGCTCCCCACCATGTAGTCTGACTTGTCAACTACAGAGACAGAGAGAAAAGAAGGGCTGTTTGACTCACCAGGGAGGACAAAAAATACAGGGTGGTGTTCATTAGGCACTAAACAGAAAAGTGAATGAAACAAGGAGTAACTAGTAACTACTATACTAGCTCTAATGAAAAACATGACTAATGACTGTTTTGCTCCAGTTTATTGCATTTTTTTGTACTTTTACCCCCTTTTCTCCCCAATTTCGTGATATCCAATTGGTAGTTACAGTTTTGCCCCATCGCTGCAACTCCCCTACGGACTCGGGAGAGGTGAAGGTCGAGAGCCACGCATCCTCCGAAACACAACCCTGCCAATCCGCACTGCTTCTTGACACAGCTCGCTTAACCTGGAAGCCAGCCGCACCAATGTGTCGGAGGACACACTGTCCAGCTGGGGACTAAAGTCAGCTTGCAGGTGCCGGGCCCACCACAAGGAGTCACTAGAGCGCAATGGGATAAGGGAAGAGTCACTAGAGCGCAATGGGATAAGGGAATCCCAGTCGGCCAAACCCTTCCCTAACAACACTGGGCCAATTTCGCACCACCGTCTATGACATAGCCCTGGATTGAACCCGGGTCTGTAGTGACGCCTCAAGCACTGCTTAGCAGTGCCATAGACCGCTGTGCCACTCAGGAGGCCTGCTCTAATTTATTTTTAATCTATCGATTTCTCAATAAGCCTCACAAACACGACTCACTAATAAAGCAATTGATACAAGGCTGTTTTGTGCCTCAACTTGCATCCAGTTTCAAACAAACATATTTCACACCCTGCCCCTCTGCCTTTTTCTGCCCAGGAAAAATGTGAGATGAAAGCCTCAAAACTATTTCTCAATAATATCCCTATTGACAGTGTTGAGTCTGTTTTTCAGCCTTGACTTGTGCATCCGGTTTCAAACAATATCTCAATTTCAGTCCCTGGCCCTTCTGCCTGTTTCTCTTGGCAGATTAAAAAGGGAAGGCAGTGTGTGGGCCGGGGCTGTCTGTCAACGTCATTAAACAATGGTAGTCTCCACAGGACTTAAGTGTTTACAGCTCTTCATTGAACTAATTCATTTAAACTGATTCCCTCACTTATCTCTTCAATTCTGTTAAGACCAACATTTGGAAACCATGACAATGTATCACCTAGTACATTCCCATAACAGAGAAATCTGCAGAAACTGATGGTGGTGGGAAACTTCAATGTTGATGTCAACATTCGCTTGAGTCTAGGCAATAATTTTCCACAGTTAGTATGGGAGGAAGGCCTGTGCGGTTGAGACGGAGGTCAGGAGGGAACAAACAAGAGGGATAGGAAGCAGCAAGCACTCACTTCTCACTCCTTTCCTGTGGGTCTGCTGGACATACTTGAGTCCCGAAACAATCTCCTTGTTCACCTACAGAGAACGAGACATTGTTAGTGGCATGGAAAATCAATCTCGCTTATCGCAAGCTCATCTGACAGAAACAGGCCATTTAAAGACCTATGGAACCATGAAATCTGGAGAAAAAAACAATACCTACAGGTAAGCCAAGTTCATTAACAGCACAATCTGAGTGTTTGATTTCTAGTGGGGGAGAAAAGTATAGCCACCACCTTGTTATGGGGAAAGTGAAAGGACGATACCTGGCCAGTTGAACAATAATGCATTCAACTGAAATGTGTCTTCTGCATTTAACTGATGGGGTCTTCATACAAAGAGCTTTCATTCACGTAAATTTAACTACATTGATTCTCTTTCGTTATATTTCAGGTCAATTCAATCAAATATAACAAAAAGAGAATCAATGTAGTTCAATTTAATTGTTTTGTGCAATATCTTACATATTGTACAGGTAACTGACAAAATAATGGAAGCACTTCAGTAAATGAGGGATATAAAGTATATTGAAAGCAGGTGCTTCCACACAGGTGTGGCGCCTGGTTTCAATAAGAAATTAACATCCCATCATGCTTCGAGTCTTGCATAAAAATGCTGGGCGGGCGATTATTTTGGCTATAGGATGACAATGCACCCCATCCACAGGCCACGTGTGGTCACTGAATGGTTACATGAGCATGAAAACAATGTAAACTATATGCCATGGCTGTCTCAGTCACCAGATCTCAAACCAATTGAACACTTATGGGAGATTCAGGCGCGGCGCCTGAGACAGCGTTTTCCTTCACCATCAACAAAACATAAAATGATGGAATTTCTCGTGGAAGATTGGTGTCGCATCCCTCCAACAGAGTTCCAGACATTTGTAGAATCTATGCCAAGGTGCATTGAAGCTGTTCTGCCTCGTGGTGGCCCAACGCCCTATTAAGACACTTTATGTTGGTGCTTCCTTTATTTTGGCTGTGCTCTCACTTTGAAGCTGATCTTTATTCTGTACTCCACTCCCTCCTTCAGGATAAAGGACTGCTTCTTAAAGGCCTCCAGATCTCCTGTTAGAAAGACAACGAGGGGAAAAAACAGTAAGGTTTCTCCAACACACACACACACTAACTAGGGCATGCAGCAGGGGACTGCCATCCACAAGGCCCCAGTGTGGAGTGTGAAAGCAGGATGTCTTTAACAGTCATGTAGAGTCCTAGGCAGCTCTGACACCTCAGCGGGGGTCATTATCTCAGCCCAGCGGTGGCACTGCCTCATTAGCACACTTAATCAGGGGTATTAATGCTGCCTTCTAGCTGTGCTGCAGCACTCTCCCTCAACATCTAGCAGTGTAACACACTGGACTGGGGAAACAGAAGCAATACAGTATTCTCCTCTTTATTCCCCCCACGATGAATGCGTCGAACCAGTTTTTACCCGAGAATTTGCAATACGTGCTGTACATGGAAAGACCATGAGGGAAGGCTTTGAAATGTTCAAAAGACACCCAATTTATTCCTATTCATTCACAGTTTAGTGCATGTTACCGCTGACACGAGTGGCTGTGTTATACTGTTCCCCAGGAACCCTTTCTCTGTGTTAGTTTATGACTGACCAGTCATCACTACAAGTACATACACGAACGAGTATGATGCACGCATCTTTTACTGGCACTGGCCTGCGTCATTCAGGATGACTCAGGTCATTCTGTTCAGCAGCACAAGGTCTCTTGCTCACCTCAAGAGAATCAGGTGACAGTAGCAGGTCTTTTCTTAGAACACAGGCTAACAGATCAGTTTGTCAACGTCAGTTAGTTACACACTCGGAACCATTTCCCCCATGTTTTGAGACGCGCGTACGATAAGATGTCCATTTCTGGGGATTACAGTAAACAAAGTACTACAGTATTATAGCTCACCTTGCAGGTCCAGGGTCAGTGGGTTCGGGGCAGTCTCACACATCAGTGTCAACCGTGTCACCTGGACGTTGGGAACACTGGGATCTGTAACAAGACCAGACAAAGAACATCCATATGGATCACGTAACTGACCCACAGCAACCTTGACACAGTTACACCCTACTTACTTAACCATTGGTTTGCTGATATGTAATGTTTGTAAATGGTTGGTTTCAGACCTTTAAACTTTATAGGTCATTCGGTGTGAAAATACATCACAAACATATTTTATAATCTGACATTTAGCACAAAGACATCACTTAAATGTATTTTTATATAATTCTGCATTTGTGTCTGAATGACAACTGAACTAAATACATCCAAGTAGGGATATATGTGAACTTCTGGCCCTTACCTAGGCTTCCATTTAAACATTACAACTTTTAATCGATTGTACAGACCAAGACTTCTTAGTCAGATCATTCTTTTTTATTTTTTTATTTTTTAGGGGTGGATCAGCTTAATATTGCGGAAAGAATATTGCTTCCAATGTAATTGTCTGCATCATTTCCAATCCCCCATATTTTTTGGGGTAAATATATATATCCATACACGCAAGCATACATATATACATACACATACCTATATAGACATATATACTTTTTTAAAGAATATACCTTTATTATTATTCCCCGCAACCCTACCACCGATCCCCCAATTGGAGTAAACTGATAAACATTTCTGCTTTTACCTTCAATTTACATCTTATACCCATTTTACAGACACAGTCTACTTTATAATAGTTCTCTCTTGTTTGTTCTTAGTCCTTCCTCTATTTCTGTTGTCCATCCAGTTTTATTTCCACTTGTAACTGTGCTATTTCACAAAAGCTCCGCACCTATACACATTTCACATATCCCGTATGCCCTACATTGTTTATCTTGTTATTAGTCCCACCCTTCAGTTCCACTCAACCCTTCCCATCTATCTTCCAACATCATCCATTTCGGATTTTTATTTGCCATATATTTTTCAACTGTGCTGTGATGCTTCACAAAAGATTTGAACCTTCCTATTCTCATAGCTTCTACAGATTGTAAATTAAAAAAAAAAAAATCCCCTAAAATAATTATTATATTATTGATTGATTGACTATGGCTTTTCAAATCCCCCAGTATTGCTATCTGTAGCGTTAGTTCTAGGCAAATGTTGCAATTCTTCAGCCATTCCTGGACCTGTGACCAAAAACGAGCTACATATGGACAATACCAAAATAAATGATCTAATGACTCTGCCTCCTCACAGCAGAATCTGCAGAGCTGGGAAGATTGTATCCCCCATATATATAACATTCTATTAGTTGCAAGAATTTTGTACAGTAATTTAAATTGAAAAATTCGAAGTTTTGAATCCGGCGTTGTTTTGCGTATCAATTCATAAACCATGTGCCATGGAATGGGTACATCGAAAATCTCTTCCCAACTATTTTGCAATTTATATGGCACCGCTGTCAGTTTTTTGGTCCTTAAATTAAATTGGTATATGTTTTTATTTATCACACTTTTCTTTAACCATTTATGTTCTTTAATATAGGGCCGACATACAAGTTCCTTACTTTTTCCCCCTTCTACTTGCCTCTTCCATTTTTGTGGTAATGCTGCAATTAATTGGTTGTAATTTTGGGTAGAGCAGACATTTCCATATGTCTGTGTTAGCTGCATGTGTGACATAACTCTACCAGTCCTATTTATGACATCATTCACAAAAATTATACATTTTTAAAAAATGTCTTAGATAAATAGTTTTTTTTATCAATTACTATATTTGAATTTAACCACAATATTTGTTGTACTATTTGTTCCGTCCTTTCAGGTGGATTAAACTGAAATTGCAACCAACTTTCTAAGGCTTGTTTAAAAAATAAGGATATTTTGGAGATTATTTCCTTTTCAAACAACCGAAAGTGAGCAGGTGTAATCTGAATAAAGGGAAAAAGGCCCTTCTTGAACATAGGATGAGACATTCGTACCAATTTACCAGAGAACCAGTTTGGATTTAAGTATAACTTTTGTATGACTGATGCCTTTAGTGAGAGGTCTAATGCTTTAATATTTAATAAATTCTGCCCTCCGAATTCATATTCGTTATATAAATAGGCCCTTTTAATTTTATCTGGCTTGCCGTTCCAAATAAAATTGAATATTTTTTGTTCATATAATTTAAAAAGCAGGTCACTAGGTGTAGGCAAAACCATAAGCAAATAGGTAAACTGTGATATGACTAAAGAGTTAATCAGGGTGATTTTTCCACAAATAGACAGGTATTTTCCTTTCCATGGTAGCAAGATCTTATCTATTTTTGCTAACTTTCTATAAAAATTTATTGGAGTGAGATCATTTCTTTCTTTTGGGATTTTTATACGTATGTCCACATCTCCGTCAGACAATTTAATTGGTAAACTACATGGCAATATAAAATGTGTATATTTTAGTGATCCAATACGTAATATGGTACATTTATCATAATTTGGTTTTAATCCAGAGAGGATAGCAAAGGTATCTAGATCCTCTAAGAGGCCGTGGAGAGACTCTAGTTGTGGTTTTAAAAGAAAACATGAATCATCAGCGTACAATGACACCTTAGTTTTTAAGCCACGGATTTCTAATCCCTTAATATTAATGTTTGATCTAATTTTAACAGCTAACATGTCAATGGCAATAATAAATAGATATGCCGATAGTGGACAACCTTGTTTAACTCCTCTAGATAGTTTAAAACTTTCTGAGATGTAGCCATTATTTACTATTTTACACCTAGGGTTACTATACATAATTTTAACCCATTTTATAAGAGATTCCCCAAAATTGAAATATTCTAGGCATTTATATATAAACTCCAGTCGTACTTTATCAAAAGCCTTTTCAAAATCAGCTATGAAAACCAGTCCTGGTGTCAGATCATTCTTTCTTAGAAGCAACATTTAGGAACGAGGACTGCATGTATACTATCAGTAATAACCAGCTGTCCAACGGTCTGCCCCAGATGAGAGCTGAAATCAGGACAGCTATCCATTATTTGGAAGGGCCCCAACATTAAAGAAACATTAGTTTATTCTGAGATAAACAGTCCCTGGGCATTACCTATAGCCTTTTCCCAGAGCTAAGCAATGTCTTATTGATACTAAGCAGGCGCCAGGCAGACACGCATACAAACACACACACACGTATTGAGAGAGAAATGACACACACACACACACTCACCAGCGACAGCAGCAGCGCCGGCTCCTAGCAGAACCTCCTTGTACTTCCGGAGGCTCTCGTCATCCTGGTCCAGCTCCTGGATCTCCTGCAGGGTCTTCTGGGCCGGGGGCTTGTAGTTGACCGTCTCGCCCACATCGTTTTCCGCAGCGATGGCTGCTAGCTGCTCCGGAGTCAAATCGTCCTCAGCCATGTCTGTGGCGAGAGAGAGAGAGAGAGCGGGGAAGAGGAAGAAGAGAGGGAGAGAGAGGAGGAATGTTACGACCAAGATTATTGGCAAATAAATAGTTCCACTAATCGCTACTCCTCCCATGTGGCTTCTTCTCAGAGGATGTAGAATATTCTAATCAAATAAAAGGATGACAGCATCTCATCAATTACTATGAAATGCTGCTATGACATCACATAAGGCAACAAATAAGGAACTAAAATGCAGAAAGGTTCCCTGATCAGAAGAACCAAAAAAGGTGCAGAACTAAAAAAAAGTGTTGGTCATTGAGTGAGAAGTCCTCTTTTACTACCAATGACTTAATCCTGGGTCAAATGTGAAAAATCTGGGCACACTGAAACAGCGTCAGCACTGGTGGGAGACCATCACCATCGAATGAGGTCATGTGTACATGGGCCCCTAAAACACACAAGATTGAGGTCAGAGGAGCAGGGGCTGTGTTCCTTAGCATTGAGGGATAAATAAAGACCAATCAAACACAGTCAGTCTCTCACAACCATTGGTCTCCAGGGGCCTCTTAGCCTGACAAGCTCACACCAATCGACTTACACTGCCTGTCATGTGTTAAAGAATGAAAGGAAGACGTCACTGTATCAAGTAAGTTCAACTACACTGACAGATGTGGTCAAAACGATGTTGACATACAGAATTCACATGCCCCTAAAATAGACCACATGTAGGTTACATTCTTTAGATCAATGCGATCAATGAACATGGTCCTTAGATGTTGTTGTTGCCTGTTTGCCCCAGATCTGTAATGGCCAACTCCTAAGGTCATTGTAATGACAAAACTTATGTTTGGATCTGGGCCAACCTCCAGGCTTAATTTGTGGGGCTTTCCTCACGTAAAATCTGAATGAAACTGTTCTTGAAATTGCTTCTCAAAATTCAACCTGCCCATCTCTGTCCTTTGAACTCATGCCGACTTAATTTGATGCTAACTAAAACCGTTTGACAGCAAGCCTAATAGCATTCACAACAAACAAGATGGCCAATAAAATACACTCCAGATGCATCATCCCCATCTAGGGGTTATAATTGGAATGAGAGGCCTCTCCTCAATATACTCGAGTCACGACAACTGGAGGGGCTCACAAAAGCAGGAAGAGCTGTGTTTATGCCAAGAAGCGTCCAACATTCCCAATAAGGCGTTCTCTCCCACAATAGCCTAATCATGAATCCTCTGTCTGTGTCTGCCACTACTACTGCAGCGCCAGCGCTCGGAATGGAGCTTCAGTTCCATCAACGTCCATGTGTTTTTAGACTAATAAAGTTATTTTCCACTTGATGTTGGTGATCTATCATTCTTTGCTGGGGCTTGGGGAGGGAAAGTATTTCAATGTTGGCATTTAGTCATAAGAGTTAAATGCACATCTGTATCCTTGTTAATCAAAGAGTGTAAGACTTAAAAATCTGACTAGCAGCATGGTGTGGGACTTTGATTTGGAAGAAAATGAAGCAGGGAGAAAGAATGATGCAGTTCGTTTTGGAGTTTTGTATGGTGTACAGTGCATAGTACAAGTATTAGATAACAAATCACTCACTAAAGCCAATCTACAGAGGAACAAAGACATAAGGACAAAAAGTACATCATAAAACAAAAGAAAAATAAATCGGAAATAAATAAGTACTGCTGTGTCGGGGTTTCCCGGCTTTTGGGAGATACATTTTTTCTCTCTCGAAAAGCCAATGAATACAATTGGCACTGGCCAATTATCCTGAAGGAGGAAATAGAATCCCATTGCGAAATAATGCTTTTTAGCCTATTCATTGATGGAAATACCAGTCATTTTAAATACATTTGACTGGTCATGCTTATCGGTCTATAGGTTCATTTACATAATTTAGCTGAATTACATTTCCGTGTGTGTATATTTGTTATGCATCTCATTTATCACACTCGCACAGCATACAGCTACAGAGCCTTTAAGTGGAAAATCTGCAAGACAGCGAGAGAGCTGCCGATACAGCATCTCAAACAGCAAATGCATAAGCAATAGAAGGCAGGCTTCATCAGGGCTTCACACACCACTTTGCAATCAGCTGGAGGCAGTATGCATTTTGAAAACATATACTTCCTTTTTGGAGTCCTGAACGTTTTACTAAATATCTTACCATGCTTCAAAGTAGCCTAGTCAAAATCAGACCATATCCGTAAAGGCAATTATTGTATATCAACTCATTGTTATATTAGCAACCCATGCTAGTTGTTGCATATTAGATCTCCCCTCTTTCACATTTCTAACGGATATTTTCATCTCTGTCACATTTAACTGCTTGCTTTTGACAATGCTGTTTACCCGCTAATTGCACTATGGAACGAACATTCACGCGTAGCCTACTGCCTTGTGCGCTGAAAAATCTTAAGAAATAATAGTTGATCAAATTTTTAAGGATAAATGTTCTTATCGGTTGCAACAGACTCATGGCTTTTTAACGTTTGTTTTATGTAGCCTAGGGCTACTGGTTGTATGAATTTGGGATCTATCGTCGCACAACTGTCCCAGAGTCTTATTGGAATAGGCTGTTTCTTTCTCAACAAGCTGAACAATAGAATAGGTCAACTTTTACACTATGGGGGATAGTAAATTAACATAGGCTAGTGATTTTGCTGTTCGTTACTCATCTTATTGGCTGAGGAAAAGTATATGCGGGCATCGGAATTAGGTAACATCGTTGCATTCTCGACTTGCATTTTCTGTTGAAATGAATTACCATAACCTAAACGGGATTTGTGTCTTACTGAGCACCGTGGGTGGACGCCCTAATTAGGTTACGCACCCGATGCATATGGGTCCAGTAAATAAAAATGCTGCCGGTCAAACGTCAGGCACACATTTTCCTAACGGAAACCTTGTGCTGAATTTAGAGTTGTTTCTAATGTGTTTATGTGAGCTGGCCTCAAGAGTTTCACAGAAGCCCACCCTCCGTGTGACAGCGTCGTAGTTCCACCATTGACCTAATGCCAGTACTTTACCACCGCCCATATACAAGAGCCAAAGTGGCTAATGGGCCGGTACGACAGCAAGACAAACCGCCCGAGTCTGCAAGTATGATTCAGGCCTAATATGAAAGGCGTGTCATCTTATCTTGAAGACAGCGTGGAACCTTGACAGCAAACACTCCAACTAATTGGACGAATGCATTCTACTTTTGTATAAAAAAAGCCTTTCCACGCATCTATAATAACGATCTATTTGATGTTAGATTACTGTCAGAGTTTGTAACATGAAAACTGTAGCCTATTTCACAAAAGGCTAGTTTGCCTGGGAAACAACTGTTCACAAAACATCTCTCATTGTGCTGGGGGCAATAAAAGGCACCTAAAATGTGCAGTGTTGTCACAACACAGATGTCTCAAGTTGAGGGAGTGTGCAATTGGCATGCTGACTACAGGAACGTTCAACAGAGCTGTTGCCAGATAAGAGAAATAGACATTAAATTATCATAAGCCGCCCCCAACGTTGTTTGGCAGTACGTCCAACCGGCCTCACAAACGCAGACCACGTGTAACCACGCCAGCCCAGGACTTCCACATCCGGCTTCTTCGCCTGCGGAATGGTCCGAGACGAGCCACCCGGACAGCTAATAAAACGGTGGGTTTGCACAAGCAAAGAATTTCTGCATTAACTGTCAGAAACCATCTCAGGGAAGCTCATCTGCGTGCTCGTCGTCCTCACCAAGGTCTTGACCGGACTGCAGTACAGCGTCGTGACCGGCTTCAGTGGGAAAACGCTCACCTTCTCTAGCGTGCCAGTGGCCATCGAAGTGTGCTCTTCAAGGATGAATCCCGGTTTCAACTGTACCGGACAGGTGGCGTTGTGTGGGCGAGCAGTTTGCTGATGTCAATGTTGTGAACAGAGTGCCCCATGGTGGGCAGGCATAAGCCACGGACAACGAACACAATTGCATTTTATCGATGGCAATTTGAATGCACAGAGATACCGTGACGAGATCCTGAGGCCCATTGTCGTGCCATTCATCTGCTGCCATCACCTCATGTTTCAGCATGATAATGCATAGCCCCATGTAGGAATGATCTGTACACAATTTCTGGAAGCTGAAATATATCCCAGTTCTTCCATGGCCTGCATATTTACCAGACATGTCACCCATTGAGCATGTTTGGGATGCTCTGGATCGACATTTACGACAGCGTGTCCAGCCAATATCCAGCAACTTCACACAGCCATTGAAGAGGAGTGGGACAACATTCCACAGGCAACAATCAACAGTCTGATCAACTCTACGCGAAGGAGATGTGTCGAACTGCATGAAGCAAATTATGGTCACACCAGATACTTACCGCCAATAAAAAGAAAAGATTAAGATGGGCAAAAGAACACAGACACTGGACAGAGGAACTCTGCCTAGAAGGCCAGCATCCCGGAGTCGCCTCTTCACTGTTGACGTTGAGACTGGTGTTTTGCGGACACTATTTGATGAAGCTGCAAGTTGAGGACTTGTGAGGGGTCTGTTTCTCAAACTAGACACTAATGTACTAGTCCTCTTGCTCGGTTGCGCACCGGGGCCTCCCACTCCCTTTTCTATTCTGGTTAGAGACAGTTTGCGCTGTTCTGTGAAGGGAGTAGTACACAGCATCTTCTTGGCAATAGCCTCCATTTCTCAGAACAAGAATAGACTGACGAGTTTCAGAAGAAAGATCTTTGTTTCTGGCCATTTTGAGCCTGTAATCGAACCCACAAACGCTGATGCTCCAGATACTCAACTAGTCTAAAGGACAGTTTTATTGCTTCTTTAAATCAGGACAACAGTTTTCAGCTGTGCTAACATAATTGCAAAGGGTTTTCTAATGATCAATTAACCTTTTAAAATGATAACCTTGGATTAGCTAGCACAACGTGCCATTGGAACATAGGAGTGATGGTTGCTGATAATGGGACTCTGTATGCCTATGTAGATAATCCATTAAAAATCTGTCGTTTTTTAATGCTATTTTAATGGACAAAAAAAAGAATTATGTAGAAAACAAAGACATTTCTAAGTGACCCCAAACTGTTGAACAGTAGTGTACGAGAGATTGTTTGTCAAGGATTGATTATTAATTGACAAATAATGAGAATTTAAAGCAATTTCCAAGTAAATGCTAACTTTATGGATGCTCCATTTAATGAGCCGTGATGTTCCATCGTACAGGGCTCAATCAATGTTACCATGGCTTCTAGTCTGAAGGGTCCACTACACCCCGCCCAGTCTGAGAGGAAGATGTCAAATCTTTCCAAGCAGACAGGATGTGGTACTTAAAATTCAGGTCGACAGAAGACACAAATCTAACTACGTTAATGAATTTCCTTCATCACATTCACCAACTAGAATTTGAAATTGATTATAATTTAAATAATGACTAATAATTTATTCAAACTTGTGAACAAAATGTATTGTGCTCTGCACAGGTGCAGTACAGTCTCCTTCCCCTGTGCAATCACTGACAATACTCTACACAGCCACCAGCTGTAAAATTATAATTTGTGTTGCAATGAAACTGGGTATGCAGTGTGCACTACAGATCAATATAGTACGTAAATACAATTGTTATCTTATCAACATCGCGTTATGCACCTGAATTACTTCCTGGAAGGGAAACAGCTAACAAAGAAATCTCATTTCCATTCTTTTGTTGTCTGTAGGTGGCTAGATAGCTTGAGCTTTAGCGTTAGCTTGCTGCAAAGAAAGACTGTCCGGTTACTGTAGTTACTGACAGGGACAGGTGCCGACTTGTGAGAATCCCAACGAATAGCTAAATAATTAGCTAAACATGTGTTAAACTATTTAAGAACAAAGGTTGCCTAATCGTCGAATTTAGCACTGTTTCAGGCGACAAAGTAACCAAACGTCAGACAGCCAAATAGCTAGCTAATGTGTCAACTGGCTAACTAGTCTCTGACCGGCTAGCTAGACACTGCCGCAAGTCACCAAGCTGCACGAGGATTGCTAGCTGGCTAATTAGCAACATGGGTGTTGGACTCCCTAGCTACCTGCCACCCAATTAAACTAAACTATGCTACACATGTACCGTGCTTTTACATAATATTTTACTCTGCTGCAGTGGAACTTAACAGTAGACCAAGGTTTATTTCATGTTTCGTTGGCTACAAATGGGCACTGCTGCAGCCAGGGTGTGAAGTATGTAGATACGTTGGCAGGCTAACGTTACCGTGGTTGGCATGCTAGCACAACTCAGCAAATTGCTCGCAAAGTTGGGAGGAAATGACACCAGATACAAATTAAGTCTAAAACATAATGAACCGTCATATGCTTGATTGTTAACTATTGTATAGGTTGTGAAAGCATGTCTTTACCGTTTTCCTGCTGTTTTTTCCCCAGGCGCTTGTAGAATAAGTGCTTCTGTCGCTCTTCTCTGTGCAAGTATGGCGAACAAGGAACGGCGCCGCCCCATACAACTCGTTTCCGGGAACTATGCCGCGGCGCGCAATTGCTGGTGCCGCGCGCCCTGAATAGATTTTAGGTGGGGCTAGTTTGAAGTCTTGAACAAGTAGTGCTAGTGTATTTAACACTTCATTTGAATAGTTAAAATTATATATATATATTTTTAGGTCAACTTATTATCCCCATCCTTCATTGCTAACAGAATACTAATCAACTGGTCCATCTAGTTCTTTGACCATTTCAAATACTAATGGAACAGGTCAGTGATGTTAGTTTGAAGATTACTGTAATACCTTACATTTTAGTAACCACAATAGTATGAAATGGTATTAACATTACACATTGTGTTTGACAATCTCACAAGTGTTGAGCATGTTATAAAATGCTTTAGCTTTTTACAAGCATTTGATATAGCAGTACAGTGAACTACCATTGGAAATTCAATACTTTCCACACATTTTACATAATACACCGAGGTCTAAAAGCCAATTAATGCCTAAGGTGAAAATGTGGTCGGAGGCACCATGTGGATGGTGTGACATAATTGGAGCCTCCAGAGGCACGCTGCAGCCAAATGAAGCTCCGCACCACATCAGTCCACCTCAAATTTTGTAACAATGCAGAGGGCTCCATACAACTCCTAATTGACATGATTGTTTGACAGTTGAGGGCGGAAGGTCCTGTAAAAACCAACTCACTCCACAAAGCACAAGTAGTATGAATGCCCCGAATTCTGAAGAGGCTGTATCACCACAAATGATGCACGGCCAATGCAGACATCATATTGACCATAGTGCCTCAGGCTTTTAGGACCGGTTTCCTGGGCACAGATAAAGCCTAGTCCAGGACTAACATAATCTCTTTGGAGTATCTACACCAAAATAGTTTTAGCCCATGACTAAACTTAATGTGTGGGAAACCAGCCCATAGTGTTGTACAGACCTTCAACAAGAGGCAGATGCACTCGAACAGTTTGTTTTGTAGGTTTATTACAACTATGCACAAGGAGAAGGGGAGGCAAAGGACCAAAAAAATAATAATACTCCCCCTCAAACCTACAATAGTCCCAAAACGGTACAAAAAGTGTTCATAATATTAAAAAGGGAATAAAGCAAGATCCAGCCACACATTAAAATGATGCCAAAGAACAGTAAGTGTAAAAGATCTGGTCCATTTCAGGTCCACAATAACAAGCTTCAGATCCGACAGGATGATGAGGGATTCAAATGAGTGCTTCTGGGAATTCTAACTGGTCTCCATCTGCAATAAAAAGCAAGTGAAAATTAGGACCGTATTCCAGCTACAAAGATCAAGCCACTTGCATCGAATAATTTATATTTCTATACTTTCATACCGTTGTCAATGTAAATAAGAATTTGTTCTTAACTGACTTGCCTAGTTAAATTTAAAAAAAAATAAGATGTACCTTAGCATTGTAAGCATCCAACTGGGCATCCAGCTCTTCAGCAGACAACTGCTGCGGTTTGCCTCCACCACCACGTCCGCCTCTACCCCTGCCCCTGGAGCCTCTGCCGGCCCGCCTGTCTCCACCTCCCCGCCTGTCTGAGAAATTGGGGCGTCCAATTCTGTCTCTGTTGAATCCACCACTGCCTCCGTTTGAACTGTAAACAGATTCAAAGACAATCAATGAGCTACAACTGGTATTAACTAGATTTAAATATATATATATATATCACATATCATACATGACAAAATAAAGAAAGCTTATAGAATCACATACCTCTGTGATGGTCGTCTCTGGTTATCGTCTCGAATTTGTGACGTGACGTGCTGAATGCTCATGGCGCGGCCTGTGAGCAAAAGGAAAACAAGATTAGGCATCTTTGTTCAGAAGAGTTCATCAATTACTACATTTCATGACAAACAAGCTTCAAAATAATAGCAATCAACTAATTCAAATTAAAACTCACCATCGAGTGGTACATTGTTGTACTGTTTCATGGCTTTGAGTGCATCAGCCCTCCTCTCAAAGTGGACGTCAGCGGTTCCCTGGCTGCGGCCAGACCGGTCATAGTGCACAGCCGCTTTCTTTAACGTACCGAATTCCGCAAACAACTCCTGGAAAAAACATAACACATTAAGAAACATGACCGGTACAATTCATGTTTAACGTCAAAACGGTTTGGCGAAAAGGCCAACATCTTTGTAGCGATTTGACTGTAGAAATTACCTGGATATCAGCGTCAGAGACACCGAAGTCAAGGTTTGAGACAAGGAGCTTGCCACCAGTCTCCACACCGCCACCTCCTGCTCCCCCACCACCACCACCAGCAGCATTACTGCTGAAGCCACCTTCGAACATGTCGTGTTGCCATTTGTCCGGCAGCTCTCTGGGCTGTAAAGGTACAATGAGAAAAATGCAGCTGCTGACTTCTGGTTCCCCTGCTCCTGCTGATCAGACTGAGCACATTTGAGTCAGTTCCTTAGGCAGGCAGGGGAATCTTGCTTCATTACTACCATTAGACACATTGGTCTATGGTGGATTCATGGTCAGTGTAACAGCACACATGATTTAATAAAAACAATTATATTAATATAGGAAAGAACCAAAACTAAGCTAGTAGGACAGATGGCAGGACTTCAAACTCAAAATGGTTCCTGCCCTACAGGTGGTTTGAAGAATGTGTAGGTAATTAGAATGGCAGTACAGGCAAAAAAACTGACTTGAGCGCGATGGCAAGGACAGCATCCAGATTCTGCTTCAACTCCAAGTGTAGAAAAAGTCCATCCAAAGAAAAATCCTTGATTCAAAACGTGTTAAAGTCATTTTGACATGCTCCCTTAACCGACCATGGAAAGTTCAATAAAGTTCTTTGGGGTGTTGTGCTTTGCAGTCTGGGTCAAAATATGAAACAAAGAAAAAAAAAAACTCAGTTGACTGAACATCCATTTTGAGTGTCGCCATTTTGTTAGCTTCGTTGCATAAAACAGTCCAATTCTTGATAATTAGACAAATCTTGAACTTAATTTAGGGCCAACAATGCGCCAGTCGACAAACGAGATTAAGAATTTGTGGACTACTAAAAAACCCACGAGGGACACGTTAAACAGACCAAAAGTGAATATCTGGGGCAGCTCGCATTCACACTACACAAACAACTGTTAACTAGCTAGTTCATGAATGCGGATCAGTTCCGTTTTGAAGTGGCCCACGAGGGTGAACATGTTAGCTAGCTAGTTAACTTTCACTCCCAGAAACGTAGGACATGACCAGAAACATTCAATAGTGCTGGCTAGTAACTGTTTGACCTGAAGCGGGGAAATGCAATGTAGACCATGGGCCCACAAACACGACTTTGTACGTCATTAAAGGAATAAACGTTTCCGAACAGTGGTTTCTTCTTTGAGTTGTGCCCTATAGCGCACTTCCCGTTGATAATTCCACATCCATCAGCAACTTTGTGAACTACCTGGTACGTGTCGCAGCACATTTAACAAGATCAGCTAAATTATTTAACATTCGTCGTCGTCGCCTCTGCCATGCCTCCTTTTTCTGTGATCCTCCGTGTTCCTACCCTGCTGTATGGCGTGGGTCTGCTGTCACTTCGGTCTCCACTGAAGTTCTGTCGACTCCTCATGGGCCCGGATCCGCCGGTCCGGCCTCCAGAGCCAGCTCCACCGGGTCGGCCTCCACTCCCACCTCGACCCGATGATCCTCGGCTGCGGCCTCCACGATTTCCGCGGCCACCTTCGCCTTTCTTACTTTGTTGAATAATGTCATCCAAAGACATATCCATCTTATCAGCCATGGTGGCACTTGTCGTATTAGAGATCAACAAATAAATGGAAAATTTACTTTAAGAATGACGCTTTTGATAGCAAAATCTAGCCGCTTTCCTCGGTGCTGATCAATGGCGAATAGCTAAAGTTTGAGTGACGTGAGTGGGCTTAAAATAATTGTAGTAAGTGACGTAGGTGTATTCTTACTACCATTTCCGTTCGATTTTGCGCTTCTTTCACCACCAATGTCCTCTCTGCTGCTGTCTAGTGCCTCTATCCAGCATTGCAATCACAAAGGTACCGGTGCAAATAAACCAAAGGAAAATACGAGACAGGCTCCGGAGTGGCGCAGCGGTGCATCTCAGTGCTAGAGGCGTCACTACATACCCTGGTTCGATTCCAGGCTGTATCACAACCGGCCGTGATTGGGAGTCCCATAGGGCGGCGCAAAATTGGCCCAGCGTCGTACGGGTTAGGCCATCATTGTAATAAAGAATTTGTTCTTAACTGACTTGATTAGTTAAATAAAACAAATAAACATCTCTCTGGATGGCAGTATTGTACCTCTTTTGAAATACCCATTTTTATCCTCCACAGGCGTGGGTGGCGATAATTTCCCCGATTCGAGGATGTGACGTTAAATGTGTCGGAACTCTCAGGAAATGTTTTGTGTTTTCGTTTTAAAATCGAAGGTAGGATTTTAGAATTGCAATACATTTGCCATGTTACTTACTAGCTAGTTATTACAAATGTCAACAGCGAAGTAACATCATGTGGTGCACCAGCTTTCTAGACGAGCAAACATTAAATTAACTACTGTGTATAGCTAGCTAGCTACTAAGCTAACGTTAGTAGTTAGCTAGGTTAGCCACCTTGAACATTCATACAACGTGTGCCCATCAGGTACACGGGAGATGAAGGTTAAAATCAAGCAGTGGAACGGCGTGGCATCCTGGCTGTGGATGGCCAATGATGAGAACTGTGGGATCTGCAGAATGTCTTTTAATGGCTGCTGCCCAGATTGTGAGTTTATATAAAAAGCTGCTTACTAACTAACTACTGAGTTATTCGACATGTCTCATCACCATTTGACTAACTCCCTGAAATGAATGTATGCACAAACTCAATATGCTTCTTAGTGCATGTACATTGCATTCGGGAAGTTTCCAGACCCCTTGACTTTATTCCATATTTTGGTAAATTACAGCCTTATTATAAAATGGATAAAAACATGTAAAAAAAAATCCTCCACAATCTACACACAATACCCCATAATGACAAAGTGAAAACAGGAATAAAAAAACGAATGCCTTACTTACATAAGTATTCAGACCCTTTGCTATGAGACTTGACATTGAGCTCAGGTGTCCACCTGTGGTAAATTCAATTGATTGGACATGATTTGGAAAGGCACACACCTGTCTATTTAAGGTCCCACAGTTGACAGTGCATGTCACAGCAAAAACCAAGCCATGAGGTCGAAGGAATTGTCCGTATAGCTCCGAGACAGGATTGTGTCAAGACAGATCTGGGGAAGGGTACCAAAAAATGTCTGCAGCATTGAACGTCCCCAAGAACACAGTGGACTCCATTCTTGAATGGAAAAAGTTTGGAACCACGAAGACTCTTCCTAGAGCTGGCCACCTGGCCAAACTCAGCAATCGGGGGAGAAGGGCCTTGGTCAGGGAGGTGACCAAGAACCCGATAGTCACTCTGACAGAGCTCTAGAGTTCTTCTGTGGAGACAGGAGAACCTTCCAGAAGGACAACCATTTCTGCAGCATTCCACCAATCAGGCCTTTATGGTAGGGGCCAAACGGGAGCCACTCCTCAGTTAAAGGCACATGAGTTTGCCAAAAAGCACCTAAAGGACTCTCAGACCGCGGGAAACCAGATTCTCTGGTCAAATGAAACAAAGATTGAACTCTTTAGCCTGAATGCCAAGCGTCACGTCTGGAGGAAACCTGGCACCATCCATACTGTGAAGCATGGTGGTGGCAGCATCATGCGGTGGGGATGTTTTTCAGCGGCAGGGACTGGGAGACTAGTCAGGATCGAGGCAAATATGAACGTAGCAAAGTACAGAGCGATCCTTGATGAAAACCTGCTCCAGAGCGCTCAGGACATCAGACTGGGGCGAAGGTTCACCTTCCAACAGGACAACACAGGAGTGGGACAAATCTCTAAATGTCCTTGAGTGGCCCAGCCAGAACCCGGACTTGAACCCTATCGAACATCTCTGGAGAGACCCGAAAATAGCTGTGCAGCAATGCTCCCCATCCAACCTGACATCGCTTGAGAGGATCTGCAGAGAAGAATGGAGAAACTCCCCAAATACAGGTGTGCCAAGCTTGTAGCATCAAACCCAAGAAGACTCGGGGCTGTAATCGCCGCCAAAGGTGCTTCAACAAAGTACTGAGTAAAGGGTCTGAATACTTATGTCAATGTGATATTTCTGTTTAAATTTTTTTTTATAAATTAGCAAAAATGTATAACCTGTTTTTGCCTTGTCATTACGGGGTATTGTGTATAGATTTTAGAATACGGCTGTAATGTAACTGTGGAAAAAGTCAAGGGGTCTGAATACTTTCCGAATGCACTGTATGTCTATCGATGCCTTCATATCTCAACGGTTATGCATAAATTGTCCTTTGACATCACGACGTGTTCAACATTGTGACAGCGTGGACACTTATCCTCTATTGAGGGGAGACCTTTCAGCAACAATGTCTACTTTCCAGGTAAGGTTCCTGGAGATGACTGCCCATTGGTCTGGGGCCAGTGCTCCCACTGCTTCCACATGCACTGCATCCTCAAATGGCTCAACTCCCAGCAGGTCCAGCAGCAGTGCCCCATGTGTCGGCAGGAGTGGAAGTTCAAAGAATGAGCTCATCCGGAGAACGTCCACTTGAATGCCCTTTCAAAGACTGAGACTGATGCGTCACAATCAGAGGATTGTAGTGTTTCGGAATACATATGCTTCTGTTTTTTGTTGTACATTTCCAGCTCCTTTGTTTTTCTCTGAGGCTGTCAAAGTTTGTATTCTGTGGAGGGGTGTGTGAATAACAATGAGTGTGAATAAATGTGAATAGGATTTAATCTTGAGCTGCTACTGATTTACATTTAAATATCGTGGTTTTCTCAAACTCGGTATTTACATTGAATGAGTAACTCTCCTCTTTAACAAGCTGACCAATGATTCATCAATGCAAATTCATTGAATTGGTATCGATAGCCCCTGAGATTTACAGTGTACAAAACTTTAGGAACACCTCTTTCCATGACAGACTGACCAGGTGAACGCTATGATCCCTCACTGATGTCACTTGTTAAATCCACTTCAATCAGTGTAGATGAAGGGGAGGAGACCGGTTAAAGAAGCCTTGAGACAATTGAGACATGGATTGTGTCTGCGTGCCATTGAGGGTGAATGGGCAAGAGGGTGCCAGGCGCACCGGTTTGAGCGTGTCAAGAACTGCAGAGCAGCTGAGTTTTTCACGCTCAGTAGTTTCCCGTGTGTATCAAGAATGGTCCACCACCCAAAGGACATCCATCCAACTTGACATAACTGGGAAGCATTGGAGTCAATGTAGGCCAGCATCCCTGTGGAATGCTTTCGACACCTTGTAGAGTCCATGCCTGACAAATTTAAGCATTTGGGTGCAACGCAATATTAGTAAGGTGTTCCTAATGTTTTGTACACTCAGTGTACATGTCCTATTGTTTTGACAGTCAGGACCACGCAGAACAAACCAAAAGTGGAGCCCCACCCGAAGTACATAGAAACTTCTCTCAAACCACTCAACAGTATCAGCTACATACAGCCCACTAATATGTGAGAGGTTTGATGTTAGACGTGGTGTACGGGAAACTTCCACTCTTAATACTGATGGGTATTTTCTTGTGGCTAAAGCACAATCCTGACTTGGCTTTAGATTTCCTCAGCCGCCCTTTCCCAAACTCTACTTGTCTCAATCCATCAGAAACCAGCACCTCAGCCATTACTCATTGTGCAGAGGCATGGATAATCACCTTCCTGCAGAGAGCTGGTCCAATTAACAAGCATTAAGTTGATCCCCGGCCAGAGCCATCTTACTTGGAAAGCCTACCAGGAACTGTACCTTGCTTCAATGTTGGAAATGCTTCTCAGTCCACCAAGGTTAATTGGAACCAAGATTGGTTACTGTAGTTTAAAATTAAATTCAAAAGAATACATTTTCTTTCCCTTCAAACAGTTTTGTCAAGTTGATGAAGACCAAATAGATCACCACTAAGTTGTTTTTATATGAAACAATTTTAATGAAAAAATGTATAAAAAGGCAATTATTTACAAAGCCGTGTAACCACAATTGATTGCACACGGTTTCAGTTACAAATGATTGTAAAAGGAATTGTAAACACAATTAGCCATTCCAGTGGTGTTTGCAAAAGTATAGAGGTAAAGCGTTAGACTAACAACATTCATGTGGTACATTTTAGAGTACATACAGTATGCAGGGTACATATTCATGTGGTACATATGCAGGGTCTTTGTTTCAAATTGAAAAGTTGTATGATGTAAATGACAAATCTTGAACTATAAATGCTGCCAGTAGGTAGAGTCGACCTATCACATTGGTTTACTGCGGTGGGCAGTAAGCCCCAATTCAGAGTGGCCCTACGAGTCAGAGGACAATGACAGATCCATGTTTCGCAACTTCCAAAAAAGCTTTAACACATCAACTATAAAGTAATTAGAAAAGCTCATTACCATACTGTTATCTAATTCATTTCAGTGCTGCGTTCACCCTCTATAAAAAAAAAAAAAAGTACAAAAGCTCAAACTTACTTCTGCACCTGCAAACAGCATTACAAAGCGATGCCTGCTGAGATTGCCTGGGAGGAGCCCCTTTCCACAGCAGTTCAGTTCACTCTCAAAGGCAACCATCTACTGTTGGCTGGCCGCCTTCCTCCCACCAGACCAGATATGTCTCCAGGACGTCTACAAGGGAGGGAGGGCACAGAATGACGATGTTCTACCGATCTGCCCATTCCATTGTGGAGGGTCAACCGGGAGGCCTGGGCGAGGAAGGAGACTGAAGTTTCAGTGACGTTTTAAGGTTAGATGACGAGAGCTCAGTCGTCTTCCACCCCAAGCAGCCCCTGCAGCTCACGAACCCCGGTGCACTCTGGGTCGATGAGATCGGCAGGTGTCTCCCCACACTCGTTCTCCGCCTGAGGGTCGGCGCCAATAGAAAGCAGGTACCTAGTGGGAGAAGCAGGGGGGGGGGAAAGCATTAGAGGAATGTGGCGGATCCTCAGCGTAACTTGCTGCTATTGGCGTATGAGTGATACTCAAAATTCAGCCGAAGCGTGTTTTGGTTTGTCTTCCTTGCAAGCACTTGAAACTAAACCGGCAGTGTGAGCTGCGTCCTAGTAACATAAAAAATCTGAATCTTCCCCTATCCTGAAGTGCATTGAATTCCTGAACTGCAGGGATGATGCATTGACATGGTATGGCCAGCAGCATAAATACGAGTTAGTCAGAGCATTCAAGGCTTCAAGTTGCTGTTAATAGTACATCAGCTGAAGTCCCACTTGTGCGAGACCACTGACCTATCTTAATGTGTGTGGATAAAAAACTAAAGCTAGTGACTAGATGTGGGTATGCTATGTGCGTTGACTCACTTTGCAATGTCAGGGAATCCGTCACTGCAGGCCATGTGGAGAGGTGTCCAGCCCTCCTCGTCTCTCTGGTGGACGTCTGCTCCGTGCTTCACCAGCAGCTTCACACACTCCAGGTTCCCAGAGAGGACAGCCTCATGGATCGCTGCCATACCTGCAGAGCAGTCAATGGGAATGGATGGCAAATAGCATCAGTACAGGTTCATTTTAGGGACAATGAAGGGAACACTCAATTATCAGTTTATACTGAGGCATTATTCCATTACTGCATGTTCCACAGAGACAAGTCATTGCATCAATACTAGAGGGCTTATAAATGATCAAGTCTTTGGAACTGTTACTCCCAGTTGAAATCTAACCAGAGTCTGAAGATACTTCTGATGTTTCAAGCTCTTGAATGGATTAAAATGGTTTCCATGTTGTTCTGATTTCATGTGACTCACCAGAGTGGTAGATGGTTTCCAAGCTGACCCTCCTCTTTCTGATGAAGAGTCCGATCCTGTCCAGCTCGCCCTGCCGGACGTAGTCCTGGAACACAATGTCGTTGGGGAAGTGGACGCTGCGGACTGGTTTGATCTGTGGAGAAGAGTGGGTGCAAGAAGAGCTGCTGGATTCCTTAGGGCCATAAGCCTTGATGCCCATGGACTGGCAGACTGGCTCCTGGTAGTACTTCATCCTTATGAAAGTGTTCAGGCTTGCACAAAGAAAAAGAAAAATCTGTTGAAAATCTTCAAGCCTTTTTCAATGGTAAAATGATAAAGCAAAAGGCAGTGAAATTATTGAATTAAGATATGTCCTTCAAAAAAAAAGGCCTTTCCTCTTCTGTCAACGTCTCTCGTGGTGCAGTGTCCTGTATGTTTCAGACAGCGGGGCAAGTCCTGTTCTGAAATCCAGGGCCTGCGTATAGACCTCTATATACTCTCTGCAGGGCTATTTTAGGTTCCGTCACCTGACAGGTCAAGTTCTAGAATTGGATGAGTGACCCTAAGAGGCGGGACCCTCCTACCATCCTGTCACAAGCACTGGATGCAGCTCATAGTGCCAGCCATGACAGTAGCAGTAACCACAGCTTCTGTTTTCACCCACAGCCTATTAGACCCCCCCCCCCCCCGCTTTTGAACTTGACCCCTCCAGCTCCCAGATGCTCACCATTCAAGATGCATGACAGCCACTGGTCACGCACCACTGAAGGGGGAGAACCTTCTCGTAAACAGGACATAGAAGCCAATGCTAGGCATCGGGCCAAGTGTGTGTGTGTGTGTGGGGGGGGGGGGGGGGGTGTAATGACTGGGCTGTTGAAAATAGCAATGTTGATAAAGCGTTTCAATTAGACTTCGGCCTGTCAGTCATCGAATCTGTCAGTCATATACTATGCATACCCTTAACATTACAGAAGTGTAAATCAGTCAATTTGGCTTTAGTTTGGTTGTCGTGAGAAATCTAATGCAAGAGACTAATCCAGTAAGCATGACTTAAAAATTGGCACTTTTTCTTCATTGAATCATAGTTCCAGACAGGAGTACTTACTGTCCATGTGTTATAACCATTAGAAGCATTGGGCCCTAGTTACAGCCTATTTCAAATACATTTATTGGTTACATACGTTATTGCGGGTGTAGTGAAATACTTGTGGGAGCTAGAAGCACGGCTGCCCTATCTGTCAGCGCCATCTTAATAGCATAAGTACTATTTACTGGCATACATATGTTATCATGGTAGGCAATCCAGTTGAGATAGTCTCCCTTTAAAACTCCACGGTATTGATATATTGAAGCAATGTGCTAAAAAAGTGCAAGAATAAAAGCCAAGTTATTTTTCATATTTTTATTTATTTGGCCACCAGTTTTCACTTTTCCACGTCAAATTCAATGTGATGGAATGCGTTTGTTTCTAAGTCATTTCCCCCACCCCCTTGAACAGCTGCTGTTGAACCTCACCCCGGTCTGCCCTACTCAACCCTCCCATCCCAGCCAAACATCACAAAAACATTCACAACCTTGTCCCTGGACGTAAGAAGAAAAAAAAGCAGACTCACGCAATCACGCTTACACACCACCAGGCACACAAACATCTCCATGGGGACAAGAGCGTCAGTTAGAGCCAAAGCAAGAGGGATGGGGGCAGTACAGGTACGGTGGGGGTAGGGCTGTTGCACTGTTCCCCACCTCCCCAAAGACAACCAGGACAGAGACCGCTCTCAAGAGTCCCAAAACACAGTTCCTTTTAAGTATCCAACCCTTCCCACAGTAACCATGTGGAATCTGACGGCATAAACACAGTAGCCTGGTCTCAGATCTATTTGTGTCGTCTGGTCAAGACTATAGGAGTTGGCGAGACTGCACAAACAGATCTGGGTCCAGGCTATGAACACAGTGATACAAACAGAAACCGTCCTGGGCCTCCCCACAAATCCCAGGTTTAACAGAGTCAGAGGGCCAACTCTACCCCAGCTTAAAACTTTAGCTGGGCATTACTGGTATACACAGATTATTTAATGACAGATTTTAAAAAATATATATTGAATGAAAATACAATTAAATAAAACAAGCTAATTCCAAAGTATCTTTTTTCTTTCTTTAAAAAAAGTAAGTCAGTAGCCATGCTGAAATGAGGGTAACTGAACTGAAAAGCATGATTTGCAGACTTAGAGGGAATGAAGGCAGAGAGAGAAGAATACAGTGACCCTCAAGATTGGTCTCAGCTACAGATGCATATATTGCTTTCCAGGGGCCTCTGCTACATGGAACACATTGCTTCTTTATTTTGTTACTCTTTACAAAAAGACAATAGGATGGCCCCAAGTCCCCTGAGAGATCAGTCCATACATCCCACCATATAACACCTCTGGCCCTCAGAAAGCCTAGCAGAGGAACAAGAACATAAGTAGCCCCCCCCCAAATCCCAAACCTAAAAACCAGCTACACCACAAAACTGCACCATCCTCACTGCGGCAGACTGGGGGAAAGTAATTCGACAAGAAATGACAGGTACATAACCCAATTTGTGGATCCAACTGGATATGTCAAGCACAGTATCTTAATGCCATTTTTAACATTTTGGCAATACAACGCCATCGTTTGATTGATGTGGAACGTTGGTAATGAAAAAAGCCGTTAAGACCACGAGGTGCCGTTCTGCTCTGTTGAGTTCCCATGACAAGGGGACAGACGAGTCCATGTGGTCCAGCGGGAGGGAGAAAGGGGATAGAGGTTGTCGAAGTGGCTTCAGGAGGGGGGCTGGCCGAGGGTCCTGCACACATCTGCAGACTGACTGAGGAGCAGTTAAAGGAGAAGTATTAGTGTTCACAGAACAGGGGTGGAAGTGATGGTGGTTGGTTGGTAAAAGGGGTGGGGGTTCGTCTCTCCTTCGCCGGGTCTTATAACTCGTCATGGTCGCCACCGTCGGCGTCAGAATCACTGTCCGGTTCGTCCAGGTCTTCCATATCCTAGGAGGAGGAGAGAGGAGAGGGTCTTTAACACCTGCCTGGAGGAAGCCGCTCTCCGAGTCTGCCCTGACTGGGCATGCAGTTCTTGGGAGTAGAAAGCTTGGATGCTATACTGAACACTGTGGTGGGAGGATACTACGCAGCTCATTGTGTGTGGCTGTCCTGACACAAACCATATATGCTCAAATTTAAAAAAATGGGCAACATGACATGCTTGAAAGGTTGTTGGAGAAACCCATGTCCATCTATGGCGAAACATATGTACATATGAAAACAACCTAAGTACAAGACATATGTGGGGCACTGAGGTTTAACTGAAATGCCCATTCATCACTTTTGGCAGACCGCATGAACAAATACAGCATGGTAACCCAAACAGTATGTCATTAAAAATGAATAACACTTACTGTTTTTCTAACTTCGTATGTATATACTGCATTGTAGACAAGGCATATCCTATTTAACTAGTGCTGTACATATACTATTCTTCACATATCCATTTATCCAGCCATCTACACAGTGCATTCAGAAAGTAGTCAAACCCCTTTAACTATATTTTGTTACATTACAGCCTTATTCTAAAATGGATAAAATTTAGTTTTTTTTTTCAACAAAGTACTGAGTAAAGGGTCTGAATACTTACATATGGGATTTCAGTTTATTTAAAAAAGAACATGCAAACATATCTAAAAACCTGTTTTTTGCTTTGTCATTATGGGGGGGAAATTATGTAATCTATTTTAGAATAAGGCAGTGATACAAAATGTGGAAAAGTCAAGGGGTCTGAATTCTTTCTGAATGCACTGCACATTCTATCCACATTGTCTATACATCACACAAACACTTCGGACTCAGACATTGCTCATCCTAATATTTATAGATTCCTTAAATCCATTATTTTACCTTTTAGATGTGTGTATTGTTAGATATTACTGCACTGTTGGAGCTGGGAACAAGCATTTTACTACATTCGCAATAACATCTGTTAAATATGTGTATGCAACCCAAAGAAATTTGAAATGACAGTCTTGCAAAGAAGCCATTCAGTCACAGCTGCCGGGGGGAGGGATACTGTTGACTGAGGATGTGGGGGTGAGGAAGGTGGGGTTGAGGATATTGACTTGCACGTTCGGACATGAGGTCTGGTCCCAAGGGAGAGCCTGGTAAACAGCGGCGACAGCTGCAGTGGGCATTAGCGACCGCAGTCGGGGAATGGTCTGCAATTAGACTTCTGAGAAGGGGGTGTGGTAGGTGGGGTGTGTGGTAGTGGGATGAGGCCATTCAACTAGTTTGAGCTGGATCTCCAGTGGGTTTTGGATGCAGGCCCTGGTCTTAGCACCCAGCTAGGTGCCAGGGAAGGAGTGAAACCCCAACCGCATCTCAAAAAGCCACTAGGCTTTTTATTTTATTTTTTAGAAGCATTAGATAAAGATTACTGGCTCTTGTCATTTGGCTTCAAAATGGAGAGAAAAATCCCATCATTCCCTTGTGCAAGAAGTCTTGGATGATGGCATCATAAGGAACATGATTCAATTTCTCAAAATATCTTACTCCGTTTCGTGCATTACTTCATACACCTGGGCATTAGGGAATACCCTGGTATAAATTCTATTAGTCAGAATTATTACAATCTCAGGTCAGGATTTTGAGTGGGTAAGGTTTGTCATCTCCATCATTGATGACAGACATGGGCTGCTGGACTAATGACTGTCTCTGCCTTAATGGGTCATGTATTGAGCATGTCTGTCTGGCTGCCTGCTGTGCTTGAAGACCGAGTTCATGGAAGTCTTCGTCAGCTTGACCTACATCTCCACTAGACCCAGTGTCCTCCAGGTTGGATTGGAAAGTGAGATGGGGAAAGACACCAGACTTCAACACTGACAAATAAATACGTTTCTGGGGAGAATTCAATTGATCAGGATGCGTTGCACCAAAAGCTACACCTTCTCCAACATTGCTGCATTCTCCTGCCCTGTCCAGCAATGCATTACTCTTACTGGATAGGGGTTGGCTGTAATTCAAACGCATCATTTTTTTGACAGTTTGAAAGCGGCCTTGAGCAACATTCACATTTCAGCGTGCACTTAGCATATGACCGTGTAAAAAATAAGTAATTGTGAAAAAGGTGGGCGTTTTCAGATCAAAACTGCAAGTAAAACGAATGGGCTTTGAAACGGTTTGCACGATTTCATTTTGACCGCATAGCAATGCCTTGCGGTTTACTGCAAATCTGTTATGCAAACATAATTGTAGTGTCTGCTTAAGCATGAAGACAAACCGTTTATCATACCAATCCAAGGGGTGTACTTACATCAATCCCCTCATCCTCCTCTCCTTCCTCTCCAGCCGGTGCTCCGCCATCCTTGCCTCCGCTCTCCAGGAACTTGGTGAAGCCCTCCAGTGTCCTCTCACCATTGTAGTCGACCACCTGCATGGAAGAAAATCCCATGCATCAAATTTCTATAGGGATTCAAATACAAATTGATAATTCTCCTTTGCTTTTCCATCAGAAGAAAATGCTCTAACCAAGCAAGACTGACTGCATGCACCACCAACTATCAAATGTGGCAAAATTGGAGCTATAAAACCCCAAGAAAGTCCAGTGGTCCATTTGTCAAATAACTACTGAAATCTTATCCAAATGTCTAATTAATCAGATCAGCCTGTGGGGTCCCTCAACAACACGTGCTAATTTAAATCAGGAGCCAATAACCTTTCAGGCCTCCAGCCATGTTCAGATCTGTACCAATGAGCAGTCAAGAGGCGATGCACAACTATTGATGGATGAGAGAAGGCCAAAGGTGTGTTGTTTATGGCCCTTCTCGTTTATAGAACCAGTTACTATAGGACTGGTCTTGAGGACAGTCGCAGAGCTCTGCCTCCAGACCCATGTAGTCTTAGCCAGTCAGTTAATACAGAGCATAGTGAGCCAACAGACAGAGGCCGAGCCTGGGGCAACTCGTGCAGCTGCCCCCTTCCCTAGCCATCTCTGGCTCTGTCACAGGGAGGAATGGCTCAGGGTCAGGGTTAACCCCAGGGCTCTTCGCAAGGGGAATACCAACACAAAGCTCCCGATTAAGGCTGCCAACCTTTTCCAGGAAGCTTTCTGTAGTTGACTGCTATGGGCTATAGTTCAGTAGGGTGGCTGGCATGCCTCTGGGGGGGGTGAGTGCCAGGGTGGTCTTTAAGAGCAGATGTGCATTTTGTCAGCTTGAATCGTGTTCTGAAGTGGTAAAATCTTAACCCTAACTACACTGCTAAACCTATTGCCTAACCTGAAATTAAAAAGCATTTTTTTAAATATAGCCAATTTTGACATTTCAGCTGGCCTATCTAATGGGAAATGCTCAGCTCTGCCTCCAAGACAAGACTCATGACAATAAATGCCAACCTGCTCTTTAAGAGCTGGGGTGAGGGTCTCAAGAGGATCCCAAGAACGCGAGGGCATTATCGGGCAGCCATAAAAAGAGGGGTTGGGTAGAGGTGGTAAACACCACCACAATGGCAGAGTCACTCAGAGGGCCAGCAGGCTTAGGTTTCTGCATGTGCGGCTGGCGCAGCTAAATCAACCCTCCTAGTGAGTGTGACAGCTACTTAACCTGATCATAATAACCGCACACCCACCTGCAATGCTGTGAAATGAAAGATGATATTTCAGTAGGGTGGATGGATGGCCAATAGCCATGCTTCTGAGATGTTTACCGAAAGAGTCAAAGCCCAGAATGGTTGTGCTACTAACCGACGGGGGATTCAATATTTCTCTTGCGAGGGCTTGGTTTTCAAAAGTGAGACACGTGCTCAAATGCCAGGCAATTTAACGCTGGCTATGTTGGGGAAATGAGCCAATTAAAAATAAATGGTCATGTTATCCAAAAGTGGAATTAGACCTTGGCCATTCCAAAAGGGGGTTGTAGTGATGCAATAATCTCATCACATTTGGGTATATAGCAGAGCCCCTCCGTCTCACCTCAAACTCCATCCCCTAGTGTGGGACAGAGGAACTGACCAGCCGAGGACCATGTCAATGAAAACGTTGTCATGATATACATTTGGGAGTCAACTGCCAACAGTTACAAATGGCTGCTAACACTGACAGACATTCCACCTCTTTTCAGTAGACTTACCTTGTGCTCATCGCCTGCGGGGAAGAACTTGAGTGTGGGGAAGCTGTGTACTTTGACTGTCTCGATCTCGTTGGCTGTGGAGTCCATCTTGGCCACGACGATATCGGCGCTGTCCTGGTACTTCTCTCCCAGTTTGGTCCAGATGGGGTCAAGCTGTTTGCAGTGGCCGCACCAGGGTGCATCTGCAGTGGGGTGAGCAGAGGAGCAGTCCGGGATAAGAACATTTTCATGTCCCATACAAGCTCATTGATCATCACCTGAATGCTTAGGCTGGTTATTGTATTGCATGATGTTACTTTGCCTTCCATTTGTATCCACAGTAGAAGTATCACGACATTGCAACAGCATGAATATAAATACTCACTGATGCACAGATACACCTGCGTGGAAAGCATAATGCACAGCTGTATCGGATCATTTATACAATGGAAAGTGACAGGAATAGGGGAATGGCTTGCCAACGGCCCATTAATTCAAGCCTGTGGGCTATAGTTGCCGAGGTTGGCAGTTAGGTTTACGACAGCTGTGCCTCCCTACAATGCCATCCTGCCCCGGCAACCCAAACACTGGGACACTTCAAACATGCAGAGAGAGCATGGCACATGCACCCCCAGCTAATCGCCCTCGCTCCCCTCAACCGGCTAGGAAATACCCTCCACAGTCGTACGAGAACCTGACTACCCCCCACGTCAGTGACCGTAAGCGACATTATATTAAAGCCCAGGGATGGAAAATTCCTCACTCTGGCTCACCACAACAGTGGAGGAAAGTTTAGTAGTTGTGAGCTATAAAAATCTCCTCCCGGGACTAAATTTATCCCAATGTTTCCTTACTCAGTCTTGGGTTACACATCAATTCGTGTGGAGGGCTGATGGAATGATCTTAGATCCCGGTCTCTTGTACATCTGCTGAGGCTTAGCGCAAAGGTGCATCGCCAGGGCTAGGAGAAAGACTCCGGTTTCAGACTCAGGACAGCTTCCCACCTCCCGTCCTCCCTCCACGTGGGCGGTGTAATCAAAAGAGCGCACCTCAAAATATATCAGGGCCATCGACCCCTGAAAAGTGAGCCTGTCGACCACCTGGGGCTTACATATGGTATTGATGAGAGAGGGTAGTACTTACAAAACTCAACGAAGACGTTCTTTTTGGGGTCGAAGACGACCTCCTCAAAGTTCTTGCCGACCAGGACTCTGACGGGGTTCTTGTCCCAGTCTTCAGGGATGTCCTGGCTCATGAGGTGGGGCTGTGGGGGGGAGACACGAAGAGGAGAGATTTACGATGGATTACATGACTTTTGCAAAACTAAGAATGAGCTGAATTATGTTAGTTCCAAACGAAGCAACACTTGATTCCCAAGTCATGAGGCAATCTCCTATAGAATGGGAATGATGCAAAACCTGCACAGCGCAGATACTCCCTCACACCAATAAAATAAATATGGAGTCTAACCAATACTTGCTAGTTCAGGTTTGTGATGCAGGCCCACAATTGGCTGTCTCCCTAAAAGTCCTAACAACTGGCACAGCATGTTAGCCTACATATGCACTTTCAAGCCACTGCCATTGACGCACAGCCATCGAGGCATGATGACTGCACTGCAGTGACCTAACAGTAAGAGAGACTGGTTCATCAATGTCTACAGTAGGGCACGGCTGTTCTCACCGTCTAGGCTGGGCTGTGGCCTACTGAACTTATCAGCAGTCAAGGGCACCCCAATGATCTAGAAAGCCCAGTAACAGCATAACCCTGTAATCTGAGTAACACTACGTCCTAAAACACACACACAGAGCATGTACACTTGGAATGTCTGTAGTCGGTTAGGCCAACACACACCTTGAGTTTTCCCTCGGTGAAGAGTGTGCAGAAGGCGACGATGTTGTCGGCAGTGATGGCCTCGCTCTCGGGCCTGTACTTGGTCATCTCATCCTCCAGCGTGATGAGGCGGATGGCAGGACACTCCTCCTTCTTCAGCCCAAAGAACTCCAGGATGCGCTGGTTGTCGTCCACCTCGCTGTCGATGAAGATGAACAGGATCTGGGGGAGGCGAGGAAGAGGATGAAATACGAGGCTTATGTATCTAGCCTTTAGTCTAGGTAGGTATTCTATGTACACTCCAGTACAGTCTCAATGGTACATACCGACAGTGCTGCACATGCAGTAAATGACTTTAAAGGCGCTGGATAAAAAAAAAATAACTCTCCCTTTCTCATAATAAATAGATCAGGAATAACGAGCACACTGCCTTTACTGGAGATAAGGGACAATGAATGAAGGTCGTCACTTTGAATCCGTTCAGTCTGGTCCACCCACCTTGCCCTTGAATCCCTCTGATGCCTTCTTGAACTCAACCATTTTGTCGTCGAAGTCGGCGGCAGTCTTGGGCACGAACATGAGGATGTGAGACTTGATTTCTCCTCCGAAGATCTTGGGGGCGGTCTGCGGAGAAAACAATGTCATGAAGCACGAATGTCATACACGGGGAACAAAGCTCAGGATATAAAACGCTTGTATTAAAGTTGTGGGAACGGCACTGAAGGTTCTCGTGACAGCCGTCATAGGGCCTTGGTGGGGATGAGGCTGTCGATAGATTCTGTAGCTTAGTGTGACAGAGGAGAGGGAGTTCATCTGGAAAAAGGTGTCTTTTCTGAGTGCTTGAGTGAGTGAGTCAGTGAGTGAGAGGATATTTGAGAGCACATCGGTACGAAGCACGGCCATTACCTGTTCGGTAAACTCGATAACCAGGGGCAGCTGGTTGGCCTTGATGAAGGCCAGCAGGTCAGCCTTGCTCAGCTCTCCGTCAAAGGTGTTACGACCCTCATCGAACTGTAGAGGAGAAGAAAGAAGGAAACATTAGTTGGAAGCCAAACACGTTAATACGTTACCAACTTTCCAGTTTAGTCCCATTTTATTATATTCTGCCTGTGAACTCCCCACAACCCAAACAGATTTACCAAACAAGCTCATTTGAATCCCTTTGGTAACCCCAGCTGAAGGAATCAACGTTAGGCTAAATGGGGTTTTATTGAGTGTTAAGAATAGCAGTACAGTGCCGGTCAGCCCTTACTGGTACACAAAGGGAAAGTATATATTCTGCCTGTGAACTCCCCACAACCCAAACAGATTTACCAAACAAGCTCATTTGAATCCCTTTGGTAACCCCAGCTGAAGGAATCAACGTTAGGCTAAATGGGGTTTTATTGAGTGTTAAGAATAGCAGTACAGTGCCGGTCAGCCCTTACTGGTACACAAAGGGAAAGTATATATTCTGCCTGTGAACTCCCCACAACCCAAACAGATTTACCAAACAAGCTCATTTGAATCCCTTTGGTAACCCCAGCTGAAGGAATCAACGTTAGGCTAAATGGGGTTTTATTGAGTGTTAAGAATAGCAGTACAGTGCCGGTCAGCCCTTACTGGTACACAAAGGGAAAGTTGGGAGACAGCAGGAGTGTGTGTGTCAAGGTTGAATTACACACACAGAGAGAAAGCAGACAATAGTGGGGTAGTATGATGACTGATGAGCAGGGGGCTTACCGGGCGATAAGACGGAGGAATCCCATCTATGTCTCATTAGAGATGGAGGGTTAAGCCTTTAAAATGACAGGCAGAAATCTAATGAATTGCGACGTGTAAAGGCCTGCCGTTAAGCTGGCCCTCCCTGACCACTGAAGGGCAATGATATAAAAAAGTAGGATAAAAAATATTCTCAGCAGATAGAGATGGAAACAGGTTGACAAGTGTGGTCTGGTCTACTCTTGTCCAGCCATGAAAATCCAAAGGCTTATGGGTGGCATCTGTTTTCAAATGTCAGATGGAATCTTACTTCTGCTGAATAGGAGCCAAATCCTAACTTGAGATCTAACACACATTTTCTCCCATAGACATCGGTGCCTTATTTCTCAAGTTTGATATTCAGCCATATGCCTCATACTGGAAGACTTTCAGACCATGTTTACAACTACTCAACCCAAACCCCCACTAGCGGCTGGCTTCTTTCCTTGTTGACCAGTGATGACTTATCAGGTGAAAGGAAGAATGTATTTGACATAACGTCTGATATCTATGAAAAGGCAGGAATGTGGCCATAACATGTCGCATAACAACTAATGGAAAGTCCATGTGGACTGTGACCTAGTTCAGCCCAGGTCCGTTTAATCTGACAAGATGTGGCTTGGCTTCGAAATACAGATATCCAATTACCACATCTGGCCCTTTTAAGTATCATTGTCATTTGAGGGAGGGGAGAGGTTAAGACCATTACATGTCGGAGCCAAATTTAATGACCAGTTGACCTTCCCTGTAAAATCTGAATTAAGAGGAATCCCTCATCTTGCTATTACCGGGGGAAATGCTTGTTCAAATTCCTTGCTCAAATTCCTCAGACAGAGACTTGAGTATGAAGGAAGAATCTCAGGGGGGCTAAATCAAAGAAAATAGCTTGCCCCTTCTTTTGAACTGTAAAGCACTGCACTTTATTTTAGAGACCAGCCAATGAGACTAGCAGGGAAACCCTATGACCTAATACAGTGGCTGCCACTAACCCATCAGTGATCATCTAGGCATGTCTAACTCGATGATCATAATTACACCATGATCAGGGTAGTAATTTTGAAAGAGATGAAAACATTTGCGTGATTCCGTCATAATGAATCTAAGTATTCGCTCCGTACCTTCTTGAAGAGGACCACGCCATCCTTGGACACCTCGTACTTGGAGAAGACGGCGTCGTTGGAGGTGATGCCGAACGGAACATCATCGACGGCCTCTGCAGCATTCAGGAAAGCCTTGGCTCCCTCAGACTCGACATCCTGGAAGACGAAGAGACGCTTAGCTTAGATGCCATCATACATGAACCGTAAGACTCATTAATGATTAACACATGCCCATCTACGCCTTAATAACTCATTTGAACTGTGAGAATGATTTGTATGTATTTTTATTGAAAATAAGCCAAACCCATTGATCAGTACTGAAAAAGTGTGAAACAACTAGCCGTCTAGTGGGAAACGGGACTTAGTTGGCACTAAACTTTCCTTCAAAGAATTCCTACAGATTGACCTTGTAGTAGCACAGTGACCTTGCGCAGCTAGGCCAGAGTAGTAGGTCAGAGGTCATCGTCTCACCTTGAAGAAGCCGATGACTGCTACCTCGTTGTCGGCGATCATGGACTCCACCTCGGCGACCTCCCCCAGGGTGGTGGCGGCTGGTCCAGTGCGCTTCCTCAGCCAGTTGACGATGTCATCAGCCTGTCTGCCAGCTGCAGGAAGGGAACAACAGTTCTAGTAAGTCACTATGGCAGCGTTCAAACATTAATAATGTATGAGATTGATTCCCTACTTCCATTGTTTATTGTACTGTAATGTATTCACTGAGCAGACAAGGTTGCCCATGGTAAACAATACAAGAGAATGGCAAGCCTGCCTTCATGTTTCCTAATCATGTACAGATCAGAGATGACGGCAAGGGCGGACGCAAGGATGCATTTTGAATATTGGAACAGGGCCCAGGTCACATGAGCAGGGCTGGCTGAATAGAAACTAATGCTACGGGCCGCCACCGACAGATCAAACAATGCTTCAGGGTGAACAGGCAGAAAAGCAAATTTACTCTGCCACGACAGTGGTGTACTTGAGTAAACACAGCTACAAGTATTGCTACCATTATACTACTTGAATAGTCGTTATGAGGGACAAAGGACCATTTAAGACCTATCATTTAATAAAGTATTTCTTAACTGATTTGGTCACACCAGCCTTGTTACTGGTAGACAAAGGAAAAAGGTAGCTAGATTAGTTTGCCCCACCCGAGAAGACTTAAGCTCTCTAAGAACCAACGTGTCCCAATTAAGTGGACTGACTCATGATTAACCTGCACGTAATTCCAAAACGAGCCAATGACGCAACAGCGGAGCAACACCGCTGAGTGACGCTGTAGCCAGGCCAGACAGACACAGCTGGAGAAGGGATACTGTGGCCTTGTGAGTGCTCCGCTTTTAGCCCAGAGAGAGCGAGTGCTGGAAGTTAGGGCTGTCCCCCCCCGCCCCCCCCTTAAAAAAAGAAAAGAAAACGCAGCCAGTCAGTGAGCAAACGTGAGGAACTGCACATTGCCTGGCTGGGGGGATGGGAGGGAGAGAGCATGGATAGAATGTGTGGAGGAGGGAGGGGCCCCTTCATTTAGTCACAGTTATATGGGGAAGAGTGAATGGGCCATTGGCTAACACACACTTGGCTGATAAGATCACATTACCAGCATAAAAAAAGGTAGTACTTAGTGTCTGAGCCATCCTTCAGAAAATAATTATCTGATCATACACATGATCTATGCCTGATGATCATAACCGGACTACATGACACAGCTTATCACTTTGTTGGTAACAGTTGTCCCAGTCCCTGAGGTACTTTGGCATTGAGTAATTAGGTTGTTCCAGATTTAGTCATTGAGATCAATAACTTACAATAGAATCCTTTAGCAGTTGATAATCTTATTTGATATAATTGGTTATTTGAAATTCAAAAGAAATTTAGGGTAGAGCCTTGTCCAATTGAATTGAGAAAGTGAAAAACTGGGCTAAATTTGTAATGGCTATCCAAGTACACAGAAATAGCCCAGTTCTGCCTATGGACTCAGTCCACGATCATGTCAAGCGCAGTATATGGTGTAACAATGGCTGTGACGATTATGGAATTTTAGGTAACGATTAATTGTCATGCAAAGACACAGTTGTCATAGTTAAATTTTTTGTAAAAAAAAAAAAAGTGTAGCTTATAGACCAGTGCATTATAGGAAAATGAGTTACAACATACCTAATGAAAACACAGCTTTCGTGAACCCCCCCAGTCTGAAAAGCAAATGTTTTGACCGCTTGGAACTTTTGGAAATAAAGCTTCATCCCGGACGTGACATTCTGCTCATAAAATGAATAAACTTTATCCACTTCATGTAAAAACGAACTGCTATTGGGTGAACTACATCTCCTTAAATATGAAGTTGAACCCCATCCCTTCTCCTGAAATTAACGGGGTACGACGATTCTGATTAGTACTTTCTTTAGTTCACAGTTATTGGCGGTTATACGACAATCGTGCCAGCCCTAGCTGTAACATACATCACTCCACAACTCACCAGAGTACTCTTTGGGCGACTCCTTGTCTCCCCCCTTGAAGAACTTGATGGTAGGGTACCCCCGGACACCGTACTCCTGGGCCAGTTCTGCCTCCTCTGTGGCATCCACCTTGGCCAGGCGGATCTCTGAGCCCTCTGCCTTCAGCATGCTGGCAGCTTTGGCATACTCCGGGACCAGGGCCTTGCAGTGGCCACACCACGGGGCATCTGGAGCGAGAAGGAAATCATAGAAATAGAATTAGACCACACAGCTTCAGAGTTGAGAGATTCACACCGACGGGTGAAGTAGATGCAAATACTGTAGTGACTCTGTTGATATACTACGTTAACATGTGAGTGTTGCTACGTTTGGGCCGAAGGGATGATTTCTAATTACAAAATAAACACCAATATTGGTACAATGTTTGTATGGAGGGAGACTTGCGTATTTAGAATTTCCAGTTAAGTGAGCAAAACATTTACTTACAGTAGGCTATTTAGAGGGCGTGGAAAAACCTAATCCGGCAAGTTAGTTTTCAATGAGCTTACTGAAACGACTAGTCTTGGGCTATAACTAAAATAGTGAGAATGTTGCCTGAGAAGAGAGGTGGATTTCTAATCTGACTTCTAATGGAGGACATAGAATGGCTTGTAAAGGTTCTGAATGTATGAACCCTATGAAAAAACCCATGAAAGTTTGAACAAACTTAACCTATTGACTGCCTGTGATGGTGTGATTAATGGGCCTTGAGATGTCAAGATATCACCATAACCTTGACAAGTCTATTAAGCTTGGTTTTAAGTTCAAAGACCAAAGGATATTTCCTCAAATTATAAAACAGTTCTACAGCAAGTACTTTAACAAAATATTTTTTTTTATCATCGTTTCAAAACTTAAATAAAAATGGGTTGGTGCGTTTTCATTGCAGTGTTTCTTAGTTTCAGTGGAGAAAAACCAAGTTCCATCAGCCAGGAGAGTTAAACAAAAGTTGAACAGATTATTGAACTTTGAAGTACACGTCAACTGAGCATCTCATCTAACCCTTCAGGTCCAGCCAGTCCGTGAGACACGTGAGCGAACAGTTTTTAGCCCTCCCCCACGTCGCTCATTGGAATGTCCGAGTCGTGGAGTTCTCCGATTGGTCTGTAGGCTTGTCAGCTAAAAGTTCAGAATAGCTCAGAGTTTGACAGTTGTAGCAGGACCAGCCTGCTGGTAACATCAACACTATTTATTAAAGAAACCCATTGCACTTAAGAAAAAGTGGAAACAACCAAGTTCATAAGCATTTAACAAATGTGTCGCAAAACCACTGCAGCAATTTATGTGAATGTCAGTAAACGTACATCAAAACTCCTAATCAAAACTCAAAGCTCCTAACTGAAACCGGAGTAGAAAGTCTGCATGACCAGGAAACGATATCTAGCAATCGAAACTCAAGTGGTGAATGAATCAAACCATACACGTCACTCTTGCAACTAATGGAGTCTGCTTGATGTATTCACACGACTGAATGGTGTCATCACTCAAGAGATGCTTTGCCTGCACTGTTGCACATCTAAATCGTGCATGAAGTATTCTCTTGAGGGTACACAGAAGCACAAGCCATCCTTTGTAAGCTAAACAAACAATAAGCTGTAGTCACGTTATAAACTTCTAGATCTATGAAGCAACCAAGGCTGGTAAAGAAACCGGCACTTTCACCAACAAGAGAGGTCACAGACGAATGATACTCGGTTTTTTATTTATCAGTCCTGTGACGGCTAGACCGGATTCACTGAATGTTCAATTTGCCTGTGTGTCAGGTACACTAGCTAGATAGTTAGCTAAATGCAACAAAGTCCCGTACTAGTAAGGTTAATCAAATGTGCAGTAACTAGTTACCGTCACTAGTTACAGTTAGCTAGCTGGGAATGACATTGCCTCAGATTCCTTCAAAATATGTAACGTTACTACTTGAAATTCAACGGCCAACAGTGCAATCAACAGTTAATGTATGAGACAGGCCTAACGTTAGTTAGTGAAATTGGTCGCTAACGTTTGCCCAGATAACAAATCAGGAACGCTAGCTAGAAGACGTTGGTATGCCATTCCACCTTCGCCGTAACTGAAGTGAAGCTGATAACACAGCTGCAAGCGAACTCCGCTAGCTAGCATAGATGCGTGAACAAATTAGCAGGCAAGCAAACAAGTTATGTTGTCTAAGCCTTTATATGATCAGGTAGTTTACTTACAGAATTCAACTAGGATGTTTGGGTGAGCTTTCAAAGCCTCCTCGAAATTACTTTTCTTCAGCACCAGAACATCATCTTCTTCGCCGATATCAGCCCGGCTTAAAACCGCCAGTGTGCATAGTATAAACAACTTCAACATAGTTGCTGTAGACTGCGGTTTCTAACAGAAAATGTGTTCGTGCTACACGTGAATGGGCTACAGACTGAAAGTGGTGTATTTATGTATTTTCTCGTCTTACAGTTAGAACTGTAGCTTGTATGTTGTGTCTACCGCTACTAACGTCGTGGCATTACGCGCAGGAACCAGAAGGGTCAGCAGTAGTGCGCAGGCGCATTTATCAGCTTGAAAGCTGCTCGTGTTGAATTGTGACTGGACCACAGCTGAAGGTACCTGGAAGTGAATCCAATTTGTCAATGGATGTGTATTGAAATCGATTGCAATTCTTTGCGGTCACATTCTTGATGATATTTCAGAATTGTTAACACAAATAACTAAAATGCCTTAGAATGAAGGCTTAAGGTTTTATGCAGAAAAGGTGTTGAAACAGTATAATATTCTGGGAGGAGATGGCAGATGGAATGGCGAATGATACCTTGCCGGTTATTAAAGACTGCAGTACATTTGTTTTCAGTTTGCATATTGTTTTGATATTCGGAGTTTGCTCGACAATACCTCTTCGACATAAGGTTCTAGGATGATTATGGTGATAGAGAGCAAGGTACAGAATTTATTCCTTCAATGGGGAAATATTAAGGGCGCTATATGGTCAATTCGTCATCTGCATTCGCCATGCAGCATTTACGGTGATACGGCCTCTGCAAAAGTCAGGACATTCATACTTCTTGCGCTTTGCAGAGCAGCATGGAGCTGTTGTGAAGGAAGTAGTCAAGGAAGTGATTTTGTCTTTATACAGGACTTCCCGCCCCCACCTACAGTCAACCAATCATGTCAATGCTTGCCTTTGGAGGCTCCGAATTGCGTCTCACCCACCACCCACATTTTTCAGATCAAGCATAAATTGGCTTTAAGAATGCCATGAACTCGACATAGGCTGTATCCCCTTAATAATGCAGATGTCAGGTTGAGCATGGAGCGCCTTTAAGGGGCCGTCTTAAAACTGCAATCAGCCAAACTTGGTGTTTACAGAAACACTTAATTGTCTCAAATGATCTAGAGATCTTAGTCCCCCCCCCCCACAACAATTAGATTTTTTAATGATTTTACATTGATATTTCTTGTGATAGGTCTAAATTTCAATAGCTCACTGTCCATATGAGCTATAGATCTAGACAAATGTGGTTGGTTCCTTGGCCCCGCCCCCCAATGTTCCCCCCCTTTGATTTCCAAAATTATATTTATCATTAGAATTGTACATTTTTTATCTAACTGATTTCACATTCATATTTCCTGTGATGTCTAATTTTCAGTACCTTCCTATCCATATGAGCTACAAGTCTACAGACAAGTTCCCTGACCTTTCTTATCAATGGTACACTTACAATAAATATTCCTGCCCTTGGTCCTACTGGAAATATTTTTTTCAGATTACTGCTTTGGTTACTAAGTCACAAACAGATCTACTTTTATGTCCAGATGGTTCTGAAATCTAACTGAAAATACTCTCTGATTCAGAGGGGTTGGGTTAAATGCGGAAGACACATTTCAGTTGAATGCATTCAGTTGTACAACTGACTAGGGTATCCCCTTTCCCTTTCCAATATTATACATATTTAACATAGTCACCAGTTTATCAGGTACACCCATCTAGTACTGGGTCTGACACCCTTTTGCCACTAGAACAGCCTGAATTATTCAGGAGATTCTACAAGATGTCATGTTCCAGTCTACGTTTTTCCACTCCTCAATTGTCTGGTGTTGGTGATCGTGTGCCCACTGGAGCCACTTCTTGTTTTTAGCTGACAGGAGTGGAACCCGGTGTGGTCGTCTGCTGCAATAGCCCATCCGTGGCAAGGATCAACGAGTTGTGCGTTCTGAGATGCCACACCACTGTTGTACTGCACTGTTATGTCTGTTTGTGGCCTGCCTGTTAGCTTACTCATTAATTGCCATTCTCCTTCGACCTCTCGCATCAACAAACTGTTTTCGCCCACAGGACTGCCGATGACTGGTTTGTCGGTAAACCCTAGACACCGTCGTGTGAGAAAAGCACAGGAGGGCAGCCGTTTCTGAGATACTGGAACCGGCGCGCCTGGCACCGATGATCATACCACACTCAGAGTCGCTTAGGTCACTTGTTTTGCCCATTCTAATGTTCAATTGAACAGTAACTGAGTGCCTTGATGCCTGTCTGCCTGCTTTATATATCAAGTTACGTCCACGTGACTCACTGTCTGTAGGAATGATCCATTTGTGAACGGGTGGTGTACCTAATAAACTGTCCGGTGAGTGTATAGCGAATGCTAAAAGATTTGGGGAAATTTTCTTTGTATTCACACTGCCCTTGCCTTTGAATGAGGACTCGACACTTGCCAGTTCACCTATTATGTGGTCCGAGTACTTTTTGCATTCACATTGCTACTTTTACTAAAGAACCAAGATCTTTGTCCAACATTTACTCAATGCACTCTGGGTTTTTACAAAGTGCAGGACAAGCCATTCCATCAGAACGTGTTATCGGACAGCTAAATATGCCTACAAATAACTAATAAATCACATTTAGTTAAAAGATGACATAATAATTGTAATCAGAAGATACTATTAAAGTAAATATTATCAGTAACAGAATAAATCCAATGTAGGCTGCTGGCCCTTTAAGAGACATTTTGTACCCTATGTTGTGATTCTCACCAAATACATCACCTTCTCACACTATTGAAACCCCACAATTGAATAAACAGCTTATGAAGCTCTCAGCCTATCTATCACATATTTCAAACAAATAATCTGAACTAAAAACTCCACACATATTTTAACATTTCTGTTCATCCTTAACAATCACTACTCAATATCCAAAAACAGCACACGTTTTTTTCGGGCAAACATGGATTATGGCAGGGGAAACGGTGTTGCAGTAGTCTAGTGTGTGATGCGGGAATAATGAAAAGCGAACATAGGGAGCTTTGTATTCACATTGCCCTAAAAAAGGTAACCAGAACAGTTAGCTTCAGGGGCTCCTTTGGAGTGTTTACGCTGCACAAAAAACATTATGTAAACTGCACAGAGTACACAAAAAATGTCTGAAAGGGACCAAGTGTAGAAACACCCTTAGACCATTCCTCCATACATAACCTTTCCATATCCTTGATATCCTTCATCTGCGCTTCAATTCAAACCACAAGTTTTCAATGAGGTTCAAGTCCGGAGACTGAGATGGCCATTGCAAAATGTTTATTTTGTGGTCAATTTACCATATATTTGTGGATTTTTTTTTGTGTGCTTGGGGTTATTGTCTTGCTGGAAGATCCACTTCCGGCCAAGTTTCAGCCTCCTGGCAGAGGCAACCAGGTTTTCGACTAAAATGTCCCAGTACTTGGCAAAGTTAATGATGCCGTTGACCTTAACAAGGACCCCAGGACCAGTGGAAGCTAAATAGCCCCAAAATATCAAAGATTCACACTATATTTTACAGTAGGTAGGAGGTACTTTTCTGACCATAGCACCAGTTCCAATTGAAGTGCCAATGCCGTTTAGCATACTCCAGCCGGTGCTATGGTCCGATGACATAAAATAGAGCTCTTTGGTCACACACACCAGTGATTACCTCATACCTACTGTAAAATATGGTAGTGGATCTTTGATGTTATGGGGCTATTTTGCTTCCACTGGTCCTGGGACTCTTGCTGAAGGGGTTACTGCACATGCTGATTTGGCCTCGTTTTTTGGCTTGCTCCTCAAGAAATCCTGGCGGCCATGACCAGTGGTGTAGTGCAATTAAAACATGTAACCTTTATTTAACTAGTCAAATCAGTTAAGAACAAATTCTTATTTACAATGACGGCCTACACCCGCCAAACCCGGACGATGCTGGGCCAGTTGTGCGCCGCGCTTTGGGACTCCCAATCACGGCCAGTTGTGATACAGCCCGGAATCGAACCAGGATGTCTGCAGTGACGCATGCCTCTAGCACTGAGATGCAGTGCCTTAGACCACTGCGCCACTCGGGAGCCTAAATGAGAGCAATATTTCTTTTTAGGACCTCATAATTCCTCAAAGTTTGTATTGACAGATGTGGCCTATTGAATATCGATGTAGAATAGGCATAAAATGCATCCTCCAATTGCAATGTCTGCCTATGCCCACACAGGCCTATTATCTCAATAAAATGTTCAGTTTTTAATACCCTCAAACACCAAGTTAGGCATACAGTGGCAAGAAAAAGTATGGGAACCCTTTGAAATTACCTGTATTTCTGCATAAATTTGATCTTCATCTAAGTCGCAACAATAGACAAACTCAGTGTGCTTAAACTAATAACACACAAATGATAGTATTTTTCTTGTCTTATTGAATACATCATTTAAACATTCACAGTGTAGCTAATTGGAGTCAGGAGTCAAATCAATGACACGAGATTGGAGATTTTGGTTTGAGCTGCCCTGCCCCATAAAAAACTCACAAAATTTGAGTTGGCTATTCACAAGAAGCATTGCCTGATGTGAACCATGCCTCGAACAAAAGAGATCTCAGAAGACCTAAGATTAAGAATTGTTGTCTTCCCTAAAGCTGGAAAGGGTTACAAAAGTAACCTCAACCCGATTGAGATGCTGTGGCATGACCTCAAGAGAGCGGTTCACACCAGACATCCAAAGAATATTGTGGAACTGAAACAGTTTTGTAAAGAGGAGTGGTCCAAAATTCAGGTCTGATCCGCAACTACAGAAAACGTTTGGTTGAGGTTATTGTTGCCAAAGGAGGGCTAACCGGTTATTAAATCCAAGGGTTCACATACTTTTCCCAACCTGCACTGTGAATGTTTACACCGTGTGTTCAATAAAGACATGAAAAGTAATTGTTTGTGTGTTATTAGTTTAAGCAGACTGTGCTTGTCTATTGTTGTGGCTTAGATGAAGATCAGATAACATTTTATGACCAATTTATGCTGAAATCCAGGTAATTCTAAAGGGTCCACATACTTTTTCTTCCCACTGTACCTCATTTCAAAATAGGCCAAGAATAATTCTTCCCGTTTTACCGGTGAAAATGTCCAAACTGCATGCCGATCATTTGATCTCAATCAGTTTCATGGGAATATGCATTTAGATCTTCTTGAATTACTGTTTCATCAGCAAATTAAAGCAGATAGTGTTGAACTATAAGCCTTTCTTGTAGGCCTATTGGCAAAGCATTTTTCCTGCATAGTAGTGTGCGCTGTTCAGTTTTGGCCACATGAGGAAAAACGTGACTATTCATTTTCAGACAAGAAATGACTGAGGTGTTTTTGGTGTAACATATTCGTTTTATTTAAACTTTATTTAACTAGGCAAGTCAGTTAAGAACAAATTCTTATTTACAATGACGGCCTACCAAAAGGCAAAAGGCCTCCTGTGGGGACTAAAAATAAATACAATATAAATATAGGACAAAACACACATCACAACAAGAGAGACAGCACTACACAAAGCGAGACCTAAGACGACAACATAGCGAGGCATCAACACATGACAACACAACATGGTAGCAACACTACATGACAACATGGTAGCAGCACAAAACATGGTACAAACATTGTTGAGCACAGACAACAGCACAAAGGGCAAGAAGGTAGAGACAACAATACATCACACAAAGCAGCCACAACTGTCAGTAAGAGTATCCATGATTGAGTCTTTGAATGAAGAGACTGAGATAAAACTGTCCAGTTTGAGTGTTTGTTGCAGCTTGTTCCAGTCGCTAGCTGCAGCGAACTGAAAAGAGGAGCGACATTTATGTGTGTGCTTTGAGGACATTTAACAGAATGTGACTAGCAGAACGGGTGTTGTATGTGGAGGATGAGAGCTGCAGTAGATATCTCAGATAGGGGGGAGTGAGGCCTAAGAGGGTAAAGTTAGATCAAAGCTGAATCAATGTCTCACAAGATCACATAATGATTAATAAGTATTTGACATAACAGAACTGAATATAATATCATATACTGTAATATAGTAGGCCTATCTGGGACGGCAGGTAGCCTAGTAGTTAGAGCGTTGGGCCAGTAACCGGAAGGTTGCTAGATCGAATCCCCAAACTGACAAGGTAAAAACCTGAACAGGGCAGTTCTGTTCCTAGGCCTTCGTTGTAAATAAGAATTTGTTCTTAACTGACTTGCCTTGTTAAATAAAGGTTCAATAAATTCAATTAGCACCATTGTGAGAAGTGAATCTATTTCTAATAATAATAAGTGATGAGTAGACTATTAGGAGTAGGCAACAGACACAGATCTAGATGAGGGTTATTTTAAGCGATTTGAGCACCCTTCGAATTGCGGCACTGAAAGGACAGCACCCTAACCAAGTGGTCACATACTCTCCTGTTCTGGGTTCCACTGGCAAGAGGGGTCCATGCATAGCCGCGGGAAGTAGGGGCGCTGAAGCACCCCCTGAAAAATATATATATTTTAATTACATTTTTCACAAAAGTTGTGCACTGGGCCTTCAATATTCCTGTATTAGCAGACTGATATAGCCATCTACAGTGATGACATAGCACCCCCAAATTACTTTCCGAGGCTATGGGTCCGTGGAGTTTAATGAACATCAAGGCCTACACCCAGTGATTTTATTTTCTTATATTTTTGTTGTTGTACTTTTACTCCTTTTTCGCCCCAATTTTGTGATATCCAATTGGTAGTTACAGTCTTGTCCCATCACTGCAACTCCCCTATGGACTCGGGAGAGAGCCATGTGAGAGCCATGCGTCCTCCAAAACACGACCCTGCCAAGCCGCACTGCTTCTTGACACACTGCTCGCTTAACCAGGAAGTCAGCCGCACCAATGTGTCGGAGGAAACACCGTACAGCTGGTGACCGAAGTCAGCTTGCAGGCACCCGGCCCACCCCAAGGAGTCGCTGGGAAAAGGGCGCGATGGGAAAAGGAAATCGCGGCCGGCCAAACCCTCTCCTAACCTGGACGACGCTGGGCCAATTGTGCGCCACCTCATGGCTCTCCTGGTCACGGCCGGCTGTGACACAGCCTGGGACACTCGGGAGGCCCACACGCGGTGAATTTGGAACCTAGATCTTGCTGGTGTGATAAGGTTCACGCGGTGTATCAGTTTGTTTCTGTAGCACTCTGACAGTAGGGTTAAAGTGCATCGTACATGAGCCCTAAACCCATAAACTGTTTTGAGGACAGCCATTCTAGCAACCCCTGGTATATTTTTATGTCTGCGGCTGTTCTTATTACGTTGCATTTGGCCCGCTCAAAGTGGGCAAGCCTCCGACCTCTGCACACACGCCTACAGTTATTCATCATTCGCGCCACCACCAGAGAGAAGACAAGGAAGAAACCACCATTTACCTACCTAGAGGCTGCTTTTGCCTACATACGTATTTCGTTTGTCATTCTACCATAGAGTATTTATGGTAATTAAATATCATTTATTTAGAATTGATCAGAATACATTTTACAGCAACATCCCTGGCCATGACAGAAGCCAAACATGAGTTGGATTGGGGGTGTGGTTTGATGTGGGTGTTTCATGGGTGTGTCCTTGGTACCACCAAGACACACCCATCTGTCGGAACCTTGTCCGCAGGTGTTTTCCCCCACTCAGTCAAACAAACAAACCTCCTGCAGGTTGAATTCCGGAAGAGGCTTTGAATAGGTCAGTAGCTTACAGAGTAATATGAGAGGAATGCAATTGCTGAATTTCTGTAGATATTCTAAACTAAGTGTTTTGTTAACTTTCAAACATAGTAACAGGTCCATGTAAAATAAACAACCTTTTACATCAGGGGTGTCAAACTCATTCCACGGAGTGCAGTGTCTGCGGGTTTTAGTTTTTTCCTTTCAATTAAGACTTTCACAACCAGGTGAGGGGAGTTCCTCAATCAAGTACAAGGGTGGAGCGAAAACCCGCAGACACTTGGCCCTCCATGGAATGAGCTTGACACCTGCTTTACATAATACCATAGAAGCGGTGTTCTGCTAATATAACAATGTGCACATTTCACCTTTCATTGTCATTCCCAGCCAATACAGACAATGTGCCTATCGGCATTTTGTCTGGTGGTAATGGGGCTACTTTGGCAAACATATCAGAGAGGTCATACCTTCCTGTGTGGTGTGTCCCCTATCAGTAATTCCCTGATCCTGATGCAGAATAACAGGGTTTCTTCCTCCCCATTCCATAATAAAAAAGACAATACAAGTAAAAGTTTTGTCAAGTAAAATGTTTATGTGGAGTGCCAGGTCTCTCTCCATTCAGAGACATCAGTATCAAGCCCGTAGGGACCTCATCTTGCAAGTCCCCATGTGCTGGCTCCATACATGTTTCTGTGAACACATACAGTACACACAGCCAATGTTCTATTACCAATGGAAGCTAGGGATAGGTGATATCTGACACACCAACATATACTATGTTGAAGTTTGAACAGGTGATTCTAAACCTACCTAATTCTGTTCTCCCCATTGATGACCATTGGTGAGCTGGCACGAGGTGAGGTCTTTGCCACCGCCCCATTGATGGGCATAGTAGCATAGATCAGCTCCTGTCCCCTGAAACCTGGCCGCAAGTGGGTCTTCCAGCAAGACAATAACCCCAAGCACACATCAAAATCCACAAATATATGGTAACTTTACCAGAAAATCTCTATTTTTGCAATGGCCGGCTCAGTCTCCTGTGGTTTGAATTGAAGAGGGCAGTCCATACATGCAGACGAAGGATATTAAGGATCTAGAAAAATTCTATATGGAGGAAAGGTCTATTGGGAAATAGCCATGACAACTGGTTAATCAACGTATTCAGTGCAGCGTCAGCATAGTGATAACCATGAATAGGAAAAAATAATTATGTGTGCTGATGGCTCCTTATTTGGGATGAGCTAGCTCCTGTGACCTAATCGTCGCAGACTTTGTACAGTACTTCCTGAACACGTCACAAAACACTTACTCATACCAGGTTGGTATTATGGCCAGCAATGTTGTAATTAATTAAATTCAACTTAACACTGTCAGTTTCAATTTCATGAATTGAAAATAATAATGTAATATTTTCTAATTCATACATGGTGTTTCCATTCAGTAACCCTGACATTTGATGTTATACAGTACAATATAAAATGAGGTAACAAATAATATAGTATTATATTGTTTACATTTACGGTAAGCTAGCATAAAACCTTTTACACAATTTTTGATACTGTCATTGTAAACCTGTTTCTTAGACTTCAAATCAAAGTTGACTTGTTGTCTACACAGATTTGCAGATGGTACAGCAGGTGCAGTGAAATGCTTGTGTTTCTAGCTCCAACAGTACAGTCAGTAATACCTAGCAATAAACAACAAAAAAGAATACACACGTCATTTTCTTTAAATTAAGAAATATCAGAACGAACAATGTCAGAGACCAGAATATGAATATAGAGCATATATAATGGTGTGTATAGACAATATGGACAGTATATGAATAGATAATTGACCCTGTATAGCGTCTTACTGTCTTGTTCTTATTTCCTATTTTTGTGTTTTTGTTCTACCTTATGTTATTTTTAGTGCTAAATCATATTGATTACTGCATTGCTGGGTTTGGTGCTTGCAAGAAAGGCATTTCACTGTACTTGTGCACGTGACATTCAAACTTGAAAAGCTGTACACAGCAGTAGCTATATAAGTTGCGTGTTCCGAGATGTGTCTCCTCGTCCATAGTAGGCTATTGGAATTGAAATGTTTTATTTAACTGATTTTGGATGAATATTTCCCGTGATAGGTCAAATGTTCTATATCCACAGACAAGTGCTGTGTGCTCCTTGACCTCTCTTATCAAAGGGACACCTTTTATTTATTTTTTATTCCTCACCTTTGATTTTCGACAAATACACTACACTAAGCCTTTTAGACCTAGATTTTCTTGTGATCTTTTAGGCATGAATGTGACAGTGTGCTGGTGATGACTAACAGAACCTCTGCGGCTAATTGGCTATGTATCGTCCTTGAGTGCACTAAAAGCTGGTCACAGTATTGGTCAATACTGAAACACTGATGACATACATACTCTACAACCGAGTCAGTCATAAACTGTGCATTTTCAGCATATATTTAATAAAGATGGCTTAGGGCAAATAAAGCGTACACAAAGTCCATTTTAACAGCTGAGCTGCATAAAGGCCAATAGACCAGATAAGGACGTGCAAACAATCTAAGTGCCAGCATACCAGTGACAAACTGGTATTCTTTCTCTGCCCTATGGGCAAGAGCAGACAGGGCACTTCTTTCAGACAGGTTTCAGCCTATGTTAAGTTCTTGTATTCATTGCTATTGCCCAGAATTTTATTTTGAACCCAGATGACAAGACTTTTCATCACCCTTTCAAAGAAATAACGTGCATGATCTAAGAGGTGTAATTCACACCTGTCTATTAGTTACAGTGCACGATAGGCCGTTTAATTGCATTCCCTTGCTTAATTTCAGATAATAGAATTCTTAAATGTTTGGCACCATAATGCTGTTTACATAGATGTGTTTTCCTTCCAAACACAGACAGATAACACAAATTCACAACTTTTCTGCTTATGTACAAATACTAGTAGGTGTCATGACTAACATCGCATTAAAGGGTGCCAGCTCTTCTCACAGTCATCTAATCTGTCACACGATTGGCTGATGAACTGATTTGACAGTTGCTCCGCTCACACTTGGTTTGTCCACACCATCTCAACTACTGTCATGCGAGTTAATTATTTTCCGCGCTGTTTTCACAGTCAGTCCAATCTCCCTCCATTAATATAAACACACTAAGTACTAAGTCGGCTACTCTGTAATGACAGATAGACAAAACAAATATACAGGTTTCTCTCCACACCCAATCACCACATGCCCGTATTAGCAACACTCACAGTGCCTGCAGGGCAGGAACAATAGAATTGGGCGTGAAGGGTGGCAGGATGTTTATCTATTGTTTTATTTGATCTGTAAGTCAATATGCGAATTATATTTCAAATAGAAGGATGTATGAGCACTAACTGTTACCCTGGTCCCCGACATTTCATTAGGCCAATGATACTATATGTTTGAGCTATAAAACAATGCTATTTGGCTACATAACAGTTATATTACTATCATATTATAGGCTACTCTCATATTGTCTGATCCAGCAAAACATATTATTCCACTTCCCATTCTAGATGTGAAAAATGGTGCGCACAAATTAACCGAATTTATTCATCCAAAAGCACAGCGTCATGATTCCATTAACACAGGCCAACAATCGAAGCACTCAAGCGATGTTACGGCCATTCCGGTAATTTCCTTTAATTAGTCTTTAACAGGCTTCTGACCACGATATATATATAAGCGATGTTACGGCCATTCTGGTAATTTCCTTTAATTAGTCTTTAACAGGCTTCTGACCACGATATATATATATGTGAGTGAGCGAGTGAGTGTGAGAGTGGGAGAGAGATAACTGGGGACATTATGTAAATGGCCCTTAGATCGAAGAGAGTTTATTTGTGGTTGTCATGCCAATGCTGCCATTACAGTTCCACAATGGCCTTGAGGTTATCAAAGAGAGGAAATGACCATTTAGATAGATAATTGACGGTAGGTTCTGTTGTCGAGACAACGAGAGATGATTACGAGGGTATGTCTCGGTGTTAGCTGACATGTTCGTAAACAACGCAGGATAGACATTATGCACCATACTCGAGGAAGCAACACTCAGTGGAGGGAGGGCTACGAAGACGTCACAGTTGTATGAACGCGTTTTTAAGGTGTGAAAATTGTGTTTATCTGTTTCTAAGAAGACAGTTAGTTACTCTGCAAGTGCTCTAAGTTTTAGATGGCATAGGCCTACATTTATTATAGTTTCACAAAAACAACCAAATAGGATTCTCCTCTCCAAAATAAACAAAAACAGAATCAGGGTTATGTATTTGAAACGCGTCTCAGAGTAGGAGTGATGTCTGATCTAGGATCAGTTATAGCTTTTTTAAATCATAATAAATAACATTATGGACACCCTAGATCAGCACTACTAAGCTGAGAATTGGAGATATGTGCTCTTATCGCTCTTATGATTCAAAACTATCTGACACATACTACTTTTAGTCACAAGATGGCGGAACCCACACAACAATAACTCCCCACAGCGAATGTCTGTGTGGAGGATAAGGCTGCAGTAACTTTCTTGTATACACGTCACTGTATTTTTAAGAGGATGCTGCCCTCTACTGGCCATGCTGAATATTACAACAATCATAGACCACTATATTAGATATTGGTTACTTTTTTATTTAACCTTTATTTAACTAGGCAAGTCAGTTGAGAACAAATTCTTATTTCCAATGACGTCCTACCCCAGCCAAACCCTAACCCGGATGACGCTGGGCCAATTGTGAGCCGCCCTATTGGACTCCCAATCACAGCCGGTTGTGATACAGCCTGGAATCGAACCAGGGTCTGTAGTGATGCCTCTAGCACTGACATGCAGTGCCTTAGACTGCTGCCCCATTCGGGAGCCCTTACAATGGTGTTGTAATTTACAGGACGATTGTAACCATTCTCTATTAATATAACGTATTGCATAACACACCGTAATAACGTAACATACGATACTCAAAGTTTAGAAGGATATTTAAAAAAACAATTTTTTTTTAACATTACCTTGACTTTACTTGGATAATTCTGTGTGTTAGAAAAACAGTAACTGCAGTAAGAAGGTAATTTATAACCATGTACAATTCTGTATGTCTGAGTCACTTCAGGCCTGACACTGTTCTCCCTCCAACTTTCGACACACTTGGACACAGCCTGTCAGGATGTGACATCACAAACACCATATACCATCAGGCTGAGCAGCTGGTGACAGGCAGATCCTCTGTTTACATTCACTCTTTTTCCCCCATAGTTATTGCCATAGTGTGATTCAAGGATGGCCCTACAGGAGTGTGCCCTGGTTTGGGTGTGGACCCAGTCTAGTGACAGTAGGGAGGTTATCAGCCCACTCACACTGACCTGCAACGGAAGTCTGAAAGGGGGATTTTTTAGCCATCATGACAGAGCATAACTGTCATGCTGTCCATTTAGGAGATCAAAGAGAACTGCGTTCGAGGGAGGGGCCAGGCTAACTGAACTCTGTACCAACCTCTATGGTTATGAGACATGATGAAAAGGTAAACAAAGATAAGAGTCTACAAGGTATGATAGAACTATACAGCAAGTCCTAATTAGGATTTGTGATTTTACTTGGCTATAAAATTATTCAAAATATCTACAGCTTACACGAGTCAACAATTTTCCTTGTAGGGAAAAGGTACAGAATACAAGAACAATATGAAAATAAGGACTGTGGTTAAGGTCGGGGGCAGAGGTGGGGAGAATTTAGTTTGTGGTCCTAGTGTGAGGGGTCGCGAGGGATCAGAGGTAACCTTTACTCCAGGTCATGGTGCTCCTGGTGATTGACCTCCAGCATGTCCTGGTTGACTCCGGTTTGGTCACCGTTGAGATAGGCGTACTCCACTGAACCCTGCTGAGACAGAGATCCATCCTACTGAATATTGACACACTGCACTGCTCAACAGTGTCAATTATGTAAACACGGTCACAACCAAAGTCAACAGCGTAACTAGCCTCAATACCATCACACGCAGAAAAGTCTACACCGTAACGCAACCCAAATCAAAACTATTACAGCACAACTCTATACCATCACATTGGAACACAATCCGATTCTCTCAAGGCAGGCGAAAAATCCATCCGCAACTGTTGAAAGTGGTCCTCACAGAATACGACACCGTATTTCACCAAGGCTTCACAGAATACGAAACGATATTTCTCCAGGGGTAGCTGCACACATTCAAAAACACACAATGAAATGCCTTTATCGCTAAAAACCACCTCACCACAATCTTGGCTGCTCCTCCTTTTCCATCAAGGAGTGAATTAAGTTTAGACCATCATGTCATATCCTGACTCATTATGTCAAATTCCCCTTCAAAACAGATAACCCGGCCTTAGTCCCTCAGCTCCAAGTAAGAGAAAACAGTGTGGACTGTAACGAGCTGTCTGTAAATCACTGATGTGTCTTGGTGAGTAGCCAGAGGAGGACATCGTGTTGGTTGAGGTTGAGCTGTGCATGGAGGTATAATTTGACTGGGCCTTTTGGCTGCTGATCTCACTGGGAAGGAAGCCCTAGCCCAAATTCCCTTTGTTCTTGCCTGGATACTCTGACCACAGCTTCCCTCTCCTGCACAGGGAAATTACTAGTACCCAAGAGCCTCAGCCCACAGAGTGACTAGGGCTGGTTGGGAAAGGGAAGGAGGGAGGGAAAGAGGGAGAGAGGGAAGGAGAAGGTGTACCCTGTGGCCTTGATTATGTCACTCCTCACCCTTTTTTGTCGGCTGGAGGAAAGGTCAGTTGCTGTTACTGAGTGTGTTAGCCGTGTGCGTTTGTTTTCACAGTGCCTCAGTCACAGAGAGTAAAATGTAAGACACAGAGACTCAAACTGTGCTTACATAGTTATAATGGTCACCAGGTGCACCTGGGAAAACAAGACACAGGATCAGGGAAGAAGGACAACCTCTAGTCCATTACAGAGATGACATAGTGTATAACCTGTGTCTCTGTGTGTGTACTCTTTCATTTGATAAAGGAATGAGGGACTCCCATTATGTGTATTGTTTCTCATCCCAGCACCAGTATTCTCAAGTTCAGGATGTGCATATCACCCTCCCTTTCCTCTTTCATTAGACCACATTCGGAGGGCATTGAATAATAATCATTCTCTGAATTATTATTCATCATGATGACTCATTTGACAGTTATGACGCCCAGGCCTAGTTGCTGACTCATTGGTTCCCTTGAAGCAGAGCCCCTTTTTTTTTATCACAGCAGGGGTATAACTATGCCAAAAAGCAACAAGTGCAGTCCCTGCCCTCTTCCTAAACACTCACCCTTATCCTAAACACGCACCCTTATCCTAAACACGCACCCTTATCCTTAACACTCACCAATTCACCAGAGATGAGAGTTACAAACAAAAGGTATGTTACGGGTTTTATGTTAAATTTGGGTTGATAAAAGGTACATTTCCACATGGACTGCTTCACTGACAAATTCAACTTGGATGGTGTCTAAAAACAGGAACTTCCTGCTAACAGCAAGAGGAAATAGTCACCTTCAAACAGACCCCGCTGGTCCGGCAGGTCTGGATACAATAATGAATACCTCACCTTCTACCTCCTTTTACTCACTGCTGGTGGATGAGGTGAGTTATCCCCATGGCAACATCAAGTGTTTTGAGACCTAGTTTAAAGCACTTTATAAATGTAACCCATATTTACAAGGTGTTGGGCTCACCGGATGGGGAGTTCTGGACTTCACTGTACACCGATTCTGTGCCTTTTCTCAGAGGAACTGCAAAACATAGAAACAAATTAATGTAACAATGTTTGTTACATAATTGTAATATGTTTAATTGTTACATAATTGTACCACTTAAACATTGCTCATGGGCACACACACATTAGATAACCATCATCACATATCCCTTCATTACAACTGTTTGTTACGAACATTTACTTGTTAGTCTCTTAGCAGATGCTCCATCTCTTGGCAAATCATTGTACTGGATACTTAAGGACAGGGGAGTAACCTTCACTGGGGATGGGGAGGGGGGGCATGTCCCCCCCCCCCCACATTCTGAAATTGCATTATTTTTCCACCAGTTTTATCATTGGTATGCGATACAAAAGGAGGCAAAGGTGTGCTTTAGGACCATGTGGACGTCTCCGAGCGGTCGCGTAGGCTGTTTAGTGTTTATCCAACTGGATAATAATTAAATAAATATTATGTCCCCCCCACTTCTAAAACCAAAGTTGCGCCCCTGCTTAACGATAAGCTCAACCAACTGCCATAGCAAACCCATGGGGGCCAACAGAGTATACTAATCGAGGGGGGTTGGTACCATAGAGAGTAACCTGGCAATTAGTTCAGCCCTTCCTGTTTATTCGCCAGAAGAGGTTTCTGGAAGCCTGATCACCATGGTTATCACACAGGTTACTGTGGAGACGGCTTAATTGTGGCCAATTAGACCCCCCCCCCAGGAAATGGCGCTGAGTCTTATAAGCTGAAATAATGACGGCAAAGCAAACTCTTTTGTGATGATTCGCTATGAGTGCAGGGACAGAATGAGAGAGGGAAGAGGTAGAGAAAGAGCTATGAGAGGGAGGGAGAAAAGGGGAGCAAGATCAAGGGAATATGAGGGAGAGGTAGCCGGAGTGAAAAACTGATGTGTGTGTGTGTAGTCACCTCTGGCAGGGTCCACAGGTTGACAGTGTACCACTTCAGTGTACTCCACATCAGGCTCATTATTAGACACTGCACTGCTCTCCCCATCACAGGCGATAAGCAGTAATAAGGGAGTACTAACTAACTCTCATAGTAGTGGATGTGAGTTTCTCTTTCAAACAATCCCCTGGCCTTGTACACAGATAATAGCTAACATTCGCCAAAGCAAGCTAGCTACTGATAGTGTAACCCTAGTAACAGTACAGATGAAAAATGATCAGGCCTACTGTAGAAATTGTTGAAAACTAGTCTAGGTTGGAACTGTTGCTGTTAAAATACAATAATAATTGTTATTCTTATCTGGAATAAACTGATTGAAGCAAGATGTTTTTTGGGGCAAACACACAGTTCTGGGTTGATCATCTACAGCAGGAAGCGGTCTCCTGCCTGACTGAGAAAGCAGTAGATGTTCTGGTCCAGTTTGTCACTACATATCTATGTGAGTCAGGGTTCTCAACTCTGACATACTTAACAAACATGTACAGAAACTGTTTCAAGGCTGAGCATGACCTCAGTGTTGTACTGTCAAAAACAGAGCCCAGAATAGACCTGCTCTCATTAGGACTGTGTCTGTTTTCTGGTCTACAGATGTGATCAATCACTTTATTCCAGTTCAGAATAAAAAATATTTATTGTATTTTAACAGCAACAGTTCCAACCTAGACAGATACAGTGGGGAGAACAAGTATTTGATACACTGCCGATTTTGCAGGTTTTCCTACTTACAAAGCATGTAGAGGTCTGTCATTTTTATCATAGGTACACTTCAACTGTGAGAGACGGAATCTAAAACAAAAATCCAGAGAATCACATTGTATGATTTTTTAAGTAATTAATTTGCATTTTATTGCATGACATAAGTATTTGATCACCTACCAACCAGTAAGAAATCCGGCTCTCACAGACCTGTTAGTTTTTCTTTAAGAAGCCCTCCTGTTCTCCACTCATTACCTGTAGTAACTGCACCTGTTTGAACTCGTTACCTGTATAAAAGACACCTGTCCACACACTCAATCAAACAGACTCCAACCTCTCCACAATGGCCAAGACCAGAGAGCTGTGTAAGGACATCAGGGATAAAATTGTAGACCTGCACAAGGCTGGAATGGGCTACAGGACAATAGGCAAGCAGCTTGGTGAGAAGGCAACAACTGTTGGCGCAATTATTAGAAAATGGAAGAAGTTCAAGATGACGGTCAATCACCCCTCGGTCTGGGGCTCCATGCAAGATCTCACCTCGTGGGGCATCAATGATCATGAGGAAGGTAAGGGATCAGCCCAGAACTACACGGCGGGACCTGGTCAATGACCTGACGAGAGCTGGGACCACAGTCTTAAAGAAAACCGTTAGTAACACACTACGCCGTCATGGATTAAAATCCTGCCGCGCACGCAAGGTCCCCCTGCTCAAGCCAGCGCATGTCCAGGCCCGTCTGAAGTTTGCCAATGACCATCTGGATGATCCAGAGGAGGAATGTTGTCTGATGAGACAAAAATAGAGCTTTTTGGTCTAAACTCCACTCGCCGTGTTTGGAGGAAGAAGAAGGATGAGTACAACCCCAAGAACACCATCCCAACCGTGAAGCATGGAGGTGGAAACATCATTCTTTGGGGATGCTTTTCTGCAAAGGGGACAGGACGACTGCACCGTATTGAGGGGAGGATGGATGGGGCCATGTATCGCGAGATCTTGGCCAACAACCTCCTTCCCTCAGTAAGAGCATTGAAGATGGGTCGTGGCTGGGTCTTCCAGCATGACAACGACCCGAAACACACAGCCAGGGCAACTAAGGAGTGGCTCCGTAAGAAGCATCTCAAGGACCTGGAGTGGCCTAGCCAGTCTCCAGACCTGAACCCAATAGAAAATCTTTGGAGGGAGCTGAAAGTCCGTATTGCCCAGCGACAGCCCCGAAACCTGAAGGATCTGGAGAAGGTCTGTATGGAGGAGTGGGCCAAAATCCCTGCTTTCTGTACCAAATATTAAGTTCTGCTTTTCTGATGTATCAAATACTTATGTCATGCAATAAAATGCAAATTAATTACTTAAAAATCATACAATGTGATTTTCTGGATTTTCACAGATGAAGTGTACCTAGGATAAAAATTACAGACCTCTACATGCTTTGTAAGTAGGAAAACCTGCAAAATCGGCAGTGTATCAAATACTTCTTCTCCCCACTGTATGTTTTTAATGGGGGAAAATAAACATTAATACATATTTATATGGATATTTAATTTAATTGTTATTTGTTTTAGTCTATATTGCATTTGTTTTAGGCATAAGGGCAATGAAATGTACGTATAGTTGCATATTTTCCTAATCTTGGGTCCCAGGAAAACATAGATTTTCTCATTTGGGTCCCAGGCTGAAGAAGTAAGAACCCCTGATCTACTCTGATTTGAAGTGGATCATAGCTTTCACCATGATTCACCTGGTCAGTCTATGTCACAGAAAGAACAGGTGGTAATATTTGGTATACTCAGTGTAGCTATACAGCATTATAGACATTCATTGGTATCTCATAAAACAAAATTTGCGCTATTGACACATTGCTAAAAAAACAGTTTTATTGTAAAAGTGCCTCTTTAAAATCAATCAATTAACCAAACCCAAAATATATACACACATTTCTATTGATAGACTAGTGTACTGTATATACAGAATCAGATCTATGCATTTAGACACGCACACATTGTTTTTGGACAAACAGACTATTAGACAAATGGGCTAGTTCCATCATTCGATAGACATGCAGTCAGACAGGCAGACAGACACAGTGAGGTGAGAACACAGGACAAAGACAGTATGTTGATAATGACAGGAAAGTACAGCTCTTCCAGACAGCAGCAGGAGAGGAGAGGGAGCAATGGGGCCAGTTCAACTGTCTGTCACTGGGACTGATGTTGACAACAAGCCCCTTGGTGTCAGCCATATTGTGTCCACTACACCTGTACCTTCTGAAATTACATCTACAACACATAACAAAGTAGTAGTATTTTCTACTACTATTTTTGGCCATTTTTCCCTCTCTAAAATGTCTGTGGGGATTTTTTTGAGCCATAGTTCCAATTGTTGTCATCCTTGGATTTCATCCAATATATCCTTTTCTTCAACCAAGTGGTGCAAAATGTTTGTTCTTTTTTGGTTCAAACCAAAAAAGTCCCTCCCTCTGTGGGGGTTCTCTACACTGTTGCTGGGAGACTGTTGCTGATGCAAGCAGGAAGTGATGCCACACTATCTCGCGTCCCATTGGTCGCTCTCCCCTCCATGCCGTCAAAAGGTGGCGCTGCGTCTGTAATAAGATGATATGGCCACTCAACAAACACTCAACACCTGACACAATCACTACTGAACACAGTTGCCCTGTAGCTAGCTACATCCTGCAAACCACTGCAGAATCTGCACATCTAACGAGGCATGTTTGCTGAAGTAAAACATCAATTGTTAAGACCTGTATCGATTTGTATATAAGGAACTAAGCTACTTTTCCTGTCTAAACACGCGCACACACACACATATCTACAGCTGGACGGTAAGACCATTCATTTTTGTTCCTCTAACAGGAAAATATGAGAGGAGATGCAGAGAGTTAAGAAGTCACCTAAGGTCACCTCAGAGGCACACCGTATGGGTGTCATGGTATGGACTGACCTTAGGATGACGACTTCTGACACCAACATGCTACAAGCAGCTAGCATGCTAACGGCTAGCATGAAATGGAACACATGAATGGGGGGTGAGACAGACGGTGGCAGTTGAATGTCGGTTATGGTTCGAAGCATGACGATAGGTCAAGATGGAACACACAGGAGAGAGTAGGAGAACGGGCTACCTTCGGGTGGGTTATAAACCTCCATAGTGCTGTGGGTAAGACTCACTGTTAGAGAGTCATCTGATTTAGGGCTCGAAGGCTTTCTGAGAAATGGTGAACATAAAGTCAACGTTGGCAGTGACACAACAGGAGATCATTTCTTAATTCTAGGACCCTTAAAGCTTATTAAAAGGGACAATCAAAGGTAGTTAAAAAAAAATCAGATCACACCTAAAATGAAATGGTGCTTATCGTTCACATTTATTTGGGATTGAGGCATATGGCCGGATCTACATAACAGATACCATGGGACATGTTTGAATGTAGTCAATAGAAGATCTGAAAACATCTGACAAACTTTTCATTTTTGAGTGAACTATCCCTTTAAGGCCCATTGGCTGTGCTGTATGTGGCAACATGGTGCTAAGCACTGACCAAAAACCATTGGCGCCAGCTAATGCTATCATCCTAGATAGCCACTATCACAGAAAACTACTTAGGAAATAGGCAAGCCAACTCACACTGACAGTTCAGTTGCGTTCTCTCTCTTACCTATACAATAAGAAGAAGGGGATGAGAGAGAGAAGAGGTTGTTCATTCATAGTCAGACACCAGCAAAGGCCTGTGTTACTGGGGGACTGTAGGTCTCTCTACCTCTCTTGGAATTGTAGCGCAGCACACAGGCGAGGACCAGGACAGCCATCACTAGCAGACAGCAGGCCACGATCAAACATTTCTTCCACATTGCCATCTTCACTGTAGAGAGATAGAGGAAGGGAGGAAGAGTGGGAGAGGTAGGGAGAGAGATGCAGGGAGAGAGGAGAGGTAGGCAGGGTGTTTGTGAGAGGAAAAGGGTAAAGGTTGAAAGACAGTTAGGGTGGGTGGAGATGAGGACAGAGTAGAGAGAGGGGACAGAGAAGGATGGTTGAAAGAGAGAAAGTCAATCTTAAAGTTCAGAGTCAAATGTCCATCTGCTTCCTCCTCTTGGGGTCTGAACTTAAGTGTCCCCTTCATTCCCCCTCTCCTCCTCATCCCCCTATCTTCTGCCTTGCCACTGTAGCTGCCGTAGTGCCAATATGGGGGGAAGCAGGCTGGGTCTAATTGCTCTGGCTGATGAGTGCTAGCCACGTCGTGCTGAGGAGTCACAACCCATGGGAGGTTATTGCGTTGCCACTAGCATCCGGATTGACTGTGCTCTCGCGTTTGCCGTCGGCACTAACCACACCACAGGACATAGAGGGCAGAGTGGCTACGGGCCAAGGTTAGCTTAGCGGCGGGGAATTTAGCGTGGCTCATGCTAATCAACGCCACAGCAGAGGAGCTCATTGGGGTTCGTTAATAGTGGGGTCAGATAACCTTGCTGGCAGGCACTGGGGTGGAGGGATCAGATCAGATGGAAGTAAACTTGTCAGATGTCACTGAAGCAGCCCCTGAACAGTGTTGTGAGAAGAGCAAAACTGTCGCTGCTGGTCCAAAGAGGAGGGTCTTTCGTTTCTACACAAGTGGTACTGTGAACGCAAACTAAACTAGACTGGTGCATCCAGTAAGAGCAGTAAATAAATGTGTGTCTATGGTGGAGCGTGTGGACTCCCGCTGTGTGTGCTGTTTGCCTGTCTCTCAACCTATTGTGATAAGTACAGCAGTGCCTTGCTCGATCTTCTCAGTGTGTGTGTGTGTGTGTGTGTGTGTGTGTGTGTGTGTGTGTGTGTGTGTGTGTGTGTGTGTGTGTGTGTGTGTGTAACTCTCCCCATCTACGGTGACAGGCTGACTCTGGACCATGGTAGTGTAGTTGAAGGCCTTGCAGTAGTAGGTGCCACTGTGCTCATTCCCCACTCCCTTGATCCGGTGGGACGCGCTGGATTGGGTTGAGGTGGTGAACAGCGGCTGGTACCACTTAAAGGTGACGGGAGGGGAACCTTCCACCCCACAGATCAGGTACATCTCATCTCCCTCTGCGACCCCCGACAGGTCTGGGGTGATGATGAGTCCTGGATTGGACAGAGGCACTGGGAGAGGGGTATTTCTGATGATTAAATAAGTGTGCAATAATGCTACAATCATGCATGAATGTGCTTAATGTTGTATACCATTCCACACTTTAACAGGCTCAGCTATGACTGCAGTGTTTGTTGCTGACCAACGTGTCGACTTTGGGGTTGTTCTGTGCCTCGTATTTATAGTCCTGTGTGTCGCTGTAGTGCTGGACGGTGATAGGGAAGATGGCCTGATGGTGCGGCTGCTGCACGGTGGTCGAGTTAACCTCAGAATACTTCTTCCACAAGGTGTAGTCGATGGGTAGGCTGCCTCGGTCTGAGTGACAGCGCACCTAGAAGGGCTTTCCCACGATCACTCTGCCAATGGCCGTTATCTCCGGTTTACTGTCAAGAACTGGGTAATGAATAGAACAAGGAAAGTGACTGAAATTACAAAATGGACTGTTAATGTGGAGAGGTTACCTTCCAATGACATCAACATTACTTAGCAGCTACACACATGACCACACTTAGCGGCTACACTTAGCAGCTACACGTATGACTACACTTAGCAGCTACACGTATGACTACACTTAGCAGCTACACGTATGACTACACTTAGCAGCTACACGTATGACTACACTTAGCAGCTACACGTATGACTACACTTAGCAGCTACACGTATGACTACACTTAGCAGCTACACGTATGACTACACGTATGACTATATTTAGCAGCTACACGTATGACCACACTTAGCAGCTACACGTATGACTACACTTAGCAGCTACACGTATGACTACACTTAGCAGCTACACGTATGACTACACTTAGCAGCTACACGTATGACTACACTTAGCAGCTACACGTATGACTACACTTAGCAGCTACACGTATGACCGCAGCTACACGCATGACTACACTTCGACTCAAAGGTTGTATCTGAGTCAAGAATGCCATTTAAAACAGGTGTTCTTCACCTAAAAGAGCAATTTCCCACATTAACATTTTTGATTGGAGTTCCCCTTTAATATCATATTGTTGTGACAGATACTGCATCCATACATGTTCTCAGCATATCCTTATGAATATCCTTATTTTACCAGGTAAGTTGACTGAGAACACATTCTCATTTACAGCAACAACCTGGGGAATAGTTCATAGGAGAGGAGATTAATGAAACAATTGGAAGCTGGGGATGATTAGATGGCCATGATGGTATGAGAGTCAGATTGGTAATTTAGCCAGAACACCGCGGTTAACACCCCTACTCTTATGATAAGTGCCATGGGATCTTTAATGACCACAGAGAGTCAGGACACCCGTTTAACGTCCCATCTGAAAGACGGCACCCTACACAGGGCACTGCCCTGGGGCACTGGGATATTTTTTTTTAGACCAGAGGAAAGAGTGCCTCCTACTGTCCCTCAAACACCACTTCCAGCAGCATCTGGTCTCATATTACAGGGACCGATCAGGACCAACCCTGCTTAGCTTTAGAGGCAAACCAGCAGTAGGATGTGGAGTGTTATGCTGCTGGTGATTAACTAAATGAATTTATTCAAAGACAAGTGAGATTGACTTACTTTGGGTCACACAGAAAAGCCTTATGGGCTGTAGTCGTACCTTTTGCTTGGACAGGCAGCGTTGCACTGTACTTGGAGATCATCCTGGCGTCTGCTTTACATGAGTATTTCCCATTCGTGCGCCGTACCCCTACGGCGACATATATACCATTGAAGCTGCCTGGCGTCAGTGTGTAATTGTCCTTGTAAATGGAGTATTTCACATCCGAAGCGCTGATTCTGTCAGAGTAGTTGGTTCTCTTGCCGGTTAACGTGAATTTTCAAACACCTCTGTCGGATACATGGTCAGAACTGGCTGGGAAAACAGTTCTGTTTGGTAGATTAAAAAAAACATTGATTACTCAACACTCTTGGAGGCTGAGTACATGTAAGAACATTCACGAGGAATGTTGTGATGAACATTGATAAGGTAATAGATGTGAATAGGCTTGCCCAGGTTTTCAGAAATCCTGGTTGGAGGATTCTGGATTTCCTGTTTATTCGCTCCTGATTCCAGGAAATTTCTGGAAAACCTAGGAATTTAACGGAAAGTTCACCAGAATTTAACCCTAGCCTGGACTTGGTTATACACTGATAGAACAGATAATAGCTTTTTTGATAAGCTTTTTTCAACACCACATTCTACCGTACATTTCAGATTCCTTGAAAATCCATTCACTCACCTGTAATTGTTCACGTTTTCCATTACTTGCTTGACAACATTTCCCATCTCCAAACTGGACTCAAACTCTCCAGAGTGCTCGGCCAGGGCTCTCATGCTGTGGTTGGCTTTACTTTGACCAGTACTCAGCAGAATCAGTCCCTTCCTTGCTCAGGTAGACTTTGAGCCCGGAGCTGTTACCAATGACACTGCAGATGTCCAGATTTTCCCCTTCGATGATCATTGATCCGTGTGGTTGGACAGAGATTACAGGTGTGATGCAGCTCTGGAGGACAAAACGAGGAAAATTGGTCTGGAAGCTGAAGGTTGAAATCAAGAGACTTTCCCCCAGACACATTCTATTAAGTTTCGGACATGGTTAAAATGATTAGAGATGAATTGAGATTGAGAACAACAGTAGGGTCCTGGACTAAAAAGGTATTTCAACTGAGAATCTCCACTGAATGTGTGTTTCAGTCCAAGACTAGGTTTAACCTGTGTCTTGGAAACCTGCCCTAGATGTTCACCACCATGTTCTGTTTTTGGGCTCCACTCACCTTTTACAGTGACCACCACATTGTTGCTGGCAGGGGACGGGACCGAGCCTGGCAGCAGTATGACCCTCTAGTCACAGTGTAGCTTTTGGACGCAAGCGTTTTTGAATCACAGCCTAGTCTCCACCTGGTTGGTCATAATAATACAACAATGTTAACTAGAAAAGTAAACGTGTGCGCTTGCTACTTGAAGTATTGATGTTTGTGAAATAAGTTGTAGTGGGGGTAAAAAAATATTGGGTGTTCTTGCTAAGGTTAACACACATGGTTGACTTTGACCTTCTCCTCAAAGGTCCTTGGAGTCCTTGTAGAAGTAGAAGACGATAGCGCCGGACTCCTCGGGGGCCTTACACCAAACGGTCACCTCCTCTCCCTCGCTGAACACACGCTTGTCGACGCTGAGGACTGGCGTCTGCAGGCCTGGATGGACACGAGTACGAGTGAAAGCACGCGGTCACACAGATAAAAATCACATGCCATAGACACAGAGTTATGCTTAACTTGCAAGCTTTTCAGTCCACAATAGAGAAGAGTTGACAGAGTACTAACCTGTCACAGTCAGTTTTTCAGAGTTGGTGCTTGGCTCCTTGCCCTGTATGTTCACCTTGCATTCGTACTTCCCAGTGTTGGCCACTCTGGCCATACGCAGAGAGTAGAGGAGGTCCTCTGTGGTGGTGGTACTCTTCGTGTACACCACGGTGTTGTCCTTGTAGATGGTGTATTCACGGTTCAGGAACCCAGAGCTGCTGACTAAGGCCTGGCAGCGTACCGTCACGTTGGTACCTTGGGAGACGGCGTTGCTGGGCTCGACACTTCGGATTGTGAACACTGGAGAAAGAACTCAACGTCAATGCTCCGACTGATCAAACGCTCTGTATAACAAAAGTTCTAGAAAACCAGCCTTTGTGAACTTGTACCAAAGCACATTATTTTGTGAATTCACACTTGGTAGTGGCATTAATCTTTTCACCGAGGCCATCCCCATAGTAAGAGAACAGTGCAGTAAATCACAGTGCTATATAGCTAGTCATCTTCCAGCTCCAAGATACACAGGAGATGAAATCACTCACACCAATGAATTGGACAGAAACACAGACCCTCAACAAAAACAACACAAGAGGTATTTTGATTCAGTGCATGCTGATCGCGAACTGTTTCCCCACGTTTGTCCTCCACAGAGTGCTTCTTTAGATAAAGGGGCCTCCCAGTGGAGTCTAGTGCGGAGCGGACAGTTCTGTCAGGTTGAGACCCCCAGTCCGGGGGGCTCCCGTCCCAAGGGGAACGTCCCAGTAAACAGGCCCCCGCCAACCAGAGGAAGGAAAGACATTTTGTTAAACAGGCAAACAGATGCCCTCCCAGGGGACCCATCGCTATTTTAGACACTGCCGTCCCCACCCAATGTCACACAGCAGGGCCCAGCGCCATCAAGGGGAAAACCACTGACGGGGGGGCAGACGGTATGGAGCCATAGCGGACCCCCATAGAAAGGGTGTGTGAACCCTGACCAGTCTTGGCAAAGCCAATGAGTCAACTTTCCTGCTTAGAATAGTGGTATTCTGCTATTCCAAGCACAGAATTGCTAATCTCGGTATGGTCAGGATAAGGCGCTCATCAACCACTGGCTAGCTGGACTCATTCCTCTGCCCAGTGCCAGGTTTTTACTCCCCTATCCTAACAGGAGGCGGCGGCGTGTGACACTGCTAACACATGAGTTCCCAAAGCCTTCCACAACTTTTCCAGTGTCTCGGACTCCAAAAGTGTGAAAACACTGATAAGACAACAAGATCGAGGAACCATTCTCATAGGATTTCCTGTGTGTCAATACAGTTTTAGCTGTGTTAATACTACAATTAGGGTAAATCAGTCACCTCTCAGTATAATACATACCACTCCAAAAGAAAAACCTGAAATACACCGAGTTCCCCGGTTTTGCAAACTGCATTCACTGCACTCTTGACTATCCTATTTTAAGAATCTCTTCAAAAACACTTTAATACATACGCGCCTGCGATTCCGCCACTTGGCCTGGATGGAACAGGAGGGGAAAAAAAAAATCACACTACATCAACGAAAAGAAAATCCATACTTCCTTATTTCCCCACCCAACCCAAAACCCTCCCAGAGGTAGATTATCATCAAACTTCCTTACAGGTGGAGAGGAGTACAGAGGTTAGCAGTAGTAGTTGGGTGACCATCCTGACTGAGGGCTGCTGGAGCTGCCACATCGGTGGTGGCTGTCCTGGGCTGATGCGACTGGAGGTTAGGAGGCTGAAGACTGACTTGGGGGGGGAGAGGACAGGGGAGGTGCTCTACCTCAGCCACAGAGTGGGCCGCTGGTTATCACAGCGAGCAGAGCCCTCGACTTGGCTTTATTTTCCAGTTAGAGACTGTTGTTTCCTCAGGATGTGTGAGCTGCTGGCGCTTTGCTGTTTTGGAACGTTCTCTTTCTGGGCTGTGTGTGTAGTCATAGACACTGCTCAGCATGCTTAGGGTGCAGTAGGAAGGAGCCAACCTTTGCCCCCCCAAGTGTCTGGGCCTCTACAGGTACTATGGGGTAACATGGAGTGGGGCACCCTTGCTTTTGTGCTCAGGAGAACCTGTTTCCTGAGGATAGGATATCACATTGTGCTCGTTCGTTACAGTTTACACCGTCGTAAATCCCAGCATGCCCTTCAAAGCTGTCAAACTACTGTTAGCTTAAGCTCCTAGTTACGATTTTGTTTGTTTTAACTTCTACTGAGCTACCTACCGCCAGACATATTATACCTTATTGGATGAACTTATTAGAGCAAAATAAACAGTTTGACTATGATATACCACTCTTACCTTTGTACCAATATGAAATAAAAAATAATATTAGAATGTATGCACTCACTACTGTAAATCGGCTCTGGTTAAGAGCATCTGCTAAATGACAAAAATGTAAATGTACATTTCTTAAGGGCAGGGTAAGTTACTTTCAAAATGTAATCCATTATGGTTACTAGTTACCTGTCCAAAATTGTAAAAAGTAACTACATTTTTGGATTACCATAACTAACGTAATCGTATTACTTACTTTCGGATTACTTTCCCTTTAAGAGGCATTCGAAGACAAAAAGGATACATCAAACGCATTTGGTATGTCATCATAGTGGTCTCTGACTCGCTCAGGTTGAATAAACTTGCATTTTTTTCAATGCTGACTTGAATGTCATTGAGAAAACAGAAAGGTGTCCTTGTATTTTTTCACTTAAGAACCAGCAAACTCTTTATACCCCCTTAAGCAGGGTTGGGGACTAACTGATTACATGTAATTTGATTACAAAACAAACTAATATTTTACACTACCAGCAAAATTATTATAATCAGATTACTTTACAATTTTTGCCTGATATCCAACTGGACAAGACAGTGTGAGACTGGACTTATCTTAGCTCCTGCCCTGGCTCCAGTTAAGGTAAACTTATCTGTACTTCCAGACCAGTAGGATTCTATTCCATGTCTAAACTCAGATAGGGGACTGCTAGTTGGCAAGTGTCATTGGTTGTTATCAATTAAACTGTCTCTCTTTATACTGAGGCTTTGTTGACATTTAACCATAGACAAACCAATGTCACGGCAAACAGAGAAACAGTTAACAAAGGCCTTCTATTCAATGCGTCTCGCTGAAGTGTTACAGATTGTACGATAGACATGTGAAGGTCATTTCCTATTGAGCCGAGATATGCAGCATTTATGGTGAACGCAGTGTCCGCTAAAGTAGAAAAATTGCCATATAATATCAATCGCTCTGTAACTTCCACGATACGGATTGGATAGAGCCCTAAATCTGCTTTTATTCAGAACATTCACAAAATACCAAACAAAGAATAAATACAAGGATTCCGGATGAAAAACTAAAACAAAATGTAGCAAGCAGCACCTCGAATATCAGGCTTAATTAAGTCCATGAAAAATATTTGAATCATCTCCTTGCTATGAAATTCATACCAGGACTGATTTTCACATCACAGACACTCACTCCTCAGGGGATTCTTTTTGAAGCGGTCTGGTGAGAAGGATAATATGCCTGATGAAAAAAGTGTACTTTTTTTTATTTTTTTTAATTCCAGATGAATCGATATGGTAATGATGACATGAATATTGTGACGCAATAGCAGATACATTTGTCTTACACAATACATGTAGAACTTCATAATGAGAGCATGAACATTAACACAAACATGAAAACACACACCAAAAACAAAAAAACACCAGGAAAACCAGCGCTGTTGTGTATTTGGTTTATTTTACTGACTTCATCTCCTGTCCTATAAACTAGTCAGCAAAGCAGTCTTCCGTCACAGAGAAACACCCGATTGCTTTCATTTCTCCTAAGTATTCAAAGTTTATTTTTGTTTCCATATCTAAAATGTTAAAACTCAAAGCAGGATATCTAGAGATGTGATTCTGAGCATGGCTGACAGACAGCGTTGTGGGGTTTTGCTGTAGGTGTCAGTGAAAGCAGTGGAGGCTGCAGTACCTCCTCCGTACCCTAGAGGGTGAGCTACTGAGCGTAGTGGGGCTTGGTTATGACCGCGAGTGCAGCCGCTTCTACAGAATGCATGGCATGTGTTACCGGTTACCCTGCCCGGTTCAGTCCACAGGCAAAGCATTATTGTCCATTCCTTTCTAGGGTGATAGCCAAGCTGAGGACTTTAGAGGCAAAAAGGTGAGGGTAGGGGGGAGTACTGTATGAGGAGAGACACCGTGTGGGTGAGAGCGTCTGTGAAAGGGGGAGAAACAGTCCTCTCCCATCTCTCCATCCCACTGAGGTCCAAGGCAAACAAACACCAGCAAATTAAAAAAATTAATTACAAAAAACTGAGCAAAAAAAAAGTTTCAAAGAAAAACAGGAAGGTAATGCAGAGCAAACCAAAAAAGCGACCCCTAATAGAGGCACATTAATGGCGATACCGCACTTGTAGCGAGTGTTGACCAGAGGGGTAACCCTTGTTTAAAAAAAAGGCACCTCAGGACTCACTGAACTGATTTTGACCTTCTTAGTTCGTCACATCAAGAGTAACAGCAGACCTTATGGCAGTCAAACCTCCGTGAGTCTACCATGCAGAGACGTCGTGGTATTATGTGGCTCATGAGGTACCTGAGCTAGTGTTGGAGGTTGACAGGAGGAGCTGTGGCTTTTGACAAGGACACTGAACTGAAGAAGTGCTATGGATCGTTACTGTGTATTTACCAGTGGTGTGCAAGTCTGAAGTCACTCTTGTTTTTCGACCCAACTTCTCTATCCCAATCTTCTTGAAACTCCCTTTCTGCTAAAGAAACCAAACACGACTGGCAAATAAAACCAAGGTTAAAAGAAATAAAACAAAAATAGAAGAAAATTGCCGCAGACTTTTCTCCAAAAAGGGTAACGGATAGCAGGGTGGAGGTTGGTAGTTGGCACACAGGGGAAAGGGCTGCCTAGGGCTGGTGTGTGTGATTCTGGGGACAGTCCATACACAGTTTATAAAGTCCTCATAAGCCTGTGTGCGAGGATGCAGCAAAGTAGCAGCAGAACCCCATTCCCTCTTCCCCATTGGTGTCAATGGGGACGAGGGGATGCAGTGGGCGCTGTGTTTCTTCTCGTCCAGCCTCGGGGTGCTTCTGGCTGGGGATGGGCATGGGTCAAGCGGGCCTCAGCCAGAGCTCTGGAACTGATACTTCAGGCTCCACAGGCGGGTATGGCTCAGCTGATGAGTGGGGGGGGGTCTGGAGCTGGAGCAGCAGAAGCTTGGAGGCTGTAGAGCTCCTAGCTAATTCATTATTGCTTTGCAGGTAGGGCAGACAAGTAGCATCAGTCTTGGGATTAGAGCTGAGCAGTAGTCACCCATTGCGCTATGGACATGGGGTCAGCCTTTGGGCATAGGACAATGGAGATGAATGGCTTGGTTGGTGAGGTTGGTGAGTTTAGCACAATTGGGTGAGGGTGCATGGATGCAAGGTCTGGTTAGTCCTACAGTATAGCATGGTAGTGGACATCTGTATGGGCATCGGTTTGTGTCCAAGGCTGTGGGCCCACTTTGGGCTCATCTGTGCTCTGTTCTACATTTCACTTTCTCTCACACCAGACGTGCCCCGTCTGTCAAAGTGCCTGGCCGTTTCAGAGGAAGCGCCTGTAGTCCACCATCTTGTACGCGAACAGTGAGAGAAAGTCTATTAGCTACAGCGGGGGGGGGGGCTTTTAATAAGGGTCGTGCGGGCGTCCGTGAGCCACGCCTTTCATGTCCAGAGTCGTGTGTGAGAGAGGGAATTGTCCATCTCTCGATAGCCTCTTGACCCCGATGCATAGAGGTCATAGAAAGGTAATGTAGAGGTCATTCCGAGTTCATTCAGGTAGCGACACCGCCTGTCTCCCCCAGCCAAGGCTGGAACCTTTAAAATAGACCTATTATTCATCTCTGTATACACGCAATTAAATATACACGCTCCTCAGCACTGCCAAGTCTACAATCAATAGCTTCATAATAAGAATATGAATAAAACGATCAAGAATAATCAGATAAGTCAACATCATAACACGAGTGTTTCAGCAGCCATCACTATAGAACATTCAGGGGTAGTAACAATTGCATATGTACATTAGAAGTAATTTACATCCTGGCTCCGAGGGTGAGAGGTCAGGGGTCAAAGGTAAAGTTCGGGGGGGTTAACGCTGAGGGGTTATCTGAGCCTCTTCTCCGCTGAGTAGATGGACATGTAGTAGTCGTTACTGCCCACCGCCAGGTGGGGCTGTTGGGACACAGGGAGAGAGAAAGAGAAAGAATATAATGGACTCCTAAAGACAGGTGTAAAAACATTCATTTCCCAAACCATTTAGTGTAATTAGGTGTGATGAAAAGACAGGTTTTGCAGAGTATAGTTTAAGAGACATAGGGATAACTCCTTGTACCCACGCAACTTATTCACTTTAATGCATTATTCACCCAAATCGTAGTTCCCATGTTACGTTATCCAGTTGAGATTCAGACTACTATGAAGAGAGTAAGAATGGCATAGTACCCAGTAGGGATGGAAGGCCAAACAGCTGATAGCACCGATCCTTTGGCCCATGAAACCGTCATAATACTTGATGTTGCTGATCACGTCACCGTTGGAGTTGTACACGGCTATGAACTGGTTCATCGATCCACTGGGAGAGGATGGAGAGAACGAGAGAATGAAGGAAAGAGTGAGAAATTAGTTTCATAGCTGCTATACCAAATGTAGCAAACGTTGAAATCGTTTGCTACATCGTCAGACCGACCACATTTAATTCCTCAAAGTGAGTTTAGACCATAGAGTTTGATAGAGGGTTAAAAAAATGGGTTATATCCATCTGGAGTCCTCTATCGAACTCTATGGTTTAGACCAATTATGAAGGCCCTTTCTGCCACGTGCCGTAAACCTGTGAACTCACCAGGCAAACAGGTTGGCCTGCGGATGGATGTCCAGCGCCGTTAACCCCTTCACCGTCTGCAGCACGTTCACAGAGTCCGGCGACCGCAGCTCGAAGAACCGCACGTCTCCATCGACACTGGGGAGGAGGATGAAGGAGTCCAAACAGTACATGACATGTCATCACATCCATTTAGATCTACAGGAAGTAGGGCCGCTGGTCTTGGACCGAGCCACAGACAGCGAGGGAACTAGAGCGTGTGAGAGAGTCAAGAATAGTAGATTGACCAAATCTGGACACCCGACCGTCACAGAAATAATCCATCCATCAACCAACCATTCAATCAGTCATCAACGAGCACTACCTGACACTAATGATTTTGCCGTCCGTCTGCTTCTGCAGGTGGGCCTTGACCACCCAGGACGAGTGTTCCCGGTACGTCATCACACGACTGTGGGGAGACACAGAGGAAAAGCATCATCAACTTCAGTCCACCCACAACCATGTTGTTGTTCACAGGAGAGACAGAGGCAGATGTGAAAAGTAAGCGGCGTGAGTGGATGGACTCCAACGCAGTTCATCAACATGCAAGACGCCACACAGTGTAAAAGTGACCGGTGTATGAGAATTTAAAGCAGTGCCGTTGTGTTGAACAGAGTCTAAGTTATCAATCAATCAAATGTATTTATAAAGCCCTTTTTACATCAGCAGATGTCACAAAGTACTATACTGAAACCCAGCCTAAAACCCCAAACAGTAAGCAAGGCTGTATTGTGTGTATATGGCCACTGGGTGTCACCATAAGTACATGGGTATAAGCACTATTGGACAGCCCGTCTCCATGGTAACAGCATCCTTGAGTGACAAGACACTGTGATTGAAGATTGAGGAGGAAGTTGACCCCTAAGCACAGATCTAGGCTCTAGATGACCTAACCTCAAATCCTAGCTTTAAGACGCAGAAAACAAACCTGACTCTGGGCCAGCAGTAAGAAGCAATCAGAAAGCCAAAGTGAGGACCAAAACCTATCCCTGTTCCCTTGGCGAAAATAGTTACAAACTCTGTAAGAGTGTGCATGATTGTGTGTTCGCCTGAGTGTGTATGCGATGCGTGTGTTTGCTTAGCCCCCTACTGGTTTTAAAGGAGAGCACAAAGGGAAAGGGTTCTACAGTCTCAGTGCCTGAGGGAAAGCTCTTAAATGAACATTAGTTAAAGATTTATGGGACACTACGGCTTAATTGCCCTGTTTTCTCTTTGGGGTGAACTAAAATAATGTTTGGCTGGGGGGGGGCATTTGAAGATGCGCACGACCGTGTAGACACAGGATGTGGCAGGAGAGCTGGGAGCTCCCAGGTGAGAATACAGCAGAAATCACTGATATGAGTCTTCAAATAAACAGCCAGTTTATTAGGTACACCACGCCGTTCATGAAACTAGATCGCTCCTACAGACAGTCAGTCAACGTGGCTGTGACTCGCTATATAAAGCAGGCAGACAGGCATCAAGGCATTCAGTTACAGTTTGGTTGAACATCAGAATGGGGGAAAACGAGTGACCTAAGCGACTTTAAGCATGTTATGATCGTCGGTGCCAGACGCTCCTGTATCTCAGAAACGGCCGCCTTCCTGGGCTTTTCACACACAACAGTGTCTAGGGTTTACTGAGAATGGTGCGTCAAACAAAAAACATCCATTCTATGGCAGTCCTGTTGGCGAAAACAGCTTGTTGATGAGAGAGTTCGAATGAGAATGGCAAGAATCGTGCAAGCTAACAGGCGCAGTACAGCAGCGGTGTGCCAAACAGCATCTCAGAACACACAACTCGTCAATCCTTGTCACGGATGGGCTATTGCAGCAGACGACAACACCGGGTTCCACTCCTATCAGCTAAAAACAAGAAGAAGTGGCTCCAGTGGGAACGTGATCACCAACACTGGACAATCGAGGAGTGGAAAAACATTGCCTGGAGCATGACAGCAAGTTCAGTTTACTTGAGTGGCCTGCGTAGTTCCCAGACCTCAACCCAATACAGCATCAGAACGTACCGATGTCCAATCTGCGTGTGGAGCGTTTTCCGACATCTTGGAGAATGCCCCGAAGAATTTAGGTTGTTTTGGAGGCAAAGTAGAGTCCAACCCAGTACTAGATTGGTGTACCTAATAAACTGTCCGGTAAGTGTATATGAGATGACGTAAGAAAAAAAAATATTAATAGCTTTACCTATTTTGCTTTGCACATACGATTTTACATTGTGTCTGATGATAATTAAGGGGATAAAACATATCTGATGCTAATGAGAGTTTCATAAAACATTAAGACACACAGCTTCTCTTTGTGCTACTGGGAATAAGAAACCATATGATTAGTAATGAATTAGGAAAATTAGAAGCCCATTCACGTTAACCTCAAGTCACATTTTAGACAGAATAATGTGACGAGGTACGTGTGCGTGCAGGGATGACTCATTGTTGAAGCCTTTATGAAAGTCAAGGTGTGGAGGCAGCATTAAAAGTGTGTGTCTGCATTTGGGTGAGCACACGAGCGTGTGTGCGTTTGCGTGTGTGCGCGTGAGACAACTCACCACTCGTTGGCGCCCATTCTCCTGTCATAGAGGCGGACCGAGCCGTCGCCCAGCCCCGCTGCGATGAGGGACCGCTGTGAGTCACATGATAGGCAAGTCACACAGCTGTCTGCCCCCGTTGGGATGTCCTGGTAGACACACACACACACACACACACACACAATTAGTTCAAGCAATGTGGAGGGAAAAAAACGTAATTACATAGTCGTTGCCGTGACATAACGAACGTTGTGGTTGTCACGGCGCTCATTAAACATTGAGTAACTGGCTAACAACTCGATCAATCACGTCTACAGCTGACTGATGGAGAATGCCGTCTGGGCTCTGCCGTCAATACAGCCAGAGACAGGGCAGGGCTCGCATACTTCCCATACTACTGTCTCTCAAATAAAGGGTTAACAGGTTGAATGGAAATACAACCGATAATGTTGAGCCAGGTGTTGAATACCAGGATGCATACGGTGCCTTCAGAAAGTATTCATACCCCTGGCCATATTTCGCATTTTGTTATGTTACAGCCTGAATTCAAATTAAATATTAAATTAAATTAAATATTTTTTTTTCTCACCCATTACTCTGTACAGGCTTCCTTTTCACTTTCATTTAGGTTAGTATTGTGGAGTAACTACAATGTTGTTGATCCATTCTCAGTTTTCTCCTATTACAACTATTCAACTAACTGTTTTAAAGTCACTATTGGACTCACGGTGAAATCCCTGTGCGGTTTCCTTCCTCTCCGGCAACTGAGTTAGGAAGTTAGCCTGTATCTTTGTAGTGACTGGGTTTATTGGTACACCATCCAAAGTGTAATTAATAATTTCACCATAATCAAAGGGATAGGTCTGCTTTTGTTTTTTTACCCACCTACCAATAGGTGCCCTTCTTCGCGAGGCATTGGAAGACTTCCCTGGTCTTTGTGGTTGAATATGTGTTTGAAATTCACTGCTCGACTGATAATTGTACGTGTGGGGTACAGAGATAACGCAGTCATTCAAAAATCATGTAAAACACTATTATTGCACAGAGTCGATGCAACTTATTATTTGACTTCAGCACATTGTACTCCTGAACTTATTTAGGCTTGCCACAACAAAGGGCAAGCCTAAATAAGTTGAATAATTAGACTCAAGACAAATTTGTAAAAAATTCAAAAAAAACCATCCACTTTGACATTGGCTAGTGACACAAAATCTCAATTTAAATGCATTTTAAATTCAGGACGTCACCATTTTCTTTTTGAAAAAGTCAAGGGGTGTGAATACTTTCTGAAGTATGTAAACCGACATGCAAGAAAGAAGGGGAAAGTACCCACAGTTCCATAGATTGTCATAATGCTCCCAATGGACCTATTGGTCAAAACTTGTAGAAAGGATTTGAGAATTGTCACCTGAGAAATCATGGATGTGCAGAGGCACCTGTGACATTTCAAAACAACGTCATTGATAAACAGGTTAGTTATGTTCAGTGTGTTTCTCTTCACCTGGACCTTCATCTCCCTCTCCGTGTCCCAGATCCTGATGACCCTCACGTCTCCAGATGTCATCAGTAGCCCCGTCTCCTGCTCCCAGTCCACCACCATGCCTGCACCTAAGAGAGGACGCTGGTTAGTAACACACACAGACAGAAAGATACAAGGGAACACACACAGGCGGAAACATCATTGACAAAGACCCAGCTGTCAATGCCTGGGACTCGGGGGCATGATCTACCAGCTGAGCATGGGTTCTGGTAGCATCTGCCAAAAGTTCTGACACACTCAGACTGGCGGATGTAAACAGGAAACACACCATCTGAGTCAATTGTGGGTCTAATGAAGGGTCACTGTCATCAGCCGTCAGGATATCACTAATACCCTAGGGTGCTAGGGGTCGATTTGGAAGTGGACAAAAGCCTTTGAAACGGTTGCCAACCCTGTGACTCGCAACAGGCTGAGGTTAAAAGACCCACTCCTCTAGGGCGGCGCACGATTGGCCCAGCGTCGTCCAGGTTAGGGAAGAGTTCGGCGGTGTGGGGGGGGGCTCATTGCACGCTATCGTCTCCTTGTGGCAGGCCGGGCGCCTGCGGGCTGACCTTGGTCGTCAGGTGAACGGTGTTTCCTCCGACACATTGGTGCGGCTGGCTTTCAGGTTTAGCAGGCGGGTGTTAAGGAGCGCGGTTTGGTGGGTCAGGTTTCGGTGGACGCATGACTCGACCTTCGCCTCCCGAGCCCGTTGGGGAGTTTCAGCGATGAGACAAGATCAAAATTGGGAGGGGAAAAATGGGGGTCAAAAAACAAACAAACAAAAATACCAACTCCTCTACCAGATGTTACTACTGGCAGGCTGCAGTGACAGGGTGTCACACCCAGAGAGAGAGAGAGACAGAGAGATTAGAGAGAGAAAGACAGAGAAAGACAGAGAGAGATTAGAGAGAAAGATGTCCCGTTGACAATTTGGTTCTTATTATTTTCATATTGTAAATATCCAAAGTAAGCTTTAGTTACAGCATGCCAATTAAGCAAATCGAATTAAATTGAAAGAAAGACAGAGAGAGAGAGAGAGAAAGAGATTAGAGAGAGAAAGAGAAAGACAGCGAGAGAGAGAGAAAGACAGCGAGAGAGAGAGAGATGAGAGAGAAAGACAGATTGGCGAGAAAGATTAGAGAGAAAGACAGCGAGAGAGAGATGAGAGAGACAGCGAGAGAGAGAGATGAGAGAGAAAGACAGAGATTGGCGAGAGAGAAATTGGAGAGAAAGACAGCGAGAGATTAGAGAGAGAAAAACAGATTAGAGAGATGAGAGAGCGAGAGAGATTAGAGAGAGAGAAAGACGGCGAGAGATGAGAGAGAATAAAACAGAGAGAGATTATAAAGAGAGATAAAGACAGCGAGAGGTTAGAGAGATGAGAGAGAGAATTTAGAGAGAGAAAAACAGCGAGAGAGAGAATTTAGAGAGAGAAACAGCGAGAGAGAGAGAATAAGACAGAGAGCGAGATTAGAAAGAGAAAGACAGATTAGAGAGAATCTAGCGAAAGAGAGCGAAAGAGAGAGTAGAGAGAAAGAGAGAGAGATGAGAGATAGAAAAACAGATTCGAGAAAGATTAGAGAGAGCGAGAGAGAAAGATAGAGAGAGCGAGAGATTAGAGAAAGCGCGAGAAGCCCTCGGCAACTCCATATGCTGCTACTGAGAGTGGGAGTCACAGAGCTAAACTGTGGTCGCGTCTCAACCGTACTTGATAAATCGCTCTGTGACACCTGGCAGAGGGCCGGGGGCGTAGCCTAACCTTGAGGCTAAGCCCCAGCGTGGCTAGCTCCGGAGTCACAGCTATGCGGGCGTTAGCTAGCTCTGGCGTCACAGCTACGCGTGCTGTTAGCTAGCTCTGGCGTCACAGCTACGCGGGCTGTTAGCTAGCTCTGGCTCACATGCAGACGCGTGGGGGAACACTTCAGAGTGTACTCAGCTACGCACAGAGCTGGGACCCTCACACACACACACGAACATCTGTGATTCCCCCGTTACACACACACAGAAACAACATTCAAACACACGCGTGCACACAAACAGAACGACTGGCCCCATTCAGAGACTGAGGGAGATGAGGCATTCCTTTGAAGTATGGAGCTCTGTGTTAGTGAGAAATTCCCATCTCTTGTTGATGAGGAGAGAGGGAGAGGAAGAGAGTGCAGCAGAGAAACCCTAATCTTGTTTATTAGAACTTTAACTATTCCAGGCAGATAGTACTAAAGTCAATGCTCACAAGCAAGGGTTGGAAATCCCAAAAATTTCCAATCGTTTCGTTCTGAACAGAAGCACCATTTTTTTGTTGCTCAGGACAATAAGAGAACAAAATGGTCCACCCCATCTCTCATTCTTCCCATCCCATCTTTTTTCTTCTCCCACTCCATACAGTTCATCCCGAACCAACTCCAATCAAAAACATTTCTCAGAAGTTTAAAGATTTCCTTTGCTTTAGGTCACATCAGGGTCAATGCATTGAGTTCTTACACAGACTCAAAATGTTACTAGTCAACTTCCCTAAAATGAGAGAATCAGCAGCATAACCAGGGATCTTACAAGTCCACACATAAAACAATAGCGACATTATAGATGGAGATGCCTGACTGAGGGAGTGGATGTGAGGTAGTGCTGGAGGCCCATTGTTCTCCTTAATAACGACTACAAAGGCGGCTAATGATTTAGTTAGCATTAGCATACTGCATAATGGAATGGATATTCGGGGCTGCCTGTGCGTGGGTGTTGCGTATAGGTGCTAGCTGCTAGCGCAATTAGGTTATCCCTATAGCTAGCGTTCGCATAAACTAGCGTTAGCGGTCTCCAGTGGCTACGATAGCCCCATTCCACTATTCATTTTGCCCCTGGCTCTCTTCCCTAATACCCTTCTCTCTATAGCTCTCCCTACATATCCCTCAGTCTCACTTTATATTCCCATCACTCATTATTTCTCTCTAGGAGACCAGCACTGCCTCTGCATTCTCATTCCACACCATTATCACCTGTTGATGGACTGGCTCTCACACACGCCGCAGTTTATTAAAGACTGCGCCCCGACTTCAACTTCCCTCCTCTCTCTCTTTGATTCCCTTAAATCGTGTTTGCTTTGAAAGTGTCCTCCAGGACCACGGTGATGGAATTAACTAGGACTACGCTGCACAAGCCTGTAGTTAACGATGAGGGCGTCACCATGGATGGGGTTGATTTGATGGACACGGACACCGGTAGTTTATGAGGCTTCTGGCGCTAGGCTACTTGACCTGTGAGCTGACGAGAGATATAAAACTCTAGAGTGGAGCCTGTATTTAACCTGTATTACAGGCTAAGGGAGTCTGAGTATTAGAGCAGTGATGACTAAAAACTTTGGCACAGTTATTTTGGTTGGGTCCTGAGTCGCTGAGACATCTGAGCCTTCTCTCATATTCAGTCTCTGTTTTAGTTTGTCCCCCTCTGTATGTTCCTCTCCTAGTCTCTCTCTCTGTCTAGCTGTCCGCCCCCCTCTGTTCCTCTCTCTCTGTGTACGTATCCTCTTTTAGTCCTACATCTCCCAGCCACTAGCTCCCAGAGGCCTTTTTAACAAGCCTCCAGCCATCCAGCGTATGTGGAGTAGGACAGCCCCAGGACTGCCCTACTTTCACTCAAACTTCCCCAGTCTAGTCAGAGAAAAAGAAAACTTCCTCAAGCTGCTGCAGGAGAATGAGAGTGAGAGTTGAGGGGAGCGATAGACGAGAGAGAATGAGAGAGAGAAAGAGAGGGGGGGGAGCGCAAGATGTTATAAACGACATTTGCATGAAAACTTAATTAGGTCTGCGCTCTGTCTGTGTGGACGGGAAGTCGATGTGGGTCTCCCTCTCCGGAATGCTAAACAAACACTAATGATAACTCCATAGGGTGTAATGAGGGCTGAGAGGGAGACGGCGCTGCTCCACAACAGATAGAAAATAAACAGCACCCAAACAGGCAGGCAGGCTCTCTCTCCCCCCCTCTCCCCCCTCTCTCATCTCTCTCGGTCAATCCATCACTTTCTCTCCTCTTTCTCTCGCCTCTCTTTCTCTCCCTATCCCTTCCATCTCTCTCTATACCCTCCTTCCCAATCTCTAGTCTTCTCTCTGACACACATTACATGCTAATTCAGCTGCAGAGGAAAAACCCAAGTCTGGATGAAGACAGTTTTAAGGCCCCTTGCTTGGCTGTGGAGGGAACTAATCATTGGTACTGTAGAGTCTGGAGTAAGGGCCTCAGGGCTAGAGGAAGGAGGTCCATTATTTCTACTATCAACATCCCACATTACCAGCAGGCCTCTAATTATACACTGTAGATGATTGAGGATGCCGTGAAAAATAATATAGCGGGTGCCGTGTTGACAGTTGTAAGACTAATGGGGGTTCCCTGATTAGTGCAGTACTCCCACTGGAACTCCTGTAATTCCAACCCTGCAACGATACTGAGCCGATAGACCCAGAAACGACACGTTCACATCGGAGTTGAAGCATTGCTCTAACTACGTCGACACAAACTGTTTTTATTATCATTTATTCATCAGGGTAAAACAAGTAACCAATTCATATAAACTAAAATGACAAATCTGAGTTTTTAATATATTAATATATATATTAATATATTTGTGAAAGCTTACAGTTAAAACTAGAGAGTTGTCTGGGCAGAGTTTGTCCCCCTCCATGTCTATTTTGTACATGACCACTGGTAGGAAGACACGGTACCAGCTTTGTCCTGTGGAGAGAGGGTTACTGACGAAAGGGAGGCCGGGGGGGGGGGGGGGGGTGAGGAAGCATCATCGAATGGAGGGATGGACGGGTCAGGTTACAGGAGGAAGTAGTAGCGCAGGGGCAGACTGCTGGAGTTTGTGCAGCACACTGAGTCAGACGAGAGGAAAAGACGACGGCAGCACTCACCTCCCTGTCCCTTACTCCTGTCAAGACAGATGGAGACCCGCCTGGCCAGACCTGCGAGGGGAGGAGCAGAAAGGAGGAGGCAGGGAGATGGGGGAGGGAGAGTCAGAAGCACATCAGCCCCAGCACCTCACACTGTTAGCAAGTACCCCCCGCATGCATGGTCACACACACTCACTCACTCTCTGACGCATACATGCAGTCTCGCACACGCACGCTCTCTGTGTATTTGTTTGTGTGAGTCTGACTCCCACACAGACAGACACACAGACAGATAGACACATAAGCGCACACAGCCACACACACAATGAGCAGCGGAAGAACAAGGCTGCAGTTTCCCCAGCATGACATCTTCCAAATGAATACCGCTGATACGCCCCGATCAAAAACTAAGAGAGATATTCCACTACTCAACTACTGGCTGTGCATTTAAAAACAGGCTCCAGATAGCTACACTCCATCTTAAATCATATATGCACCCTACGGCCTTGGCCAAAAGTAGTGCACTATATAGGGAATAGGGTTCCATTTGGGAGGCAATGCATATCTCATCTAAAAGCCTAGAGGGCAGAGGAGTCTAAATCCCCTGTACCACAGGGAAGACGAGTGTGTGTGTACGTACGCATGTATGTATACCAAGTGTACAAAACATTAGGAACACCTTCCAAATATTGCGTTTCAGTCCCTTTTACCCTCAGAACAGCCTAAATTCGTCGGGGCATGGACTCTACAAGGTGTTGGAAGCGTTCCACATGGATGCTGGCCCATGTTGACTCTAATGCTTCCCACAGTTGTGTCAAGTTGGCTGGATGTCCTTTGGGTGGTGGACCATTCTTGATACACACAGGAAACTGTTGAGTGTGAAAAACCCAGCAGCATTGCAGTTCTTGACACACTCAAACCAGTGCGCTTGGCACCTACAACCATACCCCGTTCAAAGGCACTTATATCATTTGGTTTTGCCCATTCACCCTCCGAATGACACACACACAATCCATGTCTCAATTCTCTCAAGGTTTAAAAATCCTTCTTTAACCTGACTCCTCCCCTTCATCTACACTGATTGAAGTGGATTTAACAAAGTGACATCAATAAGGGATCATAGCTTTCATCTGGATTCACCTGGTCAGTCTATGTCGTGGAAAGAGCATGTTTTGTACACAGTTTATAACTGCATATAGCATAGTGATACAATTAACACCAACTATTACAGTGTAGGGGAGCTGGCAGCCTTGTTCTGCTAGAGGAAGATGAACATAAAACCAACCAAAGTCAACGTAGCAGCAAAGTAGCAAGACAGAGTTGGAGGATCTCAATGAAATGAGACAAAATTAGGAGGAATTGCACCCAACAAGTCGTTACTGGATGGAGGGGAGAGCGCGTGTTATGGAGATAGGGGAGATTTGGAATGTGTGTGTGTGCTTCTGAAGCAGTTACAATCGGTGCCAACAATGATCTCACGATGGCATCTGTTCATTTGAAGTGCGCTAGCTGTATCAACGCAAGCTTGAGCTGTGCAGACCATCTCTAGCCCCCTCTCTACCTCCAAGGTGAAGTGGTGGTTCGTTACCCTGGTAAATCCTGATTGCTGAATACCTTGTTGTTGACTGTGACATCTGCCCTACTCTGAAATCTTCAGGGATGTGTGTGTGTATGACAGCTCTCCCTGTGACGCTAGTTAACTGTGTCACCTCTCAGCAGGCACCCTGAGCAGGGACGCTGCTCATCTTTGTTAAGGTGGGACACACACAGCTGGTGGTCCGCTGTACTGTCAGTCAGAGCACACATACACTCATTAGAATAGAATGAGTGTGTCTCATTCCATGATTCTACACAGAGCTGTCAGAGCTAACATCCTGCTAGCTAGCTCCCTTGCCTGTCCTCCTTCACACCCAGCACAGATAGTAATTGAAAGTGATTCAGCTATGTATTGAATGTCATACAACAGCACATCCTTGACCTGTATGTACTCACACACTTTTCTTCTACTGTACATTTTAGTTACACTGTTTATACTCACCGCATATTTATTTATATACTGGATTCCTGACTCACTCTTAATATATCTAGTGCTGTACATAGCATTCTTTGTATATCTGGTGTAAATCCATCCGGTGTACATACGTATAGATTGCATTTGGATTACTGTTACAGCGCTTTTTGGGTTGTTAATTAGATTCATCCCGACGTGTATTCATTTCTTTCTGTCTTTACCTTTTACTGCATTGTTAGGAGCTAGTAACCATAAGCATTTCACGGCACCCGCTATAACATCTGCTAAACTGTGTATGCGACCAATAAGCGTTGATTTGATACAATCTCAAATGAATGAATGAATTCAGTATGAAGTAGCCAATTTCCTGCACCTGCCATCCATAAGCATAGCCTATAGTTCTCTGAACGGTCACACGTCAGAGAAGTACAGGAGAGGAACATAGACAAGCAATTGGCAGATGTAGAGTGGGAAATATGCGGGGGTTGGAGAGTTGGTGGAAAGGGGACGTGGGGAGATGGTGGTCTGAATTCTGAGCAGGTGGGGAGGAGGGGGGACTTGAATGATTGTGGACACTAGAACTAGGTGGATTGAGGGTTTGGGGTAGAGGGGTGGATGGGAATGGGGTAAAAGTTGTATTGTGTGGTGGTGGTGGGACGGGGGGAGGTAAAACTGAAGCCGACGGGGAGGTACACTGAGGGTCTAGGCTGATAAACGGAGGGGGTCTAGAGGGGGTAAATAGCGTGGTCTTTACTGTGGGCGCTGGAGGAGGGCTGACCTCGGGTGGTGGGGAGCATGTCGGACAGGCCCTGCCACGCCGTCACCATCTCGGGGTTCCGCTGGTCCGCAAAGTTCTTCCAGATACGCAGCGCCCCGTCATCTAGAGGGAGGGAGGGGGAGAGAGGATGGTTGGAGAAAGAAAGGAAGGGGGGTGACAGAGAAGGAAGGAAAAGTAAAGAGAAAAAAACAGATATCATACAAGGTTAGAGGTCACAAACAACTTCCACATTTACACTTGCAGAAACACGTCCCCCCCCTCTGTGCCCATGAGAGACAAAGCGTGTGCACATGGATTAACATTAATCGCTACGGCCTCGAGCGCGTCCGTGACCTAAGAGTGCTGAAAGAACACAACAGGAGCACAGTCTATGGCAGTATCCCAAACGGCACCCTATTCCCTACATAGTGCACTACTTTTGACCAGAGCCCTATGGGTGCACTATACAGGGAATAGGGTGCTATTCGGGAGGTATCCTATCCCATAACATACGTCTCTGAACAAAAGAGATAACGGACAAGTTCTTACGTCGGGTCGACACAAAGCAACTTTCAAGCAATTTGACCTCGTCTCTACAGCCTCCAGCTTTACAAACTCATATGTACAATACAACGCGCTTGTGCCTCTCCTACAAGCCTGGTACCTTCCCAATGCTTTCAAGCCTACACACACAAATATAATACCATGCTCCCTGCCACTCATTGCACAAAGGCACCGCAAACTAAACTGAAACTAAGTTCAAGGTCGTGTTAACAGGGTCTTGTTTCTCTTGTCCTCCTGAACAGACTGCCAAAGAATCCCAGAACATTCAGTATTGAACCACTTATGTACACTCCTTTCTTCCTAGAAGTAATGACTGATCGTGCTCGATCCTTCACGTCACGGTAGGGAAGAACTTCAAATACGGATGTATTTTGAAAGTATTCAGACAGGGCTGCAAACCAGGGTGAATGAATGACAATGTTTAAAATGACAGACAAAACCACATGACTGTATATGACTTTGGAGCCGCAAAGCATTTTAACACAGCCCTGCGATAATTGGTTTCACACGAGAGAAATAAAGTGAACAGAATGGCGCTCTCCAGCAATTCAACATAATGCTGCCGACTTAATTCCTTTTAGAATTATTTAAGACTGCATTTTTCACCCAGGGAACAATGTGTGCGTGCGCGTTCCTGTCTGAGGATGTGAGTCAGGCGTTTGAGGCTGGCTTATTAAGACTTCAATGTCCAGGAGAGAGAAAACATGCACATTTATTTACTGCAAAATGATGGTGTCCTTGAATTGAGGCAACTAGGGTCTATTTAGTTTCTGCATTTAATTCGATTGGGTGATGCTGAAGTGATTGACTGTTTGGGAGTTTGTTCAATTTTTTTTTTTTACGTGTGTGTGCTTGCATATGTTTGTGCAAGATAATTGAGTCTGGGTGTATGTGCGTATTTTTGAGATGATCGCATGTGTGTGTATTTATATTATACTTTATCCACAGCAACTTAAAGGAGCAATTTGGGTTAAGTGCCTTGCTCAAGGGCACGGCGGCAGATTTTCGGCTCGGTGATTCAAACCGGCAACTTTTTGGTTACTGGCCCAACACTCTTTAACCGCTAGGCTACCTGCCTGTGTGTACAGTGTATAGGTGTGTCTGACCTGTAGCAGTGAGCAGCAGGGAGTAGTCATGTCCGTTGAGGTACTCCATAGCTGTGATGCGGGTGTAGCGAGGGTTCCCGTTGTAGAAATAGTCCAACCTCTCCGCCTTCTCCCAGTCCCAGAAACTACAGAACACACATACACTTCAGTCACTTCCAGCACTTGTCACTTCCAGGCACTTCAGGCACTTCCAGGCACTTCCAGCACTTCCAGCACTTCCAGCACTTCCAGCACTTCCAGCACTTCCAGCACTTCAGCCACTTCAGCCACTTCTGGCACTATATATCAAACCAAGTGTCTGTAGCACTGCCAGCTATGTCTCTATGTGTGTCACTGGACTGTCTTGGCCCTGATAGGGGACAGACTTTTCTCAGGGCTGCCACTACAGCATGTGTCTGAATGACCTGGTTCTGAACACAAATAACCCACACCATATGGCTTGTTCCCACATATCCAGTCCTCTCAGATCAGCAAACAAACACAGTCAATGGACACATCTCGAATGGCTTCCTATTTCTCATATACTGCAGTGCTCCTTGTGTGAATAGTTTCTGAAGGCGCTGTTTGTCTCTGGCCAAAGTAAAGCATTATGTACAGGGACAGAATCATATGAGACAGTCAATAATGTGCTACAAATATAGCTGAGGCGTTGCGCATACGTCTCTCACCAGATGCTGTCTTTGTCTGCCACGGCAATGCAGGGGTTGAAGGGGTGGAACTTGACCACGGAGGGAACGCCAGGGTTACGGTTGATGAAGATCTGGTCGTCCAGACGTGTCACGCCTAGAGGGGGAGGAGACACCGAGCACTATCAGTCACCTGACACCAGTCACCTGACACCAGTCACCTGACACCAGTCACCTGACACCAGTCACCTGACACCAGTCACCAGTCACCTGACACCAGTCACCAGTCACCTGACACCAGTCACCTGACCTGTCAATTTATGAAAATAAGTCTAAAGGTCTATATTTATATGGGTGTGTGACTGTGGTATCACGATAGTAAAGATATGTTTGGATGAAAACACTCTTGTAACTCCCATAAAGACTGGAAAATTTGATAGTGAGAGCCCTATTCAATAGTCCTTACAGTCGCATTACAATCCTTGTCTAAAGGTCTAGCTCTCGCTACGTAGCCATGACAACCATCACTTGTGTCGTTAAGGTGTCCTTCGGCTATCTGGGATTTCTCTAAGTGGACCACCAGGAATTTCAGAGAAGAAATATTAATTGAAAATGTTTCATAAAGTCGTAACAAAAGAAATATTGGAAGAAAATGTTTTTAATCTAGCCTAGCGAGACCTTGGCAAGACCTTCGCCTCTGTATTTGTTGATCAAAAGCTGAAAAGGTGTTCATTAAAAGCTAGTCTTGTCTGTGTCGTTTTCTCTACCATGCAAAATTCAATACCGCGAATGTAATTTCATCACAAATAATACTGAAAAAAACAGACTTCAATCAGTTTTCCATGTCTCTGTTCCCCGGCTCTCTTCTTTCCTGTCTCTGTTCCCCGGCTCTCTTCTTTCCTGTCTCTGTTCCCCGGCTCTCTTCTTTCCTGTCTCTGTTCCCCGGCTCTCTTCTTTCCTGTCTCTGTTCCCCGGCTCTCTTCTTTCCTGTCTCTGTTCCCCGGCTCTCTTCTTTCCTGTCTCTGTTCCCCGGCTCTCTTCTTTCCTGTCTTTGTTGTCCTCCCTCTATTTTCTCCCCCACTTTCATCCCTCTATCATTTTTACTCCTGTTTCTTTACTCTCCTTTCTCACTCCCTCAGTCTCACTCTCCACCCTCCTACTCCTCCCTCTATTCTTTGTCACCCTCTAACCTGTCGGTCTCTCTCGCACTCTAACGTACCCCCTCCCTCCCCCTCTCTTTTCTCGGTCTGTCCATCTCCCCAGAGGCAGGAGAATGAATGAGGGCAGCCCTGATCTTTTAGTCTCTCAACTCTAGAGGATGGCAGAAAGGGATGGTTAAAAGGGGAGAGAGAGATGCATGTGTATGTGAGCCTCAGCTCTGACGCCAATGGACTCGTGAGCGCACGTGTGTGTGTGTGTGTGTGTGTGTGTGTGTGTGTGTGTGTGTTGTAGGAGCTGGCAGTGACGTGGGAGTGTTAGCCATTCTGTTTGAGCGGGCTCTTGACTTCACAGGGGGAGCTGTGCTGAAGCCTGGGGTCTTTAATGTGTGTGTATCATGTGTAGTGTGTGTATAATGTGTATAGTGTGTGTATAATGTGTGTGGGGGTCAGAGAGACCAGTCTGGCAGAGCTTTTGGAACGAGGGGGGTTTCCAATAGATCCTCGCTCCCCCTCTAGCCTCATATGCATACTCACGTTCCCCTCACTGGTGTGTGTTTCACTCTTCAAATATCCCCCTACCACGGTATGCCACGGTATGTGTGACCAAGTGCAGGAGCACATTTGTTTTTCTTCTATACTGTGGTGACAGCAAATCTACAACAGTGACAGCAAATCTACATAGTGTTTGTGTGTATTTATGTGTAGCTATACATAGTGTTTGTGTGTATTTATGTGTAGCTATACATAGTGTTTGTGTGTATTTATGTGTAGCTATACATAGTGTGTGTGTGTATTTATGAGTAGCAATACATAGTGTTTGTGTGTATTAATGTGTAGCTATACATAGTGTTTGTGTGTATTTATGTGTAGCTATACATAGTGTTTGTGTGTATTTATGTGTAGCTATACATAGTGTTTGTGTGTATTTATGTGTAGCTATACATAGTGTTTGTGTGTATTTATGAGTAGCTATATATTGTGTTTGTGTGTATTTATGAGTAGCTATACATAGTGTGTTTGTGTATTTATGAGTAGCTATACATAGTGTGTGTGCGCGTCACCTCTCTGCGTGATGCGTTGACTCTGTTTTCGAACGCGGGCGTTCCTCAGGAACCTCCACTCCCTCTCTTTCCTCACCTGGCTCTCCACATCATGCTCTTCTGGAATCTAGAGAGAGAGAGAGAGAGAGAGAGAGAGAGAGAGGTCACGATCAGATGAGCTCCTGCATTTTTCAGCATTTTCTTTAAAAAAGATACATTTAGAGTTAGATAAACTTGGATTTTTTGTCAGGAACCCATACAGGATGCTACCCTCTACAACATAACCCTCACTTCAAATCAAAACTCAAAACCTACAACCTGATTTTGGACGGATTTACGGAATCACCTGGAAGGTTCACATCTACCAAGGATTAATTATTCTATACAGCAAATCCTCTGGAAAACAACAGAAACCTGAGAACACCACCCAACCTGGAACTGAGTGAGTAATGTTTAGTCTGAAACTATATTTGATTTCCAAAAGCCAAGAAGAAAAATACATGACACTACTTTATAAGGACTGAATAGTAACATATTTCTGCCAAGCTTGATACAGCTTCAACTAGCACTTAAGTGTCAAGTGAGAGGTGTCAAAGCCCATTAGCCCAACAATGGCAGGAGAGTCGAATAGTCTACCCCAACCAAATGGAGAGGCCTTAGAAGCTGCCTCCCGCTGCTCAGAAGTAATTAGAATACAGTACCCTGTGCATGTAAAAAATGACAAGACAAGAAAAGATCACAAAATGAAGCTCCTTATGGAAAATCAAGAGACACTTTTTGCTGACTATTACAAAAATGGGAACATCAGCAACCTTATCTTCCACACAAACCATCCCCAGGCATGGCACAGTGCTATATTAGCACACTACCCCTCTGTTAAGAGAGGGGGGGTTAACGAGGGGTGGAAACTCAGGATTCTTGACAACGAGGACGAGGAGTCAGCTAATATAAACCTATATAAGTCTGGAACAGTATTGGTACAGGGCAACCACAAACAGTTTCAGCTGGACTTTCACCTAATCAAAGAATTAGCCCAGCAGGAGAAGCTCTCCCTTGATAAAGATACCCCCACCCCAAGTGGGTCAGACCAAACCTCTTCACCATATAACCCCACAGACGAGCAACCCTCAGCAGACAGTCAACCTCCCAGTACAGAGTACTTCTCCCTCATTGAAATGAAGGATAAATTCACCCAGCTGGAGGTAAGGCAGGTGGAGCTGGAACAGCAGGTGATCACACTCCAGTCAGCACAGACCCAGACAACAGTCCAGCACAACAACACCCCCTTAACCAGACCTGGAGAGCTGGAGGTGGAGAAAGACATATCTGCACTATGGACAGTGGTGAGACAACATCAACAGGAGAAAGAGCAGGAGCAGGAGAAGAACAGAGCACTAGAGGAGAGGATCAGACTGCTGGAGGAGAGGTTGAGGGGGATGGCATATGACAGAGAACAACCCACTAGGGAGGTGGCCATCCCCACAGAGACGCCAGCAGAACAGCCCACCTCAGCACCCGACAAAAGTCTCGACACCACAGCAGAACAGTCCACACCAGACCCTGACCATAGAAACGACATCACAACAGAACAGACAAAAGAAAAACCCCAAGCCCAGCAGCTCTCACCCCCTCTGAGCACCCCCCCTGTCAGCCACCCTGATAGCCCTCCTGACAACCCCCCCACACCCACTGAGGACAAACACAAGACACAGATTGTCCTTCTTATGGACTCAAATGGGAAATATATAGAAGAAAAAAACCTTTTTCCCAAACACAGTGTGTCTAAACTCTGGTGTCCAAACACCCAGCGCGCCCTAGACCTTCTGTCTGAGGACAAACTAGGCTCACCTAGCCACATAATAATACACACAGGCACAAACGACCTGAGAGCACAGCAGGAAAGGGTGGCCACAGCACTGAAGGGAGTGATTGAAAAAGCTTCTTCTACTTTCCCCAACGCACAAGTGGTTATCTCCACCCTGCTACCACGAAAAGACTTCCACCCTGCTACAATACAGCGGGTAAACGCAAGCATTTCCCGTGACTGTGCCTCAAAACCAAATGTTTTTCTGGCCCACCACTCCACCCTGGACTTGAACAGCCTCTATGACCAGGTCCACCTCTACAAGGCAGCAGTGCCCACCTTTGCCCGGACTCTAAAGGACATCGCTCTCAAACAAAGCCCCAACACTTCACACAGGAGCAAGAGATCAATAGACACCCCACCCAGACCAGCGAGACACCCTCCAAGACCTCCAGGACCCCCCCCTGGACCTACACACCCCCCCCACATCAACCATGCCCACACCCAATTTAGGCCCCCTCAGATCAGACCCATGCCACTCCTGCCCACCCCATGCACCCCACCCCCGCAAAGAGGGCATCAACATGGAAGTCACACATACGCCCAGGTAGTGAGCGGGCAAACAGGCCCAACCCCCACTCTTACACTCGCCCAAGCCAACGGCATGTACCAGATGCTCAGCAGGCTCTGCTCACACTTACTGGCCTGAGGCCAAACCCCGACCAACAACATTGGACACTTTATGGAACAAAAAGCCTTCACTATATCATCCTGGAATATCCAAGGCCTGAGGTCATCTGCCTTTGGCCTAAAGAGCAGGAACCCGGACTTCACCAAAGAAATCGGTAATGCAGACATTGTCATCCTGCAAGAAACATGGTATAGAGGAGACGGACCCACTGGTTGCCCTCTAGGTTACAGAGAGCTGGTAGTCCCATCCACCAAACTACCAGGTGTGAAACAGGGAAGGGACTCAGGGGGAATGCTAATTTGGTATAGAGCAGACCTAACTCACTCCATTAAATTAATCAAAACAGGAACATTTTACATTTGGCTAGAAATTCAAAAGGAAATTATCTTAACAGAGAAAAATGTCCTCCTGTGTGCTACCTATATCCCCCCACTAGAATCCCCATACTTTAATGAAGACAGCTTCTCCATCCTGGAGGGGGAAATCAATCATTTCCAGGCCCAGGGACATGTATTAGTCTGTGGCGACCTAAATGCCAGAACTGGACAGGAACCTGACACCCTCAGCACACAGGGGGACAAACACCTACCTGGAGGTGACAGCATTCCCTCCCCCATATGCCCACCTAGGCACAACTATGACAACATAACCAACAAAAACGGGTCACAACTCCTGCAGCTCTGTCGCACGCTGGGTATGTACATAGTCAATGGTAGGCTTCAAGGGGACTCCTATGGTAGGTACACCTATAGCTCATCTCTTGGCAGTAGCACTGTAGACTACTTTATCACTGACCTCAACCCAGAGTCTCTCAGAGCGTTCACAGTCAGCCCACTGACACCCCTATCAGACCACAGCAAAATCAGTCTACTTGAACAGAGCAATACTCAATCATGAGGCATCAAAGCCAAAGGAACTGAGTAACATTAAGAAATGCTATAGATGGAAGGAATGCAGTTTGGAAACCTACCAAAAAACAATTAGGCAACAGCAAATTCAATCCCTTTTAGACAACTTCCTGGGTAAAACGTTCCACTGCAATAGTGAAGGTGTAAACTTGGCAGTAGAAAATCTTAACAGTATATTTGACCTCTCAGCTTCCCTATCAAATCTAAAAATCTCAAATAGAAAACCGAAGAAAATGAACAACAATGACAAATGGTTTGATAAAGAATGCAAAAATCTAAGAAATAAATTGAGAAACCTGTCCAACCAAAAACATAGAGACCCGGAAAACCTGAGTCTACGCCTTCACTATGGTGAATCACTAAAACAATACAGAAATACACTACGGAAAAAGAAGGAACAGCACGTCAGAAATCAGCTCAATGTAATTGAAGAATCCATAGACTCTAACCAATTCTGGGAAAATTGGAAAACACTAAACAAACAACAACACGAAGAATTATCTATCCAAAATGGAGATGTATGGGTAAACCACTTCTCCAATCTTTTTGGCTCTATAACAAAGAATAAAGAGCAAAAACATATACATGATCAAATACAAATCCTAGAATCAACTATTAAAGACTACCAGAACCCACTGGATTCTCCAATTACCTTGAATGAGTTACAGGACAAAATAAAAACCCTCCAACCCAAAAAGGCCTGTGGTGTTGATGGTATCCTTAATGAAATGATCAAATATACAGACAACAAATTCCAATTGGCTATATTAAAACTCTTTAACATCGTCCTTAGCTCTGGCATCTTCCCCAATATTTGGAACCAAGGACTGATCACCCCAATCCACAAAAGTGGAGACAAATTTGACCCCAATAACTACCGTGGAATATGCGTCAACAGTAACCTTGGGAAAATACTCTGCATTATCATTAACAGCAGACTCGTACATTTCCTCAATGAAAACAATGTACTGAGCAAATGTCAAATTGGCTTTTTACCAAATTACCGTACAACAGACCATGTATTCACCCTACACACCCTAATTGACAACCAAACAAACCAAAACAAAGGCAAAGTCTTCTCATGCTTTGTTGATTTCAAAAAAGCCTTCGACTCAATTTGGCATGAGGGTCTGCTATACAAATTGATGGAAAGTGGTGTTGGGGGTAAAACATACGACATCATAAAATCCATGTACACAAACAACAAGTGTGCGGTTAAAATTGGCAAAAAACACACACATTTCTTCACACAGGGTCGTGGGGTGAGACAGGGATGCAGCTTAAGCCCCACCCTCTTCAACATATATATCAACGAATTGGCGCGGGCACTAGAACAGTCTGCAGCACCCGGTCTCACCCTACTAGAATCCGAAGTCAAATGTCTACTGTTTGCTGATGATCTGGTGCTTCTGTCACCAACCAAGGAGGGCCTACAGCAGCACCTAGATCTTCTGCACAGATTCTGTCAGACCTGGGCCCTGACAGTAAATCTCAGTAAGACCAAAATAATGGTGTTCCAAAAAAGGTCCAGTCGCCAGGACCACAAATTCCATCTAGACACCGTTGCCCTAGAGCACACAAAAAACTATACATACCTCGGCCTAAACATCAGCACCACAGGTAGCTTCCACAGAGCTGTGAACGATCTGAGAGACAAGGCAAGAAGGGCATTCTATGCCATCAAAAGGAACATAAATTTCAACATACCAATTAGGATCTGGCTAAAAATACTTGAATCAGTCATAGAGCCCATTGCCCTTTATGGTTGTGAGGTCTGGGGTCCGCTCACCAACCAAGATTTCACAAAATGGGACAAACACCAAATTGAGACTCTGCATGCAGAATTCTGCAAAAATATCCTCCGTGTACAACGTAGAACACCAAATAATGCATGCAGAGCAGAATTAGGCCGATACCCACTAATTATCAAAATCCAGAAAAGAGCCGTTAAATTCTACAACCACCTAAAAGGAAGCGATTCCCAAACCTTCCATAACAAAGCCATCACCTACAGAGAGATGAACCTGGAGAAGAGTCCCCTAAGCAAGCTGGTCCTAGGGCTCTGTTCACAAACACAAACACACCCCACAGAGCCCCAGGACAACAGCACAATTAGACCCAACCAAATCATGAGAAAACAAAAAGATAATTACTTGACACATTGGAAAGAATTAACAAAAAAACAGAGCAAACTAGAATGCTATTTGGCCCTAAACAGAGAGTATACAGTGGCAGAATACCTAACCACTGTGACTGACCCAAACCTAAGGAAAGCTTTGACTATGTACAGACTCAGTGAGCATAGCCTTGCTATTGAGAAAGGCCGCCGTAGGCAGACATGGCTCTCAAGAGAAGACAGGCTATGTGCTCACTGCCCACAAAATGAGGTGGAAACTGAGCTGCACTTCCTAACCTCCTGCCCAATGTATGACCATATTAGAGAGACATATTTCCCTCAGATTACACAGATCCACAAAGAATTCGAAAACAAATCCAATTTTGATAAACTCCCATATCTACTGGGTGAAATTCCACAGTGTGCCATCACAGCAGCAAGATTTGTGACCTGTTGCCACAAGAAAAGGGCAACCAGTGAAGAACAAACACCATTGTAAATACAACCCATATTTATGTTTATTTATTTTAACTTGTGTGCTTTAACCATTTGTACATTGTTACAACACTGCATATATATAATATGACATTTGTAATGTCTTTATTGTTTTGAAACTTCTGTATGTGTAATGTTTACTGTTCATTTTTATTGTTTATTTGACTTTTGTATATTATCTACCTCACTTGCTTTGGCAATGTTAACACATGTTTCCCATGCCAATAAAGCCCCTTGAATTGAATTGAGAGAGAGAGAGAAATACAGAGAGAGACATGTTTTATTTCTATTAGATTGAATAGGGTGGAAGCATGTCTAAACTGGAAGTGATTACAGAGCTAAGAGAAGAAGACACTTGCTTCCCTTTCCCAAAGACAAGAGCTTTGTGCTACTGGGCTAAATGAAGAGGGTTGCTTCTTAGGCTGCTAAGTGTTCTCTCCCACGTTTCAACACTCCCTCATCCTCTTCCTGCCCATCTAACACTCTCTTATCTCACCCTCTCCTCTCCTTCTGTCATCCCATTCTTTGGAATGATGGGTTAATGAGCTAAATGAAGAGGATCCCCTCTTAGGCTCCAACTGTTAACTTCTTTGGGGTAGGGGGCAGTATTTTCACATCCGGATGAAAAGCGTGCCCAGTGTAAACTGCCTGCTACTCAGCCATAAAAGCTAGAATATGCATATTATTAGTAGATTTGGATAGAAAACACTCTGAAGTTTCTAAAACAGTTTGAATGATGTCTGTGAGTATAACAGAACTCATATGGCAGGCAAAAACCTGAGAAAAAATCAAACTAGGAAGTGGGAAATCTGAGGTTGGTCGTTTTTCAACTCATTCCCTATTGAAGATAAAGTGGGATATTGGTCATGTTGCACTTCCTAAGGCTTCCTCTAGATGTCAACAGTCTTTACAGACTTGTCTGATGCTTCTACTGTGAAGTGGGGCCGAATGAGAGGGGATTGAGTAAGGTCTACCATGAGCTGAACATGAGCTGACCATGCGCGCTCATGTGAGAGCGAGCTCTGTTCCATCGCACTTCTGAAGACAAAGGAATTCTTCGTTTGGAACATTATTGAAGAATTGTTAAAAACATCCTAAAGATTGATTCAATACTTCGTTTGTCATGTTTCTACGGACTGTAATATAACTTTTTTAACTTTTCGTCCGTACTTTCCGCTGGACTTGCACGCCCGTCGTGAGTTTGGAAAGTGTACTGAACGCTAGAACAACAAGGAGGAATTTGGACATAAATGATGGACATTATCGAACAAAACAAACATTTATTGTGGAACTGGGATTCTTGGGAGTGCATTCTGATGAAGATCATCAAAGGTAAGTGACTGTTTATAATGTTATTTCTGACTTCTGTTGACTGCACAATATGGCGGATATCTTTTTTTCTTGATTGGGCTCTGAGCGCCGACCTCAGATTATTGCATGGTTTGCTTTTTCCGTAAAGCTTTTTTGAAATCTGACACAGCGGTTGCATTAAGGAGAAGTGCATCTAAAGTTCCATGCATAACACTTTTATTTTCATCAACATTTATGAGTATTTCTGTAAATTGATGTGGCTCTCTGCAAAAACCACCGGATGTTTTGGAACTACTGAACGTAACGCGCCAATGTAAACTCAGATTTTTGGATATAAATATGAACTTTACCGAACAAAACATACATGTATTGTGTAACATGAAGTCCTATGAGTGTCATCTGATGAAGATCATCAAAGGTTAGTGATTAATTTTATCTATATTTCTGCTTTTTGTGAATGCTCTCTTTGGCTGGAAAAATGGCTGTGGTATTCTGTGAATAGGCACTCACCTAACATAATCGTTTGGTTTGCTTTCGTCGTAAAGCCTTTTTGAAATCGGACACTGTGGCTGGATATACAACAACTGTATCTTTAAAATGGTGTAAAATACATGTATGTTTGAGGAATTTTAATTATGGGATTTCTGTTTTGAATTTGGCACCCTGCAGTTTCACTGGCTGTTGACGAGGTGGGACGCTACTGTCCCACGTACCCTAGAGAGGTTAACAGCTATATCCTTGCTTGTCCTCTCATCTCTCCTCCTCCTCCCTCTCCATCCATTGCCTCTCTTTGAGGGCTGCCTCTCAGGCTGTGTTGAGGGGTTTTCTCCTCCCTCACACTCTCATACCCCCATATTTCTCTCCATCCATTCATCCCTCTATTTCTGAGGGCTGCCTCTCAGGCTGTGTTGATGGTTTTCTCCATCCCTCAGTCCCTGACAGGGAGAGAATCATTAGTGAACATCAATGGCGGTCCTCTGGTGTAACTGCAGAGGGCAATGAAGGGATTGCGTTTGAGTGTTTTGGTGTGTGTACATGTGCGTGTGCGTCTGTGCATGCGTGCATTTCTGTGTAGATGTGTGTTTCTAAGTGGATGTGTGTGCATGTGTGTTTCTGTGCGCGCACACATTTCTATGTAAATGTGTGTGTGTGTGTGTGTGTGCATGTCCCTGTGTGTATAGCTGTAACCATTAGCATTATGGACAGGGCTGGTAATGTACAGAGAAAGACTGTAATGGAGTGTAATGGTGGAGTGTTGTGAGGCCAGAGTGTTGCTGCTTATTAAGTACATGCCCCACCAGGCTCCCTGCTCTGCCCTCTGAATACTTAACACTAACAGAGCAGCCACACACTGACTGTATCCCAAACGGCACCCTATTCCCTACGCAGTGCCCTACTTTTGACCATGGCCCATAGTGCGTTTAATAGGGAGCCATTTCGGACACAGCTATTGACTACTACTGCAGCTGCTAACGCATGTGGATTCATATGCTGTGGTAATCACCACCAAGCACTCACAGTGACAAAACATAGAGGGGTGGAGGGAGGGACAGATGGAGGGGGGTGGAGCGAGATAGGGAGAAAAAAGGAATGGAAGGGGGGAAGGGAGGGTGGAGAGAAAGAGAGTAGAAGGGTGGAGAGAAAGAGAGTAGAAGGGTGGAGAGAAAGAGAGTAGAAGGGTGGAGAGAAAGAGAGTAGAAGGGGGAGATAAAGAGAGTAGAAGGGTGGAGAGAAAGAGAGTAGAAGGGGGAGATAAAGAGAGTAGAAGGGTGGAGAGAAAGAGTAGAAAGGTGGAGATAAAGAGAGTAGAAGGGTGGAGAGAAAGAGTAGAAGGGTGGAGAGAAAGAGTAGAAGGGTGGAGATAAAGAGTAGAAGGGTGGAGATAAAGAGTAGAAGGGTGGAGAGAAAGAGTAGAAGGGTGGAGAGAAAGAGTGATTAAGTAAAGGACTCAAGGGAATAGTGTGTGCAAGTCACTGTTTGCTAGTACATCTCTACAGTGCTAAGACATTAAGGCCTGCCTCAGTCAGCGCTGATGAGTGTGTGTGTGTGTGTGTGTCTCAAGGTGAGAGGCTGTCATGATGCTGGATCTCAGCTTGGGCTGCAGGATATGGGCAAATAATCTAATTGGCATGACAACGAATGAAAAAAGCCAGGTAGAGTAGAAGTTGTTGCGACAGAGTAGGAACCAAAGTGTTGGTCAGTTTCCCAGGGGACTCTTATTACAGTTGAACGCTACATTCATGGTTTAAAAAAGAATGCAGCCTCTTGCGATATGGATATCTCAGCCACTAATGTGGGACATTACACACTGACTGTACAATGACCCTGGCTGACAAAGGACGGAAACACACACACACACACCAAAGGTCTGCTAATGGTTATATACACACACACCTCGTACTGCTGACACATTGATATGATAACCTGTGTACAGACTTTTAGACACAGCGGCTCTTTATGGGAGCGTTCCAGAAATTGCAAACACAGCTTTCTCATTTGTACTTCTGCAAAGTGCATACCTCTCCCTCTCTCTTCCCGCTCTCGTTTACCTCTCTCTCATCCGTCTCATCTCACCCCATCACCCCTTGTTTTTCTTTCCTTCTATACCATGTCCCCACTTTGTTCCTCCCTCTCTATCTCCTGTTTCTCAAGCCACTTCTCTCCTTCTCTCTTATCCACCTAGTGTCTCTCTCCATCCTTTTCTCTCTCACCTCCAGACCAGCGTCAGTTTGGCAAAGTCAAGACGAGCTGACAACGTTACTTTTTCTCTTTCTTCTTTCAGAGGATGGAGAGATGAAAGGCGGGTTTGAGAAAGTGTTGGAGGGAGTTTGCGGTTCCCCTAACGGCATTGCCAAGGTGCGTGTGTGTGCTAATGGGAGTGTGTGTGTGTGTGAGGACACAGCGTGTGTGTGAGTGTGCGCAAGTTTGTGTTTCGGAGTGAGTGAGTGTGTGGAGACAGCCATACACATGACTCAGCTGCTTCCTCTGACCATCAAAGGAAGGTCAGGTGCTGTAACAGCCTAAACAGCTTCCTTGAACAGGTACTGAGACACACTACAGTAGTGTGTGTGTGTGTGTGTGTGTGTGTGTGTGTGTGTGTGTGTGTGTGTGTGTGTGTGTGTGTGTGTGTGTTTAAGAGAGACGCGAGAGAGAGTGTGAGAGAAAGAGGGATGAAAATAGAAGAGCGAGAAGTGTAGTACAGTACCTTCATAACAGGCTGAGCAAAGTACTTGGCGCTCCAGTCACACAGCCCTGTAGACAGGTTGGCATTCATGTAGGCCTTGTGACCTCCTGGGTCATCTGCATCATCCCCGGCCTGACACACACACGCACACGCAGATAATTACAAAATATTCACATTTTAACACAGTAACACTAATACACACCACCACACTCTCAGAATTCAGTATGAAAGATAATCCAAAAATAAGTGTCTGGGAGTTCTTTCATAATGAATCAAACAGACTAAATTGACTAAAATTAAGCGTCTTAAGCAAGTTGGATAAAAACATTTCTCCAGAAGCCTTAATTGAGCAATTGAGGTAATTAGCATAAAAGTCTTGTTTAAATGGGATTTCTTCTCAACTACCACGTCTTCCTTTACTATAGACTTCGGAAGTTAGTTAAGGAAAGTTGCTATCCCTCAACATTCTTTTAGGTTATTTCTTATGTTTCTCCTTAAGAAACAAGTTAACCAGAAATGAGATTCTAGAAATCGAAGATGTCAGGGTACCTGTTCAGAGCCGGAGGGCCCCTTGTCAAACATCTTGCGCGTTCGGGGGAACTGGTGGGAGTGGGGGGCCTGTCCGCCCAGCGTGGGGGTGTAGGGGGGTCGCGTGGGGGGCTGTTCTCCTCCGCGTGTCGGGGGTTTGGGCACCTCGTTGGTCAGACTGGAGCTGCTGGCACTGGGCATGGGGGGAGAACCACTGGGGGAAGAGGCAGATATGGGGGGAGAGGGAGGTTAGTGTAGGGGGCAGGAGAGCATTGGTGAGAAAATGAGGATGGTGGACGTAAAGTGGTGTGTGTGTGTTTGTGTGTCTGCTACACCGATAATCCTGGTAGGGTTAAGAATATGAAGATTGTATGTAATATGAGTTGAGCGTGTGTGTGCGTATATCCTCACCCTGCCTGGAGGATGTGTGCCCCCTTGCTGGTGGGGCTGGCAGGGGCCGACTGGGTGAGAGAGCCAGAGTCCAGGATCCTCTGGGGCCGAGCGTTCATAGTGGCCTGGGGAGACAGAGACAGAGACAGGGCCTGAGAGACCGGCGACAGGAGAAGAGAGATGGAGGGAAAAGAGAGAGCAGGAGTACAAAAAGTGAGGAATGATAATAGCCATTTAGAGCCTAATGTAATATCAAACACAAGTAGGCTAAAAACATACTCCATAAGGAAACCTACTGTACTGTGTTCTGTAGCAGTTGGGTGAACTTCGACTGTATTTCAACATATTACCCTTTGATAAATGATCTATCCAACAACACCAGTAACAGCAAGGCACCTTGAAATCCTCCCGGTACTGCACCCATCAATAACAGAATCAACGCCAGTATACACTGTAACAGCTATTCACCAGAGAAGAGTAAAACTCAATAAGGGAAACCTGATGAATAACAGTGAGTTGTTTACAAAAGAAAAACCTGGTTGGCTTTCGGAGATCCAGTTAACATCAGCAAACACATTCTACCGTCTGGAATTGCCTTTTGATTAGATTTCTATGCTAATTGCCAGTAGTAGTGTGTGTGTGTGTGTGTGTGTGTGTGTGTGTGTGTGTGTGTGTGTGTGTGTGTGTGTGTCTGTGTGTGTTTTGGGTTTAAGAGTTTGTTACTACTATACGTGTGTGTGTGTGTGGGTTGCGGCAGCATCAATTACTAGTGTTTGCAGGCGAGCGCTTCATTAAAACAAAGCATAGAAATGACAGTCGTTACGGATGGGCTTGCCACTAATCTGAGAGGCTTCACAAACTGCAGTAGTAAAAGATGAATTAGGTGGGAGAAACCAAGCAATTATCACAACACCACCACAACAAATACACTGCAATGTTCGTACTGTTAGTTACCTCACAAACTCAGAAAGCATTTTGACAAAAATCTCTTAACACACACACACACACACACACACACACACACACACACACACACACACACACACACACACACACACACACACACACACACACACACACACACACACACACACACACACACACACACACACACACACACACACACACACCATCACATCGAGAGAGCGCTGAGAAGCAGTACTTCTTAGAGAGAAATCTTCAAAGGGTAAAACTGATCTCATCTCACACTGGGAGTCTTCGCTAAGTGTTAAATCGACACGCTCATATCAACTAAGGAACAATGGAGATAGCTTTCCCTCTCTACAAAGAGAGTCCAGATATCATTATTAAACAACACAGCAAGAGGAAGAGGAGGAGAGAGAATAGTAAAAGGAGGAAGATGTGAAACTTGTCATTTTATCACAATCAGTAAGAGCTGGTGAAGTCAGTCTGACAGTGTAAGAAATTGAATAACCGGTATGTCATTTCCCATGCAACATACACAGTCATCAGGATTATTGCATGGTAGACAATAGGTTATTGTTACCCCACAGACTAAGCTTCCTGTATGCAAAACATACAATTGTTGAGTAATTGCGTCCCATAATTGTATGGTATAAAGTGCTTGGTTCGAACCGGAGCGTTCCACCATTGGTGCATAGTCATCATCGACGCATGGCTGGTCGCCTGGCTGGTTCAAACCAACTCGTTCCACCACCAGTGTGTACATAGTCATCTTCGTCATAGACAACGCTTCCTAACGTAATGTATGCAAAAACATGACATATTGTTGCATAATTGTATTCTGTTGAGTTCTTCGTTCGTCCAGTTCCGCCACCGGTGCACTTAACGGAGACGCCAACGCGGTGCTGTGGAACATCCTGTCACCCCCCCTACTTACTTACTTCCCTTACTTATTCATCACTTCCTAAAGCCATGCTAACAAAATACACAAAGCAAGAGAGATACTGAAGAGTATATAAACCCTGTTATCACAACGGGCTTCCCGGCGGGCCAGGAGACCTGAAACCCAACTGCTTCTGCAGCAGACAAATTAACAGCATCTAGGTCGCAAATGGCACCCTATTCCCTATTTGGTGCACTACTGGGCCCTGGTGAAAAGTAGTGCACTGTGTAGGGCACCATTTGGGATGTACCCAGCCAGCCAGCCAGCCTCTCTACACTTGTGAGTGTTGAATTATTCAAAGGGGCGATTTAAATGTTCTGTGGGCGCACACAAGTACAGAACACCTCCCTGATCAACAATAATAGCCCCATGAAGCAGCCTCAAAGTGAGGTGTGATTGGTTGGAAGGGGATGTGGTCTGATGCAAGAAGCAATCTGATTGATGGAGGCAGTACCGAGGGGGAGGGATTGTGGAAGTGAGAGCGGTGATTTTCTGCTGAGTAAGGCAGTAAGGCCCAGAGATTGTGGGTTGGTCATGATCTCATGCAGTGGGTTTTAGAGCTTTGTCTACCAGTGTCTCCCCGAATGTGCAAGAGACATTCATCAAGCCTGGTCCCAGATCAGTTTGTGCTCTCTTGCTAACTCGTACTGTTGGTCTGTAGGAGTTGGCACAAGAGAAAACCAAAAAGGGGCATTCACTAGGAACCAAACAGAAGCAAATGGGCTGAAACGGGAAGGGACCTACCTGAACATGTGCAATAGTATCATCACAAAGTATGGACCACATACAAAAAAATAACCAGTTAACCTTTAGGCTTAAACCTCTTAAGGGGCGGCAGGTAGCCTAGTGGTTAGAGTGTTGGGCCAGTAACCGAAAGGTTGCTGGATCGAATCCCAGAGCTGACAAGGTAAAAATCTGTAATTCTGCCCCTGAGCAAGGCAGTTAACCCACTGTTCCCCGGGCGCCGAAGATGCGGATGTCGATAAAGGCAGCCCTCCGCACCTCTCTGATTGAGAGGAGGTTGGGTTAAATGCGGAAGACACATTTCAGTTGAAGGCATTCAGTTGTACCCTTTCCCCCCATAAAAAATGCATTAAAATGTTAATTTAGAGAACAAAGAAGCTGCATGTGTTTCACACTTCCATCCTCCTTGGCACCTGGCAACTACGCGCTAAAAATCCTAATTAAAACACAATTGGATTTGCTCGGTTGGACACTTAAACCAATGAGAGCATTTCTCTGCTTGTCAAGGGGAGGCTGTCGAGAGCTCTGGCTTTAACAGACGTGGGTTGCACCAACCTGTTACACACTCCAGTCAATATTGCGTTTAGCGCGAGACACTGAATACCTGGATTGACACTTGTTTTTAAGTGTGTGTGTGTGTGTCTGTGTGAAGATGTGGGTCGACCCTCTTTGTTCTTTCCTTTGAAGTGTTGCCAGGCTGAAGAGTGTGTGAGGACTAGGTAAGTGACTAGTAGATAATTACGGCATCCGTGTGAGATGGGCTTTTTCTTGTTGAGGGGAGTACGGTTGAGGTTTCAAGTTTTATTAGTCGCATGAACAGGATACACATTGTATACAGCGTCCAATGAAATGCTGACTTGCAGGTTCTTTCTCGACAACGCAACAATAAGAAGGAATGACGATAAGAAAATGAACATAAAGTCAGTGGCTCAGTGGAATAGAATGTGTTGCGTAAGCATAATACAGGAAGGCACAATTTACAGTCCAATGTTGGTTTGTGTCTAACATCACAGACACAGTTTAAGTCTTCTCCATCTCATTGCTTGTTCATTAACTTTCTTTTCACCAGGTAAGTTGTTAGAGAAAACCAACTCTACGGCAACAATCATTTACAGGTTAAATCAGTCAATTTGAACCTGGGGTAGAATGTATTGTGAGGGAGCGATGTAGGAAAGAAAACCATTGGGAAATGAAACACCACTGCAATAGAGAGATGATAGTTCCTCCCAAGCTCATCTACAGATGGATCAAAAGAGCAGGAAACAACAGAGAGAGAGTTGCATCCCAAACGGCACCCTATTCCCTACGTAGTGCACTACTTCAATAGGGGGTCATTTTGGGACACATTCAGAGATTCACAGGGATTTCCACCTGGGCTTCCCCCTGTTTCTGTCTCAGAGAAGAGTTGCACAGGACTGTGGATTGTGTTGAGGAGAAAGAGTGAGTACACCGGAGAGGATAAATTTACAAGCCACGATGTTATCATGGTCAAATGACCTTTCCTGAGACTGCAGCAGTGGCCCATATTGTATATTTAAAAAAATACTGCGGCATCATACATTAGTCTATTGCAATGTTTCATACATTAGAGTCTGTTGCAGTGACTCATACATTAGAGTCTATTGCAATGTAATATCTAATAAGTCCTGTTGTTTTTTTACATGGCTTCAGTGGGGAGCCCTAAAGCTGAGATGAACAGCTCTGGGGATTGCGAGGAACTGAGACTGCAGCAGTGGCCCATATTGTATATTTAAAAAAATACTGCGGCATCATACATTAGTCTATTGCAATGTTTCATACATTAGAGTCTGTTGCAGTGACTCATACATTAGAGTCTATTGCAATGTAATATCTAATAAGTCCTGTTGTTTTTTTACATGGCTTCAGTGGGGAGCCCTAAAGCTGAGATGAACAGCTCTGGGGATTGCGAGGAACTGAGACTGCAGCAGTGGCCCATAATGTATATTTCAAAAAATACTGCGGCATCATACATTAGAGTCTATTGAAATGTTTCATACATTATTCTCTTGCAATGTTTCATACATTATTCTATTGCAGGGTTCCATACATTAAAGTCTATTGCAGTGTTTCATACATTAGAGTCTATTGCAGTGTTTCATACATTAGAGTCTATTGCAGTGTTTCATACATTAGAGTCTATTGCAGTGTTTCATACATTAGAGTCTATTGCAGTGTTTCATACATTAGTCTGTTGCAGTGCCTCATACATTAGTCTGTTGCAATGTTTCATACATTAGTCTATTGCAATGTTCCATACATTAGAGTCTATTGCAATGTTCCATACATTAGAGTATATTGCAGTGTTTTATACATTAGAGTATATTGCAGTGTTTTATACATTAGAGTCTGTTGCAGTGCCTCATACATTAGAGTCTGTTGCAGTGCCTCATACATTAGAGTCTGTTGCAGTGCCTCATACATTAGAGTCTGTTGCAGTGCCTCATACATTAGAGTCTGTTGCAGTGCCTCATACATTAAAGTCTGTTGCAGTGCCTCATACATTAGAGTCTGTTGCAGTGCCTCATACATTAGAGTCTGTTGCAGTGCCTCATACATTAGAGTCTGTTGCAGTGCCTCATACATTAGAGTCTGTTGCAGTGCCTCATACATTAGAGTCTGTTGCAGTGCCTCATACATTAGAGTCTGTTGCAGTGCCTCATACATTAGAGTCTGTTGCAGTGCCTCATACATTAGAGTCTGTTGCAGTGCCTCATACATTAGAGTCTGTTGCAGTGCCTCATACATTAGAGTCTGTTGCAATGCCTCATACATTAGAGTCTGTTGCAATGTAATATCTAATAAGTCCTGTTGTTTTTTTTACGGAGCTTCAGTGGGGAGCCCTAAAGCTGAGATGAACAGCTCTGGGGACTGCGAGGAACTGATGGTGTCAGCAGCAGGAAATACAAGGGGGCTCTCTCAAGCGCGAGGGGCCAACAGTGGTTATTACACCTTCTTAAGTAACGGCAGGCTTCTCCTCTCTGCAGTGGCAGGCCTGGGGGAGTCGTTTCGCCTTAATTGCATTTGCACAAAAGTAATGGTCTCGAGGTGGGGAAAATGCCAGGGAAGAGGGAGAGTGTGTGTGTGTGTGTGTGTGTGTGTGTGTAAGAACAAGAGTGTGTGTGTATGAAACTACGTGACCTTTTCAACGCATAAAACACACCTAAAGAAAACCAAACAGACACACAGCAGAAGGAGAGAGAACAGTGTGTATGTTTAGTACCTTGTAGGCGATGCTGTTGAGGACCTTCATGGCCAAGTCGGACACCTCTGGGAACGGGTCGGCCGCCAGGTGCAGGAGAACCCTCCAGATCTGTGTGTAAACGCTGTTGAACGACACCCCTGCAACGACACACAGCATGATTAACCATATACATAATTATCCAACATTCACAGACGTGACTTACCATTAATACACACAGGCACACAGCATCAATTACCATCAATACACACACACACACTGAATTACCTTTTCACATAATGACCCAACACAGTGTGAACACCATCAATATACATTAGCGAACATCTACATTCTGTCTCCCATTCTCAACAAGCACGTAAACACAGCATGATTAGCATCAATATTTGATTAGCAACCATCAATAAGAGCCAACCTTCTCACCATCTCATTTTCTCACGTACGCACACAGCATGATTTCCATAAACACTCAACAATCTCTCTCTCTCTCTCTCGCACAAACACAACATGCTTAGCGATCACACTCAACCACTGAATTCTCCATCATCATCGCATACAAACGCTAACATCCAATTGATGCTAATCACCTGTCATCTAACATCCAAAAACATCCACACTGACTGGCCGTTGTCTCACTTCTCCTTCACTCAGTCATCTGCTGAGTTGCTGGAGCCAACATGGCCGCCGTGTCAGGTAATGCAACTCATTAATCATTAATCAACACACACAATGAAGGCAGCTGGCTTCTGCACCACTGCTGATTGTGAGAGGAACATGACTGCCAACTGTCATCATCATGCGGAATATGAATGAGCAAGTGCTCTGCTATTGTCTTTTTTACCTATCGAGGGCGACAGGTCTGTGTGTGTTTGTGAATGAGAGAAAGTGTGTATGTTCACTTTGGCGATTATTCCCTCCCTTCCCACCCAGGACTATCTCCCCCCTCCAACTTTTATTTATCAATTTTCTTTCTCCTGTCGTCCTCTCTGCGGTGTCATCCCTCATTCCAAGTTGTCACTCAACCTGACAGAACACTGCAGTGCCGCTGAGCTGCATTTGAGAGAGACGGTCACTCACCGGGCTTGGCCACGAAGGCGCTGTCAACATCAGTTTGTTTTGCTCCGGGCCTAAACCTGCCTGTCACCTTTCTCTTTGTATTAGGAGTGCCCCCCTCTTCTTCTAGTTCATTATTCTGGAACATTGACTCTCACTTTGCAAGGAACACAGCACTCCCTCTCTCTAGTTTCCATGCTCTCTCCCTCTGTCTGATGCAATCTTCTGTTCGTCTCGACGGCCGGCAGTGAAGGTATCCAGCTGTTAATGCCCTTCTCCCTTTCCCCAGCACTTCACACTTGTAGACAGAGAACAGAATGAAAAGTGTCCTTAGGGAGTTGTCACTCTATACTGAGGGTAAGACAGGACACACTCATCCTCCTCCAGAGGCTGTAGAATGAGGGACGGGTGAGGGGAGGCGTGGCGTGGCAGGCTATCACAAACTGTTGCGGCTAACCAGTGCATTTCATAGAGAAAATGCGTGGAGGCACATGTCGCAGCAAAAATCGTGAGCTCTGGTTAATAGTACTGCAGCAGATTGTAGTGTGGGCCGAGAGGGGGGTGAGAGCTGGAGGGGGAGAGCGGGGAGAGACAGGAAAGAGTACATGCGAGAGAGATAGCAAGGGGGGTAAGCAAGAGTGGAAGCATGAGAAAGAGAGAGAAAGAGCGCACGGGGAAAGAGGGAGTGAGTAAGCAAGCAAGCAATCAGGAAAGAGAGAGAGAGCAAGGGAAAAAGCGAGTGTGTGTAAGCGAGAGCGGGTGAGCGAGGTAAAGAGGTGATTAGGTTCTAGCCCGGGGGCATGAATGTGATTAGGTGCTGCGGTAAACAGCCCTGGTGATGAATGTGAAATACTGTTTCCCCTCCATTTAAACAGGGAAATACTTCAGTTTTCACTGGCATAGACACATTATCACCACAGCACCCTACACAGTTCAACATGAGAGTGTGACTACAGATCATTCCCAGGCTGAATTGTGTTCCGCAAGGCCTGGTATGAGGACCTTTGCAACATCTGCACAATTTTACAACCATGTTAAATCCTAAACGATATTTCTCACTACAACAGCTACATTTGGAGCTTCCCCTGCAGTATTCCAACAAGACAGAAAAATATGTCTCAAAGGTCATCTGTTAATGCATATTTAACACCCAATCCAATATAAGTCTTGGTCAGCCTCTGTAAGCTACGGTATATAACCCATTTCCTTCATTCAAACACGAGCATCTTAAATGCACTGACACAGGGAGAAGCTGAGCCAAGTTCTTGCTGTGGCCAAACAGAAATGTCAGGGAGGATATCAGAGCGCCTCAGAGTAGGTAGGTGTGCTCTGGGTGGTATTTTGCTGTGTAAGATATTTTCCTTTTTATTTTTAAGGCCAGATTCACTAAGCGTTTCCAACTGTTATTTTCTGGTGGGAATAGAATCTCCTGTTTCTGTAGCGTGAGGCAGCTTGCTGTACAAGTACACTCCCTGGACAGGACGCTAGTCTCGCTCAGGGCCTTAAAGAGGTAGCTCACCCAAAATTCAAAGTTGTAAGTCCATATTCTGTGCCATCTGTTGTGTTGATTTGGGAGTGAACTGTCCCTTTACGAAGAGCACTTCTATCAACAACCAGGTATTGCCCAATCAATTATATATTGAATGTGACTGACCAGTATTAGCTAACACAACCCAATTGTGCTCCTGCAACATGGCTAGGCTCCCAAACAAGTAACATATCTAAATGTTTAGGCATTGAGTCAGCACTATGCTAAACCTTCTATGGTACAGCCCCATGGTGTTTGTTTATGCATGCCATGTCATGTCATGAGCTGCTAGCTGGGTCAGAATCAAGCACATAGGGAGGTAAGGACAATGGAAATAGAATGACTAAACCTATTCTATGGTTCGATGCTAAACTGGACACAGAATAGTGGGCGAGGGGCCAATTTCATACTCAACCTGTTTAGAAGGAATCAGACCCCAGTGCAGCTTGGGAAGGTTTTAGATAGAAGCTGAATGAACGCTAAACGCACCGGTTAAAAGGGTAGCGACACAAACGTCTACCAGAATGTGAATTTTTTATTTTATATACAAAAATATATTTGATATGCATTTCCTGGTAGTTTATTCGTCAGACTTGGTCAAGCGCATGCCACTGTGTCCTGAAAAGACCCATAGATGTGGCTGTGTTGGACTTGGCCAATCAGAGCTTCCTGTGGGAGTTGATTAATACCGGATTATTTGATGAATCTGAGTTAACGCAGCGGTGTGTTCCCATGGGTCAGTGGTGCACTGGAGGGATTTATGGAAGTGGGGAAGCGTGTGTAGTGTACTTAGTACCCGTCTCACGCCACCCCCGTGTTTGTGTGTGTGCGTTGTAGCCGTGTCCTCGTATTTTGGAGCAGTTTTTCCCAACTCTGGTCCTCCTGTACCCCAAACAGTACACATTTTCATTGTAGCCCAGACAACACACCTGACTCGTCAACTAATCATCAGGCCCTTAATGAGTTGAATCAGGCGAGTTTGACCGGGGCTACAACAAAAATATGTACTTTTGGGGGGGCTGGAGTTGGGAACCACTGTTTTGGAGTACTTTGTCAAATACAAGGGCAGTTGGTGTGTGACGTGGGCATTTCTCAAACTGGCAACAGAAAGTAGGGAATCCCCATCTCTCTCCCCCTCTCTCCTTCGTGTTGTTGGTGAGTTAATGCTTTTTCTCCACACACACAAACTGAGTGTCAGGACGCATCAAGGCCTCTGCCAATCACCACAGCATAGGGGAAACAGAGCGGGGCCAGCCCTCAGTGAAACCAGGAAAAGCACTCAGTCTTTTGGAGCCAGGGGCACCCTCGTGAGTTGAACAGTAGAGGATGGCAGGTTGAGAACAAGTCATACCTACGGGTAAGAGGGAATTGAAGCAGGAGAAAGTATAGGAAGGCAGGGCTCCAGACTGCGACCGCTTAGTCGCATTTTGACTTGGCTGTGCAAGTAAAAAAAAATGTATTGGTTGCATCGGCACGAGCTGAACATTCATTACAAGGTCAACTCACTCAAGTGTCAAAACGTCCTATTTTTCTGGAGGCTGAAACCATGATTTGGTCAAACAGTAGAGTGCATTATCCTCAAGATTCCTGTAATGAAAGTGTCTGCACAGCCCCTGTAACTGTTTTGCTGGTGCCTGCTGTGAGCCACACGCTCTCCCCCGGAAAAAAAGGGTTCTGATTGTTTAATATTTAAATATCCAACAGTGGGAAAAACACAGAGTTGGAAACAACAACTGTTGAGGAGAGGATGTTCTCAGCTTTCTGGGGTATACTCTTTATATTGAGGTCAATAGCAAATACTTTACAACCAAGATATTTTATACTGAACTTTTCTGGGATCTTTATAAAGATCCCAGAAAAGTTCCATACACACAAAAAGCTTATGTCTCTCAAATGTTGTGCACACATTTGTTTACATTCCTCTTAGTGAGTATTTCTCCTTTGCCAAGATAATCCATCCACCTGACAGGTGTGGCATATCAAGAAGCTGATTAAACAGCATGATCATTACACAGGTGCAATAAAAGGCCACTAAAATGGGAAGTTTTGTCACACAACACAATGCCATAGATGTCTCAGGTTTTGAGATAGCGTGCAATTGGCATGCTGACTGCAGGAATATCCACCAGAGCTGTTCCCAGATAATTTAATGTTCATTTCTCTACCATAAGCCACCTCCAACGTTGTTTTAGAGAATTTGGCAGTACGTCCAACCAGCCTCACAACCGCAGACCACGTGTAACCACGCCAGCCCAGGACCTCCACATCCTGCTTTTTTCACCTGCGGGATCGACTTAAACCAGCCACCCGGACAGCGGATGAAATTTAGGAGTATTTCTGTCTGTAATAAAGCCCTTTTTGGGGGAAAAACTCATTCTGATTGGCTGGGCCTGGCTCCCAAGTGGGTGGGCCTATGCACTCCCAGGTGGGCCTATGCACTCATGTGAAATCCATAGATTAGGGCCTAATGAATTTATTTTAATTGAGTGATTTCCTTATATGAACTAACTCAGTAAAATAGTTGAAATTGTTGCATGTTGCGTTTATATTTTTGTTCATTATATACGGCTTTGAGATATACAGAGTGCTTGAAATGTGCATCAGCCATTGCTAGTGCATAGGGTAGTAGGCTACAAACTGCAACGTTTCTTTAGGACATTACATTCAGATTAATACATGACTACTAGCAGTGAGTATTATATTTAGTGTTAGCAATCTAGCTAATCTAGTTTCTTGAGTTTTAGCCCCAAATAAATTTGCCTTTGATATTAATGCAAAAAATGATTTAGGCAAATTAATCTCTATTGAACAAAAGAAGTCAGAACATATAAGGTGATTACTATTTCTGTTCTATTGCTTGAAGCCTTGGAAAGGAATGGTGCGACCAAATCATGGGCTTGTTCCACCAACTTAAAAAGAGAGTGTCACCAGTGCCACCAGACTAAATGTTAGTCTGGAGCCCTGAAAGGGGCGAATTGTAACTTCCACTTAAGTAAAATGTTTACTTAGTCTCCCATTGACATCAATACATGACTAAGTGAACATTTGACTTAAGTGGTAGTTACTACAACCCCTTACTACTGAGAGGAACAAGAGGTGATTTGGAATAAAGGAGAGGAGTAGAACTGTAAGATTAGGGTGGTAAGGGTAGTTAGTGTAAGCTCAGTGGTAAGGGTAGTGTAAGCTCAGTGGTAGGGGTAGTGTAAGCTCAGTAGTAAGGGTAGTGTAAGCTCAGTAGTAAGGGTAGTGTAAGCTCAGTGGTACGGGTAGTGTAAGCTCAGTAGTAAGGGTAGTGTAAGCTCAGTAGTAAGGGTAGTGTAAGCTCAGTGGTAAGGGTAGTGTAAGCTCAGTGGTACGGGTAGTGTAAGCTCAGTGGTACGGGTAGTGTAAGCTCAGTAGTAAGGGTAGTGTAAGCTCAGTAGTAAGGGTAGTGTAAGCTCAGTAGTAAGGGTAGTGTAAGCTCAGTGGTAAGGGTAGTGTAAGCTCAGTAGTAAGGGTAGTGTAAGCTCAGTAGTAAGGGTAGTGTAAGCTCAGTAGTAAGGGTAGTGTAAGCTCAGTGGTAAGGGTAGTGTAAGCTCAGTGGTAAGGGTAGTGTAAGCTCAGTAGTAAGGGTAGTGTAAGCTCAGTGGTAAGGGTAGTGTAAGCTCAGTGGTACGGGTAGTGTAAGCTCAGTGGTACGGGTAGTGTAAGCTCAGTAGTAAGGGTAGTGTAAGCTCAGTAGTAAGGGTAGTGTAAGCTCAGTAGTAAGGGTAGTGTAAGCTCAGTGGTAAGGGTAGTGTAAGATCAGTAGTAAGGGTAGTGTAAGCTCAGTAGTAAGGGTAGTGTAAGCTCAGTAGTAAGGGTAGTGTAAGCTCAGTGGTAAGGGTAGTGTAAGCTCAGTGGTAAGGGTAGTGTAGGTCAGTAGTAAGGGTAGTGTAGGTCAGTAGTAAGGGTAGTGTAGCTCAGTGGTAAGGGTAGTGTAGGTCAGTGGTAAGGGTAGTGTAGGTCAGTAGTAAGGGTAGTGTAGCTCAGTGGTAAGGGTAGTGTAGCTCAGTGGTAAGGGTAGTGTAGGTCAGTAGTAAGGGTAGTGTAGCTCAGTAGTAAGGGTAGTGTAGGTTAGTAGTTTTCCTACCTATGAGGGAGTTGAGGGAAGAGTAGGAGGAGACTCGTCTCATCTTGTCGATGGTCTCAAAGGAGAGGATGTACTCGTCGTTGTCAGGGCTACCCAGGGTGCTGCTGGCACTGCTGCTGGTGCTCAGGTTACCTGGAGAGAACGCCACCGGACCACCTAGACATTCAAATGACAGAATAGTAGTTACACAACAGAATCACTATACCCTGAAATATCCCACATTATACCAGAATAACAATACTCTGAAATATACCATATTATACCACAATAATTATATGCTGAAATATACTAAATGATACCAGAATAAATATACCCTGAAATAAACCACATGATACCAGAATAACAATACTCTGAAATATACCATATTATACCAGAATAATTATACGCTGAAATATACCACATCATACCAGAATAACTATACCCTGAAATATACCATATTATACCAGAATAACTATACCCTGAAATATACCATATTATACCAGAATAATTATACCCCGAAATATACCATATTATACCAGAATAACTATACCCTGAAATATCCCACATTATACCAGAATAACAATACCCTGAAATATCCCACATTATACCAGAATAACTATACCCTGAAATATCCCACATTATACTAGAATAACTATACCCTGAAATATCCCACATTATACCAGAATAACAAAACCATGAAATATACCATATTATACCTGAATAACAATACCCTGAAATTTACCATATTATACCAGAATAACTATACCTTGAAGTATGGAACAGTATCAAATGGAGCGTGAAAATAAAGTACTTTTTCTGCTCTGATTGTTTGATTTTGTGTGTCTGAAGGTAAAGTGAAGTGTCAACTTTTTACTAGCCCCCCCCCCCTCCCATCTCCCTCTCGCTAGAAACTACAAGCTATTGACTGGACCTTCCATTCAATCTCCCCAGCCTATTCTAACTGTCCGCCCGAGTCATCACACTCTATAACTCTATACAACTTCCCATTATCATCGCATGACTCACACAAAATGGCCACCATATATCCCTGTGACAGAGTGCATATTGAGATGGGGATTGGGAGTAGGCAAGGCAGGCTAAAAGGTTTGTCATGGTTGTTGGTGACAAGCACCGCTGCCAGTTAGAATGAGTGGACGATGTGGATTCAGAGAGGCTGTAAGCGGTAAGCTAACATGCTAGCGGCTAGTATTAATCAGCATGGCTATATTGCCTTTTGGCTTCAGCAAGAATGAGCTGACACCTGAGTCAGTCAGTACAGCGGGGGCTGAGAGAGGGTCAAGAGTGTAATCCTCCATTAATGCTGTGGGTGTATGATGGACATAGGCTCTCAAAACTGTGTGTGTGTGTTTTGTGTGCGTGTGTGTGCAAGCAGAGCAAGACAGCCGCTCCCCCCCACACACACACACGCGTCAGCGTGGTAAGCCCGAGGATAATTATATTCTCTGTTGTGACTTTGCCATCATGACTATGATGACGATTCTTCAAATCCCCTCAAGTAATTCTTTGGGAAAGAAGAGAGGCAGTCAGAGGGAAGAGAAAAGTCTCTACCCTTCAGTCGCTTTCTTTCTCTCCATCTCCCTCCTTCACAGTATATAACCACATTTATCTCTCCATATCCTTTCCACGTCTCTTTTTTCAGTTCACTCTCTCGCCCGCCTCAATGTCATCCTCTCCGTCTCTCTCTCCTACCCTCTTCGTTGAGGTTGAGGTTCTGCAGGCTCTTGTTGAGGTTGCGTGCGGTGGTGGCAGCTCTGATGTTGGTGTAGGAGTTGACTGAACGCAGCCGCGGGATGGCTGGGCTGTCGCGCACTGGAGTCAGGTTACAGGGCTCTGTACACAGGGGAAGGTCAATTAACCCATTAATTTGGCACTAAATGCAATACAGTAGCGACATGACAGTATATATGAGAATAGGTAATAAAGGTCATTTTAAATATTGATGTGCTCTATCAAAACATGCTGCATATTTCATTCAAACTCCCTCAGATCCCTAAACCCCATTTCACATGTACAGTAGTTAGTCTCTGGGACAAGTCTGAGTGGACCAGTGTGCTTTAGAACAATACACATCAATGACTTCCTATTGTAATGATTATGACAGAGGTTGGAAGTGTGTGTATGTGGTGTGTGTGTGTGTGTACCTAAGGTGTTGGCAGGTGAGGGTACAGTGTAGTTCTTCTCCTCCTCCATGAACTGCAGAGCCACGGTGCAGAAGTTACTCTCGTACTGAACCACCAGGTGACTCAGCGCCACCACCAGCTCCTGAAGAACACACGGCCACCACACAGTCAACCAGAACCCAACACACACACGGTCAAAACCTAGTCAACCACAGCAAAAGACCTAACACAGTCCATCGCCCACAGTAAAAATCAGTCAACGACCTCAGCAAGAACATTGGAAATATTGAGGTGAGAAGTGTGTGTACGGGCCCACCTTGCGGACCACAGGGCTGCCGTCGTTGATGAGCTGTGCCAGCATCATGGCCACGTTGTGGTCGATGGTTGTAGAGTGGTCCGTCCGCTCGGCTGAGTTCCCCACAAACGTCCCCAGGGCAAACACCGCCGCACAGCGCACCTGAGGAGACCGGGGATAGTTTGGTAACAAGAGAACTCACTCCCTAATCACTTCCGGGTTGGATTCAGACCAAGTCATTGGTCAGTCATTGGTTAGATTGCTTTGGTGCTGCTTTTTAAAAAGGGGAATCAATACTAATACCCACTCCTTAATCCTCTCATTTCTAATGCAGCCATATTTACTGAGAAGATCAATGGTGTCTGAAAATAATAATTTACCATTGGTCACGCAATACCGCCCATCACACTAATTGACTGTGTACGCTAAATAACAATAACTCCTATTTCTAAATTGTTATCAATAATCGCCCCAAGAAGCCACAAAGGAAGTGCAGGTCCACATAATCTATTGTTTATTCTCTAAGTATCTCTCAGGGCAGTGCCTGTCATACGCAAAACTAACTCAAACCTGGCCCAGTGTGTGTGTATATTGCAGAGAGTAAATATGCATCTCCTCTTGAGAAATCCCCCCAACAGGCCTCAGCTGAAAATTCATTAAAAACTCACCGTAGTCACTGATCTACATTCCTCAGTCTGCCTCTCTCTGTTCTCCCAGTCTCTATCTCACTCTATCCATCTCCCTCACTCTCTGTCTGCATTATATGGAGTACTTGACACACACACACACCTTCATTTTAAAGAGAGGAACTGGGCCCAGATTCACCAAACACTTCTTACGCAAAAACTTAAGCTTCTTAAGAAAAAAACAAGTTCATAAGTGCAATTCCTCAACATCTTAAGATTTTATGATTTTCTTACTAGCTTCTCAAATATCTTCTAACAAATCTTCTTAAGATGCTTGTTGCTAGGCAACCGTTTTCGCTAGCTATCTAGCTAGCAATGGCAATCATGTTATCATATTTTCTACTGAGATTACTGTTCTAAAAACATGTCCTTGGGTTTAAATAATCAATACAGAAACTTTCAGATTAAGTTTCTGAATAAAACATGTTCAATTGCGTTCATGAGTTTCTTCTCTCACTGCCCTGAGTTTAAGACAAGGGTTTGGCTATCTTGGAATTAACAACATCTCCAATAACTTTATGTTCAAGAATATAATTTATTCTTAACTTCTTGCTTAAGGAGAAACATAAGAAATAGCGCAAGAACATTTCCAAGAACCTTTTTAACTTTTTTCTTAAGTCTAGTTAAGGACAAAATGGCAGTTAAGAAGACATTTCTTCTTAAGGTTTTGTGAATCTGGGCCCTGAAGGAGGGAGCTGATCAAACTAGTCGAGTAATAAATATAGATTTTTATATTGTGGTTTGTGTGTGTCTGGGTTCTCCGAAGTTCCTGGTGAAGCACTCAAATACCCAATTCTCTTCAGGCATTGTGAGTGTGTACATAAGGTTGTGTGAGATCAATGTGTGTGTGTGTGTCTACACCAGAGTGGATGTGGACCCTGGTCTCACCACTCAGCCACAGCAGCTGCCTGGCCTCTAGAGAGATTGCCCTGCTAGGCTGCTGGCAACAGATGTTCCCTGTCCCAGTGTGTGTGTGTGTGCCCTGCATGTCACCCATGTGAGGTGGGCGAAATACAGCGCAAACTGACTTCACTGTCCCTCAGGTCCTCAAAATCCTAAAGGAGCCACTGAACCCTCAATCTGCTAGGTGTGACACACACACAGCCACCGAGTGTATGTCCCAAAGGTGTGTGTGTGTGTGTGTACGTCTGAAAGGTGTGTGTGTGTATGTCCCAAAGGTGTGTATGTGTGTACGTCCCAAAGGTGTGTGTGTACGTCTGAAAGGTGTGTGTGTACGTCTGAAAGGTGTGTGTGTGTACGTCTGAAAGGTGTGTGTGTACATCTGAAAGGTGTGTGTGTGTGTGTACTTCCCAAAGGTGTGTATGTGTGTACGTCCCAAACGTGTGTATGTGTGTACGTCCCAAAGGTGTGTATTCCTTCCCTCTCACCTCAGGTATGGGGTCGGACAGCAGGCTGTAGAGCTTCTCGTGGGCACTGTCCCTGACACCACACCAGCGGGCCGAGTCAAAGTTCTGCCAGATGCGTCCCAGGCAGATGGCCACCCACTGACGGAGCAGGGGATGAGGGTCAGAGAGCTGCTCCAGGCAGATGGCTATCAGGTTCCCCTGCAGACAAGCCTCCTGGGGGGAGGGGGGTGTTGAGGAGGAGGAGAAAGGAGTTGGATGGCAGGCAGGGAGGAGAGAAAGAGTGTTAGAGGGGCCATGTCAGTAATTCACACACGCACGTCCAAGGCCTTTATGACTTGGCTTTAGGCTGAGCTTCCCATCTGGAAGTCTATGGGCAAACCCAACAGGGAACTAACCTCTACCTCCCACTGTGAACCTGAAGGGTCGACGTCCAATGCTTGCCTGTTAAGAGTTCGTCACCTTTTATGTGGGGTTGTATTGGTTCCTGTGGCTATGAAAAGCCACCATTTGAAAGCCTATAACTATTTTGGCAGACTCTCTGCCTTGTGGCAGTATCAAACCATCCTCCATCAGACAACTAGAGTAGTACAGGGATTCAGTGTACAAGTTGTAACGTGATCACACCGGAGCTGAACCCTACCAGTAGGAGTACCATCACTCCTAACCCCTGAAGTTTAGGCCACGTGTTCCAACCAATCCAACAAATGGAAGGAATGATGAAGTGCTTGTTGAAAGGAAGGCAGAGAGGTAGAAATACAAGGCGGCGAGAACTTTGAACGAGCGGCACGTCTCTGTAATGTTGGAGCTCATCTATTATTAACACAGAGCCAATGGGAGATGGAGAACATTAAGTAAACAGAGAGGGAGGGGGAGAGAGAGAGAGAGGAGTGTGCAAAAGATATGAAGAGCAAGATTAATAGATAGATAGAAAGACAGAGAGAGCGAGAGAGAGACCTAGCGACAGAGAGACACCGAACGCGCGAGAGCGAGCGACAGAGAGCGCGCAGGCGAGAGCGACCGAGAGGTGCGCAATCGACAGGAGAGCGCTGCGTGCGAGAACGACAGACACAGAGAGAGAGCAAAAGTGAGAGAGACAGGGACTGAGACACAGGGACCGAGACACAGGGACCGAGACACAGGGACAGACAGAAAGAGAGGGGGGTTTGTAAGGCTATGTGGATCTATGATAGACTCAATAAACACCAAAAACCACGTGAAGAGGTCTGGAGCGTTTTCTGGGAATAGAGGAGTATACGGTGACAGTCGCCATGATAAAGTGTTGTCAGGAGAGAGAGAGAGAGAGCAGAATGGGAGTAAATGTTGAAAATATGACTGATTATCTACTGAGAGTTGGGGAGAATTAAGAAGTGTGTCTGTTGAAGGGTTTTAATCAATGTGGGGCTTGCTTTATAATAGCGTCACCTTTAAAGTGATTTCTTCATCGAATCATTTACCACATTCTCCCCTAAAATCTCTCCTGTGTCCCCTTTCTCTCACAAGACACACACACACCTGGCCTGTGGTGTAGCTGTTGACAATCACAGCCAGGATAAAGACAGCCATGGTGCGGTGCTCAGCCTGAAACAGAAAACACAAGAAACACAGTCAACTGCCATGTATCAACTCAGTTCACAAACACCTCATTCATTACTGGGAGCTATGGATCACAGCACACAACATGTTTGAGTAGGTAGAAGTCACCACTAACCACTGATACAGGGTCAGATATATTCTCAGCTATAATGGAAAAGGTTATGATCGGCGGTAAGGGCAATCTGATTCTAGATCTATGGTTAAGGGTAACATCTGTGTCGCACCCACAGGTGCCTTGTGGCGCTTTCGGTTTTCTCATGCTCTGATTGGGTGATACTCACAGGCATGTAGGGGTCGGCCAGGACAGACAGGAAGTACTTGTGTCCGTTGTCCTTTACCAGGTCTGCCTGACACGACTAGAGAGAGAGAGCGAGAGAGAGAGAAACAATCCAGTACGTCAGTCTAGTCATCTTGTCATTAATCTGCTGTTATTACACGAGTGATGAAGAAAACACGTCTCAGACACTTCACTGACAACAGTCTCCTGCCATCCTTACAGTAGAATCAACTCAGCCTAAATAATATATTTATTCTATTTAGGTAGATTACTTTATTGTGCTCCTTGAGGAAGTGTCATATGTTGCAGCGCGACAAATATGCAACTACTCAACATAATATTTATAACCAAGGTTAAAGACAAAGCCTAGCCATTATTGAATAACACAACTCAATACATGAGTCACACTACTAATCTGACAGAGGGGAAAAAAAGACTTCTCTTCCTGTCCTTTCATCTCAAAGTCCTTTGATTATTCTTAACCATTGACTAACACCGTGATGACTACTCGGGTGTCTGGATGCTAAAGAATCACTTGAATACTACAGACTGTCCTACTACATTAGGGTTATACGGTAAGTTCTACCATGTAAGTATAAAGGCAATATGCTTTGTGTAAGTGAGTTTTAGGGCGGCCATTTGATTCAACAGCTAAAATGTGCTAAAAGGACAATGTTCTTTGTGTTACAGATAACCTACGAAGCGAGTGTGTGTGTATACTATAAACATGGCTATCACGTACTTATGGCATGGCCTCTATGAACATTACCCAATATTGATATCCAATATCTAGCTAAATACTTACGTTGGTTGAGGAATCAGTAAAATAAGTAGCACAAATCAAATCTTATTGGTTACACACGCATGGTTAGCAGATGTTAATGCGAGTGTAGCGAAATGCTTGTGCTTCTAGTTCCGACAGTGAAACAATATCTAACATGTAATATCCAACAATTTCACGACTACCACCTAATACACACACATCTAAGTAAAATAATGGAATTAAGAATATATAAATATTTGGACAAGCAATAGATAGGCATAGACCAAGACACAGTAGAATAGAATACAGTATATACATAGATGAGTAATGCAAGATATGTAAACATTATTAAAGTGGCATTATTAAAGTGGCCAACGATTTCAAGCCTGTATGTAGGCAGCCGCCTCTCACAACTCAAATCTCCTGATGATGATTACTCTACATTAACGTCAACTAACGTTAAACTGATCGACTGACATTAACTGACTGAATGGGTTCATTTTCTGCTTTTATCTGGGACTGTTATTGACTTCATGGCAATCATGTCTCTGTACAGCTACACAAAGCTGATCCATGTGACAGATACGACTTGACTGTCCCTATATAGACACATATCAACTATTCTGTAGGGAGAGTGAAATTGGTTTAAAATAAAGTGCAATAATTCAAATGTAGCTTGCTATGATGGTAGGAGTCTGGTATGGTTTGGTTATTGTAATGGTGTACAGTGAGTGTGTGTGGTATGCACGTGTAGATACAGTTGAAGTCGGAAGTTTACATACACCTTCGCCAAATACATTTAAACTCAGTTTTTCCACAATTCCTGACATTTAATCCTAGTAGGTCTTAAGTCAGTTAGGATCACCACTTTATTTTAAGACTGTGAAATGTCAGGATAATAGTAGAGTGAATTATTTATTACAGCTTTTATTTCTTTCATCACGTTGCCAGTGGGTCAGAAGTTTACATACACTCACTTAGTATTTGGTAGCATTGCCTTTAAATTGTTTAACTTGGGTCAAATGTTTTGGGTAGCCTTCCACAAGCTACCCACAATAAGTTGGGTGAATTTTGGCCCATTCCTCCTGACAGAGCTGGTGTAACTGAGTCAGGTTTGTAGGCCTCCTTGCTCACACATGCTTTATCTGCCCACAAATTGTCTATGGGATTGAGGTCAGAGCTTTGTGATGGCCACTCCAATACCTTGAATTTGTTGTCCTTAAGCCAATTTGCCACAAATTTGGAAGTGTGCTTGGGGTCATTGTCCATTTGGAAGACCCATTTGCGACCAAGCTTTAACTTCCTGACTGATGTCTTGAGATGTTGCTTCAATATATCCACATCATTTTCTTTCCTCATGATGCCATCTATCTTGTGAAGCGCACCAGTCCCTCTTGCAGCAAAGCAGCCCCACAACATGATGCTGCCACCCCTGTGCTTCACGGTTGGGATGGTGTTCTTCGGCTTGCAAGCCTCCCCCTTTTTCCTCCAAACATAACGATGGTTATTATGGCCAAACTGTTCTATTTTTGTTTCATCAGACCAGAGGTCATTGCTCCAAAAAGTACGATCTTTGTCCCCATGTGCAGTCCCCGTAGTCTGGCTTTTTTATGGCGGTTTTGGAGCAGTGGTTTCTTCCTTGCTGAGCGGCCTTTCAGGTTATGTCGATATAGGACTCGTTCGTTTTACAGTGGATATAGATACTTTTGAACCTATTTCCTCCAGCATCTTCACAAAGTCCTTTGCTGTTGTTCTGGGATTGATCTGCACTTTTCGCACCAAAGTACGTTCATCTCTAGGAGACAGAACGCGTCTCCTTCCTGAGCGGTATGACGGCTGCGTGGTCCCATGGTATTTATACTTGCGTACTATTTGTTTGTACAGATGAAGGCGGTACCTTCAGGCGTTTGGAAATTGACCCCAGAGATGAACCAGACTTGAGGTCTTGGCTGATTTCTTTAAATTTTCCCATGATGTCAAGCAAAGAGGCACTGAGTTTGAAGGTAGGCTTTGAAATACATCCACAGGTACACCTCCAATTGACTCAAATTATATCAATTAGCTTATCAGAAGCTTCTAAAGCCATGACATTTTCTGGAATTTTCCAAGCCGTTTAAAAGGCACAGTCAACTTAGTGTATGTAAACTTCTGACCCACCGGAATTGTGATACAGTGAATTATAAGCGAAACAATCTGTCTGTAAATAATTGTTGGGAAAATGACTTGTGTCATGCACAAAGTAAATGTCCTAACCGACTTGCCAAAACTATAGTTTAACAAGAAATTTGTGGAGTGGTTGAAAAACGAGTTTTAATGACTCCAACCTAAGTGTATGTAAACTTCCGACTTCAACTGTATATGCTAGTGTGTATGTGTGTGTGTTACTACTCACGCTGTCCACAGCCAGGATCTTAGCCCAGATGAAGACCAGCAGGGGTCGGAGCTCCCGCGCAGAGCTCTGTAGCAGCTTCAACACGTAGGGGAAGATCCCTACTGAGAGGGCCTGAACACACACAAGAGATATTATTCACTTTAAAGTTCCTACCCAAAGAAATCACAACTGGCTTTAACTATTGTGTCTTTCTAGCAACACCTCTATAATAATGAAAAGACTCAGAGGCCCCTAAGGCCCTAAATCTGTGTCTATTTATTTTAAAATACATATACCAAATATACCTTCCCTAATTGGAGTAAACTAATGGACGACAACACTTAGGCTTCTACTTCCAGCTTATACATACAGTACTATATACATTTTAAAGACACAGTATATTTTACATGAGTTATCTTATTTTTAGTGTCTAGTAGATGATATAGATTGTTTCAGACCTGACAGTAGATGAGAGCTTGTATATCTACAATAATCATCTATCTGTGCTAGCTAAACTTGTATTTTGGCTCTGTGTTTGTGTATTGGTAGACAAGAATGCTGCATAGTTTCTCACCAGACTGACGGCCCAGGGCCCCAGGTCCAGGAAGCGGCCAAGCAGGTCCAGCGCTCTCAGCCTGTGAACCTGACTCAAGAGAACCTGAAAGAGACCAGGGAGGGGGCAGAGGTCAATACCGTGGCGTGTTCAACGTGTTTAGTGGCATCGTGAGCAAAAGGAAAGCGGGAGAGGTGGAACAGGTGGCTCACACCACTCACCAATATGCTGGCACTGGCAGTTGTTTGTCTCTCTCTCCGTATGTATGTGTGTGTGTGTGTGTGTGTGTGTGTGTGTGTGTGTGTGTGTGTGTGTGTGTGTGTGTGTGTGTGTGTGTGTGTGTGTGTGTGTGTGTGTGTGTGTGTGTGTGTGTGAGAGAGAGTTTTGGCTGCTTCAGGTGTACATACCATATTAGCATAAGAGGTCTGTCTGTAATGAGGTGAATATGAATACATGTGTATTGGTGTGTTCCCGTCAGTGGAGGCTGGTGGGAGGCGCTATAAGAGGATGGGCTCATTATAATGGCTGTAATGGAATCAATGGAACGGTATCAAACATCTAGAAACCGCTTGACTCCGTTCCATTGATTCCATTCCAGCCATTACAATGAGCCCGTCCTCCTATTGCTCCTCCCACCAGCCTCCACTGCAGTATATGACATTGCATTTGTGTGCATGTGGGTGGGGTGTAATGTTAACAGATTGTGCGTGTTTTTGGCACCACCAAGTCCGGACGTTGGCGTGTCCCCATGCGACCGTGTGCCGTGGGCGCGAGGACATGCGCGCACAGGGGGGGGAGCGGATTCCACACGGCCCACCCCCCCGATCAACCCATACACACTGCTATTTCTAGCATAGTTTTGTGTATTATTAGAGCAGTGTGACCTCAACCCAGCAGCTATGAGCGAACGCAGGAGGAGACCGGGGTTAGACCGTGCCAGGGCTACCCCTCAACCCTTCAGGGGAACGTGTGAGAAAGGAGAGCCTGGGAATTTGTGGTCTGTCTGTTATACAAGAGGAGGAATATTCAGCGATTGAAGAGCGGTTGGAAGCGGAGGGATGAAAAAGTATACTTCTGAACGATGGGATTATATAAACAGCCACTAATGACACACACAGAATAGCAAAGTCGCTCATCAATCTTGTCCCAACTGCTGAGACAAGTGACAGTGACAAATCAGAATCAGTGGACACACGCACACACACATACATACACACACACGACTAAAGCGAACAGACCAAGACCAGCTCAAATGACAGGAAAACGAAAGAGCATTTTACTCTCTCATAGCGTGTGGGTGATCATCAGTAACACGTGTTACAAGTCATCAGGGTGTGAGTCAACCGGTACAGATGTTCAATCTGCAGCCACCCACTGATTCACTAGACTGTCGTAATAAAGAGGCGTTCTCTCTTTCTGACCCCTCCCCTCTATTACTCATTTTCCCAAAGCTCCTCTTCAATAGATCACACACAATCACCCGCTATATCTCGGAGAACGCAATGTCACAGCTTTATAAATTAGAGATCAACGTAAGAAGGTCTGTTCTTACGTGGGTGTAAGAGCTTACGCAGGTGTGTACAACGCTCTACATGCGCACACCCACACAAATCACACCCGCTCCGCCCCCACCCATCAAAAAAAGAAACCCCCCCCACACTATCCCTCCCCGATGGTTCTCCCAGACAGTCTCCTGGTTTTTTAATTTGCCTTTCTTTCCCCAGTGGACGTGTGAGGGAAGGCTGCAGCTCACAGCTCTGCTGAGTCAGGGGGAAATGATCACGCTGAGTACAGCACCGAGCCGTACAGCATAGGGGCTAGGCCAGCACAACAACACATGGGGCTACTGCTGCTGTGAAGTGCCACTTTAAAGAAAACACAGCCTGACGTAAAGGGGGTTAGGGAGAGAGAGTGAGGGAAGGCGAGAAAGAGCAGCGAGAACCAGAGAGAGAGAGAGCAAAAGAGGGGGAGTGCCTGGAGGAGCTAGCGAGGCAGATAAATGCATTATTTGTGCAGTTAGAGAGCAGGCCATGATTTAACTGAGCCAGGCTTACAGAGAGCATGCAACTGCTTGACATTTAAAGGGTAACTCCGCCACGCCACTTTAAACATTTGGAATGTTATTATAATTGTTTTGTTTTTTGGCAGTGGCCACGATTTAGCAGCGGTGGCTTAATACATATAGGGTAATTACTGGGGGAAACTAAATGTTCCCAAACAGATTGAAACGTGTGGGCATGTGGGAAATGTGTGGGCATTGAAACGTGTGGGAAATGTGGGCATAGCCTCTAGTTGTTTTAACGGAATAGCCTAAATGTTTAGCCAGCTCAAATTTACTTACATTTAAGTTTACAAAGAGGTGTAGTTTAAAAATATATTTTATTTTTATGTATCCATTCAGGTTCACAGTGCGGACGAAACCAAGGTTCCCATATCGAACAGTTTGAAAACCCATACGTGTACCGTTACACCCCTATTATGAAGTATTTAGTGATGTCCTACACAGTTTAGTGTCATTTTATGACTTCATGTCTATTGACTTCTCTGTGATGTTTTCAAGTAGGATCCCTGAGATGACTAATACATTTCATGAAATCATATTCAGCTTTCTATATGACCGTCTGTAGTTTTCTGATCATATTGGAACTTCCTGCTGTATGTTGCTCTGGTTATCTGTGTCTCATAACATCTAGAAAAACTTGAAATGGACACTCAAATCTACAATGACATTTAGTCAGCTTATGACAATACTTTTCTGTTGTTCAAAGGCTCAAACTCCCATGATTCCATTCGGCAAAACCACTCCCACCGTCAACGATGAAGTTGCAGCTCCAAAGCGTTGTTTCCTATTAAACACAGCCCACCAAACGCTGCGGAGCTAGGACAACCGCAAGTCGCAAATGGGCAAAAGGAGTCACTCGCACAAGATGGAATACCACTCTGGAAATGGTGAAGCGTGTCCACAGAAACCAACAACCACTGTGAGATGCTCTGGCACAGCTGAACTGGAGAAACTGCAGAAGCTGGAGGCACTACTGGAGCCCTGCAGGTAATCTGTGTGTGTGTGTGTGTGTGTGTGTGTGTGTGTGTGTGTGTGTGTGTGTGTGTGTGTGTGTGTGTGTGTGTGTGTGTGTGTGTGTGTGTGTGTGTGAGAGAGAGAGTGAATTGTGTGAGTGAGAGTGAGAGAAAGTGTGATAGAGAGTATGTGTCTGTGTGAATTAGGGAATATGTCTGTGTATAACAAGTCTCTCATAATTGACTGAAGTGATTGTGTTATCTTCCACTGCAGGTACAAGACTGACTGTCTGGTAGGAGAGAAGTACATTTCCTGCTCAGTGGTGTAGCCTGTCTTGTGCCATTTCCTCTGGGTGATGGAGAGCTCTGATGATGACCCTGCCTACGTGGTCAGATTCAAGCTGACATTCACAACAGACCTGGAGAAACGCAATGAAAACACCAACCTCACATGGCCACAGCACTAACCCGAGGTTTAAGGACCTGAAGTGCCCTCCCAGACGAGAGAGGGGTGAGGTGTGGGCTTTGGTCAGCAACTTGCTGAAGGAAGAGAGGCCTGCACAGCAACCTGGTGAAGCAACACAGTCAGAGCCACCAAAGAAGAAAGCTGCCCTCTTGTTGAGTTCTTCTGAGTCTGATGAAGAGGAGGAGTCCATTGAAAAATGTGTGGCACGTTACAAAGCATCAGCATGGAGGACTGTCCACTACAGTGGTGGTCACAGCATGCAGGGGCACACCAGTTGGCCTGCACTGAACGAAGGTCCCTGGCAACGCCTGCCACATCAGTCCCTCGTGAGAGGTTGTTTTCACTCTCTGGGCATATCGTACAGAAGAAGAGAGTAGCTTTATCATCTCAAAATGTCAACAGGCTTGTTTGTCTCTTAGCAACTGGCTCAGTGAAAGGAAATAGGAGGATGACTGAAGTGTATGGTCACAGGTTTATGTTCTGTGGAATTCATGGCATTGTGGGACAGGTTTATGCTGTTTGTTCTTCGTATCCATAGGGCAAGTTATTTTTTCTTATAGCCAATCAGTAATTGGGAGAACAATAATTTTGAATGGCTAAAGCTTTAACTGTGTGTGTGTGTGTGTGTGTGTGTGTGTGTGTGTGTGTGTGTGTGTGTGTGTGTGTGTGTGTGTGTGTGTGTGTGTGTGTGTGTGTGTGTGTGTGTGTGTGTGTGGTGTGTGTGGTGTGTGTGTGTCACCTACTCGGAGCATTAGTAAGTTACAGGAATTTTGTATTGCTTAACTTGTTTATGTTGAATATGCCATTAAGAAAATTCTGATACAGAATATTTTTTGTGTTTCAGTCTCTACACACCTACAACTCAATACACAGCTTTTGTTTTTAAATGGAAAAATCTTTATTTAGCACCAAATTTGAGCAAATACAACATTTGAAATTAATCGCGATTAACTACAGAATTTAATGTGATTAATTGCAATTAATGATTTTAATCGTTTGACAGCCCTAGTCGAAATTTAGATATCTTTAGTCCATGTCGTTACGAATCACATACAATGAATCAGATTGTTCTCTACAATATTATAACCTTAATATGCTTACTGATTAAATAAGAACATTAGTTTGTTGGAACCGTTGCTAGTTTATATCTTCCATATTTCGGCGTTGGGAGGTGGTAAGATTAGGAGGCGTTTCCACACTCCGGACCAATCAAATTCAACTCTATACCCTTGTTATTCTCATCTCCAGATCCGTGACTTTATATTCCTCGAAACCCAGTCAATCAACTTTGAAAGGGGACGTTGCTATGGCGATTTAAAGGGAAAGATTCCGAAAACTGAAAGATGTTTTTCGGGTAGGGTAGATATTTTATGCCCGTTGGTGTGTGTGTGTGTGTGTGTGTGTGTGTGTGTGTGTGTGTGTGTGTGTGTGTGTGTGTTTGTGCACCTGCAATACGATGGGGAGCTGTTCGGGGGGGTTCCTGTTCTCCACTCCCATGGTGAGCCACACCTGGAACGCTGTCAGCTGCTCTGCAAAGAACGGACTGTGCTATTGGGATGAAACAAATACAATCGTTTTAATACAGCTATGATGAATATACATCTAAATACATACAGTACATTGATACTGAGCTCAATCACAGAGTACATACACTATATATACAAAAGTATGTGAACACCCCTTCAAATGAGTGGATTTGGCTATTTCAGCCACACCCATTACTGATAGGTATATAAAATCGAGCACACAGCCATGCAATCTCCATAGACAAACAGTGGCAGTAGAATGGACTTACTGAAGAGCTCAGTGACTTTCAAATGTGGCACCATCATAGGATGCCACCTTTCCAACAAGTCAGTTCGTCGAATTTCTGCCCTGCTAGAGCTGCCCAGATCAAGTGTAAGTACTGTTATTGTGAAGTGGAAAAGTCTAGGCGCAACAGCTCTGCCGCAAAGTGGTAGGCCACACAAGCTGTCCCTGGTTGCAACACTCACTACCGAGTTCCAAACTGACTCTGGAAGCAACGTCAGCACAAGAACTGTTCGTCGGCAGCATCATGAAATGGGTTTCCATGGCCGATCAGCCGCACACAAGCCAAAGATCACTATGCGCAATGCCAAGCGTCGGCTGGACTGGTGTAAAGCTCGCCGCCATTGGACTCTGGAGCAGTGGAAACATGTTCTCTGGAGTGATGAATTACGCTTCACCATCTGGCACGCCAACGGACAAATCTGGTTTTGGCGAATGCCAAGACAATTTGACCTCCCCTGATGCATAGTGTCAATGGTAAAGTTTAGTGGAGGAGGAATAATGGTCTGGGGCTGTATTTCATGGTTTGGCCTAGGCCCCTTAATTCCAGCGAAGGGAAATCTTAACGCTGCAGCATTCAATTACATTCTAGACGATTTTGTGCTTCCAACTTTGTGGCAACAGTTTGGGGAAGGCCCTTTCCTGTTTCAGCATGATAATGCCCCCGTGCACAAAGCAAGGTCCATACAGAAATGGTTTGTTGAGATCGGTGTGGAAGAACTTGAATGGCCTGCACAGAGCCCTGACTTCAACCCCATCAAACACCTTTGGGATGAATTGGAACTGCGACTGCGAGCAAGGCCTAATTGCCCAACCTAACTAATGCTCTTGTGGCTGAATGGAAGCAAGTGCCCACAGCAACGTTCCCACATCTAGTGGAAAACCTTCCCAGAAGAGTGGACGCTGTTATAGCTGCAAAGGGGAGACCAACTTCATATTAATGCCCATGATTTTGAAATGAGATGTTCGACAGGCAAGTGTCCACATACTTTTGGTCACGCAGTGCATCTTGACCTGCATACAAACACAGCTGTGACCTCTCAAACACACAACTCTACAATAGCATTATCCATTTAATAGTTTGATCTAGAACACCATTCTCTAACACACACAAATTAGGCTTAAAGCATCGATAATGAACTGTACACACAATACCATACATCTCATTGTAGAACGAGCTTTGTAACAATGTTTGTTTATTTAGGTTGTGTGTGTAAGTTATATAAGCATGTGCACGGCAACTCAGCACGTCGATGTCTACAACGCAACACGCAGACACTAATCTTAACACAATCTGTAGCACACAGTAAACATGAAACAAATGCAGCACACCTCTGTCTCACCCCCCCCCCAACTGAACAGAGCCAAATCTTACACCGATCTGTCTATTACATAACACCCTTACATAAGGAAGCTTCTATTGTAGCCTTGACTACCAGCTGCAGTAGTGTGTGAGAACATGTGTCACTTCATTATGTACCACCCCTCTCTTCCCTGCTTCCCTTCAGCCCCACATAGAGCAGGGCTGTCATGACGATGTTTCTGCCGCTATTAACTGTGCCATGACCAGTTTCATCATCTTCGTCCCATTAATATAGCAGAGGGAATTACAACAGAGACTCTCCCGCTGCCGAGAGCAGAGGGAAATATTACCACTGGTTGAGGAAGTGAATTTGTGAATAATCAAAGCACCACCGCGATGCTCTCTCACACACTTAAGCGCTCAAACACGAGGAACGAACACTCGCGCACACACACACAAACAAACTAACAGACAGAGGGCTTCTCTAAACTCTGAAGAGCGAGACAGAGAGGGTGAACGAGTCTCTTATCTCTCAAAAGGCAGACGGAGAGAGGGGGGAACATTTGTAGAGGACCCAGGTGGGTCAATTATAGTGCCATTAAGCATGCGGGGGTGAAGGAAGAGAGGGGGAAGAGGGATGTTCTCTCAGAAGTGGTAGAGAAGAGGCACACCTCAACAGGCCAGGTGGAGAACTGATATGACTCAGAGGTAGGGAGTCACGCTCTGTAGAGATTCATTCAACTTTTTGCATACAAACTTTTGCAATGGCAGTGCATTGCTCTCTGCTTGATATGGTGTCTGAAATTAATTTCACCGCTACGTTTTGCGAGGAGAGACGGAGGAAGAGAGAGACAAGTGAAAGAGGGAAAAAGACAGGGGTGGCAAACTAATTTAGCCGGAGGGCTGCATTCGGTCTTCACCGGGGTCCGGAGGGCTGCACTGGGCCATGGGCCGTATGTCTGACACCCCCGGAGTAAGAGTTCCAGGGAGAGTGGGAAATAGAGGCAAGTAAAGACGGCATAGATAGAGTGAGGAAAAGAGAGATGGAGAGTTCAGAAGATGACAGTAGACACAACCCCTGGTAATAATCTGATGTTGTCACAATCGGCTTTTCTATCCCTGCCTGGCCCAGGGTTTTCCTCCAGAGAGATTGGGAATTCAATATTACAATCGCGGTGGATTATTACACCATAACGGGATGCTAAACTTTTGTAGCTCGTCTGGACAGACCGATTTCTACAGGGAGCTGCAACAATGCATCATTAATGACCATCTCGATCTCTATATTTTTGTAGAAAAGCACAGAGGATGGCGGTATATGACAGGGCAGCATGTATTGTACTACACCATTCATACCACCCAAACTGACCCCAAAGATGATGCGTTAGCACTGACTATCACAGTGGGAAACGTTCAAGTGCGTGTGATGAAAATATCTTATAATGAATGATTGCACTGACTGGACAAGTAGCCCCAGACGGGTTTAACAGGATGGAGTGATACACTGACCACAGCTACTATCACTGCTATTGACTCAGTGACACGTAGGTGTTTGTGATGTATCAGTGGAAATAAAATGGTATTTTAACTCTTAGAAGTGCCAGGGTCAAAGTAACCAGGGTAAATACAATGAAAGTGAAAGAACTGAAAGTGTCAGACACTGAAGTGACAGACAGCCATCCGTCAGCTAGTGGGGTTATTTCTCAGTGAGGTGTCAAACACACAGAAATTGTATCCCCAGCATACAGGGCGATATATCTTAGCGCCTGAGGGCTACTCAAATGAAGGGGAAAAAGCCTTTGGCAGTGTGGCCCCGCAGGACCTTGGTGAAGACAGAATTTGGACACCAGGCAAAATGAGTTTGAGACCCCTGACAGACAGACACACACACACACGCCATGACTAAGTCCCAAAGTTAGAGGAACCCGCACTGATAAATGGAAAAAACACACACTCACCCTGAAGGCGGTGCCCTCCTCAATGATGGTGGGCAGCTGAGAGAGACAGATGTCCACAGCCAGGTCCCATGCCTGCCTGTAGAGGAACGATGCACACACACACACTAGGCATCAACAACCCAAATGTCCAACACACACACACACAGACAGTCCTAGAGAGGGCAGCATTGAGGCTTTGATCCATCCCAAACTCTGTTCTACCTGGTCATCATGTTGAACTCACACTGTTACATAACACACATCAAACCCCCTTTACTGCTGCACTCTCACACCAACCCCCCTTCCCCCCCTCTTCCCCTATCCACCAACTCCTCTTCCTCCCTATTTGCTCTGAGGCAGCACTTGGGGTCTGCAGCTAAGGGGTTTGTCCTCTGGTTAGAAAGTGCATGCAGTAATTGAGCATTTGGTTGACGAATGTAACCATACGCAACGTTACAGATTTGTTCCAGTTATTGAACGCAACTAAGAACACTGCCTTTGCCTATTCCATCCAGGTAATAGAGGAATCCAAGATAAATGACTAGAATACAATTCTCTATGGAGAAAGATATTTCCCTAGTCAAAGGATCCTAGATGCTAGTTATAATCTATGTAGAATACAAATAATCATATCCTTCACATAGCACAGTGTGCACTCAATATTCATATCAGGTATAAATATCTGTAATCCCAATGCATGAATATATCAAATATATGAAACATCTGGAATCAGTCGAAACAAGCAGACAAACATTTGTTTGGCGACAACAACAAAAAACATGTCACTCTTGTTGTTAGTTTTAGTTTGGGAAGTGAGTGAAAAGTGACATGAAACGTGATTGGGATTTGATAGGAGTGAGGGGTGTGTGATGGCCGCTGGTAGCCTAGCGGTTAAGAGCGCTGGGCCAGTAACCCAAAGGTCACTGGTTCGAATCCCCGAGCCGTCGTTCAGAACTCTGACGCAGTTGTCAAGTCAACACATCTGTCATTGCTGCTGTGAACTGCATCACAAGAGCGATGCCAAAGAAAATATGTATAAAACATTGACATCATTGCTGCAACTTCAATGTTGTTTGAGCTGCATTGTGTATCACTAAATTAGCTTGAGATGATTTTACCGCATCCAGCGTTTCAAAGAGCTGTCAGTCAAGGTGAGCTCATGAATAATAAACTCCCCGCCCACAAAGCCTGTCTTTTCAAACTTTCTGAGATAAAAAGTACTTTTTCGCGCATTTCTATCCAAAACAAATATTATGGGTGATATTTTAGTCACTCAAAAGGCTATTTTACATGGAAATCAGAATGACAGTTCGGGACCTTGGGAACTTTAAGTGTGTATGAGGGAATTTGTATCTAGTTGCTGACACTGCTCTAGCTTCTACCTGCAGCAGAGCTTCGTGCAGCCATAGCGCCATACACCCCCATCACACTCATGCACACCTGTCCCCAGCCAATTTATATCCTAATAATGGCGCCCACTAATAAAGACAACAAGAGCATTTTAATAACACTTGCTGATTGTGTATGGCCACCATCATCAATCAAAATATTTCCCCAAACCCTCACTATTTCTCTCCACCTCCACACTTACGTATTCTCCTACACTTTCTATTAGTCTCTTTCTTCCTTCCTTCTTTACTGCCATCTAGCTACCTCAACACTTCCTATCAGTCTCTCTCCTCCACTCTTTCTTCCTTCCTTCTTTACTGCTATCTAGCTACCTCAACACTTCATATCAGTCTCTCTCCTCCACTCTTTCTTCCTTCCTTCTTTACTGCTATCTAGCTACCTCAACACTTCCTATCAGTCTCTCTCCTCCACTCTTTCTTCCTTCCTTCTTTACTGCTATCTAGCTACCTCAACATTTCCTATCAGTCTCTCTCCTCCACTCTTTCTTCCTTCCTTCTTTACTGCTATCTAGCTACCTCAACATTTCCTATCAGTCTCTCTCCTCCACTCTTTCTTCCTTCCTTCTTCACTGCTATCTAGCTACTTCAACACTTCATATCAGTCTCTCTCCTCCACTCTTTCTTCCTTCCTTCTTCACTGCTATCTAGCTACCTCAACACTTCATATCAGTCTCTCTCCTCCACTCTTTCTTCCTTCCTTCTTCACTGCTATCTAGCTACCTCAACACTTCATATCAGTCTCTCTCCTCCACTCTTTCTTCCTTCCTTCTTCACTGCTATCTAGCTACCTCAACACTTCATATCAGTCTCTCTCCTCCACTCTTTCTTACCACCCCTTGTTGTCCTTTGACCTTCTCCTCCCTCCACATTATCTCTCTCGCTCTGTGCTTCCTTTCTTGCTGGCTCAAGCATCTCTTTAGAGCTGTGATGGGGTGTAGTAACAAAGGGAAAGTGCACCCCAGATTATTCAGTGCTATTTAATGTCTTCTCAAGAAGAGATAATGGAGGCAATAAGAGAGGAAAACAGGCGATCGCTCACTCAAGAGGCTTTCAGCAAAAACACTCTCCCCCAACTAATGCTTTTAGCAACTGATGGTGGAAAAACACACAAAAGGATTTTGCAGACAGTTTTCAACATGAATTTAATGAATGGACAGACCGATACGACTTAATAGAAAAGGCCAACAGAGAGAGTGTGTGTGTGTGTCTGTCTTACCACATGGCGTGCATGTATGTAGGTGGCAGGCGCGGACTGCTGACAGGGGTGCAGTTGTATGACCTCATTATCCTCTCTGCCAACAGGAAGTTGCGGAATAAACTGGCCACCAACAGGTCCTGACGAAAGAGCTTCTGGAACAGATCTAGAGAGAGGGAGGATGAGTAAGAGGAGAGAAAAAAGGAAGAACGGACATGAAGGAATGGAAAGAAAGAAAGCGATAGGGGACAAGGGAGCATGGTCGATGGAAAATAACAGACAGCATCAAAGAAAGAGAGAGAAAGAAGGGGAGAAAGAGAAACAGAGAGATGTACAGTGCATTCGGAATGTATTCAGACCCCTTGACTTTTTCCACTGTTACATTACAGCCTTATTCTAAAATGGATTAAATATTTTTTTCTCCCTCAATCTACCCACAATAACAGAGCAAAAAAGGTTTTATAATTTAGCAAATTTATTACAAATATAACTTAAATAATTACATAAGTATTCAGACCCTTTACTCAGTACTTTGTTGAATAATTTTTGGCAGCGATTACAGTCTCGAGTCTTCTTCAGTAAAATGCTACAAGCTTGGCACAACTGTATTTGGGGAGTTTCTCCCATTCTTCTCTGCAGATCCTCTCAAGGTTGGATGGGGAAAGTTGCTGCACAGCTATTTTCAGGTCTCTCCAGAGATGTTCGATCGGGTTCAAGTCCGGGCTCTGGCTGGGCCGCTCAAGGACATTCAGAGACTTGTCCCAAAGCCACTCCTGCGTTGTCTTGGCTGTTTGCTTAGGGTCATTGCCCTGTTGGAAGGTGAACTTTCACCCCAGTCTGAGGTCCGGAGCGCTCTGGAGCAGGTTTTCATCTAGTATCTCGCTATACTTTTCCCCATTCATCTTTCCCTCAATCCTGACTAGTCTCCCAGACCCTGCCACTGAAAAACATCCCATCAGCATGATGGTGCCAGGTTTCCTCCAGACGTGACGCTTGGCATTCAGGCCAAAGAGTCCAATCTTGGTTCTCATGGTCAGAGTCCTTTAGGTGCCTTTTGGCAAACTCCAAGCAGGCTGTCATGTGCCTTTTACTGAGGAGTGGCTTCCGTCTGGCCACTCTACCATAAAGGCCTGATTGGTGGAGTGCTGCAGAGATAGTTGTCTTTCTGGAAGGTTCTCCCATCTCCACAGAGGAACTCAGAAGCTCTGTCAGAGTGACCATCGAGTTCTTGGTCACCTCCCTGACATAGGCCTTTCTCCGCCGATTACGCAGTTTTCCTGTGCGGCAAGCTCTAGGAAGAGTCTTGGTGGTTCCAAACTTCTTCCATTTAAGAATGATGGAGGCCACAATGTTCTTGGGGGACCTTCAATGCTGCAGACATTTTCTGGTACCCTTCCCCAGATCTGTGCATCGACACAATCTTGTCTCGGACCTCCACGGACAATTCCTTCGACCTCATGGCTTGGTTTTGCTCTGACATGCACTATCATATGTGGGACATTATATAGACAGGTGTGTGCCTTTCCAAATCATGTCTAATCAATTGAATTTACCACAGGTGGAATCCAATCAAGTTGTAGAAATATCAAGGATGATCAATGGAAACAGGATGCACCTGGGCTCAATTTCAAGACTCATATGAGACTCACTTAAGTAAATAAGGTATGTTTATTTTTAATACACTAGCAACAATTTCTAAAAACCTGTTTTCATTTTGTCATTATGGGGTATATTGTGTAGATTGATGAGAAAATAATTTAATCCATTTTAGAATAAGGCTGTAACATAACAAAATGTGGAAAAGTCAAGGGATCAATGCTTTCCGAATGCCCTGTAGGTGAGCATGTATTGTGCATTGAATGCACTGTAGGTGTGTATGTATGTATGTATGTATGTATTGTGTGTGTGTATTGAATGTGGACAGACAGGCAGAGTGGAGTAGCAGCGCCAGATAGATCAAGGCAGGGGGCGGTAGTGACATTTTCAACTCGTATTATTAATTCATGCATTATCTCATTTAGTTTAATTGGGCCAGGTTTCTCCAGTGTTTATCCCCAACTAATGATAATAATTGGTGTGTGTGTGTGTGTGTGTGTGTGTGTGTGTGTGTGTGTGTGTGTGTGTGTGTGTGTGTGTATGTGTGAGAGGGAGTGAGTCTGTCTGTGCATAAGTGTTTTGATTGTGGTGTGATTCGAGTGTGCGTGTTCACGTGCTTTTGTGTGCGAGTATGTCTGTGTGAGCGTAGTTTGTGAGAGTGAGGTGTGTGGTGAGGTGGATTAGGTGTGCCGTGCCTTCATGAAGGAGATTCACTGTGATGGAGGCTGATTAATGACTGGCAGTGCCGTATGGTTTCTGGGGTTTATCAGCCCATTACCACTGTTCTCCTCTCACATGAGTGTTTGTGTGCGAGTGACTTTCTACTTGTCTGGGCAGCCACAGGGGTATGAGTGTGTGCGCATGCATATATGCTCCCAAACTCGTGTGTGTGTGTGTGTGTGTGTGTGTGTGTGTGTGTGTGTGTGTACCTCTGGGCAGCACGTTCCAGGCGATAGTGTCAGTGATAGCAGTGAAGATCCAGTTGAGCTCTCCCAGTGGGGTACGTCTGTCATTCAGTCTCCCAGGTATCCTACACAACACCATAGGTTTGTCAGTAATATTAACATACTGGTAACTGTCAAAATAAAGGAAATCCCAACGTAGTGTCTTAATGGCGTTGGGCCACCACGAGTCAAAACAGCTTCAATGCACCTTGGCATAGATTCTACAAGTGTCTGGAACTCTGTTGGAGGAATGCGACCATAGGAATAAAGCAGTGTTCTATTTATATATACGGATGCAACACGATTCTTCCGCAAGAAAATTCATTTGGTGTTTTGTTGATGGTGGTGGAAAATGCTGTCTCAGGCACCGCTCAAGAATCTCCCATAAGTGTTAAACTGGGTTGAGATCTGGTGACAGAGAATGCCATGGCATCATACATCGTTTTCATGCTCATCAAACCATTCAGTGAACACTCGTGCCCTGCTGAAGGGGGCATTGTCATCCTATGGAGGCATAGCCATGGTAACCAAAATAATGGCCTGGCCAGCATTTTTATACATTTGTAAATGTCTTAAGTCAGGAACCAAACCTGTGTGGAAGCACCTGTTTTTAATATACTTTGTATCCCTCATTTACTCAAGCGTTTCCAATATTTTGGCAGTTACCTGTATATTCCATATAAAATACACTGAGCGCACAAAACATTAAGAACACCTTCCTAATATTGCGTTGCACCCCCTTTGCCTTCAGAACAGCCTAAATTCGTCGGGGCATGGACTCTACAAGGTGTTGGAAGCGTTCCACAGGGATGCTGGCCCATGTTGACTCCAATGCTTCCCACAGTTGTGTCAAGTTGGCTGGATGTCCTTTGGGTGGTGGACCATTCTTGATACACACAGGAAACTGTTGTATGAAAAACCCAGCAGCAATGCAGTTCTGGACAAACCGGTGCACCTGGCACCTACAACCATACCCCGTTCAAAGACACCGCAATCTTTTTTCTTGCCCATTCACTCTCTGAATGGCACACATTCACAACCCATATCTCAATTGTCTCAAGGCTTAGACATCCTTCTTTAACGTGTCTCCTCCCCTTCATCTACACTGATTGAAGTGGATTTAACAAGTGACATCAGTAAGGGACCATAGCTTTCACCTGGTCAGTCTATGTCATGGAAGGAGCAGGTGTTCCTAATATTTTGTACACTCAGTGTTCAATATCTATAATACATCCATTACATCCGTCTAATTAACATAGAGCTATTCATGTCAGTGTCATCAAACTATATTAACACTTTAAAACTATCTGTCATTAGACTTGATGGGAAAGCACCGCAGAATGTATACACATATAAAGCACTAAAATAGTGCACTATATAGTAGTGCTAAGCGATTAACCCAAATTTCGATTATTAAAAAAAAAATTAAACAAGTAATTGACTGTCGTCCGTTCAATGACTTGAATTCCATTTTGTTGTGTTTTTTTTCTTCCTGAACTCGATGTGCAGTTTGCAGAGATTAATCACATCAAGTCTGAACTGTGTGATGTGGTAGGGAGTTGTATTTTCCAACAGGTCAATCTTCCATACTGAACAAAAATATAAGCGTAACATGAAACAATTTCAAAGATTTTACTGCGTTACAGTTCAAAATAAGGATATGAATCAATTAAAATTAATTAATTAGGCCCAAATCAATGGATTTCACATGACTGGGAAAACAGATGTTGTTGGTTACAGATAGCTTCTTTTTTTTTTTTTTAAGCTATGGGCGTGGATCAGAAAACTAGTCAGTATCTGGTGTGACCACCATTTGCCTCATGAAGCGCAACATCACCTTCTCATAGAGTTGATCAGTCTGTTGATTGTGGCCTGTGGAATGTTGTCCCAATCCTCTTTAATGGCCGTGCAAAGTTACTGGATATTGGCAGGAACAGGAATACGCTGTCATATAGGTCGATCCAGAGCATCCCAAACATGCTCAATGGGTAACTGGGTTATTTTCAGCTTCCAGGAATTGCGTACAGAACCTTGCGACATGGGGCCGTGCATTTTCATTCTGAAACATGTGATCGCTGCGGATGAATGGCATGACAATTGGCCTCAGGATCTCAAATTACCATTGATAAAATGAAATTGTGTTCGTTGTCCGTAGCTTATGCCTGCCCATACCATAACTCCACCGCCACCATGGAGCACTCAGATCACAACATTGACATCAGCAAACCACTTGCCCACACAACGCCATACACGTGTTCTGCGGTTGTGAGGCCGGTTGGACGTACTGCCAAATTCTCTAAAACGACTTCGGAGGCAGCTTAGAGAAATTAACACGACATTTTCTGTCAACAGCTCTGGTGAACATTCCTGCAGTCAGCTTGCCAATTGAACACTCCCTCAAAACTTGACACATCTGTGGCATTGTGTTGTGTGACAAAACTGCACAATTTAGTGGCCTTTTGTCTACAGCACAAGGTGCACCTGTGTAATGATCATGCTGTTTAATCGGCTTCTTGATATGCCACACCTGTCACATGGATGGATTATCTTGGCAAAGGAGAAATGCTCACTAACAGGGATGTAAACAAAATTGTGCACAATTTGAGAGAAATAAGCTTTTTGTGCGTATGGAACATTTCTGGGATGTTTTATTTCAGCTCATGAAACCAACACTTTACATGTTGCGTTTATATTTTTATTCAGTGTACATTGTTTAGCACAGAAAACATGGAAATTAACTACAATGACCCGCTTAAACTTGTGTGGTCTGTGCGGAGCAAGACGGAGACTGTCGTCTTGCGCACGCGCGAGAGAGAGAGGAGGCTAAAGACTAGCTAGCAGAGTGTAGTACTGAACTAAAGGGAGAGACACTAATGGCTACTGGACTGGAGGGAGAGAGGGAGCAACGGGGTTAACACTAGAACTACTGTAGGCCAACTGCCCCTCACATTTGATTTAGCTCCTTCCCTGATTTTTCCGAAATGTTTGTATTTTACACTGCTCATTTGTCAGAATTTGAAATCACCAACAGAAAAATATTTGGAGCCTTTACCAGTTTTTTCCCACACCTATTCCAAACTTAACCTGCCAAGACAATGTGCTGTAGAACATTGGTATCCACCCAGGTGCTAATGCGACTCTCTCCTCACTAAATTAATGACAAATGGATGAATGGGCGATAATTGTGCACCTTACTTCACAATTAAATTCTAATTAGGCCTAACTGAATGATGAGGGTGAAGATGTTGATTTAATTTTGAAAGACAATAGTGTAATGATGAGTTGGTGTTATGCCTATTTATCAGCAGCAAATCACCTAGGGGGTTGATACCGTTCTCTTTTAAGTTTTACTTTGTGAACATAAGCTGTTATGGAACTGTTTCATTTACTATAAGGGAAACTAAAACACGCTACATGGTGCAGCAGGCCTTCAGAATAATGCAAAACATATCCTTGACTCTATCAAAGTTGATGAGCGGGAAACAACAATGCCAGTCAGCCTGTCCAGCCGGCCCATCGAAACTACACCTAAACTAAACCCAAACTAATTTCACACAGATTAAGAGATAGACTACAGACAAGATTCAATTGACAATAATCTGATGAGTGACAATATTAGGCCTATCAGTTGGCAAACTGTACATGCAGGGAAAGGAGCATCACTTTATCATATCCTCCTCCAGAGTCACATGCAAGTAAAACATTCACATTTCTAAATACTATCAGAAAGAGCATATTCTGCAGTTTCTATTACACTTACCTTTGTCAAATAACTCTCATAATTCAAGAGGTGCAGCTCTATTTCCAAACGTCACTTTTTCCAAGAACATCCCTGCTGTCCATGAATTCAGCACATTACCAATTACGCGGCAGCATTGCTATGCCTACTACGTAAAAACGAGTAACATAATACAATTAAAATATGCTATTCTGTCATCAATGGGCAATATAAACCAGATAGAAACTGATAATGGTGCATGTGACTTGAATGAACTGATTGATGAGGGTGATTGAATTGATCTGAATGATGAGGGTGAAGAGGATGATTCAATTTAGAACTATATTGTAATGTTGATGAAGAAGTGGGCAGTCTATTTTATTATGAAAGGCTGCAAATGGTCTATCATTTCCCCTCTATGAGAGTCAAATTAGACACCGAGTACAACATACAGTGTGTAGTTCACAATGGCAAGCCGAACCAAATGAATGGACGCACTAACAGTATTGCAAATGCTGCAGAATTTAGGTGAGTTCGAGTTGGATGGAGGATCATATATTGAGCTTGAAATCGACATTGCTGATGAAGAGTCTTCATCTGATTCAGATGTTGACTTCCGCCTCCGATGCCTAAGCTTCGCCACAGTAAAAACTCAGAGCCAACAGACGGCGAGACGGGAGTCTGGGAGGGACGGCACGGCGAGGCAGGAGTCTGGGAGGGACGGCACGGCGAGGCAGGAGTCTGGGAGGGACGGCGAGGCAGGAGTCTGGGAGGGACGGCACGGCGAGGCAGGAGTCTGGGGGGGACGGCGAGGCAGGAGTCTGGGGGGGACGGCGAGGCAGGAGTCTGGGGGGGACGGCGAGGCAGGAGTCTGGGAGGGACGGCGAGGCAGGAGTCTGGGAGGGACGGCGAGGCAGGAGTCTGGGAGGGACGGCGAGGCAGGAGTCTGGGAGGGACGGCGAGGCAGGAGTCTGGGAGGGACGGCGAGGCAGGAGTCTGGGAGGGACGGCGAGGCAGGAGTCTGGGAGGGACGGCGAGGCAGGAGTCTGGGAGGGACGGCGAGGCAGGAGTCTGGGAGGGACGGCGAGGCAGGAGTCTGGGAGGGACGGCGAGGCAGGAGTCTGGGAGGGACGGCGAGGCAGGAGTCTGGGAGGGACGGCGAGGCAGGAGTCTGGGAGGGACGGCACGGCGAGGCAGGAGTCTGGGAGGGACGGCACGGCGAGGCAGGAGTCTGGGAGGGACGGCACGGCGAGGCAGGAGTCTGGGAGGGACGGCGAGGCAGGAGTCTGGGAGGGACGGCGAGGCAGGAGTCTGGGAGGGACGGCGAGCCAGGAGTCTGGGAGGGACGACGAGGCAGGAGTCTGGGAGGGACGGCGAGGCAGGAGTCTGGGAGGGACGGCGAGGCAGGAGTCTGGGAGGGACGGCGAGGCAGGAGTCTGGGAGGGACGGCGAGGCAGGAGTCTGGGAGGGACGGCGAGGCAGGAGTCTGGGAGGGACGGCACGGCACGGCGAGGCAGGAGTCTGGGAGGGACGGCACGGCGAAGCAGGAGTCTGGGAGGGACGGCACGGCGAGGCAGGAGTCGGAGGGACGGCACGGCGAGGCAGGAGTCTGGGAGGGACGGCACGGCGACGCAGGAGTCTGGGAGGGACGGCACGGCGAGGCAGGAGTCTGGGAGGGACGGCACGGCGAGGCAGGAGTCTGGGAGGGACGGCACGGCGAGGCAGGAGTCTGGGAGGGACGGCACGGCGAGGCAGGAGTCTGGGAGGGACGGCACGGCGAGGCAGGAGTCTGGGAGGGACGGCACGGCGAGGCAGGAGTCTGGGAGGGACGGCACGGCGAGGCAGGAGTCTGGGAGGGACGGCACGGCGAGGCAGGAGTCTGGGAGGGACGGCACGGCGAGGCAGGAGTCTGGGAGGGACGGCACGGCGAGGCAGGAGTCTGGGAGGGACGGCACGGCGAGGCAGGAGTCTGGGAGGGACGGCACGGCGAGGCAGGAGTCTGGGAGGGACGGCACGGCGAGACAGGAGTCTGGGAGGGACGGCACGGCGAGACAGGAGTCTGGGAGGGACGGCGAGACAGGAGTCTGGGAGGGACGGCGAGACAGGAGTCTGGGAGGGACGGCACGGTTTGGGTAGAAAAGGGATTTTATGTGACATGCAGATGTTGCCGCACATCAGAGATGGTACTGTTGCTCATGCACATAGAAAAGGAAACAGTAGGTGGGACATGTACAGTGGGGAGAACAAGTATTTGATACACCGCCGATTTTGCAGGTTTTCCTACTTACAAAGCATGTAGAGGTCTGTAATTTTTATCATAGGTACACTTCAACTGTGAGAGACAGAATCTAAAACAAAAATCCAGAAAATCACATTGTATAATTTTTAAGTATTTAATTTGCATTTTATTGCATGACATAAGTATTTGATACATCAGAAAAGCAGAACTTAATATTTGGTACAGAAACCTTTGTTTGCAATTACAGAGATCATACGTTTCCTGTAGTTCTTGACCAGGTTTGCACACACTGCAGCAGGGATTTTGGCCCACTCCTCCATACAGACCTTCTCCAGATCCTTCAGGTTTCGGGGCTGTCGCTGGGCAATACAGACTTTCAGCTCCCTCCAAAGATTTTCTATTGGGTTCAGGTCTGGAGACTGTCTAGGCCACTCCAGGACCTTGAAATGCTTCTTACGGAGCCACTCCTTAGTTGCCCTGGCTGTGTGTTTCGGGTCGTTGTCATGCTGGAAGACCCAGCCACGACCCATCTTCAATGCTCTTACTGAGGGAAGGAGGTTGTTGGCCAAGATCTCGCGATACATGGCCCCATCCATCCTCCCCTCAATACAGTGCAGTCGTCCTGTCCCCTTTGCAGAAAAGCATCCCCAAAGAATGATGTTTCCACCTCCATGCTTCACGGTTGGGATGGTGTTCTTGGGGTTGTACTCATCCTTCTTCTTCCTCCAAACACGGCGAGTGGAGTTTAGACCAAAAAGCTCTATTTTTGTCTCATCAGACCACATGACCTTCTCCCATTCCTCCTCTGGATCATCCAGATGGTCATTGGCAAACTTCAGACGGGCCTGGACATGCACTGGCTTGAGCAGGGGGACCTTGCGTGCACTGCAGGATTTTAATCCATGACGGCGTAGTGTGTTACTAATGGTTTTCTTTGAGACTGTGGTCCCAGCTCTCTTCAGGTCATTGACCAGGTCCCGCCGTGTAGTTCTGGGCTGATCCCTCACCTTCTTCATGATCATTGATGCCCCACGAGGTGAGATCTTGCATGGAGCCCCAGACCGAGGGTGATTGACCGTCATCTTGAACTCCTTCCATTTTCTAATAATTGCGCCAACAGTTGTTGCCTTCTCACCAAGCTGTTTTTCTATTGTCCTGTAGCCCATCCCAGCCTTGTGCAGGTCTACAATTTTATCCCTGATGTCCTTACACAGCTCTCTGGTCTTGGCCATTGTGGAGAGGTTGGAGTCTGTTTGATTGAGTGTGTGGACAGGTGTCTTTTATACAGGTAACGAGTTCAAACAGGTGCAGTTACTACAGGTAATGAGTGGAGAACAGGAGGGCTTCTCAAAGAAAAACTAACAGGTCTGTGAGAGCCGGAATTCTTACTGGTTGGTAGGTGATCAAATACTTATGTCATGCAATAAAATGCAAATTAATTACTTAAAAATCATACAATGTGATTTTCTGGATTTTTGTTTTAGATTCCATCTCTCACAGTTGAAGTGTACCTATGATAAAAATTACAGACCTCTACATGCTTTGTAAGTAGGAAAACCTACAAAATTGACAGTGTATCAAATACTTGTTCTCCCCACTGTATATGGATGAACTAAGCATTTATTCAACTCTTGTACGTTCGCGGGGCGTACGGCGGACAGAGCATGATGTGGAGTCCTTTTGGTCTGATCGGTATGGGGCGGACTTTCTCAAACTGATTACACTGGGCTGGATGCCGCAAACTGATTACACTGGGCTGGATGCCGCAAACTGATTACACTGGGCTGGATGCCGCAAACTGATTACACTGGGCTGGATGCCGCAAACTGATTACACTGGGCTGGATGCCGCAAACTGATTACACTGGGCTGGATGCCGCAAACTGATTACACTGGGCTGGATGGTGTCCAATACTGAGGTGATACTGCGGCAGGTGCACATGAAGCAAGGCCCATGAAAACTGTGTGCAGTGCAACCGATTTGTTTGTGAGGATTGCTCACACAAAGCCCCGAAGCTGTGCGCTGACTGTGGACCCCCCCAAAAAAGAAGAGGAAATTGATTAATGCGTAACGACACTCGCATAAGGGCACAATACAGTGTCCGATATAAAAACAGTAATTTGTTGATTGTATCTTGTCATGAATATATTTCCACAAATATTTATTTATGCAATTCACCCTTTACAATTGCTGATGCACTGGTGACTGTTTAGGAATACAGCAAATATTATATTTTTACTTGACTTAATTACTATAACTATTACTAATCAAATCTACAAATTAAGTTGATCAAATGGATTACACTGAATATTTCTTCACGCAATTAATCATTTACAATAGCTTATGCACTATTTATCAAGCATGTTTGCGCACCTTACAGGCTGATATGCATCTGATGCATATGCTAAAGAGTATGCCCGGCAACATTCTCTAGCGGGTACTGATAGGCTGAAAGGCCAGGCGGTTCTACCAATACAAACTTTGCCGGTAATCTAGATTAGGATCCATCTTCCCCTTGTGCCCTAAACAATAGCCTACACTAGTTAGTTCCCTGATGGCACTAGTTGGTCAGAACTTGGTCCCCAGATAGGACTTCCTGTTGATGTCAAATAAGGAGTTTCCTCTTGCCCAGTCATCACAATGTCATCTATCCTTATTTCAATAAATCAATTACAATTGTATTTATTACAGATTTTGTTGTTGATGTTTTCATCTTGTCTCTAGGCTGTCAGGAAAGTGGTGTCCCCAGAATGTGGTGCCAGAACAGGTGTCCCCAGTAGGTAGAGTGTGTGTGTGTGGCCTAGTCTGTGGGGCGACAGGTAGCCTAGCGGTTAAGAGCGTTGGGCAAGTAAAGGTTGCTGGTTTGAATCCCTGAGGCGACTACGTGGGAAAATTGGTCTTATTTGCCCTTGAGCAAGGCACCTTAACCCTAATTGCTCCTGTAAGTCGCTCTGGATAATAGCATCTGCTAAATGAACAAAATGTAAAACAACGTACAGTATGTGTGTGTGTGGTCTAATGATGACTCCTAACAGCCCCAGTGTGTGTAGTGTAGATCAATAGAGGCATGGCTGTGTTGATGGTGATGTGTTGACCGGGCCACCGCCCCCCCCATGACGCTTTATGACCCCCTCAGTGGGGGAGAGGAGTACAAGGAGGAACGGGGACAAATGGCTTCCCCCATCTCCCTGGGTATATCCTGAGACACACGGAGAAAGCACACACACATACTAAAGAAAGCTCACACACACACAGTGCCCAGAGTGAACGCTGAGGGGCTGCACTGAACCAACAAGGTATCGCTCATGTGAAAGAGCAGCGTGTCACAACATCAAAGAGACACCATTTCTCTTTCCCATTCAGAGCTCCTAAACCCCACAGGAGCTCACCCACCTCTCCCATTCATCTGGCCAAACATACATTAGCAGTCAGTACAGACAACACACACCCTCTCAGCTAAATGTATTAGAACGGAGGAAAAAGAGGACTACATGTTTCTGCCATAACCTTGACTCCGTTCGACTGGGGGCACTGGTGAGCAGCGACATGTAAAGACATGTTTTCTCAGGGTTCCTGCTTGAGGTAAACAATTTATTATCAATAATTCCGTAAAACCTACCCTCCCAGTATTATTCACTAACACGTCGACATGATTTCCAAAGCTTGTTTGGCTTGGGGAGAGACCTCTGAAGGACAAACAATACAACCTATAACATCCCATTACTGTTTAGATGAAAGGCTGGTGGCCCACTGAGTACTGGGTGTTCCGGCCAACAATGATTGGCAACACCATGAAGCACCAAAGAGGAAACATTACGCATTCCGGACAGGACAACCTGTGTACCAGAAAAGTGGCGAGGTAAATTGGTTTCCCTCTTTGTTCAAGGATTAAGAGGGGATACAGAGGTAATGAATGGATGGATGGACGGATATCCTGGTCAAAGTATAATATCCCTTGCCAACCCGAATTGTTACCCGTCATACAAGTGTTTTCCATTTATTAATGGATTAGTTTTCATTTATTTATTTCCCAGAAGGTAGAGTGCGCCAGTGTCACTGCTGAGTTTCCAAGTCTTTCAGGTGACTATGTCACGTGAAATAATGACCCATAAGCCAAGTGACTAGGCATGATGAGCACAGCCCTACCCTACTCAGAGACCGAGCAGGGGGCTAGACTAGCACCGCACCCCTCCAGGGGGTCTGGGAGACACAGTATCAATAGGCTGCGGGATTGGAATTGGAATCCATGCTCAAAGCTCATAGGGTTCCCATGTTATTCCCATCATTCCCATGCAGTAGGAAAACAGTTCAGGGGAGATGAAAAGAAAAAAGACCTGTGTTTCTTGATAAGAAAGGATCATCCTTGATCAGGAGGCGGGGCTTGGCGGTGTGAAGTCAAAAGAGAAAATAAACAAATTCCATTATATTGCATCTGCGTGAAGTAGAGTATTAGTCATGATAACTGACATGGTTTAGAATCGTGACTCGAAATCTCTTATCTAAGATCCTTTTGCAATAAGTGTGTGTATGTAGGAGTGTGTGGGTGTGTAGGAGGGAGAGAAGAAGTAAATCATGTAATTACTGGTTGGTCCAAGTTCTTTGCAGTGACTTAGTCTTATGTAATGGGGGTCGGCTGTCTATATGTAACGTCTTGGCCCTCTGAGCAGAAAGTGTGTGTGTGTGTGTGTGTGTGTGCGCGCGCGTCTCCATTATGGCCGGTTAACACTGAACACACGGAGGGAGTCATGGCCATGTGCTGACTGAGTCACAAACTCAGCTGGGAGGTAAATGTCACCATCTCCTGGGGCCCAGTGCTGAAACACACACTGGCACAGCTCAGCCTTCCGGAAGCTAACGCTTCAGCACCACTCCTTATTGGATCGGTCTAAAACCCCGGGCCTGGAGAACCACACAGGGTGTGTTCAGGGTTTTGTTCCAACCCAGCACTAATACACCTGGGGCCTGTTCAGGAGGTTGCAACGTTATAGCGTTCAGATATAATTAGATTTTTTGGGGGGGGAGTAACCAGTAACCATTTTAGAGACTGCCACCAAAACTAGCTGTGTTTAAAGTTCCAGACAGAGGTAAATGAGAAGGTCCTTTAAATGAGTGTTGTGACAAGGTATGAACTCTGCTATGGACAGGTTCTTACGAGACCCAACAGAACTGGCCTAGGTGTTGGGTGATTCTGTAGGAACGGCTACAGTACATTATGAATTAGCGCTTCCGTTGCTGCACTGGACTCCAGTACTTAGTAGGTGAAGTCCAACTGTGAGGTGATTTTTAACTAGTACACCACTCAAAGCTCTGAAATACCACCCGAATCGATTTCTTTTTGGTCTGCATCTGGGTCAGATCTGAACGTCGTCACTTAAAAACACACTCCGAAGGGAAGCCTTTCCCAGCACGAACTTTGACTCAAACTGATTAGACTGGGTCGGCTGGTGTCCAACTCTCTGAGGCGATACTGAACGAGTCCACTGCGGACTACACTCTACACGTTCAGTTGAGACGAGGACTCCCAAAAACATCCTCACACTTGCAAAGCTCTCAACCGCGACCTGCATTTTGATTTCTTTTGGGTCTGTATCAAGACGGAATGCCGTCACTTTAAAACACTAGGAAGGTAGCTCCGTTTCCAGAGGGGAGCCTTTTCCCAGCACAACCTCAACCGCTGACGCAAACCCACGATAAGAGTGACGCTCGTATGAGCCTCCTGACGCGCCTTTACATGTCTTCTCGCCGCAGCCCTCCAGTCCAGTGAGAGATGTAAGGAGGGAGAAGTGTCAAAGCTGTCAAAACCGACCCGTGATGTACTGATATGGTAGAAGGAGAATAAAAGGAGAGAGAGAGAGAGATGCAAAGTAAGAGAGTGAGATCTCACTCTGATTGTTAGTTGAAAGGCTGTCTCTTCCACCTGGTTATTTCTCAAGCAGTTTTTATCCTCCACAGAGGCATCTCCATATGTCAGAGAGAGAGCGAGAGAAGGAAAGAGAACGCTACAGAGAAGTTGGGAAGAGAGCGAGAGAGTTAGACATGATGCCAAAGGGAGAGAGAGAGCCAGATAGTGAGCAAGAGAGAAGGAAGGATGAGAGTACCTTATCCACCTGAAGAGAGAGACACTTCTTGTCTCCTCTCCTTTGGAACAGGGGATTGTTTGAAAGAGGAACAGGCTGCGGTTCGGCAGAGGTACCTGAGGAGTTATGGTGCACAGGGGAGGCAACTCTTGAGTTTGGATCCAATCCTAAACTCACTTCCAGTCTTGGAGAGGGGCAGAGTAGGCAGAGAGAGGAGTGAAACGTGACTATCTGGAGAGGGGCAGAGTAGGCAGAGAGAGGAGTGAAACGTGACTATCTGGAGAGGGGAAGAGTAGGCAGAGAGAGGAGTGAAACGTGACTATCTGGAGAGGGGAAGAGTAGGCAGAGAAGAGTGAAACGTGACTATCTGGAGAGGGGAAGAGTAGGCAGAGAGGGGTGAAACGTGACTATCTGGTGGGGTAGAGTAGGCAGAGAGAGGAGTGAAACGTGACTATCTGGTGGGGTAGAGTAGGCAGAGAGAGGAGTGAAACGTGACTATCTGGTGGGGTAGAGTAGGCAGAGAGAGGAGTGAAACGTGACTATCTGGAGAGGGGAAGAGTAGGCAGAGAGGAGTGAAACGTGACTATCTGGAGAGGGGAAGAGTAGGCAGAGAGAAGAGTGAAACGTGACTATCTGGAGAGGGGAAGAGTAGGCAGAGAGGAGTGAAACGTGACTATCTGGAGAGGGGAAGAGTAGGCAGAGAGAGGAGTGAAACGTGACTATCTGGAGAGGGGAAGAGTAGGCAGAGAGAAGAGTGAAACGTGACTATCTGGAGAGGGGAAGAGTAGGCAGAGAGAAGAGTGAAACGTGACTATCTGGAGAGGGGAAGAGTAGGCAGAGAGAGGAGTGAAACGTGACTATCTGATGGGGAGGAGTAGGCAGAGAGAGAGGAGTGAAACGTGACTATCTGGTGGGGAAGAGTAGGCAGAGAGAGGAGTGAAACGTGACTATCTGGTGGGGAAGAGTAGGCAGAGAGAGGAGTGAAACGTGACTATCTGGTGGGGAAGAGTAGGCAGAGAGAGGAGTGAAACGTGACTATCTGGAGAGGGGAAGAGTAGGCAGAGAGAGGAGTGAAACGTGACTATCTGGAGAGGGGAAGAGTAGGCAGAGAGAGGAGTGAAACGTGACTATCTGGAGAGGGGAAGAGTAGGCAGAGAGAGGAGTGAAACGTGACTATCTGGAGAGGGGAAGAGTAGGCAGAGAGAGGAGTGCAACGTGACTATCTGGTGGGGAAGAGTAGGCAGAGAGAGGAGTGCAACGTGACTATCTGGTGGGGAAGAGTAGGCAGAGAGAGGAGTGAAACGTGACTATCTGGAGAGGGGAAGAGTAGGCAGAGAGGAGTGAAACGTGACTATCTGGAGAGGGGAAGAGTAGGCAGAGAGGAGTGAAACGTGACTATCTGGTGGGGAAGAGTAGGCAGAGAGGAGTGAAACGTGACTATCTGGAGAGGGGTAGAGTAGGCAGAGAGAGGAGTGAAACGTGACTATCTGGAGAGGGGAAGAGTAAGCAGAGAGAGGAGTGAAACGTGACTATCTGGAGAGGGGTAGAGTAGGCAGAGAGAGGAGTGAAACGTGACTATCTGGAGAGGGGAAGAGTAGGCAGAGAGAGGAGTGAAACGTGACTATCTGGAGAGGGGAAGAGTAGGCAGAGAGAGGAGTGAAACGTGACTATCTGGAGAGGGGAAGAGTAGGCAGAGAGAGGAGTGAAACGTGACTATCTGGAGAGGGGAAGAGTAGGCAGAGAGAGGAGTGCAACGTGACTATCTGGTGGGGAAGAGTAGGCAGAGAGAGAGGAGTGAAACGTGACTATCTGGTGGGGAAGAGTAGGCAGAGAGAGAGGAGTGAAACGTGACTATCTGGAGAGGGGAAGAGTAGGCAGAGAGAGGAGTGAAACGTGACTATCTGGAGAGGGGAAGAGTAGGCAGAGAGAGGAGTGAAACGTGACTATCTGGAGAGGGGAAGAGTAGGCAGAGAGGAGTGAAACGTGACTATCTGGTGGGGAAGAGTAGGCAGAGAGAGGAGTGAAACGTGACTATCTGGTGGGGAAGAGTAGGCAGAGAGAGGAGTGAAACGTGACTATCTGGTGGGGAAGAGTAGGCAGAGAGAGGAGTGAAACGTGACTATCTGGAGAGGAGTAGAGTAGGCAGAGAGGAGTGAAACGTGACTATCTGGTGGGGTAGAGTAGGCAGAGAGAGGAGTGAAACGTGACTATCTGGTGGGGAAGAGTAGGCAGAGAGAGGAGTGAAACGTGACTATCTGGAGAGGGGTAGAGTAGGCAGAGAGAGGAGTGAAACGTGACTATCTGGAGAGGGGTAGAGTAGGCAGAGAGGAGTAAAACGTGACTATCTGGAGAGGGGAAGAGTAGGCAGAGAGGAGTGGAACGTGACTATCTGGAGAGGGGAAGTGTAGGCAGAGAGGAGTAAAACGTGACTATCTGGAGAGGGGAAGAGTAGGCAGAGAGGAGTGAAACGTGACTATCTGGAGAGGGGAAGAGTAGGCAGAGAGAGGAGTGAAACGTGACTATCTGGAGAGGGGAAGAGTAGGCAGAGAGAGGAGTGAAACGTGACTATCTGGTGGGGTAGAGTAGGCAGAGAGAGGAGTGAAACGTGACTATCTGGTGGGGAAGAGTAGGCAGAGAGAGGAGTGAAACGTGACTATCTGGAGAGGGGTAGAGTAGGCAGAGAGGAGTGAAACGTGACTATCTGGTGGGGAAGAGTAGGCAGAGAGAGGAGTGAAACGTGACTATCTGGTGGGGTAGAGTAGGCAGAGAGGAGTGAAACGTGACTATCTGGAGAGGGGAAGAGTAGGCAGAGAGAGGAGTGAAACGTGACTATCTGGAGAGGGGAAGAGTAGGCAGAGAGAGGAGTGAAACGTGACTATCTGGAGAGGGGAAGAGTAGGCAGAGAGAGGAGTGAAACGTGACTATCTGGAGAGGGGAAGAGTAGGCAGAGAGGAGTGAAACGTGACTATCTGGTGGGGAAGAGTAGGCAGAGAGAGGAGTGAAACGTGACTATCTGGTGGGGAAGAGTAGGCAGAGAGAGGAGTGAAACGTGACTATCTGGTGGGGTAGAGTAGGCAGAGAGAGGAGTGAAACGTGACTATCTGGTGGGGTAGAGTAGGCAGAGAGAGGAGTGAAACGTGACTATCTGGTGGGGTAGAGTAGGCAGAGAGAGGAGTGAAACGTGAATATCTGGTGGGGAAGAGTAGGCAGAGAGAGGAGTGAAACGTGACTATCTGGTGGGGAAGAGTAGGCAGAGAGAGGAGTGAAACGTGACTATCTGGTGGGGAAGAGTAGGCAGAGAGAGGAGTGAAACGTGACTATCTGGTGGGGAAGAGTAGGCAGAGAGAGGAGTGAAACGTGACTATCTGGTGGGGAAGAGTAGGCAGAGAGAGGAGTGAAACGTGACTATCTGGTGGGGAAGAGTAGGCAGAGAGAGGAGTGAAACGTGACTATCTGGTGGGGAAGAGTAGGCAGAGAGAGGAGTGAAACGTGACTATCTGGTGGGGAAGAGTAGGCAGAGAGAGGAGTGAAACGTGACTATCTGGTGGGGAAGAGTAGGCAGAGAGAGGAGTGAAACGTGACTATCTGGTGGGGAAGAGTAGGCAGAGAGAGGAGTGAAACGTGACTATCTGGTGGGGAAGAGTAGGCAGAGAGAGGAGTGAAACGTGACTATCTGGTGGGGAAGAGTAGGCAGAGAGAGGAGTGAAACGTGACTATCTGGTGGGGAAGAGTAGGCAGAGAGAGGAGTGAAACGTGACTATCTGGTGGGGAAGAGTAGGCAGAGAGAGGAGTGAAACGTGACTATCTGGTGGGGAAGAGTAGGCAGAGAGAGGAGTGAAACGTGACTATCTGGTGGGGAAGAGTAGGCAGAGAGAGGAGTGAAACGTGACTATCTGGAGAGGGGTAGAGTAGGCAGAGAGGAGTAAAACGTGACTATCTGGAGAGGGGAAGAGTAGGCAGAGAGGAGTGGAATGTGACTATCTGGAGAGGGGAAGAGTAGGCAGAGAGGAGTAAAACGTGACTATCTGGAGAGGGGAAGAGTAGGCAGAGAGGAGTGAAACGTGACTATCTGGAGAGGGGAAGAGTAGGCAGAGAGGAGTGAAACGTGACTATCTGGAGAGGGGAAGAGTAGGCAGAGAGAGGAGTGAAACGTGACTATCTGGTGGGGTAGAGTAGGCAGAGAGAGGAGTGAAACGTGACTATCTGGTGGGGAAGAGTAGGCAGAGAGAGGAGTGAAACGTGACTATCTGGTGGGGTAGAGTAGGCAGAGAGGAGTGAAACGTGACTATCTGGTGGGGTAGAGTAGGCAGAGAGGAGTGAAACGTGACTATCTGGTGGGGTAGAGTAGGGAGAGAGGAGTGAAACGTGACTATCTGGTGGGGAAGAGTAGGCAGAGAGGAGTGAAACGTGACTATCTGCGTCACACTGGAAAGAGTTCTACTAGATGAACTTTGAGCTCCCGACGTGCACACACTCACGTGCACACACTCACGTGCACACACTCACGTTCAGTGAGTGTGCACCATGACACCCTCAGCCTCTACTAGCCCTTAGCCAAACACACTAATTAACCTCTAGAGGACTAGACTCTCGTGTGTGTGTGTGTGTGTGTGTGTGTGTGTGTGTGTGTGTGTGTGTGTGTGTGTGTGTGTGTGTGTGTGTGTGTGTGTCCATTTTGGCCTGGTTAACACTGAGGGAATCATGGCCATGTGCTGACTGAGTCACAATTAGCTGGAGGCAAAGTCATGTGTGCGTTTACACGCCAGCATGTGTGTTTGGGAGGGAAAGCGAGAACGTCTGTCTGAGTCAGACAAAGACTAGGCAAGAGGGCCAAATCTAAAGTATCGAAAAGTTTGTATCTGTCTTGTTTTCATGTTATGTGAGCGTGTTAACGTAGTCTCTCTGTGTAGTTGGGGTAGAGGGAGCTCTAGGTGCTGTAAGCTGCCTTTTATGTTCTCAAAACGAGTGGAATTGCATCTGTACGTCCTTTTATCTGGCATACTTGTATTACTCACAACAAGAACATACTCAAATCCATCTATAAAAAAAAAACTGAACTTCACAAAATAAAAAGTAGAGCTTTAAATTGGTCCAAACTACACTACTCGCTGAAAGAACAAAAGAAGAAAAGCAATATAAAGTTAAGAAAGCAGAAATGAAAGCGGGAGAGTAGCCACAGCGGTACTTACTTCTCAATGAGGTCCAATGTCACCCCTGGCACCAGCTTGGCACTTTTCTGCATGCAAAACCTGGGGGCACAAACAGAGATCCAGTCCAATCAGGGCAGCAAGAAAGCAAACAAAAGTGCTATATAAATGTTTCCGGTCTTAATTCATCTGTAAACCGCTGAACTTGTGCATACAGTATGTGTGGAAGCATTGCCGTGTCAACCACAAAGAAATATGTTTGTTTTCACAGTGAAAAATAAGTTTGATATCACAGGAACAATTAGTAACTTTCAATTACATAGTGTAAGGTCTTTGAACTAGAGAGGTTTAGGCGAGGGTCAGGTCACAAAGGGATACACGCAGGGTACATCCAGGTCTATTTAGACCGCACTGTGACTCCCACAGTGAAGAGGGTATTATCGTGCTTGGACAGGCCCGGGCTGGTAGCAGGTCCAGTGCGTTCCCAGCAGGGTGATGTTTAAAGGTAGAGGAGAGGCACGATATAGCACTGCTGAGGTAGCAACTATAGCAGCTGGGTTGAGATCTCAGATGGGGCTTAGTCATTATTATCAAGGGGAACACAGGTGTGTGTCTGTGGTGGGGAGTGGGGGTGTGTGTATTCTGTGAGCGTGCACCCGCGCGCGCATGCGTTACACAAATCCAACGTCTCATCTGGACATTCAAGCACGTACCCAGACAAAGTGCAAACTAACACCGTGTAACAACTCCCCACAACAAACCTCAGGTGGCCATTACATTCAGATCTCCCACTGTGTTTGTTGTGGTAATGAACTTTTAGGACAGAGGTCAAAGTGGCACACGAGAGTCTTCTCAAACAGGACATGGAACATGAATAGAGACAAGTCCATGTAGACAGAATGAGAGATAGAGAAGCAGGAGAGTGTTCCCAAAACACAGGAGGAGAGGAGACTTTGATCCACAGCCAAAACAAACAGAGAAGAGATGGAGAAGGGTGTCAAAGGACATACTGTCCTATAGAGAGAAGTGGAGCAGAGAGAACCGTGTGACTGTCTATGCGTACGTGCTTGGGAGAGAGCGAGAGAACGAGAGAGAGTGAGGAAGAGTGTGTGTGGGGTCTTGTGTGCGCAACGGCTACCTCTCGGTGGGATCCCAAACTAGGTCGTAGAGGGAGGAGCGGAGCTTCTCTGTTGGTCCCCTTGGAGCCGACTGTCTGCTACAGCTCATTACATCCCCCAATCAGTCCTCCCCAGACTCCCTCTGTCTCCATCTTTCCCTCTATGCGGCTCTCTCCTTCAAATCCAATCTCTGTCCTTCGGTCTCTCTCGCTCCCTCTCCCCTATCATTGTGAATGTGCATGTCTCCCAACTCCCTCAGTCTGCCCTCCACTCCCCCTCTCCATTTTACACGTCTCCCAACCCCAAGTCCTCATCGTCTACCAAGTTTCCAATTCTCTATATCCCCCTATTTTTTGGCTCTCTTTCACCGTCTGCTTCGCTTCTCCTGTCCTTTTCTTCTTCTATCCTCTAATTCTTTCACTCTCCCCGCTCCATCCTTTCCCTCTTCCCGCTCCATCCTTTCCCTCTTCCCGCTCCATCCTTTCCCTCTTCCCGCTCCATCCTTTCCCTCATCCCGCTCCATCCTTTCCCTCTTCCCGCTCCATCCTTTCCCCCTTCCCGCTCCATCCTTTCCCTCTTCCCGCTCCATCCTTTCCCTCTTCCCGCTCCATCCTTTCCCTCTTCCCGCTCCATCCTTTCCCTCTTCCCGCTCCATCCTTTCCCTCATCCCGCTCCATCCTTTCCGTCTTCCCGCTCCATCCTTTCTCTCTTCTGTCACCCCGCTCCATCCTTTCCCTCTTCTGTCACACCGCTCCATCCTTTCCCTCTTCCCGCTCCATCCTTTCCCTCTTCCCGCTCCATCCTTTCCCTCTTCCCGCTCCATCCTTTCCCTCTTCCCGCTCCATCCTTTCCCTCTTCCCGCTCCATCCTTTCCCTCTTCCCGCTCCTTCCTTTCTCTCTTCTGTCACCCCGCTCCATCCTTTCCCTCTTCCCGCTCCATCCTTTCCCTCGTCACCCCGCTCCATCCTTTCCCTCTTGTCACCCCGCTCCATCCTTTCCCTCTTGTCACCCCGCTCCATCCTTTCCCTCTTGTCACCCCGCTCCATCCTTTCCCTCTTGTCACCCCGCTCCATCCTTTCAATCTTGTCACCCCGCTCCATCCTTTCCCTCTTGTCACCCCGCTCCATCCTTTCAATCTTGTCACCCCGCTCCATCCTTTCCCTCGTCACCCCGCTCCATCCTTTCCCTCTTGTCACCCGCTCCATCCTTTCCCTCTTCCCGCTCCATCCTTTCCCTCTTCCCGCTCCATCCTTTCCCTCTTCCCGCTCCATCCTTTCCCTCTTGTCACCCCGCTCCATCCTTTCCCTCTTGTCACCCCGCTCCATCCTTTCCCTCTTGTCACCCCGCTCCATCCTTTCCCTCTTGTCACCCCGCTCCATTCTTTCCCTCTTGTCACCCCGCTCCATCCTTTCCCTCTTGTCACCCCGCTCCATCCTTTCCCTCTTGTCACCCCGCTCCATCCTTTCCCTCTTGTCACCCCGCTCCATCCTTTCCCTCTTGTCACCCCGCTCCATCCTTTCCCTCGTCACCCCGCTCCATCCTTTCCCTCTTGTCACCCCGCTCCATCCTTTCCCTCTTGTCACCCCGCTCCATCCTTTCAATCTTGTCACCCCGCTCCATCCTTTCCCTCGTCACCCCGCTCCATCCTTTCCCTCGTCACCCCGCTCCATCCTTTCCCTCGTCACCCCGCTCCATCCTTTCCCTCTTCCCGCTCCATCCTTTCCCTCTTCCCGCTCCATCCTTTCCCTCTTCCCGCTCCATCCTTTCCCTCTTCCCGCTCCATCCTTTCCCTCTTCCCGCTCCATCCTTTCCCTCTTCCCGCTCCATCCTTTCCCTCTTCCCGCTCCATCCTTTCCCTCTTCCCGCTCCATCCTTTCCCTCTTCCCGCTCCATCCTTTCCCTCTTGTCACCCCGCTCCATCCTTTCCCTCTTGTCACCCCGCTCCATCCTTTCCCTCTTGTCACCCCGCTCCATCCTTTCCCTCTTGTCACTCCGCTCCATCCTTTCCCTCTTGTCACCCCGCTCCATCCTTTCCCTCTTGTCACCCCGCTCCATTCTTTCCCTCGTCACCCCGCTCCATCCTTTCCCTCGTCACCCCGCTCCATCCTTTCCCTCTTGTCACCCCGCTCCATCCTTTCCCTCTTGTCACCCCGCTCCATCCTTTCCCTCTTGTCACCCCGCTCCATCCTTTCAATCTTGTCACCCCGCTCCATCCTTTCCCTCGTCACCCCGCTCCATCCTTTCCCTCTTGTCACCCCGCTCCATCCTTTCCCTCTTGTCACCCCGCTCCATCCTTTCCCTCTTGTCACCCCGCTCCATCCTTTCAATCTTGTCACCCCGCTCCATCCTTTCCCTCGTCACCCCGCTCCATCCTTTCCCTCTTGTCACCCCGCTCCATCCTTTCCCTCTTGTCACCCCGCTCCATCCTTTCAATCTTGTCACCCCGCTCCATCCTTTCCCTCTTCCCGCTCCATCCTTTCCCTCTTCCCGCTCCTTCCTTTCTCTCTTCTGTCACCCCGCTCCATCCTTTCCCTCTTCCCGCTCCATCCTTTCCCTCTTCCCGCTCCATCCTTTCCCTCTTCCCGCTCCATCCTTTCCCTCTTCCCGCTCCATCCTTTCCCTCTTCCCGCTCCATCCTTTCCCTCTTGTGACCCCGCTCCATCCTTTCCCTCTTGTGACCCCGCTCCATCCTTTCCCTCTTGTCACCCCGCTCCATCCTTTCCCTCTTGTCACCCCGCTCCATCCTTTCCCTCTTGTCACCCCGCTCCATCCTTTCCCTCTTGTCACCCCGCTCCATCCTTTCCCTCTTGTCACCCCGCTCCATCCTTTCCCTCTTGTCACCCCGCTCCATCCTTTCAATCTTGTCACCCCGCTCCATCCTTTCCCTCGTCACCCCGCTCCATCCTTTCCCTCTTGTCACCCCGCTCCATTCTTTCCCTCTTGTCACCCCGCTCCATCCTTTCCCTCTTGTCACCCCGCTCCATCCTTTCCCTCTTGTCACCCCGCTCCATCCTTTCCCTCTTGTCACCCCGCTCCATCCTTTCCCTCTTGTCACCCCGCTCCATCCTTTCAATCTTGTCACCCCGCTCCATCCTTTCCCTCTTGTCACACCGCTCCATCCTTTCCCTCTTGTCACCCCGCTCCATCCTTTCCCTCTTGTCACCCCGCTCCATCCTTTCCCTCTTGTCACCCCGCTCCATCCTTTCAATCTTGTCACCCCGCTCCATCCTTTCCCTCGTCACCCCGCTCCATCCTTTCCCTCTTGTCACCCCGCTCCATCCTTTCCCTCTTGTCACCCCGCTCCATCCTTTCAATCTTGTCACCCCGCTCCATCCTTTCCCTCTTCCCGCTCCATCCTTTCCCTCTTCCCGCTCCTTCCTTTCTCTCTTCTGTCACCCCGCTCCATCCTTTCCCTCTTCCCACTCCATCCTTTCCCTCTTCCCGCTCCATCCTTTCCCTCTTCCCGCTCCATCCTTTCCCTCTTCCCGCTCCATCCTTTCCCTCTTCCCGCTCCATCCTTTCCCTCTTCCCGCTCCATCCTTTCCCTCTTCCCGCTCCATCCTTTCCCTCTTGTGACCCCGCTCCATCCTTTCCCTCGTCACCCCGCTCCATCCTTTCCCTCTTGTCACCCCGCTCCATCCTTTCCCTCGTCACCCCGCTCCATCCTTTCCCTCTTGTCACCCCGCTCCATCCTTTCAATCTTGTCACCCCGCTCCATCCTTTCCCTCTTGTCACCCCGCTCCATCCTTTCAATCTTGTCACCCCGCTCCATCCTTTCCCTCGTCACCCCGCTCCATCCTTTCCCTCGTCACCCCGCTCCATCCTTTCCCTCGTCACCCCGCTCCATCCTTTCCCTCTTGTCACCCCGCTCCATCCTTTCCCTCTTGTCACCCCGCTCCATCCTTTCAATCTTGTCACCCCGCTCCATCCTTTCCCTCGTCACCCCGCTCCATCCTTTCCCTCTTGTCACCCGCTCCATCCTTTCCCTCTTCCCGCTCCATCCTTTCCCTCTTCCCGCTCCATCCTTTCCCTCTTCCCGCTCCATCCTTTCCCTCTTCCCGCTCCATCCTTTCCCTCTTCCCGCTCCATCCTTTCCCTCTTCCCGCTCCATCCTTTCCCTCGTCACCCCGCTCCATCCTTTCCCTCGTCACCCCGCTCCATCCTTTCCCTCTTGTCACCCCGCTCCATCCTTTCCCTCTTGTCACCCCGCTCCATCCTTTCCCTCTTGTCACCCCGCTCCATCCTTTCCCTCTTGTCACCCCGCTCCATCCTTTCCCTCTTGTCACCCCGCTCCATCCTTTCCCTCTTGTCACCCCGCTCCATCCTTTCCCTCGTCACCCCGCTCCATCCTTTCCCTCTTGTCACCCCGCTCCATTCTTTCCCTCTTGTCACCCCGCTCCATCCTTTCCCTCGTCACCCCGCTCCATCCTTTCCCTCTTGTCACCCCGCTCCATCCTTTCCCTCTTGTCACCCCGCTCCATCCTTTCCCTCTTGTCACCCCGCTCCATCCTTTCAATCTTGTCACCCCGCTCCATCCTTTCCCTCGTCACCCCGCTCCATCCTTTCCCTCGTCACCCCGCTCCATCCTTTCCCTCGTCACCCCGCTCCATCCTTTCCCTCGTCACCCCGCTCCATCCTTTCCCTCGTCACCCCGCTCCATCCTTTCCCTCTTGTCACCCGCTCCATCCTTTCCCTCTTCCCGCTCCATCCTTTCCCTCTTCCCGCTCCATCCTTTCCCTCTTCCCGCTCCATCCTTTCCCTCTTCCCGCTCCATCCTTTCCCTCTTCCCGCTCCATCCTTTCCCTCTTCCCGCTCCATCCTTTCCCTCGTCACCCCGCTCCATCCTTTCCCTCGTCACCCCGCTCCATCCTTTCCCTCTTGTCACCCCGCTCCATCCTTTCCCTCGTCACCCCGCTCCATCCTTTCCCTCTTGTCACCCCGCTCCATTCTTTCCCTCTTGTCACCCCGCTCCATCCTTTCCCTCGTCACCCCGCTCCATCCTTTCCCTCTTGTCACCCCGCTCCATCCTTTCCCTCTTGTCACCCCGCTCCATCCTTTCCCTCTTGTCACCCCGCTCCATCCTTTCAATCTTGTCACCCCGCTCCATCCTTTCCCTCGTCACCCCGCTCCATCCTTTCCCTCGTCACCCCGCTCCATCCTTTCCCTCGTCACCCCGCTCCATCCTTTCCCTCGTCACCCCGCTCCATCCTTTCCCTCGTCACCCCGCTCCATCCTTTCCCTCTTGTCACCCGCTCCATCCTTTCCCTCTTCCCGCTCCATCCTTTCCCTCTTCCCGCTCCATCCTTTCCCTCTTCCCGCTCCATCCTTTCCCTCTTCCCGCTCCATCCTTTCCCTCTTCCCGCTCCATCCTTTCCCTCGTCACCCCGCTCCATCCTTTCCCTCGTCACCCCGCTCCATCCTTTCCCTCGTCACCCCGCTCCATCCTTTCCCTCTTGTCACCCCGCTCCATCCTTTCCCTCTTGTCACCCGCTCCATCCTTTCCCTCTTCCCGCTCCATCCTTTCCCTCTTCCCGCTCCATCCTTTCCCTCTTCCCGCTCCATCCTTTCCCTCTTCCCGCTCCATCCTTTCCCTCTTCCCGCTCCATCCTTTCCCTCTTGTCACCCCGCTCCATCCTTTCCCTCTTGTCACCCCGCTCCATCCTTTCCCTCTTGTCACCCCGCTCCATCCTTTCAATCTTGTCACCCCGCTCCATCCTTTCCCTCGTCACCCCGCTCCATCCTTTCCCTCGTCACCCCGCTCCATCCTTTACCTCTTGTCACCCCGCTCCATCCTTTCCCTCTTCCCGCTCCATCCTTTCCCTCTTCCCGCTCCATCCTTTCCCTCTAACCGCTCCATCCTTTCCCTCTTCCCGCTCCATCCTTTCCCTCTTCCCGCTCCATCCTTTCCCTCTTCCCGCTCCATCCTTTCCCTCTTCCCGCTCCATCCCTTCCCTCTTCCCGCTCCATCCTTTCCCTCTTCCCGCTCCATCCTTTCCCTCTTCCCGCTCCATCCTTTCCCTCTTCCCGCTCCATCCTTTCCCTCTACCCGCTCCATCCTTTCCCTCTTGTCTTCCCGCTCCATCCTTTCCCTTGCTCTCCCTCGTTGATACACTGACATTAGCAGCAATAATTAACAAAACACTAATTAGCTGACTGTTGGCTCCTTGCTATTGCTGTATAATATACTGCTAAAATAAAGGAAACCCCAACATAAAGTGTCTTAAGACCCCTCTTTCAAAGTCACTGATATCTCTTCTTCTAGCCATGGTAGCCAAAATAATGGGCAACTGGGCATTTTATGACATGACCCTAAGAATGATATGTTAATTGCTTAATTAACGCAGGAATTCCATCTGTGTGGAAGCCTGCTTTCAATATACTTTATATCCCTCATTTACTCAATTGTTTCCTTTATTTTGGCAGTTACCTGTATATAATGTTCTGCTCTGATTCCCTAAGCTGTGGATTCCTCTTAATGTTTGAGATCTACACTATTAGAAGCTAAGTGGTTATTCAGACAGAGAAACAGTCACAGTAGGTTCAGGGCTTATGTCTCAAGGATGTTCAAGGCATAACCTATCTTTATTCATTTCTATGGTTCGAGGGCAGTGCCGTATATGTATCATGTATATTAATGGATCTGGTTCAAGGCACTCGGGTTGGAAGAAAATAGATTTCATTTCAAAAGGTCTACGCATTGCTATTGAACTTATAAAACGCAGAGATGCATTCAGAACGGCGATGTGTTTTAGCACAGGGCCTTCAAGGTAGTCTGAGGTCGTTAAAGTATTCTGATGTATTATGAGGTTTTATGGGGTAAAACTTCTTCCTGTACCCATTACATTCCTGTTTAGGTCTGTTGAAACAAAGCTGAATGTACAGTAGTCCAAAGGGAAATAGAACATGAGGTTAAGCAATGCTTTGCTTCCCCATTGTGATGTCGCCACAGACAAGGACAAAGAGCATAGAGTACAGTTCCATTTCCATTTCCCATATTGAGTCCACGCTCCAGAGATTGCACAGGAAGTGTGTGTGTGTGTTACACCCTCCTCACATGTTTCCTCCTTCCCCCTATAGGCTAAGGAGATGTGAGGACAGAGAATGAGTTGTTTTAGCTTTAAACGAGTGCAAAACATTGGTGTGTGTCAAGGGATATCTTGGCAAACGAAAGGAATGTAAGACTGGATAATGAGGCTCCGTGATGATGCATTTTCATTCAGAATTTATCAGCGTTTTGCCTTTTGAAGGTGTACCGTCATGTAAAGCATCATAGATAATGAGAAGGTACTTGAGGTTACTGGAAAGGCTGTCCCAAGTTTTCAAGAGGGAAGCTAAGGTCTCGCGTGCACACACACACATTAGTGTGCTTTCTTTTTCTGTTATGTGTGTGTGTGTGACTGAGTATGTCGGTGTGTGCTTGCGTGAGACCTTAGCTTCCTTAGCTAAAACACACACACAATGCCCAGGGGGTGGGGTTGGCATGAGTAGAGTGTGCGGAAGCACCAAAGTTCCAGGATATTGAGGCAGTCACCTGTCAAGGAGTTGGCAGCAGAACAGGAGTCTTGCTTAAAGATTCAGCAGGAAGATGGTGCTTCTCAGCTCCTCACAGTCACACGAGGCTGGCTCCTAACTATCTGATACACATGCTGAGTCCCTCAAGAATCACTATCCTCATTTCCTTTCCTTATTTAACCCTCTTCTCCCCTTCTTTCCAAGCTCATCAGATCATTCTAATCCTTTCTTCTCCTCCTCATTTCCTCCCTCCCTCCCTCTCTCCTTTCCCTTTCTTTTTATCCCCTCTTGTTCCATCCTTTCCTCTCTTCTCACATCTCTGCTCTTCTCCTTTCCCCCTCCGTTACCATAGCCACCCTCTATCTGAACATCGGGGAGATCCCTTGAAGCCAGTGCTCTATCAGTGATGATTTTCTGCTCTAGTGAGCAAGGAAACCCTCTTTCTGCCTCTCTCACTCTTCCTATATTTGTTTTTTCTCTCATCTCACCTCCCTCTTTCATTCTCTTCCCTCTGTGCTTTTTTGTGTGTTGCAGGTTTGGAATCCGAGGTAAGCCATCACGTCTTAGTGAGCCTGCAGCGCTGAATGCGATTAGCTAAGGAGAGAGGGACATGCCTCTTTCAGCATGGAAGGGGGAAAGAGAGAGAGGCAGAGTCTCTAAAGTTCACTGAAGTCTCGAGACAGGGCTGATAATGGATATTTCTAGCATTGGAAATCATTCTTTGTTATGACCCATCTAATACCTTTACTCCAAGACTATCAAATCATTAAGCAATTTGAGACTTGGCTATAGAAACATTATCTACTGTTATATTACTTCATCATTAACCTTTTTTTTTTTTTAAGTTAAATGAGCCAATTGGGAACAAAGGATTAGGTGGCCATGATAATATTAGATGTTGGGTTTGAAATTTATCCAAGACAATATACCTGCAACAAATGCCAAGAGACGTATAATGAAAGGGAAACGGAAAACGTACCACTGAGACCCCAGTTTAATGTCTCAACCAAAGAATGAAAATGGCAAAGAAATGTGAATTATATGCCTATCAAATGTCTTCCTACCCCAATGGTATTATTGTACGCCAATGCATCGCACTCACTATAATGGATCCTTTGAGCATGAAAAGATAATTGACAAAGTTCGCAGAATAAGAGATCAGATAATGCAGTTGTCTTTCAGTACCGATCTCTTCCTGATTGGTAGCCCTTTCCTGTATACAGGTAAAAAAAAAAATGCAGATTTTGTAATTGATAAGCGCCTAAATTGGAACGCAGTGGCTGTACTGTAACATGCTATAAATGACGTCAGAGCTCAGGTTCTATGCTTCACAGCGCTGTATGGTATTTGAATGACAGCTGTTAGAAACTATGCAGAAATTGCACCGCCATTTCCTGGTTGCAAAACTTCAAATGGTTCACCTCATTGCAGTTTACGTGACAAAACAAGCATGTGTTGTGTAGATAATCATTGTACCACTAATAAACCACAAACATATTTTCCATAACCAAAAATATTGTATTTTCTTTCAGCTGTTTGAAGCTGGCTTACAAGACCGAAAGTAAAAGACAAAAATGTAACTTTAAAATTGGAAGCATAGAAATGGCGCACATAGATCTACCGCTTCTTGGTCTTGCTTTCAATGAGAATGACAGATCTATAATACACATTTCTATGTAAATTTGGTCGGCTCGCCCAAAGTTACATATTGCAGCTCTCTCCCAAGCAAATTTCCTGCAATTCTATGCATTTTGCTATGGCTAATGCTGTGTTATTTTGCTCAAACATAACAAAACCAACACTGCTAAATTCATTGTTCGGTGAATGTTCAATTCTCCCTGACTGTCTAGCTTGGTAATTGTAGTTCTCAAAGATTATATTATTTTAAAATATATAGGTCCATTATCTTTGACATACAAAACCCAGGTATAAAGTCTTTCCCTTCTTTTGACCCAGAAATAATTGTGTTGCAAACTATTAAATTAAGTTATTGTTATTGATTTCTAAAGTGTCAAAATGTCCTTCAGTGTAACTGTTCAGGTAAAAATTCTAATGACAAAAGTGTTTTAAAAATATAAATGAACACCCATGGCATAATTGTGTTAGTGTTTGCAACAATATATAGAATGGGAGCGACATACTGTATCTAAAAATTATTTAATAACTTGAATAACTTTTGTCCGGACTTCTGCGCTTAATCAATATCATTCAGTATAACAAAGGTAAAAAGCATATCACATGACGGTAATCTCTGAAATATTTGATGATTTCACCTTTTCACCATCTAGTAACCTTGGTAACAAAAATGCATGTTCTTCAGCACAACACAGAAAACATACTTTTAATGTTATTTTTTATAAAAGGCTATATGGTTATTTTATATAGGTGGCCAAGGAACTGCCTGTTAAATAAGTTTATGTATGAAATCCATATCACGCTTTTGTCCTTCAGCACAACAAAAGGTTCATGTTATACCACAATGTCACCCGTTATGCTGAATGACAGTAGCTTTGTTATCCCATGTTTTCACTAGTTTACAACATTTAATCATGCAATTCAAATGTACTTGTATGAATACAGAATATTATCATTGTAAAGTATTTCAAGGTACATTATCTTTATACTCTAGATGCGGTTGTCTAATAAGGAGAGGGCTGCACGGCACAGACAAAATATTAACGCAGATCCAGTTGCTATGGAGGAAAGACAAGCCAGAAGAAAAGCAAGGTATTGTTTTCATGGTTTCAAGCTACTGTCAGCAACAGAATAGGATATAATAGGAAATAAAGCTGGGTGAATAACACTTATTAACATTAAGTTGTACAATTACACTGGAGTTAATGTTTTATTGCACTGCAGTTAAGGTATAACCGATGGATTATATTAGTTTATATAATATTACACAAACAATTATGGATTAAAAATGGATAATGAATTATATTAGTTAATAGCTGGGGAACTTTATGAAAAATCGAGACTGTACAAGTTTGAATTGAAGTAGTTTGATGGGCATTTTATGTAGCTATTTTGTGTAAGTATCTTGAAATTGCATTTGTCTACCTGCATTGAATGGAAATTTACCTGCATTGAATAGAAAGTTAGTGTAGCAATGCATAATTACGTAAATGATCATGTAATAATTGTGTAATAATGCAACGTAAAGTGTTGCCGCAGGATCAAATTATAGTAATGTGATTATTATTAACATTAGCAATGAAAAAGTAACAAAACATGTTTGAGAAAGGCAGAGGGAGATGATAACATTTAAACTTTGATTAAGTATTATCATTGTATAGCCTACCATTAAGAGACTACTAATAACATTTCATGGATGTGAATCCTATTCTGTGCCAGTGTCATAACTGTTACATTTTTGTTTTTTAGCTATCAGAGAAGGAGGTCACTCCTCATCATCCACCGATCCATACAATGACACACTCTGATGCTGGGAAAAAAGGGGGAAATTTTGATTAAATCAGAGGCGGCGCCGTGAAAGAAATCAAACAAATGAATGTGGTGATGAACTTAACTCCAGTATCCACGGAAGGAAACTCTTTTGAGCAGGCCCCTGAACAACTTGTACAAGCACAACATGAACCTGCACCTCCAGAGCTGGAGCAACCATCTGAGTCCTGGACTCCAGAACTACAGCAATCCCTTGAGCCTCAATCTCAAACACTGGATCAACCACATGCTTCCTCCACTCCAGAAAAAAGTGAAAAGGGTATCAAAGCATTGCAATATAACTTTGAGAAAGATATCCAGTGTTTCGTGATGACCAAGCAAAACTACAGTTTTTTGCACAATGTTTATGGGATGTTTTTTAATGAATGCTTTGTTTGGAATTTTCAATGCTGATTTAATCCTACGTGAATTAAATTGTACTTCATGTGTCAGTTAAACTATGTTGCATAGTAAAACCCATGTTCTTTATGTGTGTGGCGTATGGGTCCACACATACACATATGGAAGAGATCTAAGTTCAGCTAGCCTGCACATTTTAAACATCTTATCCTGTTTTACACAGTTTTATAACTTAAAAAATAGCTAAAAGAAAAATCCTATTGCTGCTATTGATAATAGTTCATAGGATCATTAGTGTTATTGCTGAAGGAATCACATTTAATCAAAATGTGTGGGCCGTAGTGATAAGTATCATTCAGGGTAACTAAATTGTCATACAGTATAACACCAGTATTTTATATTAAAATACAATAATTGTTTTGTTGACACAGAGAGACAAAAACAAATCTCAAAGGATGAAGTGAAAGATATTTAAATAGGTTTTTGGAAAAAATTCAGTGTAAGGCAGGACGTTTTTGTAAAAAACCTTCAACAAACTTTGAGTTGTTGTGACCCGTGACACATCAAATATGTGCTATTCAAAATAAAATAATGTCATTTTTTCTGGGTAGTTATATTTCTGCCAGTCTATGCATGGATATATAACCTTGTGATTATGTAAAATGGGCATAAATATCTTTTTTATTTATTTAAACACTGAATTACATTTTACTAGGGTACATTCATATGAATCATAATAAAAATGAATTATTGGCTTTATTCTTGAATATAACTAATATAAGAGCATAGGTGACACTCCAATGAAAATAAAAAAGCTTTTTAGGGCATTGTAATTGACGTTTAAATTTTTGTTACTTTGACAACTTTATACGTCTTTGACATACATACAGTGGGGAGAACAAGTATTTGATACACTGCCGATTTTGCAGGTTTTCCTACTTACAAAGCATGTAGAGGTCTGTAATTTTTATCATAGGTACACTTCAACTATGAGAGACGGAATCTAAAACAAAAATCCAGAAAATCACATTGTATGATTTTTAAGTAATTAATTTGCATTTTATTGCATGACATAAGTATTTGATACATCAGAAAAGCAGAACTTAATATTTGGTACAGAAACCTTTGTTTGCAATTACAGAGATCATACGTTTCCTGTAGTTCTTGACTAGGTTTGCACACACTGCAGCAGGGATTTTGGCCCACTCCTCCCTACAGATCTTCTCCAGATCCTTCAGGTTTCGGGGCTGTCGCTGGGCAATACGGAGTTTCAGCTCCCTCCAAAGATTTTCTATTGGGTTCAGGTCTGGAGACTGGCTAGGCCACTCCAGGACCTTGAGATGCTTCTTACGGAGCCACTCCTTAGTTGCCATGGCTGTGTGCTTCGTGTCGTTGTCATGCTGGAAGACCCAGCCACGACCCATCTTCAATGCTCTTACTGAGGGAAGGAGGTTGTTGGCCAAGATCTCGCGATACATGGCCCCATCCATCCTCCCCTCAATACGGTGCAGTCGTCCTGTCCCCTTTGCAGAAAAGCATCCCCAAAGAATGATGTTTCCACCTCCATGCTTCACGGTTGGGATGGTGTTCTTGGGGTTGTACTCATACTTCTTCTTCCTCCAAACACGGCGAGTGGAGTTAGACCAAAAAGCTCTATTTTTGTCTCATCAGACCACATGACCTTCTCCCATTCCTCCTCTGGATCATCCAGATGGTCATTGGCAAACTTCAGACAGGCCTGGACATGCACTGGCTTAAGCAGGGGGACCTTGCGTGCGCTGCAGGATTTTAATCCATGACGGCGTAGTGTGTTACTAATGGTTTTCTTTGAGACTGTGGTCCCAGCTCTCTTCAGGTCATTGACCAGGTCCTGCCGTGTAGTTCTGGGCTGATCCCTCACCTTCCTCATGATCATTGATGCCCCACGAGGTGAAATCTTGCATGGAGCCCCAGACCGAGGGTGATTGACCGTCATCTTGAACTTCTTCCATTTTCTAATAATTGCGCCAACAGTTGTTTCCTTCTCACCAAGCTGCTTGCCTATTGTCCTGTAGCCCATCCCAGCCTTGTGCAGGTCTACAATTTTATCCCTGATGTCCTTACACAGCTCTCTGGTCTTGGCCATTGTGGAGAGGTTGGAGTCTGTTTGATTGAGTGTGTGGACAGGTGTCTTTTATACAGGTAACGAGTTCAAACAGGTGCAGTTAATACAGGTAATGAGTGGAGAACAGGAGGGCTTCTTAAAGAAAAACTAACAGGTCTGTGAGAGCCGGAATTCTTACTGGTTGGTAGGTGATCAAATACTTATGTCATGCAATAAAATGCAAATTAATTATTTAAAAATCATACAATGTGATTTTCTGGATTTTTGTTTTAGATTCCGTCTCTCACAGTTGAAGTGTACCTATGATAAAAATGACAGACCTCTACATGCTTTGTAAGTAGGAAAACCTGCAAAATCGGCAGTGTATCAAATACTTGTTCTCCCCACTGTACATATACACACACACATACACTTTTACACATACACACATACATATATACACACACATACAGTTGAAGTCGAAAGTTTACATGCACATTAGTCAAATACATTTAAACTCAGTTTTTCACAATTCCTGACATTTAATCCTAGTACAAACTCCCTGTCTTAGGTCAGTTAGGATCACCTCTTTATTTTAAGAATGTGAATTGTCAGAATAATTTATTTCAGCTTTTATTTCTTTCATCACATTCCCAGTGGGCCAGAAGTTTACATACTCTCAATTAGTATTTGGTAGCATTGCCTTTAAATTGTTTAACTTCGGTCAAACGTTTCAGGGAGCCTTCCACAAGCTTCCCACAATAAGTTTGGTGAATTTTGGCCCATTCCTCCTGACAGAGCTGGTGTAACAGTCAGGTTTGTAGGATCCTTGCTAGCACATGTTTTTTCAGTTCTGCCCACACATTTTCTATAGGATTGAGGTCAGGGCTTTGTGATGGCCACTCCAATACCTTGACTTTGTTGTCCTTAAGCCATTTTGCCACAACTTTGGAAGTATGCTTGGGGTCATTTGCGACCAAGCTTTAACTTCCTGACTGATGTCTTGAGATGTTTGCTTCAATATATCCACAATTTTCATCCCTCATGATGCCATTTATCTTGTGAAGCGCACCAGTCCCTCTTGCAGCAAAGTACCCACACAACATGATGCTGCCACCCCCGTGCTTCACGGTTGGGATGGTATTCTTTGGCTTGCAAGCCTCCCCCTTTATCCTCCAAACATAACGATGGTCATTATGGCCAAACAGTTCTATTTTTGTTTCATCAGACCAGAGGACATTTCTCCAAAAAGTACGATCTTTATCCCCATGTGCAGTTGCAAACCGTAGTCTGGCATTTTTATGGCGGTTTTGGAGCAGTGGCTTCTTCCTTGCTGAGTGGCCTAGTTATGTCGATATAGGACTCGTTTTACTGTGGATATAGATACATTTGTACCGGTTTCCTCCAGCATCTTCACAAGGTCCTTTGCTGCTGTTCTGGGATTGATTTGCACTTTTCGCACCAAAGTATGTTCATCAATAGGAGACAAAATGTGTTTCCTTCCTGAGCGGTATGACGGCTGCGTGGTCCCATGGTGTTTATACTTGCGTACTATTGTTTGGTCTACAATTTCTTTTGATTTCCCCATGATGTCAAGCAAAGAGGCACTGAGTTTGAAGGTAGGCCTTGAAATACATCCACAGGTACACCTCCAATTGACTCAAACTATGTCAATTAGCCTATCAGAAGCTTCTAAAGCCATGACATCATCTTCTGGAATTTTCCAAGCTGTTTAAATGCACAGTCAACTTGGTGTATGTAAACTTCTGACCCACTGGAATTGTGATACAGTGAATTATACGTGAAATAATCTGTCTGTAAACAATTGTTGGAAAAATTACTTATGTCATGCACAAAGTAGATGTCCTAACCGACTTGCCAAAACTATAGTTTCACAACATATTTGTGGAGTGGTTGAAAAACGAGTTTTAATGACTCCAGCCTAAGCGTATGTAACTTCTGACTTCAACTGTACATACAAATCATTATTCTTTTATTTTTTTCACTGTTTGGAATTAGGTAGGTGCTGGTGTAACCGACAATGTTATCCGAATTTGATATGCTGCTTAAATGAATTGACACCCATATCAGCTAAAAATGGAAGGTCATGTTTTGGTCATAAAGAAAAAGCTAATATCTCGCAGCTTTTTACCAGTAACCTGGAATCACTAGTTAGTCTTCAGAAAGTACTCATACCCCCTTGATTTATTCCACATCCTGAATTCAAAATTGGTTAAATATATATTTTTTCCACCCATCTACAAACAACACCCCATAATGACAGTCAAATATTATTTTGGGAGGGGGCAATTTATTGTGAAATAAATATGGAAATATCTCATTTACATAAGTATTCACACCAGAGTCAATACTTTGTAGAAGCATCTTTAGCACCGATTACAGCTTTCTTTTTGGGTAAGTCTCTAAGAACTTTGCACACCTGGATTGTACAATATTTGCCAATACATTTTATTTATTTTTTTACAATTCTTTCAAGTTTATTCTTGATCATTGCTAGACAGCCATTTTCAAGTCTTGCCATAGATTTTCAAGCTGATTTAAGTCAAATCTGTAACTAAGCCACTCAGGAAGATTCAATGTCGTCTAACTGCAGTGTAGATTTGGCCTTGTGTTATAGGTTTTGTTCTGCTTAAAGGTGAATTCATCTCCCAGTGTCTGTTGGAAAGCAGACAGAACCCGGTTCCCGTCTAGGATTTTGCCTGTGCTGAAAGCTGTATTTCGCACATTTTTATTCTTCAAAAGGCACTCACACATCTGAGCAATCTTTATTGTCCTCACGGCCTTCGTCAGCGCTTTTGTGAATTTAAACAAAATTAGCACCCTTATGTAGACCTCGCCCTACCCACATCCGTTCCACGCATCGAAAGGGGTTGGAGGCGAAGGAAAAACAATTAAGTGCTACCAAATATAACAATATGCATTTCATAAATATTACAAAAGTGTATAAATAAGACGTATTAAACACGTCTGTAAAACCACAATGAGGACATAGCATGTTTTCATAAATAATTGGGTAAATCGTACGAAAAACATCAGAGTAATCTTAAATAGGGACATAATTCATGTTCAAATTCACAACATAACATACATAGGCATTTCATCATTAAGTCCTTTAGGAAATAATGTCTGGAGGGTGAAAATACAAAAACATTCTCTTTTACTCAGAGTATTATTAATATCACCTCCCCTGTCTGATATCTTAACTTTCTCTATGCCACAAAATCTAAAAAGGTAGAAATGTCATGCTTTAGGTCATTAAAATGTACTGCGACTGGATAATCCCTGTCTTTTCTCCTGATTAAACTTTTATGTTCACTAATTCTCTGTTTGAGAGAACAAGAGGTTTTACCGACATAGCAGAGCCCACATAGACATTTAATCATGTAAATAACATTGGTGGTGGAGCACGTAATAATGTCATTTATTTGGAACTATTATTTTCACTCTGCACTCTGAAATCTCACTCTGAAGTATACCCAAGAAGAAAGACGTACCGAGTATACAATGGATCCGCTAGGAGAGATCAACTCACTTACCACGCATTGTGCGAGTACCCTTTCATTCACACAAGAAGACGCCAACAAGATTCTTTTCCCAACCTCCAACATGGACAACCCAGTTCCGCACTCGACTGTCGGACTTAAAATCCGACTCCGAGAGAAAGAAACTCGTTTGTTCCTGCATGGCACCACTCTTAGCGAGTATTGGCACAATAAGCGCATTCCAAGAGGACTGAGAATACAGAAAGAGCCTACAACAGGGAAAAACGACAAAACTTTCATTCAGCAATGGGGTGAAATACTCAAATGATCTTTAGATTTAATGCTATTAATCGTTGAACATGTGTCGAAGGAAGTAAAAGAAGTTGAAGTTAAGATTAGCGAACATGAGGTTATAATGAAGGAGATTCTAGGCCCAAATTTCTCAGCCATAGACGACACGATCAACCAGTCCATTGGGAAATACAGAGACTTTCTACAAGCAACAAAGATCAAGAAATATCAGCGAGACACAGAGGACTACCAGCTCAACCAAGTGTACACATGGGAAGGCCCAAGGACAGGAGCACAGAGAGGCCGACGTAGGGACGCACCACTGATCGGGGGACGCAGATACGCAGCAGCGGGAGGACATGGAAACTTGGACACAGAGGCATCCACTGAGAGCGAATTCCCTACAGACAGTGACTCCAGCTACCATGGCACACAGTCGGTTTTTCTAGCCCGGAAGAAACACAAGGCTCCACGAAAGAAAATAAATGATGTAGGAGAGGCAAGCGGTTGAAGAGGAGACCAGGAACACAGGCCGTGGACACGGAGCTACAGCATGACGCGGTAATTAACCTCTCCAAAAAAGACCTTACTGACGCTCAAGTCTCAGTCTGTACCTACATGTACAGATAAACCACTCGATACGAAAGTAGATCTGTTTAAATTATTTCGCAAGATTAAACTTAAGCATGTGTTTTCACAAACCACTGTTTCGGGCCTAGAAACACATCAAAGAACTCGTTCCCATTTTAAGCCCAAAAGCAAATTCTGTCCCATGGTTAACAACTCCTCGATTAATACCTGTTGTAGGTTAGTCGAACAAGAAGCCATGTCAGTATATACGAGACAAAGAAACCACATTCAGAAGAATCTCACTAGAACAGAAGAACAGTCACTTAATGAATTAATGAAAGATTCATCTTTGGTTATTATACCTGCAGATAAGGGGGGTGCTGTGGTTGTTCTAGACTATGAAAAATATAAAGAGGAAATTCAGAGACAACTCAGCAATGAACGTTTCTACAGAAAACAGTGTTGATCCCACACAGGTGTTCCAAAGGGATATATGCTCTAATCTGGAGCAAGCCCTATTAAACCACCTCATCTCAAAACCTGAATATCTTTGCTGCAAATGTGTCACACGTCCATGCCTGTACATTTTACCAAAATTACACAAATCTAAAACACAACAAGGCAATTATCCCGGCAGACCAGTGGTTGCAGGAATAAGCTCAATGCTAGAGCCATTGTCGAACTTTGTAGACTCTTTTATTAAAACTCATGTGCAAGCATTGCCATCATATGTAAAGGACTATAGACTGTAAAAGACTATAGACTTCAAGATCTCACCAATACCGGGTTTAACAGAAGACTGTAATTTGGTCACATTAGATGTCGAGAGTCTATATACCAGCATTCCCCATGGGGGGGGGCTGGCAGCCCTAGCTCACTATTTGGACAGAGATACTAACAAATATCCATCAACAAACTTTAATCTATAGCTGGCTGAATATGTTTTGGCGTTTAACTATTTTAGGTTTGATGAATACTACCTCCAAACGAAATGGAACATCGATGGGCTCCACATTCGCTCCGAGCTATGCTAACCTCTATATGGGTCTTTTTGAAGAAAGTTTTGTTAATAATGAAAACGATAAAGTCCTGAAGTGGTATCGAGATATTGACAACATTTTTTGCATATGGGAAGGAATGGAAAAAGAGCTGTCAGACTTTATTGCACTACTCAATGACATTGACCCCAATCTCAAATTCACTATTGAATGTGACATTCAACGTGTTCCTTACCTCGATATGTGGATTGAGAAATCAAATGGAACCCTGTTTACAACTCTGTATAGAAAAGAAACGGACAGAAATACTCTATTACAGGGGGACAACTTTTATCCTGAGCCATTAAAAAGAGGACTTCCAAGAAGCCAGTTTTTCAGACTGCGACGTATATGCCCACTCCACAGAGGACTATCTAGAAAAAGCAGAGGAGATGCGCATTAGGTTTCTAAGAAGATGCTTTTCACCACAATGTGTGGCTGAAGCTCTTAATTTGGCATTGTGGTAAAACACGAGATGAACTGCTACAAAAAAAGACCCACTAAAGCTAAAGAACATTTCGTAATGTTCACAACCACATATACTTTGAATTCGCGAAAAGTGGGAGATGTGGTCAAGAAACACTGGCATATTTTATCATCGGACCCAGCTTTGCCGGCTGAATTTAAATATCCACCACGTATTGTGTATAGGAGAGGTTGCAATTTACACGATAAATTGGTTCATGCCAACTGTCAGCCACAAAAGAAAATCAGCCAGGCTCTTTTACGCCCTCTTCCAAATGGTAGCTATAAATGCAGAGGATGCGCACAGTGCAACAATATGATGAAGTGTGAATATTTCTGCCACCCACACACAGGAAAACGGTTCCAAATAAACAACATTATTACGTGTTCCACCACCCATGTTATTTACATGATTAAATGTCCATGTGGGCTCTGCTTTGTCGGTAAAACCTCTCGTTCTCTCAAACAGAGAATTAGTGAACATAAAAGTTCAATCAGGAGAAAAGACAGGGATTATCCAGTCGCAGTACATTTTAATGACCTAAAGCATGACATTTCTACCTTTTTAGACCCCTTTCGATGCGTGGAACGGATGTGGGTGGGGCGAGGTCTACATAAGGGTGCTAATTTTGTTTAAATTCACAAAAGCTCTGACGAAGGCCGTGAGGCCGATACGTAAGCTTATTAAATATCAGTGATACTATCAAGAGCAGTGTGCGGTTTCCTTTCTCCATCATCTTGTTTCTTTTTATCCTAAAAAAAACTCCCTAGTCCTTGTCGATGACAAGCATACCCCTAACATGATGCAGCCACCACCATGCTTGAAAATGAGGCCTAATTGCCCAACATCAGTGCCTGACCTCGCTCGTGGCTGAATAGAAGTCCCTGCAGCAATATTCCAACATCTAGTGGAAAGCCTTCCCAGTAGAGTGGAGGCTGTTATAGCAGCAACGGGGGCGACCAACTCCATATTAATGCCCATGATTTTGGAATGAGATGTTCGACGAGCAGGTGTCCATATACTTTTGGTCATGTAGTGTAGGCTATATCCTCTTTCAAAACGTAGCACGTGTTGATGTCATCATTCTTGCTGCTTCCACACACACACGCGAGATCAGGTGTGCGTGTGGTCTCAATTTAATAGAGTAGGCAATAGCCTATGCACGGGCGGAGAAGCACGGGGCAGTTATCTTTCCAAGGAAATGTACCTCCTAAATATGATTAGGCTATAGTTTACTACATTGCGTAGAAATAAATATTGATCATCCATATTTCTGTCTGAAAATCTTCACACACCTGAAAGGTAGGCTATAAAAATAGCTCAAGAGAAAGTGCAAGTCTCCAACTCCGCTCACTTCAACTACATCTTTCATATTGGCTGATACAACCCAGTAATACAGAGAGACGAATTTAAAATGGGCCACGTGAGAATCTGTGGTAATTTGACCTATTTAAGTTATATTTGCGCATTTGATATTGCCTAAAAGGCGCAAAATTAATGGGACCATGGCTGGCAAGTGAGCTGTGTCACATACGCCTACAATAACTGGTTTGGGACCAGTTCTTGCCGTATCAGGTGGCAGTCGGACAGAAAGCCAGCAGGTAAGGTATGTAATGCTGCAGGTGTGGAGGGGGTAGCGGGATGAAGAAATCCGTCCCGTGTAGATCCCTACCATGGAGTACCTTAGAATACTTTGAAACTACCTCAGAATGCCTTGAAGACCCTAGGCTAAAACGCACTGCTGTTTTGAATATAACTCTGCGTTTTATCAATTCTATTGCTGTTGTCACCAACCAAATCGACTAGTCGATCTTCAAGGAATTCCTAGTCGATCACCAAACATTTCGGCAGAAAAGCCAACGATAAACCCTTGTCAGAGTTTCAAAACCGTTGTCTCGGCGCTCGACGAGGTGTTTCTGTGCTTATCTAGCCAACGTCACCATGACATCGGAGAAGCAGTCACTGAGAAATACACTTGATTGAACATGTGAGGTTACACAATGCTTTGCTTCCCCAATGTGAAGTCACCACAGAGACAGACAACAGCTGCATTTACATTATACTCAGTGTGTGTTACACCCTCCTCACATGTTTCCTCCTTCCCCCTATTGACTAAGGAGATGTGAGGACAGAGAGAATGAGTTGTTAGTTTGCTGACACATTTTCATTCAGAATTGATCAGTGATGTGCCTTTTGAAGGTGTACTGTCACTCACAACATCATAGATAATGACAAGAAGCTACTAGAGGTGACAGGAAAGGCTGTCTCAGTTTCCAGGAGGGAAGGGCTCACACACACACAAATGTGTGCTTTCTTTTTCTGTTGTGTGTGTGTGTGTGTGTGTGTGTGTGTGTGTGTGTGTTTGCATCTGTGAGAACTTCGCTTCCTTAGCAAAAAACACACACGATGCCCAGGTGGCATGATATTGAGGCAGTCTTGCTTAAAGATTTAGCAGGAAGATTGTGCTTCTCAGCTCCTCATTGTCACACGAGGCCATGACTAGCTCCTAACCATCTGATAAGCATGCCGAGTCCCTCAAGAATCACTATCCTCATTTCCTTTCCTTTCCAAATCAAATCAAATTTTATTTGTCACATACACATGGTTAGCAGATGTTAATGCGAGTGTAGCGAAATGCTTGTGCTTCTAGTTCCGACAATGCAGTAATAACCAACAAGTAATCTAACCTAACAATTCCACAACTACTACCTTATACACACAAGTGTAAAGGGATAAAGAATATGTACATAAAGATATATGAATGAGTGATGGTACAGAACGGCATAGGCAAGATGCAGTAGATGGTATAGAGTACAGTATATACATATGAGATGAGTAATGTAGGGTATGTAAACATAAAGTGGCATAGTTTAAAGTGGCTAGTGATACATGTATTACATAAAGATGGCAAGATGCAGTAGATGATATAGAGTACAGTATATACATATACATAAGAGATGAGTAATGTAGGGTATGTAAACATTATATTAAGTGGCATTGTTTAAAGTGGCTAGTGGTAAATTTTTACATAATTTCCATCAATTCCCATTATTAAAGTGGCTGGAGTTGAGTCAGTATGTTGGCAGCGGCCGCTAAATGTTAGTGGTGGCTGTTTAACAGTCTGATGGCCTTGAGATAGAAGCTGTTTTTCAGTCTCTCGGTCCCTGCTTTGATGCACCTGTACTGACCTCGCCTTTCCTTATTTAACCCTCTTCTCCCCTTCTTTCCAAGCTCATCAGATCTTTCTCACCTTTCTTTCTTCTCCTCTCCGAATTTCTCCACTCCTTCCCTCCCTCACACCTTTCATTTTATTTTTATCCCCTCTTGTTCCATCCTTTCCTCTCACCATCTCTGCTCCTTTCCCCCTCCGTTACCATAGCCACACTATATCTGAACATCGAGGAAATCCCTTGAAGACAGTGCTCTATCAGTAATGATTTTCTGCTCTGGTGAGCAAGGAATCTCTCTCCCTCTATATTCGTACTCACCATCTCATCCCCATCTTTCATTATCTTCCCTCTGTGCATTTTATACAGGTTTGGAAGCCGAGGTAAGCCTGTCTTAGTGAGCTTTCGCATCTGTTTTTCTCACAGCGGCGCTGAATGCAAATAGCTAAGGGGAGAGGCACATGTCTTTCAGCATGGAAGGGAGCGAGAGAGAGAGGCAGATTTCACTGAAGTCTCGAGACAGGGCTGATAATGGATATTTCTAGCATTGGAAATCATTCTTTGTTATGACCAATCTAATACCTTTACTCCAAGACTATCAAATCCTTAAGCAATAAGACTTGGCTATAGAAACATTATCTACATTTTATTTTTCCCAGATAAGTTGTGTGGCCCAATTGGGAAATAAGGATTAGGTGGCCATGATAATATAACATGTTGGGTTTGAAATTTACATAAGACACAATATACTTGCAAAAAATACCAAGAGCTGTGTAGTGACCACATAGAACACAGTTTAATGTCTCAACATATGATATGCCTATTAATGTCCTTGTTCCCCAATGGTATTATTATACGCCAATGCATCCCACTATAATGGATATTTTTTTATTTAACCTTTATTTAACTATGCAAGTCAGTTAAGAACAAATTCTTATTTACAATGACGGCCAACCCTGGCCAAACACGGACAATGCTGGGCCAATTGTGCGCCGCCCTATGGGACTCCCAATCACAGCCGGATGTGATGCAGCCTGGATTCGAACCAGGGACTGCAGTGACGCCTTTTGCACTGAGATGCAGTGCCTTGCACCACTCGGGAGCCCTGAGCATGAAAAGATAGTTGAAAAGGAAATGGCTACTCCAATCTTACACTTTTTATCAGAAACTGACATTTGAAGTACCCATTAGCCGAAACCTCATCCTTAGAAAAAAACATATGCGAGCAACAACTGCCTGTCTGTACAGCATGTGAGACATTGTCGAGTTCTTGCCAATACTTTCGATTTGTACTAGAATTGCTATGACACATACCGCAAAACTTCAATTAATAGCCTGGGCTTTTGTTTGCTTAAATCACTGACCAAAGCAAGCGCTCATTAGAGACAGGCGTCTATTTCCTTAATGCACAAAGCTTTTTCTCATTTGCATAGTTAATTGTTTAATTCCAGCATTTACTTCCAAAATATTAATCAATTTCTTAATTTCCTGCATGAATGTGTTATCATTTACACACAGTCACATTTCTTATGCCTCTATAAAAACAAAAATACACTTTTCCTTGACAGAATAATTATTATTCTCTGACTGCATTTTCCATCGTTCTTACCTTCTCTACTAGAGGACATGTCACAGAACAATTGCTTATTTTTTTATACATTTCCAACATTTCTAAAAAATATATATATTTTGCTTTGTCATAATGGGGTATTGTGTATAGATAGTTTTCCCCCCCCCTGATCAATAAGCAATTTTAGAATAAGGCTGTAACAAAATGTGGAAAAGTCAAGGGGTCTGAATACTTTCCGAATGCACTGTAAATGACAGAAAGGTCCCTGGAGAGGAGTTGATCTGTTCTGAAAGATATGTTGAGGAAGTTAATAAATAACACTTTGATGTCATTAGGGGTGTGAACGTTTAAATATTAAAACCTTTAAAGGAAATTGGGATCATAAAAAAAAATATTCATTTGAAATATACTTTTTACTAAATTAAAAATCACATTACAGCTTGCTCGCCTGCTCTTCATCTTCACGAGTGATGCGTTCAGTATTCAGTCTTGCATATAGAATATCCTAGCCTATTCATTGATGATATTCCTTATTTTAAAAAAAAAATTTTATCCAATCGCTAGTAATTACTATCTTGTCTCATCGCTACAACTCCCGTACGGGCTCGGGAGAGACGAAGGTCGAAAGCCACGCGTCCTCCAAAGCACAACCCAACCGCACTGCTTCTTAACACAGCGCGCCTCCAACCCGGAAGCCAGCCGCACCAATGTGTCGGAGGAAACACCGTGCACCTGGCCCCCTTGGTTAGCGCGCACTGCGCCCGGCCCGCCACAGGAGTCGCTGGAGCGCGATGAGACAAGGATATCCCTACCGACCAAACCCTCCCTAACCCGGACGACGCTAGCCCAATTGTGCGTCGCCCCACGGACCTCCCGGTCGCGGCCGGCTGCGACAGAGCCTGGGCGCGAACCCAGAGACTCTGGTGGCGCAGCTAGCACTGCGATGCAGCGCCCTAGACCACTGAGCCACCCGGGAGGCCCCGATATGCCTTATTTTACTGAAGTCGCAAGACATTGCAAGCCAAGAAATGTCAAAAAACAGCATTCTGTAGCGAGATACAACTTTTGATTGCTGGTAAGACAGGCCTAGTGCATGGTTCTGACTCAGTCTGCCTGGTGCCCGACCTGCCTATATTGTTCCCCTCCCCTCTCTCTCCGTCCCTCGCTAGCTTGCTATGAAAGATACAAATGTATGTGTTCCCGGAAGTGCGACAACTAAGTCTACTCGGTTTCAAAAATACTGAATCTTAGGAGTCGTTTCCTAGTGGAAGATGTGTTTTCTTTCTACTAAATGTCTAGGCAAGTCACGTTATTTAACACATTTAACAGTACTTTTTTAGGAGAGTGTGATCTGCGCACAGGCAGCGTACAGACGGCTCAGAGATTATTTCATTGACAGTTCTGGTTGCCTAGTGATGGTCCAGCTTCAGAAGCCGTATTCCTTTACAGTGGCATTCCTTTACTAGTAAACTGTACATTCATTGGCACTTCAAAACTATCTCCAGAGATGCATTCGTGTCGGCATTTAAAAAGCTATAGTGTGCCCTTACAGATAAACAAACACGCCATAGATGAGCTGCTTTAAAAGGAAATATGACTACAGTAGATATAACTTCATTACCTGACCCTAGCGGTCATTAATACCTAATAGGTATTATTATTCTGCATTGTGAGTTGATGTGATATTTTTCTTATTGTTTGAATGGAACAGTTTTGTTTTTTAATGGCGGTTTAAACGGTAAGCAACACTTTCAATTTGTCACATCCCTAGACGTCATACAAGCAAACCACACACCAAATGTGCACTGCATATTTCTATATGTGAAAACGTGTATCATTTACAGTATCAACATTTAGATATTTTAGTCAGATGTTACTATGGAATGCTGAAGTATAATTACAAGCATTCCATAAGTGTCAAAGGCTTTTATTTCAATTACATGCAGTTGATGCAAAGAGTCAATATTTGCAGTGTTGACCCTATTTCTTCAAGACCTCTGCAATCCGCCCTGGCATGCTGTCGATTAACTTCTGGGCCACATCCTGACTGATGGCAGCCCATTCTTGCATAATCAATGTTTGGAGTTTGTCAGAATGTGTTTTTTTGTTTGTCCACCCGCCTCTTGAGGATTGACCACAAGTTCTCAATGAGATTAAGGTCTGGGGAGTTTCCTGGCCATGGACCCAAAATATCGATGTTTTGTTTCCCGAGCCACTTAGTTATCACTTTTGCCTTATGGCAAGGTGCTCCATCATGCTGGAAAAGGCATTGTTCGTCACCAAACTGTTCCTGGATGGTTGGGAGAAGTTGCTCTCGGAGGATGTGTTGGTACCATTCTTTATTCATGGCTGTGTTCTTAGGCAAAATTGTGAATGAGCCCACTCCCTTGGCTGAGAAGCAACCCCACACATGAATGGTCTCAGGATGCTTTACTGTTGGCATGACACAGGACTGATGGTAGCGCTCACCTTGTCTTCTCCGGACAAGCTTTTTTCCGGATGCCCCAAACAATCGAAAAGGGGATTCATCAGAGAAAATGACTTTACCCCAGTCCTCAGCAGTCCAATCCCTTTTGTAGAATATCAGTCTGTCCCTGATGTTTTTCCTGGAGAGAAGTGGCTTCTTTGCTGCCCTTCTTGACACCAGGCCATCCTCCAAAAGTCTTCACCTCACTGTGCATGCAGATGCACTCACACCTGCCTGCTGCCATTCCTGAGCAAGCTCTGTACTGGTGGTGCCCCGATCCCGCAGCTGAATCAACTTTAGGAGACGGTCCGGGCGCTTGCTGGACTTTCTTGGGTGCCCTGAAGCCTTCTTCACAACAATTGAACCGCTCTCCCTGAAGTTCTTGATGATCCGATAAATGGCTGGCAGCAATCTTACTGGCAGCAATATCCTTGCCTGTGAAGCCCTTTTTGTTCAAAGCAATGATGACGGCACGTGTTTCCTTGCAGGTAACCATGTTTGACAGAGGAAGAACAATGATTCCAAGCACCACCCTCCTTTTGAAGCTTCCAGTCTGTTATTCGAACTCAATCAGCATGACAGAGTGATCTCCAGCCTTGTCCTCGTCAACACTCAAACCTGTGTTAACGAGAGAATCACTGACATGATGTCAGCTGGTCCTTTTCTGGCAGGGCTGAAATGCAGTGGAAATGTTTTTGAGGGAATCAGTTCATTTGCATGGCAGAGGGACTTCATAATTAATTGCAATTCATCTGATCACTCTTCATAATTTTCTGGAGTATATGCAAATTGCCATCATACAAACTGAGGCAGCAGACTTTGTATATTTGTGTCATTCTCAAAACTTTAGGCCACGACTGTATATTATAATAACCAAATATAGCCTATTAACAGCTGAATAGAGAGAAAGCATGCCAACTGTGCCAGTGAGAGAAATGTTTAACGTTAAACCCTGCACACACACATACATGCATGCCTGTGTATATGTGCGCGCACTTGCTTACGTTTGTGCGAGTGCGTGTATGTGAGACCTTCCTAAGTGAAAACACACACGGTGCCCAGGTGGCAGGGTTGGCATGAGGAGTGTGGTCGGAAGCACCAACGTTCCAGGAGATTGAGGCAGTGACCTGCCAAGGAGCAGCAGAACAGGAGTGTCCTTTAAAGATTCAGCAGGAAGATGGAGCTACTCAGCTACAGTCACACGAGGCCATATGATGCTCCCAACTATCTGATAAGCAAATGGCCACTGGAAGGTTCTCCCTGTTCCACTGACAAGTATTTATTTTCCGCTCATACACAAGTAATAAAGGCCTAGCGCACTAAGTTGGATAAAATATATATATACACACACACACACATTTTTCTGCAGCACCCTCAGCACCCCTACTTCTAGCGGCTATGGATAAGCATGCTGAGTCCCTCAAGCATAACAATCCTCCTTCACCTTTCCTTATTTTAATCTCTCTCTGCCTCATTCTCTCATTCTCTCTGCCTCACTCTCTCTCTCTCTCATTCTCTCTGCCTCACTCTCTCTCTCTCTCTGCCTCTCTGCCTCACTCTCTCTCTCTCTCTGCCTCACTGCCCCTCTCTCTCTCTGCCTCTCTCTCTCTGCCTCACTCTCTCTCTCTCTCTGCCTCTCTCTCTCTGCCTCTCTCTCTCTGCCTCACTCTCTCTGCCTCACTCTCTCTCTCTCTCTGCCTCTCTCTCTCTGCCTCTCTCTCTCTCTCTGCCTCTCTCTCTCTGCCTCACTCTCTCTCTCTCTCTGCCTCTCTCTCTCTGCCTCACTCTCTCTCTCTCTCTGCCTCTCTCTCTCTGCCTCTCTCTCTCTGCCTCTCTCTGCCTCTCTCTCTCTGCCTCTCTCTGCCTCTCTCTGCCTCTCTCTGCCTCTCTCTGCCTCTCTCTGCCTCTCTCTGCCTCTCTCTGCCTCTCTCTGCCTCTCTCTGCCTCTCTCTGCCTTATACCTTTTCCTTTCTTTATCCCCTCTTTTCCACACTTCTCCTTTCCCCCCTCCATCACCTCAGCCTCCCCCCGCATCGGGGAAATCAGAAATTATTTTCTTGCTCTGGTAAGCAAGGAAGCCCTCTCTCACTCTTCCTATATTCATTTTTTCTCTCCCACTCACCGCCCCCCTCCCTCTTTCGTTCACTTTCCTCCATGCAATTTTTTTTGCAGGTTTGGAAGCAGAGGCCTTGGCGTCTTCGTGAGCCTTCGTCTGTTTTTTTCACTCCGGGCGGAATGCAATTAGCTAAGGAGAGAAGCACGTCTCTTTCAGCATGGAAGGGAGACAGGGCGAGAGTGAGGGAGAGAAAGTGCCAGAGAGCGAAAGAGGCAGATTTCACTGCAGTCTCGAGACAGGGCTGATAATAGATATTTCTAGCATTGGAAAACATCTGCTATGACCCATCCAATGATGTTCACTCCAAGACTATCAAATCCTTAAGCAATAAGACTTGGCTATAGAAACATTATCTACCGTTATATTACTTCATCATTAACCTTTATTTTTACCACAAATTGAGTGGTCAAATGAGTCAATTGGGAAATAAGGATTAGGTGGCCATGATAATATTAGATGTTTGGTTTGAAATTTAGCCAAGACACAATATTCTTGCAACAAATGCCAAGACACGTATAATGAAAGGGAAACGGAAAACCTACCACTGAGACATCAGTTTAATGTCTCAACCAAAAGAATGAGAGTTGACACTTTTTGGGAATTATATGCCTATAAAATGTTCTTCCCCAATGGTAATATTGTACGCTAATGCATCCCACTATAACAGATCCTTGGAGCATGAAAAGATAGTTGATAAAGAAGAGGAAATGGCTACTCACTTTCCTCAGAAACTGCCATTTGAAGTACCCATTAGCATTTACTTCATCCTTTGATAGAAAAACCATGAGTGACGTGTGTCTGTACGTCATGTGCGCACATCTGAGACCTTGCCAATACTTTCGATTTGTACTAGAATTGGCCCTGCTTGAACCCAGAACAGTGCCAAACGCTAAGATGCATATCCCCTCAAACTACAACACTAGGGCATAAGGAGAGCGGGTGTGCTGGGTATTGTAGTTCACAGGATAAGAGATCAGATTCTGCAGTGGTTTTCCAGTACCAATCTATACCTGATTGTCCAGAAATTGCCGTTTTAAAAGTCATTACTATTTATGACACTACAGAGACCTCATTAAAACTGAAGGTCAAAATAGGGGCCCCTTAGGGCTCTGGTCTAAAGCAGTCCACTATATAGGGAATAGGGTGCCATTTGGGATGCAGCGTAAGTATTATGTTGACCTTCAGTAGAAATAAAACGGAGAAAAGGGGAAAATTTAAATCCATGGTGTTTATGACAAAAATAATGACTTTTTAAAATGTCCTATGAGTACATCTTGAAGTATGCCCGTCCTCCTCACCCACATATCTCAGCGTCATCTGTCAACGACATTTACACAGGGCTCGCAACCTGCTAAAGCATTTATGATGTTAGAATCTGGCAAACAGTGCTTTGCAAATACAATGTCTACTCTGAAATACTTCACAAACTGGCATGACCTTGTCATTTCTAAGGAGTCAAATGGAGAATGGCAACTATTCTATCAATCGGACATTGTGACAACCATTTTGGATCGAGGAACTCCAGTTCCATATGAGGGCTTGACATGATTTTTTTTTTGCCATTTATCTTTCGGACAAGTTTGACAGAAAGCTCAAATCACTTGTGCCCCCCCCCCCCCTCCTCCTAACACCACGGGACAAAAAGGTGACTGAAAATGGTGTTGTTTGATGCAAGGAACCACATCCCTAAATAATATTCACTATTACAGTATCATTGGTATTGACAATGAAAGGCTGCTTCTCTCTGATCCCATGTACTATAAAGTCTCTCCTGCCGTTGTGGCCTTGAGCAAGGCACTTAGCCCACCACAAAGTACAATACTGCACTAATAGGCCACTGTATAAAACACATGTGGGCCGTCAACCCTCCATCTGGAGACCTACTGGGTGGCACGCTTTTGATCCAGCCCTGCACAAACACACCAGAGTCAGACTACCGAGGTCCTGTTGAGCAGGAGATTTTCAAAAAAGTATTTTTCTTTTCCCCCACACAATCGGTTATGTTTGAGCAGGGCTAAATCTAAAGCCTGCACACCCAGTAGCGCTCCTGGGGGGTGGTTGGCCACCCTGCAACAGTACAATTACAACCAAATACTTTCTAAAATAATTCCCTCAATGAACCAGGGATCAAATGGCTAAGGAAGGCGAGGTAGCTAAGATGTTAATCTATTTGTAAGCTTAAAATATTCAGTGTTCAGGGGAGATCTTGGCAGCATAGAAGTTACTTGTCAATAAGGCCATTCTAAGAATATTTGTTTTACTTTTCCAGAATTACATGGCCAGTATTGAACAGAGGACAATCCTAACCAATTTTGAGCGCGTGAGAGACGTAGGGGTTTTCAACCAGAGTACGCAGCATTGGTTTCATCAACTGTGAACCCGTATGACCTGCGTGTCGGTCATTTGCGGTTATTCACAGGTGCCTGTGGAAAGTTATTTTAAGACATGGGACATGACAATGACATTAATACACACCGATACCTAAATAGTTAACTAGCGAATTTAAAACATATTGTGTAGTTTGGCTGGTTATGTAGTTAGTCTGTTGTATATCATTGTTTTACAAGCAGCACAAATCTCTCCCTCCCCCTCCCTCCTCGGCAACAGCCCACTGACAAACGCAGGTGACGCACACGCCACGACTTTTCCAGGATTTATTGCTGACCAAAGAATTTGCTATAACTAGGCAAATAACTCACTAACTAGCAACGAATATCAACAAATGTGCACTCGCGGCTAGTGTCGCTTTGATCTCAAAAATGCATTTGGCAACTGCATGATTGAAAGACTGTCTATGCAGGCCTATAATAATTACACTCTGATGTGTTCTGCAGAGATTGGGAGGACAGCGTGCATCAAATTGCATCCGGAGGACACTGATCCAATTCTGATCGGAGTAGCCTCATTTTTGATAGTGATTTTTGGGTGATTTTGTCAATTCCAACAACTTAAATATATATTTTCTTGTCTGCCATTTTTTTTTTTTTACTTGCCTGAACAAGCACTGTCCCTTTTCAGCAGACAAACGCTTGTTTCAAATAAACGCTGGGTCTAAATTAGTTGTTTACGAGGTTACCATGGACACAGCACTGATATTCCCATGGTCATGTGCATTAAACTTTATTATTTTTATCTGTCATCAACGCAAGCCATGGCACAACCAAATTCATAGAGCAAAATTCCGGCGAGGCAACAGCCAGGCATTTTGGAATTGATCCAAAACGAGTGCGAGAATGGCAAGTCAAAAAGTCAAAGTTCAAGGGCGAGACTGCGAGGTGGATCAGAAGAGGGCGAGACTGCGAGGTGGATCAGAAGAGGGCGAGACTGCGAGGTGGATCAGAAGAGGGCGAGACTGCGCGGTGGATCAGAAGAGGGCGAGACTGCGCAGTGGATCAGAAGAGGGCGAGACTGCGCAGTGGATCAGAAGAGGGCGAGACTGCGCAGTGGATCAGAAGAGGGCGAGACTGCGCGGTGGATCAGAAGAGGGCGAGACTGCGCGGTGGATCAGAAGAGGGCGAGACTGCGAGGTGGATCAGAAGAGGGCGAGACTGCGAGGTGGATCAGAAGAGGGCGAGACTGCGCGGTGGATCAGAAAAGGGCGAGACTGCGCGGTGGATCAGAAGAGGGCGAGACTGCGAGGTGGAGAGAGGAAAAAGAAAAGGAAAAAGACAGGCTCTAATAAACGCTGGTTGTGATCAGTGATGGAAGCAAATAAATGCCTGGTCTATTAATTGAAGTAATGGTATTCATAGACATTCAACCTGACATGAAAGGGCCAGCAGAGTTCCTCCCCCACCCAAATGCAGATGCCTCTTTGCCTGCCCCCCCCCCCTCCCTGCTCCATGGCTTCCCTCTGTGCAGAGGTCACCACAGTACAGTACCCCTTCCATATTAAAAATGACAAGGCACAGAAAGAGAACAAAGAAAAGCTCCTGATAGACAATCCAGAGACACTATTTGCTGACTGCTATACAAATGGGAACGTAAGCAACCTAATCTTCCACACAGACCATCCCTGGGCATGGCACACAGCTATAAGAGCACACTACCCTGCTTTTAAGAGAGAGGGTATTGGCAGAGGGTGGAAAATCAGAATAGTGGAAAATGAGGACCGGGACTGAGACACCCTCTGTCAACCTGTACAAGAATGGAACAGTGGTGTTGCAGGGCAGCGTCATACACTTCCAAAAGGACAGAATCACAGCGAGGGCATCACAGCGAGGGCATCACAGCCAGGGCATCACAGCCAGGGCATCACAGCCAGGGCATCACAGCGAGGGCATCACAGCGAGGGCATCACAGCGAGGGCATCACAGCGAGGGCATGGCAGGAGAAGCTTTCTCTGGGTGACGACTCCACCCACCTCGAGCGAGTCTGATCACACCTCTTCAAACTGTCCTACAGACAAGGATAGTCACACTGTACCCCCCAGCACTTAACACACCCAGGTCCCACAACTGCACTGCTCCTCCATTACAGAGGGATACACTCACTGAGCCGGAGAGAGACATGGTGGTGCTCAGGGAGAGAGCTAGTCCACACTCTCCAGATAGCACAGACACACAAAACAGACCAGCACAACACCACCACCCCTACAGTACCCAGAGGGCTGAAGGTGGAGATGGACTGCTGTCTCAGAGAGCTGGCTGCACTCTGGTCTGAGGTGAGAGACCCGAAGGAGGAGAGAGAGGAACACATGGCACAGCACTGCAGGAGGTGGGAAAGCAGAGGTGTTTTGGAAACTTTTCCAAAACACCAAGTGGCTATAATCTGGTATCCGAACACTCGGCGTGCCCTGGAGTTGCTGTTAGAGGACCAACTAGGGTCACCCAGCCACATTATAATAGAGACAGGCACAAACAAACAGAGCCCAGCAGGAAAGGGTGGCCACAGCACTCAGAGTGATTGGAAAAGCCTTTTCCACTTTCCCCCACCCAAGTGGTTATCTCCACCCTGCTACCAGGAAAATACTTTTACCCTGCCACCATACAGTGGGTGAACGCAAGCATTACCTGTGACTGTGCTTCAAAACCAAAATGTTTACCTGGCTCACCACTCCACCTTGGACTTGAACAGCCTTTATGACCAGTTCCACCTCTACAAGGCAGCAGTCTCTACCTTTGCCAGGACCCTGAAGGACGTCACCCCCAACCACAGCAACAGCACCTCACACAGGAGCAACTGAGAAACTGACACCCCACCCAGACCCCCCTCCCACCGGAGGACCTGCGCCAAGAGGATCCACACCAAGAGGAACTACACCCAGACCACAGCACCACCAGTTACATCCCCACCCCAACCAGTCAACTCCCCAAACAAACTCTAGCCACACCCTATATAGCCCCCCCAGATCAGTCTTCTGCCCCCACCCCCATGCCCCCAGCAAGTACCTCAACATGACAGCCACACATATGCCCAGGACGTGAGCAGAGCAACAGGCCCAACCCCCACTAAAACACCCCCCTAAGCCCCATCCTGCGACCTAAGAGGTATGTATCAGATGCTCAACATGCTCTGCTCACACCTGCTGTAATGGTCCAGGCCAAAACCACAGGAAAACAACAATACACTGGAACACAAAGCGTTTACTATCTCATTCTGGAATACACAAGGTCTGAGGTCATCTGCCTTTGGCCTAAAGAGCAGGAACCCAGACTTCATCAAATACATTGTCATCCTACAAGGAACATGGTATAGAGGAGACGGACCCAATGGTTGCACTCTAGCTTACAGAGAGCTGGTAGTCCCATCCACCAAACTACAAGATGTTAAACAGGGAAGAGACTCAGGGGGTATGTTAATTTGGTATAGAGCAGACCTAACCCACTAATAAATTAGTCAAAACAGGAACATTTTACATCTGGCTAGAAATGAATAAGGAAATTATGAAAAAATGTCCTCGTGTGCTGCCTATATCCCCCCACTAGAACCCCCATACCTTAACGATGACAGCTTCTCCATCCTAGAGGGGGAGATCAACCATTTCCATGCCCAGGGACAGACCTAAATGCCAGAACTGGAAAAGAACCTGACACTCTTAGCACACAGGGGGACAAACGTCTAGCTGGAGGTGACAGCATTCCCTCCCAAATATGCCCCCCTAGACACAACTGTGACAAAACAACCAACAAAAACACAACTCCTGCAGCTCCGTCTCACCCTGGGTCTGTACATAGTCAACGGTAGGCTTCGAGGGGACTCTTACGGTAGGTACACCTACAGCTCATCCCTTGGCAGTAGTACTGTAAATTACTTCATCACTGACCTCAACCCAGAATCTCTCAGAGCGTTCAGTCAGCCCACTGATACCCCTATCAGATCACAGCAAAATCACAGTCTACTAGAACAGAGCAATAACCAAACCATGAGGCATCAAAGCCAAAGGAACTGCATAATATTAAGAAATTCGACAACCACCTAAAAGGAAGCGATTCTCAAACCTTCCATAACAAAAAGGCATCACCTACAGAGAGATGAACCTGGAGAAGAGTCCCCTAAGCAAGCTGGTCTTGGGGCTCTGCTCACAAACACAAATAGAGCCCCAAGGCAGCAACACAATTAGACCCATTAGACCTAAACAAAAAGATAATTACTTCACACATTGGAAAGAATTAACAAAAAAACCTGAGCAAACTACAATTCTAATTGGCCCTAAACAGAGTACACAGTGGCAGAATACTTGACCACTGACTGACCCAAAATGAAGGAAAGCTTTGACTATGTACAAACTCAGTGCACATAGCCTTGCTGTTGAGAAAGGCCGCCACAAAATGAGGTGGAAACTGAGCTGCACTTCCTAACCCCTTCTTATGCCAAATGACCATGTTAGAGACACATATTTCCCTCAGATTACACAAACCCACAAAGAATCCCAAAACAAATCCAATTTTGATAAACTCCCATATCTATTGGGTTAAATACCACGGTATGCAATCACAGCAGCAAGATGTGTGACCTGTTGCCACAAGGTCAATCAGTGAAGAACAAACACAATTGTAAATATAACCCATATTATGTTTATTTTCCCTTTTTTAACTATTTGCGGTCGACCGATTAATCGGCATGGCCGATATCACGTTTTCATAACAATCGGTAATCGGCATTTCTGGATGCCAATTCTGGCCGATTACATTGGACTCCACGAGGAGACTGCGTGGCAGGCTGACCACCTGTTACGGGAGTGCAAGGAGCCAAGGTAAGTTGTTAGCTAGCATTAAACGTATCTTATAAAAAACTATCAATCTTCACATAATCACTAGTTAACTACACATGGTTGTTGATATTACTAGTTTATCTAGCTTGTCCTGCGTTGCATATAATCAATGCTGTGCCTGTTAATTTATCATCGAATCACAGCCTACTTCGCCAAACGTGTGATGATTTAACCAGCGCAATCGCGAAAAAAAGCACTGTCGTTGCACCAATGTGTACCTGACCATAAACATCAATGCCTTTCTTAAAATCAACACACAAGAAAAAATGTTTTAACCTGCATATTTAGTTAATATTGCCTGCTAACATGAATTTCTTTTAACTAGGGAAATTGTGTCACTTCTCTTGCGTTCTGTGCAAGCAGAGTCGGGGTATATGCAGCAGTTTGGGCCATCTGGCTTGTTGAACTGTGTGAAGACCACTTCTTCCTAACAAAGACCGTAATTAATTTGCCAGAATTTTACATAATTATGACATAACATTGAAGGTTGTGCAATGCAACAGCAATATTTAGACTTAGGGTTGCCGCCCGCTCGATAAAATACGGAACGGTTCCGTATTTCACTGAAAGAATAAAAGTTTTGTTTTCGAAATGACAGTTTCCGGATTTTAACATATTAATGTTATTAACCCAAGGCCCGTAATTCTGTGTTTATTATGTTATAATTAAGTCTATGATTTGATAGAGCAGTCTGACTGAGCGGTGGTAGGCAGCAGCAGGATCGTAAGCATTCATTCAAACAGCACTTTTGTGCGTTTGCCAGCAGCTCTTCGTTGTGCTTCAAGCATTGCACTGTTTATGACTTCAAGCCTATCAACTCCCGAGATTAGGCTGGCAATACTAAAGTACCTATTAGAACATCCAATAGTCAAAGGTATATGAAATACAAATGGTATAGAGAGAAATTGTCCTGTAATAACTACAACCTAAAACTTCTTAACTGGGAATATTGAAGACTCGTGTTAAAAGGAACCACCAGCTTTCATATTGTAATGAAACAGCAGGGAGCAGGTCTCGAACCCTCGACCTTCTAGCCCGAAGTCCAGCGCGCTATCGACTGTGCCGCAAAAGCATGCTCGTGCGGCAGAGTCGATAACCGCGCTTATAAACCAAGGGTCGTTACAATATGTTCTCATGTTCTGAGCAAGAAACTTAATTGTTAGCTTTTTTACATGGTACATATTGCACTTTGACTTTCTTCTCCAACACTGTTTTTGCATTATTTAAACCAAATTGAACAGGTTTCATTATTTATTTGAGACTAAATTGATTTTATTTATGTATTATATTAAGTTAAAATAAGTGTTCATTCAGTATTGTTGTAATTGTCATCATTACAAATATACACTGCTCAAAAAAATAAAGGGAACACTAAAATAACACATCCTAGATCTGAATTAATGAAATATTCTTATTAAATACTTTTTTCTTTACATAGTTGAATGTGCTGACAACAAAATCACACAAAAATTATCAATGGAAATCAAATTTATCAACCCATGGAGGTCTGGATTTGGAGACACACTCAAAATTAAAGTGGAAAACCACACTACAGGCTGATCCAACTTTGATGTAATGTCCTTAAAACAAGTCAAAATGAGGCTCCGTAGTGTGTGTGGCCTCCACGTAACTGTATGACCTCCCTACAATGCCTGGGCATGCTCCTGATGAGGTGGCGGATGGTCTCCTGAGGGATCTCCTCCCAGACCTGGACTAAAGCATCCGCCAACTCCTGGACAGTCTGTGGTGCAACGTGGCGTTGGTGGATGGAGCGAGACATGATGTCCCAGATGTGCTCAATTGGATTCAGGTCTGGGGAACGGGCGGGCCAGTCCATAGCATCAATGCCTTCCTCTTGCAGGAACTGCTGACACACTCCAGCCACATGAGGTCTAGCATTGTCTTGCATTAGGAGGAACCCAGGGCCAACCGCACCAGCATATGGTCTCACAAGGGGTCTGAGGATCTCATCTCGGTACCTAATGGCAGTCAGGCTACCTCTGGCGAGCCCATGGAGGGCTGTGCGGCCCCCCAAAGAAATGCCACCCCACACCATGACTGACCCACCGCCAAACCGGTCATGCTGGAGGATGTTGCAAGCAGCAGAACGTTCTCCACGGCGTCTCCAGACTCTCACGTCTGTCACATGTGCTCAGTGTGAACCTGCTTTCATCTGTGAAGAGCACAGGGCGCCAGTGGCGAATTTGACAATCTTGGTGTTCTCTGGCAAATGCCAAACGTCCTGCACGGTGTTGGGCTGTAAGCACAACCCCCACCTGTGGACGTCGGGCCCTCATACCACCCTCATGGAGTCTGTTTCTGACCGTTTGAGCAGACACATGCACATTTGTGGCCTGCTGGAGGTCATTTTGCAGGGCTCTGGCAGTGCTCCTCCTTGCACAAAGGCGGAGGTAGCGGTCCTGCTGCTGGGTTGTTGCCCTCATACGGCCTCCTCCACGTCTCCTGATGTACTGGCTTGTCTCCTGGTAGAGCCTCCATGCTCTGGACACTACGCTGACAGACACAGCAAACCTTCTTGCCACAGCTCGCATTGATGTGACATCCTGGATGAGCTGCACTACCTGAGCCACTTGTGTGGGTTGTAGACTCCGTCTCATGCTACCACTAGAGTGAAAGCACCGCCAGCATTCAAAAGTGACCAAAACATCAGCCAGGAAGCATAGGAACTGAGAAGTGGTCTGTGGTCACCACCTGCAGAACCACTCCTTTATTGGGGGTGTCTTGCTAATTGCCTATAATTTCCACCTGTTGTCTATTCCATTTGCACAACAGCATGTAAAATTTATTGTCAATCAGTGTTGCTTCCTAAGTGGACAGTTTGATTTCACAGAAGTGTGATTGACTTGGAGTTACATTGTGTTGTTTAAGTGTTCCCTTTATTTTTTTGAGCAGTGTATATATATATATTTTTTTTTTTAAATAAAAGAATAACCGGCCGATTAATCGGTATCGGCTTTTTTTGGTCCTCTATTAACCGGTATCGCTGTTGAAAAATCATAATCGGTCGACCTCTAATTTCCACATCGTTCCAACCCTGTATATAGCCATAATATGACATTCGAGATGTGTCTATTCCTTTGGAACTTCAGTGAGTGTAATGTTTACTGTTCATGAGCCATTTCACTTGCTTTGGCAATGTAAACATATGTTTCCCATGCCAATAAAGCCCTTTGAATTGAATTGATAGACAGTGAAAGTGAGGATAGAAGAGAGAGATGTTCCGGCTTATGAAGCATCACATTTAATATGCACAGATTGGATAGATTTGGGTCCGTGGCCTAATCCCATTGTGAATATGAAACTGGGCAATCACACACACACAGGCAAAGAAAATACACTGATGGTTGGATAGATAGAAACTTCTGCGGTCTCCACTCATGAGTAACAGAGAAACACACTACAGAGAACACCGCAATGCCAGAGTCATGTTCATTAGGCAAAAACACACGCCATGAAGTTGAACACTGGTGACAGCCTAATTCAATGTCCATTTTCTCCCCTTCACAAATTGACCGTGACCCTTTTCCAAGAGGATTCCTGCGCTAGCGTCCCAATTGAATCACCTCTCTGCCAGACATCAACCCAGTAAAGCTGGTAAACACCATACTATATTGTTGTGCCCTACGACCCTAATCATCACCCAGTCATTACATAAATAACACATCCTACAAATGGGCTTGTGTGTGTGCGCGTGTGTGTGTGGGGTGCACGCATGGTGAAGTGACAGGGGATCTTTAGAGGTGATGAAATCACCTTTGATTGGTAAGCAAGACCTCCGTCAGTGTGATCTACATGCTAAATCGGCTGTACCACACAGACAGACAGCACTAGAGGCAGCAGAAAACAACACTAGGGAACATGGAACGATATCCAATTATATAGTAGTATGTCAAATGAAGGCTATGCCGATGTATTCCCCCGAAGTACAGTATGTTCAGATATGTTCAAAACTAATGACGCATCAATGCTTTAGAGAGCAGGGATGTCAACGGTTGGATTCTGGGTCAACTTTGAACATTGAGATATTAAAGACATGATGGATCAGACGCATAGTATATAAAGGAGTGAGAAGTTAATGGTTCTCTGTAGTAAGACAACTGAGCTTGGAATGTGCTGAGTGCAGGGTAAACAAATCGCATGTGACAGTACTGATAAGGGGAGAAACCGTTGAAGGCTCATATCACTTAGGTCCCTGCCTAGCAAGAAGGATGCAATGTTTAGAGATACGGAGGAGACTGGGGTATGAATACCACCACGGCGGAAGCCATGTCTTTTGTCTGAATACAGCTGTGTCGACCCTTTGGGAAGAATTCAACTTGGTTAAGCTTCTCTAGTGTCCGTGAGTTATTTACTCTGAAAAATTACAACCTAACACTACCAATGACCATACTTTTGTGGAAATTATATATCTACATCGTTTTCATTTGGCATACTAATATCAATATCATTGGATATAATTGAGCAAGGAAAGTACGCCATTTAGACAGGGTGTCTGAGAATAAGGAGTTTTAAGTTGGAGTGATCCATCTTTTGGCTGGTCCACTGTGGCTCTTACCAGCGCAGGGCGATCTTGATGGGCGTGGTGAGGCAGGAGGTGAAGAGGTCAGCGGGGAGGTCAGGGTTCATGGGCAGTAGCTCTGAGGCCTCGCAGGCAGCCAGCTGAATACAGTTCTTCATGGAGGGGGGGAGAGGCATCTGGGCCAGGGGGTGGTTAGGGTTAATGGCTGCCACCTGGAAGAGGACAAAAAGACTTGGATTGGAGATGAGGCTAATAGAGCGACAGGCTATACAGAGACACAGGTCAAACAGATAAGCTGCACAGACGGACACACCGATTTCATGCTATCCCCGTCTGAATGAAATACAAATAGTTTTTATTTAAAAAAATAATAAAGGTATAGACAAACAGAGAACACCAGGGAATAATTTAAAAATAGAGAAAATATGTAATACTGAAATCTCGCACTTGACTTTTTCCCCCTTACTGGCTCTGACTTTGCTGATAGCTACTCTATTGAGGAGAAATGTACTTACTATGATTGTGATATGTGGTCGTCCCACCTAGCCATCTTAAGATGGATGCACTAACTAAGTCGCTCTGGATAAGAGCGTCTGCTAAATGACTCAAATGTAAATAAAGTCAGAGAGAAAAGAGAGGTGAAAGAGAAATAACAGTCGACAAAGAACAAGATGACAGAACAAGAGAGAAGGGAAAACCAACCACAGATGGTAACACCGAGCAAGAGAAAGAGGACCAGATAAAAGAACAAGAACAGAACCAACAGAAAAGAGGAGACAGATAACAGGCCAGAGGGATGTGCAGGTCAGAGAAAGGGAGTGAAAACCTTTAGGTTATTGGATCCTCTCACTGCTCCGCTATCATCCGGTAATGAGATGTGGAAGAGAGCTTTTGAAGTTCAGGACGGTGGCCGTGTTCGACAGCACAGTGTACTCTGAACAAACAGCCTCTGGAGCAGATATTGGCTAATGTGATATTATCATTCTGGGGAACCAGACCGCCTGTACAATGCCTTGAATACAAAGGTGTGAGAGACATTGTGTGGAATGCACAGGTGTTTATGCCTGAGTGCATGTGTGCACGCGCGTCTACTCCTGTATGGGTGTATAGATCCACCCAGACCTGGTTTAAGGTCAGCCTGCCTCTAGGCAGCTTGTGGAGGTGAGCTCCACATTTCATTTGATGACCTCGGAGCGCTCCCTTCCCCTCCTTATCCAAGGCTGTGTACCATGGACTCCCTGGGCTTATAAATACTTCACAGACTTATGACTGAAGCGCTTGTACTTTCGAGCTTCAAATGTGTGAGTTCTGCCATAATTCTACAATTCTGGTGCAGCCTAAATCTCCCAATGACTAACAATACGCGACGTACGGCCGAGTTTCAGGCAAGGATCTGGAGATTTGATCCGGCCCTTGGGGGTAGTTTTGTACTGATGGCATAGCTGATGCATATGATGGAAGGGTGCAATACAATTTAAAGCACTTTGTCCGTCTAGCCTTATGATAGCAAGCGTCACGGTAGATGGATGGTACCGCGTGTTGAAGAGTGGGACTCTTCATTGCACCCAGGAGACTGAGATTTACCTACCACTCCTAGTGCCATCCCATCCGTCAGAGAAGAGGGAAATTCTGCTTTAAGTGTTAAAACCACTTCCTGTTTTTCAAAAACATCACTGTGTCAAGCTGCCTATAACTGCTGTGCAGGGAGGAAGTGAAAGATCTTCTCCAAAGTGTCAACCCAAACACTTACATACAGTGCAGTAGACCAGGGACACATGCCCAGTCAATCAGACACAGAACTTCTGCTCTCTGTCCTCACATCTCCTTAGTCTATAGGGAGAAAAGGGAACGTGGGACGCACACGCACACAATGCACTCAAAGACAAGTGTCACACACAGCACACACAATCTGGGAAATGTGAGGTGAAAATAGCGCAATTCTCCCCACAGTCAGCTCCACAACATCTGATGCGAGGCATGGTAAACCTAGGCTTTCTAACGCCACTTACGATGGAAGGCTGGTCATATTTTACTAAGGGCTAGCTGGTAGACACACACACACCACTCTGAAATGCAACCAGACAGACAGACCAGCATTTTCTCCATATTTTTCCCCTTGGTGAGGTGCAAATACAACATTCCAAAACTTTCAATTGAAATCAACAGAGGCATGAAAAGTTTCTCGGTTCAGGGTGCAACAGAGCCATGGGCAGAAGAGCCGCTCCACCTAAACAACGGAGATACACTGAAACAACAAACAACCTCAACACTACATGATGAGACAGCATGAGTCCTCCCAGTTCTAGAAACACACCGGGAATAAGTCACTTCTAATCAGTAGAACCACAGTGAAACCCCTTATGGATATAGAGCCTTCCTCTCTAATTGTAGCGTGTTATAATGAGGAGACTCCAGAGAAAGGAAACTAAATGTAGGACCTGCAGCTAGCCAACATCTCAGTGTAAGATCCATGTGTCTTCATTGCTTTTTAGGTACACACTCATAAATACCACTATTAAAACCTACAGCTCTGCTCAGACCTGTCTCGATTAATAGGGACGTGTGCGCTTGCGTATGTACACTGTGCATGTCAGTGTCTCGTACGATTACATCTTCTCTGTCACGTCTTAATGATGAAATGGGGAATGTTACAATAACCAACGCAACATGTATATTTGAACTAGTCCATAATGCATGATGATGGATCAACGATGGTGGAACAATATTGTTACACAAGTCATTTGGGATATGGTGATACAATACACCTTATGGTAAATACCACATTACTGCCGAAACCTGGCTGCTTTCGGTAATTAACATATTAGCATATCGTAATCTCAGAAATTTGCATTACAATCAGCATGGAAGGATTTTATTTTCATCACACTGGGTATGGGATTTTTTTTTACTGCCACTAATTCACAGAACTAATTGTACTGTATGGGGAGCGGGGTGTATACACACACACACAGCAAGGAGTCAACTAACACAGCCTTTACAATACACACATGCACAGACACACACACAGGAGTGTGCATTGGCTGAGAACAGATATACCAACAGACAAATGCACAACAATCCGACTCCTTCCGCCAAAAAGAAAGAGCACGGACACACAAACAATACAGTGAGCATCATATTGCTGACTCCATACAGTAAGTTCTGAAATATTTAGCAGGAAGTGGACTGCTCATAACAGAGCACTCAGACACCACACCCCTGACTGAAGGTTGCGTGCGTGTGTGTGTGCGAGTGAGTGAGTGAGTGAGAACCCCTCCACCTCCTTCCCAGTAAAAAAAAATACATTTTAAAAATGCCCCTGTTGGGATCAAGTCTGTCCCTGTGTGTGTGTGTGTGTGTGTGTGTGTGTGTGTGTGTGTGTGTGTGTGTGTGTGTGTGTGTGTGTGTGTGTGTGTGTGTGTGTGTGTGTGTGTGTGTGTGTGTGTGTGAATACATGCATATAAGAAGGGTTGTGTGCGTGTGAGAAGGCGTGGGCGTGAACTAGGGCCACCCTCTTTGTGCACTCTGCTGCAGAGCGTTATGCTGTAGCGGAAACCGGGATGGAGAGGAGGTGGAGAGCACAGGGACTCCCTGCCTGGGTACTATCATGCATCTTTAATAGTCTTCCGGAACTACCTCCCTCCCTCTGTCTCTCCACCTCTCTCCTTCCTCTCTTTCCCTACCTCCCTCCTCATCCTATTTCAATATTCCTCTTTCATCTATCCATCTCGCCCTTTCCTCTCCCTCCCAACTACCATTCATCTTTCCATCCCCGTCCTCCAACTCTCTCTCGTTCTCCATCACTCCCCACATCCCTCTTCCTGTTGCTGTGCAGGCGGGGGAGAGGTGCACCAAGGTGTAAAGTGGAGCCATTTTGCCTTCCGCCAGCAGTATGATGTTATTTAACTTGGCCTAGTGCTAACACAGAGGGCTATGAAGCTGAAAGCAGTGTGGTCTAACACAGTAGTAACCCCAACTGTTCTGTGCTGTGACCCAGAAAAACAACATTTTCAATACAAACTGACTGAAGACATCAGCCTTAAACTGACCCACTAAAAAGGACCCACTCCAAACACAAAGCATAAATGCCTTTTGCATATCGGCACATTCTTTTCTGATGAATAAGGTTTGTTTAAAATATCACGTTTACTTTCGACCAAGACACATACTTAGGTTATGCCACATTAAATTCCATTGTATCACATGGCCCATGTTGTTATAAGGCACATTTTAAATAGTTTGTTCACAAACTCACTGGTCAGTGGCTACAACCTTACACTTGAGTGGATAGTTAGGCTAGCATGGAGTTTCTCAACAGTTCCAGCTGGCTGGAGCTAAGAGCTTTACCCCATACTGACCCAAAGAGAACCCAGAGTGGTCAATTATACCAACACTTTTAACAGCTGAGGAACGAAGGCTACTCTCTATCCCTCTCTCTTGCCATCTCGCTCTAGACCTCTGTTGATCCATCTCTCCATCCCTCTCACTTTTTCGCTCTTCCTTCCCCGCTCCCTCTCTCCCTCTCCCGCACTGACAGATTTAAGTGTTATTGATGGGCCGCTGGGCATTCTCTCGCTCCTTCCTCTATCTGGGCCGTGACCCCTGCTATCTCAGCCTGGTAAGAGTTGGACACATAGGGAGCAGGGCAGAGGGAGCCTGAATGGACGGATGGGGAGAAAAGGAGAAAAGATGTGTTGCTGGTATTGAACTTAGCGTGACTTTATGGTGAAGGACGAATCTCCTCTCAGTATCTGTCTTTTTCTCAGCCTCTAGACTGCATTGTAACACTTTTTTTTGTCCATCGCCTCGCTGCCATCCCTTCCTCTCCCACTTCTCTTTTCTCCACTTCCTCCCCATTTCTATTGCTCGCCCTCTCCTCCACCTCTCTGCCCCCTTTCTCTACATCTCATCAACCCTCCGTGTCCTTCTCTCGCTCATCCTCTTTCTTTCTGCTGTATTCAATATAATCTGAAGTGCGTTCAAACTCCTCCATGAATAATTGAACTGCATGTTGTCAATTCACTGGTAGGGAGGGGGAGAGGAGATCCTGACCAAATCAAAACACTATCATTAATTAATTTAGCTCCAGCTGCTTATTCGCTGGCAATGATCACAGAGAGGAGATTGTGAAACGCTTCTTTCATTCAAAAGAATTAGCTGGCTTGCCATTCGGAATTCAAGGCACATACCTTGGTCTCGCTGGGGGAGTGGTTGTGTGTGTGTATGGGGGAACTCTGTGTGTGTGTGTACGTCTGTGTGTGTGTACAGAGCATTCAAAGTATTCAGACTCCTTGACTTTCCGATATTTTGTTACGTTACAGCCTTATTCTAAAACCGAATAAATAGTTTTTCCCCCCCTCAATCTACACACACACCCCAAAAAATTGTGCACATTTATTTTTTATAAATGAAATACATTTACATAAATATTCAGACCCTTTACTCAGTACTTTGTTGAAGCACCTTCGGCAGTGATTACAGCCTCGAATCATCTTGGGTACGACACTAAAAGCTTGGCACACGTGTATTTGGGGAGTTTCTCCCATTCTTCTCTGCAGATCCTTTCAAGCTCTGTCAGGTTGGGTGGGGTGGTGTCACTGCACAGCTATTTTCAGGTCACTCCAGAGTTGTTCGATCGGGTTCAAGTCCGGGATCTGGCTGGGCCACTCTAGGACATTGAGACTTGTCCCGAAGCCACTCCTGCGTTGTCTTGGCTGTTTGCTTAGGGTTGTTTTCCTGTTGGAAAGTGAACCTTCACCCCATTCTGAGGTCCTGAGTGCTCCGGAGCAGGTTTATCATCAAGGATCTCTGTATTTAAAAAAATATATAATGTTTCCCTCGATCCTGACTAGTCCCAGTACCTGCCATTGAAAAACATCCTCACAGCATGATGCTGCCACCACCATACTTCACCGTAGGGACGGTGCCAGGTTTCCTCCAGACGTGAAGCTTGGCATTCAGACTAAAGAGTTCAATCTTGGTTTCATCAGACCAGAGAATCTTGTTTCTCATGGTCTGAGAGTCCTTTAGGTGCCTTTTGGCAAACTCCAAGCGGGCTGTCATGTGTCTTTTACTGAGGAGTGGCTTCCATCTGGCCACTACCATAAAGGCCTGATTGGTAGATTGCTGCATAGATGGTTGTACTTCTGGAAGGTTCTTCCATTTCCACAGAGGAACTCAGGAGCTCTGTCAGTATGACCATCGGTTTCTTGGTCACCTCCCTGACCAAGGCCCTTCTCCCGATTGCTCAGTTTGGCAGGACGGCCAGCTCTAGGAAGAGTCTTGGTGGTTCCAAACGTCTTCCATTTAAGAAAGATAAAGGCCACTGTGTTCTTGGGGACCTTGAATGCTGCAGACATTTTTTGGTACCCTTCCCCAGATCTGTGCCTCGACACAATCCTGTCTCTGAGCTCTACGGACAATTCCTTCGACCTCATGGCTTGGTTTTTGCTCTGACATGCACTGTCAACTGTGGGACCTTATATAGAAGCCGTGTGCCTTTCCAAATCATGTCCAATCAATTGAATTTACCACAGGTGGACTCCAATCAAGTTGTAGAAACATCTCAAAGGTGATCAATGGAAACAGGATGCACCTGAGCTCAATTTCGAGTCTCATGGCAAAGGGTATGAATACTTATGTAAATAAGGTATATTTTATTTAAATGTATACATTTGCAAATATTTCTAAAAACCTGTTTTCGCTTTGTCCCCATGGGGTATTGTGTGTAGATTCATGAGGAAAAATGTATGTTTTATCCATTTTAGAATAAGACTGCAACGTAACAAAACGTGGGAAAAGTCCAGGCCTCAATACTTTCCGAATGCAGTGTGTCTCTGCCACCCACCTCCAACTCCTGCTCTCTCTGCAGGGCGAACTGTTTGAAAGACTTGACGATGATGCCGGCGTTGGAGCAGTCGTAAACGAAGATGGAGGGGCTGCCCATCCACGTCTGGAGGTCGTACACAGACAGAGGGATGTACTGGGTGTAGTTCTACAGGACAGACAGGATGGGGGTTATTAAACATTTTGGTAGACAACATTAGATGCCATGTTATAGCCACCTACACGCCAGCAAATAGAAATGTTCTCTGTACTACTAGCAATTATTTGTTCAACCTTGTCCAAAATGAGTTTAAGATGTTGCCAGATCCTTCAATCCTCTTTCAATACTAACATTGAAAGAAAGAGGGGGAGATGTGGTTTTAACTGTACATCTGCGTTCCAATTCACTTTTTGGATTGGATGTGGGGAAGCAATGAAAGTCCTGGTGCTGTTTCTGACTACTATACTGGGAGATACTCTGTGGTGGTGGTTTTAGGAGGTGGACCAGAGGGATCAATGGGGCCTTGGCACACCGTAGCAGACAGTAGGCAGCAGGGCTTGTTTTATAGGAGTCATCATTAAGGGGAATAAAGAGAGGAAGAGGAGAGGAGGAGAGGCTCTGGGGTGTACTGGGGAGAGGCAGCGCCCAAACCAAGACAGGAGCAGTGTGTCATTTAGAGTGGGTGCTTCCTTGTGTGAGTTGTCCATAAAATAATGTATTTCTGTAATAACTATTTTGGTTGTTGGTGAGGGGGGTGTGCGTGTGGGATAACTTGTTTAAGTCTAATATCAGTGGAGCCAATGGACCTGTTAGTTTGTGTTCATGTGTATTCAACGATTGGACTTTATTTGTGAGTCTTAGTGTGATTGTAGAGGCAGAAGTGGAAGTCATCATTGGATATATATATATATATTTCTGCATGTGTGTGTTTCTCTCACCTTGTTGAAGACCCAGATCTCTCCGTTGACGGTGGGTCGGGGGACCCCGTGTCCATTGTAGTGGAAGAGGACACGCTCCTCCTTGGCGTTGCGTCTCAGGGACGTACACAGCTTCTTCACCTCGTCTACGGTGGGGTCCAGACTCTGCTTGTAACGTGCCTGAGCGAGAGAGAGAGAAACCGAGAGAAAGAGTGAGAAAGAGTGGAAGAGCGTTAACATCATTTGATATTGTGTTCTGTTATCACGCTGCTACAACTAACTGCCCCTCATTTGATCTGACAACATGCCTTCGATGAGAGGAGAGCGAGAGAAGGAAAGAGACGCATTTCAGTTTGAGAGTGTGGACAGACACACGCACCATAGTTTAAAGTGTATCGATTAATAGACGGACGCGAGTGTAGAAATATGAAAAGGGGGTGAAACAAGAAGCAGGCCAAACACACACAGGTCTTTCCAATTCAACTCCCTCTTTCATTCATCATTAAACAACTTTGGAGAAACAGAGAGCATGTGGATTGACCGTCCTTCCAGGCCAATGCCTCGAGGACTAGAAATAACTAGATACAACTGAATAGCGCTGCTGAAAGTAGGTTAGGGCTATGGGCGATGTCTTTATGGTTCTATTTGAATAATATTTTTCTATGAGAAAGGAGGTGTATTTGCGTCATTGCTATCCTACCTGGGGAGAATAGAATAGACTATTGTGCTTGCTGTAATAGGTTTCAGTGGCATATTTAAATAATGCTCCTGCTGCCTTTAATTAGGGAAACAGGCCTCGAGGTCATTTAGCAATGAGAGCAGAGTGGGACAATGGCCTGCTTTGTGTGTACACGTCGTCATACAAAAATAGACTGTCCGCATCCTGTACAATGGATTATAGTGAGTAATAAGAAATCAATAGGTTTTTTTTTTGTTTTTTTGAGTGCTCCAACTATGTTTTACCTCAAGAGTCCTTTAGGAAGTTTTTCTTGGTAAGCCCTTCTCATAGCCGCCCGCACATTATTACATCAACCTAGTACAAACCCGTTCCCATTCAACCTAGTACAAACCCGTTCCCATTCAACCTAGTACGAACCAGTTCCCATTCAACCTAGTACGAACCAGTTCCCATTCAACCTAGTATGAACCAGTTCCCATTCAACCTAGTATGAACCAGTTCCCATTCAACCTAGTATGAACCAGTTCCCATTCAACCTAGTATGAACCAGTTCCCATTCAACCTAGTATGAACCAGTTCCCATTCAACCTAGTATGAACTAACTAACTTTTTTAATACATCAGTTCCCATTCAAGTACTTAAGCATTTAACCCACACAATCATTAGAAACACCAAGCTAATTAGCAATGAACCAATCAGTCCAATATGTATTTGTATTCAACGACGTCATCCAGTCTCCTCATTCGGCTTCAGAACACAGTGAGAATGCCTTGAAAGCTAAAGTTGCCGATTGAGTTTGGTGCAATCAGATAGGACCGCAGTCTGAACACTGCCTGGCGGATAGACACTCAACGATCCAATGTTAGTCCTTATGAGATTAAGTGTTATCAGCAGCTGCTAATTGTGTTAGAGTTGGGATTTCACAATCGGATGTACACTGAAATGTGAGTGGGGAGAGATGGGGCGGTAACTTGATCAGTTTAGGCTGACTAAACTTTCTTCAAACGAGTGTGTTCGATGGAGAGAGAAAAGAAGAGGAAGAGAAGGAGAGAGAAAAGGAGAGGAAGAGGGAGAGAAGGAGAGAGAAAGGAAGAAAGGAGAGAAAGTGAGAGAGTGAAAGCGCTTTTGTGTACATGTGCCCATCACACACTCAACTGCTGTTCCCAATCTTTACCTGAAGGGGGAGCCCTGGTACCCCACTGGGACTCTCCTTGCAGGTAAGTCAATACTCCCAGGAAGTCCTCCTCCCATCTCTCCTCTATCCTCCATCTCTCTGCCTCTGCAGCTAGCTCCCAATGCCCAGCAGTGTCTGAGCAGTCCCATTGGCACTGAGCTGGGAATTTGATGTGCGTCTGCCCTTTCAGTTTCTGTCCGTCTCTGTTTAGTTGGCTTTATCGAGGTGTCCATGTATTGATCCATCACTCCTTACAAAAAAATCTGACTGACTCCATTGGTGCATGAAGTGGTTCTGTTGTTTCTGTCAATGTCAGGACAGATATGGTGCCTGGCGCACGTCAACCTGAACCGAGTTAAACCCTGCCCTGTCTGCTTCAAGGAACAGGTACCAGGGAAGGATACAGATAACCAAGAACACGAAAAGACAGACTCTTACAATCTCAGACATACTGATACCGTGAGCTACTCAAATACTCGCTCTCTCACACACACGCGCACACACACACACATTTTCCACTGATGGTGGACCTGTGGGACTCGGGATAATCCCTGTACTAGAACAAGGAAAAGCACAGAGCGTAACCAACCTCTCATCCCTGATCTGCTCCATAACAATAAGAGTATACGTCCCAAATGACACCCTAATCCCTATGTAGTGCACTACCTTTGACCAGAGCAAGCTCCAAAGAAGTGCACGACATACATAATAGGGTGCCATTTGGGACGCCACATCATTAACACATTAAACCTTTCCTAAAGCCATCTCAACACTGAGGGGTGCAGGACGGTAAGCCCACAAGGACATTAGAGACTAAACTCACTCTGATTACAAAGGAAAAGATGGATGGTATTACCAGCCTTGCATAAATGTTGTGTAACAAAAATATGTGACACAAAGAAAGATGAGATTGAGAATGAGGAGATACTACTACAGGCAGATTGTAAGCTTGGTCACCAGTCTGATAGTTTTTTTACCAGAAAGACTGAAAGCTGATAATCTAACAGACTGAAGTTGCAGATCAAAAAGCATGTATGCAAAATAAAACTATTTGCAAAATCAAATTGTACTTTTTACATTTCTTTCTAAAAGCTCTAAAGAACAAGCAAGGATAGACAATGTCTGAAGACAGTTTGTATAGTTGACAGCAGCAGTGGCACCCCGACTTGTCGTCAATGAACGCAAATCTGTTGAGTGCTGTGCCTTTTCCTGTCATCGGGAAGGGCTATGTTAACATTTCAGCACAAATACTGGGATTGTTTGGCTGAGAAGGAGAACCACAAATCTAATAGGCAGAGAGAGAGGAAAGAAGAAGAAGAGAGAGAGTAAGAGAAATAGAGTCATTTCTCAAGCACTGTATCATCTTCCTGCTTTCAGCTGCTCAGATCAATACCGCTGAGGAGAAATGATGCCAATGGTTTGATGGTGCGCGCGCACACAATGAGCAGGCCTGTATTTCTGTTCACTTTCGTTGCATGTTCACAAACACACACACACACCCTTTCCTAGATCTGTCAGTGATGACGTGTGTTGGTGCGAAGTCAGCCAGGGGCTCCTTTACTTTGGGTCAATTGTCTTCTTCCAATTCACACCTCAGGAAATTGAAGAGACCCTTATGTCACTCCTGTTAATAGACACCCAGTCAGACACATTCTAGTCACAGTAAAGGCTATAGGCAACCATATAAAAAGCCATTCTATTTCTATGGAGGGTACTGTCCTTGCCAGACTGAGTAACATGATGCAAGTGTCATGACAGAATCATATCACCTTGTAAAATGATTTTAAAGAGATTCTCCGGTACTTTTTACTTCTTTTGCCAGTAGTTCTGAAAGTAGTGCTCACGAACCAAAAGTGGTCCCCGAAAATTGAGACATACGTACAGATACATTTTGTGTAGAGGTCAACCGATTAATCGGAATGGACGATTAATTAGGGCCGATTTCAAGTTTTCATAACAATCGGAAATCGGTATTTTTGGACACCGATTTGGCAACAAAAAAAAATGTACACCTTTATTTAATCTTTATTTAACTAGGCAAGTCAGTTAAGAACACATTCTTATTTTCAATGACGGCCTAGGAACGGTGGGTTAACTGCCTCGTTCAGGGGCAGAACGACAGATTTATACCTTGTCAGCTCGGGGATTTGATCTTGCAACCTTACAGTTAACTAGTCCAACGCTCTAACCACCTGATTACATTGCTCTCCACGAGGAGCCTGCCTGTTACGCGAATGCAGTAGAAGCCAAGGTAAGTTGCTAGCTAGCATTAAACTTATCTTATAAAAAAACAATCAATCATAATCACTAGTTAACTACACATGGTTGATGATATTACTAGTTTCTCTAGCGTGTCCTGCGTTGCATATAATCGATGCGGTGCGTATCGTTGCTCCAATGTGTACCTAACCATAAACATCAATGCCTTTCTTAAAATCAATACACAGAAGTATATATTTTTAAACCTGCATATTTAGCTAAAAGAAATCCAGGTTAGCAGGCAATATTAACCAGGTGAAATTGTGTCACTTCTCTTGCGTTCATTGCACGCAGAGTCAGAGTATATGCAACAGTTTGGGCCGCCTGGCTCGTTGCGAACTAATTTGCCAGAATTTTACGTAATTATGACATAACATTGAAGGTTGTGCAATGTAACAGGAATATTTAGACTTATGGATGCCACCCATTAGATAAAATACGGAACGGTTCCGTATTTCCCTGAAAGAATAAACGTCTTGTTTTCGAGATGATAGTTTCCGGATTCGACCATATTAATGACCTATGGCTCGTATTTCTGTGTGTTATTTTGTTATAACTAAGTCTATGATTTGATAGAGCAGTCTGACTGAGCGGTGGTAGGCAGCAGCAGGCTCGTAAGCATTCATTCAAACAGCACTTTCCTGCGTTTTGCCAGAAGCTCTTCGCTGTGCTTCAAGCCTATCAACTCCCGAGATTAGGCTTCTGTAACCGATGTGAAATGGCTAGCTAGTTAGCGGGGTGCGCGCTAATAGCGTTTCAAACGTCACTCGCTCTGAGACTTGGAGTGGTTGTGTTCCCCTTGCTCTGCATGGGTAACGCTGCTTCGAGGGTGGCTGTTGTCGTTGTGTTCCTGGTTCGAGCCCAGGTAGGAGCGAGGAGAGGGATGGAAGCTATACTGTTACACTGGCAATACTAAAGTGCCTATAAGAACATCCAATAGTCAAAGGTTCATGAAATACAAATGGTATAGAGAGAAATAGTCCTATAATAAACTACAACCTAAAACTTCTTACCTGGGAATATTGAAGACTCATGTTAAAAGGAACCACCAGCTTTCATATGTTCTCATGATCTGAGCAAGGAACTTAAACGTTAGCTTTCTTACATGGCACATATTGCACTTTTACTTTCTTCTCCAACACTTTGTTTTTGCTTAATTTAAACCAAATTGAACATGTTTCATTATATATTTGAGGCTAAATTGATTGTATTGATGTATTATATTAAGTTAAAATAAGTGTTAATTCAGTATTGTTGCAATTGCCATTATTACAAATAAAAATATATATATATATTTTTTTTTAAATATATTTTATTATTATTTATTTTTTTTATTTTTTTTTTAAATCGGCCGATTAATCGGTATCGGCTTTTTTTGGTCCTCCAATAAATCGGCATCGGCGTTGAAAAATCATAATCGGTCGACCTCTAATTTTGTGCACAACTTTTTACTCGCTCTGTCTTTGCTGTCTGTGCATCTTGCTAGCTGTCACTCAAATAGTGAAGGAACCTCATTGGCTGGAACTCGAATTGTTAGGGGGCTGGCCCACTTTGGGGAAAATGTAGTGAAAATGGCGCAGCACAGATTTCAGTAAACAGTCGCTTTCAAACTAGGGATTTTGTGTCTAATTGAGGTAAGACAATAGTTCTCTTCATAGATAATGCATGAATGAACTACACATTGGCACATCCAGCCCAAAGTGAGAGGTATAAAAATACTTACTAGTCACCAAAGTTCCGGATCACATCTTTAATACAGAGTGAGCTGTAAATAGCGAGGGGGACTAGAATTGCTTTTTACAGTTTTTTTATTAAAAGGAATCAGTTTTCCTAGTCATATCAGTCATTGCATCCCTTTAGAGAGCTATTTATAACTTGCAAGAAATGCCCAGATCAACCAGCCCATGTCAGCTAACGTTTTTAGTAAGGTTTTTTAGCCCACAGATTGTTATGTTGGAGTCACTCAAATATCACATTAATACACAGACATGGCTAAATGTATAGAATTGCAAGAAAATAAGCTTTAAACCTGCAGAATTCTCTCTCCACCAACAAGCGGGGTGTGAACAGTGTCATGAACAGTGCTTGTGCCCATTGAAATAGGTGTGGATCACTGGATGTTCCCCAATACTGGAAGGGAGGCCTGAGTGAAAAAGTTTGGGAACCCCTGTGTTTGACTATAATGTGTAAGAAGAAGAAAAGATAAATCATTCAACTGTTCATGAACCAGCGCAAGGCCAGCACTGAGTAATGACAGGTTTAGGATGACACAGATGACGCATCACTTCCTCGTTAGTATGGGTAAGTGGACAGACAGTTGATCTGGCGTCACCTTTTTTTCCTTGTTGTCAGACACCCTGGGGGCTGTAATCTGCAGCTGCACAGTCCTGTGTGTGTGTGTGTGTGTGCACGTCCACTCGGATGAAAAGGAAAGATAACAGGTCGCTAGGATCCACAGACTTACCCTGCAGCCCTTTGAACTCAAGTCAATCTAGTGAGCAAACACTGGGCTTTGCCTGTAATGCATTTCAGACACAGGGCCCAATTCCCTAGAGTAAACAGACACACAGGCAATTTGTGAGGGTCCATTTCTGTGTCAGTTGCAATGTGTAGTGGGGGAAGATAGTTCAAAGTGTGTATAGTGTGTTGGCCCGAAAATAATTGATGTAATAAAATGATTTTGTTGTTTGTGTGGGTAGGTGTGGGATAGCCTGTCTAAGCAGACTGATCCATTGTGGAGGCTGTGGGAATGGCACCGCCTGTCACTAAGACATGTGCTACTGAAATTGTATATGGATATATTATGTAAGAGCAATGGTGGAACACTAATACAAAAGATATTATAACAAATTAGCTTTCTCCCGCGTTAGATAGCAGTCGCTGTCCGCGGTTCAGAAACACATCAGTGCGCTGTTGAATTGACGCCTTTTCCTAGAACATGTTGCTATGTGCATAATAGCAAAGTTAACCAGCATATTGCAGCAGAGTTAGGAGATGAGCAAACAGCCCTTGCCTTAATTGTCTAAGAAAAGCGAGGAGAGGAAACCAACTTAATTAGCTCTATAAATCAATAGCCTAACTTTCATAAATCATCCAACCATCTACAGTACCAGTCAAAAATGTGGACACACCTACTCATTCAAGGGTTTTCCTTTTACCCTCTTTTCCTACCCAATTTCATGGTATCGAATTGGTTGTTACAGTCTTGTCCCATCGCTGCAACTCCCTTACGCACTCGGGAGAGGCGAAGGTCGAGAGCCGTGCGTCCTCCGAAACACAACACAGCCCCACTGCTTCTTGACACAATGTCCGCTTAACCCGGAAGCCAGCCGAACCAATGTGTCGAAGGAAACACCGTACACCTGGCGACCATTTCAGCGTGTATGCGCCCATCCCGCCACAGGAGTCGCTAGAGCGCGATGGGACAAAAAGACACCCCGGCCGGACAAACCCTCCCCTAACACGGACGACGCTGGGCAAATTGTGCGCCTCCTCGGCTGCGACAGAGCCTGGACTCGAACCAGGATCTCTAGTGGCACAGCTAGTACTGAGATGCAGTGCCTTAGACCACTACACAACTTAATGCGTGCTGCTTGTGGTGTTACAGACTGGGATGATCGGGAGCTGATGTAGTAGTGGTGGCCAGCAGAATGAGCTGTGTAAACCTCCGTCCCCCAGAGGTGTGTCAGCCAGGGGCCACAAGCCACCATGTAATCAGCACATAACTCTGTTTGCAGTGTACACTATGCAGCTAGCCCCGTTAGCACCACATAACTCTGTTTGCAGTGTACACTATGCAGCTAGCCCCGTTAGCACCACATAACTCTGTTTGCAGTGTACACTATGCAGCTAGCCCCGTTAGCACCACATAACTCTGTTTGCAGTGTACACTATGCAGCTAGCCCCGTTAGCACCACATAACTCTGTTTGCAGTGTACACTATGCAGCTAGCCCCGTTAGCACCACATAACTCTGTTTGCAGTGTACACTATGCAGCTAGCCCCGTTAGCACCACATAACTCTGCTGTTTTGCTGTGAAGGCCAGCATCACATAACTCTACCATGGCCACTGGGCTAAATACAACTAGACGCTACCATATATCTCTACCTTCACCGTTGTATGCTATAAAGCTAGCGCCTCAGGACCATGACGCTACAGCTAAGCCCTATGGCATCACATAACTCTACCTCAGACACGAGGACACAAATAACCCATAGCCAGCTCCAGTCTAAATACAGCTAGTTGGACCAGGAAGCCATTTGAGAGTTTTGGTACATAGCTCCAGTGAACAGCTTCAGAACAGAGGTCCAGTAAAGCGCTCTCTTCGTACGGGCTCAGCTGTCAGCTGCCCAATCCACCTCTTTTCTCTTGTTCTCCTCTAATCGACTCTGATCCCAATTTCCAGCTACAGCCGCTGGAATTACAACGGGAATTGATTGAGGAGGGGTTGGAGTGGCAGCAATGCCAGAGTCCATTCCTAAAGACCGAGTCTGGCAGAGGCTTGGGGACTTCCGGTGTGTGTTGGGGGATTGAAGTGGGAATTCTGTCCGGATACACCAGGAAGAGAGAGGAGAAAAGTGGGGTGTGGTTAGGGGAAGAAGAGAGAGTTGTGTTTCAGTGTAAAATTTAGAATGTGGGGCGAACAAGGGGGAATGAGGACACACACTGACACTAATCTGAGTGTGTGTAACTAATCCACCTCCACTCAGAAATAGCCTCTAATGCAGGGGTCTACCAGGCACACCGGTAGGTAGGTAGGTAGGTAGGTAGGTAGGTAGGTAGGTAGGTCGCGCACACACACACCTACCTCTTAGGTTATTTCAGTCACAAAGCGGATGTTTGTGATAGAACCCCTCCCCCTGGTTATGGTAAATGATGGGTCAGAAAACACACACAGACGTAACATTCACACACACACAATCAAACAAACAGGGGTGTAATATGTGAGCCTGTAGAGGTATCCAGGTCAGGTGTCTCCTGGCTACTTCAGATCTTTCCATCTGATTTAGGGTCCATTGATCAGGTCATAAAATATGTCTCCTTCTGCTCCTCAGGGATCACTGGGTTATTATAAAGGTCCTGATCAATAAAGCCTCAAATGAGGTTAAGATACCCTACAGGTTTTGTAGTCCAGTGAGTGTTTACTGGAAAGGTGTGTTTTTTCAGAAGTGTAGTTCTAGTGTACGTCTGTGTATGTCAGTGAGTGAGTGCAGTGAATGGAAGAGAGCCAGTGGTTACCGTATTTTACTATATACCGGTATTGATGCGCGGACCAGTTTGGGGTTTTACTTTACCTATAACAGTACTTCAAAGTTTGGTTTGTTATATGTGTTACGCCACTCCGCCGCGTGTAATGTCCGTTTTTATAATTTACTCCGTTTGCTACTTGAGTCGTCTCTCTCCTTCGACACATACCAAACCCTGTACCATGTCACTCAAGGAGAGCAGTTGCAGATGCAACAAGATGTTGATGACAATGCTGCTTTACACTTTGTTTCTTTCTATATTTGTACTGTTAGTTTGTGTCTGTGTACGTGTATGTCAGTGAGTGAGTGCAGTGAATGGAAGAGAGCCAGTGGTTACTGTATTTTACTATATACGGTATATATTAGCGTTCTATATTTGTACTATTAGTTTGTGTATCTTACTGTCTGCAAACAGCTAGCTAGTTTTGTATTTTCTTAGCAAGTTGTGGTTCAAAGAAATCACGCCGCTAATGCTAATCGCTAGTTAGTTGACTAGTTAGCTAGCTAAATGTACTGGGTCAGAGCAAATGTAGCTAGCTAATACAGCCTGCTACCAGTGCTGGTGAAGGCCTAGATCGGCATGTTGTTTGTGCAACGATATATCATCAATCAGAGAGGAACAAGCAAAGCATGAATATTTTAGCTACATCGAAGCTATATCAAGTAAGAGAAAACATTTAATGTAACATTTAATTAGAGTCCACTGAGAAACACTGACCAACACTTTGGTTCAAACCCTGTCACAATAACGCCTCTCTGGCTTTTTCATTTGCTGTAATGCTGTATTCAATTTGGCCAATATATTCCAACTTTTGGTTGAAGTTGAATTGAACAGTATAAAACGATCAGAATGGAGAAGGCCTCATTAAAAACACTTAGAATGTATGTGTTGCCACACTAGGGTCATGCACTACTCATAAAGCATATCATTAGTAAAAAAAATCTCAAACGCAGTCAAATATGTGAACAATATTGAGGTCATATCGCCCAGCCCTACCAGTGACTAGCTATGAGCTAAATCAAATGTAACACCTCCACACTTCCAGGAACACGGTTAGGATTTCCTCTTAATGGAAGCGCGCACATTCGTGTATGTGGGTATGTGAGTGGAAGTGGTTGTTAAAGTGTTCTCCTCTCTAGAGCGCGTGTGAAGAGTTGGCTAAGTTGAGTGTGTACAGTGTTTGTTACGTTTGGTGTATGGGTCGGTGTGTGCTTGTGCGTCTACTGACTGGGGCGGCTAATGAGGGCACTGTGGAGTGTTGTCAGCAGTACAGCTGGCACCTCAACCTGAAGAACAGGGTTCTGGGCCAAATCACTGCTATGCTTGTACACACACACACACACACCTCTCTTATTTGCAGACATCATCTGACATACAGCCAGCCAGTTCTACTACAGAATAGAATGCACATTACAATGCCATCAGATTTTTTTTCACGCCCATAGTAAAGTGGGTGAGTGTGTATGCAGGTGTGCATGTGTGTGAGTGCAATTATACTCAGTATGCACTTTGCAGTCTCAATGTAAGACACAGCCTCTAGGTGAGTAGTATAGCCATCAGCAGAGCCATTTAAAATTAAATGAGGCCTCTAATTGTAATGCCTAGAAACTGCTTAGTGTGTGTGTGTGTGTGTGTGTGTGTGTGTGTGTGTGTGTGTGTGTGTGTGTGTGTGTGTGTGTGTGTGTGTGTGTGTGTGTGTGTGTGTGTGTCAGGTGAGCTCTGTGTACACCCAAGTGTGTGTCAATGACTGCATGTCCAACTCCCTTGCGCTAAACACACACGTCCCACCCCCGCATTCCTTGGGCTAGCTGCATTGGTAAACGGCAGAAAGCGTTCGCCTGCCCTCCCGCCCCATTCCAGGAAAAGCAGGAAAAGGAAAGAATAGCCTGAATCTCCTAGAAGTGGTATCTACCCTGCTGATACAGAGACAGACATGGTGACAGATATCTTGAGATTGATACCAAGGACAAAAGTTCCGTATGAGGCTAAACTCACCAAATTACATTTAATTCACCTTACAGACATTACATCTAATTCAGAGAAACTAAAGATTGCATTATTACACTTAAGTTCCACGAGTTGCAAAAGAAGAAGCTTAAAATAGCAGTGTAAGATGCTCTTGCCATGTGATGGGGACAGTGAGCAGGCAGACCTAATCACATTACAAGTTACAACACATTGCCACAGTGGTTCTGTTTTTAGGCCCCCAGTAAGATACACCATGACGGGATCATCTCTGTCTGTATACATCTCACCAGCGTGTCCGCCTCTCGTGTGTGTACCTTTTCCTCTCCTCTACCTGCCCGCTCTTTCTCCCTCTCTGGGACATGGTGTCAGTGCTGCATGCTTCAGTAATATTTACCCATTAATGAAGTCTGGGGCAGAGCGATTGTGTGTCTGGAACAGAGTCCCTTAAGCTCAGCCTGCTGTCCTCAGACCTCCGAAATAGGGCCAATACAGGGCAAGGTATGCATCATTCATTCTTCATCTACACACATGAAAAATATGCCTGTAGAGAGGAGAGAAGGGATGGACAGAAAGCTAGTAAAAAGGTAGGAGAGGGTGAGAGAAACTTGGTGGGGAGAGTAAGACAGGAGAGAAAATAGGAAGATATGGTGGGGGAGAGGGGGAGCTGGCTCCAGAGGAAAGCAGATGCAGTCTAGGTGGTACAGGATGGAGGGATGAACCCTCTATTAAAGAAGACGATGAGGAGAGTGGTATTGGGTTGCAGGTCAAGAAATAAACCAGTAATGGAAATTGGAAAGGTAGGCTCAACCATCAGAGAAGGTCGGGTTTCAAAAACCAAAATGGTATTTCTGTTGCAAAGCAATGTTCAAAGCAAACCACTTGACCTTAACTTCCTATGTGACTAAATGAGATGCAATTCATTTAAATGGAAACCACTGCATGAATGGGTTAACTAGGCTAACAGATTAATATAATGTCAAAAGATTAAAGTAGGTTAAAGTAGGCTCAAGTGGACCAACTCAGTCTAACACTTAGATAACCAATCTATACCGAACAAAAATATAAAAACGCAACATGTAAAGCATTGGTCCCATTATTCATGAGCTGAAATAAAAGAACCCTGAAATGTTCCATATGCACAAAAACAAATTTCTCCTTTGCCAAGATAATCCATCCACCTGATAGGTGGGGCATATCAAGAAGCTGATTAAACAGCATGATATTACACAGGTGCACCTTGTACTGGGGGACAATAAAAGGCCACTCTAAAATGTGCAGTTTTGTCACATAACAGTTTTGAGGGGGTGTGCAATTGGCATGCTGACTGCATCAAAGTCCACGATAGCTGTTGCCAGAGAATTGAATGTTAATTTCTCTACCATAGAGAATTTTGCAGTACGTCCAACCGGACTAAAAAACGCAGACCACACCAGCCCAGGACCTCCACATCCACCATCTTCACCTGCGGGATCGTCTGAGACCAGCCACCCGGACAGCTGATGAAACAGGCGTTTTTCTGTCTGTAATAAAGCCCTTTTGTGGGGGAAACTCATTCTGATTGGCTGGGCCTTGCTCCCCACTGAGTCCCTGCCCAGTCATGTGAAATCCATAGATTATGGCCTAATGAATTCATTTCAATTGACTAATTTCCTTATATTTTTATATTTTATATTTTTGTTCAGTATATTTAAATGAAAACCACTGCATCATGATCATGAATTGATTAACAAGGCTGAAGAAGGCTCAAGTTGACCATCCAGAAAGAGGGCCAAGGGCCAACTACATAAGGAGCATGAGTGTCTACCACCTAATGGTCCGAATCCCTGTCATACCATGGACTGTACATAGGTTGCCTTCCTAACGATACGCGTGCTTACTACAGAGATAACCTACTCATCTATCCTGCCCTAGTAGCTATCGGTCTTCATTAGGCTGGCTTTAGTCACAGAGTGGCTGTGATGAATGGCTTCCTCTCTACTAGGCTACCTGGCTCCAGAGAGAGAGAGTCAGTGTTCCAAATGGGACCCTGTTCCCTTTCTAGTGCACTACTTTTGACCAGGGCTCATAGGGCTCTGGTCAAAAGTATTGCACTTCATAGTGAATAGGTCGTCATTTGGGACACACACGGAGAGTAGACAAGCTCAACACCTTCAGTCTGCCTCTTTCCGTCTCTTCCTCCATCTCGCTCTCTCCGTTTCCCCTCAATCTCCCTGCATCTGTCCTGCTTGGTTCAGACTGCAGGCTCAAATCACTTGTGTCCAAAAAGCAATTTACAAGTGATCAAATGGCATTCATGTGTGTTCAGACAGCAGTCATTTGCTGACTGACACGTCTACCGCTAGTTGTTAAAGTAATGACAGGTGTCTGTGCAGTGGTGTTGGCTGATTGGCGGTTGTGCTTCCCATCACTCAGAAGTTGTGCAGCTAGCTAAGGTGAGTGCCTGCCATGGAAGTTTCCCAGTCACGTCAAAGGACGATCCAACTTTCAAAATGAATCCTTTTTGGCTAGCCACAACAGTCAACAACCGAGCTAGCTGTTTAGCTTGTAGGCACACTCACCAATGCTTTTGTAACCAATTAACAAGTTAGTTAGCTAGCAAATGTTGTCAAATTTTCAACAGAGTAGCTAGCAAGCGACAAGATATTCCAAATAACAGAAGAAAATAAAATAAAACACTTGATGGCAAATAAATCTAATTTGACCGTTCAGACAAGTGGATGGCCAGGAATCAGCTTTCTATCTGATTTACAACCACTTATAGAGGTGGTTTAAAACTGATTTGAAAACATCAGATTCTATGTGCTTTTTGGCTGCTCAAACTACAGGAAAAATATCAGATGTGTCAGATTTGAGTCACTTCAAACTGCCCGAGTGTGAACAAGGCTTTATTACCTCTCCTCTTTCTCTCCGCCCCCACTCTTTTACTGTCTTATTTCCCAGCACAGCAGGTAGTTTAAAAAGGTCGTAACAGAGGTACAGAGGCAGTCTGCCTTGCCAGAGCTTTAATTGTAGCAGTCACAGCTGGTCAGATGGTTAGTCAGTCCCATTCAGAGGCTGAATCGGAACCTTCCCAATGGTTTCTGTCACAGTTTGGTGGGAAGGAAAGGTGAACACAGCCAGGTAAGAGGTGATGGGAACAGCCACAAGTTCACACACAACTTCACCCAGTCTTCCCATGCTTCTACAATCTGCACAGACACTTACCACCCTCTGAAGCTGGTACCAGAGTACGTCTCTGTATGTGTGGAACCTGTGTGTGCGGAACCATTTTTATTTTGCCGACTTTCTCGATCTTCCCTAGTTCACACAGACCCCTTCTCCCTCTAGCCATCCTTTCTCTCTCTATTTAAATCTCTGCTGATTAACTGAAGGGAAACTTCACAGAGAACAGAGCATTGTGAGAAGACTTAATTTAGAATGCAAGGCCTAGTTAGAGAACTGAAGATGGTCTTAAGACGCATGAAGTTGAATTAATATGACAAACTAGGGAGTCCAAGGAAAGGTCGCAAATGATCGAGTGCACTACCACAAACACCAAAAGAGATTTGGAAGCTCAGCTCATACAAAGTGATGTCCAGTCAGCCAGTACAGAAACGGCGTTCCTCCTCCCTGTTTCTTTCTCGACACCCAGCTGCCCCTTGCTCTGCCCTGCCTATTGATTCACAGTGCCCAGGCCCAGCACTGCCACGCTCCAGTCAGTGTCCTGAGCCCACCTCGGCTAGCACACACACAGACCTCTCCTTTCCTCTTACATGTGGCCACCGAAGCCTTCGGTGACAGGGGATTATGGTCACCCACACACCTCCGCCACGCTCCCACATATTGTCCTGTGTACGACGGTCACCGAAGCCTTCAGTGACAGGGAACAAAACAATTCCCCGTCTGACCAGAGGACAGAAACAGTTTGAGGAGACAGACTGAATCCTAAGCAGTGCAGCGACAGCGTGCTGACGTGTGAGATTATGTGAGTCATGAACAAAGAGTGAATCCTCAGCGGTTTGTGTGTAAATCACACCTGCCACGTCACAAACGTGCGTGTTAGATTCGTCATCGAGGGGTCTCTGAGACCTTTCACAGGACAGACACTCCCTCTAGTACTTTTATTACTACCCCACCGTGGGGTTCACTGAGGGCTCAGATGGAATCAGGCTTCACGTTTTAATTAAAGCCCTGCGTGAAGCTTCCGAGAGGAGACCAAAGATGGAACGAGAGAGAAAGAAGCTCTAATGATCAGCTATAAGGCGCCAGTCCCATTTCCCTGTAGCAGTGAAAAGCAGATAATCCCGTGTGGCTTTCTCAACTACTAATTGTGTCACAGGCTCACAGCATGGAAGGCAGTGAAAAGAGTGAGAAAAGTAGAGCGCGAAAGCCTGACACACAGTCCTCAGAATCTGAAGATAATCTACCAATTCTGAGACCTGGGTCTGCGGGTTTCTAGTCTCTTTACTTTTTGTCACTCTTATCGACGCACATCAACTGTTAGTCTGAGGGGTGTGTGAAGAACAGAAGGATACGTTGCAACCTCATTGTAAAACACGCACGGAGGCACGGATGGACGGACAGACGGACACACACACACACACAGCTCCGCATAATAGACAGTGAGAAGGAGAGTCACGCTGCACCCAAGGGGCATGCTGCTGCAGAAGGAAGGATGCTGTAGCTAAGTACGCAGCTGAGGAGGGCAGGCAGGACCAGACATGAACCTCCTTAGATCAGCTCTAACACAAGGCCAAGGCCAGACGCTCACATCCCTACATTACAATAGGATCAGTCTTAACAGTGTGATCAAATACAGGGTGTTTTAAAATGCACCTTTGAATCAAACACACCGGGTGTTTCTCAAAATGCTATATATTGGAGCACGGGAGGGTCGGCGTTTGAGTCCAAATCAAAGTTTGCGAAACGGAGGGAACTTCTCTAATGCGTACCCGAACGCGCAGGAATATTTAAAAAAAGATATTTATTTTTTTAATCAATGGTGGCCATTATTTTCACTGTAGTGAGTGAAAATACACATTTCGGAATTTAAATGTTGCCTATTCACATCTCAAATGTTAAACTACAATATTTTAACTTGATACTTTAATAAATACATGCCGTGTTCATTTTGGCATGCTTACCTGCCTACAACACCCACTGTAGTGCCGCGTAGATCACAAGCCCATATTAAGTCAATAGTGTTAACTGGCTAGCTACTGATTATAGCTAGGTAGATACCCACAAAGAATTGGCATTGCTGTACCTTGCATAACAGTAGTTTTAGGTCATTTTCTGGTTAGCTACATTATTACAATTCACATACGCTGTATCTAGCTGATAGTTATGACGTAAAACGTTTGCTGTATGTATATATCTTGTTTCGTCTCTATTGTTGCCATTGTCCTGGCTGGAAGAAGGTTCAGTGAATTGGGAGGTGTAGCGTGAGGTAACACAGTAGGGGAAGTGCAAGTGCTTCTCAAATGTTTTGTGCTCCACACAAAGAAAGTAGTCAAGAGAACATCCTCGGGGGAATGCACTGGGAGCATGGTTGTGTGGAGCACGGTAGTAATGCATATTGAAAAATGCACACAGATCTCAATGACTCAATACACTTGCCGGTGGCAAAGAGAACGGCAAGGACAAGACTGGGTGGCAGGTAGCTTCGCGGTGAAGAACGCTGGGCCAGAAACCGGTCGCTGGTTCAAATCCCTGAGGCGACTAGGTAAAAAGTATGTCGACGTACCTTTGAGAAAGGCACTTATATTCAACCTAATTGCTGCTGCCAGTAGCTCTGGGTAAGAGCGTCGGCTAAATGAAGCAATAAAAGCCATTTCGACAGCCTAAAAATCCTATACAAGAGGGGAGCTTTTTGTACTATTCAACATTCATTTCCCTGAAATCTGTCAAACTGGCAGTTACAATGTCATCTTATGGCAATGAGCTGTAACTGAATTGTCGACACATAAAACCAGTGTCTTTCTGGCACTTTGGAATAAAGAGCACAGAAGTAAAGGCAGCCAAGTGGAACTCTTAGAACAAGCCCTGTGAGAAAGTGGCTTATTCAGACATCCACTAGCCGAACCTTCAGACAGGAGACAAGGGACCATTAGCTAGGGGATGGACTCACACACACACACTAGGGACCCCTTAGAACGGAAGTCCCCACAGTCGCTAATTGGGGGAGAGCGGAAAAGCCAAGGTCCCCAGGTTCAAAAGCAATCAAAGCACCAAATGGAAGGAGGAGCTGGTTGAGTGACAGATGTGTGGACGGAAAACGTGTGTGAAATAAGAATGTGTGTGTGCGCAAATGACAAAGTGCATGTGTCTGATGAAGACTGCTGATTGAGTAGTCGTGCAGAGGTATACCAAGCTATGCGTATGCCTCGTGCTCTTCACTTTACTTTGACAACCCAGAGCAGGAGAACGTAGATGGATATTTAGGATTCGGTCACAGGATAATTGGAATATGACACTTAATATGCACTGGGAGCTCGTCTGAAAAACGAGGCATTCTAGAAGCTCTCTGTTCCTTGACAAAAGACAAGGGAATAGACTGATTCTCTACATTATCAGAACATCGAACAAAGAACAAGTGCACTGATCCGAGACCTAGACCAAGGTTGTGCATTCTCGTACAGTAAACAAAGGCGGCAAAATCTGGAGGGTAGAATACATGCATCTAGTAATCGACGGCAACACAAACTAAGACCAAACGGTAAAACAGCTTGGCTCACACGTAACCCTTTATGTTACGGTACACATGCAACTTTGCAGATAGCCAATAAAGAAGCCTCGACTGAACAGAAAAACCTTCAGACCTGTCTAGACAAACTCTTCGGGCATTGTGAGAGCCTACATCTTATGATGAAACCTGACTGTAAAATGGATAGAGAAGATTGCTTTGTACAATGTAAACAGTCGTCATTCAGCAGTACTGTAGCTTGACTGTAAAGCATCTTAGTTGTGCACCTCAATTAAATCTAGAATCGGCTTCCTATTTCGCAAAAAAGCCTTCTTCACTCATGCTGCCAAACATACCCTCGTAAAAAACGGACTATCCTACCGATCCTTGACTTCGGCGATGTCATTTACAAAAAAGCCTCCAACACTCTAATCAGCACACTGGATGTAGTCCATCACAGTGCCATCCGTTGTCACCAAAGCCCCATTTACTACCCAACACTGCGACCTGTATGCTCTCGTTGGCTGGCACTCGCAACATATTCGTCGCCAAACCCACTGGCTCCAGGTCATCTAAGTCTTTGCTAGGTAAAGCCCCGCCTTGTGTCAGCTCACTGGTCACCATAGCAACACCCACCTGTAGCACGCGCTCCAGCAGGTATATTTCACTGGTCATCCCCAAAGCCAACTCTTCCTTTGGCCGCCTTTCCTTTCAGTTCTCTGCTGCCAATGACGGGAACAAATTGCAAAAATCACTGAAGCTGGAGTCTTAGATCTCCCTCAATAACTTTAAGCATCAGCTGTTAGAGCAGCTTACCAATCACTACCTGAACACAGCCCATCTGTAAATAGCACACCCAACTACCTCATCCCCATATTTTTATTTATCCTCTTGCACGCCAGTATCTATACTTGCACATCATCTGCACATCTATCACTCCATTGTTAATGCTAAATTGTAATTATTTCGCCTCTATGGCCTATTTATTGCCTTACCTCCCTACATTTACACACATGTACACAGTACATAGATTTTTCTATTGTGTTATTGACTGTACGTTTGTTTATGTGTAACTCTGTTGTTTTTGTCACACTGCTTTGCTTTATCTTGGCCAGGTCGCAGTTGTAAATGAGAACTTGTTCTCAACTGGCCTACCTGGTAAAAAAAAGGTGGGGGAAGAAAAAAAAAATTCAACAGCCCTTCAAACCATCCCTACATTTGACTTGATCCTTCTTGAATACTGAATGGACATCATGATGTTACAGACTGGGGTAACGTGGGATATTGAAGGTTGCTTAGTACAATGTAAAAAAAATAAAAAATAAATAAAAAAAGAGGCCTAGTCATTCAGCAGTAGCTTGACTGTAAAGCATCAATAACAATGTCCCTTGGAGGATGAAGTAATTGGTTTTAATTTTGTGTGTATTTTTCTTGCTCATCAATGGATCAGTAGGAGTACATCAGCGTCTGTTAGCACCGTGATCCTCAGCAATACAAATACAATATAAACAATGTAGAAACTAGCGCTCCCGGACACACCGACATCGGCGGAAGACTCACAGCTATTGAAAAAACTGCAGAGTGTGTGTGTGTGTGTGTAGCTATTCAAACAGCTCCATGTCGTAATTAAAGTGAGTCATGAGTGTGTGCGCACACACGTTGCTGTGTTTACCATGGGCTCCGGGCGCCAGTGACATGTGGATAAGCCCAGATGCTCACTCAGATTGCGGCGGCCGTCGCAGCCAAAACCTCAAGGACATCCAATGAGGAGCTGTCAAAAAGCCTCGTCGATGGAGAGCGGAATCCGAAGGCGGATAAACTCATTCCTGTATAGATAAACTATTCTTTGTGTAAACAAACATCGGTTTTCTGAAAAGAGAAGACAAGGGCTTTTGTAATCTTCAGACACAGTGAATAGGCTGAGGGGACATGAAAGTGTGAGTTTGACTCATGCTGTAGAATAGTGTATGGGGAAAATGTAAAGGCCTTTACAGAAACGTCTGTGCAGACGTGTTCAATTATATTTTATAACTGATGCTCTGAACTGTTGTGCGATTCATGATGGCATCGGTGTCGAAGAAAGGAATCGTGACTCTGTGGAAATATTCTGCAAAGCTTTCAACTGAGCTGAGAAGCATGCCATTTGTTTCTGAACAGGACTTGAAATGAGGACCTTGAGTTGAATGTCACACATCAGTATTAACGGCAACTTCTTGCTCACGTCAGGTAAGACTTATATCGAAGTACAGATTAAGGATAAATTTGCCCTATTCAAATTCTTAGAATCTATTGAAAAGGTGCTACACCTAGCATTTCTCCCCTGTGGAAGCTAGGTGAATCGCAACAGCACTAGGCTGCATTCAAAATAAATCTTCCCCTCCGCTGCATCCCATTTCCCTGTAACATGGCGGAGACTTGGGCTTGAGCCTTTTACTTTCGGTTTTGGTCCACCAGCTTCAAACTGCTGTAAAAATTATATTTTTTGTTATTGAGAAGATTTCACAGTTATTTAGATGGTACAATGATGCCCTACACTATTCAGTCCTTTTTTTCTCAGAAACTGAAACTGAGCGAACTGTGTAGAAATTTCGCAACCAGGAAATGACAGATGGATTTCTACATTAGGCACTAGACCCGATTTCCACTAGATAAACACAGCCAAAGTCAAAACAGCTTTCCCATTTTGACAAAAGATGCCATTCCGACAGGAGAAAACATTAGGCGAAAATCACAATCACAACTTTTTCAGGCAAGTAATACTGTGAAATACTATCATTCCACTGTTACTGGAGATATATTGTGGATATTGTCTGAAAATAACACGCAAAAATTCTTAACAATCCTACGTGTGGCGCTTTAACCAAAACAGACCAATGCTTGCATTTTAAGAGGCTGGCTTAGAAGCAGTGTACACAGACTTAGCCTAAGTGTAGTGAGGGCTGTGGTGGAATTATTGTAATCAAAAAGAGAGACTTTTCGATTTCTTCAAAACAATCCAACTTTATTATTTAATTAATGCAGTAATGGAGCTGGTCGGTAACCACCCCTGGAGGTGATCACTGGGAACTCAACCAGCTGGTTTGAGCCACAGCATTTTACAGCAAAGTCCATCCTCCTTCAGTCTACATGACAAACAACAGATGTATGGAATGGGTCACAAGGTTAAGATTTATATGAAAGATACTTATAATTCACAGCAGACAGTATCTGCTGTAAAAACAGTTGTGTAGACCCCCGAGGTCTGGCCCTGGGGTCATCTCTCCCTGGTACCTTATTTAAAGAACAAAAACATTAACTCCTGCTCTGGAATGCGGTATCAGCCAAAGACATCGTACATCTTCCAGAGGCCCATCCTCAGTAGAACACAGATGAGCGTTACAACAACCCCTTATTCTGTTGCATAAAACAACCATTTGATGCAATTACAGCATTATAACATACTCTTGCAATTTTCCTCTCATAGGGCCAGACTTAGAACAGCTCAGGACAGGCATGTTTGGCACTGCTCACAGTTCAGTATATGACTTATCACAGAAGTAGTCAGGGAGTCAGTCCACTTGGTAGTCAGTCCACTTGGTTGTAGTGGGTCAGAGGCCTACAAGCCCTTACATGTTACTCACTCACGGGTCAAGAGCTTACACACAAGTACAACTAACAACAGACACTACATGTTTTGACACACAACACGCACTGAACAGTGAACACAGATAGGAAGAGAAGATGAACACGTGAAAATTAGAACCAATAGCCCAGTAAAACATGCATATGGGAACCCAAACAACTGTTTCAGAGAAAATTGATTATGGAAATGTAATGATTCCAGTAAGCAGAAGTCCTTCAAACCCAAAACGAGACCCCATCTAGCTCTGAGAGTATCAGATGGCATGATGGTAAAACCCTCAGTGTAGCAGGGGTGGTAATTCCAGTAAACATGACAACAGCTTTCCAAACAACATGTAGTCGAATGCACAAACACTCTATATAAAGCCCCGCCACACACCAAATTAATCCACGTTTTTAGATCACACAGAAATCCCATGTATTACTAATGCCCAATACAGACACTCACGACGCATGCTTCCATACGGTGTATAGTGAAGACACCGCAGAGATGAGCTACAGGAGCAAACATTTTAAGTAAGAGCTATATTCTGGAGGCTGGAGCTGCATACAAATTGGAGGCAGTTGGAGAGAAAAGATAGATGGCCAAGATGAATAGGGGGCAAGTGGGAATCAAAAGGCAGTCCAAGTGAAATTGGTAGTGTGGGACTGGCACATTGGGAGGCTAGGAATTGGAGGCTTAAAAGATGGAACACAACCCAATTCGTAGTTGCAGCCCAGCTAAGCAGACAGATAGGCCTAGAGTAGGATACTACAGAGAATCAGGGGAAAAGCCAAGTGCATGGGTAGAGTGGGCCAGACATACATAGTTTGACATTACGAACAGTGGAGGGCGTTGAAAAGTTGCGAGACTACCAAATTGTTAGTACTATCTCTAGGCAAATGCTAACAGGCAACTCTATGCATAAAGTAGCTACATGTTCATGCCATTTCCAGGCAGACAGAGTTGAAGCGAGGGCTGAGGGTGCCGAGAGGAATGGAGAGGCTGATGGCCAGGTAGAGAGGAGAGTGGGAGGAGAGAGGGCAGCAGAGAGAGGCTTGGAAACGAGAGGCGTTGAGACTTGGAGAGTGGTGGTGAACGGTGGAGGACTTTGGCCTTTCTACAGATTCTGTGTCTCAGCTCTTCAGTCTGAATGGGATGGGAAAAGGCCAAACGGGACAATGCTAGTTTTAGCCGTCATCCTTCCAATGCATGACTCACATTAACTTGCATAAATGTACGTAAATAATTAGCCTACACTACAAAGGTGATATAAGCACATTGCCTGCGGCAAACAATAACATTGTGTTAAGGCTTGATCGTGTCCACATACTAGTTCAGATCAAATGGCCAATGGCTGTTGCGCACCGCACATCACCACCAATCTGAGTAACCAAATCTCAAACAATTTAATTGTTTGAAACTTGGATATTTTACTTCATATTATGAGGCAGGTCTTACCTTGCTTCAAATTAGCTTAGACAAAATCTGACCATAGAAACATTGAATTATTTTATAAACACTTCCTCACGTGCAATTGAAAGCAGCATTTCTCTACTGTTCTCTTGGTTTTCAAATCAGGTGCTCATTAGAACAGTGCTTTCCCGCTACTTGCATTGTGGAACATTTGTACGTATTGCTGTGTGTGCATTGCTGTGAGTATAATGTGAAGAAATAGTTTATTAACATTAAGCTTAAAGTTCTGATCTGTTCCATCAGCCTCGTGTGTTAACATTTTCAGATAAAACCGTGGTTGTACAGTGCATTCGGAAAGTATTCAGACCCCTTCCCTTTTTAAACATTTTGTTACATTACAGACCTTATTCTAAAGTAGATTAAATTATATGTTTTCAATCTACACACAATAGCCCGTAATGACAAAGTGAACAGCTTTTCATAAAGAAATACCTAATTTACACAAGTATTCAGACCCTTTGCTATGAGACTCGAAATTGAGCTAAGGTGCATCCTGTTTCCATTCATCAGCCTTGAAACGTTTCTTCAACTTGATTGGACTCCACCTGTGGTAAATTCAATTGATTGGACATGATTCGAAAAGGCACACGCCTGTCTATATAAAGGTACCACAGTTGACAGTGCTTGTCAGAGCAAAAATCAAGCCATGAGGTCGAAGAAATTTCCCGTAGAGCGCCGAGACAGGATTGTGTCGAGGCACAGATCTGGGGGAGGGTACAAAAACATCTCTGCAGCATTGAAGGTCCCCTCCATTATTCTTAAAAGGGAAGAAGTTTAGAACTGCCTGCCCGGGCCCAAACTGGGCAATCGGGGGAGAAGGGCCTTGGTCAGGGAGGTGACCAAGAACCCGATGACCATACTGACAGAGCTCCAGATTTCCTCTGTGGAGATGGGAGAACCTACCAGAAGGATAACCATCTCTGCAGCACTCCACCAATCAGGCCTTTATGGTAGTGACCAGACAGAAGCCACTCCTCAGTAAAAGGCACGACAGCCCGCTTGGAGTTTCCCAAAATGCACCTAAAGACTCTCAGACCATGAGAAACAAGATTCCTTGGTCTGATGAAACCAAGATTGAACTCTTTGGCCTGAATGCCAAGTGTCACATCTGGAGGAAATCTGGCAAAATCCCTACGATGAAGCATGGTGGAAGCATCATGCTGTGGGGATGTTTTTCAGCGGCAGGGACAGGGAGACAAGTCAGGATCGAGAGAAAGATGAACAGAGCAAAGTACATAGCGATCCTTGATGCTCCAGAGCGCTCAGGACCTCAGACTGGGACGAAGGGTCACCTTCCAACAGGACAACGAACAGAGAACACAGCCAAGACAACGTAGGAGTGGCTTCGGGACAAGTCTTTGAATGTCCTTGAGTGGCCCAGCCAGAGCCAGGACTTGAACCCGATCGAACATCTCTGGAGAGACCTTAACTTGTTTGGGCTTGGGTCCTTGTTTCAGAATTTCCGCCTGACTGACGTGCCCAAAGTAAACTGCCTGTTACTCAGGCCCAGATGCCAGGATATTCATATAATTGGTACCATTGGATAGAAAACACTTTGACATTTGTAGAAATGTTAAAATAATGTATGAGACTATAACACAAATGATATGGTAGGAGAAAATCCAACCGGAAATGATTTATTTTTGAGATGCCATGCTCTTACAAATGGAAAGCTATGGGTCCTATGCAATTTCAGCTCCCAGATTGCAATTCCTATGGCTTCCACTAGATGTCAACAGTCTTTGTTAAAAGTTTCAGGCTTGTTTCTTCCAACCGAGGAAGAGTTTGGAGTTTTGGTACTGCTACTGGGAGTCACAGTTGGAAATCAGTCTGTGGGCTGATTTTTCAACCAGCACAGGCTTCATAAAACCTCAAATAGCGATTTAAATAATCACTTACTTTTTGGAAATCTTCCTCTGATTAGCAATCCAAAGGGTCCCAGCTACAACATGCATGGTTCTGTTGTTAGATAAACTCCTTCTTTATATCCCAAAAAGTAAGTTGGCACCATCGATTTGAGTTCAACATGCAGACAAAGGAATCCAAAACGCTCTGGCTAAACTTTGTTAAAACAAGTCAAACTACGTTTTTATATAATCCTCAGGTACCCTAAAGAGAGAGTATGTATGTATAGTTGAAGTCGGAAGTGTACATACACTTAGGTTGGAGTCATTAAAACTAGTTTTTCAACCACTCCACAAATTTCTTGTTAAACAATAGTTTTGGCAAGTCGGTTAGGACATCTACTTTGTGCATGACACAAGTAATTTTTCCAGCAATTGTTTACAGACAGATTATTTCACTATCACAATTCCAGTGGGTCAGAAGTGTACATACAGTTTGGAATATTCCCGAAAATGATGTCATGGCTTTACAAGCTTCTGATTTCAAAGCCTACCTTCAAACTCAGTGCCTCTGTTTGACATGGGAATATCAAAAGAAATCAACCAAGACCTCAGGGGGAAAAATGTTGACCTCCACAAAGTCTGGTTCATCCTTGGGAGCAATTTCCAAATGCCTGAAGGTACCATGTTCATCTGTACAAACAATAGTACGCAAGAATAAACAGCATGGGACCACGCAGCCATCATACCGCTCAGGAAGGAGACGCGTTGTCTCCTACAGATGAACGTACTTTGGTGCGAAAAGTGCAAATCAATCCCAGAACAACAGCAAAGGGCATTGTGAAGATGCTGGAGGAAACAGGTACAAAAGTATCTATATCCACATAACCTGAAAGGCCGCTCAGCAAGAAAGATTCCACTGCTCCAAAACCGCCATAAAAAAGCCAGACTACGGTTTGCAACTGCACATGGGGTCAAAGAGCGTACTTTTTGGAGAAATGTCCTCTGGTCTGATGAAACACAAATAGAACTGTTTGGCCATAATGACCATCGTTATGTTTGGAGGAAAAAGGGGGGAGGCTTGCAAGCCAAAGAACACCATCCCAACCGTGAAGCACGGGGGTGGCAGCATCATGTTGTGGGGGTGCTTTGTTGCAGGAGGGACTGGTGCACTTCACAAAATAGATGACATCGTGAGGGAAATTATGTGGATATATTGAAGCAACATCAAGACATCAGTCAGGAAGTTAAAGCTTGGTCGCAAATGGGTCTTCCAAATGGACAATGTCCCCAAGCATACTTCCAAAGTTGTGGCAAAATGGCTCAGTTACACCAGCTCTGTCAGGAGGAATGGGCCAAAATTCACCCAACTTATTGTGGGAAGCTTGTGGAAGGCTACCTGAAACATTTGACCCAAGAAAAACAACTTAAAGGCAATGCTACCAAATACTAATTGAGTGTATGTAAATAAAAAGAATGTTAAAGACTACAGAAGGGTTGCAAAAAATGTATATATATTTTTTGCTATTTGAACAGTTATTACAGTGACTGCAGTCATTTGGCAGGCTAATTAGAGTCATCCAAAATTCCATGACCGTCACAGTCCTATTCAAGCCTTGCCTAACACACAAATCATAGTTTTGCAAACGCAAAGTTAGAGCCCAGACAGATCCATCCACAGTCATTTACACATAGATAGAATAACTGTAGATTTAGTTAAGTGCAGGAAGTGAAGCAGCATTCATTTCTTTCTGTCCCTAGTCCCATCCTGTCTTCCTGTGGGTCTCTCCTCCTGCTCTGTAGTCTGTATCCTCTCCATGGCTGGGCTCCAATGGGTCTTGCCAAATGACACACACAAGACAAACACGGGATCGCTCACACGCACACGGCCGGCGTATTTAATAATAGTGCTACACTGCCCATTTGTCCCTGAACATCGCTGACACAGAAACATGACTGGAGCAGCAGCTGAGAGATGAGTCATAAACTGTGGAGAGCAGCATGACACAGCTAACAATCATTACACAAACACACACATCTTCTGCCTACCACACACACGCACAAAATCAGGCAGTGGACGCACAAACTCACTCATACCTATAACCCCCCCCCTTTGCCAGTTCTGTCATATAAATCTGTAATAACCCAATCCACTTTAATTTGTTCTGTCAAACTATTCGCCCTGTTCATAACTTTTATGACATGGAGCGAGCAGTCTGAAACCCCTCCCACACAGTCAAACATACACTGCAATGGTGTCACACAACCCTCACTCACTCTGCTTACTGAGATGATGTGAGGTCTGACTAACACAATTGTCACTCACGGTCAAGTCTCACATGACACGATCTCCATCTCACGCCTGCCTACACAGGAGAATACACTGCAACTCCCTCTCAATCATTATTAACAGGTGATAAAATCAAGACATCGACCACCATATGTCTAATGTATTTGCTCAAGGCTATTGACCAGTCCAACAGTACACAGAAAAATCTATGTTCTGTCTCTTCAATGTCGGCCCTGGAGGGCCCAAACACTTCCGGTTTTCTTCCTCTCCTTCTAATCAGGGACTTATTCAGACCTGGGACACCAGGTGAGTGCAATTAACTACTAGGTAGGAACAAAAAAACAGAATTGTACAGCTGTGTGTATCTAGAAAGGTACAACACCCAAAGGACATCCAGCCAACTTGACAACTGTGGGAAGCATTGGAGTCAACATGGGCCAGAATCCAGGTGGAACGCTTGACACCTTGTAGAGTCCATGCCCCGACGAATTTAAGCTGTTCTGAGGGCAAAAAGGGGTGCAACTCAATATTAGGAAGGTGTTCCTATTGTTTTGTTAACTAAGTTTACATTTCAAAAGTGGATCAATGTACTGTACTAGATCATACAAATCGACACTTGATCTGCACTAAACGTTCGCGACCACCACCAGATCGTCTATAGATCTCTAGTCGTCTTTCCTATGATATTTATGAAGGTGATCAGCAGGCAGAGAGCTGATCGATACTGCTCTGAACTGGTTCCTCTCTCTCCCATAGGGATCCCATTGCCTTGACCGGTGCCTCAGCTCATTACCACGTTGTTTATAGAGACGATCTATGGATCGGCCACTGACCAAGGGAAGTAGACAACCATACATCTTCCTGTGTGCCAAATGGTCCACCCCCACCCCGATCCAGAGAGGCTGGTAGGAAATCTCTACATGTTATATGCTAGTTTCCCCTAGCTTGAATAGTTTGTGATGTCCTGCCTAAAGGGGTAGGCAAATCATTGAGCATTGGGAGAGGGAACGCCATCTCTGCATGTGAAGATGTGAATTCCACTTTGTTCTGAAAATATTAGCATTCCAAATTTTAACTCCTCTCTGTATTTGGCCAGACGATCATCCACACCATAAACTATGGAACGTGAGTTAGACTGTCAAGATCACGTGAGCTCAGTCACCCAACACTTCGTCCCTTTCGCGCTCTGTTCTCTCTCTCCCGCTGAGATCTCAATACAGCCCGGGTAATAAAAGAGAATCTAAAACCCAATCAGGAGCAGTGTTTTAGAACACTGATAAATAATGCAGAAGGCGTTCTACTGGACAGCAGGGATCTACAGCCAGTGCAGTGCTCGCAGAAAAAAAAACAGCTCAAAGATAGAAAGTGAGAAAGTTACGGGGGAGACCGATGGGGAGTTAGAGAAAGGGTGAGAGAGAGCGGAAGAGACTAATGCAGGCATGCAGAGAAGTCATACCAGCTCTGCTCAGCCAGCCTTCTCTGCCACAGGGCTGTTAAAAAGGTAATGGCATTCTGACAATGTTGCTGCTTTTAAAAACAGGAGCTTTCATCTCAACCAGTGGAGAGGAGAGGGGAGAATCTCCACTACGACATGTGGCACAAATCAACAATTCTAACCAACTGTCTCATGAGAAAGAGGGAGAAAAGGGGGAAGAGGAATGCATGATATGAAAGAGGGTGAAAGAGGGTGAGAAAGTACCATGGGAAAAAAGAAAGGAACATGAAAGAGACAGGAAGGGTAGGAATAAGGCAAACGGGGACAGAAAGACAGAATAGAGCAACGAGTGGCATCTCAACACAGATGAGACAGTCATGAAACTGAATGCGGTGCTAGTTCTCAGTTGAATCGACATCCACAGTATAACAGAACTGGTAACTCCTTTAAGTCAAGAGAAGACTGATGAGCAAACCACAAGTGAGCAATTGTAATCTGTGCACTGACTAATCTGTCATGTTTTACCCTTCAAAGCCAAGAGTTAAGCAACGCCTGGCAGTTGTTATGCAAGCTGTCACATTTTGACGGCAATACAACGTTGATACAACATGTAGGCTACATCATTATCGATCTCATAGGAGTCGTGCAACGCCAGCACAAATCGAGCTAGCTCCAGCAGCAACCGCCTACTATGCACATAGCTGTGGGAGTTTGGGTAGTTGCACTTCTCCCTTCTCTGCCATTAGCGGTGGTTGGTTTGTGTACAGCAGTGAAGAAGAAATAAAATATTAACGAGGGCCCATTAGGAAGCGGAGAGTGGGTTAGCTAGGTGAGGATGAGCTCTAGAGGAGAGGAGACTAGGGGAGCAATGCACCCATTGAACCCAATCAGAGGCAGAGCAGAGGCCCAACAGTGGGTTATAGTGTGGAGGCGAGATATTGAGGAGAACTTTGAAGATGATTAGACGAGATGCGATGAAAGTGTCAATCCCAGTTCACCACAGATCGTCGTCTTTGTGTGTCACGTGTGAGTGGGCCTGTGAGCATGTGTATATTTGTCTGTACGTATGCGTCACAGGAGGTTGGTGGCACCTTAATTGGGGAGGACGGGACCGTGGTAATGGCTGGAGCAGAATGGTATTGAATACATCAAAACAAATGGTTTGATGCCATTCCATTCGCGCCGTTCAAGCCATTATTATGAGCCGCCATTATTATGAGCCGCCCTCCCCTGAGCAGCCTCCACTGATATGCGTGTGTATCTCTGTGCAAAGTATTGAATAGGAAAGGAATAGCATATAGGTAGGACATGTACAGGTATAGAAACTGCCAACGGTTTTGGCCCAGGCCTCCCAGCGTCTGTGAGTGTCTATTTTGGGCCTGTGTATCAGTCAGCGTGGGCTGGCAGGGTGATGGATCATGATGAGATTAGCCCGTTGTCCCTCTGCAGCGCCGCCGTGCCAGGAGTCTGGTGTCACTTTCACTCAGACTCTTTATCAATAATGAGCAACTGGCAGCATGCTTCGCTAGCACTAGGTCAGGCTATGCTGCTCTTGGATATGCCATGATAGCCAAGGGGACCAAATAGGCCTAAAGTACACCATTACAGCCATTACGAAGTATCGTAGTTTAACATGTTGGGCTAAATTAGCAATGTAACGCTACGCTAGGCTAATGTAATACCCAAGCAAGGGTTTAACACAAAGCCATGAATGTATAGCTAAATAGATAGATACACTGGTGGGACATATGTGGCTAAATCTGTTACAGTGCACTAGCTACATCCCAAGGGAACCAGAGACAAAAATAGGCCACGTGAATAATTTACAGTACAGAGGGACAAATGTGGGATAATGTGCCATAGCTGGGCATGCTACGGACTCCAAGCCAGGAAATAGTGTATAGTCCCTAACACAGTAGTCCATCAAACCATGCTCTTGTCCAACTGTAACACTCCCTGAGAGAGCGACAGAGTAAAGACTGGGCTCTGGGCAGCAGCCAGGTCAGTATTTTGCCTTCTCTCAGTGTTCTGTGACAGTGGCCAGGAGGGTCAATGAGAGAGTGGAGGAGCAAACAGAGAGAGAGACATAATGACAGGTTAGGCTGGCACTGCCAACACTGGAGAAAGTCCCTCCAAACATGGGTAGTACAGGCACTGGGCTTGGAAGCAACTGATTAAGTACCAACGAGGTGGCCATTCTAGTTTTCAGAAGACGGGAAAGAAGACCGTTGATTCTGTGCAACAGGGTTGTACTCACATTGTGGTTCAGGTCATCTGTGTCATCGAAAGTGAAGACAATTAGTTACAATGGCTACATGTACAGTTGAAGTCAGAAGTTTACACACACCTTAGCCAAATACATTTAAACTCAGTTTTTTACAATTCCTGACATTTAATCCTATTAAAAATTCCCTGTCTTAGGTCAGTTAGGATCACCACTTTATTTTAAGAATGTGAAATGTCAGAATAATAGTAGAGAATTATTTATTTCAGCTTTTATTTCTTTAAAAAAACATGTAAATTATTTGCTCCCTTCTGTAGTCTAACATTCTTTTTATATACACTCAATTATTATTTGGTAGCATTGCCTTTAAATTGTTTAACTTGGGTCAAATGTTTCAGGTAGCCTTCCTCAAGCTTCCCACAATAAGTTGGGTGAATATTGGCCCATTCCTTCTTACAGAGCTGGTGTAACTGAGCCATTTTGCCACAACTTTGGAAGTATGCTTGGGGTCATTGTCCATTTGGAAGACCGATTTGCGACCAAGCTTGAACTTCCTGACTGATGTCTTGAGATGTTGCTTCAATATTTCCACATAATTTTCCTTCCTCATGGATGCCATCTATTTTGTGAAGTGCACCAGTCCAACCTGCAGCAAAGCACCCCCACAACATGATGCTGCCACCCCATTGCTTCACGGTTGGGATGGTGTTCTTCAGCTTGCAAGCATCCCCCTTTTTCCTCCAAACATAACAATGGTCATTATGGCCAAACAGTTCTATTTGTATTTCATCAGACCAGAGGACATTTCTCCAAAAAGTACAATCTTTGTCCTCATGTGCAGTTGCAAACCGTAGTCCGGCTTTTTTATGGCGGTTTTGGAGCAGTGGCTTCTTCCTTGCTGAGGGGCCTTTCAGGTTATGTCGATATAGGACTTGTTTTACTGTGGATATAGATACTTTTGTACCGGTTTCCTCCAGCATCTTCACAAGGTCCTTTGCTGTTGTTCTGGGATTGATTTGCCCTTTTCGCACCAAAGTACATTCATCTGTAGGAGACAGAACGCGTCTCCTTCCTGAGCGGTATGACGGCTGCGTGGTCCCATGGTGTTTATACTTGCGTACTATTGTTTGTACAGATGAACATGGTACCCTCAGGCGTTTAGAAAATGCGCCCAAGGATGAACCAGATTTGTGGAAGTCTTGGCTGATTTCTTTTGATTTTTCCCATGATGTCAAGCAAAGAGCCACTGAGTTTGAAGGTAGGCCTTGAAATACATCCACAGGTGCACCTCCAATTAACTCAAACTATGTCAATTAGCCTATCAGAAGTTTCTAAAGCCATGACATCATTCTCTGGAATTTCCCAAGGTGTTTAAAAAGGCACAATCAACTTAGTGTATTGTAAACTTCTGACCCACTGGAATTGTGATACAGTGAATTATAAGTGAAATAATCTGTAAACAATTGCTGGGAAAATTACTTTTGTCATGCACAAATTAGATGTCCTAACCGACTCGCCAAAACTATAGTTTGTTAACAAGAAATTTGTGGCGTGGTTGAAAAACGAGTTTTAATGACTCCAACCTAAGTGTGTGTAAACTTCCGACTTCAACTGTAAATGATACATCTAAATATACAAGATACAGTATGTAAAGCACAAAGTTATTTTAGGTCCAATTTCATTTTCAAGAACAAACAGTGGTTTTCACATGAACCCAGAGTCAGAGTGTGACAGGTAAGAGGGTAAGTTCAGCTCAGTGCTGGTATTATTCGTTACAGCATACAGAGAGGTCTGTGGCTCAGAAGTGGTCTCTGGTCTGTGGCCTAGCAGTAGGCATAAGTCCTGAAGCTGAAAGAGACTGAATGTTTTCACACTCCCCCGCTCCTTCTCTCCTCCTCTCTCCCACCATTTGGTTCTGACCTCTGGCTCACTCAGCCCACACTCAGCTGGTCTGTTTCACTATCTCCTTCTCCTTTCTACTTACTGTCCTTCCCACGCTCAAATCTCCTTTCCATTCCATACTTCTCACATACTCATAGTCTCTGTGCTCCCCCCCTGTGTCAGTGGGTGTTTAGGAGATGAGGGTAGCCCCAGCCAGGTGAGTGTAGCCCCAGCTATCTGCTCCAGCTCTGAGCTCTTAGCCACAGACAGGTTACAGACATGAGGAGAGGCCCTTGCTCACCGCTGGGAAAGGATAGCGGCAGCCGCCAGTACATACGCTCGCTCTCACATACAAACTTTGAACTCACATGCACACTGTACACAGAGTGCCAGTACACTCCATACACACAATATCGTGACCATACTAAGTTTGCTGTAAGTGTCTGTAACATATCAACACTAAAGGCACTAAGTTATGGGCTTACACAGCCAACGCAACTTCACGTTAATGACACCACAAACACACAACTCCACTTCAAAGAGAACAGATCCCACTTCTCAGAGAACCCATACCGACACTGAGAACAGGGACGCACACGTGGGGGGGTGGGGGGGGGGGGGTGTCATGGGGGGTGGGGCGGTGTGTGTAGTGGGGGGTGGGACGGTGTGGGTGTGGGTGAGAGAGAGAGTTGGTATGTGTTAGTGTGTTTAAGCGAGATTGCTTATGTGCACGCGTGGGACACATAGCTCCAAGACATATAGGAGCCTGTCTAGAGACTAGTGAGACAGTGATCCACAACACAGTACGTACAGGTACAGACTGGTGTGTGTGGGTGATGGGTCACTGAGGTGGGAGAGGAGGGAGAACATGGGGGCCATGTGAACTCACTCACCCGGGGCTGCCAGTTCTCATACTGCTTCTGCAGGTTGGCTCCGATGGTCTCCAGGGCTTTCTGTGGACTCATGGACAGAGGGTCTGGAGGAGAGGAAACACAGACACCTCATTATCATAGACAGACAACACTAGACTTGGGTACAACCAGCACAGCAAAACATAGGGTGAAATGTTCTGTCCACAAAACATTAGTGAAATGCAGAAAAATGACCACATTACTCATAATTCTTGACCTGATATTTATCTAGAAGCATTGCTTTTACACTGTTCATGAAATGGGAAGGCAAAAGTCATGTAGATCCAAAGTAACACAGAGATCAGATAGATCCCAATAGTGCCATCACAATGAAGCAGAAATTCAGCTGAGACAGTTAACCCAATAGAGAACCAGTATCACAATCCCTCGCCATTTGTTTAGTAGGGCTATTTCTCGTATCAAATTAAACTACATAAGACGGAGAAATCGCCCCAGCGCTTCGGATTGAAATATTGACAAGAAGGAATCAATTGTATAAAGTATAGGGCATATTATAGATTCTGAGATATCAAATTATGCCCACAACGCAGACAATAACATTATTGATTTTGAAATTACCGGATGTATTGACAATATGCATATTCAGGGACAGACAATTGTTTTGGAGAAAAGTATATTTATTGATAGATGATACATTTCCAGTAGCCAGCAAGTTAAGGAAATAATAAATGTATATTGTGCAGTATAATGCAACTGCAGTGAGCAAACGTAAGATGACCCTAAAGTGGGATGACTCATTCATTTCTCTTCAGATGGGATCTGTAAAATGAAGGAGGAAGAGGGTGGGGTGAGGAGGAAGAGGGTGGGGTGTGGAGGAAGAGGGTGGGGTGAGGAGGAAGAGGGTGGGGTGAGGAGTGTCAGAGAAGAAGAATGATAGCTAATGATTGTGCATTTAGAGTTATTCTACACAGATATCTTAAAAAAAAACATGATCTGATGATTGACAGTTTCATTGTAGACTTACTGAGGACAATGCAAACAGGAGCAGCCTGTCAGAAGTCTCTGCTTTTTTGAATGTGTTAAATGGTTCCCTTCATAAAACGCTACCATTGAACGGTCTTGAGTTTTTCAACAGAGTTTCATGTGGTTTCGGTTTGTCAAACAATCTGTGGAGGCGTATTGTTGAATTATTACTGTCATTTTGTCTGTCTGGTTTCTTCTCAGTCTTATATAGTGTTATGAGATTACTTACAAAACTTGGATGTAGGTTCTGGGCAATAGGGTCATAATATTATATCACTATATTTTTCTCATTTCTAAGACAGTATGACTGTATTTAATGTTTTGGAATAACAAAAGCTCTAAATATGCTTCACGAGTAGTGCATGATCCTAGGGTGGCAACAAATACACTCTAAGTGGTTTTAAATGGAGCCCTTTCTTTTCTGATTTTGTTGCATTTTCATACATTTCCACAATGTAAAACATTCGTTTTTACTTTGTATGGTTCTGTTTTGTGAAAAGGTCACATTTCCTTTATCAGAATAATTATTATTCTCTAACCAGGTTTCCATCCAACCTTTTTATGCGAGTTAAGTACATGTCGGATAAAAAAAAAATCACGACAGGCCTGATGGAAACAGCAAATGTCGGTAAACTTTCCAAATGTCGACAAAACATAAATAGACACGGTGGGATCTTATTGTCTGTAAAAATGAATAATGCGAGAAATGGTGGTGGAAACGCTTTTATGTGCAAATATTGATATAATAACCATCATAAAGTAAATTTGGAGTCACGCGATGACATGTGTGGTCCTTCCACTAGGCTGCAGATGAAATGAGTATTGATGAACTTCACAGGGTGGTGAAAACGCAAGGTGCTGAGGTTGATGCTCCTTACCAATAAATATCGAGCGTCTTATTCTGGTGACATGATCATCAATGCTGCAGGTAGATAAATAAAAACAAATCTTGCTCTTTTGTCCATAATAACCTTGTAATGTAGGCTTAGACACTAGGCTATACCGGTGCCGAAAAACTCCCCCCTGCCAGAACCCCCCCCCTTTCGCGTGAACACGCACGCACCCAATTCTTTATTGCTGCGACTTCCTTGATAGTTGAGATACCTGATCACGTTAGGCTGTGTTTCAATAGATTTTTTATATCGGTTTCATTGCGAGGGAGGCACTTGTAATGTCTGCAGACTTCGGTTGGCTATTTGTTTCAAGTGTATTAGTCTATAAATAAATATCTTTGCCAAATCTCGTCATCTCTCCCATATCGTATTCGACTAGCAGTTGTTCTGAAATGTTTAATGCTTGCCTACATTTTACTTCCTCTGTTTAATATAACACACATACATTAATTATTAATTTTGGTTGCCTATCCTCACATGAAATTTGTTCTATAGAAAGTATTTGACTCTGATGTGGGCCACAGAACATATATGACTTTAGCCACAAAATTAAGGAAATTAGAAAAGGGGGGGGGGGGGGGGGGGGTTCGGCAAGGTTATTTTCTTGCCTGCTACCGCAAGAACTGGTCCAAACCCCAACCGCAGTCCCACAATGCTATTTTAAGCATATGTGACACAGATCACTTGCCAGCCATGGTCCCAGCAAGGCAATATCAAATGCACAAAAATTACATGTGAAATAGGTGAAATTTCCAGAGATTTCCATTCTCACATGGCCCTTATATTGTATTACTGGGCTGTATCAGGCAATATGCTAGATGTTGTTTGAAGAGAGCAGAGTTGGAGAGACTTGCACTTTCTCTTGAGCTATTTTTACAGCCTACCTTTTAGGAGTGGGAAGATTTTATTATCCGCCGCCATTGTTGCAACCCCTATTACTAGTCTGTTCAACCTCTCATATCGTCCGAGATTCCGAAAGATTGGAAAGCTGCCGCGGTCATCCCCCTCTTCAAAAGGGGGAGACACTCTAGACCCAAACTGTTACAGACCTATATCATCCTGCCCTGCCATTCTAAAGACTTCAAAAGCCAAGTTAACAAACAGATCACTGACCATTTCGAATCCCACCATATCTTCTCCGCAGTGCAATCCGCTTACCGAGCTGGTCACGGGTGCACCTCAGCCACGCTCAAGATACTAAACGATATCATAACAGCCATCGATAAAAGACAGTACTGTGCAGCTGTCTTCATCGACCTGGCCAAGGCATTCGACTCTGTCAATCACCACATTCTTATCGGCAGACTCAACAGCCTTGGTTTCTCAAATGACTGCCTCGCCAACCACTTCTCAGATAGTGTGTAAAATCGGAGGGCCTGTTGTCCGGACCTCTGGCAGTCTATGGGGGTACCACAGGGTTCAATTCTCAGGCCGACTCTTTTCTCTGTAAATATCAATGATGTCGCTCTTGCTGCGGGTGATTCCTTGATTCAACTCTCCGCAGATGACACCATTCTGTATACAGCTGGCCCTTCTTTGGACACTTAACAAACCTCCAGATGCGCTTCAATGCCATCCAACTGCTCTTAAACACTAGTAAAACTAAATGCATGCTCTTCAACCGATCACTGCCCGCACCCGCCTGCCTAGCATCACTACTCTGGACGGTTCTGACTTAGAATATGTGAACTACAAATACCTAGGTGTCTGGCTAGACTGTAAACTCTCCTTCCAGACTCATATTAAGCATCTCCAATCCAAAATTAAATCTAGAAGAATTGGCTTCCTATTTCGCAACAAAGCCTCCTTCACTCACGCTGCCAAACAATAACCTCGTAAAACTGACAATCCTACCGATCCCCGACTTCGGCGATGTCATTTACAAAATAGCCTCCAACACTCATCAAACTGGATGCAGTCTATCACAGTGCCATCCGTTATGTCACCAAAGCCCCATATACCACCCACCACTGCGACCTGTATGCGCTCGTCGGCTGGACCTCGCTACATATTCGTCGCCAGACCCACTGCTACAGGTCATCTATAAGTCTTTGCTAGGTAAAGCTCCGCCTTCTCAGCTCACTGGTCACCGTAGCACACGCTCCAGCAGGTATATCTCACTGGTCATCCCCAAAGCCAACACCACCTTTCCTTCCAGTTCTCTGCTGCCAATTACTGGAAAGAATCCCAAAAATCACTGAAGCCCTATATCTCCCTCACTAACTTTAAGCATCAGCTATTTGAGCAGCTTACCGATCCCTGCAGCTGTACACAGCCCATCTGTAAATAGCCCACCCAACTACCTACCTCATCCCCATATTGTTTTTATTAACTTTTTGCACACCAGTATTTCTATTTGCACACTCATCTGCACATCTATCACTTCAGTGTTAATTTGCTAAATTGTAATTACCTCGCTACTATGGTCTATTTATTGCCCTACCTCCTTACTTCATTTGCACACACGGTATATAGATTTGTCTATTGTGTATGACTGTACTTTTGTTTATCCTGTGTGTAACTTGTTTTTTTGTCGCACTGCTTTGCTTTATCCTGGTCAAGTCGCAGTTGTAAATGAGAACTTGTTCTCAACTGGCCTACCTGGTTAAACAAAGGTGGGGGGGGGGGGCAAATCGACACTTTAAAAAATTTGAAATATGGATGATCAATATTCCAGACAATGTAGTAAACTATAGCCTAATCATAGGCCTATTTAGGAAGTACATTTCCTTGGAAAGATAACTGCCCCGTGCTTGTCATCCCATGCATAGGCTATAGCCTACTATTTAAATGAGACCACACGGCACCTGATCTCACAGGTATGGCTACTGAATTGGAAGCAGCAAGAATGATGACCGCGACACTTGCTAGGTTTTGCGTAGCCCTATAGGATGTAGCCTACCTTTAGGAGAACGATTTGCAGGCAGAGACAAATACTTATTGAAAATGAAAAAGGCGCAAGCATAGTATGATGATTTAATGTGTTGATTGCACTTCGACTCACGTTGGTTGACAGCCCTCCACTTCTTTCCATTATCAATATGTATTTAGGTACTGCATTAAACTACAGTCTAATCATATTTAAGTTAATTTCATATTCAATTTAACCGCCACGTGATTCTCAGCGCATGTAGCCAGCCTACTCTATCAATGAGACCACAAATACTATGCACCGTTGAACTCTCACGCCCAACTAGGAGAGGTAGGCTACTGAAGTTGAAGCAGAAAATTCTGAGTGTGTGAATAATGCGAAAAAGATGTGCTGTTAATACAATAAGTAGACTAACGCATACAAAGCAGAAAGAGTCCCGTTTCCAAATAATCTGTGGGACAACAAAATATATTTGCATCCCAAAGTCGTCAGTCTGACCACCCACAGCATGAAAAATGCCAACTGCGCTGCAATGATCTCTGTCGGGACCCGCAGGAATGCAGCCCTCTAGTGCAGTCAGTACACAACACTATGCTCGACATGTCTTAGCAGGATCAGATGGCGACATGGGCCCCAAAATGGTCAGACAGCCAGGGAAGACCAGTCTATGGAACTATGGAATTTTGCAGTATATTAACAATATCAGTGAATGATACAAAGTTCCATCTTGAATTGATGGGTAGAACTACAGCAGCTACGTGACAGAAGTTTAACATTAAAGCTACAGTCCGGGATCAGGGAATAATGGTCATTTCAATTATTGAACCATACATTCTATTCTTAGATAATATCATGTAGAAACGTACACCAAGGTAATTCTTTGTCATCCCTCATTTTTAGGACGATCAGATGGTGACAGGGATCTCAGCATGCAGCGAGGGAAGACCAGTCTGACACAGGAGAGAAACATTTCTGCAGATACAACCCTTTATTCTCTCTATGCAGCAAACACTGGACAAGCCAGATGCTATTTTAAGGCAGTCTGACGAACATCCAAAGTTGATTTCCAAACTGTATCAAGGGTTGGAGGCATTTTCCGATGACACAACACATGTAAAACAAAAATGTTGGTAGAAGACCTGGTAGAAGCTATTGATGATATGAACATGACTGGGCATTCCTCATCATCTCAGACATAAATTACTGCAGTTTAAGAACATACTATATGCCACTGAAACTGAATTACATGCACTCAGAAATGTAATTCCACTGCTGGAGGTGTAAAACACAAAAGGGGACATTTGCATGTTACAGTGCATTCGGAAAGTCTTCAGACCCCTTGAATTCTTCCACATTTTGTTACGTTACAGCCTTATTCTAAAATGGATGATGTTTTTTTTCTCTCCCCCTAACCAATACACAAAACCTACACAATACCCCATAATGACAAAGCAAAAAACAGGTTTGTAGACATTTCTGTAAATGTATATTTTTAGAAAATCACATTTACATATGTATTCAGACCCTTTACTCAGTACTTTGATGATTCACCTTTGGCAGTGAGTACAGACGGAAGCCACTCTTCAGTAAAAGGCACATGACAGCCTGCTTGAAGTTTTCCAAAAGGACCTAAAGGACTCTGACCATGAGAAACGAGATTCTCTGGTCTGATGAAACCAAGATTGAACTCTTTGGCCTGAATGCCAAGCATCATGTCCGGCACCATCCCTACGGTGAAGCACGGTGGTGGCAGCATCATGCTGTGGGGATGTTTTTCAGTGGCAGGGACCGGGAAACTAGTCAGGATCAAGGGAAAGATGAACGGAGCAAAGTACAGAGAAATTATTGATGAAAACCTGCTCCAGAGCGCTCAGGACCTCAGACTGGGGTGAAAGTTCACCTTCCAAAAGGACAACGTCTTAAGCACACAGCCAAGACAACGCAGGAGTGGCTTCGGGACAAGTCCCTGAATGTCCTTGAGTGGCCCAGCCAGAGCCCGGGATTGAACCAGATCAAACCTCTGGAAAGACCTTAAAATAGCTGTGCAGCGACACTCCTCATCCAACCTTGACAGAGCTTGAGAGGATCCGCAGAGAAGAATGGGAGAAACTCCCCAAATACAGGTGTGCCAAGCATGTAGCATCATACCAAAGAAGACTCAAGGATGTGTGGCCACTCCACCATAAAGGCCTGATTTGTGGATTGCTACAGAGATGGTTGTACTTCTGGAAGGTTCTGCCATCTCCACAGAGGAACTCTGGAGCTCTGTCAGAGTGACCATCGGTTTCTTGGTCACCTCCCTGACCAAGGCCCTTCTCCCCCGTTTGCTCAGTTTAGCCAGGCGGCCAGCTCTAGGAAGAGTCATGGTGGTTCCAAATGTCATCCCTTTGAGAATGATGGAAGCCACTGTTCTTGGGGACCTTCAATGCTGCAGAAATGTTTTGGTACCCTTCCCCAGATCTGTGCCGCAACAAAAATCCTGTCTCGAAGCTCTACGGAAAATTCCTTCGACCTTTCCAAATCATGCCCAATTAATTGAATTCACCACAGGTGGACTCCAATCAAGTTGTAGAAACATCTCAAGGCTGATCAACGGAAACAGGATGTACCTGAGCTTAATTTGAAGTTTCATATCAAAGGGTCTGAAACCTTATTTGCATAAGTTATGTACTTCTTAAAATATATATAAACTAGCAAACCTTTCTAAAAATCTGTTTCCGCTTTGTGATTATGGGGTATTGTGTGTAGATTCATGAAGAAAACATCTTATTTAATCCGTTTTAGAATAAGGCTGTAATGTAACAAAATGTGGAAAAAGTGAAGGGGTCTGAATACTTTCTGAATGCACTGTATGGTCTTGTGAAGGTTGGCTGAATTCTGGCAAAGAGTATGTTCTTTTATCTCAGCATGTGTCAAGTTATGTATCACTAGATGTGATATTACAAGACTAAGGGTATACTGAACAACTTCTACAAGGTCTGGATGCCTTATATGGAATACAGCACGACTAAAGGAGTTTGTATTGAAAACATGCCCACCTCAGGGGAGATACCTATTTAGGCAATCCCAGGTTGCCGTCCTGTGAGTTGTCACTCTGTCCTTGGCCTAACACACCCGAAACCAACACAATGTTTCACTAAGATCCTAAAACTGAGTGGGGTGTGACTGAACGGGGAGGAAATTGTGTTGGGAGAGTTGGCTCAGGCTGGCTGAAATTTGATAAAGTGGATGTCTTAATAAAAGACATCAAAAGACTTTGTATTTTAGTCACGAGTTGCTCATTTGTTAGGCTATTGGTTAAAGGTGCAACACAATATTTATTATTGAATTACCTTTGATTTAGTTCAGTCTTATTAATCACTTACCTAGCTTGGTGACTGAGGGCATTTTTGCTTACTTTTTGTTCTAAACAGAGACGGCACATTGGATTGTGTAAAAATGCAGGAAATTAACTTTAGATGCCCGCCCCTCTTCTAAAAATCAAAGTAGAGCCCCTGGATTATTATATTAAAGTGAAACAATGTGTCTGTTTGCTGCTTTTCATTAAATCATGCATAGCTGATCTTTATATGGCCTAAAACCAATGTGTTCATATGGGCAGAATATTAGGCTATAGCATACTGAACTTTCATCAGTCATGAAATTAGAACATTCCATGAAACAAAATGACCTTGGTAAAAGGCCGACATTTGGACGTTTCAGTTAAAAATGACTGTGACATGACTATAAAAATGTAAACATTGTGATTTTAGAGACAAAGTAACAGCCTATGATTAGGCTCAGAGGAAGAGCCAAACTATTGCCAAGGACTCCAGCCACCCTCATCATAGACTGTTCTCTCTGCTACCGCACTATATATACACAGACTAAAGATCTACCCGAGATTCAACTTTAAGGCAAGGGCATCTTTTAAAACTATTTTTGATACTCACCTCATGTCTTGACAATATGAATGAGAAAGTAGTCCATTTTGTTTTGAAATCAGTAGTGGTCCAGCTCTCCCATTGTTCCCATTTTCAATTTTAAAAAATATGCTTTAGAGATGCCCAAGACTATAACATTAGAATGTTGTAAAGCGCTGCCCTACCCTGGCCGGCGAGGAATAATAATAGGCACAAACTTAAGAACACTATTTTATTATTTTATTAACTTAAGATTCTCACCAAGACAGGCAGACAGTCCAGACAGACAAACAGTACAAATAGGCTATACATTGCACAAGAATAATATAGGCTATTTTAAGTGAATGAATGCAAATGTATGCTGTTAATGAACAATAACTAGGCCCAATCTATCAACTACCAGATCTGAATAAATGGGTTGGATGGATGGCTTTGATTGTCCAGCAATCGAATTGCAAATCGTTCATATGCTAATAATATAAATATTCTGCTAAAAGGATCTTGCACTGCTACCCTCAGCATTCATTATTCTTGGAGGTCAGAACAAGCAACAGGGACGTCACCAGAGATTCATAACCAGGGGCTCAGCCCTGAAAACCAGGGACTGACGGGGTACCGGCAAATCATTGTATTTGTGGGTCTGAGAAAACGACCCATGTCTTTAATGCAAGAGTGGATGAATACACAGATAGTAAACCTGCAATAGGAGCAGGAAATTCTAGCCCACCAACTTTCCAGGGGCACTCACTTATCCAAAGTCCTGGTGATGTCCCTGACAAGCAATGGAAACAGAATTTATCCTCTTCGTGCTTCCCAAAAATATCCTGGCGCATGAAGGCTACAGCTACAGGCGGAAATGACACACTGCAAATAAGCCCTTCGGGAAGTGCATCGAATATGATGTTTTTGAATGCTGAGGTCGCATAATGCTCACTGACGGGGTTATCTCCAAGTTATACTGGATACGCGGTTCTTTCAGCGCCCGGAACATCAACTAGGAGCTCAGGACATACTTTCAAGGCAACATGGGTTGGGGAGAAGGTTGGACACATTAGAAGAAAGCCAATGTTTCCTATAGGTATGTCTTGTTTAATATAATAATGGCTTTATCATTCTTAATTATTTATGTGTGTTTTGAGTATGGAATAGGTTATGCAAGTGTGTGTGTTTGTGTGTTCTTACCGATCCAGCACTCCAGTCTGGCGCAGGGTGACGTCTTGACCACGTCAGGAGGGTCCACCCCCACGTTGAGACACAACACCAGGGCCACACTCACTGTCTTCATCTGGGGGGGGGGGAGACAGAAGTCAATACACATGCCTCTGCACACACACTTTATTGGGATTATATCTCATATAAACACATGCACTCATATACAGAGTGAAGAGACACCCTGTTTATTTACATTATTTGTGTGAAGGACGTTCACATTTCAGAGAGAGGCTCAGACTCTTGACTCCTCATACACGCACTACACGGCTCTGAGGCAGGCATCTGACAACAATGTCAGCCTCTTGATTGTCCTTCAATTTAATATCAGATGTGCATTTTTTCCTTTCAAGACGATTCGATACGTATCGAGGGGCAATGTAGCCTACGTTTTTTGTTCTCCCACTTTCCTCTAGTAATAATTAACTTTCCTCTGGTAGTTGACTTTTATTCCGGTAAAACATCATTTTCAACAGCGCATAGATAACAATAACCTAGCAAATGACATTGGTTGTCACTCTACTAATAGCATAATATCACACAAGCCATTTTAGCATTTGAATGCTGAAGGTGCCGTGCAGATGTGCAAGATCAGGAACAGGCCGTCTACCTGGCGAAGCTGGGCACGGTGCTCAGTTTGACTAGGCTACTGATATTGCCTTGGGTTGTTTGGCATGCAAAATGACTCACAGATACAGGCTTAGTTCCACACTGAAGGAGTGGACGCATCAGTTGTCCCAATAGGAGGGTATTTTCGTAAGGTAGAAAGAATGTAATATGAGCCAAAAATAAAGTGAAACGGCGATTGAATCGATTTTCTGGCAGATGCATGCTACATTTTTCTTCAAACAATCATCTTTAATTAATATCGATTAATTATTGCAATAATGAGACCGTCAGCCCACCAGTCTTGAATGACTGTTAGGCTGAGAGTCTAGCCTTTACAGATGATGCACAGTTTTTATATAGCTGATACCAAGATTGCTTAGTCAGTCACTTCTAACCTTCCCATAAGGCACCTTGGTTATCTACACAGGATGGTCTTTCAGTTTCCCAGATGCCAGGAAGATGAGACAATGTGGCATTGTTCTTAACTCTTCCAGGCTCTCTCTATCTCGAGTCACACACACACACACACACACACACACACATCTTGTCTAAGGAATGCTAGCTTTTAAGTTTTTATCACCAACACAAATCAATTGTCAGCTTCAAGCTATCTCTAGTAGAACCCATGTCCTCAACAACCAGACTTGCTGCAGGGTGCTAGAGTGGAGACCATAAAACACAGCATTAGCAAGACAGAAATATCTTACTGTTCGTTAAGTAAATAATTGTTACATAGCCAACAAATAAGGTGAATACGTAATTTTTCCCTCACAGGTCTAATGCATATAGTTGAATTGTTACATCCCTATCCAGCACCATATTTTAGAGTAGGGATGAGCTATTTCTCCATATGAATTGTTCTTTCAAAGGCTAAACCCACCGCTGGTGACCTTTATTTTCGTGTCATATGACCATAGCACCGGTGCCAATGCCATTTAGCAAACTCCAGACAGTGCTATGGTCAGATGACATGGAAATGAAGCTCTTTGGCCACGCACACCATTGGTGGGTTTGGCCTTCTATTTGTACACACACTCGAGCTCCCGTAGGCGTCGGACACGGCGAAACGTCAGCCCCTTGTTTGTCCTTCAAATATTGGGAAAAAGTGCTCCTGCATTTATTTTGTATTTTTCATTACTTGAGGTGTCCTGGGGTAAGATCGTTTTTTTGGACAGCCATACACACTATTTTGACCTTGCCCTCTGGCATGGATGGATCCATTGGCAGGTCTGTATAGTTGGCATAGCCTGACGTGACTTTGCAATTCTGAACCACTCAGTGCTGCTGACCTGATCTGGAGAGTGAAGCGCCATGTTGTCTATCAGCAAGACTGAGGCTGGGTACCACACTATGCCAAGACTATAGAGAACACACCAAAAGGGTTCTGCTTGGAGAGGAGGGAAGAACTTAACACAAACTTCTCTTAGAAGTCTGTAGACTGTCACGACTCCGATACAAGTCACGATTCAGTGTTCATGTGCTTTCTGTAATAAAAATATATATTTTTTTTTATGTAAAAAGCAGTCACAACTCCGTATATAAACCTTGCCCAGATATCGCTTAATGATACATCAGAAAGAAAGATCACCTTTACAGGTGATTGATTTGTCTCCCAAGGACTTTCCAAGAAAGGTCTATTGAAGTGTATTTAATTGAATGTGTGCCTGGATAACTGAAGTTAATGGAACTCTGTAGCTGACGAACAGAAAGGCCGAAGCTCATTGCAGACAGAAGGGTATTGAATTCAATATGTGCCTGATCTATGGTGGTTAGCAGAGTTCTGTAGCTACTGCCCCTACCAGGCAATTTACTGTAGCCCAGGGGGACAGGAAACAGGGTCAGGTAAACATGTGCACCTGAACACAGATTGATCCATTGGGGCACACATGGACATACACAAACAGAGAGAGAGAACAGAGAGGGCAGTCAAACCCTGCACTGATTTTACTTGAGGAGCTCCTACCCTTGTGTTACTAGCCTTGTGCATCTTTTCTCAACGCCTGAGTAATAGTCAATGAGCAAGCTCACGTCAGTGACCACGTTTACATGCACATAGTATTCTGAATAATAGCCCAATCCCGATTAAGGTATTATTTCAGGATAAGCCGTTTACATGCAGCTTTGACATTCCACTCACTAGTATCCCTGTATCATAGAATAAAAATAATATTCCTAATTTGCCCCGGGACGTCAGTTGTTAATTTTTTGACAGGGGACAACAACAAAAAAAGTTGAGCATCATTTAGATATTTTTTATGCTCATCATTTGACATTAAGTAGGTTATTTGTTAGACAACTTGTCTAAAATTACAAATATGCAGCTTCTCTTGTCATTACTTGATGCTCTAGAATACTAAATAAATCCTTGCTCACCAGAATGTCAGAAAATTATAGAATGAATACATACATCTAGTTGACATATGTAAAGTTCTTTCATTTCTGCTTTCTCTCACGGCGCAAACACGTTTAGGGACCAGGGAGAATTTCCATGTAAAATTTCCCAATGACATCAACCAGTAAGATTTATTTGGTTAAATACATCCCCCAAAAAAAGGCAGGTTTAAGGTTCTGAATGAAAGATGAAAAGACATATTTCCTGGACGTTTTGGTCATACGCTGTTATCCAGACCGACTGACAGTCAGTGCATTCAACTAAGTTAGATAAACAACATATCAGTCATAGAAAGAAAGAAACATATCTGTAACTGTTACTGAGAATGTTGTTGAAGTGGTCTGTTGGTTGGACTCCTTTCAAAGTCGCTGCCAATTTAAAAGCTTTTGAAAAACAAACTTAAGTGCATGGGACAGATGGAAGCAACAATACATATTCTGTTGCAATCTTTAGTTGGCGCCTCTTTCCTATATTGAATAGATTTAAAATGCATTACTGTGATAGAATGCGTAACACATTCTCAATGTATTACGCATTCTATGTGCAGTTGAAATTTGGGTATAGAATTAATTACCAAAAAAAGATGTCCTTTCAACAAAATGTAAATGACGTCTTTTCAACTTTCATTCAGAATCAAAACTTTACCTGATTTCAACTTCAGGAAAAGACGTCCTTTCATCATCCTGGAAATTTCTATGACAATTTCAACTGCACGTACTTTCTCAACTAAGCATTAGACCAAAATAATCATTTTTCACTGAAGATCGCAACATAGAATCGAACAAGATTGTTTTTAGGTCGGGGACAGCCCTAACACACACACACAAAGCAGAGACGGGAGTAGAGGTCAAGATACAGGAGACAATAAAAGATGCAGGTAGGTCTCAGATGGATCTCACACAAGTGCAGGAGGAGCTTGCGGAGTGAGCAAAGCTGAGAGGGGGAAAGAAACTCATGGCATTTCCCACAACATTGTGGTTCCAACTCTAATCAAACCCATTGGAGTGTGGATGTGAATCCCATCTCTGTCCCATAGGATCCCTCACTAATAGAGGCCATACTTTCACTACACTAACCTCCGGTAGGCATGACTACTTTCTTATACATTGACCCCAGTGGGGATAAGTCAGTTGGGACGTGCCATTTAAAGATACTATAGCTGAAATGACAACACACCTGGGTGAATTTTCAGCCCAGCGTCAAATAATCTACAAAAGCTGCATCCCATTGGGCTCTGGTCAAAAGTAGTGTACTCTATAGGGAATAGGGTGCCATTTCGGACGCACCCAGTCTACAGTATGCGGGTTTTACAGCTATCCCTGGAAAAAAATGTAGTGTTGAATTTCTGGCGAAGATAGCAAATATCTTCTTTCCTATTTTTACAAAAAATAGTTATGGCCGCAATGGGTAAGGAGTGCCCTAACTGACTGACTTGAAAACAGCTGTAAGCATTTGTGACTGCAATTATTCTTCCAGTGTCTTTGAGTTGTTTGGTCAAACTGAAGATGGCATAGCTACCTACAAAAGCACCCACACGGTTTACAGTCAAGCACCAAAAGCAGGTCCTGGCTTTCAAACTGTCTACCAATACCCATTCACACACACACACCCAACCACAAATCATCACCTGTAGATCAGTTTTAGAGGTGAGGTACGTTCATGCCAGACGTTCTGTCCTGACTTGGCGTTGTTCAGCACCCCACTAATTCACCAGCAACATTACTGCAGCCTGGCACGGGAAACTAAGGTAATTACCATCACAATAAAACAACCCTAATGAAATGATTTGTTTCCCAACGACATCATATGCGAGCGACTAATAAAACACTGAAATTGGCATGAAAAAATAAATAAAAAAGACAATTGAGACAAATGGGGAGGTAGAATCTCTGTCGGAGTCATTTGACAGCAGCCAGATGTTGGCTCCCATTGATTGAATCCCATTCATTTCTCACTTCAGTGGAAAAGTCTATTGTCCCCCTATTGATATCATACATTCCAACTGGAGGAGACACAAGCGCTGCAACCCTAGGGGTCCTGGTCAAAAGTAGTGCACTATACATGAAATAGGGTGCCACTTGGGACAAATCTAAGATGCTTGCCTTGTGCAGAGAAACATGTTTGGCTTGTGACAGGTTCTTTAATATTCTAGTGGTTTGGTAGGCAGTTATTTTGCGGCGGTTTTTAGCCACCGAAATAATGAAATGACTATTGGATTTGGGTAAGCTCATTAAGTATCAGAGGGCTACAAGCCAGCACAGAAACCACAAATGAAGGGAATCGGGACAAGAATCTGTACGTGTTGCAGCAAGCTCAGTACAAAAAAGTGCGATGCTTTAATACACTTTTGAATCTTTTCTGTGTTTAAAAATATAGAAGATAAACACTGAACAGGGGGAGAAAAGGGAGGGAAAAAAGGGAATGAAAAGGTGGAGGCTAAGTCTTGCCCCCCTGGGGAGAGGCTCTGATCCTCCATAACAATGGTCTCCTTCTGAAGAGGGTGGTCCTCCATAATTGTTAACATTAATCTGAAGGAAAGCCTAAACAAAATTACATTTTAATACACGTCTCCTGGACCTCATGGATTTCCAATAATCCCATAAATCCTGTTCGGAGCAGCGCAGAGGGGGAGAGAGAGAGAGAGATAACAGGGGAGGAGTAGGGTGAAAGCTGAAGCGGACTTTGGTTCAATCTGGTTTTTTGGACTTGTTCACAATGCTCACTATCATACAGGTGAATGGCACCGGTACTTAACTATTGGTCAAGGATAGCCAAATGGAAAACACAGAGAAACTTCAAGACAGATTCCAAGGGATTGTGATAATGAACGTGTATCAGAGTGTGACTGTGCCCTAATGTGTGTCCTGCTGGCGATAAAGTGAGTGGCCCAAGCTGATGCTGCAATCTCCAAGGCCGTCCAGCCTGCTAGGCCTTGCCCTGGCACGGGGGAGATCGATTTCCCCTCTGTTTAAATAGCCTTAATTTATAGCAGGCCTAGCAAATGGAATAGTCACTGGCCATTGATCCGTATGGGCCGAGGTGCTGGATCGGAGGAAGGGAGGGGATGGCTCAAAGTTCCCTGGAGTCCCATGCATGATTATTCATGAGAGGGGGAGTTACCAAACCCAATTACCAGTTTAAAAAGACAACACACTTTGTGTGCGTGCACACACACGCACACACACACACACTCAGGTCTCAAACACACACAACAATAGGCCACAGCAGCTGCTGATATCGATAGAGTTCCTAAAGAGGTAATGTTGTAGTCAAAACGTGAGCAATTGGACTACAACAAATACAGCGTAGAAATGACATCCAACTGCTCATCTCCGCATTCATGTGTCCTTCTGATACAGATCTGAATTTGAGCCCAAAGGCACTCCACATTCACGCCAGAGGCACTCCACATTCACGCCAGAGGCACTCCACATTCACGCCAGAGGCACTCCACATTCACGTCAAAAACTATCTACAGTACCTGGATCAGACTGCTATTCAGCCTGGATTTACTGCTCTCCTGAAAAAGATTCACTGGTTATCATGGCGATTATATAGTAATTTTGCATGGTGAACCGAGATATTTTTAAAGGATGAAAATAATGGCAAAGACGGAGGAAGCCAGCCCAGCAGAAAGCAAAGTAATGCAATTAGTGGGCTTGATATTGCAGTGTGTTTTTGAGGATGTGTGGAAATCATTGTTGGAAAGCCAGTACTTTAGAGTAAGCAGAGGTGGTTGGTTCATTGAAGCGCTCATCTGCATTGATTTCAAATGACTAGCTCCGATTTTGACAGAACCCAGATATCCTTTTAAGAGGTCAATGGCCGCATGTCTAATTGGCCTAGTTAATTTCCTGTGTGCAGTTAATTAATTCATGATGGATTACTGATTAAGACCAAAAAACATTCTAAATAGCACACCTGCCTCATTTCGCTCCTGCTACAATGGTGTGGACGTCAATTTAGTATTGATTTATTGTATTGTAAGATGGGATCATTATATTCCTCTCTCTCCATCTCGTGCCACGTGTGTGTGACCATGTGTGCGGCCTCCGCGTCCCTCTAACGAGGAACTGAGACAGGACAGGGGTGCGGTCTCGCGTGCTGAATCAACAACTGTGTGGGCACATGGGTCAGGGATCATCTGATACACAGACAGACATCAGGCCTCACCATCACATGTCGTTGGTGGAACATCTCTTATGAACGGTGTCATGGAGAAAGAGCTCGGAAATGAAGGCAGTGTGTTGAAGTCAAGCTTATCCGCTTAAACACAGACGACGATTGATATTCTTTCCTAAACATACCATGGAGGTCAGGCCATGCAGCTGAACCCCTGGGGGGGGGGGGGGGGGGGCATGGCAAATCTCATAACTTGCTTCCTGGAAACATTTGAAATGGGCATCCCTTCTAGGTTTTCATATCTGAGGAATGTATCAAATGTTCTGCTGTTATCCACAGCAGTCCCTGAGAAATCAGGATAGAAAACAGAAGAGATGAAGTGCATCTCTCTGGTGGGTCTAGGTCGGACCTCTCGTACTAGCCTTTCTAGACAGACGGGTTGCCTCCCACAACGTAGGCCTATCAATGTTCTGGCTCACATGTCTAATTATACATCAGTTTGGCATAGAGGAAAGGGCGGAGTTGGGACATCCTGCTTTCCTACATCACTGCCTTATCCACTTGTTACCATAGCGTTAAACATCACCAGGACACAAAATAGTATCTAGGAAGATGGAGATCATAGAGGTTATTTTTAATGAGTGCATTTCGCAAGTGGCTAGTTTGCGTCAACCACCTTCACTTAAACCACCACAATGGTTTCGCCTGCAAACTTTGGTTTTGAATTACAACATTCAGGCATGTCTGCCTTGTGATTTGTTGGGAGAGTCAGTCTGAAGAGAAACATCCAGATTTTTTTTTCTTTTGGAAGTTATGGCAATCTGCCATTAATCCCAGACTTAGTGCTGTTGCTCTTAGCTCTGGGTTTCCGATACTACTCTTATACAAGCCATACTGATGTTTAACTCCAGGGGTCACATCTAGAGAAGGGTTTCCTAAACTTGGTCCTGTGGGCCCCACTAGGTGTTTGCCATAGCACTACACAGCTGTTTCAAATGATCAAATTTTGATGAGGAGTTGGTTATTTAAATGAGCTGTGTAGTGCTAAGGCAAAAACGTTCACCCAGAGGGGGCCCCAGGACCGAGTTTGGGAAACCCTGGTCTAGAGCATCACATCAGGGTCAAGCCCTGTACATGGCATAGCTCCTCAAATGGATCTGCTATTGTGTGCTTATGTATTGGACACGGATATGAACAAGAGTCTCCTCTCTCTGGTTTAGTAGATTCAAGTCTGGCTGTTCTGTACAGGGCGCTATCCGACCTGGTTTACTCTACCTAGCCTCTCTCTCTCCAGTGAGCCACTGCTCATCCACTAACAGCTCACTCTATAGTCCCAGTTCAGGCAGGGGGTGAGCGAGCCATAAACATCTAATAAGGAACCGTTGGGGTTCTCCTCAATGAGTCAGGTCTACTAACCGTGTACTTTGGGGTTAGGGTTGGTTTGTCTCACACTGCTCCATGTCACAGCGCCTGAATGTCATTCAGTGTTACAATGTAGGCGGTGACCCGTTCCTGTAGGTTCATGCTCTACAACATTCGCAGAGTACGACCCTGCCTCACGCAGGAAGCGGCGCAGGTCCTAATCCAGGCACTTGTCATCTCCCGTCTGGATTACTGCAACTCGCTGTTGGCTGGGCTCCCTGCCTGTGCCATTAAACCCCTACAACTCATCCAGAACGCCGCAGCCCGTCTGGTGTTCAACTTTCCCAAGTTCTCTCACGTCACCCCGCTCCTCCGCTCTCTCCACTGGCTTCCAGTTGAAGCTCGCATCCGCTACAAGACCATGGTGCTTGCCTACGGAGCTGTGAGGGGAACGGCACCTCCGTACCTTCAGGCTCTGATCAGGCCCTACACCCAAACAAGGGCACTGCGTTCATCCACCTCTGGCCTGCTCGCCTCCCTACCTCTGAGGAAGTACAGTTCCCGCTCAGCCCAGTCAAAACTGTTCGCTGCTCTGGCACCCCAATGGTGGAACAAACTCCCTCACGACGCCAGGTCAGCGGAGTCAATCACCACCTTCCGGAGACACCTGAAACCCCACCTCTTTAAGGAATACCTAGGATAGGATAAAGTAATCCTTCTAACCCCCCCCCCCTTAAAAGAGTTAGATGCACTATTGTAAAGTGGTTGTTCCACTGGATATCATAAGGTGAATGCACCAATTTGTAAGTCGCTCTGGATAAGAGCGTCTGCTAAATGACTTAAATGTAAATGTAAATGTATCCTTTCAGAGGACTCTAGCCCATCCTCTATCCCTGACAAGGACAGAGGAAAACCCATGACTATTCTGGGGTACCATAATTAACATAGCTCTCCCATAAAGCCCAATACCACAAACACAGCCATATAGCACACAGAAACAGCCATAGACCAGCCCAACAGGGAGGCAGAGTTTGTGGGATTCGTAGCAGCAACTAGGCCGACCATGATAGAGTTTCTGAAGGCCTATCCTGCATCGGAATCATTCACAAACTTGCACTATACTAGCAGGTGTATACACACACACAAACCGCTTTGCTTCATGAGCGCACCACACACATCGACATGGTCACAACTCAATTACAGACATCTCCACAGGGACCGGACTCCACCTTGACCAATGGGCCTTGTAATTGGGCAGCCTGCCACCTCTCATCCTGAGATAGCCCAACAGTGTCTGTAGTGTAGTAGCTAGCTGGCCATGATCCTGCTGATTTCCCACGATGCAGCACATCATTTACGGGCCACTTGATAGCCCCATCACAACACACTCCTCTCAACAGCTTTAACTCTTAAAATACACAACCAATGGTGACCCTAGTACCACCCCTAACATTATCATCCATCACTGTCAATCTACAGCGCCCTCCTGAATTGTTATTTACCCAACTAGGCAAGTCAGTTAAGAACAAATTCTTATTTACAATGATGGCCTAGGAACAGTGGATTAACTGCCTTGTTCAGGGGAAGAACGACAGATTTTCACCTTGTCAGCTCGGGGATTCGATCTAGCATCCTCTAAGTTACTGACCACTAGGCTACCTGCCGCCCCAACCCGCGACCTTGGAGTCAAAATAGTGGCCCGTAAATTATGTGCTGCATCGTGGGAAATCAGCAGGATCATGGCCAGCTAGCTATCAGGACCATGATTGGCACCCTAGGTAAATATGAACAAAAATGGCTGTGAAAAAATTTAAATGTTGTTTATCAGCTTGATCTTACACTCAAAATATCATATGAATCTAACCTTTAATTGAGTTAAAATTGTTCAAAGAAAAATCATCAATAAATAATTATTTTATTTAAAAATATGGGTCACAGTTATTGGCACCCCTAAAAATCCTTATGAACAAAATCTAATTGATGTATATTCCGATTAAGATATTACTTTTTAAAGTTACATATGAATCTTTGGGAACTTGTGTTCATCCATGAGTTCCTGTTTCACTGGGGTATAATTATGAGGTGACACAGGCTAAACTCCCTTACGTCATCCATCAACATCAGAAAGGCCAAAGACAAATTAAATGAAACAAAAAGGGTTTTGACCTTCACAAATCAGGCAAAGGCTATAAAAAGATAGCTACACCTGTAAAAAATACTCATAGCCACTATTAGGGCAATAACTAAGAAATGTTTAACAACTGGAGCTGTGATGAACCTGCCTGGAAGAAGACGCAAGTGTATTTTGCCCCCAATGCACATTGAAAGGGATGGCTCAAGTGGAATTGTTTTTGCCCAAGGACCGCAGTTAGAGAATTGCAAAAGTTGGTTACATCAAGTCTCCAAAGCTACAATTAAAATCACCACCTATATGCCAACAAGTTATTTGGAAGGGTGGCCAGAAGAAAGACTCTGCTGTCACCAACCCACAAACGGAAGCCCCTGGAGTTTGCTAAATGTCATTGGAACCAGGTTTGATTGAAACTATGTTCTATGGTCTGATGAGACTAAAATAGAGCTTTTTGGAAACAAACACCAGAGCTGGGTTTGGCGTAAAAAGAGCTCTGCAGAAAATAACCTAATCCCCACTGTGAAGTATGGTTGTGGAGCTGTGATGTTGTGGTGCTGTTTTACTTCCAAAGGCCCTGGGAACCTTGTTAGGACACCTGGCATCATGGACTCCAAGTACCAGGAGATTTTAAGTCAAAACCTGGGTGGCTGTTGGATCTTCCAGCAGGACAACGATCCAAAGCATCAAGCAACAAAAAATTGTTCACTGACTATAGAATCAAGCTTTTGCAATGGCCATCCCAGTCCCCTGACCTAAACGAAATTGAAAACCTGTGGGGTGAGCTGAAGAGGAGAGTCCACAAGCGAGGACCAAGGACTCTGAAAGATCTGGAGAGTTTCTCTATGGAGGAATGGTCTCAAATCCCTTCCTGTGTGTTCTCCCACCTCATCAAACATTATAGGAGACGACTCCATACTGTTATCTTGGAAAAGGGAGGGTGCACAAAGTACTAAACGCAGGAGTGCCAATAATTGTGAGATGCATGTTTTTGAATAAAATAATTATTTCTGGCTGACGATTTATTTCTTTGAACAATTTTAACTCAAAAAGGTTAGACTGCTATGATATTTTGAGTGTCAGATCAAGCAGATAAACAATGACATTTATTCACGGCATTTTTTGTTCATATTTACATAGGGTTCCAATAATTCAGGAGGGCACTGTAGATCACCCTGTAGTAAATAACAGTAGGCCAGGGGCATTAGGCAGATTTTTTTCTTGAGCGGATGGTCAGAACATAATTACAAATCATTTGTAGACAGCATATTGACCGTAAGCCCAAAGATATTTGAATAAAACGATTTCAAAACGTGCTTACATTAGCATAGGATCACATATAGTTATATTATGTGTGGGAATACTTTGGAACAGATTATTATTTATTTTTTAATTACAGTATTATGTCCAACAATACAAATAAAATAAAAATGTTTTGCAAAAATTCTAATAAAAAAATGTCAATCACCCATGGGGGAGGCCGCCAGCTGGGGAACCCTGACACACACAATCAAAACGGGTAGAGTAATTAAATGAATTGATGCAAAACAATGTATTCTTTGTAGAACATAAACTAGCCTAAATTATTTAGGCATATTTTCTAGCAGTGTTAGAGAAAGAATGTACCTTTGTCTTACCCCAAAGAATCTCTCCTGTTTTGGAATTAATATATGAATTAAATGTTTATGGTTACAATATAATTCAGCGCCTGAAGCACAGTGTAGAAGCCTAATTTCTATGTCATATTAGCAAACGTGTGTTAATGTCATTTGGGTGAATGTCTTGCCAATAGGGATACTAAGTCACCCGGCGAAGCGTATTGCAATGTGACACTTCGCATTATTGCCGCCATAGCTCTCCATAACAGACTCTATGAAACAATCAGGTAGCTAGTGCTGCAGGGATCTAACAGCACTTTTCATATAAGCCCTGGCAGGTGTAATAGAAACACAGAAATCCAACTGTCACCATTTACTAGAGAAAAACATTAAAATTCCACTGTCAAAGCGCCTAGGGTTGGCCTGAAGCAGAGTTATAATGAATTTCTACAAATGGGGAACAATATAGACGAAGGCTAACCGTAACAAGGTTGAATGTGGAAGTCTCGCTGTAGAACGAATTGTCTCTACTAAAGCAGTAGACCGTGATGATGGTAATGTTATAGCAAGATGTTCCTGCCATACAGATTGCAAGAGATTGTTGATATACCGATTCCATTGCACAGGATGTATGAGTTGATATATAACAACGACTTTGTCTATATCAGCTAAAACTATTGTACAGAATTCTTGCCACCAACAAAATGTTGAATATTTAGGGCATACAATCATCGCAGCTCTGTAGATTTTGTTGTGAGGATATAGAATCAATAGACCATTTGTTCTGGTATTGCCCTTATGTAGCCTGTTTCAAGTCTCAGGTTCAGGAATGGCTGAAAAAACATAACATTCATCTAAAACTTGCCTTAGAAATAGCATTGTTGGTAGATCTGGATAGACCTGGTCAGTCAATTACTAATATACTCTTAGTAAAAGTATTTTTCTTCAATTCGCAATGTGCAGATTCTATTCAATAGATTCAAATTGTATGTTAAACATCACAGCATAATTGAAAGACATTTGGCACATAGAAATCCGAAGAGGGTAGCCAGCAGAGATAGGAAGGACAGACAGAGGGAAACTGAAAGTTGGAACGTGGAACTGGAGACAAGTGGGAGAGGAGTTGCTGGGCGGGGGACAGAATGAGGGTCAAAAATAAAAAGTACAAAATAAAGTCAAAATAAACAAAAAAAAAGGCAGTTTGAATGACACCGGGGGGCAACGCTGTTACATCCATTGACTGTTTGCCTGAGGCTGAGGCCGAGGACGCACAGATGCTTGCATGAACACATGTACAGTACCAGTCAAAAGTTTGGACACACCTACCCATTTAAGGGTTTTTCTTTATTCTTACTATTTTCTACATTGTAGAATAATAGTGAAGAAATCAAAACTATGAAATAACACATATGGAATCATGTAGTAACCAAAAGTGTTAAACAAATAAAAATATACATGTATTTTATATTTGAGATTCTTCAAATAGCCACCCTTTGCCTTGATGACAGCTTTGCACACACTTGGCATTCCCTCAACCAGCTTCATGAGGTAGTCACCTGTTTTGCATTACAATTAACAGATGTGCCTTGTTAAAAGTTGATTTGTGAAATTTCCTTCTTAATGCATTTGAGACAATCAGCTGTGATGTGACAAGGTCGGGGTGGTATACAGAAGATACCCCCTATTTGGTCAAAGACAAAGTCCATATTACAGCTCACTTTAAGCTTACTTTAAAGACATAATGGTCAGTCAATACGGTACATTTCAAGAACTTTGAAAGTTTCTTCAAGTGCAGTCGCAAAAACCATCAAGCGCTATGATGAAACTGGCTCTAATGAGGACCGCCACAGGAATGGAAGACCCAGAGTTACCTTTGCTGCAGAGGATAAGTCCATTACAGTTACCGGCCTCAGAAAATGCAGCCTAAATAAATGCTCCAGAGTTCAAGTAACAGACACATGTCAACATCAATTGTTCAGAGGAGACTACGTGAATCAGGCCTTCGTGGTCTAATTGCTGCAAAGAAACCACCACTAAAGGACACCAATAAGAAGAGACTCGCTTGGGCCTAGAAACACGACCAATGAAGACCAACCAAATTTATTCATTTGTAATAATGACAATTACAACAATACTGAAAGAACACTATTTTAAATTAATATAATACATCAATAAAAATCTATTTAGCCTCAAATAAATAATGAAACATGTTCAATTTGGTTTAAATAATGCAAAACCAAAGTGTTGGAGAAGAAAGTAAAAGTGCAATATGTGCCATGTAAAAAAGCTAACGTTTAAGTTCCTTGCTCAGAACATGAGAACATATGAAAGCTGGTGGTTCCTTTTAACATGACTTCAATATTCCAAGGTAAGAGGTTTTAGGTTGTAGTTAATATAGTATTTATAGGACTATTTCTCTCGAAACCATTTGTATTCCATATACCTTTGTCTATTGGATGTTCTTATAGGCACTTTAGTATTGCCAGTGTAACAGTATAGCTTCCGTCCCTCTCCTCGCTCCTAACTGGGCTCGAACGAGGAACACATCGACAACAGCCACCCTCGAAGCAGCATTACCCATGCAGAGCAAGGGGAACAACTACTCCAAGTCTCAGAGCGAGTGGCGTTTGAAACGCTATTAGCGCGCACCCCGCTAACTAGCTAGCCATTTCACATCGGTTACACCAGCCTAATCTCGGGAGTTGATAGGCTTGTAGTCATGAACAGCGCAATGCTTGAAGCATTGCTCAGAGCTGCTGGCAAACGCACGAAAGTGCTGTTTGAATGAATGCTTATGAGCCTGCTGCTGCCTACCATCGCTCAGTCAGACTGCTCTATCAAATATCAAATCATAGACTTAATTATAACATAACACACAGAAATACGAGCCTTTGGTCATTAATATGGTCGAATTCGGAAACTATCATTTCGAAAACAAAACGTTTATTATTATCGCAAATACCCTGACTGCGTGCAATGAACGCAAGAGAAGTGACACAATTTCACCTGGTTAATATTGCCTGCTAACCTGGATTTCTTTTAGCTAAATATGCAGGTTTAAAAATATATACTTCTGTGTATTGATTTTAAGAAAGGCATTGATGTTTATGGTTAGGTACACGTTGGAGCAACGACAGTTATTTTTCTGCGAATGCGCACCGCATCGATTATATGCAACGCAGGACACGCTAGATAAACTAGTAATATCATCAACCATGTGTAGTTAACTAGTGATTATGATTGATTGTTTTTTATAAGATAAGTTTAATGCTAGCTAGCAACTTACCTTGGCTTCTTACTGCATTCGCGTAACAGGCAGGCTCCTCGTGGAGTGCAATAAGAGGCAGGTGGTTAGAGCGTTGGACTAGTTAACTGTAAGTTTGCAAGATTGAATCTCTGAGCTGACAAGGTAAAAATCTGTTGTTCTGCCCCTGAACAAGGCAGTTAAACCCACCGTTCCTATTTCGTCATTGAAAATAAGAATGTGTTCTTAACTGACTTGCCTAGTTAAATAAAGGTGTAAAAAAAAAAAAAGAGGTGTCCAAAAATACCGATTTCCGATTATGAAAACTTGAAATCGTCCCTAATTAATCGGCCAATCCGATTAATCGGTCGACCTCTACTTGGGACAACGGGAGCAACGGTACCATAAGGACGTCTCTTACCCTGTCCTTCATCCTCCAGCTCTGGGCCAGGGCCTTGGAGCCCTCGATCTTCTCTGAGTGGCGTTTCTTCATGAAGGCCAGCGGCAGGTTCCAGTCGCTCATGTCCGCCTCCTCCTCCTCAGCCAGACACACGGCCGGCGAGTGCAGCAGTTCCGAGTCCATTTTCATCAGGGCCCTGAGAGAGAGATGGAGAGGAGGTCAGGTTGAGGTCAATGTTAAAAAAGGTTTCTTCATTCAATAATAGGATATAGCTGTACAGTATGTTTTTGTGTAACATTGAGGAATATGATAAATATTTAACATGCATCCATCAGATGCAATCTATTGTTGACCCAAACTATTCAACCATTTTAAGTTCTGCTTCCTAATGACTAGGAAAGTTTGGGCAGCGTTGGTTTAGCCATAGACCAGCTCACAATACCAGTCAGATGAGGAGCAGCTCTGGGTTAAAAACTACCACCACCTAGCTTTGGGACTCAACATCAGAAGTCTGCATTGATTGGACTCCCTGAGTTGTTAATCGTTCTGGTGGGTGGCAATGTTAAATAACCCTACCACAATATAGCTGCCCACACCAAAAAAAGCATTTCCTGTCAACAAAGGCATTTGTATAATCTCAAGGAGCTCTACTTACCAGACGTAAAGTGAAATGTGACCCTAGATATCAAATAAACGTCTGAATCCAACTTGTCTGAACCGCACCATATTCCAGCTGTGTAGACAGCAGTAGATTTCGTGCTAGGAAGTCTCCCTTGAACTGCATGGCCTAATAGCCTTCTGCTGTCTAACTCAACATGAATATGGTGCTGTTCAGGCTAAAGTTGGATTCAGACGTTTATTTGATAGCGAGGGAGACATTTAACTTTACATCTGGTAAGTACAGTTTCTCGAGATTATACATATGCCTTTGTTAACAGGAAACGTTTTTTTGGTGGTTGGGTTATTTTCTGTTGCCAGCCACAATTCAGGGAGTCCAACCAATACACAGACTCCGGATGTTGTGTCCGTCCCAAAGCTAAACCACCACCAATAAATACCATGGACAATAACATCAGCAATCTCACATCCCTAAACCCCATTCACCACAGGTGGCCCTGGTGAGTGGGATATGAACTCAACAGCGTTAGCTTCAAAACAAAGTACAACCATACAAGACTCGTTTGTCATGATGTGCTGTAGTGAGCATATTATCGTTCTAAGACGTACATAACTGGTAGCTACAGTATTTGCATTCGACACGATTAACATTTGCTGTGTAAAAAGGTTTAACTCTGACAATGACGTCTCACCAGTGAATTCCCTTTAAATTAACTTAGCCGTCAAATGGTAGATAATATGCAGAATGGACTGGCTAACTTACATGGAAATGCTATTTTCTAACGGGATAGTACATATTGCAGAATGATACATAACAGAATTGGAAATCAGTAGAACGTTATCAAACTGCAGAGGTTGAACCATGCTCGCGCGTGGCTGTTCTAGAGTTCGGGGTCGAGTTTGACAGGTTAGCTTCTGGCTAACTAGCAGACCCTTAGCCGACAACTAGCTAGTATTGTTATCACAGGTTTGTACATCATGCTTGTAAAACTGCACGTGCTTCATGTTACTTGTGGAATTGCAAGCTACAGTAGTTAGATAAACGTTTTAGAAAATAATGACTGGCAAGTGAAGCAAATGTGCAGAAATTGCCTTTTTCACAGGGTGGCGTGCAGCGTACAGACCTTGGCACGGTAGAATCCTCTTCGATACGGGGTGGGAAACCTTTCCGTCTCCTGACTATTATAGACGCGGTCGCACAGATAATTCTTGAAAGAAAATTGTACGGTAGCGTCCACAATTTGTAAACAATGTCGAACCCGACAGGTCCAAGTTCGACCGGTATGTGTTTGCAGGGAAATCTGCGGTTTCTCTCCCCACGGCTGCTCTTTGCTATGGGAAGGGGCTCGAGACGAGGCCCATCTTCACACGGACACTCTGCCACAACCACGCCACGCGCTGTCAGGCTCGAGCTGTCAATGACGCTTGTCGTATGGTCTTCTGACACAAACGTGTGTCGACGTGGCAAGTGTTGTAAACTAGTTGCCGTGAAATTAACAAACAATTCCAACTATTTCTCCAGAGACACTCGTTCAGCACTTCTGCAAGGGCGCCGCCATCTTGGGAAAGACCCACAATGCACTGTAGCACCCAGGCCTGGACTGAAGATGTCATTAAAAACGTCATCATGGTCAGTGAATGTCCCTTTCATCAAAATAAAAGTTAAATAGTCAAGTCAAGTCCTAAATATTCCATACAGTTATGTTGTGATGTCTCAATGCGATTCAAAAAGATACGTTTATTATTGCATCCTGTACATTTTGAGAGACTCATGTTGTTGAAAATCTTACTTTTTATTAAGCTTGCCCCACTATAGTAATATTTCATACTACATAGGCCTACCATGATAGTGCAAGTAGTGCCTTATCCCAGGTCACTGCGCAATTATAGACTACATCATGTTTTAAAGTGAAATCTTTCAAGATAGTGTATTATAATCCAAACAAACATAAAATACCTTAAATGGGCAATAACAAAGCACCCTCCTGCCCCTAATTCGGTAAAAAGCTAGAAGATGGAGCTGGAGAAATGTAATCACTCTCAAATTCATAGACAGGACTGACCAACACTAGGACTGACCATCCATGATATCAGAATTACAGTTTTAACCATATTTTGAGGCTATATAGTGTTTGTTTACATTTACTTTGTTTACAGACATTGGAGTAAAACAAGCTTATATTTTGGATCCTAATCGGGTAAGACAGTTGAACTAAGCTAATGAGGCATGTATAAGTTATATTCACCAAAGAATCAGTGGGTACATATAATTAATTCCAAAAATGGATGAAGCAACTGCAGATTGCCTCTTCAAACATTTAAAATGTACTTCTTTAAAGTATAACATTCAAAGGTTGCCCTTTCTTACCTAATTAGATTTTCTCTAGAAAAGAAGCACATGCAATTCTTTAGCCAGAGAAAAGTAATGGGGGAGGGGACGCAGGGTGCTGCTCAAAGATATTTCCAGCATATGTTTGGTTGTCTGTTACATTCCTTCTGACCAGATTTTTACCTCAGGGTTACTCGGCCGCAAGAATGTTTGCTGAATTGCACCTTGCAATTCTCACTGCCTGTTTCCACCGAACAAGTGAATTCACACAGAAAGCAGCTGCCTCTTTATTTTCCCTAGTATCCACTGCTGTCTGCCTTTTGTGCTCATTCCTCACTCAGTGGGTGTTTAAGGTTTCAGAAGAAACACTGGAGAGAAAAAACACATCCATCTGTCCCTGTGACAAAAATGAAACCCACTTTCTGTTTACTCTCTTAGTTCATCCATCATGTAGAGGAGGTGATTACAGCAACAAATTACTCCAAAGAGAAGCCGTGTGGAGATACAATGCATTCGGAAAGTAGTCAGAGCCCTTGACTTTTCCCACATTTTGTTACTTTACAGCCTTATTCTAAAATTGATTAAATAGTTTTTTTTCTTCATCGGTATACACACAATACCCCATAATGACAAAGCAAAAACAGGTTTTTAGAAATGTTTGCAAATAAACTGAAATATCACATTTACATAAGTATTCAGACCCTTTACTCAGTACTTTGTTGAAGCACCTTTGGCAGCGTTTACAGCCTCAAGTCTTTTTCGGTATGACGCTACAAGCTTGGCAAACCTGTATTTGGGGAGTTTCTCCCATTCTTCTCTGCAGATCAGCTCAAGCTCGGTCAGGTTGGATGGGGAGCATCGCTTCACAGCTATTTTCAGGTCTCTACAGAGATGTTTGATCGAGTTCAAGTCCAGGCTATGGATGGATGGGTGGGCTCAAGGACAAAATAATACAAATTAACACAATAAAATAACAATAACGAGGCTACAGTATATACAGGGGGTAATGGTACCGAATCAATGTGCGGGGGTGCATGTTAATGGAGGTAATTTGTACATGTAGGTAGGGGTAAAGTGACTATGCATAGATAATAAACAGCGAGTAGCAAATGGGGGGGTGGGGTCCGGGTGGCCAATTGATTAATTGTTCAACAGTCTTATGGCTTGGGGGTAGAAGCTGTTAAGGAGCCTTTTGGTCCTAGACTTGGCGCTCCGGTACCGCTTGCCGTGCAGTAGCAGAGAGAAGAGTCTGACTTGGGTGAATGGAGTCTTGCACAATTTTTGGGGCTTTCCTCTGACACCGCCTAGTATATAGGTCCTGGATGGCAGGAAGCTTGGCCACAGTGATGTACTGGGCCGTACACACTACCCTCTGTAGCGCCTTACTGTCACATGCCGAGCAGTTGCTATACCAGGTGCTGATGCAACCGGTCAGGATGCTCTCGATGGTGCAGCTTTAGAACTTTTTGAGGATCTCGGGAACCTTGCCAAATCTTTTCAATCTCCTGAGGGGAAACGGTGTTGTCGTGCCCTCTTCACAACTGTCTATGTGTGCTTGGACCATGATAGTTCATTGGTGATGTGGACACCAAGGAACTTGAAACTCTCGACCCACTCCACTACAGCCCCGTCGGTGTTAATGGGGGCCTGTTCGGCCCGCCTTTTCCTGTGGTCCACGATCAGCTCCTTTGTCATGCTCACATTGAGGGAGAGGTTGTTGTCCTAGCACCACACTGCCAGGTCTCTGACCTCCTCCCTATAGGCTGTCTCATTGTTGTCAGTGATCAGGCCTACCACTGTTGTGTCGTCAGCAAACTTAATGATGGTGTTGGAGTCGTGTTTGGCCACGCAGTTGTGAGTGAACAGGGAGTACAGGAGGGGACTAAGCACGCACCCCTGAGGGGCCCCAGTGTTGAGGATCAGCGTGGCAAATGTGTTGTTGCCTATCCTTACCACCTGGGGGTGGCCCGTCAGGAAGTCCAGGATCCAGTTGCAGAGGCAGGTGTTTAGTCCCAGGGTCTTTAGCTTAGTGATGAGCTTTGAGGGCACTATGGTGTTGAATGCTGAGCTGTAGTCAATGAACAGCATTCTCACATAGGTGTTCCTTTTGTCCAGGTGGGAAAGGGCAATGTAGAGTGCAATTGAGATTGCGTCATCTGTGGATCTGTTGGGGCGGTATGCGAATTGGAGTGGGTCTAGGGTATCCGGGATGATGCTGTTGATGTGAGCCATGACCAGCCTTTCAAAACACTTCATGGCTACAGACGTGAGTGCTATGGGGCGGTAATCATTATGGTGGTCTGCTTGAAACATGTAGGTATTACAGGCTCGGTCAGGGAGAGGTTGAAAATGTCAGTGAAGACACTTGCCAGTTGGTAATCCGTCTGGCCCCGTGGCTTTGTGAATGTTGACCTGTTTAAAGGTCTTGCTCACATCGGCTGCCGAGAGCGTTATCACACAGTTGTCCAGAACAGCTGGTGCTCTCATGCATGTTTCAGTGTTGCTTGCCTCAAAGCGAGCATAAAAGGCATTTAGCTCATCTGGTAGGTTCGCGTCACTGTGCAGCTCGCGGCTGGGTTTCACTTAGTTTTCAAGTAATAGTTTTCAAGATCTGCCACATCCGATGAGCATCAGAGCCGGGGGAGTAGGATTCAATTTTAATCCTGAATTGATGCTTTGCCTGTTTGATGGTTCGTTTGTGGGCGTAGCGGGAATTCTTATAAGCGTCCGGACTAGTGTCCCGCTCCTTGAAAGCGGCAGCTCTAGCCTTTAGCTCGATGGGGATGTTGCTTGTAATCCATGGCTTCTGGTTGGGATATGTACATACGATCACTGTGGGGACGACGTCGTCGATGCACTTATTGATGAAGCCGATGACTGAGGTGGTATACTCCTCAATGCCATTGGATGAATCCCGGAACATACTCCAGTCTGTGCTAGCAAAACAGTCCTGTAGCGCAGCATCTGCGTCATCTGACCACTTCTGTATTGAGCGAGTCACAGGTACTTCCTGCTTTAGCTTTTGCTTGGAAGCAGGAATCAGGAGGATATAATTATGGTCAGATTTGACAAATGTAGGGTGAGGGATAGTTTTGTATGCGTCTCTGTTTGTGGAGTAAAGGTGGTCTAGATTTTTTCCCCCTCTGGTTGCACATGTGGCATGTTGGTAGAAATTGGGTAAAACGTTAAGTTTGCCAGCATTAAAGTCCCCGGCCACTAGGAGCGCTGCTTTTGGATGAGCATTTTCTTCTTTGCTTTTGGCATTATACAGCTCGTTGAGTGCGGTATTAGTTCCAGCATCGGTTTGTGGTGGTAAATAGACGGCTACGAATAATATATACTTGTCCCGAAACCACTCCTGCATTGTTTTGTCTGTGTGCTTAGGGCCGTTGTCCTGTTGGAAAGTGAACCTTCGCCCCCGTCTAAGGTCCTGAGCGCTTTGGAGCAGGTTTTAAACAATGATCTCTCTGTACTTTGCTCCGTTCATTATTCCCTCGGTTTTGACTAGTCTCCCAATCCCTGCCGCTGAAAAACATCCCCACAGTATGATGCTGCCACCATCATGCTTCACCATAGGGATGGTGCCAGGTTTCCTCCAGACGTGATGCTTGAAATTCAGGCCAAAGAGTTCAAACTTGGTTTCATCACACCAGAGAATCTTGTTTCTCATGGTCTGAGAGTGCTTTAGGTGCCTTTTGGCAAACTCCAAGCGGGCTGTCATGTGCTTTTTTACTGAGGAGTGGCTTCTGTCTGACCACTTTACCATAAAGGCCTGATTGGTGACGTGCTGCAGAGATTGTTGTCCTTCTGGAAGGTTCTCCCATCTTCACAGAGGAACTCAGGAGCTCTGTCAGAGTGACCATCGGGTTCTTGGTCACCTCCCTGACCAAGGCCCTTCTGCCCCGATTACGCAGTTTTCCTGGGCGGAAAACTCTAGGAAGAGTCTTGGTGGTTCCAAACTTCTTCCATTCAAGAATGATGCAGGCCAATGTGTTCTTGAGGACCTTCAATGCTGCAGAAATGTTTTGGTACCCTTCCCCAGATCTGTGTCTCGACACAATGCTGTCTCGGCGCACTAGGACAATTCCTTCGACATGGCTTGGCTTTTGCTCTGACATGCACTGTCAACTGTGGGACTTTATATAGACAGGTGTGTGACTTTCCAAATCATGTCCAATCAATTGAATTTACCACAGGTCAAGTTGTGGAAATCAAGTTGTAGAAACATCTCAAGGATGATCAATGGAAACAGGATGCACTTGAGCTACATTTAGAGTCTCGTGGCAAAGGGTATGAATACTAATGTAAATAAGGTATCTGTTTTTTGCAACAAAAAATAATAATAATTTAATTGCTTTCTCATTATTGGGTATTTTGTGTAGATTGATGAGGAAAAGCATTTATTTCATACATTTTAGAATAACAAAATGTAACAAAATGTGGCAAAAGTCACGGTGTCTGAATACTTTCCGAATGGCCTGTATACATTAAAATTCTGTATCTCCACAAGGTTTAAACGAAGATTTAGATTTCACCTCCTTCCTATAAGCCAAATTTAGACTGTTATAGGCTACAAGAACACTGTCCATATCCATTTTTGCATATAGTTTATGAGTTGACCCCACATACTGTATATATGAACGGCTGTGCCTGATGTCTTTTGTGGTGGGCTATCACATTAATTGATATGATCTATTCAGGTGAGCGGACACCTGGGGTGGTTGATTTGTGAGTTGCCCCTCGTCCCCCCTCCCATAGCCTATAATTATGTATTTCTTTGTGACTCATTTGTATACAGGTAGACCAGAAAAGCCACATCCCTGATTGGCAGATGAGTGGCAACCCTGATTAGAAGCACTTGATGCTCATCGGTTGTTCTTTACAAATTCTGTTTTGAATTAAAGAAATGTGCACCTACACACTGAAGAAGGCTGTGAAGCCGAAACATCTGTGTATGTATGCTATCCCTGATGCAGTGAAAATGATTTTAAAAATCGAATAATAGAGTAAGCTTCATGCAACATCTTTTTAAGTGCAAACCCATGACACCTTTTTGTTTGTCTGAATTCGCGGGTTTTACGCACCAGCCGAGCTTCTGGGAGAACACAGTGGTTCTCTTTTGATTAGTTACTCTCTAGTAAGACAAATGGGATGTTGTGAAGCACTTGGAGAATGACATTATTTCATATTTAAGGACTTTTAATTGCTGTGATCAAAAGACACAGAAAGGTTCTTTACTACTGTGTCGTATTGCAACGGAAAATGAAAATCATTCTTTCTTATTGGACAAGAGAACCCTTCCTGTTTCCATCCATTTTCTTGGTTGGTTCATAGGAGACAGGACATAGGGGATGCAATGGAGATGAGCTATGGTAGATGGGAAGTAGAGGCTCTTCCAATGTCTCAGTCACCTCCCTGTTAAATCAGACAAAAATATCACTCTCTCATCCTCTTGGTGATGAGCACACCACAATACAACTCAGATCATATATATGCACCACCACAAGGCGGTCATCTCAGCTCATCAGAAAACATGAAAACAGTATGGCAGATGGAGAGTAGGATTTTCTCCCTCTCACTGCATTGGCCAGTGCAGTAATCAATATGCTGGCAATTTGAGTTAGCCAGCAGCAACACTATGGTACAGCAATCTAGAGATTTGTAAGAAACTCATAACTGTATCAGGCTGAATCTATCCCTCCTGTCTCAGTGTCCAGTGTGAATGAAAAACCAATTCAATCTCTAAATTGTGTAATGGAGGTTGAGACCCTGGGATAGTGGGGAGGGGAGGGGAAGATTAGTCACACACACACACATCCTCTCTCTCACACACACACACACACAGACAAACACAGCGTTCTCCTCCCAGATTGGGAGCATGGTGACAAGGTGATCAACGGGGCTCAATCCGGAAACTGGAGCTGTTCCCAGAGCCAAATCAGACAAGGGTGAAGAAAAGCCAACGTGTCACCTCCCTGAGGACTGATTACAACAAGGCTGGCAAGACGACAGAGCCAAAGAACCATGCAAGAAGAGAGAGAGCAGAGAATGGCAGAGAGAGATAGAGAGATGGATCGGAGAGGTTTCCAATCGGATGTGGAGAGGTTTGTTTTACCAGGAAGCTTGTCTATAATAATCATGTGATCCTCTAAGTGGACGATAATAGTGTGTCCTCTCAGACGGGAAACTGGAGACGGAAGAGCCGTAATGAGGCATTAACTCGCCCCACCCAGTTCTTCTCAGTCACATAAAGGTACATACTGTACGGGCGACATTATGGGGATCAGAGTTCAAATCATGGTTTCCTGACTCAGCATGACTTTTTTTATGCATGTACGAACCATTGGTGTCTTAAATCACGACACAGCTAAAGCCACCATTACAAGTCATGCAGCATCTCATTTCACCTTATTTGAAGAAGTTAAGGAATTAAAGAAAGGTTGCACATTAAACTTTGTTTGGGAGGACGAAACAACACCAGCTTCTGGGTCCAGTTTTAATTATGCATGTTGGTGCCGTTCGTCTGCCAAGCTCACAGACCATCAATAAAAACAGAGGAGCCATGATTAATGCTTTGCATTCTTCAGCATTGATATCATCGTCATCAGTATTTTCTCCAAGTGCGGCCATTTTCCCTGACAGTCTCGCGCCAGCTTCGGGGCTCATAACTCACATTAAAGGTTGATATCGCCTTAAATCAAATGCAAAGTTTCCATCTCAAAACTTCAAACTATAATGGTCGCTGTGTTTATACGGGGTCTTCATCAGAGTTTGTCCTCAAAAGAGACAACAAAGCATCGCTTTCTGAAGTGAATTACACTGAGATCTCTCTCTTTCTCTCCCTCTTTATCTCTCTCTCTCCATTGAGGTGGGAGGTTAAATAAGGTTAGAGTGAGGTACGACTGAAAAGGTAGCGTTAACATTCTCACAACGCTTGAAGTGACAAAGACCATCAGAGTCGCTGCTGTGAGACCCTGATATAAATGACAGCACAGAAACCTGATCTTTTTTATAACCAAAGAAAGACCAATACCAATAATTAGCTTTGAGAGATACGCTGATAGCCCTAACATGAATGTAATTCCACCATCATCTGTAATGGCCTCAACAGAAACATTCATCAATAACCACTGAGACAGGTGTCCATTAATTCATGATCAACAACGCATCTATCACAGATCACACTCCCAGACGCAGTCTCCGTTTACAGCTGATCAATGTGTTAATATGAGATAATCTACCAATCAATGGGAGTGTGGGACCAGGAAAATGCTCCATTGTGTGTGTGTGTGTGTGTGTGTGTGTCCTCACAAGGATAGTAAAACAATAAATATTAGGCTTTGGGGTTAGGGTTACACTTAGGGTTAGAATTAGGGTCAGGGGTTAGGCATTTGGGGTTAAGGTTGGGTTAAGGTTAGGGAAAATAGGATTTTGAATGGGAATCAATTGTTCGGTCCCCACAAGGATGGTAAAACAAACATGTGTGTGTATGTGCGTGTGTGTGTGTGTCAGATGAATGGGTGTGAAACACACGCCCCATAGATTACCTTTCACTTATCATCACTAGGTTACTCAAGCCTTTCGATGGAAAGGATTTGATGATGAATGGCGAATGGAGGATTTGAAAGAGCTGGTGGGAGTGAGAGGAAGAGGAGGAGAGGAGGGGGAGAAAGGAGGGCAGGCTGACCTCGAGTTGAAGAGCACTTCAATGGTTGTGAAGTCATTTGTCATTTGACAAAAGGAGGAGAAGGTCCTAGAGGGGATTTTGGTACCTCAGGTTATAATAGGGTGATGTCACCATTGCTGAGCCAAAGGTCTATTTTTAGGTGCGTGCGCACACGCACGCCCACGCACAAACATTTGAAGCCAGTGGACGAGCAGGCAGCCTATTCTCAGGTTTCATTCCCACTAGACAGGAGGACAGCCAACCACGTGTTCGCACTCATTCACAGAAGGTCCCCGACAATACCCACCCTGTGAACATGAGGACCCATTTACCGCAGAGAAACAGCTGCTGCTCCTCTCCACTCTCACACGCACACTTTCGCATAAACTCTTTCTCCCTCTCACACACAAACACGTACGTCACACACACACATTGCACACACACACACACTCACACACACTGAAGAGGTGTGGGTAGCCGAGAGAGGTTTGTCCTTAGGTGTTAATCAGTACAGGCACCTTCAACCAGAAAAGGTTCAATGTTCTGAGCACAAGGTCATGGTAAAACATAATTGCCTCCTGTGTAATAGACTTATAATTGAGTTGTGTCATCATTTTGAGGGTTATAATCGAGTTAAACATAAAATGACTGGATTCAGTCCATGATATTGTAAAAAAAGATATTCAAAATGCATTTGATATGGCTGGTGGGTGGGTTGTATCCAGCCAAATTGAGAGACAAATTTGAATCAGCATCTCTGAAATTGAGCTGACAGTCATTTACCTGCAGTGGCGTGTACTCATGGATGCCAAGGGAAGTCAGGCTTCCCCAAGAAAAAAAGAAAAAAACATTGAATAATATATATTTTGTCTCTCAGTGTTTCATTACATTTACATTTACATTTAAGTCATTTAGCAGACGCTCTTATCCAGAGCGACTTACAAATTGGTGCATTCACCTTATGATATCCAGTGGAACAACCACTTTACAATAGTGCATCTAACTCTTTTAAGGGGGGGGGGGTTAGAAGGATTACTTTATCCTATCCTAGGTATTCCTTAAAGAGGTGGGGTTTCAGGTGTCTCCGGAAGGTGGTGATTGACTCCGCTGACCTGGCGTCGTGAGGGAGTTTGTTCCACCATTGGGGTGCCAGAGCAGCGAACAGTTTTGACTGGGCTGAGCGGGAACTGTACTTCCTCAGAGGTAGGGAGGCGAGCAGGCCAGAGGTGGATGAACGCAGTGCCCTTGTTTGGGTGTAGGGCCTGATCAGAGCCTGAAGGTACGGAGGTGCCGTTCCCCTCACAGCTCCGTAGGCAAGCACCATGGTCTTGTAGCGGATGCGAGCTTCAACTGGAAGCCAGTGGAGAGAGCGGAGGAGCGGGGTGACGTGAGAGAACTTGGGAAAGTTGAACACCAGACGGGCTGCGGCGTTCTGGATGAGTTGTAGGGGTTTAATGGCACAGGCAGGGAGCCCAGCCAACAGCGAGTTGCAGTAATCCAGACGGGAGATGACAAGTGCCTGGATTAGGACCTGCGCCGCTTCCTGCGTGAGGCAGGGTCGTACTCTGCGAATGTTGTAGAGCATGAACCTACAGGAACGGGTCACCGCCTTGATGTTAGTTGAGAACGACAGGGTGTTGTCCAGGATCACGCCAAGGTTCTTAGCACTCTGGGAGGAGGACACAATGGAGTTGTCAACCGTGATGGCGAGATCATGGAACGGGCAGTCCTTCCCCGGGAGGAAGAGCAGCTCCGTCTTGCCGAGGTTCAGCTTGAGGTGGTGATCCGTCATCCACACTGATATGTCTGCCAGACATGCAGAGATGCGATTCACCACCTGGTTATCAGAGGGGGGAAAGGAGAAGATTAATTGTGTGTCGTCTGCATAGCAATGATAGGAGAGACCATGTGAGGATATGACAGAGCCAAGTGACTTGGTGTATAGCGAGAATAGGAGAGGGCCTAGAACAGAGCCCTGGGGGACACCAGTGGTGAGAGCACGTGGTGCGGAGACAGATTCTCGCCACGCCACCTGGTAGGAGCGACCTGTCAGGTAGGACGCAATCCAAGCGTGGGCCGCGCCGGAGATGCCCAGCTCGGAGAGGGTGGAGAGGAGGATCTGATGGTTCACAGTATCAAAGGCAGCCGATAGGTCTAGAAGGATGAGAGCAGAGGAGAGAGAGTTAGCTTTAGCAGTGCGGAGCGCCTCCGTGACACAGAGAAGAGCAGTCTCAGTTGAATGACTAGTCTTGAAACCTGACTGATTTGGATCAAGAAGGTCATTCTGAGAGAGATAGCAGGAGAGCTGGCCAAGGACGGCACGTTCAAGAGTTTTGGAGAGAAAAGAAAGAAGGGATACTGGTCTGTAGTTGTTGACATCGGAGGGATCGAGTGTAGGTTTTTTCAGAAGGGGTGCAACTCTCGCTCTCTTGAAGACGGAAGGGACGTAGCCAGCGGTCAAGGATGAGTTGATGAGCGAGGTGAGGTAAGGGAGAAGGTCTCCGGAAATGGTCTGGAGAAGAGAGGAGGGGATAGGGTCAAGCGGGCAGGTTGTTGGGCGGCCGGCCGTCACAAGACGCGAGATTTCATCTGGAGAGAGAGGGGAGAAAGAGGTCAAAGCACAGGGTAGGGCAGTGTGAGCAGAACCAGCGGTGTCGTTTGACTTAGCAAACGAGGATCGGATGTCGTCGACCTTCTTTTCAAAATGGTTGACGAAGTCATCAGCAGAGAGGGAGGAGGGGGGAGGAGGGGGAGGAGGATTCAGGAGGGAGGAGAAGGTGGCAAAGAGCTTCCTAGGGTTAGAGGCAGATGCTTGGAATTTAGAGTGGTAGAAATTGGCTTTAGCAGCAGAGACAGAAGAGGAGAATGTAGAGAGGAGGGAGTGAAAGGATGCCAGGTCCGCAGGGAGGCGAGTTTTCTTCCATTTCCGCTCGGCTGCCCGGAGCCCTGTTCTGTGTTCATAATTTGCCTTCAATTCGCAAGAGGCTGAATGTATATCACCGGAGAAAGCATCCGAGTGAGCGCAACAGCGCCCCTCTGTCTCTGTATGTGAAGCCCATCTACCTGATGCTGTCTGGTCAAAAATAATATGATATTGTTGCCGCCCGTAGTATTGAATACGAGGAAAGCCAGCGAGCATTTGGCCTCCCTTGATAAAAATAAATACAAATAATAGCCGGTCAGCATTGAGCTAAACTGAGTGAGCTCAACTGTGAATGGTCCTGGTGCACCAAAAAAAGGGAAGTCAGTTTAGATTTGACTTCACACCAATCACATCACACCAAAAGTAATTTACAGAAATAAATGTATTGTTGCAACTAGTTGTGTTGTCTTCCGGTGGCTAGCTAGCTAAAATTGGCCCTTTCTTAAATTAACCATGGATGGGGATAGGGATTTAGACTTGTGGTTTTACTTCATCCTCCGTACTGGCCATTGATTATAATGCCGAATCTGATCCAATCCTAAATTCATACATTGTGCCCCTGGCCTGAAAGGATGGCAGTTCAACATGTAGCTAGATGTAATAAGCTAATGTTAACTAACTGGCCTGGCATTTTAGCCAGGTAGTCTGGGATGACAAAAACTCAAAGTGTTTACTGTATGACAGAGTCATAGACTGTTTAGGCAACATGAAAGAGGAGGTTGGCATTGATGTTTCTCTACAAGTAGGGTGAGCTAATGGGGTTTCTACTTGCACGCACACACACAAACTGGACTTCACCAGACAGAGCTTGCTCTGTCTGGTGATGAAAAAGGTGTGGTTGAATTTATTCTGCCACTGTGTCTTCTTATAGTCTCGGCCTTAGGCCTATATATTACAGTCGCAAGGCATATGAACTAACAGGTTGTAGAGCAAACACAATTATCACAACACATAGGTTGCAATATAGCATTATTTTCCTGGCCAGTCTTCCCCAGTGAGTTTACCCACGCAGCGCTACTGTTAACCTGAGTGAAACGACAGCGGCATGATGGAGTACGCACTTCATCTGATAACAATCGAGCTTAATGTGATGCGTGTACAGAAAAGCCACTCCCATGAGTTGTCAGCTCTGTCTGCATACTGTAGTGTTACGCCTCATGTCCACCAGAGCCATCAAACTCATTGCGTTCAGGCAGAAGTCATTCATTGTCAATGGAGCATTCCGCAACGCTACGCTGGGGGGTACCGCACTAGGCTGCTGTGCGTTCTGTGTACCGCACGCGTTCAATATTTTCAACTCCTGCGTTACTTTACCGTGCGGTGGTACAAACAGAAGCACAGTCACAGACTCCAACTAGCTAGCTTTTAGCTAGTTGAAAAGTGAAGCACATGTGCGTCAAGTATGGAAAATGCGGATTGACATTCGGCAAAACAAAACGCATATGCATCTGGTGGACATCCGGCATTATAGACCAAGCTCCTTGTAAAGAGAGGGGAGAATGTCGAGTGGCCTTTCACGTCACATCAAAGCTACATGATAGAAGAGGTATCTCAAACTGATACAAAAGAGGGCTTTTTATATTCAAAATAGCTCTCTGACAGCATGTCTATCAAGGTCTTTAATGTAGCTAGGCACGTGTTGCGGGAACACAGGTATACGCACCAAAAGCAGCATCCTGTCGCAATGTGTTAAGGATCAATCAAATTCCACTTCAGAGGAGGTGTGAAGCATTAGACCTGACAAACGTTTAAGTGTCACAAGTTACTCAGGCATGATGTCACTATCATATATGTAGTACGCCCATATATCAGGGCTGTTCAATTCCCTGGAAGGCCGAAACACTGCTGTTTTTCTGTTCCTACCTGGTAGTTAATTGCACTCACCTGGTGTCCCAGGTCTGACTAAGTCCCTGATTAGAAGGAGAGGATGAAAACCAGATGTGTTTTGGCCCTCCAGGACCAACAGTGAGCAGCCTTGCCATATATGAACTGAATCAACTGAGCCTGAGCCTTTGATAAAGCAATGAAAGGCTGCCTAGAAGGCTGCTTCCCATTAGTATACTGCATCATGTGAGGTCCTCAGAACATTGAGATACCCCACAGTGTAGAGTTAGAGCTATTCTATTTTAAGAGCAGACCAATGACAGGTGGACACTGAAGACTTACTTAAGACACCATCAAATGATGTACTATCGTAATCTAAGATGGCTGTTACGCAAGAAGGAAACGAATCGTACATAAAACACACAGGGCAGGAGTAAGAGCCTGGGTATCTGCAAACTCAGCCCAAAGCTGAAGGATGCCTTGGTGGAGAATGTGGACCCACTTTAATTAACGCTGATTTGGTGATTTTTCATCTTTCGTTATATAGACACAGTGGAGTGTGTCGAGTGAGTCCTCGCAAACCACCTTGGAGTGAGTCCTCACAAAACACATTGGAGTGTGCAGAGTCACCACAAACCACCTTGGAGTTGAAGTAGGCCAAGTCCCCGCAAACCACCTTGAAGTGGGCCAACTCCCCATAAATCACACAAGAAAGTTCTGGTGACCTCGACAACTGCTGTGGGGCTCCCACCGCCGTCTGGTGAAGGGCATGATGGGAGCTGGTCTCCTGCTTGGGAGACAGCAGGCTGCTTTTAATTGGGTTTGTCCTTAATGATGAGATTCAAATCCAAACAGAGGAAAGTAAACTGCCGCCAACCGCCAACATTACCACAATGTTGACTCCAGCTATGGGGAGCAATCTGAAACGCCCCAGCTGCGGAAGCAGAATGTGAGCCATTTAAAGCAAATTCTTTGTTCTCTGTTGAGGTATTAAAGTTATTTTAAACGTCATAATCCCCCCCCATGAATGGCTGTGTTAAGAGGGCAGAAAGCAAAGAGAGTTATCTTTTACAGGAGGAAGCTGGGATAGTGTAGTCGTGTCATGAGAGGAGAGGATCTGAAGTACTGTCTCCATTACACTGTTAACTTCCTACCCCTTCATGGTTTACGGGGTTTCCACAACATTATGGGGTTCCTACAGAAGTGGAGGGCCCACACTCCTCATACTGTCAATGCGGAGTATACTGATAGGGTATCCTCAGCTTGCCTTTTAAGAGTGCTGCGTCTGTTGAAACAGTGACACATTGTAAAAGCATTGTTAAAGCGTCCAACTAAAACTTCCAAATTGGCTTGGCAGTTGGCACATAACACCATTTATCTCTTTGCACCGTGTGCTTTCTTGCTGTAAAGTGTTCCGCTATAGCGAGGTGCTAAATGGTTATGATTCTGTGCATTGTAGGGTTTCATATCCTTGGAAACACATGCAGTGATGTTTCGATGATGAGCTAAGGAGAGCGCCCTTGGTACACGGACACTCAGACGTGAAATGCAACGAGTTTGTGGAGTGTCAAAGTGCCTGGGAGAATCTCCGTCGACCGTGTTCATGCGAAGTGTGGCGATGTGAGGAAATAGCAATGCATCTCTAAGAATACAAAAGGCCTTCAGAAAACTTTGCAGTGCAATATTGAAGAGGGTTTTTTCATCCATCCACTAAGCTCCTCCCCATACACAGAAAACCCTCCTTGAGTGCAAAGAGTCCTTGATCTGAAAACTTAAATAACAGTAATTGGGTAAAGCAGATTGGATGTGTGTGTGAATGTGTGTATGTGTATGCGTGCGTGCGTGCATAAGTGTGGCCTGGTGAGTCGTGGCTGCTACCAGACTGGTGCCACTCGGTGCTATGACACCCCAGGGGAGTGGTGACGGTCCAGAGTCACAAGGTGAACTGTGAACATCTGTAGTCCCCAGCCTGCAGTAACAATATGTTATATATTTAAGCAATAAACCCAGAGGGGGTGTGATCTATGGCCAATATACCAAAGCTAAGGGCTGTTCTTAAGCACGACGCAACAATGAGTGCCTAGATACAGCCCTTAGCCGTGGTATATTGGCCATATATTACAAATCTCAGAGGTGCTAAGCCTCCCGAGTGGCGCAGCGGTCTAAGGCACTGCATCGCAGTGTTGAGGCTCACTACAGCCTAGGGTTTGATCCCAGGCTGTGTCACAGCTGGCCGTGACTGGGAGTCCCATAGGGCGGTGCACAATTGGCCCAGTGTTGTTAGGGGAGGGTTTGTCCGGGGGGGCTTTCCTTGGCTCATCGCACTCTAACGACTCCTTGTGGCGGGGCGGGTGCCTGCAAGCTGACTAAGATTGTCAGTTGAACAGTGCTTCCTCTGACACATTGGTGCAGCTGGCTTCTGAGTTAAGCAAGCGGGTGTTAAGTAGCAGCGTTGCGTGTCATGTTTCGGAGGATGCATGACTTGACCTTGGCCGAGCCTGTTGGGTAATTGCAGTGATGAGACAAGATTGTAATCACCTGGTTTATGTCTCATATACCATGGCTTTCAGACAATCAGCATCCAGGATTCAAATTATATCCATATCCTTGGAAACACATGCAATGACATTTTGATATATGAGCTACGGTGAGCGCCCTTGGTACGCTGCAGTGGTGTAAAGTACTTAAGTAAAAATACTTTAAAGTACTACTTAAGTAGGTTTTTATTGTATCTGTTCTTCACTTTAATATTTATATTTTTGACAACTTTTACTTAACTACATTCCTAAAGAAATAATGGACATTTTACTCCATAAATTTTCCCTGACACCCAAAAGTACTTGTTACATTTTGAATGCTTAGCGGGAAAGGAACATTTTCAAATTCACACACTTCTCAAGAGAACATCCGTGGTCATCCCTACTGCCTCTGATCTAGCGGATTCACTAAACACAAATGCTGCATTTGTAATGATGTCTGAGTTTTGGTGTGCCCCTGGCTATCCGTAAATTTAAAAAATCAAGAAAATGGTGCCGTATGGTTTGCTTAATATAAGGAATTTGAAATGATTTATACTTTTAACTTGATTTTTGCTAAGTATATTTTAGCAATTACATTTACTTAAGTATATTTAAAACCAAATACTTTTAGACTTTTACTCAAGTAGTATTTTACTCTGTGACTTTCTCTTGAGTCATTTTCAATTAAGGTAACTATAATTTTACTCATATCACATTTTAAGGTATGACCCAGGTGCAGACAGTGTTGAAGAAACAAACGTTTATTCTTTAAACAGGGGCAAGCAAACGACAGGCAGGCAGGGGTTAATAATCCAGAGAGGGTGTAAGGCACCGGAACAGCAGGCGGGCTCGGGGTCAGGTCAGGCAGAGATCAAAACCGGGAAACTAGAAAACTGGGACTATAGCAAAGACAGGCGCAAAAGAAACCACTGGTAGGTTGAACGAACAAAACGATCTGGCACAGACAGACAGAAAACACAGGTATAATTACCCAGGGGATAATGGGGAAGATGGGCAACACCTGGAGGGGGGTGGAGACAAGCACAAGGACAGGTGAAACAGATCAGGGCGTGACAACTCAAGTATAACAATGAGCTACTTTTTACACCACTGGTACACTGACACTCAAACGTGAAACGCAACGAGTTTGTACAGTGTCAAAGAACCTGGGAGAATCTCCATTGACAGACCTCATGCATAGTGTGGTGATGTGTGTGGACTACCAGGCATCTCTAAGAATATAAAAGGCCTTCGGATTTTTTTTAAAATATGGTTCATCATCCATATGCCAATTGAGCTCCTCCCCATATACTGAAAACACACCTTGAAGACTTAGCAAAAGAGTCTTTGATAGGTAATTGGGGAAGGCAGACTGTCAAGAGATATTGCGGTGTCAAACATCTCTCTCCAATGTAGCTGTTGATCTTGTTAGAGTGAATAGAGCCTACAACAGGCATGAGGCTCCCAGACACAAGCAAAGAGGAGCTTCGTCCTTCCTGTGTGTGTTCCTTCCTCTCCCTACACTTTCACCTGCAGAGAGAGACAGTCTGCGTCCCAAATGGCCCCCTATTCCCTACGTAGTGTGCTACTTTTGACCAGGGTCCATAGTAGTGCACTATATAGCGATTGGGGTGCCATTTGAGACGGAACCTGACTAACACACCACCAATTACACCAGCTTACACATCTGCTGGGGCTGTCCACTCATTAGAACCACCAACTGTTAACACTGTGGCATGCTTCCAAACAGTCATTTGTTATGGTTACTACAGTATGTACGAGGAACTGGCGCGTAACAGTCATTAAAATCTTACGTCAAGTTAAGGGAAAATCTGTCTCCCCATCTGAACACGTTTTTCGACCACACACTTCTTGTAGGTGAAGAGCTATATCAGGAAGTGTGGGAGGCTGTTTGTTTTGGACGAGGCCCAAGAAGCCCAGTAGTGTAGGTCGTTTGATAAACAGCGCTGTCTTAGCGAAAGCGCTAATATGCAGACTGAGGAGAATTATTAGCTATAAAGTTAGCTTAGCGCCTGCAGAACAAAGAGTGCCTGGTATTTGTTTTTGTCACTTTGGGTTTTAATGTGTGGGGAATAAGTCACAGGATGGCAGTGCTTTGTGTGCAGTGGCGAGTCTTGTGCTGGGCTTAAAGCAATAGTTTGAGTATATTTTGTTATGGCATATATTATCCTAACATTAGTTTAAAGAGATAGTTCAAACAAACTTGATGACTAGTTATGTTAGCATAATTACCTGTAGAAATGTATTGTCTATTTATACCATGGCATTGTTGCATACTTGTTTCTGATAGGCTTGAAGGGCATTCTGGAGTGTGCATTATTTAAGTAATAAGGCCCGAGGAGGTGTGGTATATGGCCAATATACCACGGCTAAGGGCTGTTCTTATCCACGACGCAACACGGAGTGCCTGAACACATCCCTTAGCCATGGTATATTTAAGCAAAAATGCCCGAGGAGGTGTGGTATATGGCCAATATACCACGGCTAAGGGCTGTTCTTACACACGACGCAACGCAGAGTGCCTGGATACAGCCCTTAACCGTGGTATATTGGCCATATCCCACAAACCCCCAAGGTGCCTTATTGCTATTATAAAATCGTTACCAAAGTAATTAGAGCAGTAAAAATACATGTTTGTCATACGTGTTGTATACGGTCTGATATACCACGGCTGTCAGCCAATCAGCATTCAGGGCTTAAATTATAGCCGTGATATAAAAGGGTTATCAACTCGGGGCTCTATGTGTTCTCTAGTGCATCATAGAACACACCTTCCATGTCGTTCATTCTTTTCCAAAGAACGCAAAGCCCCTCGTTGATTATCCCTTCCATACTGAATATTTCTACAGGTTATTGATGCTAACATAACTAATCGTAAAGTATGGGTGAACTATCTCTTCAAGGTGACGTTAAGATAACTGAGCACTGTACTAGACTGAGAGCTGTGTGCCATTGACAATGGGGCTGCAGAGCTGTTATTAGTGGCTGTATCATTCCCTGCATGTCTAACCTACACACATGGACACCCTTGGGGAAAAATGGGTCAGACATAGACCTCTAGACAGAGCCATTCACCATGTCTGGCTCACCCCATCCTGTCTCGGTATGTCTGTCTGTCTATGTGTGTGTGTGTGTGTGTGTGCGTCATCCCTATTCCCTACCTCTATCTCCCCAGCCATACTCCCCATGGGAAACCACCCACGGTGAGCTCCACAGACAGACAGACTCCTATGGCATGATGGGAAGGGAGATAACAAGACTGGAGGAACAGGGGAGCGTCCAGGGAGGACTGGAGTGCCTAAACTCTCTGTCTACAGCGAATTCTCAGAGTTACAGTACTAAGCAGGAAAACGTATAGGGCTAAACTCACAGTAGCATATAAACTTACTGTGTTTAAACACCATTTTTCTTTCAACCAAGCAGTACTGGACAGTAAACAAATACACTGCATAAACATTGCTAAAACTGGTGTTATCTCTGAACCATTCCATATAGCTATGAGCCAACCTTTTCATGGTGAGCGTCTGAAATGGCACCCTATACTCTATATAGTGCACTACTTTTTATCAGAGCCTTATGGGTCTATGCATCCCAAATGGCACCCTATACTCTATATAGTGCACTACTTTTTATCAGAGCCTTATGGGTCCTGGTCAAAAGTAGTACACTAAATAAGGAATAGAGTGCCATTTGGGAAGCACCCACAGCCTTGGTTTGTTTGTGCTTGTTCGCTGCCCCCTCCTCCTCCCGGCCATTGCAGATGCCGGTCATATAAAGGAGTAGTGGTGCAGAGGCAGGCACAGTGTTAAAAGGTATTTCTCTATCTGTGCTCTTAGATATTGGGTTCTGTTTTAAAGGCCTTGCATTATTCAGTAGGCACAGGGAGACTGATTAATACCGATCGCAGTCCATTCTCCCATTTTTGCATCCCAAATTGAATCCTATTCCCTTTTTAGTGCACTACTTTCTTGACCAAGGTCGTGGGCTCTGGTCAAAAGTGTTGCACTATAAAGGGAAAGGGGTGCCGTTTGGGACGAGTCCAGCTATGCTATATTATCTCAACTAGAGCTACAGCCTCTGAACGGACTTGGTGCTATTAAGACCCGTTGTTCCCCTAGGTTTTTGCTCAGGCGAGATGCACAGGGGGCAAAAGGACCATTGAGAGCTGTGAACAGCGACATTTTCGATTGAATTTAAAACAATTTTGGAGGGATGCAGCTAGGTAGAGACAGACCGCAATCGACTCACACGGTTGGTGCAGTGGAACAGTGAACCATCATAGGGTCATTACATTTGTCCACATTTCATTGATCCTAAGTTCTGGCATGTAAACGGCTGTCCTTTTAGTGGAAAGTGCTCCAAACGTTCCGATAAGACAACAAATCAGCTTACTAATTAAAAATAACAAAATATGCCCAGAGTCCTCAGTCACAACTCTGGTTGTTTATGCAACTTCTCGTGTCTAAAAAAAATTAGGAAAGACTGGCAGAGATATCAAATAGAGGAGACGAAGCGTTTGGCTGAGCATATGGCGCTGCTCTTTCTTATGCAGCAGATATGAAGGATAAATATTAATATATATCCGAGGCAAGCTGCTGGGCCGACTCTGGTCTCCCAGTAGGATTGTCTTACGTTCCGGCAGGGTTAGTGTTCAGCTTGATCGTTTACAGTACTGTGGATCGAATGCATAGAGCACTGGCTAATTTGCTCCCATATAGTAAACAGCTATTTTACTGCCTGTTGGGGCTGGGCGATAGATAATGAACGTTAACGTGTTGACCTATGCATATACTGCATAGGTGCGCGGCAGGTAGCCTAGTGGCTAGAGTGTTGGACCGAAAGGTTGCAAGATCGAATCCCAGAGCTGACAAGGTAATAATCCGTCCTTCTGTCCCTGAACAACCCACTCTTAGCTCTCATTGAAAACGAGAAGTTGTTCTTAACTGACTTGCCAAGTTAAAAAATGTAGTGCACTGTGGAATAGGATGCAATTTGAGACGTAGAAAGCGCCTTGTTTATGTGCTGAGTTAAGGGGGATTTTCAACATGAGCTCTTGCAGGCGCAATTAGACTTTGCCATTAACCGTTTGTTATCTTGACTTTTTCCCGCCATAGGCTTGGCACCTTGTTGATTACAACGCAAGCGATCGATAATTAAACCAATTAAACTCGACAGATGGGTCTGTAGAATTTCTGCCATTGTTTTTGACTGAGACCGCTTCCGTGTCACAAAGTCTTATACAACTATATTTTCAGTTGATAAAACAACTGAAATTAAGTACAGGGTTGGATTAAGTACAGGGTTGGAGTGCCCATTTGTTTCACAAGAGGACCGAGTCTGTAAGCTAACAACTTGTGCTGCTGTCCAGGGTGCTGTGTTGGTGCAGTGCTGATTATTTCATAGGCCTACTGGTTGAGAAAAATAGCTATGCTGTCGTGTAGTAGCCTTCCGCTGGGCACATACGTCAGTTCAACGTCTAGTTTTGATTTACATTTAAGTTATCAACTAAGTGAAAAAACAAAAAAGGTCACCATGTCATTGGATTTAGGTAAAAAGTTGGGTTAAAAAATACGAAATTCCCTTATGTTGATGATTTTTTTCAAATCCAATCAGTTTTCCACCTCATCGCATTACATTTTTTGGTTGTAATTACGTTGATTCAACCTGTTTTGGCCCAGTGGGCTAGGCCAACTAGACTTACCAAAGACACTATATTTTGGCTGTCGCTATATTAAAATCCGTTTCCCGATCATTCCCAGCAGCTCAGTGATGAGGGAAAAATATCTCATCTCGCTCCAAAAGGGAAATCAAATATTTCCAGTGACATCTGTGAAATGGCGCGTTTTCCCTCACTGTATTTAATACATATTCATGTGCTAGCCTCTGTGCTTGTTCCGCAACAACATGTTAAATTAATTATTTGAATTAATTTCATATCCTTTTAGCACCCCTCGGATGAATGGTGAGGTGGATGGTGAGGGTTTGAAAAACGGTAGTTCACCGTTCCTTTTCGTTTGACTCCGCATTTGTGAGGAGGACGTTTGCTCTGTGAGGAAATGTAGCCTACATGGACTCAATCACTGACTAATTATCTATTTGCTTAGCCTAAGATAATTTCATGATTCATACATTTACTTTGCCTAACGTTTTTCTGTTGGTTGCTGAATTGGGTGACAAGATATTGTATATTCTTGCATGGATGTGCACACATGAGAAACTTGATGCCAACTGCTCTGATGAAGGTATAGTGCAGACAATGAATTATCATTTCATTTGAATAAAGTAACTCCTTGCAATGAATATGCCAGAGACACATTTGAACCGGAATCCACTGTAGCCTACCTCACAAATGAAAACAAATGTTTTCCATAAGCAGAATTTCAAGTTTTATATGGCATCCAGGACTTCAGACTAAGGAGTCCAGACTATGGGCAAAATACTAATAGCCTAATGCAATACATTTAACTTGAATGTATGTCATGCATAATATATTGTGTGATGAACACACAGGGAGGTAGATTCATTGTATGAGTGACACAACTCGTCCCCACGTGGGAAATAAAACATGACACTGCACCGAGATTGCATCAGATAAACCCATGTCTGTGGGGAAATATGGGGATGAATGAGACACGCCAACTGGTGGAAGGTGAGAGAGAGAGACAGAGCGAGAGAGAGAGAGAGAGAGAGAGAGAATACTCAGTGGAATAGTCAGAGAGAGGGACTCTGCCAGGATCCTCACTCTAGGGGCATGGGGAGTGGCTTCCTTTAAGGTGGAACTTCAGACACATAGGCTATACTTGGCCTAATGGAATACACGAGTTAGTTCAAATTCAATCAGTTCAATGCACTGTACTGATATATGACTTCGAAATGACTGTAGTTAAATCTAATTTTAAAAAAATGGGGGGGGGGGGGGGGGGGGGTGGATTTAAATACCAGTTCAACTTCAGAATGTAAAGAATGTAAAGCAGACTGCCATCTACAAGATATTTACTCCTGGTAAAACAAGTTAATCTTCTTCTATTCTCCCTTTTGTATTTGTAAATGTGAATTGCAGACCATAATAATAGCAGCCTAAGAAACTAATTCCTAAAACAGTATAGCAGTGCTTTATCTTACTCGGTCCTGCATTTCCTGACTGACAACATAATAGTACACGACTTACGTCATGCAGTGGTGTAAAACATATATAATATGCTTCTAATCGCCTCGGTCCACCTTAAATAAAAGGCTGGACGTGATTAAGCAGCACAACCTGCTTCCTCCCCACTGTGCTGCAGAGAACCTGCCTCAACGCTGCCCCCATCCCGGCTGTAGCTAGCCTATAAAATCTAGGACGAGCAGAGCTGAAACCTCACAGCTACAGACAGGGGACAGCTCCGTGGTGCTGAAACCAACTGCCTGAAAACAAACTCAGCGGCTGCAACACCACACACGTCAGGAAACATGCCTGGAATCAGGGAGGGACACTCTTGGCAACTTTTCCTACTTTCTTTCTTGGTTTTGGAGGGGTCAACGCAAGATTTCGGACAGACCCAGTTTATTTGCACGTCTGTGCCCAAGGATATGGACTTGTGCGCGGCTACGATGCAGAACAGCGGTCCGGCGGAGGATTTGAAGACGACGGTGATGCAATTGAGGGAGACCGTGTTACAGCAAAAGGAGACCATCATGAACCAAAAGGAGACAATCAGGGAACTAACGTCCAAGTTGAGTCGGTGTGAGAGCCAGAGTCTGCCCGAGGCGGGAGCGGGAGGCCGGAGAATAGTACCGGGCGCCAAGAACACTATGGGGGACGTATCAAGGGGTCCTCAGGACACTCTCGCTCAACTAGGACAGACTTTACAGACTCTCAAACAGAGGTTGGAGAATCTTGAGGTATGCATTGGCGTTTGTTTGGCCTCAATATTTTGACCTAGTAATTTGGAATGCAGTTTGAGCTTTCAATCAACTTTTAATCCATTCTACGTGTTTCCAATCGGCTCGGTTGGTTGTATAGCACATAGTGCTCAATGTGCTAGTTAAAAGTGCTCTATATAGTTGTGAATTGCTTGCTATAGGGTTATTTCAGTCCAGTCACTAATGCTATAGACCTATTTAAAGCTCTTTTTCCGCATCCAGACGTAAAGTGATTACTCTAGAGCACTACATAAAGCCGCACCACACTCCTGATAAGGACAGACAGACGCCTCATCTTTGGACCAATTTAGGCATTTGATGCAAATTGCCGAGGCAGTAAGCCCTCCACAAACGAGCTAAGCACCAGAGCTTTACCCACGACGAGCCCCGCCTCGTGCATGTAGGAGTGTTTATTTAAACCCAAAGTTATTTTAATCGTCCCATCTTGTCTGTTCCTATGTCCTTGTTCCGTTGTACAGCAATACAGCCGAAACAACGGTACGGCCCAGGCGAATAGTCTGAAAGACCTGCTTCAGAACAAGATTGATGATATGGAGAAGCAGGTGCTGTCCCGGGTCAACACCCTGGAGGAGACCAAACCGGGTCAGAGAAACGATACGGACCAGCGGAACCGAGTGGAGTCCACGCTGACTTCCATGCATCACCGGATAACGGACCTAGAGAAAGGTGAGTGAGCTATGAGGCAAAGAGATCATGCCCAAATGTACACAGTCAATATAATAGTTGTGTTCATGTGAATGCTTGCTTATACAAACGACTAAACTGATTACATTATTTTGATAATAATTTGCGCATAAAGTTTTAATAGTAAAAAAAAATCATCCAAATGTGGTGGAATTAGCTCACTCAATTGTTTATATGTCTAAAACAATGCCAGTTTCTAAAAACAACTCTGCATTTCACTTTGTTAATTGCCTGGTCCACATGAGGAATCACTACAAACCCGCAGACCACAGTAGCTTGTCAATACAGACAGTGCCGCAGCACAGCTCCCGCCACAGTGCGTAATGGGATATGGGAGATGGAGAGCGGGAGGTAGCTGCATTGCTTTGCATATCTCATATTAACACAGTGATGCCACGCTGGGATAATAATTAACGTGGCATGTAGCGACAGCCAATGATCGCTTTATTTCCAGTGACTGTGAACGAGAGTCGTTGGTTTTGTAGGGGACATAGCGGCGCAGGAACTTTACCAGGGGGTTTTAACGATGTGCGCAGTGCATGATAAAGCGCGCACAGTGTTGGAGACAGACAGGCGCGTTTTGGAACATCGATCAAGGTTTAGTTCCTCACTGACAACCCCGAAGGGATGGGGGGAATGAGGGGGTTGGAGGTTAGGAAGGGATGGCGCGTGTGTGTGAGTGAGAGAGAGAGAGAGAGAGAGAGAGGGAGCGAGAGCAATTCCCTGTTTGCCCTGCTCACATCATACCGCAGATAATAGGTTAGGAGAGAGATACACAGTCTGTTCTAAGTCAATTATATAAATCAGAGCATCGTCAAACTAAAAAGAAATGAGAAAACCTTTAGTTAGGGATCGAAAATCTCTACTGGTGGAGCAAACCATGTATACGAATACATCAATCAATCACATGATATGACATAACTGACTATAACATAGGCCTATGAGTGCAATGTAAATTATATAAATCACTGAAAGGTAAACAAGTAGGTCTATGTTTCGTCCGCAGGTGGGAAAGACAACAGACCACTGGACAAGTTCCAGCTGACATTCCCGTTGAGAACCAACTACATGTACGCCAAAGCCAAGAGAACCCTGCCGGAGATGTATGCCTTCACCGTGTGTCTGTGGATTAAATCTAACGCGTCGCCCGGAGTGGGCACACCTTTCTCCTACGCTGTCCCAGGGCAGGCCAACGAGCTGGTGCTGATTGAGTGGGGAAATAACCCGATGGAGATACTCATCAATGATAAGGTACTGATCGCTGACGGCAATGGCATATTCTACACAGCATTTGGTTATAGGCAAAATGGACAGATCGCCATGCGTAAATGTGGTGTGCCAGACTAGCAAATTAAACTACGCAGCATTATGCAATGTCTGGGAAAGTTATGGAGACGTGACAAGCAACTTAATTATACAAATATTGCATTTACAGCCAGTGCTGTCTGAAAACATTAAAAACCGCCGCAATCATTAGTTCTAGGCCAGGCCTATTTGAACATTCAGTAATGGGTGCGCTGTCCATGCTGCAGGTGGCCAAGTTGCCGTTCATCATCAACGACGGGAAGTGGCATCACATCTGCATCACCTGGACCACGCGCGACGGGATGTGGGAGGCGTTTCAGGACGGAGTGCTGCGGGGCAGTGGAGAGAATCTGGCGCCATACCATCCCATCAAGCCGCAGGGCGTCCTCGTATTGGGACAAGAGCAGGTAAGAGGGTTCACTAAATGAGGATGAACTAACTTTAGATTACATTGGTATGCAAGTCGTGATATATTATTGAGATAAATGGCCTGGGGGAAATAATGATATCCATTAGCAATGAAAATATTAGAGCACGTTCTCTCTCCAATGATCAAAGGGAGGAATATTCAAGTAATGGGAAAGTTGAGAGACCTTGACGAAATTGACAATTAAGACGTAGCCATTTAATTAAGGCCCTCGAGCTAGATGTCGTGGAATACCCCCACTCAATTGGGACAACGCACAATCCACTTCAGATAGAAAAGTGGCAAATCTGTAGCAATTAAAGAGTAATAGGCATATCTTGTCATGAAAAGCAAATAACGTGTTGATGGTTAAATGTGGGCTTCGGTTGTGGTGGATCTGTCACGAAGAGTGGCTGCTTTATATTATAGTTTTATGATAGTTAGAAATATAAATAAATGCATGTCCATGGTATAGGACAATTGTATTCCTTCCTAATACAGTACAGGATGATTAGCTTATTACACACACTTGTAATAGATTGGCCACGCGTAAAAGAAAGGCCGCGCGCGTACCCACAATTCGCGCCACTAACCTTGAACTTGTCATCTTGTTGCTCCACAGGACACGCTGGGGGGAGGTTTCGACGCCACACAAGCATATGTGGGTGAGCTAGCAAATCTCAACATGTGGGATAGGAAGCTTTCCATCGGGGATATTTATAACCTGGCAACCTGCAACAGTAAAGCGCAAACTGGCAACGTATTCTCTTGGTCGGAGTCCAACATTGAAATATTCGGTGGAGCTACCAAGTGGACATTCGAGCCGTGCCGTGCGCTCAACTGAACTGCATTTCGACATGAAACCAAGGCCAATCCGACTTATCTGTATTTCTTTTGAGCTTCTGTCGTTCTTGTCTTCATTATGATGTTCGTTACAGACTATTTGGTATTTATTTAATGATAAGCTTATACCTGGGATTTCTATTAGATATTTATGTACGAAACAACTTTTTTTGATCTTGAGAAAAATCTAATTCGTCTTGGAAACCTCAGTTGGACAGTGTTGGTATCTGTTTGTTTGGTTTTCTATTGGAGTTTTGTTGCAAGCGCACTTTAGCTGTTTCGATTCGCTTATTTTGTCTTGGACTGGCAGCTGGGCAATCCACGCCTTACGTTGGACAATCCACAGCACAGTGCGGAATTTATGGAGCCATCCTCTAGAGTGGAACTCATGCTGTCTGTCCAAGTATTGTCAGTATTTGACGCCGTGAAATGATACAGCGCCCTCCAAATCCCTCAACCTCACCCACCCCCCCGGATCTTGCACTGTGAATGACGAGAGACATGTAGAGAGAGGACGCCGAGGGTACGTTGAAGGACACTGCAAGTCGGACTGTAAAAATAATTTGTAATTGTCGTTCGCTTCAAAGTGTCTCCTGTAAACCCTGTAAACGAATGTCGTTAATTGCCAACATGCAACAAAGCCTGGGTGCCTTTGGCTGGTGCAAATATTCAGCGCATACGTTTTATGTTGCAAATTATATGTATTGTTTGTTTTGTATTTATTTTGAGGGAGGGTGGGAGATTTTCTTGTTATTATTCTGATAAATGTAATTTCATTGAGGTTTGTTCACGGATATGATGACGTGTTTGGGCAGGTGTTTGTACTACCGGTATCTGTATTCGGAATGTTACGGTGTCTGTATAGTAACAGCATGACTGAGTGACAAAACGCTGCCACATCTGCTTGCCTATCCTTTCTGGGACTGGGTGGTTTTCTACAGAATTGTTATATGCTCCAAGCATGGCAACATTGAAAGATATGAAAAAATATATAATTTTTGTAATAAAATTGTGATACATAAGAGTTAAACGTTTATTCATGGGCTGGCGTGAATCGTATGCAGCAAAAGGTGTGGATGAGAAGAGAGAAAGAGAGAGCGGGAAAATGTGGGAGAGAGAGAGAGAATCATAATTATTGCTGGTTAAATCTGCTTTAATCTTGTCACATGGTGTTGGAGAAAGACGTTGGTCCTGGATAAGTGAAAAAACGCCTGAACTCAGACTGAAGGTCAGAGAGGTGCTGGGAACAACCGAAACAGTGTGTGTGGTGTGTCTTTTTAGCTGACTGCAGAAGACAACACTCCCAAATGCTGGGTGGTGTGTGCGTGCGTTTGAGGCGCGCACAGTCCGCCCTAATGAAAGCGAGGCCGTCGAAAGAAGAAAACGCCTAGTCATATCACTCCCCTTTGCCATAGTCAGTTCAAAGCACCATGCTATACTGTAGCCTATACTGCTCTATTTTGTTCTGTATCAATTTACAGTGTCGTGTTAAGTGCCATCCTCTCCCATCACATGCATCATGTAACAAAACACTGCAGTCCTGGATGCTGATGGTCTTGTACTTTGACAGTTACTGCATTGAGCCGAGTCAGTTATTAATATTCGTCATCACCCACGTATCAGATGGTGTAACAAACATCTCAGAGAAGCAGTCATTTAACTCTGCCTCTTGCAGCATGGCTTTTGGAGAAATTGTGCAGTTACTCATAAATCCCGCGGGTAGTCAGTTATCCAGAGGGAGAACAAGGAGGGAAGGTCTCTTGAAAGAGCAGTTAGAACAGTGATCTTCCCTGAGAGCCAACATTGATCAGATAGCGAGCAACTGTAGGCCTTAGTTAGTAGGTAGCCAGAGGGAGAGATGGGAGATGTAGTCCCTGACAGAAAGAGAAAGAGGTCCCTTGAGGGGACAGACCCTCATTAGCTCGGACAGAACATTCACACACAGCCTCACTGACCCAGAGACTCATTCTCCCAAGGTGCACTACCTCTTACCCAAGGTCAAGAGCCCAGTAACAAAGTAATGAGGTGGGAGCTCTCCCTTAGAGAACAGGCGTCCTTACTCTTCTCACTATCATCATTTCCCCTTCATACAGAACACACACCAAACTGGACTGGTTACACCCGAAGCCTGTTTCTGAAGAGTCGAGAGAGTACATTGGACTGGTAGACACTGCTGGAAAAGGGTTGGAATTGCACAATGAGTTTTGGGGGTGGTCTAAAACTAGTGGGTTGAACCAACAGTAATTCAAAAACTTATGGGGGAGCTCGTTTTACACGTTCAACACAGGGAGCCAGGGGCGTCATCCATCCATTATTTTAGAGGGGGCTCAACGTAAGTTAGGATGGAGAGGGGTGGTCCGGAGGGGTGCTGATAAATCTGAGAATTGAGCATTTTTGAAACACCTGAAACAGCTTTTAACTGACATCTACAGCCATAATCATTATGCCTATTTCTATGTCAAAAATATTTGTATTTTTCTGCATAGGTTATATAAGCATACCTCTCTACCTGTTCAATTTTAATTTTAATTAAAGATGCACATTGATTCTTTAAGAACCTTTATGCCTTAGGAGATTAGTACAACACTGGTATATAGCACCATAGCCCAAGAATTAAAGCAATTTTTGTATTTTCTAAAGTCTACTGTAGCAACCTTTCCAGCAGGCATAAGATAGTTTGACAAGCTACTCTAACTTGATTGATAGCCTGAAATGGCATGGTAGCTAGTTTTAAGAGGTTGGGCGATTGGGAAGCTATCTAGCTGGAAAGCTAAAGCAAACTTCATAAATTTGCTACAGTAGGTGGCTAGTATTATAGAGAAACAACAAAACATTTTCCTTTTATTTATTTATCAAGAAGGAATTAATAGGCTACATTGCTTACGAGTCATGCCGAATCACCGGCAGCTAAAATCAAATCAAACGCTCTGTGTGGTCACTCAACACTCGCCTTCCTCCACTAATGATACTGTCTGCATGCACTAGAGCCCTCAAACTCAACTCTGGACTTCGAAGCCAGTTTCACTGCGTTCTTTCATTTCCCCCCTCTAATCATGGACTGAATTAGACCTGGGTCACCAGGTGTGTGGAATTAATGATCAGGTAGAACAGAAAACCAGCAGGCTCCGGACCTCGTAGGGTAAGAGTTGAATACCCCTGCACTAAAGCATCTAGCGTCCTGCCTAGCATATCTTTTCTCCATGGTACACCTTGGAAGGAACCACTTACTAGGGAGAATGGGGGGAGGGGGTACTCTATGCCTGGTCCAGGCCAAACATGACGGGGCACTTGGCCTTGTGCCCGTATGGGCATGACACCTCTGCAGGGAGCTCCCCCTGATTTGATATGGGAGTGCCCAGCCCTCTTGAAAACCCCTGTAAATACTCTGCTATGTTTCACTCAATATATTTATTTAGTCCAGGACTAGGATATGCTACACACTCAATTCACTAGTCAACAAATCACCAAGCCTGTGATTAGTTTAAGCAGGTGTGCTACTACTGAAATAGATTAGAAGTGGAAGTGGCTGGGTGGCCTGAGGACAAGGTTGAGAATCACCCAAACAGCACGTTGACAAGGGATGAGGCTCCACTATACTGTCCAAACAACAGCAGGATCAAAGGAGAGATGAGGGTGATCTAAAGAACTGCCACAGTATCGGTTTATAGCCAGCCTCTCAGTTGACGTCACCACAAGCACCCGTCAATGGCCGACTGGCCATGCCATCATAATCACTGGGGCTGCTGCTTACTACGCTGCTCACTAATTCCCTGCTAGCGTAATGCTGCTAAGATGTAATGGGTGTAGTGCATTGCTAGAGTACGACCGTGCATTTGTGAATGTGAATATTATTTGCGCCAGGAGACGCCATCAATTGTACCAGGCAGACATTCCCCTGAAAAATTGTAATAACTGATCTGAAAAGCTGATTTTATTTCACCTTTATTTAACTAGGCAAGAACAAATTCTTATTTACAATGACTGCCTAGGAACAGTGGGTTAACTGCATTGTTCAGGGGCAGAACGACAGATTTTTACCATGTCAACTCAGGGATTTGATCTTGCAACCTTTCGGTTACTAGTCCAACGCTCTAAAAGCTGGAGGGCTACCAGCCGCCCCCGATAGAAATCAGTCAAAGGATCAACCTATGAAACACATGAAATCTCATATATAACATGATAACTTTCCTGTCAAACTGACCTAGACTTGAATTGATCCGGATAACTGTAATTTCAGATCCTAATTTAAGTAATGAATAATTAACCAATCCATAAATCAATGCCCTCAACCTTAATTCAAACCATCAAATAAAATAACAAACTCGACAAGGACAATATGAAAACAGTAATAGACTTTAGTGTAAGGATTTCTGCCAAGGGTTGTTACACATGCTGAGTTACATTAGATAACATTTTGCTGGGCAAGCACCACTTTCCAGGGCACCTCTCTTGCCTATATGTAAACATCTGTTCTTTCTCATACCATAGAGGTCAACCATAAGGTGCCCTACTTCCCAATTCAGGCTCCAACCCTCTTTATAGAGCTACGTTTTGTAATCAGTGTTCCACGATGCAATCGATCTCCAGTCAACCGCACATAAATAACTATCTGCAATGAAAGAATCAGCCTGAGAAATATTGGTTCACACATATATTTTCTCTCAGTATTGAGCACTGACCTGGAAAGCGCCTGAAATGCTATTTTCGCTTTACAACGCAGTGCGGCTAGAAATACAATGGGCAATGATAGCAATTATATTTCAAGGACAACGGAACATAAGTTATGACGGAAAGAACATGATTTAGGTCATTCTCCAACAAAGATCCAACTTTTTCTATGCAATGCTACACAAAACGTGACACACTAATGTTATGTCAGTTCACCACAAAACCGGTGATCCCTGTCAACCAATGTACGCCACAGCCGTAAACGCCACCGTCAAGATTGATCCGTCACCATATCCATCGACGATACCAGTAAGATTCATGGTGCCTCCCCAGCAACGTAACTCTTTCCTAGGGAGGAGTTTTTTTTGGTCCGATTGAGTGGATAAAGAGATGACATTTCAGCTGTCTCATTAATTCATAACCTGTCCCAGGTGGCACTAGTCCCTGGGAGGAAGATGAATAATGCTTTAGTCCAGAGGAGCGGTCATACCTCTTGTTGACGCAGGTAGCACAAACGTGCACAACACCGTGCACCATAATGAGAGCCTGGGGGTTGCTGTGTTAAAACATGCACATGCAAAAGGAAAGGAAAATCTGGAAATCCCATCCCAAAACCCCTTTTTCCTCCACACTCCCTTTTGTATTGTGCACTGCAAGGCCTTTTTAATACAGATGTATGATCTTAATTCGATCACCCTGTTGCAGGAGTACTTTCCTGCCATGCAGGACATTTAAAATGTGCAGTATATTTGAGGTTTAAAAAGGCTTCACACGTTTGTAATTTCCACCCTTACGGAAAATGTATCAACCCCTACAAAAATGTCAATTTATTATTATCCACATTTCCTGTTGCTGATGGATTATTTTCCTGCTGGAGCAAACTGGCTAAAATGAAGATCCTACATCTGTATGCAGGGCTGTCAGTGTGTTATTTCAGCCTGTGCAACATGCAGGCAACAGTTCCCTCTTATCATAACTGCACTGAACAGACACTCTGGGTGAAGGGGGATTCTACTAACAGCTGAGGACTAAAAGTTGACCATCCAACTCAGCCGAGTCTTTAAAGAGAGAAAGCCACACCTCCCTCCCTCCTCCTCCTCTTCTCATCTCTCCTCTACTCCTGTGGTCCTCTCGCCATGGAGAGGCAATCACAGAACGGAGCACGAGCTTGGCTCGTGGCATTTAATGAGTAGCGGAGTCTTCCGGACTGGATGCAGGCTGGGATAATGAGCCCGCTCACAGGTAAGGTCAGGATCCATGTGGTTCTTCCTCCGTTATAGGGAGTCCTCTGACGGCACAGCTCCACTACAGTTGGACAGAGACTGGAGAAAGCGAGAGAGAGAGAAAGAGAGCAAGAGAGAGCGAGAGGGAGATTCTCTGGCTTCCTATTCCAACCCCAAAACGTAGACTAGAAGAAACATTACTGGCCTTCTGTGTCCATTGCGCTCTTTTCTGATTCCTCAGACAGACATCCTTCCATCAGAGGTAAGACGAATGTCGATGTTGGGTGTGAGTCAACCCAAAGACAAGCAGAAGAAGCAGATCTATCCTGAATGAGATCCTTACGCTCCAGACTTTGTCCACTCTAAGTTTCACCCACTCGAATGCAGGATGGATGGTATTAGTGTCAGTCAGTAAAGGCTGAGCTGTAGGTACACAGATGGAGGATCTCTATGCCTGCGGCTCTCTGACCTCTCAGGTGAACTCACAGTTCAGACAGGTCCAGCCCAGCGGTTCTGACCAGCTGTTATTGGCTGTGTACCAGACAACACTGCCCAGACACTGGGCAACATGGTCAGTCGGATAGCTGTGGAAGCCTGGCTAAAAGATGGTACACAGGCCAATATAACCTCTCCAGCTCCCATCGCGCCACCTCCATCTGTCCTGAAACATTGATGAGTAGCCTAGCCTAGCACCCCTGCGTTCTTATCCCCCTTACCGTTGCCAGCATGAAAAATGCACGAGTGACGCACATCAACAGGAAGTTGAAGAGGAAGCAAGAGTTTAGGGTGTAGCAGGCATGACAGCAGTTGATCTCTCTCTCTCTCTCTCTCTCTCTCTCTCTCTCTCTCTCTCTCTCTCTCTCTCTCTCTCTCTCTCTCTCTCTCTCTCTCTCTCTCTCTCTCTCTCTCTCTCTCTCTCTCTCTCTCTCTCTCTCTCTCTCTCTCTCTCTCTCTCTCTCTCTCTCTCTCTCTCTCTCTCTCTCTCTCTCTCTCTCTCTCTCTCTCTCTCTCTCTCTCTCTCTCTCTCTCTCTCTCTCTCTCTCTCTCTCTCTCTCTCTCTCTCAATTCAATTGACTTTATTGACATGGCAAGTTATTATTACTTACATTGTCAAAGTATACATATCAAAAAATTTAAATAAAATATATATGTATATATATACACAAAATATATATATATTTATATATAAATAAATGGTGGGACTAACAGTAGTAATAATAGTAGTAGTGGACATGGGATTACCATTAATAACAGCTACAACAACAATGTTAATCAGAACAACAATACATTAAAGCAACAGTAGTAGACCAGTGTCAACATGACTGAGAAGACACATGACCTGGTACGAAAGACAAAACAAAACTAAGCTAAATGGGAAATATTATCAACATTTCTTTGCATTTTTCACTGGCTGTCCCTCAGGCTGTGGCAGGAGGACACATATTTGGCTGCCAAAACTGCACATTTTGGCTTTTCACCCAACAAATATTTGAATTTTTCTTCATCTTTTATAGTTTCAAATTCTTTGTATTGAATTATAATTTTGGGAAAGAAATATGCTCTTAGGTCTGAGTATTTGTCACAGTGTAGTAGGAAATGCACTTCTGTCTCTACCTCTCCCCTGGAGCAGAGTGAGCACAGCCTGGAATGTTTTAGGGTCACTTGTTTTTAGATGGTTGTAAAATTTGATGGCTCTTTTTTCTATTCGAATGAGGAGGGGATATTGGCCCAATTCTGCCCTACATGCGTTATTTGGAGTTTTTCTTTGTACTTGCAATACAGTCTTGCAAAACTCTGCATGCAATACTTCAATTGGATGTTTGTCCCATTTAGTAAATTCATTATTAGAGAGTGGACCCCATACTTCACTGCCATATAGAGCAATTGGTTCTATAACTGATTGAAACATTTTGAGCCAGATTCTAATTGGAATTTCAATTTTGATGTTCCTTTTAATGGCATAGAATGCTCTTCTTGCTTTGTCTCTCAGCTCATTCACAGCCATGTGAAAGCTACCTGTGTTGCTGATATTTAGTCCTAGATATGTGTAGTTTTTGGTGTGTTCTAATAGAACTGTGTCCAAATAGAATTTATATTTGTCATCCTTATTTCCGGACCTTTTTTGGAATATCATTATATTTGTTTTTTTTAGGTTAACGGTCAGAGCCCAAGTCTGACAGAACCTGTGAAGATGATCTAGGTGTTGCTGTAACCCCTCTTTAGTGGGAGACAGCAGCACCAGGTCATCTGCGTACAGCAGACACTTGATTTCAGTGTTGTGTAGGGTGATACCAGGTGCTGTCGATTCTTCTAATGTTTTTGCCAATTCATTCATGTAGATGTTAAATAATGTTGGACTTATTGGGCAGCCCTGTTTCACTCCCCGCCCCTGAGAGAAGAAGTCTGTTTGCTTGTTGCCAATTTTAACCGCACATTTGTTTTTAGTGTACATTGATTTAATAAAATCATATGTTTTCCCTCCAATACCACTTTCTATTAGTTTATAAAAAAGACCTTCGTGCCAAATTGAATCAAATGCTTTCTTGAAATCTACAAAACACGAGTAGATTTTGCCTTTGTTTTGGTTAACTTGTTTATCAATTAGAGTGTGGAGGGTGTAAATGTGGTCTGTTGTACGATAATTTTTTAGAAATCCAATCTGGCTTCTGCTCAGGACGTTGTGTTCGTCAAGGAAATGATGTAGTCTGCTATTTATAATACTGCAGAGAATTTTCCCCAAGTTGCTGTTAACGCATATTCCTCTGTAATTATTTGGGTCAAATTTGTCTCCATTTTTATAGATTGGTGTGATCAGTCCCTGGTTCCAAATATCGGGGAAAATACCTGCAGTGAGGATAATGTTGAAGAGTTTGAGTATAGCCAATTTGAATTTGTGGTCTGTATATTTGATCATTTCATTTAAAATCCCATCAGCACCACAGGCCTTTTTGGGTTGGAGATTGCATATTCTTTCCAATAATTCTTCTTCTGTAATTGGGGTATCCACAGGATTCTGATAGTCTTTGATTGCTAATTCAAGGATTTGTAATTTTTCTTGTATATCTTTTTGTTCTGGGCTCTTTGTTATATTGCTGTAGAGGTTTGCAAAGTGATTTCTCCACATATCCCCATTTTGGATAGCCAACTCCTCATGATGAGGTTTGTTTAATTTATTCCAATTCTCCCAGAAGTGGTTTGATTCTATGGATTCCTCAATTCCATCCAGCTGATTTCTAATGTGCTGTTCCTTTTTTGTTCTTAGGGTGCGTTTGTATTGCTTCAGTGTTTCCCCATATTGAAGGCGTATATTTTTGTTGTCTGGTTCTCTGTGTTTTTGATTAGATATATTTCTCAATGACTTTCTTAGATTTTTGCAATCATTATCAAACCATTTTTCATTATCTGTTATTTTTGGTTTGCTCTTATGCTTCTTTAGATTAGCCAAGGAGGCTAATTTGTCAAATATAAAGTTTATGTTCCTAACGGCCAAATTTACACCTTCATTGCTGAAGGAGAATGTTAAGGCTAAAAAGTTGTCCAGGAGAGATTGTATTTTTTGGCTACTAATTGCTTTTTGGTAGATGTCTGTACTGTTTGCACTCCATCTATAGGCTTGTTTAGTACCATGTAATTTATTGGGCCATGATGCTTCATGGTTGGGTTCTGCTCTTCTCAGATACACTGTGATTTTACTGTGGTCTGAGAGAGGTGTTAGTGGGCTGACTGTGAAGGCTCTGAGAGACTCTGGGTTTAGGTCGGTGAGGAAGTAGTCTACAGTGCTGCTGCCAAGGGATGAGCTGTAGGTGTACCTACCAAAAGAGTCTCCTCTCAGCCTGCCATTGACTATGTACAGACCCAGTGTTCGACAGAGCCTCAGGAGCTGTAATCCATTTTTGTTTTTCACTTTGTCATAGTTGTTTCTGTGGGGGTATGTGGGGAGGGAAAGGTTATTGCTTCCTGGTAGGTGTTTATCCCCATGACTGTTAATAGTGTCTTGTTCTTCTGCTATTCTAGCATTCAGGTCTCCACAGACCAGTACGTTGCCTTGGGCCTGAAAGTGACTAATCTCTCCCTCTAGAATGGAGAAGCTCTCTTCGTTGAAGTAGGGTGACTCTGAGGGGGGAATGTATGTGGCACAGAGGAAGACGTTTTTATCTGTCAAGATAGCCTCCTTGTTGATTTTTAACCAGATAAAGAATTCTCCTGTTTTGATCAATTCGATTGAATTAATTAGTTCAGATTTATACCATATTAGCATTCCCCCTGAGTCTCTGCCCTGTTTGATTCCTTTTAATTTAGTGGATGGTATGATTATCTCCCTATAACCTAGTGGACAGCCAGTGGAAACATCACCTCTGCACCATGTTTCCTGTAGTACTAAAATATCAACATCATCAATTTCTTTCAGGAAGTCTGGGTTTCTGCTCTTTAGCCCAAAAGCAGAGGACTTCAATCCTTGTATATTCCAACATGCAACGTAAAAAGACTTCATAACTTTTTTTTTTCTCTTTTCTTTACCTTTCAAAATGAGACAAACACTCACAATCCAAGAAGAACCATTAAAATAGGATTTTTCAATTAAAGTAAACTCTTATTTTGCAAATGTGATTTGTTTATCATTTAAGATAGAATTTGTGTCATGCCACTTGGGTGGATGTAGTGTGAGAATGGTGGAGTTCTTGTGCTCATCTTACCATGACCCTCGGCCCATCACATGTGAGCATAGTAGACTCAGCATTTGTTTAATGTCACTCATTTGGTTGGTGGGGGCTGGGCCAGTTGCTCCTCTCACAGCCTGTGCGTAGCTCTGCCTGCTGGGCTGTGGCTCCTCCAGGTGTGGGTCTGCGGTGGGGAGGAGGTAGGCCTCATCTGGGTGGCTCTGAAGCTGGGCTGGTCTGTGCTGCGGTGGGCATTGAGGTTGGTGGTGCTGTGGTCGTGGCTGGTTCTCTCTCTCTCTCTCTCTCTCTCTCTCTCTCTCTCTCTCTCTCTCTCTCTCTCTCTCTCTCTCTCTCTCTCTCTCTCTCTCTCTCTCTCTCTCTCTCTCTCTCTCTCTCTCTCTCTCTCTCTCTCTCTCTCTCTCTCTCTCTCTCTCTCTCTCTCTCTCTCTCTCTCTCTCTCTCTCTCTCTCTCTCTCTCTCTCTCTCTCTCAATTCAATTGACTTTATTGACATGGCAAGTTATTATTACTTACATTGTCAAAGTATACATATCAAAAAATTTAAATAAAATATATATGTATATATATACACAAAATATATATATATTTATATATAAATAAATGGTGGGACTAACAGTAGTAATAATAGTAGTAGTGGACATGGGATTACCATTAATAACAGCTACAACAACAATGTTAATCAGAACAACAATACATTAAAGCAACAGTAGTAGACCAGTGTCAACATGACTGAGAAGACACATGACCTGGTACGAAAGACAAAACAAAACTAAGCTAAATGGGAAATATTATCAACATTTCTTTGCATTTTTCACTGGCTGTCCCTCAGGCTGTGGCAGGAGGACACATATTTGGCTGCCAAAACTGCACATTTTGGCTTTTCACCCAACAAATATTTGAATTTTTCTTCATCTTTTATAGTTTCAAATTCTTTGTATTGAATTATAATTTTGGGAAAGAAATATGCTCTTAGGTCTGAGTATTTGTCACAGTGTAGTAGGAAATGCACTTCTGTCTCTACCTCTCCCCTGGAGCAGAGTGAGCACAGCCTGGAATGTTTTAGGGTCACTTGTTTTTAGATGGTTGTAAAATTTGATGGCTCTTTTTTCTATTCGAATGAGGAGGGGATATTGGCCCAATTCTGCCCTACATGCGTTATTTGGAGTTTTTCTTTGTACTTGCAATACAGTCTTGCAAAACTCTGCATGCAATACTTCAATTGGATGTTTGTCCCATTTAGTAAATTCATTATTAGAGAGTGGACCCCATACTTCACTGCCATATAGAGCAATTGGTTCTATAACTGATTGAAACATTTTGAGCCAGATTCTAATTGGAATTTCAATTTTGATGTTCCTTTTAATGGCATAGAATGCTCTTCTTGCTTTGTCTCTCAGCTCATTCACAGCCATGTGAAAGCTACCTGTGTTGCTGATATTTAGTCCTAGATATGTGTAGTTTTTGGTGTGTTCTAATAGAACTGTGTCCAAATAGAATTTATATTTGTCATCCTTATTTCCGGACCTTTTTTGGAATATCATTATATTTGTTTTTTTTAGGTTAACGGTCAGAGCCCAAGTCTGACAGAACCTGTGAAGATGATCTAGGTGTTGCTGTAACCCCTCTTTAGTGGGAGACAGCAGCACCAGGTCATCTGCGTACAGCAGACACTTGATTTCAGTGTTGTGTAGGGTGATACCAGGTGCTGTCGATTCTTCTAATGTTTTTGCCAATTCATTCATGTAGATGTTAAATAATGTTGGACTTATTGGGCAGCCCTGTTTCACTCCCCGCCCCTGAGAGAAGAAGTCTGTTTGCTTGTTGCCAATTTTAACCGCACATTTGTTTTTAGTGTACATTGATTTAATAAAATCATATGTTTTCCCTCCAATACCACTTTCTATTAGTTTATAAAAAAGACCTTCGTGCCAAATTGAATCAAATGCTTTCTTGAAATCTACAAAACACGAGTAGATTTTGCCTTTGTTTTGGTTAACTTGTTTATCAATTAGAGTGTGGAGGGTGTAAATGTGGTCTGTTGTACGATAATTTTTTAGAAATCCAATCTGGCTTCTGCTCAGGACGTTGTGTTCGTCAAGGAAATGATGTAGTCTGCTATTTATAATACTGCAGAGAATTTTCCCCAAGTTGCTGTTAACGCATATTCCTCTGTAATTATTTGGGTCAAATTTGTCTCCATTTTTATAGATTGGTGTGATCAGTCCCTGGTTCCAAATATCGGGGAAAATACCTGCAGTGAGGATAATGTTGAAGAGTTTGAGTATAGCCAATTTGAATTTGTGGTCTGTATATTTGATCATTTCATTTAAAATCCCATCAGCACCACAGGCCTTTTTGGGTTGGAGATTGCATATTCTTTCCAATAATTCTTCTTCTGTAATTGGGGTATCCACAGGATTCTGATAGTCTTTGATTGCTAATTCAAGGATTTGTAATTTTTCTTGTATATCTTTTTGTTCTGGGCTCTTTGTTATATTGCTGTAGAGGTTTGCAAAGTGATTTCTCCACATATCCCCATTTTGGATAGCCAACTCCTCATGATGAGGTTTGTTTAATTTATTCCAATTCTCCCAGAAGTGGTTTGATTCTATGGATTCCTCAATTCCATCCAGCTGATTTCTAATGTGCTGTTCCTTTTTTGTTCTTAGGGTGCGTTTGTATTGCTTCAGTGTTTCCCCATATTGAAGGCGTATATTTTTGTTGTCTGGTTCTCTGTGTTTTTGATTAGATATATTTCTCAATGACTTTCTTAGATTTTTGCAATCATTATCAAACCATTTTTCATTATCTGTTATTTTTGGTTTGCTCTTATGCTTCTTTAGATTAGCCAAGGAGGCTAATTTGTCAAATATAAAGTTTATGTTCCTAACGGCCAAATTTACACCTTCATTGCTGAAGGAGAATGTTAAGGCTAAAAAGTTGTCCAGGAGAGATTGTATTTTTTGGCTACTAATTGCTTTTTGGTAGATGTCTGTACTGTTTGCACTCCATCTATAGGCTTGTTTAGTACCATGTAATTTATTGGGCCATGATGCTTCATGGTTGGGTTCTGCTCTTCTCAGATACACTGTGATTTTACTGTGGTCTGAGAGAGGTGTTAGTGGGCTGACTGTGAAGGCTCTGAGAGACTCTGGGTTTAGGTCGGTGAGGAAGTAGTCTACAGTGCTGCTGCCAAGGGATGAGCTGTAGGTGTACCTACCAAAAGAGTCTCCTCTCAGCCTGCCATTGACTATGTACAGACCCAGTGTTCGACAGAGCCTCAGGAGCTGTAATCCATTTTTGTTTTTCACTTTGTCATAGTTGTTTCTGTGGGGGTATGTGGGGAGGGAAAGGTTATTGCTTCCTGGTAGGTGTTTATCCCCATGACTGTTAATAGTGTCTTGTTCTTCTGCTATTCTAGCATTCAGGTCTCCACAGACCAGTACGTTGCCTTGGGCCTGAAAGTGACTAATCTCTCCCTCTAGAATGGAGAAGCTCTCTTCGTTGAAGTAGGGTGACTCTGAGGGGGGAATGTATGTGGCACAGAGGAAGACGTTTTTATCTGTCAAGATAGCCTCCTTGTTGATTTTTAACCAGATAAAGAATTCTCCTGTTTTGATCAATTCGATTGAATTAATTAGTTCAGATTTATACCATATTAGCATTCCCCCTGAGTCTCTGCCCTGTTTGATTCCTTTTAATTTAGTGGATGGTATGATTATCTCCCTATAACCTAGTGGACAGCCAGTGGAAACATCACCTCTGCACCATGTTTCCTGTAGTACTAAAATATCAACATCATCAATTTCTTTCAGGAAGTCTGGGTTTCTGCTCTTTAGCCCAAAAGCAGAGGACTTCAATCCTTGTATATTCCAACATGCAACGTAAAAAGACTTCATAACTTTTTTTTTTCTCTTTTCTTTACCTTTCAAAATGAGACAAACACTCACAATCCAAGAAGAACCATTAAAATAGGATTTTTCAATTAAAGTAAACTCTTATTTTGCAAATGTGATTTGTTTATCATTTAAGATAGAATTTGTGTCATGCCACTTGGGTGGATGTAGTGTGAGAATGGTGGAGTTCTTGTGCTCATCTTACCATGACCCTCGGCCCATCACATGTGAGCATAGTAGACTCAGCATTTGTTTAATGTCACTCATTTGGTTGGTGGGGGCTGGGCCAGTTGCTCCTCTCACAGCCTGTGCGTAGCTCTGCCTGCTGGGCTGTGGCTCCTCCAGGTGTGGGTCTGCGGTGGGGAGGAGGTAGGCCTCATCTGGGTGGCTCTGAAGCTGGGCTGGTCTGTGCTGCGGTGGGCATTGAGGTTGGTGGTGCTGTGGTCGTGGCTGGTTCTCTCTCTCTCTCTCTCTCTCTCTCTCTCTCTCTCTCTCTCTCTCTCTCTCTCTCTCTCTCTCTCTCTCTCTCTCTCTCTCTCTCTCTCTCTCTCTCTCTCTCTCTCTCTCTCTCTCTCTCTCTCTCTCTCTCTCTCTCTCTCTCTCTCTCTCTCTCTCTCTCTCTCTCTCTCTCTCTCTCTCTCCAATTGACTTTATTGACATGGCAAGTTATTATTACTTACATTGTCAAAGTATACATATCAAAAAATTTAAATAAAATATATATGTATATATATACACAAAATATATATATATTTATATATAAATAAATGGTGGGACTAACAGTAGTAATAATAGTAGTAGTGGACATGGGATTACCATTAATAACAGCTACAACAACAATGTTAATCAGAACAACAATACATTAAAGCAACAGTAGTAGACCAGTGTCAACATGACTGAGAAGACACATGACCTGGTACGAAAGACAAAACAAAACTAAGCTAAATGGGAAATATTATCAACATTTCTTTGCATTTTTCACTGGCTGTCCCTCAGGCTGTGGCAGGAGGACACATATTTGGCTGCCAAAACTGCACATTTTGGCTTTTCACCCAACAAATATTTGAATTTTTCTTCATCTTTTATAGTTTCAAATTCTTTGTATTGAATTATAATTTTGGGAAAGAAATATGCTCTTAGGTCTGAGTATTTGTCACAGTGTAGTAGGAAATGCACTTCTGTCTCTACCTCTCCCCTGGAGCAGAGTGAGCACAGCCTGGAATGTTTTAGGGTCACTTGTTTTTAGATGGTTGTAAAATTTGATGGCTCTTTTTTCTATTCGAATGAGGAGGGGATATTGGCCCAATTCTGCCCTACATGCGTTATTTGGAGTTTTTCTTTGTACTTGCAATACAGTCTTGCAAAACTCTGCATGCAATACTTCAATTGGATGTTTGTCCCATTTAGTAAATTCATTATTAGAGAGTGGACCCCATACTTCACTGCCATATAGAGCAATTGGTTCTATAACTGATTGAAAAATTTTGAGCCAGATTCTAATTGGAATTTCAATTTTGATGTTCCTTTTAATGGCATAGAATGCTCTTCTTGCTTTGTCTCTCAGCTCATTCACAGCCATGTGAAAGCTACCTGTGTTGCTGATATTTAGTCCTAGATATGTGTAGTTTTTGGTGTGTTCTAATAGAACTGTGTCCAAATAGAATTTATATTTGTCATCCTTATTTCCGGACCTTTTTTGGAATATCATTATATTTGTTTTTTTTAGGTTAACGGTCAGAGCCCAAGTCTGACAGAACCTGTGAAGATGATCTAGGTGTTGCTGTAACCCCTCTTTAGTGGGAGACAGCAGCACCAGGTCATCTGCGTACAGCAGACACTTGATTTCAGTGTTGTGTAGGGTGATACCAGGTGCTGTCGATTCTTCTAATGTTTTTGCCAATTCATTCATGTAGATGTTAAATAATGTTGGACTTATTGGGCAGCCCTGTTTCACTCCCCGCCCCTGAGAGAAGAAGTCTGTTTGCTTGTTGCCAATTTTAACCGCACATTTGTTTTTAGTGTACATTGATTTAATAAAATCATATGTTTTCCCTCCAATACCACTTTCTATTAGTTTATAAAAAAGACCTTCGTGCCAAATTGAATCAAATGCTTTCTTGAAATCTACAAAACACGAGTAGATTTTGCCTTTGTTTTGGTTAACTTGTTTATCAATTAGAGTGTGGAGGGTGTAAATGTGGTCTGTTGTACGATAATTTTTTAGAAATCCAATCTGGCTTCTGCTCAGGACGTTGTGTTCGTCAAGGAAATGATGTAGTCTGCTATTTATAATACTGCAGAGAATTTTCCCCAAGTTGCTGTTAACGCATATTCCTCTGTAATTATTTGGGTCAAATTTGTCTCCATTTTTATAGATTGGTGTGATCAGTCCCTGGTTCCAAATATCGGGGAAAATACCTGCAGTGAGGATAATGTTGAAGAGTTTGAGTATAGCCAATTTGAATTTGTGGTCTGTATATTTGATCATTTCATTTAAAATCCCATCAGCACCACAGGCCTTTTTGGGTTGGAGATTGCATATTCTTTCCAATAATTCTTCTTCTGTAATTGGGGTATCCACAGGATTCTGATAGTCTTTGATTGCTAATTCAAGGATTTGTAATTTTTCTTGTATATCTTTTTGTTCTGGGCTCTTTGTTATATTGCTGTAGAGGTTTGCAAAGTGATTTCTCCACATATCCCCATTTTGGATAGCCAACTCCTCATGATGAGGTTTGTTTAATTTATTCCAATTCTCCCAGAAGTGGTTTGATTCTATGGATTCCTCAATTCCATCCAGCTGATTTCTAATGTGCTGTTCCTTTTTTGTTCTTAGGGTGCGTTTGTATTGCTTCAGTGTTTCCCCATATTGAAGGCGTATATTTTTGTTGTCTGGTTCTCTGTGTTTTTGATTAGATATATTTCTCAATGACTTTCTTAGATTTTTGCAATCATTATCAAACCATTTTTCATTATCTGTTATTTTTGGTTTGCTCTTATGCTTCTTTAGATTAGCCAAGGAGGCTAATTTGTCAAATATAAAGTTTATGTTCCTAACGGCCAAATTTACACCTTCATTGCTGAAGGAGAATGTTAAGGCTAAAAAGTTGTCCAGGAGAGATTGTATTTTTTGGCTACTAATTGCTTTTTGGTAGATGTCTGTACTGTTTGCACTCCATCTATAGGCTTGTTTAGTACCATGTAATTTATTGGGCCATGATGCTTCATGGTTGGGTTCTGCTCTTCTCAGATACACTGTGATTTTACTGTGGTCTGAGAGAGGTGTTAGTGGGCTGACTGTGAAGGCTCTGAGAGACTCTGGGTTTAGGTCGGTGAGGAAGTAGTCTACAGTGCTGCTGCCAAGGGATGAGCTGTAGGTGTACCTACCAAAAGAGTCTCCTCTCAGCCTGCCATTGACTATGTACAGACCCAGTGTTCGACAGAGCCTCAGGAGCTGTAATCCATTTTTGTTTTTCACTTTGTCATAGTTGTTTCTGTGGGGGTATGTGGGGAGGGAAAGGTTATTGCTTCCTGGTAGGTGTTTATCCCCATGACTGTTAATAGTGTCTTGTTCTTCTGCTATTCTAGCATTCAGGTCTCCACAGACCAGTACGTTGCCTTGGGCCTGAAAGTGACTAATCTCTCCCTCTAGAATGGAGAAGCTCTCTTCGTTGAAGTAGGGTGACTCTGAGGGGGGAATGTATGTGGCACAGAGGAAGACGTTTTTATCTGTCAAGATAGCCTCCTTGTTGATTTTTAACCAGATAAAGAATTCTCCTGTTTTGATCAATTCGATTGAATTAATTAGTTCAGATTTATACCATATTAGCATTCCCCCTGAGTCTCTGCCCTGTTTGATTCCTTTTAATTTAGTGGATGGTATGATTATCTCCCTATAACCTAGTGGACAGCCAGTGGAAACATCACCTCTGCACCATGTTTCCTGTAGTACTAAAATATCAACATCATCAATTTCTTTCAGGAAGTCTGGGTTTCTGCTCTTTAGCCCAAAAGCAGAGGACTTCAATCCTTGTATATTCCAACATGCAACGTAAAAAGACTTCATAACTTTTTTTTTTCTCTTTTCTTTACCTTTCAAAATGAGACAAACACTCACAATCCAAGAAGAACCATTAAAATAGGATTTTTCAATTAAAGTAAACTCTTATTTTGCAAATGTGATTTGTTTATCATTTAAGATAGAATTTGTGTCATGCCACTTGGGTGGATGTAGTGTGAGAATGGTGGAGTTCTTGTGCTCATCTTACCATGACCCTCGGCCCATCACATGTGAGCATAGTAGACTCAGCATTTGTTTAATGTCACTCATTTGGTTGGTGGGGGCTGGGCCAGTTGCTCCTCTCACAGCCTGTGCGTAGCTCTGCCTGCTGGGCTGTGGCTCCTCCAGGTGTGGGTCTGCGGTGGGGAGGAGGTAGGCCTCATCTGGGTGGCTCTGAAGCTGGGCTGGTCTGTGCTGCGGTGGGCATTGAGGTTGGTGGTGCTGTGGTCGTGGCTGGTTCTCTCTCTCTCTCTCTCTCTCTCTCTCTCTCTCTCTCTCTCTCTCTCTCTCTCTCTCTCTCTCTCTCTCTCTCTCTCTCTCTCTCTCTCTCTCTCTCTCTCTCTCTCTCTCTCTCTCTCTCTCTCTCTCTCTCTCTCTCTCTCTCTCTCTCTCTCTCTCTCTCTCTCTCTCTCTCTCTCTCTCTCTCTCTCTCTCTCTCTCAATTCAATTGACTTTATTGACATGGCAAGTTATTATTACTTACATTGTCAAAGTATACATATCAAAAAATTTAAATAAAATATATATGTATATATATACACAAAATATATATATATTTATATATAAATAAATGGTGGGACTAACAGTAGTAATAATAGTAGTAGTGGACATGGGATTACCATTAATAACAGCTACAACAACAATGTTAATCAGAACAACAATACATTAAAGCAACAGTAGTAGACCAGTGTCAACATGACTGAGAAGACACATGACCTGGTACGAAAGACAAAACAAAACTAAGCTAAATGGGAAATATTATCAACATTTCTTTGCATTTTTCACTGGCTGTCCCTCAGGCTGTGGCAGGAGGACACATATTTGGCTGCCAAAACTGCACATTTTGGCTTTTCACCCAACAAATATTTGAATTTTTCTTCATCTTTTATAGTTTCAAATTCTTTGTATTGAATTATAATTTTGGGAAAGAAATATGCTCTTAGGTCTGAGTATTTGTCACAGTGTAGTAGGAAATGCACTTCTGTCTCTACCTCTCCCCTGGAGCAGAGTGAGCACAGCCTGGAATGTTTTAGGGTCACTTGTTTTTAGATGGTTGTAAAATTTGATGGCTCTTTTTTCTATTCGAATGAGGAGGGGATATTGGCCCAATTCTGCCCTACATGCGTTATTTGGAGTTTTTCTTTGTACTTGCAATACAGTCTTGCAAAACTCTGCATGCAATACTTCAATTGGATGTTTGTCCCATTTAGTAAATTCATTATTAGAGAGTGGACCCCATACTTCACTGCCATATAGAGCAATTGGTTCTATAACTGATTGAAACATTTTGAGCCAGATTCTAATTGGAATTTCAATTTTGATGTTCCTTTTAATGGCATAGAATGCTCTTCTTGCTTTGTCTCTCAGCTCATTCACAGCCATGTGAAAGCTACCTGTGTTGCTGATATTTAGTCCTAGATATGTGTAGTTTTTGGTGTGTTCTAATAGAACTGTGTCCAAATAGAATTTATATTTGTCATCCTTATTTCCGGACCTTTTTTGGAATATCATTATATTTGTTTTTTTTAGGTTAACGGTCAGAGCCCAAGTCTGACAGAACCTGTGAAGATGATCTAGGTGTTGCTGTAACCCCTCTTTAGTGGGAGACAGCAGCACCAGGTCATCTGCGTACAGCAGACACTTGATTTCAGTGTTGTGTAGGGTGATACCAGGTGCTGTCGATTCTTCTAATGTTTTTGCCAATTCATTCATGTAGATGTTAAATAATGTTGGACTTATTGGGCAGCCCTGTTTCACTCCCCGCCCCTGAGAGAAGAAGTCTGTTTGCTTGTTGCCAATTTTAACCGCACATTTGTTTTTAGTGTACATTGATTTAATAAAATCATATGTTTTCCCTCCAATACCACTTTCTATTAGTTTATAAAAAAGACCTTCGTGCCAAATTGAATCAAATGCTTTCTTGAAATCTACAAAACACGAGTAGATTTTGCCTTTGTTTTGGTTAACTTGTTTATCAATTAGAGTGTGGAGGGTGTAAATGTGGTCTGTTGTACGATAATTTTTTAGAAATCCAATCTGGCTTCTGCTCAGGACGTTGTGTTCGTCAAGGAAATGATGTAGTCTGCTATTTATAATACTGCAGAGAATTTTCCCCAAGTTGCTGTTAACGCATATTCCTCTGTAATTATTTGGGTCAAATTTGTCTCCATTTTTATAGATTGGTGTGATCAGTCCCTGGTTCCAAATATCGGGGAAAATACCTGCAGTGAGGATAATGTTGAAGAGTTTGAGTATAGCCAATTTGAATTTGTGGTCTGTATATTTGATCATTTCATTTAAAATCCCATCAGCACCACAGGCCTTTTTGGGTTGGAGATTGCATATTCTTTCCAATAATTCTTCTTCTGTAATTGGGGTATCCACAGGATTCTGATAGTCTTTGATTGCTAATTCAAGGATTTGTAATTTTTCTTGTATATCTTTTTGTTCTGGGCTCTTTGTTATATTGCTGTAGAGGTTTGCAAAGTGATTTCTCCACATATCCCCATTTTGGATAGCCAACTCCTCATGATGAGGTTTGTTTAATTTATTCCAATTCTCCCAGAAGTGGTTTGATTCTATGGATTCCTCAATTCCATCCAGCTGATTTCTAATGTGCTGTTCCTTTTTTGTTCTTAGGGTGCGTTTGTATTGCTTCAGTGTTTCCCCATATTGAAGGCGTATATTTTTGTTGTCTGGTTCTCTGTGTTTTTGATTAGATATATTTCTCAATGACTTTCTTAGATTTTTGCAATCATTATCAAACCATTTTTCATTATCTGTTATTTTTGGTTTGCTCTTATGCTTCTTTAGATTAGCCAAGGAGGCTAATTTGTCAAATATAAAGTTTATGTTCCTAACGGCCAAATTTACACCTTCATTGCTGAAGGAGAATGTTAAGGCTAAAAAGTTGTCCAGGAGAGATTGTATTTTTTGGCTACTAATTGCTTTTTGGTAGATGTCTGTACTGTTTGCACTCCATCTATAGGCTTGTTTAGTACCATGTAATTTATTGGGCCATGATGCTTCATGGTTGGGTTCTGCTCTTCTCAGATACACTGTGATTTTACTGTGGTCTGAGAGAGGTGTTAGTGGGCTGACTGTGAAGGCTCTGAGAGACTCTGGGTTTAGGTCGGTGAGGAAGTAGTCTACAGTGCTGCTGCCAAGGGATGAGCTGTAGGTGTACCTACCAAAAGAGTCTCCTCTCAGCCTGCCATTGACTATGTACAGACCCAGTGTTCGACAGAGCCTCAGGAGCTGTAATCCATTTTTGTTTTTCACTTTGTCATAGTTGTTTCTGTGGGGGTATGTGGGGAGGGAAAGGTTATTGCTTCCTGGTAGGTGTTTATCCCCATGACTGTTAATAGTGTCTTGTTCTTCTGCTATTCTAGCATTCAGGTCTCCACAGACCAGTACGTTGCCTTGGGCCTGAAAGTGACTAATCTCTCCCTCTAGAATGGAGAAGCTCTCTTCGTTGAAGTAGGGTGACTCTGAGGGGGGAATGTATGTGGCACAGAGGAAGACGTTTTTATCTGTCAAGATAGCCTCCTTGTTGATTTTTAACCAGATAAAGAATTCTCCTGTTTTGATCAATTCGATTGAATTAATTAGTTCAGATTTATACCATATTAGCATTCCCCCTGAGTCTCTGCCCTGTTTGATTCCTTTTAATTTAGTGGATGGTATGATTATCTCCCTATAACCTAGTGGACAGCCAGTGGAAACATCACCTCTGCACCATGTTTCCTGTAGTACTAAAATATCAACATCATCAATTTCTTTCAGGAAGTCTGGGTTTCTGCTCTTTAGCCCAAAAGCAGAGGACTTCAATCCTTGTATATTCCAACATGCAACGTAAAAAGACTTCATAACTTTTTTTTTTCTCTTTTCTTTACCTTTCAAAATGAGACAAACACTCACAATCCAAGAAGAACCATTAAAATAGGATTTTTCAATTAAAGTAAACTCTTATTTTGCAAATGTGATTTGTTTATCATTTAAGATAGAATTTGTGTCATGCCACTTGGGTGGATGTAGTGTGAGAATGGTGGAGTTCTTGTGCTCATCTTACCATGACCCTCGGCCCATCACATGTGAGCATAGTAGACTCAGCATTTGTTTAATGTCACTCATTTGGTTGGTGGGGGCTGGGCCAGTTGCTCCTCTCACAGCCTGTGCGTAGCTCTGCCTGCTGGGCTGTGGCTCCTCCAGGTGTGGGTCTGCGGTGGGGAGGAGGTAGGCCTCATCTGGGTGGCTCTGAAGCTGGGCTGGTCTGTGCTGCGGTGGGCATTGAGGTTGGTGGTGCTGTGGTCGTGGCTGGTTCTCTCTCTCTCTCTCTCTCTCTCTCTCTCTCTCTCTCTCTCTCTCTCTCTCTCTCTCTCTCTCTCTCTCTCTCTCTCTCTCTCTCTCTCTCTCTCTCTCTCTCTCTCAATTCAATTGACTTTATTGACATGGCAAGTTATTATTACTTACATTGTCAAAGTATACATATCAAAAAATTTAAATAAAATATATATGTATATATATACACAAAATATATATATATTTATATATAAATAAATGGTGGGACTAACAGTAGTAATAATAGTAGTAGTGGACATGGGATTACCATTAATAACAGCTACAACAACAATGTTAATCAGAACAACAATACATTAAAGCAACAGTAGTAGACCAGTGTCAACATGACTGAGAAGACACATGACCTGGTACGAAAGACAAAACAAAACTAAGCTAAATGGGAAATATTATCAACATTTCTTTGCATTTTTCACTGGCTGTCCCTCAGGCTGTGGCAGGAGGACACATATTTGGCTGCCAAAACTGCACATTTTGGCTTTTCACCCAACAAATATTTGAATTTTTCTTCATCTTTTATAGTTTCAAATTCTTTGTATTGAATTATAATTTTGGGAAAGAAATATGCTCTTAGGTCTGAGTATTTGTCACAGTGTAGTAGGAAATGCACTTCTGTCTCTACCTCTCCCCTGGAGCAGAGTGAGCACAGCCTGGAATGTTTTAGGGTCACTTGTTTTTAGATGGTTGTAAAATTTGATGGCTCTTTTTTCTATTCGAATGAGGAGGGGATATTGGCCCAATTCTGCCCTACATGCGTTATTTGGAGTTTTTCTTTGTACTTGCAATACAGTCTTGCAAAACTCTGCATGCAATACTTCAATTGGATGTTTGTCCCATTTAGTAAATTCATTATTAGAGAGTGGACCCCATACTTCACTGCCATATAGAGCAATTGGTTCTATAACTGATTGAAACATTTTGAGCCAGATTCTAATTGGAATTTCAATTTTGATGTTCCTTTTAATGGCATAGAATGCTCTTCTTGCTTTGTCTCTCAGCTCATTCACAGCCATGTGAAAGCTACCTGTGTTGCTGATATTTAGTCCTAGATATGTGTAGTTTTTGGTGTGTTCTAATAGAACTGTGTCCAAATAGAATTTATATTTGTCATCCTTATTTCCGGACCTTTTTTGGAATATCATTATATTTGTTTTTTTTAGGTTAACGGTCAGAGCCCAAGTCTGACAGAACCTGTGAAGATGATCTAGGTGTTGCTGTAACCCCTCTTTAGTGGGAGACAGCAGCACCAGGTCATCTGCGTACAGCAGACACTTGATTTCAGTGTTGTGTAGGGTGATACCAGGTGCTGTCGATTCTTCTAATGTTTTTGCCAATTCATTCATGTAGATGTTAAATAATGTTGGACTTATTGGGCAGCCCTGTTTCACTCCCCGCCCCTGAGAGAAGAAGTCTGTTTGCTTGTTGCCAATTTTAACCGCACATTTGTTTTTAGTGTACATTGATTTAATAAAATCATATGTTTTCCCTCCAATACCACTTTCTATTAGTTTATAAAAAAGACCTTCGTGCCAAATTGAATCAAATGCTTTCTTGAAATCTACAAAACACGAGTAGATTTTGCCTTTGTTTTGGTTAACTTGTTTATCAATTAGAGTGTGGAGGGTGTAAATGTGGTCTGTTGTACGATAATTTTTTAGAAATCCAATCTGGCTTCTGCTCAGGACGTTGTGTTCGTCAAGGAAATGATGTAGTCTGCTATTTATAATACTGCAGAGAATTTTCCCCAAGTTGCTGTTAACGCATATTCCTCTGTAATTATTTGGGTCAAATTTGTCTCCATTTTTATAGATTGGTGTGATCAGTCCCTGGTTCCAAATATCGGGGAAAATACCTGCAGTGAGGATAATGTTGAAGAGTTTGAGTATAGCCAATTTGAATTTGTGGTCTGTATATTTGATCATTTCATTTAAAATCCCATCAGCACCACAGGCCTTTTTGGGTTGGAGATTGCATATTCTTTCCAATAATTCTTCTTCTGTAATTGGGGTATCCACAGGATTCTGATAGTCTTTGATTGCTAATTCAAGGATTTGTAATTTTTCTTGTATATCTTTTTGTTCTGGGCTCTTTGTTATATTGCTGTAGAGGTTTGCAAAGTGATTTCTCCACATATCCCCATTTTGGATAGCCAACTCCTCATGATGAGGTTTGTTTAATTTATTCCAATTCTCCCAGAAGTGGTTTGATTCTATGGATTCCTCAATTCCATCCAGCTGATTTCTAATGTGCTGTTCCTTTTTTGTTCTTAGGGTGCGTTTGTATTGCTTCAGTGTTTCCCCATATTGAAGGCGTATATTTTTGTTGTCTGGTTCTCTGTGTTTTTGATTAGATATATTTCTCAATGACTTTCTTAGATTTTTGCAATCATTATCAAACCATTTTTCATTATCTGTTATTTTTGGTTTGCTCTTATGCTTCTTTAGATTAGCCAAGGAGGCTAATTTGTCAAATATAAAGTTTATGTTCCTAACGGCCAAATTTACACCTTCATTGCTGAAGGAGAATGTTAAGGCTAAAAAGTTGTCCAGGAGAGATTGTATTTTTTGGCTACTAATTGCTTTTTGGTAGATGTCTGTACTGTTTGCACTCCATCTATAGGCTTGTTTAGTACCATGTAATTTATTGGGCCATGATGCTTCATGGTTGGGTTCTGCTCTTCTCAGATACACTGTGATTTTACTGTGGTCTGAGAGAGGTGTTAGTGGGCTGACTGTGAAGGCTCTGAGAGACTCTGGGTTTAGGTCGGTGAGGAAGTAGTCTACAGTGCTGCTGCCAAGGGATGAGCTGTAGGTGTACCTACCAAAAGAGTCTCCTCTCAGCCTGCCATTGACTATGTACAGACCCAGTGTTCGACAGAGCCTCAGGAGCTGTAATCCATTTTTGTTTTTCACTTTGTCATAGTTGTTTCTGTGGGGGTATGTGGGGAGGGAAAGGTTATTGCTTCCTGGTAGGTGTTTATCCCCATGACTGTTAATAGTGTCTTGTTCTTCTGCTATTCTAGCATTCAGGTCTCCACAGACCAGTACGTTGCCTTGGGCCTGAAAGTGACTAATCTCTCCCTCTAGAATGGAGAAGCTCTCTTCGTTGAAGTAGGGTGACTCTGAGGGGGGAATGTATGTGGCACAGAGGAAGACGTTTTTATCTGTCAAGATAGCCTCCTTGTTGATTTTTAACCAGATAAAGAATTCTCCTGTTTTGATCAATTCGATTGAATTAATTAGTTCAGATTTATACCATATTAGCATTCCCCCTGAGTCTCTGCCCTGTTTGATTCCTTTTAATTTAGTGGATGGTATGATTATCTCCCTATAACCTAGTGGACAGCCAGTGGAAACATCACCTCTGCACCATGTTTCCTGTAGTACTAAAATATCAACATCATCAATTTCTTTCAGGAAGTCTGGGTTTCTGCTCTTTAGCCCAAAAGCAGAGGACTTCAATCCTTGTATATTCCAACATGCAACGTAAAAAGACTTCATAACTTTTTTTTTTCTCTTTTCTTTACCTTTCAAAATGAGACAAACACTCACAATCCAAGAAGAACCATTAAAATAGGATTTTTCAATTAAAGTAAACTCTTATTTTGCAAATGTGATTTGTTTATCATTTAAGATAGAATTTGTGTCATGCCACTTGGGTGGATGTAGTGTGAGAATGGTGGAGTTCTTGTGCTCATCTTACCATGACCCTCGGCCCATCACATGTGAGCATAGTAGACTCAGCATTTGTTTAATGTCACTCATTTGGTTGGTGGGGGCTGGGCCAGTTGCTCCTCTCACAGCCTGTGCGTAGCTCTGCCTGCTGGGCTGTGGCTCCTCCAGGTGTGGGTCTGCGGTGGGGAGGAGGTAGGCCTCATCTGGGTGGCTCTGAAGCTGGGCTGGTCTGTGCTGCGGTGGGCATTGAGGTTGGTGGTGCTGTGGTCGTGGCTGGTTCTCTCTCTCTCTCTCTCTCTCTCTCTCTCTCTCTCTCTCTCTCTCTCTCTCTCTCTCTCTCTCTCTCTCTCTCTCTCTCTCTCTCTCTCTCTCTCTCTCTCTCTCTCTCTCTCTCTCTCTCTCTCAATTGACTTTATTGACATGGCAAGTTATTATTACTTACATTGTCAAAGTATACATATCAAAAAATTTAAATAAAATATATATGTATATATATACACAAAATATATATATATTTATATATAAATAAATGGTGGGACTAACAGTAGTAATAATAGTAGTAGTGGACATGGGATTACCATTAATAACAGCTACAACAACAATGTTAATCAGAACAACAATACATTAAAGCAACAGTAGTAGACCAGTGTCAACATGACTGAGAAGACACATGACCTGGTACGAAAGACAAAACAAAACTAAGCTAAATGGGAAATATTATCAACATTTCTTTGCATTTTTCACTGGCTGTCCCTCAGGCTGTGGCAGGAGGACACATATTTGGCTGCCAAAACTGCACATTTTGGCTTTTCACCCAACAAATATTTGAATTTTTCTTCATCTTTTATAGTTTCAAATTCTTTGTATTGAATTATAATTTTGGGAAAGAAATATGCTCTTAGGTCTGAGTATTTGTCACAGTGTAGTAGGAAATGCACTTCTGTCTCTACCTCTCCCCTGGAGCAGAGTGAGCACAGCCTGGAATGTTTTAGGGTCACTTGTTTTTAGATGGTTGTAAAATTTGATGGCTCTTTTTTCTATTCGAATGAGGAGGGGATATTGGCCCAATTCTGCCCTACATGCGTTATTTGGAGTTTTTCTTTGTACTTGCAATACAGTCTTGCAAAACTCTGCATGCAATACTTCAATTGGATGTTTGTCCCATTTAGTAAATTCATTATTAGAGAGTGGACCCCATACTTCACTGCCATATAGAGCAATTGGTTCTATAACTGATTGAAAAATTTTGAGCCAGATTCTAATTGGAATTTCAATTTTGATGTTCCTTTTAATGGCATAGAATGCTCTTCTTGCTTTGTCTCTCAGCTCATTCACAGCCATGTGAAAGCTACCTGTGTTGCTGATATTTAGTCCTAGATATGTGTAGTTTTTGGTGTGTTCTAATAGAACTGTGTCCAAATAGAATTTATATTTGTCATCCTTATTTCCGGACCTTTTTTGGAATATCATTATATTTGTTTTTTTTAGGTTAACGGTCAGAGCCCAAGTCTGACAGAACCTGTGAAGATGATCTAGGTGTTGCTGTAACCCCTCTTTAGTGGGAGACAGCAGCACCAGGTCATCTGCGTACAGCAGACACTTGATTTCAGTGTTGTGTAGGGTGATACCAGGTGCTGTCGATTCTTCTAATGTTTTTGCCAATTCATTCATGTAGATGTTAAATAATGTTGGACTTATTGGGCAGCCCTGTTTCACTCCCCGCCCCTGAGAGAAGAAGTCTGTTTGCTTGTTGCCAATTTTAACCGCACATTTGTTTTTAGTGTACATTGATTTAATAAAATCATATGTTTTCCCTCCAATACCACTTTCTATTAGTTTATAAAAAAGACCTTCGTGCCAAATTGAATCAAATGCTTTCTTGAAATCTACAAAACACGAGTAGATTTTGCCTTTGTTTTGGTTAACTTGTTTATCAATTAGAGTGTGGAGGGTGTAAATGTGGTCTGTTGTACGATAATTTTTTAGAAATCCAATCTGGCTTCTGCTCAGGACGTTGTGTTCGTCAAGGAAATGATGTAGTCTGCTATTTATAATACTGCAGAGAATTTTCCCCAAGTTGCTGTTAACGCATATTCCTCTGTAATTATTTGGGTCAAATTTGTCTCCATTTTTATAGATTGGTGTGATCAGTCCCTGGTTCCAAATATCGGGGAAAATACCTGCAGTGAGGATAATGTTGAAGAGTTTGAGTATAGCCAATTTGAATTTGTGGTCTGTATATTTGATCATTTCATTTAAAATCCCATCAGCACCACAGGCCTTTTTGGGTTGGAGATTGCATATTCTTTCCAATAATTCTTCTTCTGTAATTGGGGTATCCACAGGATTCTGATAGTCTTTGATTGCTAATTCAAGGATTTGTAATTTTTCTTGTATATCTTTTTGTTCTGGGCTCTTTGTTATATTGCTGTAGAGGTTTGCAAAGTGATTTCTCCACATATCCCCATTTTGGATAGCCAACTCCTCATGATGAGGTTTGTTTAATTTATTCCAATTCTCCCAGAAGTGGTTTGATTCTATGGATTCCTCAATTCCATCCAGCTGATTTCTAATGTGCTGTTCCTTTTTTGTTCTTAGGGTGCGTTTGTATTGCTTCAGTGTTTCCCCATATTGAAGGCGTATATTTTTGTTGTCTGGTTCTCTGTGTTTTTGATTAGATATATTTCTCAATGACTTTCTTAGATTTTTGCAATCATTATCAAACCATTTTTCATTATCTGTTATTTTTGGTTTGCTCTTATGCTTCTTTAGATTAGCCAAGGAGGCTAATTTGTCAAATATAAAGTTTATGTTCCTAACGGCCAAATTTACACCTTCATTGCTGAAGGAGAATGTTAAGGCTAAAAAGTTGTCCAGGAGAGATTGTATTTTTTGGCTACTAATTGCTTTTTGGTAGATGTCTGTACTGTTTGCACTCCATCTATAGGCTTGTTTAGTACCATGTAATTTATTGGGCCATGATGCTTCATGGTTGGGTTCTGCTCTTCTCAGATACACTGTGATTTTACTGTGGTCTGAGAGAGGTGTTAGTGGGCTGACTGTGAAGGCTCTGAGAGACTCTGGGTTTAGGTCGGTGAGGAAGTAGTCTACAGTGCTGCTGCCAAGGGATGAGCTGTAGGTGTACCTACCAAAAGAGTCTCCTCTCAGCCTGCCATTGACTATGTACAGACCCAGTGTTCGACAGAGCCTCAGGAGCTGTAATCCATTTTTGTTTTTCACTTTGTCATAGTTGTTTCTGTGGGGGTATGTGGGGAGGGAAAGGTTATTGCTTCCTGGTAGGTGTTTATCCCCATGACTGTTAATAGTGTCTTGTTCTTCTGCTATTCTAGCATTCAGGTCTCCACAGACCAGTACGTTGCCTTGGGCCTGAAAGTGACTAATCTCTCCCTCTAGAATGGAGAAGCTCTCTTCGTTGAAGTAGGGTGACTCTGAGGGGGGAATGTATGTGGCACAGAGGAAGACGTTTTTATCTGTCAAGATAGCCTCCTTGTTGATTTTTAACCAGATAAAGAATTCTCCTGTTTTGATCAATTCGATTGAATTAATTAGTTCAGATTTATACCATATTAGCATTCCCCCTGAGTCTCTGCCCTGTTTGATTCCTTTTAATTTAGTGGATGGTATGATTATCTCCCTATAACCTAGTGGACAGCCAGTGGAAACATCACCTCTGCACCATGTTTCCTGTAGTACTAAAATATCAACATCATCAATTTCTTTCAGGAAGTCTGGGTTTCTGCTCTTTAGCCCAAAAGCAGAGGACTTCAATCCTTGTATATTCCAACATGCAACGTAAAAAGACTTCATAACTTTTTTTTTTCTCTTTTCTTTACCTTTCAAAATGAGACAAACACTCACAATCCAAGAAGAACCATTAAAATAGGATTTTTCAATTAAAGTAAACTCTTATTTTGCAAATGTGATTTGTTTATCATTTAAGATAGAATTTGTGTCATGCCACTTGGGTGGATGTAGTGTGAGAATGGTGGAGTTCTTGTGCTCATCTTACCATGACCCTCGGCCCATCACATGTGAGCATAGTAGACTCAGCATTTGTTTAATGTCACTCATTTGGTTGGTGGGGGCTGGGCCAGTTGCTCCTCTCACAGCCTGTGCGTAGCTCTGCCTGCTGGGCTGTGGCTCCTCCAGGTGTGGGTCTGCGGTGGGGAGGAGGTAGGCCTCATCTGGGTGGCTCTGAAGCTGGGCTGGTCTGTGCTGCGGTGGGCATTGAGGTTGGTGGTGCTGTGGTCGTGGCTGGTTCTCTCTCTCTCTCTCTCTCTCTCTCTCTCTCTCTCTCTCTCTCTCTCTCTCTCTCTCTCTCTCTCTCTCTCTCTCTCTCTCTCTCTCTCTCTCTCTCTCTCTCTCTCTCTCTCTCTCTCTCTCTCTCTCTCTCTCTCTCTCTCTCTCTCTCTCTCTCTCTCTCTCTCTCTCTCTCTCAATTCAATTGACTTTATTGACATGGCAAGTTATTATTACTTACATTGTCAAAGTATACATATCAAAAAATTTAAATAAAATATATATGTATATATATACACAAAATATATATATATTTATATATAAATAAATGGTGGGACTAACAGTAGTAATAATAGTAGTAGTGGACATGGGATTACCATTAATAACAGCTACAACAACAATGTTAATCAGAACAACAATACATTAAAGCAACAGTAGTAGACCAGTGTCAACATGACTGAGAAGACACATGACCTGGTACGAAAGACAAAACAAAACTAAGCTAAATGGGAAATATTATCAACATTTCTTTGCATTTTTCACTGGCTGTCCCTCAGGCTGTGGCAGGAGGACACATATTTGGCTGCCAAAACTGCACATTTTGGCTTTTCACCCAACAAATATTTGAATTTTTCTTCATCTTTTATAGTTTCAAATTCTTTGTATTGAATTATAATTTTGGGAAAGAAATATGCTCTTAGGTCTGAGTATTTGTCACAGTGTAGTAGGAAATGCACTTCTGTCTCTACCTCTCCCCTGGAGCAGAGTGAGCACAGCCTGGAATGTTTTAGGGTCACTTGTTTTTAGATGGTTGTAAAATTTGATGGCTCTTTTTTCTATTCGAATGAGGAGGGGATATTGGCCCAATTCTGCCCTACATGCGTTATTTGGAGTTTTTCTTTGTACTTGCAATACAGTCTTGCAAAACTCTGCATGCAATACTTCAATTGGATGTTTGTCCCATTTAGTAAATTCATTATTAGAGAGTGGACCCCATACTTCACTGCCATATAGAGCAATTGGTTCTATAACTGATTGAAAAATTTTGAGCCAGATTCTAATTGGAATTTCAATTTTGATGTTCCTTTTAATGGCATAGAATGCTCTTCTTGCTTTGTCTCTCAGCTCATTCACAGCCATGTGAAAGCTACCTGTGTTGCTGATATTTAGTCCTAGATATGTGTAGTTTTTGGTGTGTTCTAATAGAACTGTGTCCAAATAGAATTTATATTTGTCATCCTTATTTCCGGACCTTTTTTGGAATATCATTATATTTGTTTTTTTTAGGTTAACGGTCAGAGCCCAAGTCTGACAGAACCTGTGAAGATGATCTAGGTGTTGCTGTAACCCCTCTTTAGTGGGAGACAGCAGCACCAGGTCATCTGCGTACAGCAGACACTTGATTTCAGTGTTGTGTAGGGTGATACCAGGTGCTGTCGATTCTTCTAATGTTTTTGCCAATTCATTCATGTAGATGTTAAATAATGTTGGACTTATTGGGCAGCCCTGTTTCACTCCCCGCCCCTGAGAGAAGAAGTCTGTTTGCTTGTTGCCAATTTTAACCGCACATTTGTTTTTAGTGTACATTGATTTAATAAAATCATATGTTTTCCCTCCAATACCACTTTCTATTAGTTTATAAAAAAGACCTTCGTGCCAAATTGAATCAAATGCTTTCTTGAAATCTACAAAACACGAGTAGATTTTGCCTTTGTTTTGGTTAACTTGTTTATCAATTAGAGTGTGGAGGGTGTAAATGTGGTCTGTTGTACGATAATTTTTTAGAAATCCAATCTGGCTTCTGCTCAGGACGTTGTGTTCGTCAAGGAAATGATGTAGTCTGCTATTTATAATACTGCAGAGAATTTTCCCCAAGTTGCTGTTAACGCATATTCCTCTGTAATTATTTGGGTCAAATTTGTCTCCATTTTTATAGATTGGTGTGATCAGTCCCTGGTTCCAAATATCGGGGAAAATACCTGCAGTGAGGATAATGTTGAAGAGTTTGAGTATAGCCAATTTGAATTTGTGGTCTGTATATTTGATCATTTCATTTAAAATCCCATCAGCACCACAGGCCTTTTTGGGTTGGAGATTGCATATTCTTTCCAATAATTCTTCTTCTGTAATTGGGGTATCCACAGGATTCTGATAGTCTTTGATTGCTAATTCAAGGATTTGTAATTTTTCTTGTATATCTTTTTGTTCTGGGCTCTTTGTTATATTGCTGTAGAGGTTTGCAAAGTGATTTCTCCACATATCCCCATTTTGGATAGCCAACTCCTCATGATGAGGTTTGTTTAATTTATTCCAATTCTCCCAGAAGTGGTTTGATTCTATGGATTCCTCAATTCCATCCAGCTGATTTCTAATGTGCTGTTCCTTTTTTGTTCTTAGGGTGCGTTTGTATTGCTTCAGTGTTTCCCCATATTGAAGGCGTATATTTTTGTTGTCTGGTTCTCTGTGTTTTTGATTAGATATATTTCTCAATGACTTTCTTAGATTTTTGCAATCATTATCAAACCATTTTTCATTATCTGTTATTTTTGGTTTGCTCTTATGCTTCTTTAGATTAGCCAAGGAGGCTAATTTGTCAAATATAAAGTTTATGTTCCTAACGGCCAAATTTACACCTTCATTGCTGAAGGAGAATGTTAAGGCTAAAAAGTTGTCCAGGAGAGATTGTATTTTTTGGCTACTAATTGCTTTTTGGTAGATGTCTGTACTGTTTGCACTCCATCTATAGGCTTGTTTAGTACCATGTAATTTATTGGGCCATGATGCTTCATGGTTGGGTTCTGCTCTTCTCAGATACACTGTGATTTTACTGTGGTCTGAGAGAGGTGTTAGTGGGCTGACTGTGAAGGCTCTGAGAGACTCTGGGTTTAGGTCGGTGAGGAAGTAGTCTACAGTGCTGCTGCCAAGGGATGAGCTGTAGGTGTACCTACCAAAAGAGTCTCCTCTCAGCCTGCCATTGACTATGTACAGACCCAGTGTTCGACAGAGCCTCAGGAGCTGTAATCCATTTTTGTTTTTCACTTTGTCATAGTTGTTTCTGTGGGGGTATGTGGGGAGGGAAAGGTTATTGCTTCCTGGTAGGTGTTTATCCCCATGACTGTTAATAGTGTCTTGTTCTTCTGCTATTCTAGCATTCAGGTCTCCACAGACCAGTACGTTGCCTTGGGCCTGAAAGTGACTAATCTCTCCCTCTAGAATGGAGAAGCTCTCTTCGTTGAAGTAGGGTGACTCTGAGGGGGGAATGTATGTGGCACAGAGGAAGACGTTTTTATCTGTCAAGATAGCCTCCTTGTTGATTTTTAACCAGATAAAGAATTCTCCTGTTTTGATCAATTCGATTGAATTAATTAGTTCAGATTTATACCATATTAGCATTCCCCCTGAGTCTCTGCCCTGTTTGATTCCTTTTAATTTAGTGGATGGTATGATTATCTCCCTATAACCTAGTGGACAGCCAGTGGAAACATCACCTCTGCACCATGTTTCCTGTAGTACTAAAATATCAACATCATCAATTTCTTTCAGGAAGTCTGGGTTTCTGCTCTTTAGCCCAAAAGCAGAGGACTTCAATCCTTGTATATTCCAACATGCAACGTAAAAAGACTTCATAACTTTTTTTTTTCTCTTTTCTTTACCTTTCAAAATGAGACAAACACTCACAATCCAAGAAGAACCATTAAAATAGGATTTTTCAATTAAAGTAAACTCTTATTTTGCAAATGTGATTTGTTTATCATTTAAGATAGAATTTGTGTCATGCCACTTGGGTGGATGTAGTGTGAGAATGGTGGAGTTCTTGTGCTCATCTTACCATGACCCTCGGCCCATCACATGTGAGCATAGTAGACTCAGCATTTGTTTAATGTCACTCATTTGGTTGGTGGGGGCTGGGCCAGTTGCTCCTCTCACAGCCTGTGCGTAGCTCTGCCTGCTGGGCTGTGGCTCCTCCAGGTGTGGGTCTGCGGTGGGGAGGAGGTAGGCCTCATCTGGGTGGCTCTGAAGCTGGGCTGGTCTGTGCTGCGGTGGGCATTGAGGTTGGTGGTGCTGTGGTCGTGGCTGGTTCTCTCTCTCTCTCTCTCTCTCTCTCTCTCTCTCTCTCTCTCTCTCTCTCTCTCTCTCTCTCTCTCTCTCTCTCTCTCTCTCTCTCTCTCTCTCTCTCTCTCTCTCTCTCTCTCTCTCTCTCTCTCTCTCTCTCTCTCTCTCTCTCTCTCTCTCTCTCTCTCTCTCTCTCTCTCTCTCTCTCTCTCTCTCTCTCTCTCTCTCTCTCTCTCTCTCTCTCTCTCTCTCTCTCTCTCTCTCTCTCTCTCTCCAATTCAATTGACTTTATTGACATGGCAAGTTATTATTACTTACATTGTCAAAGTATACATATCAAAAAATTTAAATAAAATATATATGTATATATATACACAAAATATATATATATTTATATATAAATAAATGGTGGGACTAACAGTAGTAATAATAGTAGTAGTGGACATGGGATTACCATTAATAACAGCTACAACAACAATGTTAATCAGAACAACAATACATTAAAGCAACAGTAGTAGACCAGTGTCAACATGACTGAGAAGACACATGACCTGGTACGAAAGACAAAACAAAACTAAGCTAAATGGGAAATATTATCAACATTTCTTTGCATTTTTCACTGGCTGTCCCTCAGGCTGTGGCAGGAGGACACATATTTGGCTGCCAAAACTGCACATTTTGGCTTTTCACCCAACAAATATTTGAATTTTTCTTCATCTTTTATAGTTTCAAATTCTTTGTATTGAATTATAATTTTGGGAAAGAAATATGCTCTTAGGTCTGAGTATTTGTCACAGTGTAGTAGGAAATGCACTTCTGTCTCTACCTCTCCCCTGGAGCAGAGTGAGCACAGCCTGGAATGTTTTAGGGTCACTTGTTTTTAGATGGTTGTAAAATTTGATGGCTCTTTTTTCTATTCGAATGAGGAGGGGATATTGGCCCAATTCTGCCCTACATGCGTTATTTGGAGTTTTTCTTTGTACTTGCAATACAGTCTTGCAAAACTCTGCATGCAATACTTCAATTGGATGTTTGTCCCATTTAGTAAATTCATTATTAGAGAGTGGACCCCATACTTCACTGCCATATAGAGCAATTGGTTCTATAACTGATTGAAACATTTTGAGCCAGATTCTAATTGGAATTTCAATTTTGATGTTCCTTTTAATGGCATAGAATGCTCTTCTTGCTTTGTCTCTCAGCTCATTCACAGCCATGTGAAAGCTACCTGTGTTGCTGATATTTAGTCCTAGATATGTGTAGTTTTTGGTGTGTTCTAATAGAACTGTGTCCAAATAGAATTTATATTTGTCATCCTTATTTCCGGACCTTTTTTGGAATATCATTATATTTGTTTTTTTTAGGTTAACGGTCAGAGCCCAAGTCTGACAGAACCTGTGAAGATGATCTAGGTGTTGCTGTAACCCCTCTTTAGTGGGAGACAGCAGCACCAGGTCATCTGCGTACAGCAGACACTTGATTTCAGTGTTGTGTAGGGTGATACCAGGTGCTGTCGATTCTTCTAATGTTTTTGCCAATTCATTCATGTAGATGTTAAATAATGTTGGACTTATTGGGCAGCCCTGTTTCACTCCCCGCCCCTGAGAGAAGAAGTCTGTTTGCTTGTTGCCAATTTTAACCGCACATTTGTTTTTAGTGTACATTGATTTAATAAAATCATATGTTTTCCCTCCAATACCACTTTCTATTAGTTTATAAAAAAGACCTTCGTGCCAAATTGAATCAAATGCTTTCTTGAAATCTACAAAACACGAGTAGATTTTGCCTTTGTTTTGGTTAACTTGTTTATCAATTAGAGTGTGGAGGGTGTAAATGTGGTCTGTTGTACGATAATTTTTTAGAAATCCAATCTGGCTTCTGCTCAGGACGTTGTGTTCGTCAAGGAAATGATGTAGTCTGCTATTTATAATACTGCAGAGAATTTTCCCCAAGTTGCTGTTAACGCATATTCCTCTGTAATTATTTGGGTCAAATTTGTCTCCATTTTTATAGATTGGTGTGATCAGTCCCTGGTTCCAAATATCGGGGAAAATACCTGCAGTGAGGATAATGTTGAAGAGTTTGAGTATAGCCAATTTGAATTTGTGGTCTGTATATTTGATCATTTCATTTAAAATCCCATCAGCACCACAGGCCTTTTTGGGTTGGAGATTGCATATTCTTTCCAATAATTCTTCTTCTGTAATTGGGGTATCCACAGGATTCTGATAGTCTTTGATTGCTAATTCAAGGATTTGTAATTTTTCTTGTATATCTTTTTGTTCTGGGCTCTTTGTTATATTGCTGTAGAGGTTTGCAAAGTGATTTCTCCACATATCCCCATTTTGGATAGCCAACTCCTCATGATGAGGTTTGTTTAATTTATTCCAATTCTCCCAGAAGTGGTTTGATTCTATGGATTCCTCAATTCCATCCAGCTGATTTCTAATGTGCTGTTCCTTTTTTGTTCTTAGGGTGCGTTTGTATTGCTTCAGTGTTTCCCCATATTGAAGGCGTATATTTTTGTTGTCTGGTTCTCTGTGTTTTTGATTAGATATATTTCTCAATGACTTTCTTAGATTTTTGCAATCATTATCAAACCATTTTTCATTATCTGTTATTTTTGGTTTGCTCTTATGCTTCTTTAGATTAGCCAAGGAGGCTAATTTGTCAAATATAAAGTTTATGTTCCTAACGGCCAAATTTACACCTTCATTGCTGAAGGAGAATGTTAAGGCTAAAAAGTTGTCCAGGAGAGATTGTATTTTTTGGCTACTAATTGCTTTTTGGTAGATGTCTGTACTGTTTGCACTCCATCTATAGGCTTGTTTAGTACCATGTAATTTATTGGGCCATGATGCTTCATGGTTGGGTTCTGCTCTTCTCAGATACACTGTGATTTTACTGTGGTCTGAGAGAGGTGTTAGTGGGCTGACTGTGAAGGCTCTGAGAGACTCTGGGTTTAGGTCGGTGAGGAAGTAGTCTACAGTGCTGCTGCCAAGGGATGAGCTGTAGGTGTACCTACCAAAAGAGTCTCCTCTCAGCCTGCCATTGACTATGTACAGACCCAGTGTTCGACAGAGCCTCAGGAGCTGTAATCCATTTTTGTTTTTCACTTTGTCATAGTTGTTTCTGTGGGGGTATGTGGGGAGGGAAAGGTTATTGCTTCCTGGTAGGTGTTTATCCCCATGACTGTTAATAGTGTCTTGTTCTTCTGCTATTCTAGCATTCAGGTCTCCACAGACCAGTACGTTGCCTTGGGCCTGAAAGTGACTAATCTCTCCCTCTAGAATGGAGAAGCTCTCTTCGTTGAAGTAGGGTGACTCTGAGGGGGGAATGTATGTGGCACAGAGGAAGACGTTTTTATCTGTCAAGATAGCCTCCTTGTTGATTTTTAACCAGATAAAGAATTCTCCTGTTTTGATCAATTCGATTGAATTAATTAGTTCAGATTTATACCATATTAGCATTCCCCCTGAGTCTCTGCCCTGTTTGATTCCTTTTAATTTAGTGGATGGTATGATTATCTCCCTATAACCTAGTGGACAGCCAGTGGAAACATCACCTCTGCACCATGTTTCCTGTAGTACTAAAATATCAACATCATCAATTTCTTTCAGGAAGTCTGGGTTTCTGCTCTTTAGCCCAAAAGCAGAGGACTTCAATCCTTGTATATTCCAACATGCAACGTAAAAAGACTTCATAACTTTTTTTTTTCTCTTTTCTTTACCTTTCAAAATGAGACAAACACTCACAATCCAAGAAGAACCATTAAAATAGGATTTTTCAATTAAAGTAAACTCTTATTTTGCAAATGTGATTTGTTTATCATTTAAGATAGAATTTGTGTCATGCCACTTGGGTGGATGTAGTGTGAGAATGGTGGAGTTCTTGTGCTCATCTTACCATGACCCTCGGCCCATCACATGTGAGCATAGTAGACTCAGCATTTGTTTAATGTCACTCATTTGGTTGGTGGGGGCTGGGCCAGTTGCTCCTCTCACAGCCTGTGCGTAGCTCTGCCTGCTGGGCTGTGGCTCCTCCAGGTGTGGGTCTGCGGTGGGGAGGAGGTAGGCCTCATCTGGGTGGCTCTGAAGCTGGGCTGGTCTGTGCTGCGGTGGGCATTGAGGTTGGTGGTGCTGTGGTCGTGGCTGGTTCTCTCTCTCTCTCTCTCTCTCTCTCTCTCTCTCTCTCTCTCTCTCTCTCTCTCTCTCTCTCTCTCTCTCTCTCTCTCTCTCTCTCTCTCTCTCTCTCTCTCTCTCTCTCTCTCTCTCTCTCTCTCTCTCTCTCTCTCTCTCTCTCTCTCTCTCTCTCTCTCTCTCTCTCTCTCTCTCTCTCTCTCTCTCTCTCTCTCTCTCTCTCTCTCTCTCTCTCTCTCTCTCTCTCTCTCTCAATTGACTTTATTGACATGGCAAGTTATTATTACTTACATTGTCAAAGTATACATATCAAAAAATTTAAATAAAATATATATGTATATATATACACAAAATATATATATATTTATATATAAATAAATGGTGGGACTAACAGTAGTAATAATAGTAGTAGTGGACATGGGATTACCATTAATAACAGCTACAACAACAATGTTAATCAGAACAACAATACATTAAAGCAACAGTAGTAGACCAGTGTCAACATGACTGAGAAGACACATGACCTGGTACGAAAGACAAAACAAAACTAAGCTAAATGGGAAATATTATCAACATTTCTTTGCATTTTTCACTGGCTGTCCCTCAGGCTGTGGCAGGAGGACACATATTTGGCTGCCAAAACTGCACATTTTGGCTTTTCACCCAACAAATATTTGAATTTTTCTTCATCTTTTATAGTTTCAAATTCTTTGTATTGAATTATAATTTTGGGAAAGAAATATGCTCTTAGGTCTGAGTATTTGTCACAGTGTAGTAGGAAATGCACTTCTGTCTCTACCTCTCCCCTGGAGCAGAGTGAGCACAGCCTGGAATGTTTTAGGGTCACTTGTTTTTAGATGGTTGTAAAATTTGATGGCTCTTTTTTCTATTCGAATGAGGAGGGGATATTGGCCCAATTCTGCCCTACATGCGTTATTTGGAGTTTTTCTTTGTACTTGCAATACAGTCTTGCAAAACTCTGCATGCAATACTTCAATTGGATGTTTGTCCCATTTAGTAAATTCATTATTAGAGAGTGGACCCCATACTTCACTGCCATATAGAGCAATTGGTTCTATAACTGATTGAAAAATTTTGAGCCAGATTCTAATTGGAATTTCAATTTTGATGTTCCTTTTAATGGCATAGAATGCTCTTCTTGCTTTGTCTCTCAGCTCATTCACAGCCATGTGAAAGCTACCTGTGTTGCTGATATTTAGTCCTAGATATGTGTAGTTTTTGGTGTGTTCTAATAGAACTGTGTCCAAATAGAATTTATATTTGTCATCCTTATTTCCGGACCTTTTTTGGAATATCATTATATTTGTTTTTTTTAGGTTAACGGTCAGAGCCCAAGTCTGACAGAACCTGTGAAGATGATCTAGGTGTTGCTGTAACCCCTCTTTAGTGGGAGACAGCAGCACCAGGTCATCTGCGTACAGCAGACACTTGATTTCAGTGTTGTGTAGGGTGATACCAGGTGCTGTCGATTCTTCTAATGTTTTTGCCAATTCATTCATGTAGATGTTAAATAATGTTGGACTTATTGGGCAGCCCTGTTTCACTCCCCGCCCCTGAGAGAAGAAGTCTGTTTGCTTGTTGCCAATTTTAACCACACATTTGTTTTTAGTGTACATTGATTTAATAAAATCATATGTTTTCCCTCCAATACCACTTTCTATTAGTTTATAAAAAAGACCTTCGTGCCAAATTGAATCAAATGCTTTCTTGAAATCTACAAAACACGAGTAGATTTTGCCTTTGTTTTGGTTAACTTGTTTATCAATTAGAGTGTGGAGGGTGTAAATGTGGTCTGTTGTACGATAATTTTTTAGAAATCCAATCTGGCTTCTGCTCAGGACGTTGTGTTCGTCAAGGAAATGATGTAGTCTGCTATTTATAATACTGCAGAGAATTTTCCCCAAGTTGCTGTTAACGCATATTCCTCTGTAATTATTTGGGTCAAATTTGTCTCCATTTTTATAGATTGGTGTGATCAGTCCCTGGTTCCAAATATCGGGGAAAATACCTGCAGTGAGGATAATGTTGAAGAGTTTGAGTATAGCCAATTTGAATTTGTGGTCTGTATATTTGATCATTTCATTTAAAATCCCATCAGCACCACAGGCCTTTTTGGGTTGGAGATTGCATATTCTTTCCAATAATTCTTCTTCTGTAATTGGGGTATCCACAGGATTCTGATAGTCTTTGATTGCTAATTCAAGGATTTGTAATTTTTCTTGTATATCTTTTTGTTCTGGGCTCTTTGTTATATTGCTGTAGAGGTTTGCAAAGTGATTTCTCCACATATCCCCATTTTGGATAGCCAACTCCTCATGATGAGGTTTGTTTAATTTATTCCAATTCTCCCAGAAGTGGTTTGATTCTATGGATTCCTCAATTCCATCCAGCTGATTTCTAATGTGCTGTTCCTTTTTTGTTCTTAGGGTGCGTTTGTATTGCTTCAGTGTTTCCCCATATTGAAGGCGTATATTTTTGTTGTCTGGTTCTCTGTGTTTTTGATTAGATATATTTCTCAATGACTTTCTTAGATTTTTGCAATCATTATCAAACCATTTTTCATTATCTGTTATTTTTGGTTTGCTCTTATGCTTCTTTAGATTAGCCAAGGAGGCTAATTTGTCAAATATAAAGTTTATGTTCCTAACGGCCAAATTTACACCTTCATTGCTGAAGGAGAATGTTAAGGCTAAAAAGTTGTCCAGGAGAGATTGTATTTTTTGGCTACTAATTGCTTTTTGGTAGATGTCTGTACTGTTTGCACTCCATCTATAGGCTTGTTTAGTACCATGTAATTTATTGGGCCATGATGCTTCATGGTTGGGTTCTGCTCTTCTCAGATACACTGTGATTTTACTGTGGTCTGAGAGAGGTGTTAGTGGGCTGACTGTGAAGGCTCTGAGAGACTCTGGGTTTAGGTCGGTGAGGAAGTAGTCTACAGTGCTGCTGCCAAGGGATGAGCTGTAGGTGTACCTACCAAAAGAGTCTCCTCTCAGCCTGCCATTGACTATGTACAGACCCAGTGTTCGACAGAGCCTCAGGAGCTGTAATCCATTTTTGTTTTTCACTTTGTCATAGTTGTTTCTGTGGGGGTATGTGGGGAGGGAAAGGTTATTGCTTCCTGGTAGGTGTTTATCCCCATGACTGTTAATAGTGTCTTGTTCTTCTGCTATTCTAGCATTCAGGTCTCCACAGACCAGTACGTTGCCTTGGGCCTGAAAGTGACTAATCTCTCCCTCTAGAATGGAGAAGCTCTCTTCGTTGAAGTAGGGTGACTCTGAGGGGGGAATGTATGTGGCACAGAGGAAGACGTTTTTATCTGTCAAGATAGCCTCCTTGTTGATTTTTAACCAGATAAAGAATTCTCCTGTTTTGATCAATTCGATTGAATTAATTAGTTCAGATTTATACCATATTAGCATTCCCCCTGAGTCTCTGCCCTGTTTGATTCCTTTTAATTTAGTGGATGGTATGATTATCTCCCTATAACCTAGTGGACAGCCAGTGGAAACATCACCTCTGCACCATGTTTCCTGTAGTACTAAAATATCAACATCATCAATTTCTTTCAGGAAGTCTGGGTTTCTGCTCTTTAGCCCAAAAGCAGAGGACTTCAATCCTTGTATATTCCAACATGCAACGTAAAAAGACTTCATAACTTTTTTTTTTCTCTTTTCTTTACCTTTCAAAATGAGACAAACACTCACAATCCAAGAAGAACCATTAAAATAGGATTTTTCAATTAAAGTAAACTCTTATTTTGCAAATGTGATTTGTTTATCATTTAAGATAGAATTTGTGTCATGCCACTTGGGTGGATGTAGTGTGAGAATGGTGGAGTTCTTGTGCTCATCTTACCATGACCCTCGGCCCATCACATGTGAGCATAGTAGACTCAGCATTTGTTTAATGTCACTCATTTGGTTGGTGGGGGCTGGGCCAGTTGCTCCTCTCACAGCCTGTGCGTAGCTCTGCCTGCTGGGCTGTGGCTCCTCCAGGTGTGGGTCTGCGGTGGGGAGGAGGTAGGCCTCATCTGGGTGGCTCTGAAGCTGGGCTGGTCTGTGCTGCGGTGGGCATTGAGGTTGGTGGTGCTGTGGTCGTGGCTGGTTCTCTCTCTCTCTCTCTCTCTCTCTCTCTCTCTCTCTCTCTCTCTCTCTCTCTCTCTCTCTCTCTCTCTCTCTCTCTCTCTCTCTCTCTCTCTCTCTCTCTCTCTCTCTCTCTCTCTCTCTCTCTCTCTCTCTCTCTCTCTCTCTCTCTCTCTCTCTCTCTCTCTCTCTCTCTCTCTCTCTCTCTCTCTCTCTCTCTCTCTCTCTCTCTCTCTCTCTCTCTCTCTCTCTCTCTCTCTCTCTCTCTCTCTCTCTCTCTCTCTCTCTCTCTCTCTCTCTCTCTCTCTCTCTCTCTCTCAATTCAATTGACTTTATTGACATGGCAAGTTATTATTACTTACATTGTCAAAGTATACATATCAAAAAATTTAAATAAAATATATATGTATATATATACACAAAATATATATATATTTATATATAAATAAATGGTGGGACTAACAGTAGTAATAATAGTAGTAGTGGACATGGGATTACCATTAATAACAGCTACAACAACAATGTTAATCAGAACAACAATACATTAAAGCAACAGTAGTAGACCAGTGTCAACATGACTGAGAAGACACATGACCTGGTACGAAAGACAAAACAAAACTAAGCTAAATGGGAAATATTATCAACATTTCTTTGCATTTTTCACTGGCTGTCCCTCAGGCTGTGGCAGGAGGACACATATTTGGCTGCCAAAACTGCACATTTTGGCTTTTCACCCAACAAATATTTGAATTTTTCTTCATCTTTTATAGTTTCAAATTCTTTGTATTGAATTATAATTTTGGGAAAGAAATATGCTCTTAGGTCTGAGTATTTGTCACAGTGTAGTAGGAAATGCACTTCTGTCTCTACCTCTCCCCTGGAGCAGAGTGAGCACAGCCTGGAATGTTTTAGGGTCACTTGTTTTTAGATGGTTGTAAAATTTGATGGCTCTTTTTTCTATTCGAATGAGGAGGGGATATTGGCCCAATTCTGCCCTACATGCGTTATTTGGAGTTTTTCTTTGTACTTGCAATACAGTCTTGCAAAACTCTGCATGCAATACTTCAATTGGATGTTTGTCCCATTTAGTAAATTCATTATTAGAGAGTGGACCCCATACTTCACTGCCATATAGAGCAATTGGTTCTATAACTGATTGAAACATTTTGAGCCAGATTCTAATTGGAATTTCAATTTTGATGTTCCTTTTAATGGCATAGAATGCTCTTCTTGCTTTGTCTCTCAGCTCATTCACAGCCATGTGAAAGCTACCTGTGTTGCTGATATTTAGTCCTAGATATGTGTAGTTTTTGGTGTGTTCTAATAGAACTGTGTCCAAATAGAATTTATATTTGTCATCCTTATTTCCGGACCTTTTTTGGAATATCATTATATTTGTTTTTTTTAGGTTAACGGTCAGAGCCCAAGTCTGACAGAACCTGTGAAGATGATCTAGGTGTTGCTGTAACCCCTCTTTAGTGGGAGACAGCAGCACCAGGTCATCTGCGTACAGCAGACACTTGATTTCAGTGTTGTGTAGGGTGATACCAGGTGCTGTCGATTCTTCTAATGTTTTTGCCAATTCATTCATGTAGATGTTAAATAATGTTGGACTTATTGGGCAGCCCTGTTTCACTCCCCGCCCCTGAGAGAAGAAGTCTGTTTGCTTGTTGCCAATTTTAACCGCACATTTGTTTTTAGTGTACATTGATTTAATAAAATCATATGTTTTCCCTCCAATACCACTTTCTATTAGTTTATAAAAAAGACCTTCGTGCCAAATTGAATCAAATGCTTTCTTGAAATCTACAAAACACGAGTAGATTTTGCCTTTGTTTTGGTTAACTTGTTTATCAATTAGAGTGTGGAGGGTGTAAATGTGGTCTGTTGTACGATAATTTTTTAGAAATCCAATCTGGCTTCTGCTCAGGACGTTGTGTTCGTCAAGGAAATGATGTAGTCTGCTATTTATAATACTGCAGAGAATTTTCCCCAAGTTGCTGTTAACGCATATTCCTCTGTAATTATTTGGGTCAAATTTGTCTCCATTTTTATAGATTGGTGTGATCAGTCCCTGGTTCCAAATATCGGGGAAAATACCTGCAGTGAGGATAATGTTGAAGAGTTTGAGTATAGCCAATTTGAATTTGTGGTCTGTATATTTGATCATTTCATTTAAAATCCCATCAGCACCACAGGCCTTTTTGGGTTGGAGATTGCATATTCTTTCCAATAATTCTTCTTCTGTAATTGGGGTATCCACAGGATTCTGATAGTCTTTGATTGCTAATTCAAGGATTTGTAATTTTTCTTGTATATCTTTTTGTTCTGGGCTCTTTGTTATATTGCTGTAGAGGTTTGCAAAGTGATTTCTCCACATATCCCCATTTTGGATAGCCAACTCCTCATGATGAGGTTTGTTTAATTTATTCCAATTCTCCCAGAAGTGGTTTGATTCTATGGATTCCTCAATTCCATCCAGCTGATTTCTAATGTGCTGTTCCTTTTTTGTTCTTAGGGTGCGTTTGTATTGCTTCAGTGTTTCCCCATATTGAAGGCGTATATTTTTGTTGTCTGGTTCTCTGTGTTTTTGATTAGATATATTTCTCAATGACTTTCTTAGATTTTTGCAATCATTATCAAACCATTTTTCATTATCTGTTATTTTTGGTTTGCTCTTATGCTTCTTTAGATTAGCCAAGGAGGCTAATTTGTCAAATATAAAGTTTATGTTCCTAACGGCCAAATTTACACCTTCATTGCTGAAGGAGAATGTTAAGGCTAAAAAGTTGTCCAGGAGAGATTGTATTTTTTGGCTACTAATTGCTTTTTGGTAGATGTCTGTACTGTTTGCACTCCATCTATAGGCTTGTTTAGTACCATGTAATTTATTGGGCCATGATGCTTCATGGTTGGGTTCTGCTCTTCTCAGATACACTGTGATTTTACTGTGGTCTGAGAGAGGTGTTAGTGGGCTGACTGTGAAGGCTCTGAGAGACTCTGGGTTTAGGTCGGTGAGGAAGTAGTCTACAGTGCTGCTGCCAAGGGATGAGCTGTAGGTGTACCTACCAAAAGAGTCTCCTCTCAGCCTGCCATTGACTATGTACAGACCCAGTGTTCGACAGAGCCTCAGGAGCTGTAATCCATTTTTGTTTTTCACTTTGTCATAGTTGTTTCTGTGGGGGTATGTGGGGAGGGAAAGGTTATTGCTTCCTGGTAGGTGTTTATCCCCATGACTGTTAATAGTGTCTTGTTCTTCTGCTATTCTAGCATTCAGGTCTCCACAGACCAGTACGTTGCCTTGGGCCTGAAAGTGACTAATCTCTCCCTCTAGAATGGAGAAGCTCTCTTCGTTGAAGTAGGGTGACTCTGAGGGGGGAATGTATGTGGCACAGAGGAAGACGTTTTTATCTGTCAAGATAGCCTCCTTGTTGATTTTTAACCAGATAAAGAATTCTCCTGTTTTGATCAATTCGATTGAATTAATTAGTTCAGATTTATACCATATTAGCATTCCCCCTGAGTCTCTGCCCTGTTTGATTCCTTTTAATTTAGTGGATGGTATGATTATCTCCCTATAACCTAGTGGACAGCCAGTGGAAACATCACCTCTGCACCATGTTTCCTGTAGTACTAAAATATCAACATCATCAATTTCTTTCAGGAAGTCTGGGTTTCTGCTCTTTAGCCCAAAAGCAGAGGACTTCAATCCTTGTATATTCCAACATGCAACGTAAAAAGACTTCATAACTTTTTTTTTTCTCTTTTCTTTACCTTTCAAAATGAGACAAACACTCACAATCCAAGAAGAACCATTAAAATAGGATTTTTCAATTAAAGTAAACTCTTATTTTGCAAATGTGATTTGTTTATCATTTAAGATAGAATTTGTGTCATGCCACTTGGGTGGATGTAGTGTGAGAATGGTGGAGTTCTTGTGCTCATCTTACCATGACCCTCGGCCCATCACATGTGAGCATAGTAGACTCAGCATTTGTTTAATGTCACTCATTTGGTTGGTGGGGGCTGGGCCAGTTGCTCCTCTCACAGCCTGTGCGTAGCTCTGCCTGCTGGGCTGTGGCTCCTCCAGGTGTGGGTCTGCGGTGGGGAGGAGGTAGGCCTCATCTGGGTGGCTCTGAAGCTGGGCTGGTCTGTGCTGCGGTGGGCATTGAGGTTGGTGGTGCTGTGGTCGTGGCTGGTTCTCTCTCTCTCTCTCTCTCTCTCTCTCTCTCTCTCTCTCTCTCTCTCTCTCTCTCTCTCTCTCTCTCTCTCTCTCTCTCTCTCTCTCTCTCTCTCTCTCTCTCTCTCTCTCTCTCTCTCTCTCTCTCTCTCTCTCTCTCTCTCTCTCTCTCTCTCTCTCTCTCTCTCTCTCTCTCTCTCTCTCTCTCTCTCTCTCTCTCTCTCTCTCTCTCTCTCTCTCTCTCTCTCTCTCTCTCTCTCTCTCTCTCTCTCTCTCTCTCTCTCTCTCTCTCTCTCTCTCTCTCTCTCTCTCTCTCTCTCTCTCTCTCTCTCTCTCTCTCTCTCTCTCTCTCTCTCTCTCTCTCTCTCTCTCTCTCTCTCTCTCTCTCTCTCTCTCTCTCTCTCTCTCTCTCTCTCTCTCTCGACAAATGTGGTCTGTCACCAATGGTGACCACCTAGAGCTAGGAAGAGGAAGGGTGTAAAGTGAGCTATGCAATCTCCCTAAGGTCCCTCAATTATGCGCTTTCACATATTCAAGGTCACTTGTAGCAGAAGCGACCTTGGCTGTAGTGTAGGCATTAGATAACACCTTCTTTACCACAGCTCCACCTTGAGCGATCACAGCTCTAATGGCAGAGCTTGCCTGTGTGTGACCAGGACTCGGCGGGAGAAAGGGGAAGAGAGGTAGAACGAGAGGCGGCATGAATAATTGAACATTGAACGTGCCCGATTCGGGGATTGGAGAATTTCTGTTGCGGATATCTTGCAGTCATAGAGGCGGCAGTAAGTAGAGAGCAATAACTTTTTCCAAACACCCCCTGCCACAGACCACCCGGGATTCAACAGTTTGTGTGGAGGAGAGGGGTTCTCTCCTTGGGAATACACACACGAAAACAACAAACACACAAATCCTTGCCCGGAAGGAGATCTGCTAGCTAACTGACGGTTCTATTCATCTCTACAGTACAGTACCTGCAATCTGATTAGAATACTGTAATGTAATCATCTGTGTGGACTGGAGACCTGTTGTTCACCTGTGGGGAACATTTAGCTACATCGGTAGTTGAGGATACTTGCGACACACAGTAATTAAGGAGACGGTAGCCCCCCCCCCCCCACACACCTCCCATCTGGGCGCCGCACCCCGGCAGGCCCGCCATAATTAGGTCAGTCGCAGGCTGTGCCAGCCGCTCATATGCACGCACGTACGCCAATCGTGCGCGCATATATATACACACCCAGCCACACACACACACAAACGTGAGCATGCGTATATACTCATGCACGCATCTCCTTAAAAAGTTACTTCTCCTAGAAGAAATGCGATATCACCTGTAGTGTGAGCAGGCATACTGAGTCAGTGAGTCAGAGAGAGAGTGTGTCTGTAGTGTGAGCAGGCATACTGAGTCAGTGAGTCAGAGAGAGAGTGTGTGTCTGTAGTGTGAGCAGGCATACTGAGTCAGTGAGTCAGAGAGAGTGTGTCTGTAGTGTGAGCAGGCATACTGAGTCAGTGAGTCAGAGAGAGAGTGTGTCTGTAGTGTGAGCAGGCATACTGAGTCAGTGAGTCAGAGAGAGAGTGTGTGTCTGTAGTGTGAGCAGGCATACTGAGTCAGTGAGTCAGAGAGAGAGTGTGTCTGTAGTGTGAGCAGGCATACTGAGTCAGTGAGTCAGAGAGAGTGTGTCTGTCTGTGTGAGAGAGAAAGAACGAAGAAGAGTGTGTGTCTGTGTCTGTGTGTGTGTGTGTGTGTGTGTGTGTGTGTGTGTGTGTGTGTGTGTGTGTGTGTGTGTGTGTGTGTGTGTGTGTGTGTGTGTCTGTGTGAGTGCCTGCCAACCTGTATCTCGGGCTTGATGTAAATTCCAATTTGGGCAGCAGACAGAACAGACAGAAGGGCTTTTAAGGTAAATGGGGCTGTAATCAAATAGCAGCAGGTGTAACCTCCTTAATTGCGCATCTGCTATTTTGAAGGTCACGGCTATTGGGCACAACTGGTGAATAGGGAAATAGAGGCAGAACTTGCATTCAAACTCCTTTCCCAATGATTAGCAGTCTAATGGACTTAGCCTAAAGCAGGCGGACCACATGCTAGCACACTAAACCCCGGGAGAATGAGACAGAGGCAGCCAGAGTTAGCTACTAAGCTACTACATGGCAACTATGGTATTTAGCATATACACACACAGTTCTGGCTGGCACAATCCGCACAATATCAGTGTCTAGACTTTTCAATTCAGTAAAGCTTTATTGGTAGAAACCACAGTAGATGTGTAGATATTGCCAAAGCAGACGAGTTTTGGCAAATAAATGAAAATAACTTTGGATCACATGTTCTGGAGTGCAGAATTCTATCAACAGAATTTACCCTTTCTATTTCTTTACACTATATAATATTTTGGGACTGAGGCCTGGCAGACAAGAGAAGGAGAGACAGTATCAAAGACTGTAATTCAGGAGCTGACTGAAATCCAGGCAGAGGGAACAACATGGGACTGCAGTACTGACTAACACTAAAATGACTCCATAAATACCCTTCAAACAGATAGCGAGAGAGACAAAGAGAGACAAAGAGAGACAAAGACAGATAATAATACAACACACATACAGTCTTGAAGACATCACAGACAAAATGCTTAGGGGCTGATGCAGGGACGAATCAGAAGGAATACAACGAAGAGATAAATATGAAGAAAATAGAGAGAGACCTGAGAAAGCCCTGAGAGAGAGAAAGAGACCTGAGGAAGCCCTGAGAGAGAGAGAGACCTGAGGAAGCCCTGAGAGAAAGAGACCTGAGGAAGCCCTGAGAGAAAGAGACCTGAGGAAGCCCTGAGAGAAAGAGACCTGAGAAAGCCCTGAGAGAAAGAGACCTGAGGAAGCCCTGAGAGAAAGAGACCTGAGGAAGCCCTGAGAGAGAGAGACCTGAGAAAGCCCTGAGAGAGAGAGACCTGAGAAAGCCCTGAGAGAGAGAGACCTGAGAAAGCCCTGAGAGAGAGAGACCTGAGAAAAAACTGAGGGAGAGCGAGAAAGAGAGCAGACAGAAAGGTACTGGGGCACTTGTTCTTGCACATCTGGTGATTACGGTTGAAAACATCAGGTTTGACCTTATGAGTTGGAACTATGGAACCATGGAGTGGTGGAGGAACCATCCCCTCCCCTTACACTAATTACTTCAGTGTTGTCCCTGTGAAAGGAAACCTAAGCCCTCTGCACACTGAAAGAAATCACTTCACATACTGGCACTGGAGATGAGTTAAAACACCTAGTTGCACGTGTGTGTGTGGGAGGGAGTGGTGTGAGTATGTATGTATGAGTGTGTGTAGTCCCGTGTAGCTCAGTTGGTAGAGCAAGGCCCTTGCAGCGCCAGGGTTGTGGGTTCGATTCCCATGGGGGACCAGTACGAAGAAAGTATTAAAATGTATGCACTCGTTAGGTGCCTCCTAAGAAGAGGCAGGAGGCAGGAGCGCAAGGAAGTCCCAGAAACACAATCGTTTATTGAAAGTCCCAACACAACAACAACAGGAGGGGAAACACACCCAACGAAGTCGCCACACACAGGGCAGTAAAGTAACACACGGAGGAGGAACCTCTACTCCCAATTACAATCCAAACGGCACAATGACTGTGGGGGAAAAAAACCTGTGGCGCAAACACGCACCCCTAACAGAGCAACAACAGCAAATAATCCAGCACAAAGAATAGCAGGCAGCTGAGGTTAATAAACCCACCGAAATTAATGTAACAAAACAGGCAAACGAAAAGGAGAAATGGATCGGTGGCAGCTAGTAGGCCGACGACCGCCGAGGAGCCACCTCCGGTGGAAGTCGTGACGGCACTACTGTGAGCCGCTCTGGATGGGCTCTATCTTAATAGACCTATGAGAGGTCACAAACAACATTACATTTACATTTAAGTCATTTAGCAGACGCTCTTATCCAGAGCGACTTACAAATTGGAAAGTTCATACATATTCATCCAACATGGTGGTGGTTCTAGCTTGTATTGCTCCCTGGGTCAACAGCGAGAAACGAACTCTATTCAGACTTTTGGAACAACACAAATAGATAATCATTAAATATACTAATATATCTGCAGTGTGCACAAACACACCTGAAGAATCCTGCTGGGGAGAAGTGGAAGCAAATGGGTCTTCATCCTCAGGCTTAGACTTTATTTGTGAAGACACCTGTGTGGCTGAGGAGGTGGATGGCTCCTCATCCTGGCCAGTGTGTCTGAGGAGGTGGATGGCTCCTCATCCTGGCCAGTGTGTCTGAGGAGGTGGATGGCTCCTCATCCTGGCCTGTGTGTCTGAGGAGGTGGATGGCTCCTCATCCTGGCCAGTGTGTCTGAGGAGGTGGATGGCTCCTCATCCTGGCCAGTGTGTCTGAGGAGGTGGATGGCTCCTCATCCTGGCCAGTGTGTCTGAGGAGGTGGATGGCTCCTCATCCTGGCCAGTGTGTCTGAGGAGGTGGATAGCTCCTCATCCTGGCCAGTGCCAGAGGGTGCTCCAAAATATTCAGAAGTGCCCCTGAATTTGCATTAAAATACAGTATATGAGTCTAACACCCTAAATACATTTGTTACACAATTAAATATGCATGTCATTATGCACAACTTTCAGAATAGGAACCAAATGAACCATACAACCTCCTTGGTTACTTCTGAGTGGGAGACCTTCCCAGGCAGTAGCCTGCCTAGCTCACAAACTAGAATCAGGGCGCCCACTCCGACAAGGGTCATGATATCATTGACGTGACCCGCAAATGTCACTATTCTAAATGTTTTTGTCCGGGCGCCCCGTGCCCCCCCGGCAAGATGCAGCCCTGGGGGGCTGCCCATGTCGCTTTTACCTAAATCCTCCACTGCATGGTAGACACACATATTTGTAAACAAACAGGTGGAGGGACGACTCAGGCTTTGACAAACAACATGATAAACACATACAGTTGAAGTCGGAAGTTTACATACACCTTAGCCAAATACATTTAAACTCAGTTTTTCACAAATCCTGACATTTAATCCTCGTAAAAATTCCCTGTCTTAAGTCAGTTAGGATTACCACTTTATTTTAAGAATGTGAAATGTCAGAATAATAGTAGAGAATTATTTATTTAAGCTTTTATTTCTTTCATCACATTCCCAGTGGGTCAGAAGTTTGCATACACTCAATTAGTATTTGGTAGCATTGCCTTTAAATTGTTTAACTTAGGTCAAACGTTTCGGGTAGCCTTACACAAGCTTCCCACAATAAATTGGGTGAATTTTGGCCCATTCCTCCTGACAGAGCTGGTGTAACTGAGTCAGGTTTGTAGGCCTCCTTGCTCGCACACACTTTTTCAGTTCTGCCCACAAATCTTCTATAGGATTGAGGTCAGGGCTTTGTGATGGCCACTCCAATACCTTGACTTTGTTGTCCTTAAGCCATAACTTTGGAAGTATGCTCGGGGTCATTGTCCATTTGGAAGACCCATTTGCGACCAAGCTTTAACTTCCTGACTGATGTCTTGAGATGTTGCTTCAATATATCCACATAATTTTCCTTCCTCATGGATGCCATTTATTTTGTGAAGTGCACCAGTCCCTCCTGCAGCAAAGCACCCCCACAACATGATGCTGCCACCCCCGTGCTTCACGGTTGGGATGGTGTTCTTCAGCTTGCAAGCCTCCCCCTTTTTCCTCCAACCATAACGATGGTCATTATGGCCAAACAGTTCTACTTTTGTTTCATCAGACCAGAGGACATTTCTCCAAAAAGTACGATCTTTGTCCCCATGTGCAGTTGCAAACTGTAGTCTGGCTTTTTTAATGGCGGTTTTGGAGCAGTGGCTTCTTCCTTGCTGAGCGACCTTTCAGGTTATGTCGATATAAGACTCGTTTTATTGTGGATATAGATACTTTTGTACAAGGTCATTTGCTGTTGTTCGGGACTTTTCGCACCAAAGTACGTTCATCTCTAGGAAACAGAATGTGTCCGCTTCCTGAGCGCTATGACGGCTGCGTGGTCCCATGGTGTTTATACTTGCGTACTATTGTTTGTAGAGATGAACGTGGCACCTTCAGCCATTTGGAAATTGCGCCCAAGGATGAACCAGATTTGTGGAGGTCTTGGCTGATTTCTTTTGATTTTCCCATGATATCAAGCAAAGAGCCACTGAGTTTGAAGGTAGGCCTTGAAATACATCCACAGGTACACCTCCAATTGACTGAAATTATGTCAATTAGCCTATCAGAAGCTTCTAAACCATGACATCATTTTCTGGAATTTTCCAAGCTGTTTAAAGGCACAGTCAACTTAGTGTATGTAAACTTTTGACCCACTGGAATTGTGATGCAGTGAATTATAAGTGAAATAATCTGTCTATAAACAATTGTTGGAAAAATGACTTGTGTCATGCACAAAGTAGATGTCCTAACCGACTTGCCAAAACTATAGTTTGTTAACAAGAAATTTGTGGAGTGGTTGAAAAACGAGTGACAAGTAATCCAAGTAACAAGTAATCCAACATGGTAAAAAAAACAGATATACAGTACAAAGTGGAGGGGTGACTCGGTGAAAGAGTGTGAGATGAGAGGAATGAAAGAGGATAAAGATTGAAAGCCAAGGGGTTGAACGATCATTGAACGATCATTGAACGATAGCACAACAAAAAACGTAATCGCGTCATAACAGTCAAGAGCCATCATCTACATCCCAAATATCCGAAAAGTCAGTACAGTACTTTTATGAGTCCTTGCTTTGTACTGGAAGTTTTTATTAAGGTCAAATGCCTTACATCGGTTCGAATCATACAATAGCCCAGCTACCATTTCAGATCTCTCTAGTTCTTTATCAGTGCGTGTCTGGCTGGAATATCGTGGGTCGTGAAAACCTTTCTGTTCACAGCAGTAATTGCCTGGCATTGAGGAAGAAAGGTTGTCTAGGTTTGAGTGGCCAACCTTTTTGATTCTCTTCCCTGGCACACATGAAGATATGAATGTGGAAAGTTATCATTCTTCGGCTTGAGGAGAGAGAAAGGCAGAAAGACAGAGAGACAGAGAGACAGAGAGACAGAGAGACAGAGAGACAGAGAGAGACAGAGAGAGACAGAGAGAGACAGAGAGACAGAGCCAGAGAGAGACAGAGAGAGACAGAGAGAGACAGAGAGACAGAGCCAGAGAGAGACAGAGAGACAGAGAGACAGAGAGAGAGAGAGAGAGAGAGAGAGAGAGAGAGAGAGAGAGAGAGAGAGAGAGAGAGAGAGAGAGAGAGAGAGAGAGAGAGAGAGAGAGAGAGAGAGAGAGAGAGAGAGAGAGAGAGAGAGAGAGAGAGAGAGAGAGAGAGAGAGAGAGAGAGAGAGAGGTACAAGTCCAGAGAAATACACCAACTAATGCATGTAGGGCAGAATTGGGCCGCTTTCCAGTAATAATGAAAATACAGAAAAGATCATTAAAATTTTGGCTACATCTAAATTCAAGTCCAAATTCGAGTCTGCAATTTAAAGCACTTCAAACCCAAGAGCTGAGCCCAGAAACGAGCCCTCTCAGTCAGCTGGTGTTGGACCTAACCAACCAAGCTGACACCAGCACTGCTTCAAAACAAAGAATTCCAATAAACAAAATCATGAACCAATCAAAGGACTCATATTTACAACATTGGAAAAACGAAACAAAATCCCAAAGCCGACTAAATTGCTATCTGACCCTAAACAGAGAATATGAATTGGCTGAATATCTCTACTCTGTCAGAGATTCGAAGCAGAGACAGATCCTTACCAAGTACAGGCTGAGTGACCACCGATTGGCAATAGAAACCGGGAGACATAAAAAGACATGGCTACCCAAAGAGGAGCGTGTATGTGGTCACTGCACGACAGGGGAGGTAGAAACAGAGATGCACTTTCTCCTTTACTGTGATAAATATTCCTCACCAAGAGATTCATTATTCACAGAAATGACTACATTTATTCCAAATTTTAACTTATTAAACCCAGAGGAAAAACTAAAAATACTCATGGGCGAAGGAGCAATGGCTCCTCTTGCAGCCAAATATGTATTTGCCTGCCATAGCCTGAGGGACACTGAATAATAACATCTGCATAGTAAGCAGTAACTTACTTATTATGACTGTTATTGTTATTACTGTTATTGTTATTAGTATTATTATTGTTGTTTATCATTCCAAATAGTAATGGTATGGGTGGTAATGGTAATGATAGCAGTTTAATGATGGTGGTGGTGGTAGTGGTGCATTACACCATACATAACATTCGACTATTGACTGTTACCATTTTATTGTTACTATTTTTATATTTAATTTTGTATTATTATTTACTGCCATTCTATATTATTATTTGTCATTGTTTTAATTGTATTACAATGTATATTGTATACATTGTTGCTTTGGCAATATTGACACAATGTTTTTCATGCCAATAAAGCAGCTTGAATTTGAATTTGAATTTGAGAGAGAGAGAGAGAATTTGTGTTTGGCCTTCTTATGATGGCATGTTTTGTTCCTCATCTCCTGGCAACTGAATGACTGATGTTTCAGAGTCCATCTTCATTCTACCCAGTTTGACAAATCACAAGCTCAGGAGGCTGAAGAAATTTGTCTTGTCACCTAAAACCCTGTCGGGCTGTATCACCGCCTGGTACGGCAGCTGCACCACCCACAAGCGCAAGGCTCTCTAGAGGGTGGTGCGGCCTGCACAACACATCACCGGGCGCAAACTACCTGCCCTCCAGGACACCTACAGTACCCGATGTCACAGGAAGGCCAAAACGATTATCAAGGACAACAACCACCCGAGCCACTACCTGTTCACCCCGCTATCATCCAGAAGGCGAGGTCAGTACAGGTGCATCAAAGCTGGGAACGAGAGACTGAAAAACAGCTTCTATCTCAAGGCCATCAGACTGTTAAACAGCCATGACTAACACAGAGAAGCTGCTGGCTACATACAGACTTGAAATCATTGGCCACTTTAATAAATGGATAATTAGTCACTTTAATAATGCCACTTTCATAATGTTTACATATCTTGCATCTCTCATCTCTGTATTTTATACCATCTATTGCATCTTGCCTATGCCGCTCTGTCCTTGCTCATCCATATATTTAGATGTGTATATTCGTATTCCATCCCTTTACTTAGATGTGTGTGTATTAGGTAGTTGTTGAGGAATTGTTAGATTACATATTAGACATTGCTGCACTGTCTGAGCTAGAAGCACAAGCATTTCGCTACACTCGCAAAACCATGTGTATGTGACCAATAAAATTTGATTTGATTTAACATAAAATTGTAAATGACATTTAGTGTAATAAGTCAAGCAAGTTTTATCCAGAGCGACTTACATCAAGTGCAATCAAGCAAGGAAGCTGAAACAACCCTGCAATAACGGATTTCAAACCCAGAAGCAACCGCATAGTACAAGCATCATAAGGTGTCAAACCCAAGTTCTCCTGACTTATGGCTGGATTCAATCCGTATCGCTGAAGTTCAGCGCTCCAGCACGCTTGAAATGTAAAGGTCATTTCCGATTGAGCCGACGTGGGCAGCTTTAGCGCAGACTGCATTCACGGTAACGCAGGAACATTGCCAATACATTTCTATAGCGCTGTACCGCAGCTCTGCAGCGCTAGGGATCAAGCAACCCCCTCAAAGAGAGACAACGAGAGGGCACTCTGTCCCGGCCGACCACCTACAGATAAGAGGCTGCACCAGTAGAGGGTCTCTGACAAGGACACCCATGTTAGCAAATTACAGATGGGTTTCACATAGCGCTGTCAGCTTCGACGGACACTTTCGCGCAGGCCGTCTCCACAAACACATCAAAGAGCTTGTTCACTTCAATCGAGCAGAGACATGAGAGGAGTGTTGTCAGAATACCCTCCCTGTGTCCTCTCACATCCACTCTCTCTCTCTCTGTTGTTGTCTCCCTCTGTCTGTGTCTGTCTCACTCTGCCTATCCCCCTCTCTTTCTGTCTGCCTTTGTGTCTACCTCTGTCTGTCTGTCTGTCTCTGTCTCTGTGCTGAGTACGAGTGAGCCTGTCTGGTACTGTCTCTTCATTAGACTTGATAAGACTACAGTTACATTTTTCATCTATTCTGAGAATGCCTGATTGCACCTCCCTTGGAGTCTGGGACCACATGAAACACCGTTTGAAGATTAAATCAAGCTAGGAAATCAAATCAACTGCAACAAACTACAGGATGAAAGATGTTCATTTTTCTTCTGGTGCAAATGGATCTTCTGAGAGCTGTTGAGTTTATGAGAGAACAAGAAAAGAGGAGGAAAGCTACACAGTCTGGGCAGTGATGCCTGTCTCTGTGTGTGTGTGTGTGTGTGTGTGTGTGTGTGTGTGTGTGTGTAAGAAAAAGAGAGAGTGTATGAGTGAGTAACAGAGAGAGAGAGATGAATGTGTGTGTGAGTGACAGAGAGAGAGAGAGATGAATGTGTGTGAGTGACAGAGAGAGAGAGATGAATGTGTGTGTGAGTGACAGAGAGATGAATGTGTGTGAGCCCGCATTCCCAAGAGAGACAATGCAGAGAATGCCATCACTTTCAGAGCTTGCGTAACCACAGTGATGAACGAGGCAAGACTGTCAGCCCTAGTGACATGTTCTTGAACCCACAACCCTGGCGGTGCAAGAGTCATGCTCTACCAACTGATCTGTACACACATCAAACACGTGCTGTAGGCATGTACCCGCATGTATAGTGTACATACGTTAGGCACAATGTGAGGGTCGCGTGCAACCAAAGGCTGAGTAAGGTGGAATGTTCTGGAAGGAAGTGGAGGGCGCTCAACCAATGTGAGTTGAGGTGCAACCAAACTATTTTATCATCATTGAAAAGGAAAAGGTGCAACGCTCGCTCACCAATACAAATGTACTGTTTCATTTAAGTAACTATTAAAAGCTTGGCGCGTCCGCCTTAATCATTAGCCTTCATCATTAGCCTTCATCATTAGCCTTCATCATTAGCCTTCATCATTAGCCTTCATCATTAGCCTTCATCAGAATGTAGAATGTTCTCTCAGCAAATGTTTTATCAGTCAATTTTATTCCGTTTAATATCAGCCAAGTGTTTTTTTTTCTATTTCAAAAGTATATTTGACACATTTTGAGGAAGTTGAATCTCCAATACCATCCCTACTTTAATTATAAGCACAGGGCTCAAACTAACTATGACAATGAATTGTTGGTGCTCTGTTCATTCTTCACACAGGATCAAAACACCAAATTCCAAGACACATGAGACCACTGTTGTTGATTCTTTTCAATCTTTATTTTTAAATTGTTGATATAAATGAATAAATTGTTGATATAAATGAAAATATATATTTTTTGAGGATCAATATAATAGAAAATAGGCAGCTTGATGTACAAGTTTTGTATTTTATTTAACCTTTATTTACCTAGGCAAGTCAGTTAAGAACAAATTGTTATTTACAATGACGGCCTACCCCGGACGACACAAGTACACACCCTGGACAGGACACTAGTCTATCGAAGGGACTTACCCCGAATCTCTCTCTTTAATGCTGAGTGCCAAGCAGAGACTCATCGGGTCCCGTTTTTTACCGTCTTTGGTATGAATCGGCCGGGGCTCGAACTCCCAATCTTCCAATCTCAGGATGGACACTGAGTTGGCAACATGTAAATGTTCTTCGTCTAAGGCCCGGAGGGTCTGCTGGAGAGTGTTCAGGTCTCTCTGACTGGCCATGATCCTCCTCTCCATATCTTCTTTCTCATTCACTTGCTCTTTTTTAATGTCCAGGTGCGTCTCCAGGAGAACATTCAGCAGCTGCTGGCCGGCCATCTCTCTCTCCTCGGCCTCTCTGATCCTTCTCTCAAGATCTCTCTTCTCCTCCCTCCAGCTCCTCAGAGGCAGAGAGGGCTGAAGGTGCATGGTGGCCTTGGTCATTTTGTCCAGCTCTCCCGTGTCTATCTCTCTCTGCATTTCTCCCTGCTTGACCGTCCACCATTCTTTCTTGGTGATGGCAGTTTCCACCTGCTTCCCCAAAGTCTGGAGGGTCTCCTGGAGCTCTGTCTGCATGACCATCCACTGGTCTTCCTTGGCCTGGAGGCTCCCCTGGAGAGCATTAATCTGGTTCTGACTGGACATCTCTCTCTTATCTGCCTGACTGAGTCTGCTCTCCAGTTCTATTTTCTCCTGCCTGAAAGTAGAGAGGTCTCTAGTTACGAACGTGGTGACACCCCTCCTCTTGAGCTCTTCCATCTCTTTCGTCCATGTCCCCTCGTAGGCCTTATAGTGGTCCAGATTCTTTCAGAGGGTGGATATCTCCTTGTCCATCTCTTTTAACAGAGCCATGTACCACACCCAGAGCCACGGACCACACCCAGAACCACGGACCACACCCAGAGCCACGGACCACACCCAGAGCCACGGACCACACCCAGAACCACGGACCACACCCAGAGCCACGGACCACACCCAGAGCCACGGACCACACCCAGAGCCACGGACCACACCCAGAGCCACGGACCACACCCAAAGCCACGGACCACACCCAGAGCCACGGACCACACCCAGAGCCACGGACCACACCCAGAGCCACGGACCACACCCAGAGCCACGGACCACACCCAGAGCCACGGACCACACCCAGAGCCACACCCAGAGCCACGGACCACACCCAGAGCCACGGACCACACCCAGAGCCACGGACCACACCCAGAGCCACGGACCACACCCAGAGCCACACCCAGAACCACGGACCACACCCAGAGCCACACCCAGAACCACGGACCACACCCAGAGCCACGGACCACACCCAGAGCCACGGACCACACCCAGAGCCACGGACCACACCCAGAGCCACGGACCACACCCAGAGCCACGGACCACACCCAGAGCCACACCTCCTCCTCACTGGTCTTCTCAGGGTTTACTTTTTTTTTGGTTTCCCCATTCTCTTGGCTGTAAAATAAACACAACATCAGCTGTTTTACAAATGGAAATCTTTCACTTTGTCAAAGATACTGGGCTGTTGTCATGACAACCATGTCTGTGGCATTCTAGAGTTAACAAAGCACTGTAAATCTATTTCTAGGCCTATTAGATTGAATTTGAATACCTTTATTTTCCCTATGTAAAAATGATTTAACACAATTCTGAATGATATTATTTGGCAACTTGACCCTAGTATAGGCCTAAGCCTAATTGTCCATATTTGAAATACTAGGTTACCGTTTTACTGTGAAATGTGACGCACGCCGATCACACAAATCTGGACAACGTGATAGACTCTGATAGAGGCTACAAGGCCTATTATAAAATATCGGCCTAAACTGTAATATTGAGTACAGTTATGGGAATAGGCTGCATTGTAAATGGTAGCATAAACTTCTTCTAAGTATTGATGTGTTGAAGGTACTTAACTGTCTGTTCAAGCAGTTGGCACACAGTTCGAACACCCATTGGTACAACACTAGTCATGCAACCAGAGGTCTCTTCACAGTCCCCAGGTCCAGAACAAAGGCTGGGAAACACACAGTATTAAATAGAGCCATGACTACATGGATCTCTCTGCCACCCCAGGTAAATCAAGCTAGCAATAAAACCAGATTAAAAAAAGATAAAAGACGACGTTATGGCACAACGGGGACTGTGAAGAGACACAAACATTTTGATATATTATGTATGGTATTATGTATTGTTACATATATTATATATTTAATTTTGTTGCGTTTTGTTTCCTTTTCGGACCCCCGAAAGAGTAGCAGCGGCTAATTGGGTATCCTAATAAAATACTAAATACCAAAGGCAAAAATCAACATAAGAAAAACTATTCAAGCTTATATCTTGTTCTAAATTTAAGGGTGAATGAATAATGACAATCTGTGGAGCCTGTCTTGGAACAAATTATTATTTGTTAGTTTACGACCTAATATTTTTATGTTTAGGCCTAATGCCTCTATGGGAAACAGACAAGCACAATATGCCAACTCAACGTCTTCTAAAACACACACTCAGCACCAACAGAAATAGACACCCGGATGTACACATGCCCCCTCTACAAACTACAAAAATAAACACTTACCACACACACACACACACACACACACACACACACAGTCTGTTCCCCTCCTCTTCAACCTGGCTCGTGGCCAACTCCTGGGGCTGCAGCCCTCTGACGTGTGTGTGTGTGTGTGTGTGTGTGTATCGGTGTGTCTCAACATGTACAGTCCAATCCTGAGTTCCTTGGAGGCCGGCTGGTCCTGACCCCCCTTGCTGATCAATACTGCCCCCGGTGGTAGGCTCTAATCCTGTCCTTGAACCCTGCTGCCCCCCCCGCCCTTCCGCTCCGATCCCTGGGCCCAGCCAGCCAGGCACCGCACAGCCATGCCCGCAGCCATCACACACACACAGTAAGAAATTCAGGGACAGGCACACACACCCACACACACACAGTAAGATATTCAGGGACAGGCACACACACACACACCCACCCCCCCCGCACAGAGATGTGATGTAAGAAGTGTGTGAGTCCCTCCTAAGTCTATAATGACGTACAACAACCCCTCTCACCTCGCCCCAAACAGAGCCATAGATACTGTAAATCAATGGGGAAAAGTTAGTGTTTGCGTCACTCCTCTCACTAAATAGCATGTAGGCGTGGAGTGTAACAGCTTCCAAACCCCACAGAGAGACATATCTACTGTACAACTCAGCTTGCTAACATGGGGAAAAGTTTTGGGGAAAATCTTTGGCTCTGACCACCAAAATGGAAATAAAGAGCCGTGTAAATACATTCAGGGCTCAGTCGGGATTTATTTACAGGATAAAAAAGCATCTCTGTGTAAAAAAGAGCCCAAAACATGAGTACAGTATATACAAATATTCTGATATAAAAATACCCATAGAATATACTGTAGAAACTGGGGAGGCAGGTAGCCTAGTGGTTAGAGCGTTGGACTAGTAACCGAAAGGTTGCAAGATCGAATCCCCGAGGTGACAAGGTAAAAATCTGTCGTTCTGCCCCTGAAATAGGCAGTTAACCCACTGTTCCTAGGCCATCATTGAAAATAAGAATTTGTTCTTAACTGACTTGCCAAGTTAAATAAAGGTAAAAAAAAATACTGTAGATATAAAGATAATGCATAAAAACACTGTAAATCTCGTTTGAACTGTCTCTCAAGCACACACACACACACTAACAGGCACGCTTGAAGGCTCTTCGGGTATCTTGTTGTTAGGCATCACTGTTCTGTCTTGCATTTCATGATGTGTCCACTTCCCAGCACTGAGGAGAGAGAAAGAGTTCACATCAGTATTAGTAGCTTTGCATAACACGACACATTCTACAACAGACAACATCCCCATATAGTAAAGTAATTCCACAGTCTCAGCAGACGTTAGCAATAGTATCGAGAGCTGGCCTGGTATACCAGCTATTATAACGTTCAATAGTATCAGGAGCTGGCCTGGTATACCAGCTATTATAACCTTCAATAGTATCAGGAGCTGGCCTGGTATACCAGCTATTATAACCTTCAATAGTATCAGGAGCTGGCCTGGTATACCAGCTATTATAACCTTCAATTGTATCAGGAGCTGGCCTGGTATACCAGCTATTATAACCTTCAATTGTATCAGGAGCTGGCCTGGTATACCAGCTATTATAACCTTCAATAGTATCAGGAGCTGGCCTGGTATACCAGCTATTATAACCTTCAATAGTATCAGGAGCTGGCCTGGTATACCAGCTATTATAACCTTCAATAGTATCAGGAGCTGGCCTGGTATACCAGCTATTATAACCTTCAATAGTATCAGGAGCTGGCCTGGTATACCAGCTATTATAACCTTCAATAGTATCAGGAGCTGGCCTGGTATACCAGCTATTATAACCTTCAATAGTATCAGGAGCTGGCCTGGTATACCAGCTATTATAACCTTCAATAGTATCAGGAGCTGGCCTGGTATACCAGCTATTATAACCTTCAATAGTATCCGCTAGGGTTTACAGTGACCTAATATGCAATGTGCACTGATAGCGCCTGAGAAGACATTTCCATTAAACTGGAGAGGAGAGAGGGGGGGGGGGGGGAGAGACGAAGGACAAAGACGGAAAAGGAGAAAGGGAAAATGAATGGGATCAGGGTTGCTGTCCATTACAATCAGACACTGTAAGGGGTCAATGTGCTGACCAGGTGATAACAGACAGAGCATAATATATAATAGACCTATAATGGGAGACAGAGAGGAGACATCACAGTAAGCTGACCCCAGGTCAGCGGTAGACAGCCAGAGGGAGACCCTGCTGTGGGAGGGTCTCCTCTCTCCTGAAGGGAGAGGCAGCACTCAGAACAGTGGAAGAAGTGGTCCTGAGTACTAGAAGGCATATTAGCTGTAGCCAGCAGCCTATCTGTGTTAGTGATGGCTGTTTCACAGCCTGATGGCCTTGAGATTGAAAAACAGCTTCTATCTCTCGGTCCCAGCTTTGATGCACCTGTACTGACTTCGCCTTCTGGATGGTAGCGGGGTGAACAGGCAGTGGCTCGGGTGGTTGTTGTCCTTGATGATCTTTTTGGCCTTCCTGTGACATCGGATGCTGTAGGTGTCCTGGAGGGCAGGTAGTTTGCCACCGGTGATGCGTTGTGCAGACCGCACCACCACCTGGAGAGCCTTGCGGTTGAGGGCGGTGCAGTTGCCGTACCAGGCGGTGATGCAGCCCGACAGGATGCTTTCAATTGTGCATCTAAATGTTTGTGAGGGTTTTAGGTGACAAGCCAAATTTCTTCAGCCTCCTGAGAGGTGCTGGTGCTGTTGCACCTTCTTCACCACATTGTCTGTGTGGGTGGACCATTTCAGTTTTTCTGTGATGTGTACGCCGAGGAACTTAAAACTTTCCACCTTCTCCACTGCTGTCCCGTCACATTATCTCTGTACAATGGACAGTGTGAGTGGAAAAGGAGTGAACGACACGTGAGTGGGATTGCTGCTGTTATGTCTGAATGCAGAGTGGATCTGAATCTCTTAGCTGGCCATGACTCACCTCCATTCACTCCATTGTGTGAAAACAAATGTCCTTCAGTAACACGATACAGGAAGTAGTCCTCTCTATTCTCTGTCACGCTACACCTCACATAGAAGCTCTCATTACGAGTGCCTCTCAAATGGCACTCTACTCCATATATAGTGCACTACATTTGACCAAAGCCCTATGGGACCTGGTGAAAGGTAGTGCACTATAGGGAATAGGGTGCCATTTGGGACACACACCACACCTCCAGCTCTACCCGCCATTACCTGGAGTTAGTAGTGTCAAGGTTTAAAGGGTCACTTCCTGTATGAGGGTGTCAGATACTATTGCTGATTAGTGTCAGGAGGGTAATCAGAGGTGGCAGAACAAGACTCTTTGGTGAAGATAAGTTACTCTTCTGATAAAGAGGGGGAAGTAGCGTTTGCAAAAGCTTCAATGGGATGTGTGTGCGTGTGTGACTGAGTAATCATAACAAAAATAATCCTACATAGGAACATTTTGACAAGAACAACCACACTGCTTCACTTATTGAGGCAGTTTTAGAAGAGTTTGTCATGCTGATCGGTCCCCTTTTCCTCTGTGAGACTGTTGGGCACTTCCCCCAATCATTCTGATTATCGTTTGTCACAGCTTTTCCTCCTCACCAATGGCACACAGCTTTAGACCACTTTTGAAAACACATTTTGGAGGTTAGCGTCCCCTTTCAAATTTGGTCTCAGCTTGTTAACCCCATCATAAAATGAAATAAAAATTGAGTTTATTGGTACACATACCTATGAGCTAACCATGCACCATGACGTCTTCCATTGAAAATAGAATACTGCTTTGCCAGCAATTACACTCAAAGGCCTATTGGAGAAAAGTATATTTTCAAAAGTGAATTAAACTACATCCTTTGATATAGTTGTCAAAGTCAGTATAACACACGGGGCACGGTTCAATGGCAGACATGACCAGGCAGAGATGGAGTTATTGATTTGGAGCGGAGGTGTCACAGGGCCAGATAACTCACTGGAGAGAGAGAGGGAGACAATGAGATGGCCCTGTCGTCACACATGCACAGGTATACACACAAAACACACACACATCTGCCAGATGGGAGTTTACAACTTGCTGCACTCACAACTCACACGATGTCAACGACAGAATAAGCACACACACACACATATGGATTGTCAACAAAAAAAGTGTGTGCATGGGCATATAAGTTCACCCATGAACCCCCCCCCCCCCCCCCTTCCTTTCCCCACCCTCCCGACCACACACAAACCCCCCCCCCCCCCCCCCCCCCAAGACACACAGACAACCCCCCCTACACATAAACACACTCACCCCTACATTATCATAGTGCTGGAGTCAGCACATTTCCTCCCCAGTAAATGAGGTGCTGTTTATCCATGCTCAGACATTACCAGACTATACAGCAGGCTGGCCCAGCATCACAAATATGAGACGCCTCACACACACACACACACAACCCCCCCCCCCCCCCCCATAAACATTTGCAATATTTTCCAATTTCCAGGCAGTCAGGGCGGGCGACGGTTCATCTTTTAGGGAGCTCTACCCTTCAGTATTAATAATCTCCCAGTCACACCTCACCTCGTTGGGGGATGAATCATGTTGTATTGGGGCCTGGCGGGGTGAGGGGGAATGCGGTGATGCACGACATAATGGCTGGCCTTTGTGTAGGGGAGGAGGGGGGAGAGAAAGAGGGGGCAGATTGGGGGGAAAGGCCACGGCCCTGAGATCTCTATTTCCATGGCAAATACTGGATATGCCCTCATACACACACACGCCCTCACACACACGCCCTCACACACACCCACACCCACACACACACACATACACACGTACACACACACACGTGTACACACACACACGTGTACACACACACACACACACACACGTGTACACACACACACACACACACACGTGTACACACACACACGTGTACACACACACACACACACACTCACACACACACACACACACACACACAACACACCCATACATGACTGGATGACTGAGCAGAAGGTGGTACATGTCCATGCAACACTGTTGAACATTGCCGATGGTATTGCATCACCACCTGGGTCCTTTCATTTGAATCCAATCAAAACCTTGTAGACAAACACCTGAGACACTTAAGGTCCTAGACACCGAAACGGGAAGTGATTTCAAAAATATGCAACAAGGAACCAGCTTCGTCTGTTGATCTCAATTTCACTTCACTTTCATAATTTGTTTTGGTCACAGACCGTATCCTTGCTGAGGGAGTTGTATAATGATGTTTTGAGTGGAGTTTCACCGTACATGTTTTCCCAGTAAATATATTGAACAAGCTATGCCCTCATTTCTCCTGCTGTCCCTGTAATAAACACTTGAGCTCAATAACAACTAGCTAGATGGATCACGACCGAGGTAATGGATCATTCATACAGCTAGATACGAAAATGGGTGTACACCTAAGTGTCAGCAAAATAGCTAGAAGTGGTGTGTTTCTGCGGGTGTTGTGAATATGGTGTTGTGCCGTTTACGGCTTCGCGTGTGCGTGCGTGCGTGCCTGCATAATATTTGTGTGCGTGTGTGTATATGATAATCCTTGTGTGTGTGTGTGCCCTGGGACTGGTCTGACGCTGTGTGACGCTAACTGTGACATGATTGATGATGAGGTTGCGGTGTGACAAGAACAACTGGGCTCTCTGCATCCAGCCCTGAGCTACAGTACTGCCACACACACACGCGCACACACACACACACACACACCCTCCTTCAGCTGTCCCCGTGGGACCATGCTCTCTCGCGGAGTGTGTGAATCTGTGTGTGAGAGCGCGGGTAGGTGTGTGTGTGTCAATGTCCTTTTATCGTTGCAAGGGTAGCGAGGAGATGCTAGACGCATAAGACCGAACAGGGACAAGTGGAGTTAAGGTGTTCAGCTCTGGTGTTTGACGCGTCTGAGTTCAGCTTTAGCGTTGTTCCCTCAGCACGATGCTCATGAGGAGCGGTGCTCATGTTCAATTCTGATTGGGTAGCGGAGAGGCGATATGATTCACTGCAGACTTGTACTGACTGACCGATCGTGAGAAAAGGGGGTGAGAGGGGAAGAGAGGAGTGAAAGAGACATGGGGGGGATAGAGAGGAGAACAAGGTGAGCGGAGCGCGAGACAGAGAGCGGGAGAGAGAGGAAAAACAGAGAGAGAGAGGGATAGTGAGAAGGAGTGAAAGCGTAGGGAGGAGGCAAAAGACAGCAGGGACAGAAAGACGAGTGAAAGAGAGCTAGGCGGGAGGGCAGGAACAAAAGGGCAGAGAGAGGTAAAGAAAAGCTGTGTGCAAGAGAGAGAAGGAGCGCTCTGCTCAGTGGGGCTGTTTGAAACAGCCTGTCTGACATGAAAGCGCTGGGCTCTGTGACCCTGGAGGGCATCATATTACATTACAGCAGCAGGAGAGAGGGAGAGAAGGAGAACGTAATAAAATGATAGAGAGAAGGCCAAATAAACTACGCAGCGGGGGAGAGAGAGAGAGAGAGAGAGAGAGAGAGAGAGAGAGAGAGAGGGGAAGAGAGAGAGAGGGGAAGAGAGAGAGAGAGGGGAAGAGAATGCGAGAGAGAGGGGAAGAGAGAGAGAGAGAGAGAGAGGGGAAGAGAGGAATAGAGGTAGAGAGATTAGAAACCAGTTAAACAAGGCCAAACAGCCAGCAGCCAGAATGGTCAATAAAGAAATATGATACAATGAATCCCACTGCACTAAACACAGACTTCATAGACTTCAGTGGCTAGCCACAACACACATTCATATTGACATACACACATAAACACACTGTAATACGTTACAAGCGAGTCTGTGGGCACACATTACGAGGGATGCAGTGGTACCCCATAGATAGACCTATCAGTCTCAGGCTATGATTTAGCTCACAGATTCACCGCCATTATTTGTAGTAAATGGGTTTGGGAGGAGATATTGTGGTGTGTTTCTATGGAGCCTCATGGCCATTGGGCCAGATTGAGGGATGGGCTCACAGTGGGCGGAGGGAGGGTTACAGTGTTACTGGCACCATGAATCACAGTGTTGGTGTAGCAGGTGTAGTAGAAAACACACATACACTAATACAGAGGCAAAAGGCACACACACACACACACACGATCATAGTAGACTGTGACTCACCATTTGGCACAGGTACCGGTGAGGAGGTCATCTACCTACTGATGTCTCTTCACAGCATCAGTTCAGGGGATGGTGTAGAACACCTCTGACTCTGACACCATATAAGGGGAGAGCGAGCAGATCATCATGTTGATTTTATGACCGCGTTTGCACTCATGATTTCCTGTGGGATTTTGCACACCAGTTGATGCGTATAGCCGGTGGATGCATAAGCATGCGAGTGAATTTACGAACGTGTACCTTTCGGTATCTGTTTTTGTGTGTGTTTGTGATAATAGCTGCGAGTGATGTCCTGGTTGGTTGTGGCGAGGCACTATAAAGCGCCCGGTGGTAAATGACTATTTGATGCTCTGTCCAGGCATATCCATATTCATCTGTTGTCAGGGATGTCTGATCAACAGCCTCCCCATATACACACAACTGCCTCAATCATTCGTATCCATGGACAAACACTCTCTCGCACGCAGGCACAAACACATGTACAGAACACACTCTGCCAGTAAATACTGAGGATAATGAAGACGGGCAGTCGCTACTGGCAGCTCAGAGCTCACTACACTAAATAGCTACACATCCTTAACGGCTGGTTAGTAGAAACAACTCAGCATTTAAATGAATCAGAATAATCTCTCTAATCCCCAAATCAGCAAGCAAAACTGATTTCATTTCCGAAAGCGTAAACTGCGACGACGGAATGAAGGCCCGAGAGATGATAATGGAACGTGTGCTGATATTTGGAGCGAAACAGGCACCCGTAGGGGTTGGCGATAGACAGAAAGATGATGAGCTGCAGTTTGTTTTGGAAAGTGGTGGTTCAAATGGTGGCTCAACACTAGAGAAGAAAAGTAAAGAGACACAGCTAATTAGGAAGCATTCCGTACAGTAGCATAATCGCTAACACTGAGGCACACTGCATGGTAGCATCATCGCTAACACTGAGGCTTACTGTACGGTAGCATAATCGCTAACACTGAGGCACACTGCACGGTAGCATCATCGCCAACACTGAGGCACACAACCACACAATCAAGCCCCGCCTTACCTCAGCTCACCGGTCACCATAGCAACACCCACCCGTAGCACTCACTCCAGCAGGTATATTTCACTGGTCATCCCCAAAGCCAACACCTCCTTTGGCTGCCTTTCCTTCCAGTTCTCTGCTGCCAATGACTGGAACGAATTGCAAAAATGACTGAAGCTGGAGACTTGTATCTCCCTCTTTAACTTTAAGCATCAGCTGTCAGAGCAGCTTACCTATCACTGTACCTGTACACAGCCCATCTGTAAATAGCACACCCAACTACCTCATCCCCATATTGTTATTATTCTTTGCTCTTTTGCACCCCAGTATCTCTACTTGCACATCATCATCTGCACATCTATCACTCCAGTGTTAATGCTAAATTGTAATTACTTCGCTACTATTGGCTTATTTATTGCCTTTACCTCCCTAATCTTACTACATTTGCATACACTGTACATAGATTTTTCTATTGTGTTATTGACTGTATGTTTGTTAATTCCATGTGTAACTCTGTGTTGTTTTTGTCGCACTGCTTTGCTTTATTTTGGCCAGGTCGAAGTGGTAAATGAGAACTTGTTCTCAACTGGCCTACCTGGTTAAATAAAGGTTAAATTACAAATAAATACATAAATAAAAGTTAGAGTACATTATGATAGGCCACACTATCTACCAAGAGAGTTCTCTTCCATATTATTCGTAGCCGTAAAAAAAATAAAACACTGCATGGTAGTATAATCGCTAACACTTAAGCACACTGTATGGTAGTATAATCGCTAACACTGAGGCCCACTGCATGGTAGCATCATCGCTAACACCGAGGCACACTGCATGGTAGTATAATCGCTAACACTGAAGCACACTGTATGGTAGTATAATCGCTAACACTGAGGCCCACTGCATGGTAGCATCATCGCTAACACCGAGGCACACTGCATGGTAGTATAATCGCTAACACTGAAGCACACTGTATGGTAGTATAATCGCTAACACTGAGGCCCACTGCATGGTAGCATCATCGCTAACACTGAGGCATACTGTAGGGTAGTGTCATGTGGCCCTTTCTGGGTATAGATCGTGGCATCCCTCTCTCTCTCTCTCTCTCTCCTACACCCAGGTTCTGTTATCTCAGGTCGTAAATTCCTGGAGGAGACTCTCTCCTCCTGGCCATACACTATATAGAGAGAGAGAGTTTCACAGTAGAACAAAGGAACTTCTTCTACATCACAGAACTTGAGAACTGAACAATATCCATGTTTTGGAATGTGAATGTGTAAACGGTCGGTGGAGAAGCCAGCTACGACCCGGTCGGTTTTGTTTCATGTTTGTGACCTCATGAAAGACAATACAGCTACATTACCATAACTCTGTTTATACAGGTGCATCCGTTATGAGGTTTGCGTCTAATTATTGTATAAAATGAATGAGTAAAGATGAAACTATTTGTGAAATTATGTAATGCTATGTTAAACCGTTAATGTGAGAATTGTATTCCCTTTAAAGTTGAACTAAGTCATTGGCCCGCCCCCATGAGCACAGACATGATCTGGCTCATGGGACAGACCTTTTCTACTGTTACGAATAAAACCCCCACCTGAATAAATCCTCTTCAGACCACGCGTACCTCGGTCAGCTGAGGGGGCACAGGTTGAGTTTAGACCACAAAAACCTCAGTATAAGCTAAGGTTGTAATGGTTGTTGAATTCCTAACCATACCACGTGGAGCATTGGCTACACGGCTGGAAATGGTTAAACTCTGAGACTATCGATCCCTACAGAATAAGAGCAAATCTTAGATATTAATTACTAGTCTGCAGCTAGAAATTATGTCAACCTGAGATGCGAAGACCGACAACTGCCGAAACATCTGTTCTATAAGAACATTTCTGAATGGTACTCTAAAGTATCCATCCTAACCACGAAAGACTTCAGGGAAGCAGAGAGACGCTCAGATGAACTTTCCAACAGAAGGACTGACAATTCCAACAGAGATCACGACGACACACTGGGAGTAAATATATATTGATTGCAATTATTCCCAAATGAGTGAGCATTCATGTGCAAAGGATTAGCATTTCAATTAATATAATTATCAACTGTGTAGTGACTCTTTTTGTCTTTCCCGCCCTTCTCACACCCACTTCCCTTTGTCCACCAAGCTGTCATATCGGCTTAGCCCACTAGGGAACCTCCCCTATCATTTCCTTGTAACCATATCTACTGTTTGTTTGTTTATGCATTTCTGTGATTATTTAGTTAGTAAATAAATTATTAAGACAATTGGTGTATGGATGATTCATAGTAAAGGCTGGGTTCGTGCAGATAACCAACAATTTACGACGTTTGGAATGAGACTAACGTGAGGTAAAGAATAATTAATTAATTAGAAGACTAATTGATCAGATATTAAAATTATAACCTTGTAATCTGAAGATTTTCCTTGGTGCCCCAACTTCCTAGGGAATTAGATTTACATGATTAGTTTAATCACGTAATAATAATTACAGAGAATTGATTTGATAAAATAACAGTCTTCAATTTAATGATGCCAAAGACACGACAGTAGCATAATCGCTAACGGTAGAACAAGCTGAGCCAATAGAGTAACTAAACCGCACTGTAGCTTACTGAAGAGACACTAAGTGACTGAAATCAAAAGGAATGGCTGGACCTCACCCAGTCAGTTCCTCTCTGCTTAATGTAAAATCTAAACACGCATTCCATGCTGCATCTCCTCTCCCATCTCAAGGCTGATTTGTCCTTATTGCAACAAATCGGCCTGCATTGATTTGCCCATAGAAGCCCAATTGATTTTCCATTTTAGAGCAAGGTATGGGTATTTGTGCTCGCAGTGGAAGGAGAGGCAGAAGCAGATGTTGGCACTTCGCACCTGAACAGAGGCAGGTGAAATTCGAGCAAGGGTTGCCTTCCAGAGAGACATCAGAGATTGTAACATTCTCTGTTTCACAGAAACATGGCTCTCTCTCGGGATACGTTGTCGGATTCGGTTCAGCCACCGGACTTCTCCACGCATCGCGCCGACAGAGGTAAACACCTCTCTAGGAAGAGGAAGGGCGGGGGTGTATGCTTCATAATTAACGACTCATGGTGTAATCATAACAACATACAGGAAGTCAAGTCCTTCTGCTCACCCGACCTAGAATTTCTTACAGTCAAATGCCGGCCATTTTACCAACCAAGAGAAGTCTCGTCAGTTATAGTGACAGCTGTGTACATTCCCCCTCAAGCAGATACCAAGACGGCCCTCAAGGAACTTCACTGGACTCTATGTAAACTGTAAACTATATATCCTGAGGCTGCATTTATTGTAGCTGTGGATTTTAACAAAGCAAATTTATAAACAAGGCTACCTAACTTCTATCGGCATATTGATTGCACGACGAGCAGGGGCAATACTCTCGACCACTGCTACTTACTTCCGCGATGCATACAAAGCCCTCCCCCGCCCTCCCTTTGGCAAATCCGACCACGACGCCATCTTGCTCGTACCGTCTTATAGGCAGAAACTCAAACAGGATGTACCAGTGACGAAAACAATTCAACGCTGGTCTAACCAATCGGAAGCCACGCTTCAAGATTGTTTTGATCACACGGACTGGAATATGTTCCGTTCAGCCTCAGAGAACAACATCGACCTATACGCTGAAGCGGTGAGGGAGTTTTAAAGAGGTGCATTGGAGATGTTGTACCCACTGTGACTATTAAAACCTACCCCAACCAGAAACCGCGGATGGATGGCGGCATTCACGCAAAACTGAAAGCGCGATCCACCGCATTTAACCATGGAAAAAGGTCTGGAAATATGGCTGAATATATACAGTGTAGTTGTTCCCTCCGCAAGGCAATCAAATAAGCGAAATGCCGGCCCAGGGACAAGGTGGAGACGCAATTCAACGGCTCAGACACGAGACGTACAGTGGGGAGAACAAGTATTTGACCTGTAGGGTCTACAGGAAATCACGGACTACAAAAACAAACATAGCCACGCTTCCAGATAAACAAAAAAACATCTTTGCCCGCTTTGAGGATAATACAGTGCCACCATCGCGGCTCGCTAACAAGGACTGCGCTCCCCCCCCTTCTCCGTGGCTGACGTGAGTAAAACATTGTGTTAATCCTCACAAGGCTGCTGGCCCAGACGGCATCCCTAGCCGCATCCTTAGAGCATGCGCAGACTAGCCGGCTGGTGTGTTTACGGACATATTCAATCGCTCCCTATCCCAGTCTGTTGTCCCCACATGCTTCAAGATGGCTACCATTGTTCCTGTACCCAAGAAGGCAAAGATAACTGAACTAAATGACTACCACCCGGTAGCACTCACTTCTGTCATCATGAAGTTCTTTGAGAGGCTAGTCAAGGATCATATCACCTCCACCTTACCGGCCACCCTAGACCCACTTCAGTTTGCATACCGCCCCAACAGGTCCACAGATGACGCAATCGCATCAAACTGCCCTATCTCATCTGGACAAAAAGAATACCTATGTAAGAATGCTGTTCATTGACTACAGCTCAGCATTCAACACCATAGTACCCTCCAAGCTTATCATCAAGCTGGAGGCCCTGGGTCTCAAACCTGCCCTGTGCAATTGGGTCTTGGACTTTCTGATGGGCCCCCTACAGGTGGTGAAACAACATCTACACTTCTCTGACCCTCAACACTGGGGCCCCACAAAGGTGCGTGCTCAGCCCTCTCCTGTACTCCCTGTTCAACCACGACTGCGTGGCCATGCACGCCTCCAACTCAACCATCAAGCTTGTAGATGACACAACATTAGTGGGCTTGATCACCAACAACGATGAGACGGCCTACAGGGAGGAGGTGAGGGCACTCGGAATGTGGTGTCAGGAAAACAACCTCTCACTCAACGTCAACAAAACAAAAGAGATGATCGTGGACGTCAGGAAACAGCAGAGGGAGCACCCCCCTATCCGCATCAAAAGGACAGCAGTGGAGAAGGTGGAAAGTTTTAAGTTCCTCAGCGTACACATCACAGACAAACTGAAATGGTCCACTCACACAGTCAGTGTGGTGAAGAAGGCGCAACAGCGCTTCTCCAACCTCAGGAGGCTGAAGAAATTTGGCATGTCACCCAAAACACTAACAAACTTTTACAGATGCACAATCGAGAGCATCCTGTCGGGCTGTATCACAGCCTGGTACGGCAACTACACCACCCTCAACCGCAAGGCTCTCCAGAGGGTAGTGAGGTCTGCACAACGCATCACCGGGGGCAAACTACCCGCACTCCATGACACCTACAGCACCCGATGTCACAGGAAGGCCAAAAAGATCATCAAAGACAACAACCACTGCCTGTTCACCCCGCTATCATCCAGATGGCGAGGTCAGTACAGGTGCATCAAAGCGGAGACTGAGAGATTGAAAAACAGCTTCTATTTCAAGGCCATCAGACTGCTCAACAGCAATCACTAACTCAGAGAGGCTACTGCCTACATTGAGACCCAATCACTGGCCACTTTAATAAATGGATCACTAGTCACTTTAAGCAATGCCACTTTAAATAATGCCCCTTTAATAATGTTTACATATCTTACATTACTCATATCACATGTATATACTGTATTTTATACCATCTATTGCACCTTGCCTCAGCCGCTCGACCATGGCTCATCCATATACTTACATGTACATATTCTCATTCACCCCTTTAGATTTGTGTGTGTTAGGTAGTTGTTGGGAAATTGTTAGATTACTTGTTAGATATTACTGCACTGTCGGAACTAGAAGCACAAGCATTTCGCTACACTCACATTAACATCTGCTAACCATGTGTATATCACCAATACAATTTGGATTTGATTTGAGAGTAAAGTCAAGAGAGTGTGTATTTTAGTTATTTTAAATCCTTTGAAACTAAAAAATAAAGTTAACATTTACATACAACTATACTTTTAATAAAGGCTTTAGATTTATGGCAGCATAATATTATAGAATAACATGTGATCATTGCTATAACATCTTTATCATCACTATTATCCTGTATCTTCTGGAATCATGGAAGAAGCACTAAAGAAAGTACTAGGTTTTGGTAGTAGAAGCCCACAGACTAAAGTCCCATGAAGACAAAGTCGGTTTTCTTAAAAGGCAAACAAGGCCATCCATCTCAGATGTACACCTGTATCAGCCCATCTCTGCCAAGGCATCTATCAATAACAGCTCTCTGGACTGCTGATCACAACTGTTGACTGTTGTTCTATTTTAGATGAACAGTAGGGCATGAAAGTTCAGCTGCAAACAGCTGCGTATAAAAAAAAAACTATGTTAGAACTTCTGGAATCTTTATTTTCTCCTTTTGGGTGAAAACATACAGGAACTTTTGTCAATTCTAAACTATGACTGACCTTCTCTGGTTTCTGACCCAAGCTGCCTCTTCCTCTCTCCTCTGGAATGGACAGAACCAGAAGGAAAGGTCAACTCCTGAAAGGTGCATCAATGGAGAAAGAGAACAGGGCATCCCTTATCGATTCGTCAATCGATACATCTCTCTCTCTCTACATCTCCAACACCGTGTCTCCAATCTGCTAAATGTAGAGTACAGCCCCCATTGTACTCAGGCATTGGCATAAATCACTTCTTCTGATTGATCCATTTCAGGGTCAGATTTGAATTGAAGGTATTTTCAGATTTGATTAAACACACACACACACAGAGAGAGAGAGAGCGAGAGAGAGCGAGAGAGAGCGCGAGAGAGAGCGAGAGAGAGCGAGAGAGAGCGAGAGAGAGCGAGAGAGAGAGCGAGAGAGAGAGCGAGAGAGAGCGAGCGAGCGAGCGAGCGAGAGAGAGCGAGCGAGAGAGAGCGAGCGAGAGAGAGCGAGCGAGAGAGAGCGAGAGAGAGAGAGCGAGCGAGAGCGAGAGCGAGCGAGAGCGAGAGAGAGCGAGAGAGAGCGAGAGAGAGCGAGAGAGAGCGAGAGAGAGCGAGAGCGAGAGGATAACAGTGGGGAAAGACCGAGGGAGGCGGTGTCAATGGGCAGTAGGCTGAATTTGAACGCATGCCGACACCGTAGACTCGTAGGCAGGAGACTGTGGCGTTACCTCTACACCAGCCAGGCCACAACGGGTCAGAATTTTGACACATTTCAGAGTAAGAATCAATGCAGAATAAAACATTCACTACCTCTCAACGTGAAGAAAAGCATCCCCAATCTGGGAAAAATCATCTGGGAGTTTTAAACAAGTTCTTTTTGACCCAAATTCAAGCAGATGCCCCATTGGGCTGCATTCAGTTGTGTCGGTGCACCAGTTAGCCGGAAACAGGCAAAACATGGGTTGGGAGTCCATTTAGTATGAAGAGTGAACACACAGGCTGTGGGGTTGCACAATTATTTTACACTTGCCGAGTAAACTTTTTCATGCTCAATGCCAGTGGCTTTTTGTGATTTGATGTGTGTGTGGGAGTGTGTTGACCTTGAACTGATACCAAAGCAGCTATTGTCAACAATTCAGAGGAGCACAACAACAGTCTGTCTTTTATTTCTCTCTCGCTGCTATACTTCCTTTGCACACATCGATTCCCTCTGAACCCCTTCCCGTTTGTTCAAAAACACCTTTTCTCTACGCTCGTCTCTCCTTACTGTTCCACACCTTACATTTAAGTCATTTAGCAGACACTCTTATCCACACCGACTTACACAAGCAATTAGGGTTAAGTGCACATTGGCAGATGCTCAAGGGCACATTGGCAGATTTTTCACCTAGTCGGCTTGGGGATTCAAACCAGCGACCTTTCGGTTACTGGCCCAACGCTCTAAACGGCTAGACTACCTGCCACTCCTCTTCTCTACATTCCTCCGCTCTCTCTCTATCCATCTCTCATTCTTGGGGGCTCAGCGATTGTTCTTGTTATCGTGGGACGGGTTGTGAAAAATGAGGCAGGTGGTAGCGATTTATCAAAGATTGAGGTTCGCGCAGTGCGGTGGTGTTCTGGGGGAAAGGAGGAGGAGGAAGGGAAAAGAAGGGATGACAGTGTTTTTCGTTCCTGAGGCCAAGCATGATGAAACGATTGCGGATCCACTCTGCCGCATCAAACAGACAGGTAGATACTAGATTGGGGGTCTCCTCCCGCTGATTTGCCTGGCATCAGCTTCTCTCCCCTTACACCCCCCACCCATCCCTCATCCCCCGCCTCTCCAGGTTGCGGTACAAAATGCTCATCTCCCTCCCTCTCTTTTTATTCACTGTGTTTCGCCTCTGTCTATTCGGGTGGAAATTGATGACAGAGTAGTAGTAGAAAAGGCAAGAGATGGATAGTTGGAAAGATGGACAACTCTCCCTCCCTCCCCATCTCTCTCTTTTTTGTGTCTTTGATTGCGCAGTCCCAGTGCATGTTGGGGAAGAGAGGCATGGAGGCAGGCGCCGGGTATCCTGCCAACCCTCTTTCTGTCTGCCAGGAAGGACCCAGATGCCTGCTGCTGCCTCTGGCACACTGTGCTACTCTAGTCTACACTCAATGGGCCTCATATAGAGGGAGGGGTGGGAAAGAGAGGAGGGGGCAGAGGGGCGATGGAAATAACCAGAGGGGGGAGGGAGGGAGAAAGAAAGAGAAATGGGGCAGACGGAGAGAAAAAGAGAATGAGAAGTGAGAAAGGAAAAGAAATTAGGAGAGTTAAAGGCGAGAGAAAGAAAGAGGAGAAATGAGAGAAATGTAAGTGAGGACAGCAGATAAGATAAAGAGACACAGGAGAAACAAAAGAAGGATGAGAGAGAGAGGATGAGAGTATCCTTCAGGTTATTCCTATTTGGAGATCAAACCCCCTCATCATGTCTTCGGCTTCAACATCAAAAGGAACACTCACCTTTCGCCCTTATCAGACGAGCACAATAACATCCGTGTAACTGTCAGGATTTGAACCCTGTTCTCCCACGGGAGAACCCAACGTCTTGACCTTTGGACCAAGAGAACATTTCCTTTTGGCTTGAGGGCTGACACTGATCTTGAAGTCGAAGGTCCACCACGTGACAATGAGAAGCCATGACTGCACACAAGCACACACTTTTCTTGTCTAATTAAAAGGTGTGTTGTCACTGAACTGTATTTTATTTGTGCATCTGAATCCCTGGGGAAATTCAAATTCATATATATCATCATGCCAGTGTTTTATCATTAAAGGTCCTATGCAGCAGTTTTTATCTCAACATCAAACAATTTCTGGGTAACAATTAAATACCTTATTGTTTTCAATTAGAATGGTTAAAAATAAACAAAAATAGCTTCTTAGCAAAGAGCAATTTCTCAAGCAAAAATGTTGCTAGGACTGTCTGGGAGTGGTCTGGGTGGGGAGGGGGAAACTGAAAACCAGCTGTTATTGGCAGAGAGATTTGGAACTCCCTTTCTTATTGGTTTATTAACTAATTTAAACACCTGGCGATGTCACCAGGCAGGCCAAAACTCCACCCCACCAAAACAGGCTGACATTTCAGGCGGTCTTTTCAAACAGCTCTTACACTAAAAGGGCATTATCATAATTTTCACAATTTCACAGTATTATTCCAACCTGACTGTGTGGAACTATATATAAAACACAGGGAAATCTCATTTTTTGACTGCACTGGCCTTTAAATAATCCAAAAGAATCCCTACTTTCACCAAGAAGTTTTCGTATTAATTAGTTATCCTCCTCCCTGCCGAGTCTATTCATCTCCACAACATTCCCCTGACATTTTGGAGATCAGTGGGAAAGGGCAGCAGTGTGTATATCAGCATGAACCTAATTGAAAACTTCAACTCATTTAATTTAGTTTAACCTGAGGTCCCCAGTTATTGGTTAGGACTGGGGTAATGGAGGAGGATAGAGGGAAATGATTGGTTAAGAAATCACAGCATTGGGAAGCATCCATCAGTTCTGGGAGGGAAGAGCTGTACAGGTCTGTGAGGGACTATCGGTAATGTTACCGTGGTGATCAATGAGGATAAATACAAGAGACATTTTTTCCCCCCGCCTCGGATGGGTCACATGATCAGAAAATACTCAGGGTTCTTGTTTGTAAAAGCTTAAGTAGATGAAAAAGCTAAACTCGGGTACGAATGCACACACACACACACCTACCTCAAACCACTACAATAGCTCCCTCCCATCTGCATTGAATTCCTGTACTCCATTTCTCCCCGTCTCCGCTCCTGTCGTCCCTCTCCTCCCCTCAGATCCCTTCATCTTCTCTCCTGCTGATCCATCTATCATCCCGTCCTCTCTCTCTGTCAGAATCCTATTGCTTTCCTGCCAAGCTTTCTCTCCCTCCAGCATGAGTCAGTGAGAGAGGCGCTCATTCCCTTTGCCTTGCAGGGGGCTATGAGGGGGCTGTGAGAGACAACCGGAGGCTCACAGTCCAGAGGCTAACAGAGGAATGGGTAGTACAGCTCTACCCAGTGGTCCAGGGGATGATAGGCTCAGAGTATCTAACAGAGCAATGGGTACTACAGCTCTACCCAGTGGTCCAGGGGATGATAGGCTCAGAGTATCTAACAGAGGAATGGGTACTACAGCTCTACCCAGTGGTCCAGGGGATGATAGGCTCAGAGTATCTAACAGAGGAATGGGTACTACAGCTCTACCCAGTGGTCCAGGGGATGATAGGCTCAGAGTATCTAACAGAGGAATGGGTACTACAGCTCTACCCAGTGGTCCAGGGGATGATAGGCTCAGGGTATCTAACAGAGGAATGGGTACTACAGCTCTACCCAGTGGTCCAGGGGATGATAGGCTCTGGGTATCTAACAGAGGAGCACATTTTCTGTAATGGGATTCCATTGAGATAGAGACTGTGGACTTCAAGGGAGACCGGTTATGGGAAGGGAGCACGACGATTCTCTGCCTAACCACCACAAGAAACCCGTGGAGTAGTGGAGTGCAATCGTAGAAGTATCCATTATCAATTTTCTTGAATTGCTTTAATCTAAACCTGGTGATCCTATTGAGATAGAGCACAATGCTTCTCTGACTAAACTCTATAAGAAGGCTACAGTGCAGGGTTAGGCAATCGTACCAAGTATTTAAAAGTCTGCGCTTATACTGGCCCTCGCAGAGTAAGATTACCCACCATCCCTGTTAGTAGAGAAATGGCATGGGATAAACTTAAGACAGAGGCCTCCACTGATGAATAAAGCAACAGGAAGACCGAAACCCTAACCATATTGCCACTGCTAGAAACCACTACTGATCCATGACGCACCAAATCCTCCCCATTTTCTGGTCACCCACCATGTCGGAGACAGTAGCATCTGTACAGTTAGAGGGGTTGAGCACACTCCAGCCCTCATCAGAACAGTGCCAGAACCAGAGGTTCCGTGCTCGACCTCTGGGCTGGGGAAAGTCCCACTACAGTAGTACAGAGGACGGAAAATATCTGCCCTGCAATAGCTGATCCACAGAGGTTTTTAAGTGGAAGGGAGTGAGGGGAGGTTTTAAAGGGGAAGGGAGATAAGGGAGTTAAAGCCTGGAGATTCAGAGAAGGGCAGCTTTGCTCACTCGGCAAAAACCTTCCCGTCTCTTTTCCCTTTGTTGAGAGAATGATCAAAAGAGGACGAGGGGTGAGAGAGAGCATCGCTCCCGCCATGGGGGAGTTCAAAGGGGGATAACTTTGGAATGTCAGAACACGGGCTGCATTTCAAATGGGTGTTAGGTTGTATGTGTGTCCAGTGGATGCATGCATCTCTCTGTGTATGTGTGTGTGTGTATGTATGCGTGTGACTAAGCAAGAGTGTGCAAGTGTCCTCTAGACGTGCACGTCTCTATGTGTATCTGTATGTGTGCGCGTGCCGGTACTGTACTGTAACTGGGCATGCGAACATCCTTTGCATCCCATATGACTCTTGAAGCGTTGGAGCTTTGATGACTCACTAAAAGGAGGGGATGATGGGGCACTGGCTGTTGTCTGGGAGGATGATCTCTGGATCTAAGACTGCCTTAGCCTTCCGTCCTTCTTTCTTCCCCCTCTCCCTCCCTCGCGCCATCCGAGGAGCTCTCACCTCACACCAGTGGCTCCTCAGAGGAGGAGGGGGAGGTTCATCCTACTCAGTGAATTTCATAAAAATAGTGAAACATTCAAAAAAACATTATACTTTTCAGATAAAACTATACTAAATATATTCACATCCCCAAATAACTGATTAAAACATACTGTTATGCAATGAAGGTCTACAATAGCCTCAACAGCACTCTGTAGGTTAGAACCATAGTCGGAGGACAGCTAGTTTCCGTCCTCTGGGTACATTGACTTCAATACAAAACCTTGGAGGCTCATGGTTCTCAACCCATTCCATAGACTTACACAGTAATTATGACAACTTCCGGAGGACGTCCTCCAACCTATCAGAGCTCTTGTAGTACTAAGTAATATCTTCTCCATCCAATCAAAGGATCAGAGAATTAATCTAGTACTGAAAGCATAAGCTACAGCTAGCTAGCACTGCAGTGCATAAAATGTGGTGAGTAGTTGACTTAAAGAGAGAGAAAGACAATAGTTAAACAGTTGTGAACAAATTATCTTGTTCAAAAATTAAGGAGAAGCAGCAGAGAGAGAGCTAGCTATGTTTAATTGTATTTTCTTTCTTCTTAGTTCACCTTTCACTTAGTTAGCTAATGCAGCTAGCTTACTCAAACACCTGACTCAAACAGAGGAATGCTATTTATGTTAGCTAGCTGGCTAAGGATATCCAACAATGCAACTCTTCCAAGTCAAGGTAAGCTTTCGATTTTGATTATTTATTGCCACCGGGGTTTGCCGGTGTAACTGCATGCTGTACATACACTGTACTGCGTGATTGTACACATGGATTGGATTGTGAGTTTATTAACGCGTTAGGTCTAGTTTGTTAATAAAGTGACAATGATGTAGGCTGTCTATCGGTTAGCGGTATGAAGGTTTGGCTTGGAGAGGTTTTTGCACCTGGTCACAGACCGCTGTTGTGTTGTGCACTGAAGTCCACAAACGAAGGGAAAAGGTGAGAGGAGGAGAGCGTGTAGATGTGAGAAGGAATTATACAACAAGCAAAGTGATGATGCTGTATGTGGCTGCTATGAAAGTGAACTGTGTGATCAGGGTGTATTTTTTCCGCAGATTCTGTTGCAAAATGTTTCTTAAACGAACGCAAACGGAATGAAACGGGGAGGGACCTACCTACATTTGTCCAAAAGAAACTCTTGTTTAAGCAAACTGTTTGGACTAATGATTACACCCCAGATCAGGTAGATGCAGTCAAGAGTGTGCACGGTGGTATTAAACGAGTCACTGTCTGCCACATTGATTACTCCAATTTGTCTCACGAACCTGTGCACCTACATCCTCTCCCTAATCTTGAACGGCACAAACCGCCACACACCCCCTTTTCTTCCCTCCCTCCCTCTTTCAGAGCTCAACCCCAGGTGGTCCCACTGGCTCACCTCCCACCCCTCCCCCTGCAGAAAGGCTGTCCTGGGATAACACTAGTGCCTGGTATACCCTCTGTAAGGACATTAAGGGCTCAGCACTGGGCTGGTGGCCTGGCACAGGTCCAAAGAGTGCACAGAGACACACAGAGAGACAGAGAGTCAGACAGACAGAGAGACAGACAGACAGAGAAAAGGAGTCACATCAATACCAGCAATATATCTGTTTGAAATGGGACTGTGTTTTATCTCCCTCCACAGCATTGGGGACTGCAAAAGTGTTAGTATTTGTAAGCCACGGCAAATGCCTGCAATGAGTGCTTTACCTCTGTGTGTGTGTCTGCTGAAACACCTACCCATCTCCTCTATGCTCAGGTGTCTGCAGCAGTTGGGAAGTGGACACGCAGGTACTCTCTGGAGCGCATGGCCGCCTGCAATCCCAAAACGATAGCAGAGGGGTTTTAACTTCTGCTGCCGTCAACAACACCGATTAGGCCTCTCGTCTTCCCACTGTCATAAAACCGCACACCTGTGTATTCTGCAATATCTCGGTGAATGTTTGAGTTATGACACCACACTTCAACTTAGAATCCCCTGTCCTCCCCCGCATAGGATTAGAAAAAAGCAGCCTAAAACAAATCAACAACAAGAACACCCTCACAACGATCTGCTGCGTGCTTCATCTCGACATGACAATGCTAACCATTCATCCATCAAATTGCTTTAAAAACTCATCTAGAACTGTTTATTTGATTTCCGACCTGCCTTTGTTCTTGCTACGTGACTCAGTAAGAGTCGTGGATTGTGTGTGTGTGTGAGATTTGTTTGTGCGTGTGCGGTTGTGCTTTAGCTGTAAGTCATGGATGGTATAAGGTAGGTATGAGGATTTAGAATGAAAGGGGGTTTAGAATGTGTTTGGTAATGAATGTGTGGCCTTGGTAAAACCCAGTGTCAGTTACCTTAATGAGAACAGTCAGGGTGTGAATTCCACTGGGGATTTTTCCTTCTCTCTCTATCAATCAGCAAGGACCTGAGTCACACCATTTGCAGCTGAAGCCCCTGAATTACCCAGCGCCCGCATGAAAACATGTGTACACATACGCTGGCACATAGACAGACACTGTGCACAGACACACAAAAGAAACTTCACAACCGTGGTGAACACGCACTCAAACAGTTCTTAAAATACTTAAAATACCTCAAAAAACTTCACATCACATAAACATCATAAAAGACCAGTGTTAAACTTGGATTCATCTGGAGTCTGCTCCAGTAGCTGTTGGTGTGGCACGCAGAAATAACAGGTGGGTTCCAACTTCCTCATTATCATAACTTCCCATAGCACTCTGTCACACCCTGACCATAGAGAGCCCTTGATTGTGTGACTGGGGGGTTATCTAGTATATCTATTTCTATGTTGGTGCTAATATGGTTCCCAATTAGAGGCAGCTGTTTATCGTTGCTTCTGATTGGGGATCATATTTAGGTAGCTATTTCCCCACCTGTGTTTTGTGGGATATTGATTGTTTGTTAGTGTGTTTGGGCACTACGTCCTTACGGTCTTTGTAAGTGTTATTATTTTGTTTTGTTAGTTTTCACTTAAATAAATATGTGGAACTATACTCACACTGCGCCTTGGTCCGCTCATTTCCAAGACCGTGACACACTCAGCGAAGCACAGAGACAACACTCGGCTGATTTGTCACTGCTTTGGATGGGAGTGGGAGAGAATGGAGATGTGGATGATGCATTGGTGTGTGGTTGACAGAGGGAGAGGTGGAAGGTAGAAAAGGTCGTGGCAACAGAAAGGAAGGGATCTGATTGAAGCTTTGTCCACCAGTCTCCCGTTGTCACCCGTAGAGCTCTTACACTGGGCACAGGACAGCTCAGCTGTGGACCTTGGCATTGGCACCATCTCACACAAACATGTACATACACATGCCCGCACACACGCACACTCGCATGCATGCAGACATGTTTACGCACACACACGTGGCATGCATGCACGCACACTCTCCTCTCGAACTCTGCGCCCTGGCCTCGTTCCCCTGGCCTGAGGCACGGATATTGCTTTCCCCCTACAGCAGTTTGTCTGGCGAGACTCTTCCTCTCTCCCGCCATCCCTCTCCCTCTCTTTCCCCCTCCAGTGGGACTGGGTTTCTGGTTCGAGCTGAAAATGTCAAACAGAAATATATTAACATTTAGAAAACCTGAGGGCTTCAACAAGCAGGACCGTTTAATGCTGCAGTAGTATCGCCCCCGCCCTCAGAAAGAAAGCACACCTGCGGAGGGAAATCGTTCAAAGCAACTTCTTTTTTTCTGCCATATTATGAATATGAACTATTTCGGACAATATTTCACACATGACAATTTTAATAACGGGTGATATTTGCTCAGGGGTAAAACGCAAGTTGTGTGGCGTGTAGGCTAGTTCAAATCCCTGGTAAGACCGTAGCTGGACACATGGTGCACTTGGGAATGATGCACCCAAGTAAATAGTCAAGTGTTGAGTCACATCTCCGAGCCTTTGTCAAGAAATCTTACCGTACACCCTGACCACCCGCTACAGTAGAACACATGGCATGCACTAAACACACTAACCACCTTAAAGTGAGATGCATTTGTCGCACTCAATCTCCATCCACGATAACACAGCAGGAAGAGGACAGAAGTTAGTGTGATGACTCTGCCGGTGTAATTCCTCATAGTTAGTGTCTAGACTCTCTCCTGCATTGTGTGTTTTCTGCGTCTGCACTGTCATTTGTTTCCATCGAGGAGATCAAATGTACTGGATACAGGACTTGGGTTCAAATACTATTTGAAATCATTTCAAAGCTGAGCTTGATTGAGCTTGCCTGGATCAATGGACCAATAGAATAGTCCAAGAAAATTATTCTCGCCCATCTGACACTCCAGGCAGGCGTGTTTGAACCCAGGTCTGCGGTAGACTGAATGTGTTTTGGGTTTGAACCCAGGTCTGCAGCAGACTGAATGTGTTTGGATTTGAACCCAGGTCTGCAGCAGACTGAATGTGTTTGGGTTTGAACCCAGGTCTGCAGCAGACTGAATGTGTTTGGGTTTGAACCCAGGTCTGCAGTAGACTGAATGTGTTTGGGTTTGAACCCAGGTCTGCAGCAGACTGAATGTGTTTGGGTTTGAACCCAGGTCTGCAGTAGACTGAATGTGTTTGGGTTTGAACCCAGGTCTGCAGTAGACTGAATGTGTTTGGGTTTGAACCCAGGTCTGCAGTAGACTGAATGTGTTTGGGTTTGAACCCAGGTCTGCAGTAGACTGAATGTGTTTGGGTTTGAACCCAGGTCTGCAGTAGACTGAATGTGTTTGGGTTTGAACCCAGGTCTGCAGTAGACTGAATGTGTTTGGGTTTGAACCCAGGTCTGCAGTAGACTGAATGTGTTTGGGTTTGAACCCAGGTCTGCAGTAGACTGAATGTGTTTGGGTTTGAACCCAGGTCTGCAGTAGACTGAATGTGTTTGGGTTTGTTTTGGTGGGTGGGTGTTGTTAATGTGTCAACAGACAGAAACACAAAGCTCTGTGGGGTTGAATTATTCAAAGGAGAGGGGAGAGAGGGGGTGAGGGAAGGACAGCAATAGATTGGAGGGGGGAGAGAAAGAGAGAGAGAAAGGGAGAGAGACAGATATATACTGAGAAATGTGACAGGCATGCGCACCCACACAGACACACACACATTAACAAAGAGAGTGAGAGAGACACAATAGGCATGAGTTTCTGTAAGCAAACTGTGTGTGTAGCTGCTGCAGTAGGAAGAGAGAGACGCCCACAACACACACAACACAGATTAAAGCCTTCCCTTTAAACAAACACAGAAGCCAGAGTCTCAGCGGGGACACCGGCACACAAAACTACCATCAGCATCCCTTTACCTCGGTCTACAAAGACCAACCACGGCCCACCGCTAATGCTACCTTCAACAATCGCTCACATTGAAATTCCATTTGTTACGGCAACAACCTGGGGAGAAGCAACGCTGATTTAGCATTTCCTGTTGATTCAGATGCAGAGCAGAGTAATGGATGAGTATCTCAGCTTGGGGCTCTCAGGGCTGCGGGAAACAGAATGTTACAGGGCAGGTGTGATGAGCAGAGCAGATATAGGCATAGAGTTATGGTAGAACTAGAACGACCACTCAGAGTGGAGCTCCTGTTCGGCCACCCAGAGTGGAGCTCCTGTTCGGCCACCCAGAGTGGAGCTCCTACTGTAGTTGTGAACTCCTACCGGAATCATGACATTTACACTGCCGAGGCAAAATTTCCATAAAAAATATTGCCTTTCGGTACATATCTGCTGTTGAATAGAACGACTACCTCACTAGAGCAGCAAGGCATTGATTGTTTGAGGCGTTTTTCACCAGGTCTACCCTTTTAACGTCGTGAGCCTGTCTGCAGGACTTGGTGTGACACTGGACACATCGGTGTGCCTTGTCTTGTCAACAATTCACCCCTTTGGGTACAGTAAAGCTTAACTAAATTGAATTGATTACTACTACTAGTCCTAACTGATTGGCAATGGTCAGTGCCACAAGACTGGCGCTGATCCTGAGCTGCAGTAATCAACTTCCCTGGTGAGCCCTCCTTCCTGCCTAAAGGAAAGAGAGTAGAGTAGTGTTATGTCTTTAGCATTAGTTCCTTGTTGTCCATTAACACTTCATGTCTTCCTGTCACTTAGTATGGATTTCTGCCGTCCCGGAGATAATTACCAGACAAGCGGATATGGCCTGAGAGAGCGAGAGATAGAGAGCGAGAGAGAGACACACACACAGGGTCCACTGGGAGTGTGAATGGTACGGCGTTAAGCACTATACGGCCTGCCTGGCCTCCGTCATCATTAGGTGAAAGGACTACTACTGTCCATTAGCTTTGTTTGTGGCCTCATTAGGAAAGGCTAGGAAGAAGGGAGTGTGTGTGTGTGTGTGTGTGTGTGTGTGTGTGTGTGTGTGTGTGTGTGTGTGTGTGTGTGTTATTGACACAGACTTGTCGATCTTCCTCTCAGGGCTCTAAGAGTGTTAACTCATGGAAAAGGGTGAAGGTCTGCAATGGGCTACGCTGTCTCCTGCTTCCTCAGCGACTGAGACGAATATGCGTGAGTGGCTGAGTGTATGAGCAAGTGACTGTGCATAACATTGACATCAATGAGTGTATTTGCACGGTGAGTCTAGGAGAGTTTCAAAGTGTGTGTGAGCGTGAGTGGGTGAGACGGAGAGCTTCGCCACGTCCGTGTAACAGCGCGCGTTCCTCCGCACTCAACGCACGGTGCACACAGACTCTGCTGCAGTGCCTTGCCTCTGCCTTCAGCTCGCTGCACCATCAACTCCTCACTGCAGACTCCAACCATGATGTCACCTCTCTCTTTCATCTCTCTCTCGCGCTCGCTTAACTGTAGAGATCAGACAGACAGAGGGGTTTTTCTTTCTCTCGGCTTTAACAGGTACAGTGAGGAGGGGGAGGGGAGAGAGGAAGGCAGGAGAATAGAGGGGAGGAAAGAAAAGAGGAGAAGAGGGGAAAAGAGGAGAAGAGGGGAGAAGATGAAAGAAGGGAAGTGGAAAGGACAGGAAAATATAGGAGAGGAGGAATGGAAAAAGAGGCAAGGGGTTTAAGTTTACATTCTGAACAGGTGCCACTGCAACCTAGTTAAAATGATTTTGCTACAGTATGATCCCCAACCCATCTCACATGACCGGTCTACATACCCAGCTCCTTAACCCAACCTGTCAACCCAAATCCCTACTTCTGGTGCCCCAAACACCTCATTAACGTACACGCTCCAATTTGTCCCTCTTCCTGAATGCATAAACGATGCCTGTGCCCTTATTTGGCAAACCCCCGCCACCTGCTCCTGTGTTTGGGTCCCAACAGTAAACTGCAATTAAACGCTGAGGAGCAGGAGCATATTGTTGTTTCCACAGCACAAGAAAACTTGGCAACCTGTCGCTGCTGGCTCTGAGCTATCATCAGTGTGTGTGTGTGTGTGTGTGTGTGTATACACGTGTTTGAGTGCTGGCTGGCAGCAGTACAGCTTATCAAGGGTCAACGTTGATGACCGTCTGGAGACAGAGAGAGGTGTAGAGAGAGAGGCAGAGAGAGGTGTAGAGAGAGAGGCAGAGAGAGGTGTAGAGAGAGAGGCAGAGAGAGGTGTAGAGAGAGAGAGGCAGAGAGAGGTGTAGAGAGAGAGAGGCAGAGAGAGGTGTAGAGAGAGAGAGGCAGAGAGAGGTGTAGAGAGAGAGAGGCAGAGAGAGGGGTAGAGAGAGAGAGGCAGAGAGGAGTGTAGAGAGAGGCAGAGAGGAGTGTAGAGAGAGAGGCAGAGAGAGGTGTAGAGAGAGAGGCAGAGAGAGGGGTGGAGAGAGAGGCAGAGAGAGGTGTAGAGAGAGGCAGAGAGAGGTGTAGAGAGAACGAGATAGACAAAGACAGATAAGTGAGATGAACCAAATAAAGTGGGGAATGAGAGACGAGGGAGAGAGTTGAAGAGAGGGAGAGAGTTGAAGAGAGGGAGAGAGTTGAAGAGAGGTTGAGAGAGAGAGAGAGGTACAAAGAGAGAAAGAAGAGAGCGGTTATCTCTCTGCCAGTCCCCTTGCTCTCAGCGATGTCCAGGTTCAATCTTATTGGACGAACCCCCAGCACCCACTAAACACATTAGCACACTCACTGATGAAATGAACACACACACACAGGAGGATATGAGTTAGCCAAGGATACACCACTGCTGCAGCTCTCCTGGCAATATACTGAGAATAGAGGTGTGAAATGCTGTGTGTGTGGTGTGTGTGTGGTGTGTGTGTGTGTGTGTGTGTGCCGACTGCAGTGGAGAAAAATGACAGTGAAAGACAGAGAGGGTAGAGAGAGCGAGAGAGCGAACGAGAGATAGAGAGAGGGAAAGAAAGAGAAAGTGAGTGAGCATGTTTATGTGCATGTGTGTGTGTGAGAGCACTGGGTGCAGTGCAGGGCTGGTTTTGACAGCAGCACAGTGTGTAAGGCAGATGAGTTATGCCACCACACATTTCTCTAAGGGAACAGCACAGTCTAGTGGCAGGAAGGCAAAATAACACTAACAGACTGCAGGTGGAGATGAGCATAAAGTTAGAAAGAGAGCCAGCCCACCCTGTTTTTGCCATTATAAACTTCAATGGCGCTGCCCATGCTACAACAGGCTTTGTGGCAAGTGCGGCCTCTATCCCTCTCTATGAGAGAAGCATAGACAGACAGGTTAACTTCACATGGTGTCCCGTGTCCAGCAAACCGTATTGATTTGCTCTGTTCCTCCCAGCCATTTGACATTTAACAGGGTTCATCACAGTTGGCTTTCATTGATCGGACTGACTTCTAATCTGGTGGCTCTTTTCGTATGCGTGTGTGCATGTGTATGTGTGAGAATGTGTATGTGTTTGACTCTGTGTGTGTGTGTGTGTGTGTGTGTGTGTGTGTGTGTGTGTGTGTGTGTGTGTGTGTGTGTGTGTGTGTGTGTGTGTGTACCTGTCTGATAGGCTCTGGGACACGGTAGCAGGAGTGTGTGAGGCGCAGGTCCGTGTCCAGGCTGATCTTGTGGCCCACTGAAACATACACTGGTTTGGTACTGCTGTCGGGACTACGCAGGGCCTAGAAAGAAAGAGGATGAAAAGGGATGGAGCGAGAGAGAGGAGAAACAGAGAGACAGACAGAGGAGAGACTGTATGCTTAGAACTACTGATTACGTGTTTGTGTGCAAACGGTGAACGTGTGTGTGAGTCTAACCCTCCCCAGCACTTTTCCTGAGTCGGTAGTCAGAGGGAAGCTGTCTCCTCCATTCTGCAATGAAGCAATCTGTGGAGGAGGAGTGGAGTCAGACCATCCTTCATCCACACTACTACTGTCCGTCCGTCTGTGCGTCTGACTTTCTCTCTGTCTGTGCACGGGTGTATTTTTCTTGCAATATCAAAGTCTTTCTTTCTCCCATCTCCTCGGTCTCTCTTTTCTTCGAGGGGAGGATGAGGCCCTGACATGTTCTTCACAGCCCTGTCAGCCATGTTCCTGTCTTTCTCACAAGGCAACATACTAGTAGCTGTCCTGTTCCCTTCCTGGTAATATACTATGTATAAACTCAGCAAAAAAAGAAACGTCTCTTTTTCAGGACCCTGTCTTTCAAAGGTAATTCGTAAAAATCCAAATAACTTCACAGATCTTCATTGTGAAGGGTTTAAACACTATTTCCCATGCTTGTTCAATGAACCATAAACAATTAATGAACATGCACCTGTGGAACGGTCGTTAAGACACTAACAGCTTACAGACGGTAGGCAATTAAGGTCACAGTTATGAAAACTTAGGACACTAAAGAGGCCTTTCTACTGACTCTGAAAAACACCAAAAGGAAGATGCCCAGGGTCCCTGCTCATCTGCGTGAACGTGCCTTAGACATGCTGCAAGGAGGCATGAGGACTGCAGATGTGGCCAGGGCAATAAATTGCAATGTCCGTACTGTGAGACGCCTAAGACAGCGCTACAGGGAGACAGGACGGACAGCTGATTGTCCTCGCAGTGGCAGACCACGTGTACCAAAAAAGATCAAATTGTACACAATGTATAATGGCGGATGGTTATATGCAGGCCTCAACCACTACCCTGAGAGCACTTGATTCCGTGTATCATGCAGCCCTCAGGTCTAACACATCATTGTGATCTCTACAGCGCTGTTGGCTGGTCATCATTGACCTTGCGTAGGCTTAAACAGTGGTATAAACTGATTTATAAGGCCATATTGGGTAAAATGCCATTTTATCTCGGTTCTTTTTTAGTCAGGTCGGTAAATAAATATAAATTACTGTCCCATTCTCATTTGCTTCTAACAGTACCAAAAATTAGAACAGGTCATGGTAGAAAAAGTTTAAGTTACTTAGCTCCGTGGTCCTGGAATTCTCTCCTGAATATTAAAAACATTTGATGATCTAGTTTCGTTGATGGAGTTTAAACACTTGATCGATGAATATATCATAGAAGAGTGTAATTGTCCTTAGGCCAGCTTTTTTTAGTCTAGACTTTCGTGTTATTAACGTAAAATGTTTTTGTTGTACTGTATGTGTGTTTATAGTTTTGTTTAACGTTGTGTTAGTGTATGTAACTTGTTTTGTCTGAAACGTTGTTCCCCCTGCTGCTATTGGACCAGGTCTCTCTTGGAAAAGAGATGTTATCTCAATGAGAAAAACCTGGATAAATAAAGGTAAAAAAACAACACCTGCACAGGATCGGTACATCCGAACATCACACCTGTTGGACAGGTACAGGATGGCAACAACAATTACCCGAGTTACACCAGGAACGCACAATCCCTCCATCAGTGCTCAGACTGTCCGCAATAGGCTGAGAGATGCTGGACTGAGGGCTTATAGGCCTGTTGTAAGGCAGGTCCTCACCAGACATCACCGGCAACAACATTGCCTATGGGCACAAACCCACCGTCGCTGGACCAGACAGGACTAGCAAAAAGTGCTCTTCACTGACGAGTCGCGGTTTTGTCTCACCAGGGGTGATGGTCGGATTCGCATTTATCGTCGAAGGAATGAGCGTTACACCGAGGACTGTACTCTGAGCGGGATCGATTTGGAGGTGGAGGGTCCGTCATGGTCTGGGGCGGTGTGTCACAGCATCATCGGACTGAGCTTGTTGTCATTGCAGGCAATCTCAATGCTGTGCGTTACAGGGAAGACATCCTCCTCCCTCATGTGGTACCCTTCCTGCAGGCTCATCCTGACATGACCCTCCAGCATGACAATGCCACCAGCCATACTGCTCGTTCTGTGAGTGATTTCCTGCAAGACAGGAATGTCAGTGTTCTGCCATGGCCAGCGAAGAGCCCGGATCTCAATCCCATTGAGCACGTCTGGGACCTGTTGGATCGGAGGGTGAGGGCTAAGGCCATTCCCCCCAGAAATGTCCGGGAACTTGCAGGTGCCTTGGTGGAAGAGTGCGGTAACATCTCACAGTAAGAACTGGCAAATCTGGTGCAGTCCATGAGGAGGAGATGCACTGCAGTACTTAATGCAGCTGGTGGCCACACCAGATACTGACTGTTACTTTTGATTTTGAACCCCCCCTTTGTTCAGGGACACATTATTCAATTTCTGTTAGTCACATGTCTGTGGAACTTGTTCAGTTTATGTCTCAGTTGTTGAATCTTATGTTCATACAAATATTTACACATGTTAAGTTTTCTGAAAATAAACACAGTTGACAGTGAGAGGATTCTTTTTTTGCTGAGTTTAGTATGTGGACACCCCTTAAAATGAGTGAATTCGGCTATTTCAGCCACACAGTGTATAAAATCGAGCACACAGCCATGCATTCTCCATAGATTAGAATGGCATTACTGAAGAGCTCACTGACTTTCAACACGGCACCGTCATAGGATGCCACCTTTTCAAAAAGTCAGTCTGTCAAATTTCTGCCCTGCTAGAACTGCCCCGGTCAACTGTAAGTGCTGTTATTGTGAAGTGGAAACGTCTAGGAGCAACAACGGCTCAGCCGCGAAGTGGTAGACCACACAAGCTCACAGAACGGGACCGCCGAGTAATGAAGTGTGTAAAAATCATCTGTCCTTGGTTGCAACACTCACTACCGAGTTCCAAACTGCCTCTGGAAGCAACAAGCACAAGAACTGTTCGTCAGGAAATGGGTTTCCATGGCCAAGCAGCCACACACAAGCCTAAGATCACCTTGTGCAATGCCAAGCGTTGGCTGGAGTGGTGAAAGCTCGCCGCCATTGGACTCTGGAGCAGTGGAAATGCGTTCTCTGGAGTGATGAATCACGCTTCCCCATCTGGCAGGAAAGTTTGGTGGAGGATGAATAATGGTCTGGGGCTGTTTTTCATGGTTCAGGCGTCTTAGTTCCAGTGAAGGGAAATGTTAACGCTACAGCGTCCAATGACATTCTAGACAACTCTGTGCCTCCAACTTTGTGGCAACAGATTGGGGAATGCCCTTTCCTGTTTCAGCATGACAATACCCCCGTACACAAAGCAAGGTCCAATCGTTTGTTAAGATTGATGTGGAAGAACTTGACCGGCCTGCACAGAGCCCTGACCTCAACCCCATCAAACACCTTTGGGATGAATTGGAACGCAGACTGCGAGCATGGCCTAATCACCCAACATTAGTGCCCGACCTCACTAATACTCTTGTGGCTAAATGAAAGTAAGTCCCCGCAGCAATGTTCCAACATCTAGTGGAAAGCCTACGCAGAAGAGTGGAGGCTGTTAGAGCAGCAAAGGGGAGACCAACTCCATACCAATGCCCTTGATTTTGGAATGAGATGTTCGACAAGCAGGTGTCCACATACTTTTGGTCATGTAGTGTATATCTCATTTGAAGTGCATAGGATGGTGTGAGTCATCGGTCCGTGAAAAACCGCACAATCCCGCCTTCACTCGACCTGAAACTTGAAAGGTAAAAATCAGATATTTCACATATTGGATGATGCAGTGTTTAGATGAGAGCTCTCAGATCCTGCAATCAGCTTGAGATAGATTCAGATCAAAACGAACCATCCTCATCCCTGTTGCCAAGACTGATGCTGTAACAGGTGTCTCGTTGGAGATGAGGACTTGGCTTTAAACTAATGAAAGCTTTGATGTCCTATCCATTTCACTATAACTAATTATAATAGAGGACAAGAAGACACGCCAGGTGAGGGGCCAGGTAGGGCCCAGGGCCCATCTGGTGGCATCTAGGAGACTAGTGTGTCTATCTGGGAAGTAGGACATGAGACAAACCAACCATCAATAACACAGTGGTTTGACTCAGTACCAAAGAGGAAGAGGGAGAAAGAGTGCGTGAAGGGGTCTGGGAGAACTGGGAGAAGTTAAAAAATGATGATGAGATATTGAGACGGCAGTTGCAGAGAGAGTAGAGAGAGAAGGAGTGAAAGGAGTGAGAGAGAGCTGGGAAATAGAGTGGAGCCGAAGAAAGAGAAGCGAACAAGAGAGACAGAGGAATTTCAGCCACCTAGCAGCAGGCAGGGGCAGCAGCTGTCGTGTGAACGGAACGAAGACTCTATCCATCGAGCTCATCTCATTCAACAGGACTCAGTGAGTCACTCCCTGGCATTGCACACAATAGAACCATTGATGGCCTGTACACCTGAATGTGTTGCAGTGACGCATAACACGCATATTGTACACATGGACACACACAATGAGAGAAGACCAGCGGCATGTCCATACAAACCTTTAGCCCATAATAAGACGCAGGGGGTAACAGGGATACAGAAATGTGATGTCACCGTGACAACAGAGGCTCCATGATTAAGGGAACTTCTATAAAAGCCTTCACGTTGAAATCCCATGAACAATTCACGTGAATTGTATTGCGCTGTTTCAATGGACATTTTGCTTGGATTTGAATTGATTGTCCAACAGTGAACCTATTGGGCGTCATCGCAATGTTAGGAAAAACACTTGGACATCTCAAAACCCTAGAGACACATTGGATGTCTGTGTGTGTCTTTGACGTCGCCTTCACTCTGGACGTATGAACACAGATTCCCCTGATCTAACTTCAGGTGAGAGCAGTTGGAGGAACAAACATGGCAGTTTAACGCTACGCTTGTATCTAAGCAATATTGAAGTCAGGGAGGTCCCATCTATCATTCTACAATCTGCAGTGAGTCATCGTTTGAAAACAGACCCTGACGCCAGTCTCAAAGTCAAGACAAGAGGTGTTCTAATGTTCCATTTAAAATAACTGGAGCGTCGCTAGCTAAAAGCCTGAGGGAAATGTATCTGGACGGCTAAAAGCTACCTGATACCTCAATGAAAGACTAGCTAAGAGCCAACGCTTCAGCTAACAGTAGCTAACTGACAGATACTGGTCATTAGCTCAAATCTCAGCCAATGCAATCCACACCGCGGCTACAGTAGCTCGGTTAGCGAGGCTTATGCGATCGCTATCGTCTGTGAGACGCCAAGTGTCGCCTGAGAGAGATCGAATTAACTTGGGAGTCGCTACCTGTTTCTCTGGTCATAAACAGTGGAAACCTAATCGGAGTCCACACATAACAGCCGTTAGAGCTAAAGCAGAGCTGAGGGACATCAAGTGTTTTTCACAAAGTGTTACGTAAGATTAGTGCGGTGCGTTAACATAGATGTGCGTCGCGGGGACCGTTTGAGCTGCGGTTATTGCCTGGTAATTGAGTTTTTAGGGTGTGGAGCCTTTTGGCAGTTGATTGCTGGTGGCGTGTGTTCAAGGTACTGCACTAAACTCCCATGGCCTTTTGCTATGGAAATCTGTTAGCATTGTGGTCACATTAGTCATGTTAGAGCCATGTCTGTCTGTCTGTCTGTTTGTTTGTTTGTCTCCATCTCTCGCATTCAAAATCCTTCATCAGAAGAGAGTGAAACCCTTACCTCTGTCATTACTACCACCCCTCCCATCCGTCATTACAGCCACCAAACCATCACACTATAGTACTGCTCTGTTGCAAGCCTGAAGCATGCAATTCATTTCCTTCAAATTAAATGATTTGTAACTTTGGATTGGAATTTCCCACAACGAAACAAAGGGTACATTTACATAATACAAATTGCTGCAAAATTGCTTAAAAATATATATTTACCGGAGACGTCTCCCACCAGTATTCTCTTCAATAAGAGCTCGTTTACGGTTTTCACCAACAGGTTTTTGTTTTTGCTCGACTTGTATAATACTGTTCAAGCCACAGAAACACTGGGGAGAGAAACTAACATCCCACAAGAAAATATTACAATAGATCCTGGCAAGAAAACACACTACCTTAAAAACATTTATCACAATAGAATGATGAATAATGATGCATTGTGCTCTCTGTACTCCAATTTCAACACAGCTACAGTATGACTAAGTGTGACAAATAGAGCTCAAAGGTAGACAAGAGCCCACATGAATGATTCATGAAGATTAAATTAACACAAAAAAAACTGTAGGCCAATAATTATTTTGTTGTTGCATTCAAATGTTTTTTGATACAGCCACAGGAAAAGGGACCATGCCACGAGTATGGTATGGTCCCCAGAATGGTATGGTCCTCAGAATGGTATGGTCCCCAGAATGGTATGGTCCCCAGAATGGTATGGTCCTCAGAATGGTATGGTCCTCAGAATGGTATGGTCCTCAGAAGAGGAGAAGAAAAGCTTGACAAAAGCTTGACATTGGAGGTCAGACATTTGCTGAAATGCAGACCTACGGTAGCTAGGCTACAGTTTAGTAGTCCAATGTCAGTTGAGATCTCATTTGAGTGCTATCCATCAGAATGTCTGAACCAGTTGTTTTTGTAAAAACAAAAAACAAATGAAATATAACTAGCGAACACTCCGCCCTTAAATCATTGGAAACTAGTCCTTTGATTCAATGCAATTCCACCCCTCTGCAAAAATGTCTTTATCTGTTCAGCATTTTGGGCTCTACCAGTGTGAAATGTTAGTGGTGGAGCTCTCACCTGTGACTAGTGTTCCTTGCTCTTCTCCACACCCTGGACCTGCAGGAGGTTCTTCTCCACACCCCGCACCTGCAGGAGGTTCTTCTCCACACCCCGCACCTGCAGGAGGTTCTTCTCCACACCCCGCACCTGCAGGAGGTTCTTCTCCACACCCCGCACCTGCAGGAGGTTCTTCTCCACACCCCGCACCTGCAGGAGGTTCTTCTCCACACCCTGCACCTGCAGGAGGTTCTTCTCCACACCCTGCACCTGCAGGAGGTTCTTCTCCACACCCTGCACCTGCAGGAGGTTCTTCTCCACACCCTGCACCTGCAGGAGGTTATTGGCCACACCTATACAGGAAAGCCCTGACAGAACTCCCAGGTGACACACCAGACCAAACTCTGGAAAAAAGACAACCCCATATGTATAGTAGGGTACATGACCGTCACAACCAGCTGAAGAATGAATTGTTATGCAAGTACGTAGCAGGCTACTGTTAGTAGTAAATAGTCAATGCTATTAGTAGACAGTATGTAGCTTGAGAATCCGGTCTCAGTCTCAGACCGAGACCGTCTGTTCCACTACTCACCTCTGTAGTGGAACAGACCATTCCCATCCACCAAGACCACCTATTGGGGACAGATACAGAAAGAGGCGATGGGTGAGAGATGGGCAAGTACAGAAAGAGACAATGGTGAGAGATGGGCAAGTACAGAAAGAGACAACAGGTGAGAGATGGGCAAGTACAGAAAGAGACAACGGTGAGAGATGGGCAAGTACAGAAAGAGACAACGGGTGAGAGATGGGCAAGTACAGAAAGAGACAACGGTGAGAGATGGGCAAGTACAGAAAGAGACAACGGGTGAGAGATGGGCAAGTACAGAAAGAGACAACGGGTGAGAGATGGGCAAGTACAGAAAGAGACAACGGGTGAGAGATGGGCAAGTACAGAAAGAGACAACGGGTGAGAGATGGGCAAGTACAGAAAGAGACAACGGTGAGAGATGGGCAAGTACAGAAAGAGACAACGGGTGAGAGATGGGCAAGTACAGAAAGAGACAACGGGTGAGAGATGGGCAAGTACAGAAAGAGACAACGGGTGAGAGATGGGCAAGTACAGAAAGAGACAACGGGTGAGAGATGGGCAAGTACAGAAAGAGACAACGGGTGAGAGATGGGCAAGGCTCAAAGCAGCTCTCTGCTGTCCCTTGTGCTTCTAAGCATGAGGTCTTTCTTCATTACAGGCTAACAAAAGAAGAGTTTTCACAAGACTTAGTGAGATTTTGTTGGATGGATGTATTGAACTACGTCAACCGCCCATTCACTGACGTGTTACAGTGCCAAGGTGGATGTACAGGCATATTTCTGCTGTGAATCATAAGCCATGTCGAAATAATTTGAGGAGCTGAACATAAAGCAGCGGGGACTGGTCTGTCAGTGTCCACGGGTAAATGTCAGTGATAAATTCACGAGGGCAGTGTGCATGTGTTAGGCAGAAGACGGCGAGTGTGTGTGCGTGTTTCGTGTAGGAGAGGTGTTTTGCGTGTGTATGCATTTGTGGATAGGGACCCGACTTGAGGTGGAAGTGTGGGAGTGAGTGATTTGTGTGGGCCGTGACTAACACAGGAGAGTGGGAAGGTACAGAGCTGACTTATGGACACACATCGTGGGAGAGGAAGATCGAGGGTATTGGACAGCTGAAAAGAAAGGCATTAACACACAGAGATGCATCGCTCTGAGGTGAACAGTTAAAACAGTTGGACACAGCAGACCGATAACATCAATGAAACGGTACTAACCTTTAGTCTCAACAGAAGTTAGACAGTATGAGACATGTCAGAGTGAGATTTAGTTGAAACTAAATTGAGACATTAGTGTTCTCTGAGTATAACAGTAAATACGTCGGTTAAACTGCAACATCTCCAATGCCAAAGTGGCCAGAACCTGACCTGAGGTAGCAGGCTGAGGTAGCAGGCTGAGGTAGCAGGCTGAGGTAGAGGTAGCAGGCTGAGGTAGAGGTAGCAGGCTGAGGTAGCAGGCTGAGGTAGCAGGCTGAGGTAGAGGTAGCAGGCTGAGGTAGCAGGCTGAGGTAGAGGTAGCAGGCTGAGGTAGAGGTAGCAGGCTGAGGTAGAGGTAGCAGGCTGAGGTAGCAGGCTGAGGTAGCAGGCTGAGGTAGAGGTAGCAGGCTGAGGTAGCAAGCTGAGGTAGCAGGGAGAGCTGGGTCGTCTCCAGGCGCTGCAGGGCCTCCAGCAGATAGGGGGTCTCCCTGAAGGCCAGGAACCCTGAGATGTAGGGGGCGGTCAGGGTCACCATCTGACTGTCCTCATACAGCAGCTGGTAGTGGACACCGGGAACAGGCAACAGAGAACAACGGCATAAATGTATGCCTGTGTTATAGCTAAGGCTGTGCCTTCAGAAAGTATTCATCCTCCTAAACTTATTCCACATTTTGTTGTTACAGCCTGAATTCAAAATAGATTAAATAGATTTTTTTTCTTCTCACCCATCTACACACAATACCCCATAATGACAAATCGAAAACATGTTATTAGAAATGTTTGCAAATGTATTTAAAATGAAATACAGAAATATCTCATTTCCTTTAGTATTCACACCCAATACTTTGTGGAAGCAAAAAATTCTTCAAGCTCTGTTAAATTGATTGTTGATCATTGCTAGACAACCATTTTCAGTTCACATGGGATGATTTCACCGAACAACAAAATAAAGGGAATATTGAATGATCCCCAATGATCCATTGCATCTCCCAAAAACCTTTTCAACATACATCTGTAAAATGATAGTCTAGAAACTAAAGCTTTGGTTGTCTTCCTCTCAGGCTTCCATGTCTTCTCCCTGGACCTCCTCAATGTCCACCTCTTGAACATCAGACTCTGAGGCCTCATCTTCACTGTCACTTTCCAACCTTGTTGAGGATGGCTCGTTGTCAGGCTCAAAAAGCCTCAAATTTGCCCGGATGGCCACCAATTTTTCAACCCCTGTATTGGTCAGCCTGTTGCGTGCTTTGGTGTGTGTGTTCCCAAACAAGGACCAGTTGCGCTCTGAGGCGGCTGATGTTGGTGGGATTTGGAGGATGATGGAGGCAACAGGGGAAAGAGCATCAGATCCACAAAGTCCCTTCCACCAGGTGGCTGATGAGATATGTTGGCACGACTGCCATATTGCATCTCCATCCCAAAGCCTGCTTGGAAGTGTACTTCGCCAGACTGCCAAGAACCTTGCCCTTATCCAGGCCATGATTTTGTCCCCTAAAAATGGGGGGACTATGTACAAAAAGTGCTGATATTTCTAAACAGTTCGCCCGATATGGATGAAAATACCCTCAAATTTAAGCTGACAATCAGTCTGTACTAAACTTATAGTCATTGTATAATTTAATTCCAAAGTGCTGGAGGACAGAGCCAAAACAACAAAAAATGTGTCACTGTGCAAATACTATGGAGATCACTGTATATACAAATATCTAAATAAACAAAGAAGAGAAGAGTATATACAGTACCGCACGCTGAAAAAAGACAGGTGACCGACCTTGACTTAAGTGCTTACAAACAGTTCAAATATGAAAAATAAATAAGCACTAAAGTCAGGGTCGGTCACCTGTCTTTTTTCAGTGTGTGGGTTTACCTTAATTTTTTTTTATAAATATGTAATTTCACAGAACTATCCCTTTAAAGACGCACTGATTCTGGTACAAAACAAAACCTCGCAGTTGGTCTTGAGAGGTAGAGACCTGAGTCTGTGTTTAAAAGTCAATACTGTACTGCATACTCATTGTTAAAAGGGGGATGTGATTGATCAAATGTTATTTCCCTCTCTTGTGTGTGGTCTTTCTAGATGTCTCAGGGGCCTTTTGTTTAAACCAGAATATCTTTCCACTGACCTGCACAACTCTCGCTACAGTGTTCTGGCTTAACCATTTTGACAAAGTTGGCTCCAAAGTAAAAAATGTTGTTAATCATTGAACAGAGATCTAGATCTTGGTCCCAAGTGATGGATCCATTGGAGCTGTATCATGGTTTTGGTGTATTTTATTTATTTTTTTTACCCCCTTTTCTCCCCAATTTTCGTGGTATCCAATCGCTAGTAATTACTATCTTGTCTCATCGCTACAACTCGGGAGAGACGAAGGTCGAAAGCCATGCGTCCTCCGAAGCACAACCCAACCAAGCCGCACTGCTTCTTAACACAGCGCGCCTCCAACCCGGAAGCCAGCAGCACCAATGCGTCGGAGGAAACACCATGCACCTGGCCCCCTCGGTTAGCGCGCACTGCGCCCGGCCCGCCACAGGAGTCGCTGGAGCGCGATGAGACAAGGATATCCCTACCGGCCAAACCCTCCCTAACCCGGACGACGCTAGGCCAATTGTGCGTCGCCCCACGGACCTTCCGGTCGCGGCCGGCTGTGACAGAGACTGGACGCGAACCCAGAGACTCTGGTGGCGCAGCTAGCGCTGCGATGCAGTGCCCTAGACCACTGCGCCACCCGGGAGGCCCTGGTTTTGGTGTATTTGATATGTCCCCAGGGATGACATCTGGAGAGAGTTAGTCTGTGTTGTTTTTGGAAATTCCATCATCAGAGTCATTCTTGAATTACGGTGGCTTTTGGGCATGGGGGGGTTGAAATTGAGCCGCGGCCTGCGGTCCGGGCCGCCAGTTGCCTATCCTTGCTCTACACCTTAATAAGCATCTCAACAATAGACGGGCTTGATAAAATTCCATTATATAATTTGTGCAAACAATCCTTCAAAAACACAGAGAGGATACATTTCTTCTGAAATTCTGCAGAGAACAAAATACTGATGTTGATATACTTTCAAAGGTTCAAGAAAGTATGTGTGGTATGGTAAGAGCAATGTTTGAGGATAAAGAACTCATAAAAAGCCTTGTGGAAGCGAGGTATGACATGGTGCTCACAGATCTGCGTGTGGTGGGGGAGTCTTGCTGGTGCATTATATTAGATTGCCTTTAGTTTACAGCGCTCGTTGGACCACAGCTGGTATGGCACATTTTGCTCTTTCTCCCTCACCAGTTATTTATTCCAATTTTTAGATCAGGTTTATCGGAAGATATGAATTTCTTACAGAGGCTCAGAAATATGTTTTATGGCATTATGGTTTTCCAGGAAATTGTAGAGTTCAATATATACTATGATGAGCTTTGTGATAAATACTTTGGCCGAGATATTCATTATTACAGATTGCTCCGTTCAGCTGACCTATGGTTGATTCGCTCTGATTTTGTTTTCGGGTCTCCACATCCAACTATGCCAAACATCATACACATTGATGGCTTCTACTGCAAGCCTGTTCAACCGCTCTCAAAAGAGCAAGAAGAGTTTGTTCAGAGCTCTAGAGAACATGGGGGTCATTATAATGTAGTTAGGATCCTTAGTCTTTCAAGGGATGTATCCACTGAAATTGCTTCTGCCTTTTCCCAATGCCTCAGAAAGTCACGTGGAGACATGTTAGCGAAAAACCCTCCATTTCAGGCAACAATACAATACACTCCTGGTAAAATGGCTGGCTCAGTCTGACCTCCTTGGTCATAACAAGATCAGAGCATTTGTGTCACATGGGGTTACTAATGTGGTCAAGGAGGCCATTTACCATGGTGTTGGGTTTGCCACTGTTTCAAGACCAATTTGACAATCTTCTCCGGCTGGAAGAGAGAGGAGGAGCCAAGGTTTTAGACATTGGCAGTTTCAATAGAGGGATCTTTGTTCAGGGCTTGCAGGAAGTTCTCCACAACGGGGCCTACAAGTTCAACACGCAGAAGCACTCTAGACTGCAAGGAGACCATACCATGAAGCCACTGGACAGGGCCGTCTACTGGATTGAGTTCGTCATGAGACACAAAAAAGCTGCTGACTTCGGCTCAGAGTCCCACAGGATGCCATGATACAGCTACCACTCAGTGGATGTCATCACCATGTTGTCGGCAATGGTGCTCCTCTTCCTCCTGCCTAATGCAGCTATAGTAAAATACTGTCGCTGCAGGCTGTGTTGGAAAATAAAAATGTATCATCATATTGTACTCATAAGTAAAAGTTATTATTTCCGAGAGCTTCAAGTTTTGTGATTAACTTGTTGGGAAATGGGTATAACACAAGTGTATATTTTGTTTAATAAATTGTGTTGATTTATTTCACATTGTTCTATCGAGTCAATTTTATTTGATTGAGGAGGAGTCGGAGGACTCCTGCTAAAATGCCCGCCATTGTCAGAATTTTCATTTAGTATTTTACTGTCTTCTACGTTAATTGTCATGTCACATAAATGACTATTACTCAGATATTGAAAACTATTTTAACTTCAAGCAGCCAATTTGTAAAGATTCATTGTGGCTCTTGGCTATTCTGAAATTGTTTGGGCGGATGATGCAAAAACCACTATGTTGTGAATTAATCCAATAAAAACCAATGGGAGAGACTCGGGGTAAATTATTGTGTCTGCACTGACTGGGGGACAATTTAATTAGCCTTAGTATAATAACATTATAACAAAATTGGTCCATGTATCAACAAAACAAGCTGAAAAATATCATTCATTATGATGGGTTGTGTTACAGAATGTGTTGAAAGCCCTTGATGGAGAATTAAGGTCGGGTCCAATAGAGGGACTGGAACAGTTAAGAATGAAAAAAATAGAGGCAATGAAAAGTTGAGGCAAGACTCATGGTCACAAACTGCTAGGATGACTATACAGACATGGCCTGTGTGTCAATACCTTCAAGTCACTTCCTTTCCTTGTCTCCTTTCTTTGATCCACACTAATACAAAAGAGCTATTCAGGTGATATACAAAAAGAACACCATCTTTCTTTCATCTAGTATGCTCAAAAAGTGCCTATGAGTCAAGAGGAGAAAAGGAAACCACTTTATAGTATTAAGACGCAGCCCATGGTTAGCATTAGCATAGAAATGGTCCGTTTGGGCTTTATAGCATTAAGATGCAGCCTATGGTTAGCATTAGCGTAGAAATTGTACTTTATGTCTGGGTAGCTGAGCACCACTAGCTGGGCACAGGCATTGACGTCATCTCCTTCGATGAACGACATGTACACTACTCCAACCGTCTCCAGCATGGTGAAGTCCTCTGTGTCCTCCTCCTTCACCTGCTGCCTCCGGCTGGCCTGTTCACTAGGAGAGAAAGAGGAGAGGGAGAGAAAACAGCAAAGGGTTAGTGGCCAAGGGGGAGAGGTTGGGAGAAAATTTGGACCGGCCAACAGATGAAGACTTCTAGTAGTAATGAGGCATTCTACAGCACCGGTCCCCCTACACCATCTGCTTGGCTTCTACATCTCTAGCGTCAGACACAAATCTACCAAGGAGGCGGCGCTGGGAAAGGGGACATGATACCATTATCAGTGACAGTCACAATAGATTCACATGTCAATGGCTGAGAGAGATAGCTGATACTGGCAGCAATCCAGGGTTACTGTTGGCAAGAAACTTCTCTCTTGCAGAAAGGTCTCACCTCACCTGCCCAGTTGCTGTGTCCCTCTGATGGTGTCATAGGGTAACTTACTACTGTTCTCCCAAGACAACCCTACCTGAACCTCAGGGCTATCCACTATTGAACAAGGATAACTAGGCCTACGTTCAGACCTTTTACATGGTTATGTGGTTGATGTGTGATATTCCACGAGCACAGTTCATAGGGTTTAAAATACCAACTTGTGCAGGGCTGGCTCCAAGCGGACACCTAGAAACTCAGTCTGGGTCTCAACGTACTGTTGAGAGTTAGAACAGTAGAAAACACAAGGTGCAATTTCCAAATGTGGTTGTGCATCAGCAGTTTCTCTCTTGTTCTGTCAGTCACCCAGGGGCGCTGACCTCCAGGGGGCCCCCTTTGATTGTGTTAGTCACCCTCGCTCAGATATCATTAACATGGCATAAGTCATGTAGGAAATTAGCTTTAAAACTGCAAAAATGAGTAAATGTGGATATTGAATTGAGCACTTCAGCATGGTTTTGTGGCACAGTCGATGCCACGCAGGGCTAACAGGCCAGAAGGTTGAGGGTTTGCCGACCACCACTGATGAGCTCACTCTCCCTGCCTGTCTCACTACAATACAATCAGAGATGGGGAAAACAGATGTAGAATTTAATGATATATCTATAATTGTAAACCAGGTGGTTCGAGCCCTGGACGCTGATTAGCTGAAATCACTGTTTACTGTTCTAATTACGTTGGTAACCAGTTTATAATAGCAATAAAGCACCTTGGGGGTTTGTGGTATTTGGCCAATATTCCACAGTTAAGGGCTGTATGCAGGCACTAAGAACTTAAGAACAGCCCTTAGCTGTGGTATACTGGCCATATACCACACCCCCTTGTGCCTTATTACATAAGTAAATAAAACATATGCATCGTTTTCCTACCAGCAGGTTTCTGTGCCAATGCACCACACAAGCCAATAAGCACGTTTTCAACACTACAGTCAAATAGAGTACGTCAATCTCGACAAACATAACATAGATCCCTCCCTAGTCAGTATCAAAGGCATGGCTTGACAATCTATGAATTAACTTTTGGGTGTTTGGTAACAGATGTCTCTTGCCATTGATTGAATGGCCAGTTTGGATGCTGGAATTATATTTGAGTGGAGTGGATAACGTGCGCAGGTAGGTTACAGGAGACTTCTGAAGTAGCCTGATCAGATGAAAACATTGTGTCTAGTTGTGTTTGACACACAAAAAAGGTTATACATTTTAAAAGTTAAGTGACAAATATTTAGTCTATATTGAAGCCTTAGGTTCTAGATCGAGGAATAGCCACTCGGATCGGAAAGGAGGCAGAACGCGCGTTAAACTTTCCTGAATAACAGGGCCTGCTGGGAGCATAGGCCTGTGGCTTCACTATATAGGAAGACTTCGGGGAATGATGATCTGCAACAGACAGTGCATCAGTATCAGAAGTAAAAACACAGCCAGACTGTCCTGTACGGTGCCTTTCTAGACTTTAGAATCTGAGTAGACCCACAATTGATCCAACTGGAATTAAACATTCAAATAACAGGGCTTTTGCACCATTATTTAAATTGCATTTTCACTGCAATTTACAGTCTATAGTAGAACTGTACTGACTTCAAAACAATAATGTCCCTAAGACTTTACAAATTGAATTAACTGTATAACGGATAAAATATTTTGAAATGTAAAAGCGAGCCAGCAAAAAACAACAATCATAATTTTCAAATGTAACTAAACTTGCACCCCTTGCAATAATACTAAACAACCTTTGTACAACACCTAGCAACTAGAGACTTTTGCCTTTTGGTATTGTTGCGAACAGTGGGGCAGGGAATACAACTCAGATCGCTGGCGTGAAAGACAAACATCGTGCCAATAGGGTTAACCCAGTTGCTGGGAATTGTAACGTGAGTGAGGTAGTGAGGTTTGCTACACTGCCCCCTCTGTACTTGAAGGCACGTCGCTGTGCTTCGACAACTCAGCCACCTAGCACATCCGAGCCGTGCGTTCCCACCATCCCACTTCTAACACCAATGTAGCAAACGGCAGTACAAGGAAGTGAAACCGAGTCTCTGGTGTGAAAGGCAAACACCCTATGGATCGTGCTAATAGGGTTAATCCACTTGGTAGGAGTTGCATCATTACATTTGACATTTTAGTCATTTAGCAGATGCTCTTATCCAGAGCAATTGGGGTTAAGTGCCTTGCTCAAGGGCACATCAACAGACTTTTCACCTTGTCGGCTTGGGGATTCGAGCCAGCAACTTTTCAGTTACTGGCCCAACACTCTTAACCGCTAGGCTACCAGCCACCCTCATCATTGCTCATATAACGTTAGCGAGGATTGTGACAGTATAATGGTTTTTGTAATGACAGTCATAGGGACCAGGGTTTGAGTCATAGTTAGTTTACCCCCCAATCCACTATATTAGTGTCAGGTGTTGGAGCACCATTGAAAGCTTGTTCCAACCAAGTTTTAGTCACAGAACATTTTTTGTTAGGCTAGCAGTGTTTCCGTCAGGTTTCTGTACGGCACATATGATGGCTGAGCATGCAAAATAAATGTGCACCACATTGATACAAATGATCATGATATCATTCTGCCAGGTAGGCCTACTTTCCAGTCAACATTTAATTAGGAAGGTTTTTGGGGAAAAACACTGAAAATTGACAGCATGAAAAAATTGTTTCATATGAATTAAATTAATCATTATTTTATGTTTGCTTTTTTAAAACTATTTTGAGAAATGTGAAGACACCCAGTAAAATACTACTTGAGTAAGTCTAAAAGTGTTTGATTTTAAATATACTTAAGTATCTAAAGTAAATGTAATTGAAAAATGTTACTTTAAGTATCAAAAGTAAAAGTATAAATCATTTCAAATTCCTTATATTAAGCAAACCAGATGGCACGATTGTTAGTGTTTTTATTTATTTATGGGTAGGCAGGGGCACACTCCAACTCTCATTCAGAAACAAAGCATTTGTGTTTAGTGAGTCGCCAGATCAGAGGCAGTAGAGATGACCAGGGATGTTCTCTTGATAAGTGCATGAATTTGTACAGACACCCCAAAAAACAACGTAAGTAGTACTTTAAAGTATTTTTTACTTAAGTACTTTACACCACTGTGCACTACTACCCTAATTTCTTCACAAATGAAGGAGAAGCAAGAAAGATTATACATATATACACAGAGAGAGAGAGAGAGAGAGAGAGAGTCATTTCCCCCCAGTTTCACTTAATTAGCAAATGCAGCTGGCTAGTTTAGCCTACTGAAACACCCTGCTCAAACAGAGGGATGCTATGTTAGCTAGCTGGCTATGACTATCCAACACAACACTGGAACTCTTCTAAGTCAAGGTTTTACTAATTTATTGTCACTGGGGCCTGCCGCTGTAACTGCTTACTGACTGTACACTAACGTTACTGCATGATTCTAGCGGGTTTACTAACGCGTTAGTTCTATTAGCTATGTTGACTATGACGTTACTTTAGCTAATATGGTGACAACGATGTAGGCTGTGTGTAACGGTTATGATATGGTTTGGCTTGGAAAGGTTTTCCCGCCTGGTCACACACAGTTGATGTGTTGTGCATTGAAGTCCACAAGTGAAGGGAAGAGGTGAGAGGAGGGGAGCGCATGGATGTGAGAAGGACTACAGCGTTCAGGGGTGTATTCATTCCGCCGATTCTGTTGAAAAACGTTTCTTAAACGGAAGCAAACGGGGTTAAAAATATTTGAATTTGTCCAACAGAAACTCTTGCAACTGTTGGACTAATGATTACATCCAATATAAGCTTGGTACAGGCAAGAGTGCGCAAGGCAGTATTCAATGTCACTGTCACCTCAAATGTATCTCTCGGCCTGTGTGCACGCACCTACGTTAACTTTCATTCATAGGCTAGGTTGTAGCAACATCATGATGGATATAGGGACAATTTGAGCATAATGTAGTTGCCTAAACATATCGCTGGCCTAAACATATCGCTGTTACATTGAACTGGGTGAATGGAATACGAATGACATTCATCCAATATGCTTTAATAGAAAAATAAGGCCATGCTCATGAAAAGAAAATCATCCTCTCTCATCTTGAACGGCACTGACCGCCACTGCTCCATGTGCCAGACAACAGCTCTGCCTCTTGAAATGTCTGGCTTTATTTATACTAACTAGCTAGAAAGCACTGTAGCTACCAAGGGGCTAGTAAATGATGTGAGCTTGCTAGATAGCTAGCAGTCACACCTGTCTGTGGTGTTCTACAATTTGACACAGGTGAGGTGGAGCAGCGCGTGCTCCTTTTCGCTGCGAGTAGCTGTGAAACACAGTTTACAAATAGCCATTATATTATTACAAATTGAGAGGAGAAACGTGTTTGACATTTCCCATTTCTTCTTGAGGAAGAATAGACATGTAGTTATTCGAAATGAACAAACAGAAGTGTCAAATTATTGCAGCGAAGATCTTCTTTGTGTGTACCACTGACGTTTAAAAATAACTTTTGTACCACAGACAGAAGGAGAAACTCAAGACACTTCACAGGGGCTATAAAGCTGAAACATTCGTTTTCTCATCACCAATTATGTCACTGTAAGGTCTACTACACCGGTTGTATTCGGCAAATGTGACAAATAAAATGTTTATTTGATTGTGCATATTCTGTTTGATATTTGATGATTGCCACCTAGTGGGCATTAGGCAGTAGTACCTTGGACAGCTCCTCAATCCCCATACAGTAATTAACTATTTTCATGTTGCCAAGAAAGCACTTTCAAATGAGATTTTAGGCTTCAAACTGTCCCTCAGTGCATACGATCTGCTTGTAATTCAGAGACCATCTTCCATTCCAGTCTAAAAACCCCAGCTTGCATGTAATCCCATCCATCCATCGGTTCACCTATTCATCCACTCAATGTTCAAGTCACCTACATACAGATAACTAAATGCATCCACATTGACTGTGTCAAATTGAGTTTAAACTAAGATTGCTGCGTGCATTGCAGGTTGAAGCCGGATCAAAAGTAGAAAGATATGTTACACAAACAGGACAACTTTTAATTCTCGTAATTCAAGTTTAATGGTTTGAAAAATTGGAAAGGCGCTATTTTATATTAATTTGAAGTTCTTTCTTTAAACATAATTATGAATTTCAAGGGAAATAAAGATATGCAACATTATCGTTGTCTTACAGGAAGGGAGGCTAGATGAGAGAAATGGAGAAATCAGGATATGGTTGGTGACAAACAAGACAGAAAGAGCCCTCATAGGTAAATGAGATAAGAAAAAGTGAAGGTTGACAAGTAGAGCAAAGCAGGTTACATAGCAGATACATTTCAGTAGTAGTAGTGACATTATGTTGAGGTCAGTTGATGAAACTGACAGGTAACTGAAGACATCGGCCTCTGGTTTAAAACAACAGTGAGCCACATCTAAAGCACTGTTCCATCTCAGCTAAAGGAAAAACTAACATTGTCTCCTCTCACACGCATGTCGTGTTCAAAGAGATATATCCAGGACTGGAACCTTTCTCTAAAGCTTGGTGAACCGTTGAGCACGTTACACATTGTGGACATGAGTTTCCTTTGATAGAGAGCTGGAAAGTAGGAAACTACGCTAGTCTATCTCTAGACATGCTTCAAGGTTAAAATGAGTACAGAAGACAATAAGTACAACTATACATCCTCAGACCTGACATGGGTGACACCCTTACAGACATTTAGTTACTCATTATTCCATTCATTCATTCATTAACTTAGTGAGTCCATTCTGAACAGCCCTCGTTCTGAGCGGGTCCTTTCCTCAGTGAGCAAAGCATTTCATGTTATTCCAGTTAGACATTAGACTGTTCACTTTGACCTTGGGGTTTTCGTTATCGTCGTTAAAAAAGTAGCATCTCAAAAAGCTGTTAAAAACAGACATGTGCTGCTAGCCTGATTGGCCGATAATCCTTGGAGTGAGATCCGACGCCCCATCAACAAACACGTCTTTGGCCCTCTAACATCAAGCAGCAGCATGGTGACACTGACCAGGCTGGATGGGCTTACTTGTCTTGAGAGAGCCTCAGCTTGTAATGCAAGGCAAAAGCTTACCGAACCTTTGAAACAGCCCGACATTAATCTGTAGAGAAGTTCAATGTCTCTCGTGAGCTTGAAGCTCACAAAATATCCCCTAAAACACTCCAAACTAGTTTGACAAAAAAACAACAACATGGAAACTATAAGACGGAACAGTTTTTTGTCGTCGTCTTTGGTGCTTTAGAAGCACAAGGTGGCTGTCCAGAACATTATTTGCATGGGTACGTTGCATTACAATGGAAACATCGTCCACCTCGCTCAGTCGAGGCAAAGGTGTCCCCTAACCAAGCAGATATATTTCTTATATACACGGTTAGTTACAAAGGCTAAAATGGTGCTAACAAATGGCTTATGAGTAGCTACTATGGTAACTCCTAAACTAAAATCATCAAATCAACCATATCCCAAAATGAACATGCAGCCACCCACTTCACTTTCACTGAAAACTAACAATCCAACCAGCACTAACCCAAGTACATGTATGCATCAATACATTTCCATGAATGGCGCAGTAGCAAATGATAAGCTTCACCACAAAAAAAACATTCACTTCCTCCCTCTCTATCTACCCCTCTATAAAGAATAGCAGTTTGACCTAAACCTGTGACCCTGACAGTTCGGGGAATTCCATTGGCTAGCAAAAGCTCACCTGACCATCAGTAGCACATTCAAACCAATGACCACAACCACACCTAGCTAGGGGTCAGGTTCATTCCTGCAGACGGACAGATGGTAAACACTCATTTTGGGGTGAAATCCATTCAAATTCAAGTCAGAGTAATTGAAATTCAAGAATTTAAATGTAAATCACTGGTTAAGTGTATTGTGCCCAAAAGAGACTAGTAGATGTGTAGATGAATTTGCGAACACATTTAAAATGTGTCAATTCAAATTCCATTTGTGAATTCAAATTTCAAAAATAACCTCTGGCAATTTCTTCTGGCTATTTCTCCAAATGAAAGTTTAGCTAAATTAAATGTCTGTCTGTCCATCCATCTAGTCACCCGGGAACTGGAAGGTCACCTATACATTGCACATATAGCACCCATGAGGACAAACCTCCATACATAAAATGTTCATGATAAATAGAAATGTAATTATTTCAATAGTTGATATTCGAACTCTGCTTATTGCTTCTAAACGATACCTCGCTACGGCTTTACCCCAATCCTGACCTATATACAATTCACCAGGTAGAGACAAACCACACTGGTGATATGGCAAATACTGTATTTTTCTGCATGTCATTGCAGGTGTGTTTATGGTTTGTGTCTATACAGTATGTGAGATTGTGTGTCTTCCTATGTTTGAGCATGTTTGTCTGCAGGTAACAGCGCTTCCTGTTTCTTCAACCTATAAAGTGTCCATGTTCTTATGTAACAGCGCATCCAGTATCACCAACACCTTGGAAGTGTGCATGTGCGTAAAGTGTTCTAATGCACATATGTATCGACGCATCCCGTTTTTAATCCAGTCCCACAGCTCCTTTAATGAGTTTGACAATTGCTTGATCTGGCATTGCGCTCCATGGGTGCGACACTTCCCACACCTACCAAAGTCTCAGCAAGCAGAAAACGTTCTGCCAACGTTCTGTTCAGCAGCCCAGGAGAAAGCTGGGAAAAAAATATACATGGCCTGCTGCAAGAAAAAAGGAGCCCTTTAAATCACAAGTCTTTGTTTTCACTTTTTCAACCGCCGACATTTTCTTTATCCTCTGTTGTGCAAGCATGCTTCAGATCCACATTGTGACTGACTAATAGTAGTACAGGTTTGAGGTGGTTAGGGCGGGAAGTGTGGACTGTGAAGGCTGGAGGAGCTGGGACTTGTAGTTCAGCAGAGGGAGAATTGTAAGTCCGTGGCAGATGTAGTCCTCTACCTGGAGATCATGGAGCTGGACTGGGAGTGGTTAGAGGTGGAGGTGGCGTGGCTGAGCTGGGAGAAACCACTGTGACTCGACTCCAAACTGGTCATAGAGCCCCTGAGAGAAAAAAGGTTAGATTATTTTATTTAAACGTATTGTTGGCCTAACTAAGGTTTTAGAACTACATACTAAATGGGCTTAAAAATCAGACCTGGGTGCAAATACTATTTGAAATCTTTCAATTACTTTGAGCATTTGCATTAGGAGTGACCAGTGGGAGGGGTTTGCACTTGTGGGACTCTTTTATTGGTTATATTGTAGCAGGAAAGCTCAATCAAGCACAGCTGAAGTATAATTTTTTTTTCTTTCTCTCTCGTCACATAGGAAATTATTTCAAATATTATTTGATCCCTGGTCTGGTATTAATGATGCCCAGTTCAAGCTCCTGCTTTGTCAAGTCTGGTGCTGAATAGTGTAGATCATGCAGCAAGTCAAACCAAACGGAGGTGAATCCACCCTGTGTGACATTCATTTAGCATACTGCACTAAATAGGTTGTCCTTCTAACCCACGGGGACTAAAGCATGGCCTCTCATGCTTCAGTGATAGTTTTGAGGGGCACGAATGAAAGACTTCTTATCCTTATCAACCAATTTGCAGAGGCAGAAAAACACAGCAGGGATCATCAGCTACATTCAGCTGTGTGCTGATTTGGTCTTGAGCAGATGGTCAGGGGGCCGGAACATAATTACAAATCCTTTGTAGACTGCAAATTGACCGCAAGAAGCCCAAACAGATATCATATTTGGATTAAAACCTATAAATGTTATATGTACTTAGATTTGTATGACATCACGTACTTATATTATGCATGGGAATACTTGGGAACAGATTTCCTAAATTAAAGCCGCCAGTTGGGGAACCCTGAAATACAGGTAGCCCTTTGTGGCAAAGGAGGAAGGAAACTCAAACTAAAAAGGCCATGTGTCTGTTGGTCATTCATGCAAGGGCGAGACTAGCTAGCTTAGTGAGTGAGTGGCCTTTTTCTAGCTGAAGCGCACAGAGAAAGCCTAGCATTGCTGGTGAGGTAATGCTCAAATAAAGCCATAAGCGAAGGGTCAAGATGCTAGCATCTTAGAGCTGTCGTTAACTGTTAAATGGGAGTTCTCATAAGCAACCAAACGCAATGCAAAGCTAAGGGAACACAAGTCCACTTACAAACTTTGAACATCAAAGCAAGCCATTCTTCACAGGAAGAGACAGAAAGAGAAGAGACAGAAGGAGGAGTGGAAGAGGGGTTGGTGAGCGATAAGAGGACAGGAGCGCATTGAAAGGAAAGAGTGGAGGGTAAAAAGGACATCTCTCTCTTTAGGACAGAAAGCCTACACTTGGCACTTCATAATGGCTACAATGGACAATGTTAAAGTCAATATTGTGTACAAAAAATATCAAATGGAAAAAAGTATGACACAATCATAACACAAAATACAGTATGATTTAAAAATAAATTACATTTACTTTGATGACCCATTTGATATCAGCTCACACACACAAAGCTACTAACCTGAAGTCCTCGGAGCCAATGACCTCTGTGTAGTACATGACTTTGCACTTGTGTGAGGAGACCTGCAGGGAGGCGAGGACGTCGTCCACACGGGGCAGGTTGGTGGAGGCACTGCCCGGCATGGTGTGGAACTTCCACTGCAGGATGTAGAACCCGGGCCACCTGGTCACGTGGGAACCCTGGGAGAGGGACGGCGAGAGGAAGGGCGAGAGGAGGAGGACGGCGAGAGGAGGAGGAGAGGGGGAAAGAGAGAGGTGCATTAGATGAGAGGTTTTAATCATTGTCAATCTGAATGTTCGAAAGTATCGAAAGGCATTTAAAAATCACACCACTAAACAACTGGTTTCAACATTGGTGTAATTCGCAAACCTGTATATTTTAATGAGTCAATCTTAATTCATTCATTCAGTCAAGAGATTCTCTCAGGCACTGACAAAGAACCACCTGCATGCCTCATGTCTTTCTCAATACTATGAACAACTAGTCTGCTGTTCCATTGCTGACCTGCACGCTCTCCCCCTCCTTGCAGGTGAGTGGTGACTCCACCATGCTGTAGTCCAGGCCTAAGGTCCAGGACTTGTCTATGAGCTGGACGTTGTTCCCCCCGGGGGTGGTGATGCTGCTGTGTTGCCCCACTAGGGGGTCCTTGCGGGGGGTTTGGGGGGCGCGCTTGGAGTGGTAGAGGTGGAAGACCACGTCGCCCTTACACACGTCAAAGTCCCAGGTGATCACGGAGGAGGCGTCGATGATCTCGATCACCAACTGGGAGGGAAAGCAGGGAGGGAGAGAAAAAGAGGAGGGTTGAAGATGAGGGGAGAGAAAAGGAGAAAGGGGGAGGGATGAGAAAGGGAAGGATGGGAAAATCAGGAGTGAGAAAAAGAGATGAGAAGAGTAGAAGTAAAAGAGATTGAGAAATAATTAAAAAGAACAGATGACAGAGGGAGGTAAGACAGCAGATTTCTACCGAGTAGTATCCACATGGCTTCGTTTATAATAGATTATATAATCTACTTTCCTGTAACAGAAACAAAATAACAAATGGGTGCAGATTCCTCTCAAAGCAATGTTCATGTTCAATTTGTGACAGAACAGTGGCTAAATGTCTGAAGATCAGTTTGAATGCACTTTCAGGATTTCTCCAGTGGGTGGCAGTGTTGGTCAAGTAACTTCAGCAGACCAACGTTTGGCTTGTTAATTATTTTCCTCACTCTATCCACATCTTTCTCTCATTCTTCCCATACCTCTTTCCCCATCTCTCTCTTTCTCTCCTCCCACCTATCTGCCCTTCTCTCTCTTTCTTATTTCTCTTTCTCCACAAATGACTTCAAAGCTCCAGCTAAGGCCACAGTCGCATCGCTCTCCTCGAGTCCTCTCTGCTCTGCCCCAGCCGAGGTGCACTGTATTGGGGCTCACCTCGTGGGGCGCTCCCTTAAAGACACTGGCACTCTGGTAGATAGTCTCTGTCCACAGGCTGATGTCTTCGTTCTCCAGCTCCTCTGCAGTACGGTACAGAGATTTGGGCACCAGGCCTCCCTCTGGGACTTCACACTGCACAGACACACAAAGAACTAGGCCATAGGAGAACGAAAACTGCATAGAAAGTACATGTTTGCTAGGATCTTAAATTCAAATTCATAATATCATTTATATGCACGCACAGACATGAAAAAGGGATACAAACGTTATCATGGCAACCACACGACAATGTGACTATGTTGGGTGATGACACCACACACGCACGCGCCCCCACACAGTGACTCACCATACACTCTCCTCCCAGGAAGTCAGGGATGACCTCCTTGTCTATGTAGTCCAGCAGGCCGCCGGGGCCCTGGTAGTCATTTCCAGCGTAGATCAGGAACTTCTTACGGGTGTTCTCATCGATGAACGGGCTCACCTGAACACAGGATAGAGACCGTGGGACGAGTCAACACCCTACTGCCTCCACCTAAATACATCATGCCTAACTGCAGCTTATCTAGTGCCCTATGAGCACTATATAGGGAATAGGGTGTCGTTTAGCAGTCTCAAACAATAGTATTTCATAGTGTCTCACCAGGGTCCAGAGCACAGGGAAGACTCTAGGAGCCCTCAGTATGAGCAGACGTCCCAGGGTCTCTGGGTAGTTGGCCTCCACCACCTCAATGATTCTCAGAAGGGCCTTAACCCCCGGTCGCCACAGGTGGCGCATGTTTAACCCTTCGAGGTCCACCAGACACGTCCAACAACTAGAGGGGAGAGAGAGAGAGGAGGCAGGAGGGTGAGATTTTAAGTACTCTACACAGATTGTAAGTACAATACACATTACATTTCCAAATACGACCATATGATGTCAAAAAACAGAAACGGACAGATTGCTCCCACTCTCTCAATCAGGGGCTCTGGCTCCCTGTCGTACGTGAGGGAAGCTCCATGGCATTCCACCCTAGCACACTTGAGATAGATTCCTGCATGGCTTCTCTCCACAGTCACATCCATCTGATAAGCCTGACAGCTGCCAGGTAACACCCCCCATTCTCACCTTCTTTCTCTTTTTTTCCTTCTCTTTTCCGCTTCTCCTCTCACTCGCTCCATTTCTCTGTCACTTAATCAATTTCCCGCTCTCTCTCTTTCTCACCCAAATCCTTCAGAGAGGAACCTTCCATTCTTTCCATCTTGCCTAGAGATAACTTTAAAGAGCATCCCCAACACTCTGTGTTAATAACCCCACTGCACCAAGGCAATTCCCATGATACACATTAGCTTAGCAACAGAGGTCCCATAGGACTCATTACTGTTTAGTCCCCCTTCTCCCAGGAACTCGTGTCCTGTAGATCTGAGAGGCCTGGATAGGTGTATGCAATATGGCTTAAACTCCACTTGACCTATCAGAGGGAGTGGTGGAGCTACTACCAAATAGCAACGGGGTGTGTACCTGATTGGTCGGCCAAAGACTTTGGTGTTCTCCTCACAGCGCCTTAGGCCCTCCTCGTTTATGGATAGAACCTGAAGGGTTAAAAACACACACACACTTAATGTAGGTATGCTTACACACACACACACACACACACACACACACTTTAGTTAATACATGTATGACTGACAGCAGAAGAGGCCCACTCACGTGTCTGAGTAGAGACTCCTCTCCCAGGGCTCGGACCAGCCCCTTGGTGTCCATCTGTCCCAGACGCAGGATATAGAGAGGACGACCCTCTGGAAGGACACACAGACGCATAATTTGAATAGTCTAGGGATGCAAATGTCGGTCCATTTTGCTGCCGACGAACCAACCCTCATTAACCAACTACTTTGCAGACAGAGTTCAGTGTGTCAAATCGGAGGGCATGTTGTCCGGTCCTCTGGCAGTCTCTATGGGGGTACCACAGGGTTCAATTCTCGGGCCGACTCTTTTCTCTGTATACTGTACATCAATGATGTTGCTCTTGCTGCGGGCGATTCCCTGATCCACCTCTACGCAGACGACACCATTCTATATACTTCCGGCCCTTCCTTGGACACTGTACTATCTAACCTCCAAACGAGCTTCAATGCCATACAACACTCCTTCCGTGGCCTCCAACTGCTCTTAAACGCTAGTAAAACCAAATGCATGCTTTTCAACCGTTCGCTGCCTGCACCCGCACGCCCGACTAGCATCACCACCCTGGACGGTTCCGACCTAGAATATGTGGACATCTATAAGTACCTAGGTGTCTGGCTAGACTGCAAACTCTCCTTCCAGACTCATATCAAACATCTCCAATCCAAAATCAAAGCAAGAATCGGCTTTCTATTCCGCAACAAAGCCTCCTTCACTCACGCCGCCAAACTTACCCTAGTAAAACTGACTATCCTACCGATCCTCGACTTCGGCGATGTCATCTACAAAATAGCTTCCAATACTCTACTCAGCAAACTGGATGCAGTTTATCACAGTGCCATTCGTTTTGTTACTAAAGCACCTTATACGACCCACCACTGCGACCTGTATGCCCTAGTCGGCTGGCCCTCGCTACATGTTCGTCGTCAGACCCACTGGCTCCAGGTCATCTACAAGGCTATGCTAGGTAAAGTGCCGCCTTATCTCAGTTCACTGGTCACGATGGCTACACCCACCCGCAGCACGCGCTCCAGCAGGTGTATCTCACTGATCATCCCTAAAGCCAAAACCTAATTTGGACGCCTTTCCTTCCAGTTCTCTGCTGCCTGCGACTGGAACGAATTGCAAAAATCTCTGAAGTTGGAGACTTTTATCTCCCTCAACAACTTTAAAAATCTGCTATCCGAGCAGCTAACCGATCGCTGCAGCTGTACATAGTCCATCTGTAAACTACCCACCCAATTTACCTACCTCACCCCCCATACTGCTTTTATTTATTTACTTTTCTGCTCTTTTGCACACCAGTATCTCTTCTTGCACATGATCATCTGATGATTTATCACTCCAGTGTTAATCTGCTAAATTGTAATTATTCGATTTATTGCCTACATCATGCCTTTTGCACACATTGTATATAGATTCTCTTTTTTTTTTTTTTCTACCATGTTATTGACTTGTTTATTGTTTACTCCATGTGTAACTCTGTGTTGTCTGTTCACACTGCTATGCTTTATCTTGGCCAGGTCGCAGTTGCAAATGAGAACTTGTTCTCAACTAGCCTACCTGGTTAAATAAAGGTGAAATAAAAAACCAGTCAACAAACAAAAAATACAATTCCAAACAGTAAAATATTATGCATACAAGGAATGGACATTTTTCATTATGAGAAACATGCAACAATAGCAAGTCTATCGTCTTCCAGTCAAAAGGCTAATTATAGTCTATTATTGAACATTCAACTCCTGTAATGAAGCAGCTAATCAAGCATATTTTTCAAACATTTACCAAAATGCAATGTGTGGGAAAACAGTTCTAAAACAGTGTGCCTAATGCAAGTGGCTCCATATATGACAGAGATTAAAATCTCTGCTAGAAACGTAGAGGGGGAATCTAATAGCAACAACTAGGATGGGTTGGGTCTTTGGTTTCTGGACAACAAAATAAAGTTGATATGAAAACCAATAGAACCGGTGAGAAATGCTGGTTAAATGGGATGGGGAAGTCTTTATAAAATCATGCTGGTTAAATGGTATGAGGAAGTCTTTATAAAATCATATTGGTTAAATGGTATGAGGAACTCTTTATAAAATCATATTGGTTAAATGGTATGAGGAAGTCTTTATAAAATAACTGATTCCACATGTCTATGGATGGATTTTGGCTATGCTACTTTGAAGCAAGGTAAGAGATGCCTCATTATTTGAAGTAAAGTAAAACGTTCAGGTTTCAAACAAGTATGCTGCCTCACGCTCACATTGCAAAGAGGGGTGTGACGCGCTGATATCCTGCCTACCGCTGACTTTAGCCTATGCACCGGCGAATGGGAGGCGCGCTTTAATTACGAGATTGAAAAAAATAAAAAATAAAAACAGTAGCTCTTTTTCCAATCGTGGCCATCAAAACAGTTTACACACGATTGCATTTAGAATTGTTATTTGTTGCTTAGAAAAGCACGGAGCTGCTCTCGCGCTGTCTAACAGGTGATAGGCCATTCTGCTCCTCAAACTAGGCTCGTATACATTTAATTGTGTGATGAGCGCAATGCCTTGGGACTGCTGTGAAGACATGCAATAAACCAGAGCATGCAAATACCCAGGGCAAGTATGACGTAACAACGTATTTGAATTTGGGACTGGTGAACTGCAATGTCAATTCTAAGATGTATTCCTTCATTGGACAAATATGGTGTATGACAGGAAGTTGTGGCTTAGACTTCTTTTTCTATTACAGTGAAATACAAAGTGACGTTTTGGGAAGTTACTTCTGTTAACAACTTACAAAGAAACAGGACACACACAACAGTTATTTTTTTACCATGTGTAAATAATACGAGTACAACAGTGTTTGTACCGTGTGTGTCTGAGTAATTCTGAGTGACTACTGTATTTTGTGAACATCATATGACTACCCCTCTACATCAAATCAAGACTTCATGACAATTATTAACGACTAATTGTGTGTGTGTATGCCTGAGCATCTCTCTCTGTGTCCATACTCCATACCTTTATCATGGTGGTGCCACCCTCCAGTGTAGTAGTCATTGAGGACCTGTGGTGAGGTCCACGTCTCTAACAGATAGTCCACCTGGTTCTGTTTCCTCCATGTTAAGGAATGACACAGGATCTCCCTGGCCTTCTCCATGTTAAAGTCCCTGGCCCGCAGGAAACGAAGGATGTGCTCGTCCTTAGGGATCTGGAAAGGTGGCGAGGAGGGAGAGGAGGGAGTGAGGGTAAGGGTCTCCAAGGGGGGGAGGGGTTCAGAGGGGGCAGGGTAAGAGCGTGCGCGTGTGAGCATGTCACGCATGCCTCTATGTTTGTGTCTCAAGTAGCAGAGTATGATTTTAAAGATAGAATATGCTTTAGTATGTGTGTACTGAAAGCTGTAAGGGTGTGTGTGTGTGTGTCTCACCTTGCCCTTGTGGCTCTCCTGCAGCCACTGTCGTAGTCTGATCAGACAGCTCTCCTGCAGAGGCGTCAGGTCTCCCAAGTAGCGCTTGATGTAGTCTGCATCCAACTTGTCTACAACACACACACACAATTTAGGGAATTCTCAAGTCAGTCAATTCAATCTCATTCAAAATCAATCACACAGCTAAACGGCACATAAAAATAGTGTTTCACATTTTCCTAATGTATTGAAACCTTTGAACAGTGTCTCAATCATTCATTAATCATTCATTCGTACTAACCATCAGGCGTGCCCGTCTGGTTCTCTGTCAGGTTGTCAGGTTGGTTAGTGGCATCGTTGCTGGTGGCATCACTTTGGGTGGCATCATTATTGCTGGCATTGGCAATCTCACGGTCATTGGCATCCGTGGACACGGGGATTGAGACGGGGGAAGTGACAGGCAGCTCCAGCTGGAGGAGCTTTGGGGTGGCACAGACAGGTTTGATGGTGACGGAGGAGGAGGAGGGAGCATCTAGGGAGGGAGTCCAGCGGGGCACGTGGCTTATCCCCTCTTCCTCTAGCTGGTTTAGGTAGAACTCTATGATCTCCTTACCCTGAAGACGAGGGAGGGGGAGGAAGGAGGGAGAGAGAGCAAGAGAGATGGAGAGAGGGGGAGGAGAGGAAGAACGACAGAGTGAGAAAAAGAAGACAGAGTTAGAGTTATTAATATGGAAGGAGGATAAATAGGGACTTCGTTTACATTGGGTCAGCAAATTGGCTTACATTATATAATAAGAGCCACTTAGCACTAGACCTCACCATTCACGGCCCAATGGTATGTCTGCTGTATTAACACTGGATTCCATGGTTCCTTTTCATTTAACTCAATGCAGGAGATGAATTAAATTCCCAATACAATTAGGTTATTTTTGAATTGGAATTTCAATTCACTTATTGAGTTGAAATGGAACCTAGTTGGATTAATTATTTTTTGCATGAGGGGAATGTTTGACCTCTGGTGAATTCTCTAAATATGATACATCTGGGTTGTATTCATTAGGGCGCAACGTACCAACGGTAAACGAAAGCCAACATTTCTTATTGGACAAGGTTCAGGTAGTCCTGCCACCTTTCAGTCTGTTTCTTACTGTTAGTGTCTAATGAATATGACCCTGATCCGATCGGGCTCACAAACACACACCTTCTTGATACTGCTGGCGTACTGCTTCATGGCCATCTTCTCCACCGTGCTCTCGAAGCCAAAGAACGATTTGATGTCCAGGCTGGCCGACTGCTCGAAACACGTCCAGTCCTCATTCTCAGGGTGGGCCTGCGCACACACGAAAGAGAAGATACACGTGTTACCGTGGCAACCACACACGCCAATATGACTGTGCCGAGCGCTGACGCACATTACAAACTACACATCCTCAACTGTGTGTTGGAGCGCGTACCGATGGCACTGCCCACTGGCATTATACCAATACTGACAGGTTGTGTCGTTATATGCCAACAAGTATTGATAGGAGGAGGACATTTTGTGACGGTAACAAGCACAGACAGCACATTCACACACAGCCAGAGATTGTATCAAAATAGATTTTGTCGAATGTCAGCGAGTGGAGTGTGTTAGATAGGACTGGGAGTGAGAGTGTTGAATGTCAGCGAGTGGAGTGTGTTAGTTAGGACTGGGAGTGAGAGTGTTGAATGTCAGCGAGTGGAGTGTGTTAGTTAGGACTGGGAGTGAGAGTGTTGAATGTCAGCGAGTGGAGTGTGTTAGATAGGACTGGGAGTGAGAGTGTTGAATGTCAGCGAGTGGAGTGTGTTAGTTAGGACTGGGAGTGAGAGTGTTGAATGTCAGCGAGTGGAGTGTGTTAGATAGGGCTGGGAGTGAGAGTGTTGAATGTCAGACACCGCTAGGCAAACCGAGGCAAGTCATACAGTGATCCCTCCGTGACACACAACTTCTGAAAGAGCTTATTTTACTATGTAGCTCTTCGGCTAGCTCCGGCGTTGGATACCTGTTATCTCTGGCTACCAAAATATGTCAGCTTTAGCCAACTTTAGCCCAGTCTAATTGAGCTACCTAGCCTTGTTAGCATCCGCTAGCTAACTGTAACTGTTCTTTCATAAGGAAAGCTGCATAACGGACCTAAAATAGGCCCGCTAGCCTCGTTAGACGCTAATGCAATGTGCTTGACCTCATTAACTCAGAGCGCATTCATTCACTACGGGAGCCTGGTGAGAGTAGCACTGAGGTCAGAGTAGGGAGTGCCGCAACACACTGCAGTAGGCCTGGGAGGTGTGAAAGAACTGACCCCAGAACAGTGTGTGAGTGTGTTGAGGCGGAGTGCTGCAAGGAACAAATGGGAGGTCTGAATTATTCAGTGGGAAGGAAGCAGCATATGAGAGGCTGGTTGGAACACAGCTTTCTCTGCATTGTGATTGCATTGGAGGGAAGGGCTTTCAGACACAAGTGTGCCGTCTACAACTTGCGTTTACAGGGCTGTGTGCGTGTCAGTGTCGTGTGAGATAAGGTGTATTAAACTAAGACTGAAGTGGCGTGTGTGTAGCTACATATCAGGAGCTGGTTGGAACACCGCTTGATCCGTCCATTTGAAGAGACATTGTGAATGCACAGGTGTGCTGCCGACAGCTGGCTTCAAAGTGGTTTAACAGGGCTTTGTGAGTGTGTGATTGAGTGCGAGTGTGTGTGCATGCGTTTGACAAAATAAAGCCAAGGCTTGAATGTGTGTTAGCGAATGGACAGGTAGCTTATGTAACCATTCTAACCAAAGCTACATTTTAAATGTGTGTGTGTGTGTGTGTGTGTGTGTGTAACACACCGAGTAGCTGCAGAGTTCGTGGATGATGACTCTGTTGGAGAAGGTCTCGTTGTGGGACTCGATGTGGAGCGTCCTCTCTCTCTTGTTCAGAGTGTTCTCCTGGCTGAAGTACACATAGTCCACCCCCGCAATCTGCACACAAAGTACACTCATGAAACCAGTTGCGGCAAAACCAAATGGTCAAAAAGGAAAAACGGATACACTGATTACAAAATGGCCGATGCCTGATTTGCGTGTTACCTAAGGTCTTTTGATTTGTTGTTTTTTGTCATGTCAGCTTCGCTTAGAATACAAGCTAAGGATGTTTCAAATGCAACTTTATTTAAACTGTCACCTGAAAATCTCACTTAAAATGAATATTCTGTTAACTCGTATCCAAATAATGTTGCCGACTCGTCCTATACTCGTATTTGTGGCCAAAGCATAAATTGGAGAAAAACACCTCAAACTTGTATCTTAAATAAACCGTTTAAAAATGCTAGCTATTTCCTCATAGAAGATGTCATCTTCCTGAGGAGGATGAGCTGGCCAATCAGCAGTCTACTCACATCAATATTTTTCATGACCGGTATACATCAACACCACTCTTTGTTTGGGGTAAGCCAACACCATTCCGACACAGAAAAGCAACTTTTTAACATACTTAACATTTTTGGAAGGAAAACTATTTCCCTCATATTTGAAGTAATTATAGGTCATATTTCACAGAAGTCTGGAAACACTGAGCAGAAACTTTAAACAATACTCTAACACTCATATGGCTTCTGCTTGGCCTTTGTGGTCTACGCTGTGTTACTGTAAAGCACTTTGACAACCCCTGACGTACAAAAAGGGCTTTATAAATACATTGGATTGGTTGATTGATTGACTTAAAGTACAAGACTCACATTGACTGACAATGGTTTATAAATACATTTGATTGATTGACTGACAAGACTCAAGAGAGAAGTTAGCGACAGGTTAGCCGTACCCGTTTGAGGAGACGAGGGGCGTCCACGTCCAGTTTGCAGCGGCGCTGGACCTGGTGTATGGATCCGTCCTCGCACTCAGTTTCCCCCAACACCTCGCTGTCCACAAACATGGGAATCAGGTGACAAGTGGGAAATCGCCTCTCGTAGGCCTGCGAGAGAGATGGAAAGAGAAAGGGTTATTAGTCTGGGACTCAATTGTTTTAACAACGCAAACTCCTTCAACCTTCCATGTTAATAAACTTGATTGAATTGAGAGAGCGTGAGATGCATCAGACAAGATAGTCTAGCCATTGTATATCCAACAATGACATTTAATTGTTGGATATTCTAGTTCCCAAAATCTATTTTATCAGCTGTTTTCATATTTCAAAAAAGTGAGTGAGAGAGAACGAGATAAAGGTGGGCATGAGAGGTTAGGACAGAAAAGATAGACAGCGAGAGACAAAACACCCTTCAGGTCTATTCAACTCCGACCCACACATCCCCTCACTATGGTTCTATCGTTGACTCGTATCCAATTGTCTCAGCAGCTGGCACACATGCCAACATTACACAATGCATCGTTTCATTACCTCGGATGCAAAATAATAGGCCTTAGTAATAATAGGCCCATTAATGGCACCTCAGGCACAATATATCAGTAGAATTCTGCTCATAAACACATAACACCACCTAGGTAGGTCGCAACCAAAATGGCACCCTATGGGCCCTGGTCAAAAGTAGTGCACGATGAAGGGAATAGAGTATCATTTCAGACACAACCCTCATTTATTGTGCTGCTGAAGGCAGCTGTTACACAACGTAAGGTCTTTGGCACACAATGGGCCTGCATTGCTTTCATAATGTTTGATTACTGATCCTGGACCTGATTGGCAGGGTTACGTAAGCAGCCAGGGGACATGAGAGGACATGTATCGACAGGTCCCCGATCAGTTTGGAGAGGTGTTGGAGATAAGGTGATGCTCCAGCACACCTAAGGGACACTGTGCTCAGTACAGTTAAGAGACTTGTACATTATGACAGCGTCTTTGCTTATTCTAGGCCAAGTCTGTGCCCTGTGTTGTAACTTCTTCCTGGCTGCTCTAGATACCATTATTTATTTAGAGATTCTTATCCTGGCCCAGTTGGAGTCTGCAGTCTCGAGAGAAGAGAGGAAGGAGAGAGTGAGAAAAAGGAGGGAACTTGCGTTGGGGCAATGAGAGGCCACCACCGGGCACAAATCCACCACTTAGTCAAGATGGCTCAGACCGAAAACATACATGTAAAAGCACTCACCAAAAGCTAAAAGTAAGAGAGAGAAAGAACAAGCTTCTTTTTAAACTCAAGGTCGGCAGTGTTCACAGCTCGATCATCAGTTATACTGGAGAAAGATGTCCCCGTCCTCTAAAAAGGCTTTGGGTTCAGCTCAGGTCCTCTAAAACCAGTGTTTTGCAATCCTTTCATACCAGGGACTCGCAAGCTATGGCTTTTTCCTTTTTGGGGCCAGACTGGAGGTTGAGAAACACCTCTGTAGCCTAGACAACTACCTCATCCCCATACTGTATTTATTTATCTTGCTCCTTTGCACCCCAGTATCTCTACTTGCACATTCATCTTCTGCACATCTACCATTCCAGTATTTAATTGCTATATTGTAATTACTTCGCCTCCATGGTCCTATTTATTGCCTTACCTCCCTTATCTTACCTCATTTGCACACACTGTATATAGCCTTTTCCCCCCTACTGTATTATTGACTGTATGTTTGTTTATTCCATGTATAACTCTGTGTTGTTGTATGTGTCGAACTGCTATGCTTTATCTTGGCCAGGTCGCAGTTGCAAATGAGAACTTGTTCTCAACGAGCCTACCTGGTTAAATAAAGGTGAAAAAAAAGGGCCTTGTCATATAACTGTAATAAGGGCTAGAGCTTACCCTGCTAAAATGGGACCGGTATTCAGGCCTCGGTGTGAGTCGACTAGCAAACCAGGCTAAGTAGGGTGCTTTGGAAATTGGCAATAGCTGCACCCCCCATTCTTTGTAGCCCCAGTCAGCATGGTACCAGACTGCCTAATAACACTGCCAGGGCTGTTGGCTGTGTCCCAAATGGCAACATATTCCCTAAAGTGCTAAAGTAGTGCACTATATAGGCAATAGGGTGCCATTTGGGTCGCAACCAGTGAGCTGTGTCCACTATCATCATGTTGAGTTCTGTTTCTCTCTCTGGTCTAGAACAGAGGCTCTCGGAGGAGTACAGTCAGCACTATGGCAGGAGTAAACACGGTGTTTGGTGTTCGCCCATCAAAACAGGCTACTGCATCAACATCAACAAATGCTCTCAATGGCGCCAAACATCATATGAAGGGGTAGGCCAAATACAACAAACAATTCTTCACACCCAACAACATACCTCAACACAAAACATATAAAATAAATAATAAAATAAATAATATACACTCATATAAATATAAAATAAACACTCAACGTCCAACATGTTCAATCCCAATAACAATTTACACCCCAGACTGCATAAACAAAGCAAATATTTCTGGGCAAATACATTTGAATTCAATCACTTTTTGACAGCACCCCTTCTGATTTGAATGAAACATTCCATAAATATTTGCCCATTGTAGAAGTGGTCAGAAAGTGACTTGTTGGACCTGAACGCCAAAACATTCATGAGATAAAGGTGATCAAAGTTGACCCATTTTGCGTACCCCATCCGTGTCTTCATCACTGGAAAAGATAAACAGTTGAGTGATATCATTTAAAAGCTTACAAAACAGGGTTGTAAAACTATTTTAGATTTCTGGAGAATTGTTAAAAAATAATCTAATTTGTCATTTTTAACCTTTAAGGTCAATTACACATTCCCATAGCTTAGACCCTATTTTGCATCAGGTTGTGTTGAGACAACATGCTCTTGAATACAGGGTGGGTGTTATGTTTTGGCTAAGAAATGTACTAAAATGGGAATAACAGACATTTCTACTTTCAAAATGGTAACACAAAGATGGTTGGAGGTCCACACATCAGAGAATGGGAATATCTGTTGTTTTAAATTATACTGTCAATCCTCCATAGGAAACCTATTGAAATCAAAAAAATATAAAACAGAATAGACATGACCATTTAAGTTGACATTCGACGGTGGGTGGAATGATGGGCATCTTTGTGGTAGTAAAAAAGAAAAGAAAAAAATAAGCTAAATTGCAGTGGTCTGAAGGGATAGATCCATTCTATGGATTTAAATTACACCCTCCCCTGTATTCAAGAGCATGTTTTGGCTCAACCGATGGCAGGCACAACACAAAAACCTCAGATGATATGAAAAATGGTCTAAACTACAAAATATGCAACATTTTCGATTAAACAAATCGGAGTTTAAAAAGGTTGAACATTTTTGAATTTGATTTTTTTTCTCTCCATGAAATAATAAAATAGTTTGACAACACCGTAAGCTTTTAAATGATGAAAAATGAAACTCAACAGTTTCTCTTTTCCAGTGATGAAGACATGGATGTTTCATGGTATGGTAAAGTATGAAAATTTGGTCAACTTTGAGAACCTTCATTTCTGAATGTTTTGGCATTAAGGTCCAAAAATGCATTTATGACCACTTATTCCATGGGCAAACACGTATGGCAAGTTTTGTTTTAGTTCAAAAAGGTACGCAGTCAAAAAGTGATTGAATTCAAAATGGATTTACCCTTATGTCAAACATGCTGTTTCAGACCAAAAACAACACACTAGGCTATATACACTGGCAACTGCCAAAATAAAGGAAACCCCAACGTAGTGTCTTAATGGCGTTGGGCCACCACGAGTCAGAACAGCTTCAATGCACCTTGGCATAGATTCTACAAGTGTCTGGAACTCTGTTGGACGGATTTGACACCATTCTTCCATGAGAAATTCCATAATTGTGTTTTGTTGATGGTGGTGGAAAAACGCTGTCTCAGGCGCCACTCCAGAAACTCCCATACGTGTTCAACTGGGTTGAGTTCTGGTGACTGAGGGCCATGGCATATGGTTAACATCGTTTTCATGCTCATCAAACTCTGTGGATGGGGGGCATTGTCATCCTATGGGGGCATAGCCCTGGTAGCCAAAATAATGGCCTTCCCAGCATTTGAATACACGGCCCTAAGCATGACGGGATGTTAATTGCTTAATTAACTTAGGAACCACACCTGTGTGGAACCAACTACTTTTAATATAGGCCTACTCTGTATCCCTCATTTACTCAAGTGTTTGATTTATTTTGGAGGTTAGGATGAACTTAGAGTCAAACATACACCCAATGCTAAACAAAGGTCACATGACAAGGGAAAACAAACCCCACAATGAATAGGAAAGCAAAACAGGAAATGTAAAGGCCATGATAGTGACTATTTTTAACAGAGAAACACGACACCATTCAGGCCAGTACTCAGTGTTCTGACTGAGGGGGGAAGAGCTGACTCCAGATCAGTGAGGGGAAAACAATGATGGTAATTAGAAATCACGTAACCCGCCAAGTGCCTTCTAAACATGGTGCAGTGTGTAATATGTAGCGGTTGTTAGTGGTAGCCCAAAGACAATGAACTAGCTTGTTGAGGGTGTCACTTGATGCTAGAGATGCCCTTGAGATACACGTCAAATCGATCCGGGATGCCTCTTCCAAACAGGAAATGACCTACTTATTACATATTTTAAAATTCCATATCAAAGGCCTGAGTCACATCACTGAAACTCAAATACCACATTCGCAAGCATGACTCATTGCTCTGTCACAGCTGAGCACATGCTCAAACATCAGAAACTCACAAGGGAGACTGGGTCAATATTTAGACCTTAGGCAGTCTAATATTGACACAAAGCATTATGGTCCTCTTAAAGTCAATTCAAGATAAGTGTGTCGGTAAAAGTCATGGAAGAAGTGTGTCACGCTCGGCGTTGACAGGTGACAAGAGGAAGACATGTTCCAATACTCTAACATGGTCTCCTTTCTTGTTTCATTTCCATCATTAATGCTGATCGGTGAAATGGCAGGACGGTTTCCCAACATGTTGCTTTAACTTCTCATATCAGAGGTTGTGTATTGTGACGGAAAGGAAGGAAGAGGGAAATATTTAAGAATAATCAAAAGATGAACAGTAATTGGGACAAAGGCCTAGGCAGTCACGCGAGCCACCGCCCCATTGTCACATGATTCTAACAGAGCTATAGTCAGTCAAATTCAGCAGTTAATCCAAACAGACCCAACTGGCGGAGATCCACCACAGCACGGAAAATTTTGATTTGATTGCCTCCAGCTCAACTCTTCCCCGGAGCAGATTAGGCTTGCCATCAAACAAAACGGAGAGAGACATTTTTTACTAAAATTGGCTATATGAGGTTTCCAAATAAGCACGAAAGCATGTGTGTGTGTGTGTCAGCTCAGGTCTCCATAGCTACAGGATACACTAAAGGATAGGCCGGCCAAGCGTGTGAGCAACATTCCCAGGAATGTAGCTGGGACGTTTATAGGATCACTTTCCAGACATGCATGGGGAAATGTCAAAACAATACCTAATCCTTTCCAGGAAATAGAAAACAGGCCTTCTTCCTTTAGGAAAGGATAGTAAGACCGGGCATGGAAGACTGGAAGAGGAACTATTTCTTAGTGTTTTCAGGAAGGGGAACGGAGGACACTTTGGAATGGAAAGCAAAGAAGTGAAAACAGTGGGAATGAATGAGTTGGGTGGAAAAGGAACCGAAGGATACTATCACGTCTATTTCCAGACTAGAGGGGACTAGACGTGTGTGAGAGTGGCTTTGAAAGAGACTGGTCTTTAGAAAGGGAAGGACACTGGCCAAGGTCAGGCTGCTGGAGCTGACGTGTCGGCGGGTGACTGCCTCAGTGTTGCCAATGACGTTCGTCAGTAGCAGTGATAATGTTTGAGTGTGTGTAAATGTGTGTGTTGGGAAGGGAAATTGACGTGCCCTGCGATGGTCAATGACCGCAGTGTGTTAATGAGACCCGTTCTGCTATGTATGCCTACTGTATGTGTGAAAGAGGTTGGGTAGGGTAGAGACTCATGTAGCTTGGGGCGGAGCAGCCTGTCTGCACGGCACACACACACACATCACAACAATTACATCAGCTCTAATTAAGCTAAGGTTTGCTCTGGGATCAGTTCTTCACCCTACTTGGCAATCAGCAGAGATCTAGCCGACACTGAGAACTGACTCTAGATCAGATGACAGGATCTGATTAAAAGCTTTAAAATGGACAATGCAGACAGGCCCAACGACAATCTGAGATCACAGATACCTAGTCCTACACTTTCCCTCACACACACACACACACAGAGGGAATATTGATGTAATTGCACAGTTCTGACGTATCCTAATGGTTAAATCAATAGTAATGGGGGGACCCATTGCTTATATCAAAACACTGTTTATAGTGACAACACTACAGTGCTGGGGTTACACAAAGCAACTTTCACACAGTTGCAAGGGACATAATCTCAAACGCAATTGAAATTGCCTGGGAATCCAGTGGACTTCCTAGATGGGTGTGAGTGTCGTCTCGTCTCCGGACTGTATCAGCATTGTTGTGTAAGAACAACAGAGCCAAGAGCCAACAGGACGTCAGTTCCTATATTTATAACAGCCTTTTAACGGCGACGAGGACATTGTGGTGAGGGGCCGCTTTTGAGACTAAAACATTTGATGAGGGCTTGGTTGCCAGGGCAAAATCAAAACAAAAGCAAAAAACAAGGCATTTAGATGTCTGTGATATGGCCGGAATGTTCTTTTTGGTTTTTATGGTTGGCAAAACAATTATCTTGTTCGAAAAGACAGACGTTTACCTTAGAATTAAGCTATTTGTACAAAAGAGATTGAGGTATTTGGAGTGTTAGGTTACATACGAAGCTCTTTGGTCCAACATAGACCTACACAAGTCTTCAGATGACATTTCATAGTAATATTTGAAATGAGAACAATCCCCTTTTTTACATTCCCTATATCCATTATTCCATTTCTCTTCTATTTTTCCAGCACAAAGTGAATTTAATTCAGGACATGGCCCACACACACACACTCACATTGTAAACAGAGGAACAAAATGAGCATTATTGTGATTGCTTTCAGCACTATTCTGGAAAGTACTGTACTGCCGATGCCAGGGGAATCCAGTGTTGCTGACTATGATGCAGTGAGCAATGGACGCTTTGAGTGTGTCTGAAATTGTACCCTATTCCCTATATAGTGCACTACTTTTGACCAGGGCCCCTATTGAATATGGCCCAGAGTTCCATGGTGGTTCAATAGGTTCTTAAGCAGGACTGTAGGGTGGAGGAATGTGTCAGAGTGCCACATGCGGGCTGTAGCGAGGTGAACGGTACAGGGTGGCATGGACATGGTGGCTGTTGATTAGACTGACTGGATCGTGTCTACTGACCTAGCTGGCAGAGAGGATGGTGTGTGTGTGACGTGCGTTGGTCAAATAACCACTTGACCCCAGAGTATATGTGATGCCTGTGGCTGGGTCCTCTGCAGTGGCTGTGTCCTGTGCTGCTGCTGCTATGTAGTCCAACTGGCAATATTTTAGGCACCTCTCCCACTGGCATTTAGGCTGAAATATGAAGTATAATTCCATATCTATTCAAGAGATCACACACACACTTACACAACAAGACTGCATCCATGCTAAAAGGGTCAGGGCAGGCTTTCAGGTGTGCTGCACTCTGCACCAAATGTAATGTGGGGGAAAAAAATTCCTCATGGTTTCTATTTTCAGAGTTTAGCCAGAAAAGCAGGTCACAGTGGAGTGAGAGAGAGATAGAGAGAGACAGCTGTGTTCCAGACTGTTCTGAATGGTTGAAATGCAAAGAAAATATTGTGGTTTTGTGCAAGTCCAGACTTGGTAAGTTCCACAAAAATAGGTATTAAAAAAACTTGTCTTAATACTGAGTGACTCCCTTTCCTTGTCTCCTTTCCTCTGTGAGTACTGAAAGGGGCTGGATAGATTTCATAAACGTTCAACCATCACATCCTTGAGGATTAGGGGTCAAGGAAAGGAGATGAGGAAGGAAGCCATTACAAGCTACTGAGACACAGCCTAGGGGCTTTAAGGATCCCTTTGAGTATTCCTAGTATATTTCTATGGTTTGTCCTTTCTGTGGGCAGTGTAGAATAGCCTAAATTCCCTTTAAATGGCAAACTCCTGCAAGGTGTCATAGCCTCCATTTAAACAAGTCTTTTGACTGCTCATCAAAACCGGTTTCCTTATCCTGCCCAGTCCCTCACCTCTCCTGTTTAATAGCTATTGACTGAGTGTTGAACGGGGAATAGTTCATGTGGCCTGAAGTAGGTGGAACTGCGCCGTTGGGAGTCCTTGGGTAATACACTGAGGCCTGTCACTCCTGCTCAATACAGAGCATAGGCTAACAGGTTATACAGCTTTAAAGTGGGGCATATCAGGATGCAATGGCTTCCCTGTTATACACAGAGTACAAATCATTAGGAACACCAATATCCACTTCAAATCAGTGTAGATGAAGGGGAGGAGACATGTAAAAGAAAGATTTTTAAGCCTTAAGACAATTGAGACATGGATTGTGTATGCGCCATTCTGAGAGTGAATGAGTAAGACAAAAGATTGAAGTGCCTTTGAACGGGGTATGGTAGTAGTTGCCAGGCGCACAGGTTTGAGTGTGTCAAGAACTGCAACGCTGCTGGGTTTTTCACACTCAACAGTTTCCTGTGTGCATCAAGAATGGTCCACCACCCACTTGACACAACTGTGGGAAGCATTGGAGTCAACATGGGCCAGCATCCCGGTGGAACGCTTTGACACCTTGCCCTGCCGAATTGAGGCTGTTCTGAGGGCAAAAGGGAGTGCAACTCAATATTAGGAAGGTATTCCTAATGTTTTGTACATTGTGTATGGGCTATTTTATTGTTCATATCCTGGTTGTTTCCACACTTAATCTCAACGCTAAGTAGCTACAGAGTTTAACTGCAGTATTCAGTTTGGTGCACAAAAGAAGATTGTGTTTCAGGTGGGGAGGTGTGTAGGGGTAAAAACTATTACAACTATTTGAATAGCTAGCCTAAGCTCTGTATAGGGCAGCTACTTAGTACCCACCACCACCCACTCTACAGTTCTCATCAACACAGAGGGTATTGTCAGGGCAGTATTCTTGGCTCTGCCAAGGACGGTATAGTGGGCATGAGCCCCCTTTCTGGGAATGCAGTCTGCATGAGATGGTATATGTGTGTGTGTGTGTGTGGTAGAGAGAGGACTGAGAGCTGAGGAAGCCCATCTGTCAGCTGTCAAACACTCTTGCCATCAAAACAGGAAATGCTGAGCAGGAAATGCTGAGCTAAAAGTTCACACTCACTGTGCCACGGCCAGACAGGCATTTAGAGAGGCCACTGCCAACGTGACATACACAAAGCTAATGTGTTGCACTGTAATGCTACACATGGTTCTACCTCTGCAACATAAAGTAGTCCTGATATTTAACCAACTGAGTTAGGCTACTTGAAAAAGAGGTGTTACATGTAGATCCAAGTACAGAACGAGGCGGTCACAGGGCAGAACGGGGCGGTCACAGGGCAGAACGAGGCGGTCACAGGGCAGAACGAGGCGGTCACAGGGCAGAACGAGGGGGTCACAGGGCAGAACGGGGCGGTCACAGGGCAGAACGAGGGGGTCACAGGGCAGAACGAGGGGGTCACAGGGCAGAACGAGGGGGTCACAGGGCAGAACGAGGCGGTCACAATTGAAACAGTTGTTTCATAAGCTACATTTTGTCTGCTCTCACAGCATTTCCTGATGCCGACTACTGCATTAAACATACCAGTCTGGTGGTTGGTATTAGGCTACATGGCATGTCATTGACTGGAAATTCCTGGAATGGGAAACTTGCATCGTCATCAACTAATATTTAAAAACTGCCATCTTTATTGACTTTTAAAAGTAGACAGTACCATATCCTCAGTGACTGTAAAGGGAACATTGGCATCTTGTATGAGCAGTGTTGCAGGTTCATTGATTGTATTGGGAAATACTGTCGGTATCAAATCTTCATTGCCTGGCTATGGACACATTGACTGTTACAAGAAACCCTTGCATCTACATTGAAGTTTATGAGAAATAAATGTCGTCCTACCGCCCTTGACTATATACAGTGCCTTCGGAAAGTATTCAGACCCCTTGACTTATTCTACATTTTGTTATGTTTTATTCTAAAACTGATTAAATCAAACATTTAATATCCTCAGCAATCTACACACAATACCCCATAATGACAAAGCGAAAACAGGTTCAGAATGTTTTTGCAAATGTATATAAAAAATATAAAAATGAGATACCTTATTTGCACAAGTATTCAGGCCATTTGCTATGAGACTTGAAATTGAGCTCAGGTGCATTCTGTTTCCATTGATCATCCTTGAAATCTAAGCACAGCCAAGACAGCGCAGGAGTGGCTTCGGGACAAGTCTCTGAATATCCTTGAGTGGCCCAGCCAGAGCCTTGAACCCAATTAAGCATCTCTGGAGATACCTGAAAATAGATGTGTAGCAACGCTCCCCATCCAACCTGACAGAGCTTGGGAGAATCTCCCCAAATACAGGTGTGCCAAGCTTGTAGCAAAATACCCAAGAAGACTGGTGTGGCAGGTAGCCTAGTGGTTAGAGCGTTGGACTAGTAACCGAAAGGTTGCAAGATCAAATCCCCGAGCTGACAAGGTAAAAAAATATGTCGTTCTGCCCCTGAACAAGGCAGTTAACCTGCTGTTCCTAGGCCATCATTGAACAAAAAAATTGTTCTTAACTGATCTGCCTAGTTAAATAAAAGGTAAATATATATATTTTTTTAAAGACTCAAGGCCAGTTGTAATTGCTGCCAAAAGTGCTTAAACAAAGTATTGAGTATAGGGTCTGAATAATTATGTAAATGTGATATTTTTTTTAATACATTTGCAAAAACTAAAACAAATGTTGCTTTGGGGGTAGTGTGTAAATTGATGAGGCAAATTTTTTTTTTTTAAATCAATTTTAGAATAAGGCTGTAACCTAACAAAATGGGGAAAAAGTCAAAGGGTCTGAATACTTTCCGAAGGCACCTCCATTGACTTACAAGAAACACATACCCCTGGCATCTTTATTGATGGCTGTGGGAAATTGGCAATCTATAACATCTTCCCTTCCCCATTGACTAGTTACAGAAAACAATGTGGCACCTTTGCTATTGGAAACTGGTCCTCTTTTCATAATGTCTTCCCATCCTCACTGGCTGTGGTGCATTGGTGCACCTCCATTGACTGTATTAGTGAATGGGGCAGAGGCTGCGTTGAGCGTGTCATCGCTTCCTGGAAATAAAGGCTGCTGTGTCAGGAGGCTATGGGCGGTGAAGCGTGGGACAACAAGGAAGACAGGGGGAGCAGGGCGCAGGTGATTTGTGGTGTACTGCGTCAGAGAGAAATAACGGCACAGAAGGAGAGTGTGTGTTATTGTGTTTGAAGACGCAGGATAGGGGAGGGACTCACACACTGTACATATAGCCTAGCCTACATACTGGTATACAATACATATGTACACACACACAAACATTACACTGTATGGGAATATGTAGGTCAATCGTATTCCTATTAACGTCACACTGGCTCCCTACGTCTGTAGTGAGTCACATTGACTGCAGCTTGGCTCTACGTAGACTGCACCATGCAGGTGCAGCAGAATACGCTAACGGTCAATTGTGTGACGTGTGTGTGTGTGTGTGTGTGTGTGTGTGTGCTACTGCTGGTAGAGCGAGGCGTTGGAGTGGGGGAGGGCTGTCGTCGATTATTCGTCGCAGCATCTCGACCTTGCAATGAGGAGTCCTGTGATAAGTGAAACAGATCAGGATCATTCTCACAGGCCCAGAGTCAGTTGTTAGAAACTCTTATTAATACAGCTTACTCGCACATAGCAGGCCCAGAGTCAGTCTTTCATCAATGCTGCCTCACAGAGCAGAGCGCTTCTCTAGGGGCTACAACAGAACTGTATCCGACGAAGTGAATTACACTCCGCAGGCGGATGCTGCTCGCTGACAGACTCATTCACAAAGTGTGTGGAGGAACAATTCCAAACCAAAAGATTTTGGCATTACGCCAGCCACAGGGGAGAAGGCAACTCTCTGCATAATGCATAAACAACTCGCATCACAGAGAATGGAAATAATACTGTAGGCAATATGTAATGAGTTCCCACGGCTTCCAAAACATTTACATTTAAGTCATTTAGCAGACGCTCTTATCCAGAGCGACTTACAAATTGGACCTCAATTAAAAAGACCTCTAACCCGAAAGAATGGGAAAATGGCTCCGTCTTGTATAAAATTCTCATTAGCGCAGTAAGTGCACTTGAATTCCCATTAGCTCACTAGGTTAACATAGGAATGAATCAGCTGTACTTAGCCTTCTACCGTTTAAATCCTAATGACAAAAGCCTGAAAGGTGATGCGCTGGACAGGATGGATTGAGAGAATAAATGGACAATCCCCAGGCTTAGGGGCCTATAGGAGGTGGTAAGGAGATTAGAACAACAACACAGCTAGAGACGGAGAGAGAAACTATAACACTTCAGGTGAGAATGTTGCGAGAGCTGAAATAGTCTAGATCTGGGATGGAGGAAGAGGGATGAAGGAAGTGGGTCAGGATGAGGGATGGGATGAGATGGCTGCCAGGTCATACTGGAGTTGTTCTTCTACACTGGGCCAGAGACAGACTACTAGACAGAGCACAGCTAGTCAAGTCAGCAAGCTAGTTTAGAAATCGGAGGTAAGCAGATCCACCTGTAAATCAAATCCAATTTCATTGGTCACATACACATGGTTAGCAGATGTTAATGTGAGTGTAGCGAAATTCTTGTGCTTCTAGTTCCGACCGTGCAGTAATATCTAACAAGTAATCTAACAATTTCACAACTACCTTAACACACAAGTGTAAAGGAATTAATAAGAATACGTACATATAAATATATGGCCGTACGGCATAGGCAAGATGCAGTAGATGGTATAGAGTACAGTATATACATATGGGATGAGTAATGTAGAGTACGTAAACATTATATAAAGTGGCATTTTTTAAAGTGACTAGTGATACATTTATTACATCCAATGTATTATTAAAGTGGCTATAGATTTGAGTCAGTATGTTGGCAGCAGCCACTCAATGGCCTTGAGATAGAAGCTGGTTTTCAGTCTCTCAGTCCCAGCTTTGATGCACCTGTACAGACCTCGCCTTCTGGATGATAGCGGGTTGAACAGGCAGTGGCTCGGGTGGTTGTTGTCCTTGATGATCTTTTTGGCCTTCCTGTGACATCAGGTGGTGTAGGTGTCCTGGAGGGCAGGTAGTTTGCCCCGGGTGATGCGCTGTGCAGACCTCACTACCCTCTGGAGAGCCTTACGGTTGTGGGCGGAGCAGTTGCCGTACCAGGCAGGATGCTCTCGATTGTGCATCTGTAAAAGGTTTATGAGTGTTTTCGGTGACAAGCCACATTTCTTCAGCCTCCTGACGTTGAAGAGACGCCGATGTTGGACCATTTCAGTTTGTCCATGATGTGTACGCCGAGGAACTTTCCATCTTCTCCACTAGTGTCCCGTCGATGTGTATAGGGGGGGTGCTCCCTCTGCTGTTTCCTGAAGTCCACGATCATCTGCTTTGTTTTGTTGACGTTGAGTGTGAGGTTATTTTCCTGACACCACACTGCGAGGGCCCTCACCTCCTCCCTGTAGGCCGTCTCGTCGTTGCTGGTAATCAAGCCTACCACTGTAGTGTCGTCAGCAAACTTGATGATTGAGTTGGAGGCGTGAATGGCCACGCAGTCATGGGTGAACAGGGAGTGCAGGAGAGGGCTGAGAATGCACCCTTGTGGGGCCCCAGTGTTGAGGTTCAGCGGGGTGGAGATGTTTCCTACCCTCACCAGCTGGGGGCGGCCCGTCAGAAAGACCCAGTTGCACGGGCGGGGTCGAGGCCCAGAGTCTCGAGCTTAATGACGAGTTTGGAGGGTACTATGGTGTTAAATACTGAGCTGTAATCGATGAACAGCATTGTTACATAGGTAATCCTCTTGTCCAGATGTGTTAGGGGAATGTGCAGTGTGCAGTGCGATTGCGTTGTCTGTGGACCTATTGGGGCGGTAAGCAAATTGGACTGGGTCTAGGGTGTCAGGTAGGGTGGAGATGATATGATCCTTGAGTAGTCTCTCAAAGCACTTCATGATGACGGAAGTGAGTGATAGTCGTTTAGCTCAGTTACCTTAGCTTTCTTGGGAACAGGAACAATGGTGGCCCTCTTGAAGCATGTGGGAACAGCAGACTGGCATAGGGATTGATTGAATATGTCCGTAAACATACCAGCCAGCTGGCTAGGGATGCCGTCTGAGCCGGCAGTTTAGTTTCCGACTATAGGCTGGGAGCAACAAAATGGAGTCGTGGTCAGATTTGCCAAAAGTAGGGCGAAGGAGGGCTTTGTATGCGTCGCGGAAGTTCGAGTAGCAATGATCCAGAATGCTGCCAGCCCGGGTCGCGCATTCGATATGCTGATAAAATTTAGGGAGCCTTGTTTTCAGATTAGCTTTGTTAAAATTCTCAGCTACAATAAATGCAGCCTCAGGATATGTGGTTTCCAGTTTACATAGAGTCCAATGAAGTTCTTTCAGTGCCGTCGAGGTGTCCGCTTGGGAGGGATATACATGGCTGTGATTATAATCGAAGAGAATTCTCTTGGTAGATAATGCGGTCGGCATTTGATTGTAAGGAATTCTAGGTCAGGTGAACAAAAGGACTTGAGTTCCTGTATGTTGCTATGATCACATCACACCATAATCATAAGGCATACACCCCCGCCCTTCTTCTTAGCAGAGAGATGTTTGTTTCTGTCGGTGCGATGCGTGAAGAAACCGGGTGGCTGTACCGACTCTGATAACGTATCCCGAGTGAGCCATGTTTCCGTGAAACAGAGAAAGTTACAATCTCTGTCTCTCTGGAAGGCAACCCTTGCTCGAATTTCATGTACCTTGTTGTCAAGAGAGAGACTGGAGATTGACGAGTAGTATACTCGGGAGCGGTGAGCGATGTGCCCATCTACGTAGCCTGACCAGAAGACCGCTCCATCTACCCCTTCTGCGGCGTCGTTGTTTTGGGTCGTAGTGAGTAAAGGAGGAAGGACAGGTTGTGAGGTTAACTCAATCTAGTCCGACTGGTCTTTCAGGTTTCAAATTATATTTCCATTGGGCTGGGTAGATGTGCGTTTGGTGGATCTGCAATAATCTGCTTGATTTAATAACATTTGTTTGTGTGATCATATGTTTCTTCTCCTTGGCTGTAGGTTCATCCCTGAAAGGATGAGATAAGGCTTTGAAAATGCAGTACACAGTGAAAACAGTACTATAGTCACTCCCTCCAGGATTCCGCGATCGCATAATTCAATGCAAAAATCAACCAATTAGCTCAGATTACACGAGAGCTCGCAATTTTGACCAATCCCTGTACTTTTAGAGCATAAAAGGGTCCAATCAAAAGCGGGTTTGTAATTCTGACCAATTACTGCACTGTTACTGTGGAAAATGGCCCAATCCAAAAACACATCAACAAAGTTTTCCCCCTTGCCTGTCAGCATATTCACGTGCTAAAATGGGTGATTGTTGATGGCTGACAGGCAGTACAATGAACAGAAATACATCTCATTTGCCAACAAAAATAACAGCTAACGACCGTGCAAAACAATTTCCAAATGTTTTTGTCGACAATCAACAGTCACTTGGAATCAGCAAAGCGTATGAGAAGGTCAGAACAGTTCCCACAGCAGCGACAGATCACCATGACTGAAGTGGTAACAGGGAAGACTGTGGCAAACGCTGAAAGAATTAAGGTGAGTGGTGTTTAACTCAAACTTTTACTCCGCTAACCTTGGCTTAAGTAGGGTGGTCAGCACTCTGCTCTCCCCAGTCTGTCTAGGGAGAGCGCTGCTCAAAGCACTGAGTGCAATTTGTCCGATGTTTAATTGTTTTTGTATTATGCATTCTGCTTAAAATTGTCCTAAAACTGAGCACATGACTTTTTATTGCTTTATATGAAATTAACGTGAAGAAAAAGAAAAAAAATTGCAAAATGTATCGCAGAATTTCAGAAAAGCTGCCGCAAAATCAAGCATTTTTGGCCGCAGATATCACAAAAACATTTTGCGAAATCCTAGAGGGACTGTATAGTGCGAGAAGAGCAGAGGGACAACCAAGCGTGGCATCAAGCAGGCCTATTTGATTAAGCTGGTCATAGGCCAGACCTGCTGCACTGTTGGCACACCTTTACACTGAAGCCAAACACCCCACAGAGAGAGAAAGTGAGAAAAGTGGAGAGAGAGAGAGAGAAACAGAGGAGTGAGAAACAGAAGTGACAAGGAGAGGGAGGAAAGTAAGAAAGAAAAAAGGTTAACTGGCCAGCTGACTACACACCGCACAGAGATTGGTAGAGAGAAACAGAAAGAAAGTGAAAAGGAGAGAGGTTCCAGGGAGAAAGGACAAAGCGAATTAGAACCAGTTGACTGCGGTCTAGTTGACCGACATCAGCTCTGTCCAGCGGTTGCCAAGAGCAGTTGTTATCCTCATAATGAGCTGGTTACACACAGTTACTGCAGATATAGACTCTTCGTCTTCGTAGCCAATCCAACACCCAGTGCTGCCTTGGCCCAAGGTGAGTCGAGTACCCTCAAACCTCAAGTGAAATCTAAACCCTCTCCACAAAGGTCTTTATATTTCACAATATATAGACCTAGACATTGCCTCTACCTAAAGATTCCACATGTATGTATAAATTCAGAATCCTACATTTTGTGAGGTAGAGGGCTTGGAAGTCTTGTCAAATGGACATAATCTAGTTTAAATTATATCATAATTCTATAGGTTCTGAGGTTTCTACAGCCAAGCCTCTAATGTGATTCTCAGTGTAGAATCATAGTGGAGAGATAAGGCTACAGTGCCTTCAGAAAGTATTCATACTACACTCTGAATTCAAAATGGATTAAAACAAAAACATTCTCACCCTTCTACACACAATAACCCATACTGACAAAGTGAAAACATGTTTTATAGATTTTTGCAAATGTATTGGAAATGAAATATAAACTATGTAATGTACATAAGTATTCACACTCCTAAATCATTACTTTGTATAAGCATATTTGGCAGTGATTACAGCTGAGTCTTTCTGGGTAAGTCTTAGTTTTTCCACACCTGGAATGTAAAACATTTGCCCATTATTCTTTTCTAAATTCTTCAAGCTCTGTTGAAATTGTTGATCATTGCTAGACAACCATTTTTCAGGTGTTGCAATACATTTTTAACTTAAATCTACTTAAAAATCTAACTCGGCCCCTCAGGAACATTCTCCGTCTAAGCAACTCCAGTGTAGATTTGGCCATGTGTTTTAGGTTATTGTCTTGCTAAAAGGTGAAATCATCTCCCAGTGTCTGGTGGAAAGCAGACGGAACCAGGCTTTCCTCCAGAATTTTCCCTGTACTTAGCTCCATTCTGTTTAGTTTTTAGCCTGAAAATCACCCCAGTGCTTAATGATTACAAGCATACCCATTACATGATGCAGCCAGCCAACCACCACTATGCTTAAAAATATGGTGTGGTACTCAGTAATGTGTTGTATTTGCGCCAAACATAACACTTTGTATTCAGGACAAAAAGTGAATTGCTTTGCCACATTTCTTGCAGTAATACTTTAGTGCCTTATTGCAAACAGGATGCATGTTTTGGAATATTTGTATTATGTACAGGCTTCCTTTTCGCTCAGTCAATTAGGTTAGTATTGTGGAGTAAATGCTATGTTGTTGATCATAGCTGCGGTTAGAAGTTTGGAGCGGGGCAGAAAAAAATTACGGCTATATTGGTCCACTAATACAGGACTAGTAAAAGGCCCACAAAAATAAAAAGCAGCACCCTCAGCACCCCTACTTCCCGTGGCTATGTTGTTGATCCATCCTCAGTTCTATCACAGCAATTACTCACTCTTTTAAAGTCACCATTGGCCTCATGGTGAAATCCCAGAGTGGTTGCCTTCCTCTCCGGCAACTAGGTTAGGAAGGAATAGAGGTCGACCGATTAAAATCGGCATGGCCGATTAATTAGGGCTGATTTCAAGTTATAACAATCGGTATTCGGCATTTTTGGACTCCGACTATGGCCGATTACATTGCATTCCACGAGGAAACTGCGTGGCAGGCTGACCACCTGTTACACGAGTGCAGCAAGGAGCCAAGGTAAGTTGCTAGCTAGCATTAAACATATATTTAAAAAAAAAACATAAAAAAACAATCTTCACATAATCACGAGTTAACTACACATGGTTGATGATATTACTAGGTTAACTAGCTTGTCCTGCGTTGCATATAATCAATGCGGTGCCTGTTAATGTATCATCGAATCACAGTCTACTTCGCCAAACGGGTGATGATTTAACAAAAGCACAATCATTGCATGAATGTACCTAACCATAAACATCAATGCCTTTCTTAAAATCAATACACAGAAGTATATTTTTTTAAACCAGCATATTTAGTTAAAAGAAATTCATGTTAGCAGGCAATATTAACTAGAGAAATTGTGTCACTTCTCTTGCGTTCATTGCACGGAGAGTCAGGGTATATATGCAACAGTTTGGGCCGCCTGGCTCGTTGTGAACTAATTTGCCAGAATTTTACATAATTATGACAACATTAAAGGTTGTGCAATGTAACAGCAATATTTAGACTTAGGATTGCCACCCGTTCGATAAAATACAAAAATACAGAACGGTTCCGTATTTCACTGAAATAATAAACATTTTGTTTTCGAAATGATAGTTTCCGGATTTGACCATATTAAATGACCAAAGGCTCGTATTTGTGTATTTATTATAACTATTTATATGATTTGATAGAGCAGTCTGACTGAGGGGTGGTAGGCAGCAGCAGGCTCGTAAGCATTCATTCAAACTTTACTCCGTTTGCCAGCAATGCTTGAAGCACAGCGCTGTTTATGACTTCAAGCCAATCAACTCCTGAGATTAGGCTGGCAATACTAAAGTGCCTAGAAGAACATCGAATAGTCAAAGGTGTATGAAATACAAACGGTATAGAGAGAAATAGACGACGCGCCATAATTCTTATAACTACAACCTAAAACTTCTTAACTGGGAATATTGAACCACCAGCTTTCATGTTCTGAGCAAGGAACTTAAACGTTAGCTTTTTTACATGGCACATATTGCACTTGTACTTTCTTCTCCAACACAGTGTTTTTGCATTATTTAAACCAAATTGAGCATGTTTCATTATTTATTTGAGACCAAATTGATTTTATTTATGTATTATATTAAGTTAAATAAAAGTGTTCATTCCGTATTGTTGTAATTGTCATTATTAGAAATATATTTAAAAAAATAAGAATAAAAAAGATAAAAAATAAATAAAAATAAACAAAATAGGCCGATTAATCGGTATCGTTTTTTTTTGGTCCTCTAATAATCGGTATCGGCGTTGAAAAATGATAATCGATCGGCCTCTAGGAAGGACACCTGTATCTTTGTAGTGACTGGGTGTATCGATACACCATCCAAAGTGTAATTACAAATTTTACCATGCTCAAAAGGGATATTCAATGTCTGATTTTATTTTTTTACCCATCAACCAATAGGTGCCCTTCTTTGCGAGGCATTGGAAACCCTCCCTGGTCTTTGTGGTTGAATCTGTATTTGAAATTCACTGCTTACCTTACAGATAATTGTATGTGTGGGGTACAGAGATGAGGTAGTCATTCATCAAACATCTTGAACATTATTATCCATTATTATCCATGAGTCCATGCAACTTATTATGTGACTTGTTAAGAACATTTTAACTCCTGAACTTATTTAAGCTTGCCATAACAAAAAGGTTGAATACTTATTGACTAAAGACATTTCAGATTTTCATTTTTAATTCATTTGTAAAAATTCCACTTTGATCTTGTGGTATTGTTTGTAGGCCAGTGACAAAAAAAGATATCTTGATTTAATCCATTTAAATTCAGGCTGTAACACATCAAAATGTGGAAAAAGGCAAGGGGTGTGAATACCTTCTGAAGACACGGTATAATACGGAATGGAAAGCTTTCGTAGAGAGATTCGAGGTGAGAAAAGGCCCCAGAAGGTTAAAATTATATGCAGAAACTCTTGGAATCAGGCCTGAAAATCCACTCATCAGGACCACACAGACAAACATAGGCTACTCTCTCCTCCCGTCTCTCACGCCATCTGCATAAACGTGATGCTGTCTGATACAGTATCAGAGCTCTAACCCAAGCCTTATTAGCCTATAGGCTACTATCCAGAAGCATACAACCATCCGCCCAATGACATCAATTCGTGGAAAATCTACTTAATTCACTAGTGCCATGGAAATCGCATCAGTAGTCTATGTAACACAGATGCTTGGCTGATGGCAAAACACAGACATTTCCATTAAATATTAAGGGAGATTACCCTATCTCTATCCGCTAGAGTGTGCGGAGGTAGCCAGGCTGCAACCCAAAGAGGATTTGACTTAAAATAGGACACTTCCGCTTCTCAAACAGTGCACAGATGTGCAGCTGCAACAGCAGGCTGGCAATGGACACACTGTTCATTCCCAAGGTCTGAGGCGTTTTGTACAAGCGGATTAGCCTAGCGCAACACTCCACTTATAAAATGGGCATGCTAGACTAGGCTAGGCTTTCAGCCACTCTAAAAAGCACCTTTCTGACCGTGCCCAGATGTGCAGCAGGCTGGCATGGGACACTCTGTTCCTTCCCTGATGACCCGGTGATGCTGTGTCCTAATCTAGTGGATTAGAGCATCCCCCTGTCTGTTGTGGCTCAGTTGGTAAGAGCGTGGCATTAGCAATCCAAAAGACGTGGATTCAATTCCTGCAGGGATCACAAACACATAGGCTAGACCCACTAACAATGTATGTACTCTAAGTTGCTTTTGGTGTCGTCTGCTAAATATTGAGCCACGCTACTCTAATTCATCTGGACACTATTTGAGTCTGAGGGAGAGGGAGGGAGGGGTGGGGGTTGGTTGCTTCAAATCAGAACACAGAGCCTCTCTTCACCTGAAACAACAAACAGTGTTTGTCTCTCGCCTACTTTGGGAACACAATTTCCCCCAAAGGGCAAAACTTCAAAAACTCATATAGTCCGTAGGGGAAATAGCAGTTGTTTGTTTCAAGGAGGACACAGAGTCCTCTAACCTGGAACAACAAGTCTCTCGACATCCCCCTCTCCTCCCATTGGGAACACCATCTCAAATCAAATGTTATTGGTCGCATACACATATTTAGCAAATGTTCTTGCGGGTGTAGCAAAAAGTTTGTGAAGTGCTCATGGGCTCCATGAACCGGCGCGGCGTGCTAATAGCAACAATAACATCGACTACACTTCCTGTTATTGCGGAGAAGGCACGCACGAGTCGGGAGTGTATGCTGAAGGGAGGCTATGGACCACTACTGTGTTTCTGTAGCTATTGTTGTTTTACTTCCTTCCAAAGCCCTTCCTCTAGAGAAATATTACACGGGTGAAAGCTGGACGGTATGCGTGCGACCACATGCATATGCACGTTTCCAGATTACCGAAGCACACTAGTTAGCTGCTGCAGTAGCAGCCGATGGACTCTTTCTTCCGAGAGACTCCGCTGAGTGTCATCTAGCCTAGTTAAAGAGGAAGTTGCGTTTCCCATTGCTGGGCTGCTGGGGTTGGTGTTTCTCAGCAATTCTCTGTCCTTATCAGTCACTTTCACAGGAGTCCTGAGCAATCATTTCCTGACACCCTAAAAAAAAACTGTAATTTTGGAAAGTGACAAATCATTCAAGTTAGCGGTCTTATCTTTTTGAATTAATGTTCAGTGTTTCCGCTATTTCTTAGGAGGGGTGCAAAGGCAAACTAATTGGAGTCATATTGTATAACAGTATGCTGCATAGGCCTAATTGGCCCCTAATACATGACACCAGCACAGGAGGTTGGTGGCACCTTATTTGGGGAGGATGGGCTCGTGGTAATTGCTGGAGCGGAATGGTATCAAATACATCAAACACATGGTTTGTAATGCAACGTAGGCCTACTTTAACTAAACTCCTCTCAAATTGCCCAAGTCAAAGCGGGATAGAACCATTTTAATACTCTCAGAAAACAGACAGCTGCAAGGCAAGAACAGGCTAAGGACTTCATGATGCTGTTAATACATTCCTTTGAGCCTAATGGCAACATTGCTAAAGGTGGAAACATTTTGCTTCAATTCTGTCATTGCCTTGAGTGGGTGGTTGAGGCACAGAAAGAGGCTGTATTTCTTCTAGAAGGAATGTGTTTAAAAAGGTAATTGACAGACAGAGGAATGTAGCGCTTTAGTTCTCTCCTTCCAGAGACGGTAAGAGGTGTTTCAGAAGACTGACAGTTTCCAAACAGAGAAGAAAAGTGGACAGGGAGAGAAAGAGACATGCAACATTCCTCAATGCAAAATGCCAAACAAAATCCCTTAACGAAAGAATGAAAAGCCATGTTTGCCAACTTTCAAGTCTGTTGAAAGACAAACTTCAAGCCTAGTCATACCAAACAGAATCTGATGACAGCACAGCAATGTTTATAAACACACACACAACGACATATCAAATCACACGCACCCTGCAAAAACATGTACATTCTCGTGCGGTGCACGCCCACAGCTATGCTGCATGAAGGTGTGGCACAAAGTAGAACACGCTGCCTCCCTACTAGGGAGGCTCAAATAGGTGCAGTCAAGGTGTTAGACAGCTTGCATGGCTTTGTGATCTCACTAGGGCATCAATAACACCAGGGCAATGTCCTGTTCAGTAAGGCAAACTGTGGCAAAACCTTTCCCCCCCCCTCGGTCTCTCAGCTCCATGGCAGAATATTTAGAGTCGCAGGAAATTGCTTTAAACCTGCAACAATCTCTCAGCTCGATGGAGAAATCTGTATAATTGCAGGAAATTGTCTTAAAAACGCTAACATTTCTCTACGCCGCCCAGATGGGGGACCACCATCTAAGCCCCTTTTTGATACAGAAAATATCCTGAGTGTCTGCCAATTTGTAATTTCCCCGTGGAGAGAGAATATGTCAACCTGCCTCTTCAAACACACCAGCTTTAGAAGGGGCCATTATCAGTCAGTGTAAATGTACCACTCACATCAATAAAGAAAAGAACAGACAATAAGGCTAGAGAATACGTGGCATAGTGAACCACATCTCTTCTACTAGGCTACATAATTCTGACAACTGAGTCAGGCCGACCTGTTAAAGAGATATAAAATAAAATAAAAAGACAGGACAGGACAGACAGACAATTTGCCATGACGACGCACAGTGAACCACTTGTATCTGCACACGAACGTGTGCATCGTTCAACCATTGTGCAACCATTTTTCCTGCCAAATAACCCTATGCCTTGATTCCTCAGCTTCTTATGTTGGTTCTCTACCCCTCTGCTACTGCCTCAGATTAACAGAACCCGTCCCATCTGACTCTAAAGGCGTCCGCATGCTTCCCATTCAACAGTTCGTAACAGTTTGTGCTTAGATCATGATATTTTGTGAATTTTTCGTTAGTTTTGGTCTTCGGCAAGGTTTTTGGGGGGAGGGGGGGCTGTTTGTGCACACACAAACATTTATCGAGGCAAGCCGAAGACGGTAGTGAAGTCTTGGGATCTTCGTCGATGTTTGGTCAACATTAGGGATTATTCAATCAAGTGTTTGTTGTCATTCAACGAGACACAAATCATTTATGCAATTTTTTTCACTTGAGAAATACTGCACCAAAGAAAGTTGCACGACTGAGATCTCCTCGGGAAAAACGTCAAAATGAATGACAGATCTCTTGCGTTACATTAATTCAGACTATTTTCAGGAAGTGTACACTGCCTACAGCGTCTCAAGATGGACAAACAGTACTATTGCAGCTTATTTCATGTGAAGGTCTTTTAAGAGTGCATGCGAGCAACATCAAATCATTTCACCTAGCCGAACCTTTAAGGCAGCTCATCCCAGCTCGGATGCCCCCTCAGGCAGCCCAATGTGGATTTCCTGCCATTTCAGTCCAGTCCCCCTCCCCTCCTCCTCCTCCCCTGCTGTCCACCAGGTGTAGCGTTTGAGCAGCCTCCACTCACCGACTATTTATAGCCCCCTGTCCAGTGTTTGCCCACCTTTCACCAAGCCCAGCGCTAAGGAGATTTGCCTCTTCTTCGCTTTAGTGGAGAAAGCTGATTTGAGGCAGCAAATAAAACCTGCATGCATGGCTACAATAGCCCAACTATTGAATCACATTCAAATGAAGCGCAGTTAAATTGGATTGAACAAAAAACAATGCTTTGATTGCATGTCTTCTGGAAATAGTTACAGGTCTTAAAGTTGGCCAACCTTGATTTCCCAATGAAAACTGAGTAGCAACACCTATTAAGTAAAGCAAGATGAGGTGGTTAACCAAAATTATGAATTATCGTCGTCCTCCTCCTAGCTTTGTGAAACACAGTCAGGAAGTAACACTACTAAGTTACCACAGAGAATTATTCTGATGATAACCCACCATAACACAGTTTAATGTAGTGTACATGCGCCTGCCGGCATGTAGCCACTGTACTGTGGTACTGTGGATAGGCTGAATAAGCCAGTGTTTTTCCACTGCTCATCTGCCACTGAACCGTTTACTCAGTGAACCCTCTGTGACAGCCCTGCCTGACAGTCCTGTCCTCTAGCTCTGGAGGCTGAGCAGAGATAGAAAGAGAGGGGGAGGAAGAGAGGTGCCAAAAGAGGGAGAAAGATGGAGCAAAAGAGAATGAAAAAGAGAAGGACAGTGAGTGCGTTAACGTGTACAGTAATAATTTGATTTAAACTGGTTAAGGCAGTAGGCATATTATGCAAGTCGTGTAAACACCTTACGTCGGCGTAAGGTCAAAATCTATGTACGCATACGCGGATTACAACACCTGGTTTAAAATCAGCGTTCCAGCTGTGCGTTTGATCTGCGCATGTGCCAGCACCAGCCGAGTGAGAGTCCATCTTTAGCGTGAGTGAAGTGAGTTTGGAACAGCTGAATATATGCGAAGTAGTTCTCAGAATTAAATATGCTTCCCAAAAATAACATGGTCGCTGTGGTAGAACGTTTATTTTGGAATTCCTGCATTTATCAGAGTGCCATCAGGTAGCCCGATTTCAAATGTCTCCATGGAAACAAGATTATTAAGGAAATTGTTCTTGCAAAGCATGTAAACGTTTTAACCGAACTATTATATTAATCTGACTATCCACAATAGGTCGCATTATTGTGTGCATGTAACCATACTCATTGAGGCAGAGAGAGTGGAGGAGAGAGGAGAGAGAGAGAGAGAGAGTACAGACAGACCGAGGCAGACGCTACGTCTACACTTCCAGGTTGTGTACTGCACGCATCCCCTCATCTTATCTGAGTGAGTGAGTGAGTACAACTCAATCATACTATAGGAGCCAGAAGACACTCACTCACCAAAAGCCTGCACAGGTGCTGCATTTAACAGAGGAAACAGACCAGCAACCAATTCAGCAGTGGTACTTCTGTTCAACATAACAGTGCCCACCATTTGCTATTCAGATATTAAAAGGGTTGGTGCACGGACATGGCCTGAGATGGTGTGGAGGTTTGAGTTGTCTACATACTAGATGGACTAGAAGTGATTTGTGCATCCTGGACTGGACTTGGCTGGACAATTCTTGAGCGGTCTGCTTGGTACATTACACAAATGATCAGTCAAGAAGACCAGTCGAAGACCATCAAAGTATTATGACTGCTAGTGCATGTTAGACCCAAGCAGCTAGATAGTACACCACAGTGCAACACGACCACACATGTTCAATATGAAGCCAAGGTTGCCCTAATGTACTTTACCAACCCTTCCCTCAAGGTGGTCTTGGGGACCCATTCATTACCATTACATAACCCAACCACTACTGCCTGGGTATTTGTTAGACCTAGGCTACATCTCAAACAGCCATGTTGTCAACTTCTAGGCAATCATATGAAGGACAAGGTTGCCCTAACGTCCTTACCCACCAATTCCTAGAGGTGGTCTTGGGGACCCATTCATTACCGTTGCATAACCACTACAGTACATCTAATATTCATGTGGGGCGTCAATGGAGGTCAAGAGTCTAGGGCAGAGTAACACTTACCTCCATCACCAGCTCAAAAGGCTGCTTGTACACCCTGATGGGTGACTGATACTTCTGCACCATGGTGGGAACGACTGTGGTGCCAACGACCTGAGAGAAAACAATCTGATATTAGAGCTTATATAACCAACATCATAGACTTGTCTTGGTGAGATTAGACAAAAATGGGCCAGACTCCATTAGACTGGGTGCGTAACACACAAAGAAAATAGTGCTTGAGTTGGTAAAATGGCAGTATAGTTCTGGATGGCCCCGCTGGAGGCATCTGACATGTCATTAAGTAAGCCAGGTTTGTGTGTTTGTGTGTGTGTGTGTGTGTGTGTGTAGCAGCTGGCGGGGAGCCCGGAGTACTTGGCAGTTTGTCTGCAGTGATTGCCTGCAGGAAGGCACTTTCCTCTGCCGTGGGTGAGGAAGCGCGTCTGATTGAATCGATCAATGAATGCAGCGTTTTGCACCATACATCACCCATTCAGGAACTTAACTGCATAGGGAACAGAGATAGACATGGCCAAATACTGGAAAGTCAGGGACTGCTAAGTGCCAACTAGTCACAACCGCATGACTGATAAACTATTCAGGTAGACCTACATTGATGCGTATGTAAATATTATTTGGAGCTAGCGGTAGAGCTGAAAGCTTGGGGGTCATTAATACTGCACTACAGCCTACGTAAACGCATGAATGGGTGGTTGGCCGTAGAGAACTGATGAATTAATCTGTGATGTAAAATGTAAGCAGCGCATTCCAAGAACTTAGTGTTGGTAACCACCACAGTGCAGACGTTGGTAAATACAGTAGGACTAGGCTATGGTCCTGATAGAGCCAACAGATGTGGTCCCTGAAAACGCTGGAATGTTCCACTGCATGATATTTGGATTGGTCAAAATGTTAAAATGTGTATTTTTCAATATATAGGACAAACCCTGTGTTTTAATAAAATCAAGTATATATGCATTGAGCTTGTCTGATGCCTTAAGCACACCTCTTTGATGAAATAAGACAAATAACTCAAGAGGGAGCCAGAGATCAAGATAACAAAAAACTAAAATTTAACCCGACCATTCTCCTTCCACTTCTACTGGCTTTTGCAGATTCTGCCATTACTCTCCCGAAGTTGCCTGTAATAGGCTACACGAGGAGTCGGCAATCTTTCTCAAGTGGAATGCCAAATAATCTTAACCTTTCTACCAATCTGCTTGCCAGTTAAAGTTTTCATGTGCATATTTTCGTGAAACTGTTTCATCTCATTTATAATAACGTCTTCGTATATCTAAACTATATCCAAATCGAATAGAAAATTATACAATGCTAAAAAGTAACTTATATTGCCATTGCCAACTATGTAAAAATTGCCTATAAAGCCAACAAATAAAAACATTGTAGCCTGTAGGTAGAAAATATCCTGATAATAAATATCATATGAATCACAAATTATTCTGGGCCTTCAGAGTTTCCTGTGCCATTGAACTCGGGACAGACACAGCTGTAGGCTATTTGCGCAACGGATAAGAAGTCATTAAGTAGTCCTATTGTATGACATTTCCACTGGATCAGAGCATGACATTTTCCCTTTCACGCTGAGTGGTTATCGAAAGGGAGAAAGCTGGAAAGATTTTTCAAATACTTTTAGGAACTATTGTCATTCTCAATTAATGTAAAAACAGACTGTTTGCTTGCTGTCTGATGTAAAGAAAACATTACTTTGAGAAGCTCCACAGCTCATTAGTGGTGGTGCGTTAAGCCAATTCAGAAATACGATCAGATTCCCAAATGGACACATTTATATGCCTACATTTGCACGCAGGCCAGTAATTGTACTACTGGTGATCTACTGTATGTAATGGGGAATTGATAGACACTAACAATCAAACGCAAACAATTCACACAATGAAGTTATGAAACAATGAATTTGCACAAATTAGCGGAGAAAGACGTGCATTGTGCATTCTGCATGGTCAATCCAACGTCTGCATTGGCCTTGCAACATTTACGGTGATACGGCATCTGCAGAAGTCAGGACATCCATACTTCTTGTGTTTCGCGGAGCAGCGCAGAGCTGTTGTGAAGGAAGTTGTCAAGGATGTGAGTTTGTGTTTATACAGGATCTCCTGGCCTAACATAACCGAGCGCTAATCTAGTAGAATTCAGTCATCTTTTCTGACTCACATGTCTAACAGCTGCTAATCAGATAAATTGACAAACTGTACCAAAATAAACTAATGGTGGGAGTCAACGCAATTGCAACACATTCGCCATTTTCAAAATATCACATACTATAACTAATGATGCACCACTAGTGATGCACCGAAATTACCTTTATGTCCGATACCCGATATTTTCCTTGCCAACAAAAAACGATACCCGATATTTTTTTATTTTTGCAGCCTTTTAAGCATTCTAGTACAGTTAAATAGTTAACACGGACGCAGCGGTCCAAGGCACTGCATCTCAGTACAAGAGGCGTAACAGTCCCTGGTTCGAATCCAGGCTGTATCACATCCGGCCGTGATTGGGAGTCTCATAGGATGGCACACAATTGGCCCAGCGTCGTCCGGGCCGTCATTGTTAATAAGAATTTGTTCTTAACTGACTTGCCTAGTTAAATAAAGGTTACACACACACAGACCAAAATGTTATTTTGTTGGCATTTACGCATGTCCCCATTACCAGTAAAACATAATCAAAACCTATTTCTTTCACTTACTTGCTGTGCTGTTTTGTTGTTCATTTTTCAGACGTTTAATTTTCAACCAGGATTTCTATGGAACGCCGTTTGGGTCTTTGCGTGTCAAAAAAGATACACGTCAAATAACACTATTTGACCAATCAGGACCTGAATATGACTGCATACATTTTTAACGTAGTTATTACACATTGATTACACTATCACTCGCATTTCAAATGTCACAACGATTCATCGATACTTATGCTATGATGCTGGTAAAGTTGTCTCACACATTTACAGTACTGGTCATAAAAAAAAGCTAGCTAGCTCATGGATGCAAACAATGTTCTTCCCCAAAAACATAGCAAAACAACATCTGTTTCAGTAGTTAGCTAGCTAACTATATAGCTAGGTGTCATCTAAAATAACCCTAATTTACAAGACAGTTCTTACTTGATTAATGGTGGTCGGATGCATCTATGTGAAGCTAGCCACAATAAGGATTAGCCACACAATAAGAATTAGGACTTTGCGGTTAGCCTTCAAAATGAAGGTATGGCATAATTGTACTATTTGTATTCATTTGCATCACTGTCAACGGCACACTTTTATTTTGAAGGCAAACCGCAAATTCCACTATTGTGCCTAATCCTTATTGTGAAGCTAGCTGCCTACTTAAAATGTTCGCTTTGGGCAGCAGGGTTAAGTAGCTGACTAGCTATTTATTTTCATGAACTGAAGTTCAATTTCAAAAGGCGAACAACAAGTGGCAACCTAGCTAATACTTACAAGGATTCCTAAATCATTGCTAAGAATAATGAAAATGACTGCAGTTTCTACTGGTCATTGTTTTCAGGCTGGTTGTATTGGTGCTAGCTAGGTACCAAGCTAAAGCTAGCTACCCCAGAAGTTGCGGTCGAACAAATTATGCTATATTACCAAAGCGGTATTGTAAACACATCGTTCGTGGCCGGTGTTTGCAGACTTTTTTGTACAGCTTTGACAGTGCTACTGTATCCTTTTTTGACACACAAAGAACCAAACTGCCTTCCATAGTATGTATGTTGTGAAGCTAATAACAGTGACGCTATTACTGTGTACCTCCGGTAGGGCAACATCTGAAAAATAGCGCACTTGGTAGTGTGTACCGGTGCTCGACCAGTCGGTGAAAGCCAACATCACCCACGACAGAGAACGGTTGATTGTCAAGGGCAATGAATTCCATTATCTTGGCTTTAATGGACTTCTCCTTTGAGTTGTCTCGCTGAAATCTTCTTACTCTTTCAAATGACTGCTCGACTTGTTGACTGCTCAATCCACACAGCAGACATTGTGGGCTAGGTTAGGAATGCTGTGTTGCACTTGTAGCGCAACATTTTACGTGGTGTCATTACGTCATGTACCTACGTTATAAAAGTATGCACGGTAGCTTTGACATCGGTTTTTAACATCAACATTAAACTAGAAATCGGGCCGATACCGATGTTGGCAATTTTAGCTAATATCGTCCGATTCCGATATGTTCACCGATATATCGTGCAACTATAACACTTTCTTTAACGCATACTACGTATTTAGTACGCTAGTATGGGTATTTGGACACAGACGTTATCTTGTACGGTTCACAGCTCATAGGGTCTTACAGGAGGAATGTAGGCCCTATAGTCTAAAAAGGGCCTAAAATTGCCACTTTCTCTAATGGTTTGTGATACAAATGTGAAAAGCATGTCAAACATTCTTCCTCCCAAAGTTTCTATGTGGGAATTGCCAGACCAATCTGAGATACGTTAAATATTTCCGGGCTGTCCAGGCGTGGAATTGCCCTGTTGTCAAACAGCTATTGGGTAAGCCTGGGACGTGTTTATTTGGGGCACAACGAGCGCTTCTTACTGGACAGGTTCAGATTGTAATACCTCCCTGTTTCAGACCATTTTCTTATGCTTTGCGCCTACTGAACACAACCCAGATGTACAAGATCAAAACAAAAATCACATTGTGAAATGTAAGTGTTGCTGTAAACCTGTTCCGACAAGGACATGTAAAGACAGGCGGGGTACCTGCCCAGTCTTAGCACATGGCATACCTTACTTGTTCAGTGTTGTTGATTTATTTAAAGTGCAGATACATGTTACTAAGCAAGTGTTGCTTGACTTTTTCAGCAGCCGTGCGGCAAGGAAGGGACATTGTGTGATAGTGGTGTTAACACTTGCTACACAGCACTACTTCTGGTAGGTCTGATCCAACCAGGGCGTTAGGTTCGGCTTGAGACTCCAACGTTTAAGGCATAAGGCACTGGACCAGAGCTATACTTCTGAGGGATATGGGGCTTTTCAACTAAAACGTCACACTAGCCTGGGTGTCAGCCTGTTTTTTCAAATGAAATTTGGCATGACAATTTCATAGTTGGCAAGAGAGCAGAAGACCGGCACCAAGCTACATCTATGCTACTGTCTGTAAAAGCTAATCATATTATACTAAAGTGAAACTAGGCTAAACCTTTCCATTTAGCCAACTATAGGGGTTATTTAGGCTACTTAAAAACAGGTGAACAATTGTTACCGTCATGTATTAGAGAGAGATTACATTTCCCTGTTGAACAAAAGATGTAAGTCAAGGGGAAAAGAACAGGTGACATTTCAGAAACCAAACCAGAATACAATACAGGTTCTTTGTTCACTGTTAACCAATACGCCATAGCGATGGCCGGCAGCACTGTAATCTACTGTACAAACAAGCTGTGCCAGAGCCACTCAAACACCTATAGTTGAGCCCTTCAGAAATCAAGAACACTCACTCAGTGATGCTCAGTGAGTGACACTCACACACACCCTATATAGCTATAACATGTAGAAGCCTGTGTGAAGTCGTTAAAAGGATGGTTTAGGCTATTTAGCCTACATTAGCTAGTCATCACTGTACACAATCACTACAGGCATGTGCCTTGCAGGTAATACGAATTTACACGTGTAACGTTAACTTAACAAATATAAATGACACTCACCAATGAATTATCGTAATTTCTTTAACAATTATCTGCTTCTTTCGATATATTTGTCTCGTATTATTTTGACTAAACAGGAAACTCAAGTACAGTTATACTGTTAATCCATAGCCTTATTCGGTTCCTTTTTCGCCGGTCGGTGATGAACGAGTGCTGAACGTTAGCTAGCTGTTTTGCTAGCCAATCAGCCATCGACCTGATAGCGACTACAGCACTTTAAAAAGGCATAGCTAGCTAACAACAGGTTCAGAATTGGGTTTTCATAGCGAAAAGATTCCAGATGCAGCTAGCGAGCTAAAGACAGCCAGCTGAAGGTTTGAGCCTTGAGGACTGGAGAGAATGAATGTATTTGAAAGCTCGAGCTTTCTCATTGACAGTTTCGCCCCTCCCCCTTTGGTACAGACAGAGCTCAGCAGTGCCGCGGTGTGGTGCATATGCGGTTACAATAAAAATAATTGAATATAAATCAGTTTCTAAATCAATATGTAGGCCTATCAGGGAAATAATAGTTGAGTGATGGGACAGAATATTAGGAGACATGACAGATGACCTGGCATTTGGTGATTGAAAATTACATTTTTTATGCTTAAGCTGTCATACAATTAATGTAAAATGTTCTTTATACTGTGACGGGCGACAGAGGAAAAAGCTACATGATGAGTAAAGCTGTCATCTTCACTGAGAACTGTGCATATGCACATTTGAAAAAAAGTTTCATATCATGACCATGCATCAATTCATGATATTGGACAATATGCCCATGTGACATGTGTTAATTGGTCCATTTCACCATACTTCTGTTTACAAAATGAGTAATTTACTGTGTGGATCCCCTAAAATCCATACTACATTTATAAAATAATATTTGCCTAATTCTGCACTCAAATATAATCTAAATCCCTCAATCTCGTATAATTTAAAAGAGGGCTTTATCCATTTAAAATACAGCATGACATGACCTTCACAACTCAGTCTAGAACCCATTTACTGGCTTTCAGCTTAGTTATCCAAGTCCATGTGCACATGCCAGTCTTTCAAAAAAGTGTGGCCTAAGTTGGCAGTACAGTAGATCATAAGCATGAGTTGAAGGGTCCCCCAAAATTATTAAGTTATGCTTAATGTATAAGATACAATTGCATGAGCAATATGTTCAGTAGGCTGCATTGAGTCATCATCGGGAATTCAAATCACCAGTGTACTGTACAGCAAAATGAGTCATGGGATACAAAGAACGAAGCATTTGACAAGATAGTTTCAGGATTTCCATCTAACATGAAAACGTATTTGACTTTGTTTTACTTGACTGAGCTGGTAATGACATTTTCAATACTAACCTCATTAGCCATGTAATATCTGCTTCCACCGCTGCAATGCCTTTATCAACATTCCATTGATTCAATTTGATAAAGTTATGACATTATGGCACAGGGGGACTATTGTGTTAGGCATAGCCTTGTGTCCTCAAATGCTTTACATGTGAGGTTCCACAATTACCCACTTCCCCTAGGGCAGGGCTTCCTGTTGGATAACCATTTGAGAACGCCAAATCCCAGCAGGGAAATTAAGAGGTAAGAATAATTTGCATTCAGCTGCAATATGTAAACATTTCACATGGCTGTGGAATCATGCACATGTAGTTATCTACGAAGAGTTTAGATCTAAGATAATCCTGTTTAAGATCCACACAGGGCAATGTCAGTCTATCCTCGCCATTCTGAGCACATGTGCGTGTCAAACAGGGATTTTAGCTCATATTTCATAACAGTGCCATCAATGACAAGGCCTTCTGGGCATAAGCAGCAGCCTTGGGACGAAGCTTATTCTTCGGGCCATGGATTTACACACTAAGTATGCAAGACATTTAGCACAGATGGCTAGTGCCGATTGAAATGTAGTTGTCTCCATTCTAAGGCAAACTAGTAACATCACATCCATTCAGCAGCAAACCAAGGTCTACCATCAAACCCACCAAGATCAAACTACAGTAGGTGGTGCAAATGCCTTCAGTTGGTTACATTTCTACTGCATTAAAAATGAATAGATTGACATGGACATTTTTTATTTGTTTACTAATTTTATTGATGAGTCATGAACAATTGTAAGGCAAAACTACAGTTCTGACATCATGCCACATTAGTTTACACCAAGAGAACAGCATGTTCCAGAAATACATTCACACAAACGTGATATGGTCTTGGCTGAGAGTCAAGTTGTTAGAGCCCCCTGCAAGGTCATTGCAATAACATTGTCATGAACACATTTTTCATGGTTGTAGCATTTGTTGCTTGCTACCTTCTCCTTGAGGAAGTGGATAATATCATACTTCACTGAATCTTTGACAAATGGTTCTCCTGATGACAATACACCACTATACATAACATTTAATCTAGTTCTATGAATATACATCAGTCAAAACATCAACGGTTAGTTTGATTCTGCTCCTTCACTCCATCAGGACAAGTGTTGGAACCAGGAAGTGGTGCAAAACCTAACACAAGAGGAAGTGCATCAACTGACCAGTCAGAACCCACTGGGCTGAAGAGGGGCACAGCAGGGCACAGGGCATCACCTCCTTGTGTGTTCAAACAGATGGGTTAAGAAACTTTATACCAGGGGTCTCCAACAATTGTGAAAATGCTTGCTTTAATTTTTTTGCGTACTATCGCAAACGGTCATAAACAAAGCTCCCGGCTGCTATCCAATCAACGGCAGTGACATTATCCCACCCCTGGTTAGCAACCATCGGCTTAAAAAGCCAAACATAACAATATCGGCATCAATTGGGTAGCCATTGTTTTGTACTGCGCTGTAGCTGTGCTGCAGCGGGCTAACAGCAGAAACATAGCTAGACTGACATTCCTTTCTTGCATAATTAAAGGAGAATTCAACTCAAATGTTTTAGTTTCCCCCCCAGACCTCAATTTATCTGATTTAAACATTGACACGGACTCAGATCATTTATTGTTTCTCAATGCATATTTGTAATAAGCCTATTGACAGTAACATTTAAAAAATAACGTACAGAATACATTTTAATGGAGCCCCCATTAGATTATTAACCATTATTTGAACAGTTATAAAGACAAAATAATATCTTATACACCAAGGACACGTGGAAGAGTTGCAGAGAATGTGCAGAGACGGCGTCACTACAGTCCTTGGTTCGAATCCAGGCTGTATCACATCCGGCCGTGATTGAGAGTCCCATAGGGTGGAGCACAATTGGCCCAGCGTTGTCCGTGTTTGTCCAGGGTAGGCCTTCATTGGAAATAAGAATTGGTTCTTAACAGACTTGCCTAGCTTAAATAAAGGTTACACACACACTGACTAAAATGTTATTTTGTTGGCATTTACGCATGTCCCCATTACCAGTAAAACATAATCAAAACCCATTTATTTCACTTACATGCTGTGCTGTTTCGTTGTTCAGTCATTTAATTCTCAACCAGGATTTCTATGGAACGCCGTTTGGGTCTTTGCGTGTCAAATAACACTATTTGACGTATCAAATAAGCTTGTCGAACAATCAGGAGCTGAATATGACCGCACGTCACATAATAATTTAACGCGTTCATACATTTTTTACGTAGTTATTACACAATCACTCGCATTTCAAATGTCACAACGATTCATCGATACGTATGCTTTGATGCTGGTAAAGTTGTCTCGCGCAACTACAGTGCTGGTCATAAAAAAAGCTAGCTCATGTATGCAAAATATGTTCTTCCCCAAAAACATAGCAAAAAGACATATGTTTCAGTAGCTATAGTTAGCTAACTATATAGCTACATGTCATCTAAAATAACCCTACTTTATAAGAAAGTTCTTATTTGATTAATGGTGTCAGACCCATCTATGTGAAGCTAGCAACAATAAGGATTAAACTTGCAAACTATTACAGACTACAAAGGGAAGCACAGCCGCGAGCTGCCCAGTGACACGAGCCTACCAGACGAGCTAAATCACTTCTATGCTTGCTTTGAGCCAAGCATGAGAGCATCAGCTGTTCCCGACGACTGTGTGATCACGCTCTCCGTAGCCGACGTGAGTAAGACCTTTAAACAGGTCGACATACACAAGGCTGCAGGGCCAGACAGATTACCAGGACATGTGCTCTGGGCATGTGCTGACCAACTGGCAGGTGTCTTCACTGACATTTTCAACATGTTCCTGATTGAGTCAAATACCAACATGTTTCAAGCAGACCACCATTGTCCCTGTGCCCAAGAACACAAAGGCAACCTGCCTAAATGACTACAGACCCGTAGCACTCTACATCCATAGCCATGATGTGCTTTGAAAGGTTTGTAATGGCTCACATCAACACCATTATCCCAGAAACCCTAGACCCACTCCAATTTGCATACCGCCCAAACAAATCCACAGATGATGCAATCTATATTGCACTCAACACTGCCCTTTCCCACCTGGACAAAAGGAACACTTATGTGAGAATGCTATTCATTGACTACAGCTCAGTGTTCAACACCATAGTGCCCTCAAAGCTCATCACTAAGCTAAGGATCCTGGGACTAAACAACTCCCTCTGCAACTGGATCCTGGACTTCCTGACGGGCCGCCCCCAGGTGGTGAGGGTAGGTAGCAACACATCTGCCACGCTGATCCTCAACACTGGAACTCCCCAGGGGTACGTGCTCAGTCCCCTCCTGTACTCCCTGTTCACCCACGACTGCATGGCCAGGCACAACTCCAACACCATCAAGTTTGCAGACGACAACAGCGGAAGGCCTGAACACCGACAACGACGAGACAGCCTATAGGGAGGAAGACAGACTTGGCCGGGTGGTGTCAGAATAACAACCTATCCCTCAACGTAACCAAGACTAAGGAGATGATTGTGGACTACAGGAAAAGGAGGACTGAGCATGCCCCCATTCTCGTCGACGGGGCTGTAGTGGAGCAGGTTGAGAGCTTGGAAACTAAAAAGTCTTGGCATGGGTCCTGAGATCCTCAAAAGGTTCGACAGCTGCAACATCGAGAGCATCCTGACAGGTTGCGTCACTGCCTGGTACGGCAACTGCTTGGCCCTCTGACCGCAAGGCACTACAGAGGGTAGTGCGTACGGCCCAGTAAATCACTGGGGCTAAGCTGCCTGCCATTCAGGACCTCTACACCAGGCGGTGTCAGAGGAAGGCCCTAAAAATTGTCAAAGACCCCAGCCATAGACTGTTCTCTCTACTACCGCATGGCAAGCAGTACCGGAGTGCCAAGTCTAGGTCAAAAAGCTTCTCAACAGTTTTTCCCCCAAGCCATACGACTACTGAACAGGTAATCAAATGGTTACCCGGACTATTTGCATTGTGTGATCCCCCGCAACCCCTCTTTATCATAGATGCATAGTCACTAACTTTGAGGAGCATGACGATCAGCTTAACAACCACGTGATGCTGCATGACAATGTGAACATGATTGGGTGACAATCCGCTGACCGAGGAGTTATAGATTCCTCTATTGCCCAATGGGAGTCTTCTCTGGTTTGGTAAGCTAAATAAGCAAGTCTGTTTGGTTACTAAGACAACTACTGTAGCTATCAATTAAACTTACTAGCTACTTCAGCAGATTTCGAACACTTTTCTCCTGGTAATTGTGTCAAATTATAGCCATGACACAAGGGATAACCAACGTGGGGGTTCTACGCATTCTCTGTAAAATAATGCAACTCACTGGGAGGTAAGTTCCACTTCGCTAGCGCGTCGTAGAACATGCCTTCCATGTCGTTCACCATTTTCCAAAGAACACATAGCACCTTGATTATCCCTTATGTAAGTGACAAATTTTTACACAAGATAAGTTGAAAATGGTGGGCGTAGCCTACGAAGCATGACACATTCAATGAGGAAATAGGCTAGGAGTTACAAAATACACCTACAGCATTTAACCACCATAAAATACATTAGGAAGGCATACATCTGTTTTCTAGACATTTGTCTGCAGTATCATACATGAGCATCAAACTGCTGTATACATGCTCACACCTGCAACTGCCAGGGCAGCTTCACAGAACCCCCTGTTATAGTCTAGGCCCAACAAAGCACACTGCAGCACACAGCCATGACAGCTACACTGCAGCACCTGCCCAAGACCAGATTATCAAAAGCATGCACGTCCAGAATGACACACCATTCCCTATATAGTTCACCACTTCTGACCAGAGCCATACGAGCCCAGGTCAAAAGTACTGCATTAAATAGGGAGTCATTTGGGACAGATACACTATAGGCCAAGCCATGTAGCCTACTTACCACGTAGGCCAATTACAGCAGAGGTGAGAGGGATCCATGGATCTTGGCGCCACGGAAATAGAATCTGTGTCATTCCATTTCTATGCTTTGGCCCTTCATGCATCTGGTCTCAATGCCGCACATCATGTGACTTCAAGGACAGTGACTTGTTAAAATATCCTGAACCACTACAGGTGGGAAAGATTACAGAAGTGTTTTAGTATGCAGTTTATTGTTGAAATGATTAACAGTTTCATATGTCAGACAGTTCAATTTATAAAACAGACCATTTGATCTGTCCCTCATGACTATTGATATTATCCTGGTATGCCTCACTGGAAGATGTGTATCATTACCACCAACAGGGAAATCTTTCTGGGCACAGACTACGAGCTAAACATGTGTACCCTTTAAACGACAGTACCCCTCTGCCACTAAAGTTAACTAGCTGGTAAAATCTAGTTTCATTGAATTGTAAATACGTCTACAGCATTGGATTTATTTAAACACAAAAAAAAAGTTGAAGGGACACACCTTCAGTTTTCTAAAAGACACTTGTCTGCAGTATCATACATGAGCATCAAACTGCTGTATACATGCTCACACCTGCAACTGCCAGGGCAGCTTCACAGAACCCCCTGTTATAGTCTAGGTCCAACAAGGCACGCTGCAGCATACAGCCATGACGGCTACACTGCAGCACCTGCCCAAGACCAGATTATTTACACAGTGATTCCCTAATGTCACCCTAGTACCTATATAGTGCACTACTTTGACCAAAGCCCTGGACAAAAGTAGTGCACTAAATGGGGAATAGGGCACCATTGTGAAAAAGCCAGACTATAGCCCAAGCCACATACCCTAAAAAGCAGTGCACTAAGTAGGGAATAGTGTGCAATTTGGGACAAACACAGACTATCGGCCAAGCCATGTAGCCTACTTACCCAGTAGGCCAATTACAGCGGAGGTGAGAGGGACCCATTTCTAACAGAAATCGAATCTGTTAATAATATATTTCTATGCTTTGCCCCTTCATTGTCATCATGCATCTGGTCTCAATAGACGCCCCATCATGTGAGTTCATCAAGGACATCGGACACGATGAGATGCCAACCCACTACAGGTGAGAAACAGAAGATACGTTTTTAGCACAGAGGTTTGCTGATCTGATAAACTTTGGTTTCATATGTGAGACAGTTCAATTTAAGAAGATTTGATTGGTCCCTAATGAGTGTATTGATCTTCTACAAAGTATGCCCTCTACTGGACAACGTTATCACCAACAGGGAAATCTTTGTCACTAGACCACGTCTCAAACTCATTTCTTGGAGGGACGAGTGTCTGCGGGTTTTCGCTCCCTTGTACTTGCGTGATCAATTCAGCTCATTAATTGTTGGAAACTCCAGTCACCTGGTTGTTTAAGTCTTTATTACACAAATTGAAAGGAAATATAAAGGAAGCATACACTCAGCCCTCCATAAAATGAGTTTGACATCCCTGCACTAGACTACTAAACCTGTATACTCTTCTACAGTACCCCTTTCCCACTAAAGTTAGTTGGCGAAAGCCAATCCAGTTTAATTCAATTGTAAATACGTCTACAGGATTATTTGAACACAAAAAGACAGAAGGGACACTTCTGTTATCTAAAGACAAAGTTTGTCTGCAGTATCATACATGAGCATCAAACTGCTGTATACATGCTCACACCTGCAACTGCCAGGGCAGCTTCACAGAACCCCCTGTTATAGTCTAGGTCCAACAAGGCACGCTGCAGCATACAGCCATGACGGCTACACTGCAGCACCTGCCCAAGACCAGATTATCAAAAGCATGCACGTCCAGAATGACACACCATTCCCTATATAGTTCACCACTTCTGACCAGAGCCATACGAGCCCAGGTCAAAAGTACTGCATTAAATAGGGAGTCATTTGGGACAGATACACTATAGGCCAAGCCATGTAGTCTACTTACCACGTAGGCCAATTACAGCAGAGGTGAGAGGGATCCATGGATCTTGGCGCCACGGAAATAGAATCTGTGTCATTCTATTTCTATGCTTTGCCGCTCCATTGCCATCATGTGACTTCAAGGACAGTGACTTGTTAAAATATCCTGAACCACTACAGGTGGGAAAGATTAGAGAAGTGTTTTAGTATGCAGCTTATTGTTGAAATGATAAACATTAGATCCATATGTCAGACAGTTCAATTTATAAAACAGACCATTTGATCTGTCCCTCATGACTATTGATATTATCCTGGTATGCCTCACTGGAAGATGTGTATCATTACCACCAACAGGGAAATCTTTCTGGGCCTAGACTACGAGCTAAACCTGTGTACCCTTTTCACGACAGTACCCCTATGCCACTAAAGTTAACTAGCTGGTCAAATCTAGTTTCATTGAATTGTAAATACGTCTGCAGCATTTTATTTATTTCAACATAAAAGATAGAAGAGACACTTCTGTTATCTAAAGACAAAGTTTGTCTGCAGTATCATACATGAACATCAAACTGCTGTATACATGCTCACACCTGCAACTGCCAGGGCAGCTTCACAGAACCCCCTGTTATAGTCTAGGTCCAACAAGGCACGCTGCAGCATACAGCCATGACGGCTACACTGCAGCACCTGCCCAAGACCAGATTATTTACACAGTGATTCCCTAATGGCACCCTAGTACCTATATAGTGCACTATTTTGACCAAAGCACTGGACAAAAGTAGTGCACTAAGTAGGGAATAGTGTGCCATTTAGGGGGGGAAAAGCCAGACTAAAGGCCAAGCCATGTAGCCTACTTACCCAGTAGGCCAATTACAGCAGAGGTGAGAGGGACCCATGATCTTGGCACCACAGAAATGTGTGTACCTTTGTCAGCATGCATCTCTTGACTTCAAGGACAACCGACTCGTTGAGATATGCTGAACCACTACAGATGGGAAACATAGAAGATTAGTGTTTTAGTAGAGCAGTTTATTGTTGAGATGATAAACATTGGTTTCATATGTTTGAATATTTTCTGTCCCCTGATCTTATCCTAGTACACACACCCTTTACTGGACAACGTGTATCATTACCACCAACAGGGAAATCTTCTTGGCAGTGGAGTACTAGCCAAACCTATACTCTTTTCTATAGTACCCCTTTGCCACTAAATTAGATAGCTGGCTAGTAAAAACGAATCTAGTTTAATTTAATAGTAAATACATTACAGAATTTTAGATTAACACAAAAAAAAAAGAGGGAAGGGACCAACGTATGTTTTCTAAAGACAATGGTTTGTGTACAGTATCATGAGCGTCAAACTGCTGTATACATGCGCACAACTGCAATTGCAAGGCTTCACATAACCCACTGCTATTGTATACCGGTAACTACCAAAATAATGGAAACGCTTGAGTAAATGTATACAACCTATATTGAAAACTTCTACACGTGTGGTTTCTGAATTCATCAAGCAATTAATATCCCGTAATGTTTTGGGTCATGTATAATTATCAAAGTCGCCTACTAATTTTCACTACCATGGCTAGAAGAGATTTGCATCTTTGAAATAAGGGTCTCAAATGAGTATAGGTGGTTTAAAGTGTGTACGTTAGTCACCAGATTATAACACGCTACAGCCTACGGCCATGATGGCTTCACTGCAGGACCTGCCCAAACCCAGATTAGCTACAGAGTACCGTGACTGCCAAATGGCACCCTATTTCCTATGTGCCCTGGTCAAAATAGCGAATACGGTGACATTTAGGCCAGATACATGTTATAAATACAACAGTTACCAGAAACAAGTTCCCGTTTTTTAGAAAATGTAACCCCGTCATCGTCCTAGCTAACGTTAGACTTGTTTGGCCTGGTTGGACGTTTAACAAACGTAGCTAGCTAACGTTAGCTTTTGGCTGGCAGGTTAGCAAGGACACATTTCTTACCATGTTCAATGTGTTTTGGTCATGTCCATCCATTCGAATCATCTCCTTTCCACAATACATAACAAAATGTAAGGTTTTAACAAAAATAAAAATGAGCCCTGCTTTGCTAGCTTCCCGCCTCAGACGAGGATAAAAATACTTATTCTTTGGGATTGTGTTGGCGGATCGCATCCAATTTAAGATACATACACCGCCACCTACTGGATAGTGAGGCCAATCACGACCTACCTATACTGAACAAAAATATAATCGCAACATGTAAAGTGTTGGTCCCATGTTTTATTAACTGAAATAAAAGATCTCAGAAATGTTCCATATGCACCAAAAGCTTATTTCTCTCAAATTGTGTGCACTAATTTGTTTACATCCCAGGTAAGTGAGCATTTCTCCTTTGCCAAGTTAATGCATCCACTTGACAGGTGTGGCATATCAAGAAGCTGAGTAAACAGCACGGTCATTACACAGGTGCACCTTGTGCTGCAGACAATAAAAGGCCAGTCTAGAATGTGCAGTTCTGTCATACAACACAATGCCACAGATGTCTCAAGTTTTGAGGGAGTGTGCAATTGGGATACTGACTGCAGGAATGTCTACAGGAATGTTGACAGAGAATTTAATATGAATAATGTTAGAGAATTTTGCAGTACGTCCAACCGGCCTCATAACTGCAGTTCACATGTAACCACGCCAGCCCAGGAACTCCACATTCGGCTTCTTCACCTGCAGGCTGGATCGTCTGAGACCAGCCACCCGGACAGCTGATGAAACTGAGGAGTATTTCTGTTTGTAATAAAGCCCTTTTGTGGGGGGGAAAAAATCTGATTGGCTGGGCCTGGCTCCCCAGTGGGTGGGCCTATGTCCCCCCAGGCCCGCCCATGGCTGCACCCCTGCCCAGTGATGTGAAATCAATACATTAGGGCCTAATGCATTTATTTAAATTGACTGATTTCCTTATAATCAAATGTTATTGGTCACATACGTGTTTAGCAGATGTTATTGTGGGTGTAGCGAAATGCTTGTGTAACTCTGTTTATATTTTTGTTCAGTATACATTCAATTCTTTGTGATACAGTACTATAACATTTGGGAAAATGAAAAATCACTCTGCCAACTATTAGCTCTCTCTTTAAAATAAAATAATATTATAAAATAACTATTTACCCTATCTAATCCTACTCCAGACTGCCCAAATGTGCCTAATTGCTTTATTAATACATTTTCAAGTTCATAACTGTGCATTCTCCTCAAACAATAGCATGGTATTATTTCACTGTAATAGCTACTGTAAATTGGACAGTGCAGTTAGATTAACAAGAATTTAAGCTTTCTGCCAATATCAGATATGTCTATGTCCTGGGAAATGTTCTTGTTACTTACAGCCTCATGCTGATCGCATTAGCCTACGTTAGCTCAACCATCCCGCAGGGGACCCACCGATCCTGTAGAGGTTTTAATTAATATCTTATGACACAACATACACGTAGTATTACTTTCTTAGCTACAGTATACATATCTCACTGGCATATTACATAATTTAGGATGTAGCATACACTATCATTTTGGACTCACATTGCTGTGCTCGGCTCACTTTAACAGGAAGGTGGAGCGGCGGTCCTCCAAGTTAACATATGTTTTGAGCACGGCACAAATCATACTTCATTGACAGCATGGCCAATGTTGAATGTTTATTATTTGAACTCGTAAAATAGCCCCTTAATCCCAGATTTGGGACCACACAGCCACTGTCACTGATTCTTTCCAAACCGCTCGTTGAATTTGCGATTTCTAACTTGTTGTGTAGTGTTTATGTCCAATAGCCGATGAGCTCCGATACGTTTTATCTATAATTTCTCTTCGTTATTTCTCTTCATATGACAAGGATTAAAAAGGATTTGCAAGTAGATTGTCGACTTGATTCATGATGATGACCGCTAGCTAAGATTTTGAAAGTATGATGTTGACATGATCAGTCCAATCAAAGCTACTGTACATATAACGTGATTTGATGTCATTTTATCTGTGGCCACTGACCTTGAGCCTTCTTGGATGAGCACTTCTATGGCAGCAGCCGAAGGACTAGAATTTTCAATGTCTCCTCTTACACTTGGCAGTGACGTAAAGTCACCATGAGTGACAGAACACTGAGCCAATCATGGCGCAACGCTCCATATTTTCTGCTGGTTTTGCCACCACCACAGAAAACACTGAGCTAGGCTGAAACACCTGCATTTTGGAGCTGGTTTACTAGAGAAAACAAAAAAGAGACCATGTTTGTATGTGGCTTTATTAACTCAATGATATATATTCTTTTTTACATTGTTTGCAAACTGATGTGACACGTGTTAATGCCAAAATAACATGCAAAACAGGCAAGCCCTCCCCAAAAAATCATGACAGGTCTCCACTGTCTGTAATATGTTTCTTGACTGTCACCCCACATTCCTGTAATATGTTTCCTGACTGCCAATACGTTTCCTGAATGCCCCCCCCCACACACATTCCTGCACTACAAATGCTGACCCAGTACATCCTGTCATTGGATCTTTTGAACCATCTGTGTAAATGGCCACAAAATCCTGATACACAGTATCCAGACATCTATTATACAAATCAGATGGACCAACACCCTCCCTATCTTTCTGTAGTCTCTACAACACTTCTAGATCAAATACTTCCGAACTCTGGTGCGTTTACACCCTTACTTCGGTTCGTTTGAACTGGTGTGAACATTCTCTATCTGCACCCGGGGGCGCAGTCCGGACCAAACACAGCGAGCATTTGATGAAATATTTCGTTCGTTTGTAACAAACAGTCGATATCTGATTCGAAATATAGCTAAAAACTAGGCTGTGTGTGAAAACGCCAAGGCAGGGATCATCAACTAGATTCAACAGCATACCCAATTGTTTCTTTAGCGGATGATCAGGGTACCGGAACATAATTACAGATTTGTAGGCTGCAAATTGACCGTAAGAAGCACAAACAAATATAATATGTGACTAAAACATAATAATTTAAAACCTTGCTTACATTTGTATATAGTCACGTGTCTCTGTTATGCGTTGGGGAACCGTGCTCTAAGGGCTCTGTTCAATCTGTAAAGCTGAAGCGTTACAGATTCGGTGATAGAAATGTAGCCTAAAGGCAATTTCCGATTGAGCCGATATATGCAGCGTTTACCGTGAATGCAGTGTTTTAACATTGCATTTAAATTTCAATCACGCTGTAAAGTTGGACTTCCGCGATGCGTGTTGAATATACCCCCAAAATGAATTGCCACTCATGCAGTATAAAGCATTCGTTAACGCACACCCCAAAATGTTGGAGAGGTGCTGACTAACGGAATACTAAACTTGTGTAAAACATTCATAAAGATACTCTCACAACTGGATACACGCTAAATATGGTCCCAATAAATTAATGGATTAACACCAACCCTGAAGAATTGTATGGTAAAAGTCTACTTTAAAGCCTTTGCACAATGGCTTTCGTTATTGAAATGTCAAATAGAGGCAACATCATATCATGAAATGCTTTATTCATCTCATCACATCAATATGCAGAAATTCCTCAGATTACTTCACAAGCAATACAGCATTCATCATCAGATGTCCCTATTCATAAAAAGAGACATCATGAAAAAAACTAAACTTCAATCATTTGTAAAGCAAGTTGCCAATCTATTAAACTATGTGAAGCACACTAGCAGTCCCTCTATCTGGGTGAACACTGCTGCTGGGGGGGGGCCTAGGTACAGTTCTAGGATCAGCTTCCCCCCCCTCAATCCTAATCTTAACCATTAGTGGGGGAAATGCAAAACTAACCGAACATTGAACATTGCCCGTTTTTCACACTCCTGCTCAGTGGGTTGGTCAGTGCTGAGTGGCGCAGGTGACAAGTGAAGGTCTGTCCGGAGCTCCAGCGTGTCGAAGGCAGACTCAGGAGGCTGCTCAGGGTGTACGTGCCGTCAGCCTGGCGCTGAGACTCGCCCTTCTGGATCTCAGCACCCGTCAGAGAGCCACCGTCATCAGACCAGGACAGAGAGGCACCGTCAGGGTGGAAGCCCTGCGCCAGGCACACCAGGGTGGTCTTGTCCCCAGAGAGAGGGGCCTGGGCTGGGGCCATCAGGACCAGAGAAGGGGGTGATGGAGGACGGGCTGACGGGAGGACACAAAAGATACAGACTGTAACAGTGAGATGGATCAAGATACTTTCTCATTGAAAAAAATAAGAATGGAATTTAACTTAAAGTACACTGTAACTGTTTGAAATTCAGTCAAAATTAAAACAATTCATTATTTATCTTTGAACATAGATTTAATATCCTAGTGTTAAACTTTAAGTCTATTTATATTTTCCAGAATATCACTAATAATCCTGAAACAAAAAAATACATGTTTTCCTCTTTCTCATAAGATAATTTGTGTACTTGACTTAATTAGGTTTATTTGAAAGGAACTATTCACATTGATCAAGATCTCTGTTAACCAGATGGAAAATTGTCATCTGTAGTCCCTGCTACCATAAATTAAGTAAATGAATGTGCAGTATGATTTTTATTAATATGTTACCTCAACAATTATTAGTATTCATTATTATTGACAATGTATATTTTGGGTTATATATGAATCAACACATACTGAAGAATTTAAAATATATTCTAACCATTACATACAGTACAACTTAATAAAAGGTACAAATACAGATTTGTTGATTTAAGAAAGCACATCACATGATTATATTTACAAAGGATTTTACTCACCAATGATGACTGCAGTTCCTTGTCCAAACGTGGCCCACAGTGATACATCTTCATTCAAAAACATCTGTGTTGATGACTGCTCTTCATTGTCAAGCCTCCATTCATCAAGATGTAGAAATCCATGAAAAATTCAGCAAAGGACTTAATTCATTCATTTTATAGTGAAGTGTTCTCCAATGCAATCCCCCTTTAGACACGATGGCATTCAGTGACCTGTGCACATTTAATTATTTTCCAATCCGAAGCCCTGTTGGGTTTTTGTACGAGCAGTCTATTGAACTGTATCATTGTGGTACATCGCCACAATTATTACCAACGCAAGCACAGATATACACTGCCTCATCCTCTGCCGTGATTCCATTAATGTGCAGATACTCAGTAGATCCAGATTCAGAATATGTGAACCTGCCTGGAAGCCCAGTTGCTCTATTGGTGTCAGCAAGCAAAAAACGTGGGCCACCTCCAGCCTTCTGTTGGTACCATGAAATCCAGGTCTGAATGCCAACAACACAGGAGACTTTCACATTATCTCTCAGGTTCACAGAGAGGGACTTTTCCTGGGTCAGTACCAGAGCTTCCATACCTGCAGAAATGTAGAAACATTTTGTTGTGGATAAAATACATCAGGATCCTACAATATAAGCCCATTGTGCCTCCTAGTGATTGCAGAGTATATCAATGGATCTGGTATTAATACTTCTGGAAGTAATAATCTCCATATTTACAATATAATCTATAGTCAGTGATTTCATTATACTGTAGTCAGTGTTAAATCAGTCTTACCAGACAGAGTGAGTAGCAGGGCTGTAATAGAAGCAGTAGAAAGGAACATGGTGATCTCTTCTGTTGGAAGCAGAGGTGATATCAGAGAAAGATGTCTTCACACACTTCTGTCTTCACTTCAATGCAGCTCTGAAACTCCCAACGCCTCCTATAAAGAGCAGCTTACTGTACTGAAACCGTCAGCCAGCCCCACTCCCCCTTCCAAAACCAGCCACCCATAAACACACACTTCCTCTACCATTTGCATAGTCAATGAACAGTTTAGCAATTATATTTTTTTTGTAGCTTTTGAGTTCAATAACAACTCTATGATTACTCATTATGAAAAAGGGGTATGAACACAAATAACTTTTGATTAAATTGTGATATCATTAAAAGGCTTTGAATGTCCTCTCATAGGTACAACAGGCCCTAACACAGTGGCATGTAGTTTTTGGACAAAAATGAATTTCTGGGTCTCGGGAGAATATATCCACTAGGTATGGCTTTGTGTCTTCTTTTCCTCTCAGAAGCATCTTCTGTCTGTCTGGTATCTATTTAAGCAATAAGGCACGAGGGGGTATATATACCAAAATACCACAGCTTTCTTGCTTCAGGTTCTGAGCAACAGACAGTTAGATTTGGGTGTCATTTTAGGCGAAAATTGAAAAAAAGGGTCCTTAAGAGGATATACAGTGGGGAGAACAAGTATTTGATACACTGCCGATTTTGCAGGTTTTCCTACTTACAAAGCATATAGAGGTCTGTAATTTTTATCATAGGTACACTTCAACTGTGAGAGACGGAATCTAAAACAAAAATCCAGAACATCACATTGTATGATTTTTAAGTAATGAATTTGCATTTTATTGCATGACATAAGTATTTGATACATCAGAAAAGCAGAACTTAATATTTGGTACAGAAACCTTTGTTTGCAATTACAGAGATCATACGTTTCCTGTAGTTCTTGACCAGGTTTGCACACACTGCAGCAGGGATTTTGGCCCACTCCTCTATACAGACCTTCTCCAGATCCTTCAGGTTTTGGGGCTGTCGCTGGGCAATACGGACTTTCAGCTCCCTCCAAAGATTTTCTATTGGGTTCAGGTCTGGAGACTGGCTAGGCCACTCCAGGACCTTGAGATGCTTCTTACGGAGCCACTCCTTAGTTGCCCTGGCTGTGTGTTTCGGGTTGTTGTCATGCTGGAAGACCCAGCCACGACCCATCTTCAATGCTCTTACTGAGGGAAGGAGGTTGTTGGCCAAGATCTCGCGATACATGGCCCCATCCATCCTCCCCTCAATATGGTGCAGTCGTCCTGTCCCCTTTGCAGAAAAGCATCCCCAAAGAATGATGTTTCCACCTCCATGCTTCACGGTTGGGATGGTGTTCTTGGGGTTGTACTCATTCTTCTTCTTCCTCCAAACACGGCGAGTGGAGTTTAGACCAAAAAGCTCTATTTTTGTCTCATCAGACCACATGACCTTCTCCCATTCCTCCTCTGGATCATCCAGATGGTCATTGGCAAACTTCAGACGGGCCTGGACATGCGCTGGCTTGAGCAGGGGGACCTTGCGTGCGCTGCAGGATTTTAATCCATGACGGCGTAGTGTGTTACTAATGAATTTCTTTGAGACTGTGGTCCCAGCTCTCTTCAGGTCATTGACCAGGTCCTGCCGTGTAGTTCTGGGCTCATCCCTCACCTTACTCATGATCAATGATGCCCCACGAGGTGAGATCTTGCATGGAGCCCCAGACCGAGGGTGATTGACCGTCATCTTGAACTTCTTCCATTTTCTAATAATTGCGCCAACAGTTGTTGCCTTCTCACCAAGCTGCTTGCCTATTGTCCTGTAGCCCATCCCAGCCTTGTGCAGGTCTACAATTTTATCCCTGATGTCCTTACACAGCTCTCTGGTCTTGGCCATTGTGGAGAGGTTGGAGTCTGTTTGATTGAGTGTGTGGACAGGTGTCTTTTATACAGGTAACGAGTTCAAACAGGTGCAGTTAATACAGGTAATGAGTGGAGAACAGGAGGGCTTCTTAAAGAAAAACTAACAGGTCTGTGAGAGCCGGAATTCTTACTGGTTGGTAGGTGATCAAATACTTATGTCATGCAATAAAATGCAAATTAATTACTTAAAAATCATACAATGTGATTTTCTGGATTTTTGTTTTAGATTCCGTCTCTCACAGTTGAAGTGTACCTATGATAAAAATTACAGACCTCTACATGCTTTGTAAGTAGGAAAACCTGCAAAATCGGCAGTGTATCAAATACTTGTTCTCCCCACTGTATACCAATATATCACAGCTTTCAGCCAATCAGCATTCAGGGCTCGAACCACCCAGTTTATAATATAACATAATGCATAGAGGTCATAAAACACGTCGCAGAAAACCTTTGTGTTTTAATTTTCAAAGTGGACTCATGAGTAAGCTGAATCATGACCTGGAGTAGAAAATCACACACCACTTTTATTATCACCTCCCTGTGTCATCTATCTGAATGTTTATGCATCTCAAATGGCCTATTCGCAATATAGTGCACTACTTTTGACCAAGGCTCTGGTCAGAAGTAGTGTACTATAAAGGGTAGAGGGTATCATTTGGGATGCAGACATGTTTGTAAAAGAATGTGGGTGTGTATGTGCACTGACTTGTGGTTTGAGACCACATTTCGGTTCCCCTTCTTCTGTATCACTGTGCAGCTGTTGTCTCAGTTTCTCTGTCTTGGGGAGCTCCCCACCCCTCTCTGGTACTAAAAATACCCCAGAGCTCTCACACCTGGACAAGTGCAGAGGACATCACTGCACACTCACTAGGCACCTCTGAGAATGAGAGAAATGCTTGCAAAAGTCTACCATTTTTTATTGTAGAGAGAAATGCAGCCCAAGGAGTGAGACAGTTGAACAAAATATTTCACAATAAGTCATGGCCCATGGAATAGTCAACGGCAATGTAAAACCAGACAAAATACAACTTCAAACTTGACCTATTTTGAAGAAATGTCAGAGTACGATTATCCCGAATACATCTTGTGTTTATTCATTTTTGAAGATGCTGTTTCATAATATGCCTTGAACGTTTCAAAGATGCCTTTTAAGATGCTGATCATGATCATGCCTCGAGACCTCCTTCGGATTTTGGGGTTAGAGGATTGAAAAAGAAAAGTCAATTACTGCATGAGAAGAAAAACAAACCGTTATCTTCTTCATAACAAATACAAGGTCAAGAATTTAAGATACTGACTGATAATGTGTTGTTTGAGACGTTCATTACCAGGAATAAATCTGTGTAACACGGTGGCTGACAGTATTGGAGTTAAAACCACATGTTGACTAAAACAATCACCTGCTCTCATAGAGTACATACATGTTGACTCCTTTAGGAGAGCCAGCAGATTCCCCATTCCTCCAATGACAGAGTCGGCCGAACCACCCCTCAGTCTTTGGGGCAAATGAGCTGGCGTCATTGGGAGGTGGGGCGTCAACTTTTGGGGACTGCCTAATGGCAGTGGAGGGAGCAATAGCCTGGGAGATAGGCTCCTCCTCATCGGCCATGGGTGGAATTGTGATGGTCTGGTAGGAGTAAAGGAAGGGTCACATCTCACGCCAAACCTTGTCCCTCATCCTCCATTGTATCGTTAGATTTGGTAGTGTTGTCCTGGCCATTGACATGGGTGGAGGTCTGTACCTCACCCCAACCTTGTCCTGTGAAATGGACTCCTCAACATCTGTGGGGACATGGTTGGATGTCTGTGTGTTGTCCATAGGAAAGGAGCTTACTGGCTTCTTCTCCTTCTTCCTCTTCTCTCTCTTCTCCTTATTATCCCCAGGTGTGTGCAAGGGCGTGTGAAGGCGAGGGGAGGGTGGCTGGGCTGACAGTAGACTGCTTGCACCTTCCCTCCGCATGTCCTCCTGGATCTGCCTCAAGGTGTTTTCCCAGCAGTACTGAGTACAGCACTCTGGACTCTTTCACTCATCTGACAGGGCTGTAGCTTGTCCACACAGGCTCCGCACCAACTGACACTGCTGCTCGCCGACAAGGGGTGTGCCGTTGATCTGGAGGTCACGGAGGGGAGTAGTATCACCCTCTAGAGTCCTTCACACCTTCGAGTTTGAGTGGTTTTTCGTTCCCCCTGGGGAAGGCCTGTATGTTGTCACATAGTGGTGGTTCATTGACAGGTGGGCTATCGATACGTTTGTCGTCCAGGGGTTTGGCTTAACCCTCCGTAGAGGTCTGTAGGACATCATCGCTGGATGGAGTATTCATCTCCTGGGTAGGCTGGTTCAGGTTCTTCTCAGGAGTACTTTGAACCACCGGGAGGACCTGCACATGATCCAAGATGTACACAGCGTACTCTGTAATCATCATCCTTTTCATCATGAACCAATACTTGGCTGACGATACTCACTTTAACGTGGACGCAGAAGAATACAATAAACTGCCACAGGATGTAGCCAAGGAGGAAACTTCCTCTAGGTAACATCCTTCAAGGGGGTCTCATATCTAGAGAAGAGAAAACACATCACGTTTTTTAACAGGCTGAGGAGAAAAAGGGAGGCTTCACAGTCACACCATGGCCTTTGGAGCAGCTTTAGGATTTGATTTGAGCATCTTTAGGATTATGGAAGATTTCTCCTCCTAATTAGTGATTGTCAACAAATTGAATCGCAGCTCCTCACACCCGCTACCTGTGGTTACCTGGCGACCGTCCCCTCTGCGGTCCCGGCATTTGCCGGCTGCCCAGCTGCTTAGTCCAAGCCCGTTTCTGCATTCCCTGGTCCCGCATTTCCACGGTGGCCTCCACTCCATCAGCTGGTCAGTCAATGTACTGTTACTCTGCAGAATCACGTCATTCATAGACACTTTCACGGAAAACGTGTTATTCTAACAAATAGCAGGTGAATTACGGACATTCCAATGGGCGCTTAAAATGTTTCATATAGATACTGTACCTGATATTCTATCACATTTATTGCTGACCATCTACTATCTATGCTGACTGTTTTGATTAAGTGTTGTGTTGTGGCCATGTGTTTCTGTCCCGTTGTGTTGTGATATCTGTTCACCTTGTGCTGTAACTGTTCCGTATTGACTTTTGTGTTTGTCATATGTCCCTGTCCTTCTGTCTGTCTTGTCCTGTGATTTCAATGTTGTTTTGTTATTTTATGTATTTCTCTGCACTTCCCAGTTATCAGTGGCCAGGCTGTCATTGTAAATAAGAATTTGTTCTTAATTAACTCGCCTGAACCATCTAACATGGAGTTGTAAAATACTGAACTTCCTCTTTAAATACACCATTGGGAAAACCATCCTCCAGGTTGGCCCAACAAAATCTAATGTAACGTGTCACGCCCTGATTTGTTTCACCTGTCCTTGTGTTTGTCTCCTCCCCCCTCCAGGTGTCGCCCACCTTCCCCATTATCCCCTGAGTACTTACACCTGCGTTCTCTGTTTGTCTGTTGCCAGTTTGTCTTGTTTGGTCAAGTCAACCAGTGGTTTGTCTCAGCTCCTGCTTTTCTCCCCCAAGTCGCTCTTTTTCCTCGCCAGTCTGGTTTTGACCCTTGCCTGTCCTGACTCGGAGCCCGGCTGCCGTCCTGTACCTTTGCCCCTACTCTGGATTACCGATCTCTGCCTGGGCCTGCCTGCCATCCTCTACCTTTGCCCCACTACTCTGGATTATTGACCCCTGCCTTCTTTGACCTGTTTGCCTGCCTCTGTTGTTGCAATAAACATTGTTACTTCAACACAGTCTGCACTTGGTTCTTATCTGAAGGTATTCCAACTTTATGTATGTATTTTTACATTAGCTACAGTATTGTAGGGAATAAATGCCCAATAAAAAAAACAACACTTAATTAATTTGCAAAACATTAGGAAAACATTCCATGACAGACTGACAAGGTGAATCCAGGTGAAAGCTAAGATCCCTTACTGATGTCACTTGTTAAATCCACTTCAATTAGTGTGGATGAAGGGGAGACCTTGAGACAATTGAGAGATTATGTATGTGTACCATTCAGAGGGTGAATGGGCAAGACAAAAGATTTAAGCACCTTTGAACGGGGTATGCCAGGCGCACTGGTTTGAGTGTGTCAAGAACTGCAACGCTGGTGTTTTTTTGGTATTTTTTTTAATGCTCAACAGTTTCCCATGTGTATCAAGAATGGTCCGCCATCCAGCCAACTTGACACAACTGTGAAGCTTTGGAGTCACCATGTGTCAGCATCCCTGTGGAACGCTTTCGACACCTTGTAGAGTCCATGCCTCGACGAATTGAGGCTGTTCTGAGGGCAAAAGGGGGTGCAACTAAACATTAGGAAGGTGTTCCTAATGTTTAGTGCAGACGCGCACACACCAAACGCTATGTTCCTACAACAAACATAAACCATCCCTCTGCTGATGGCCAGTGCGCAGCACAGCCAGTACTAAAAGACATCAAACTATCTGGAGGTGATAGCAAAACTTCTCAATCCTGATAAGTTGACACACATTTATGTTATACGTTATAAGGAATGTCAAAGGAATGTACTGTACTGAATAACCAATACTTACAATAGACCCCACCCCTCACACCCACCACACCCCTTTGTAACGCTGACTTTGCTGATAACTACTTTATTGAGGAAATGTGTACTTACTATTCCTGTGATATGTGATAGTGCATTCATAGTGAGGTGGGACAAACTGTAAGTCGCTCTTGATAAGAGCGTCTGCTAAATGACTAAAATGTAATTCTATAAACTAGTATACAATAGATTCTATCAGCGAGGTATATAAGCTGGCTGTATAAGATCTGTTTACTTACAGTTTTTCTCAATCGCGTACGATCATTTTTAGGATCTGCGTTGAAACGTATCTATAGCAGAACACCAACGATAAAATGTTCAAATACATTTTTTGGGAGCTGCAGAAAGTCAAGGACAGCCTGAAGAGAAGCTAGCTCCGTGGGGCCATGCAGCAGAGAACCATTGAGGAGCGGCAGAGGAAGTTGGATGAGCCTTGTGGACGGAGAGAGGCCTTGAAGAGACATCTCCTCAACTGAAGGACGAGCAGGGCCTCCCAGCTGGAGAAGGCTCTGAAAGACACACTTAAAATCAACGAGGAGTCTGAGACCAGGGCCTCCCAGCTGGAGAGGGAGATGGCAGATATGGAGGCCAGGACGACTGCAGGACGAGGAGAGCAGGGCCTCTCAGCTGGCCAGAGCTTTAAATGAGGAGAAGAACGCCTGTGACGAGCTAAGGAGTGAGCCAGGGAAAATGGAGAAGAAGAGTGAGCTGGAGAACAACTTGACTGAAAGGGAAACAGTCTCGACTATCTGCACCCAGCTGAGGAGGGAGATCCAGGCTAATGTGGCCAAAGTGTAGCAATGGCGGGCGAAGAGGATCTCCTTTGAGCAGCTCAAGGCTGAGCTGGAGGGCAAGATGGCAATAATGAAGAGAGTCATTCCGAAAAAAAGCCTGGGGCCAGCACTGAGCTGGCCTCAAAGCTGGTGAAAGCGGAGAAGGAGATCGGCAGACTCTGGCAGCCCAGCAGCAGGCTGCAGAAGAGAAATCACTGCTTTAAAGATTTGATTGAGATAAACCAAAGTAATTTGTAACGTAAAGAGTTAGCCTGTTTATGTTAATTGTGCCACAAGCCAATGTGTGATTATAATGTTTTATACTCTCTTTCAGATGCTCAACAATAGGAGGGGGTGTTGCTCCCTTCAGAAGAGGAAAGAGGAAACATTAAAGGCCCAATGCAGTCAAAAACTAACACTTCCTGTGTTTTATATATATTTCCACACTATGAGGTTCGATTAATAATGTGAAATTGTGAAAATAATGATAATGTCCTTTTAGTGTAAGAGCTGTTTGAAAAGGCCGCCTGAAATTTCAGCCTGTTTTGGTAGGATGGAATTTTGGCCTGCCTGGTTACATCACCAGGTGGTAAATTAGGTCATAGACCAATGAGAAAGACTTCCAAACCTCTCTGACAATAACAGCTTTTTCTCCCCTTCCATACTCAGACCACTCCCAGGAAAAATTCTTGCTTGAGAAATTACTCTTTGCTAAGAATATATTTTTGTCTATTTTCTACCCCCCCCCCCCCCACCTTTCTCCTTATTGGTTCTGGGATGATGCATTTTTTTCTGTATTAAACCAACAAAAAATATGGATGAAGCAATATGCTGGTTTGTGGTTTCATTCATCAAGTCTTGATGACCCTATAGCTATATTCTACATCATTACATTTCATAAGCTACAGTAGTAGCTACTGAATACGATCTGTTCATCTTCACTCATTTACATCAGTCTCTTATTCTTTTATGAGAGGAGAAAATCGAGCCATGGTCAGTTATATAACAGTGACCGTGGGCCATCTCTAGAACATTAGGTAATCTCTAGAACGTTATGCCCTCGGCTACTTCTTAGGAATCCAAATGGAATTCTAAATTCTATGTTTGCTACACACTCTGGCCATAAGAAAAAAGGTAGAGAAAGCTATTTTCATTGGTTAGGATTTAGAATATCCAGTTATATAACATCCTCTTTATTCCCGGCACTCAGAGAGATTACACGTGGAAGCGTAGCACGTGCACAAGGGTAGCCTATTGCGTTGTGTATATTTGATCCATTTGTCATGTCGTCTATGAAAATCAATTAAAATAGTAACTATATTTCCCTGTAAGGGAACTTCTTTAATTGAGTGCGTCATACAGCAGTCACATTGCACATCCATATCACGTAAGCTATTGTGAGTAAAACTCATGCCAAAAATAGATCACTGTTCATTGAACTTCTGTCTCCTGTTTCTTTAAAAAAGAAAAGAGCCACTAGATGGAGCCATAGGCCATTTTATGAAGAGAACTTGTAAATGAAAAAGTCCTTCTAAAGACAGCTGTTTTGGTGATTGACGGGTGGACCATTGAAAATGTTGTCCCTCTAGATCACGCGATGCCATAAGATAGACTACATGGAACTACTACCGTCCCAAGAAGATTGCCAGTTCTGAGATCAGCAGCACTAGACCTGCTTCATCATCATCATCACCACCACCAACCTTTACCTTACATTCCCTCTGTACAACAATCATATCAATAATACTTAAGCCCCACAGCATCACAGCATCCCTTTAATAAGGTCAACTCTGGAGTGAAAATAAAAAAGGATCAACACAATGATGTTCCCCGACGTCAAGAGTTGCCGACTAAACTAGAGCAAAGCCAGAGCACAGCTCCATTGATTACCATGGTGCATTGCATGCCTCTCCTCTCCTCTCCAATTCAACTCCAATCATCAGCGGAGCTATGTGTGAGAGGGGTGGTTGTCGTGTAGCTGTAAACCCCACGGAACCTTGGGATAGTTTCTATAGCTAGAAAGGACTAACTAGACTAACTAGAATGAGCCACTGGTCCTGTTGGACCAAACACGTTACCTGCATAGCTAGCTGATCAAGTGAATGTCCCGGTCCGCAGTTGATATAGCATTGCTAGTTGCTGCTCACTGGTCTGAGATGTGTTGTAGGATGACCACAGTCATGGTGACACACCCTGCCCATTTGTTTGTTTTTCTAAATGACCTATCTGATTGGGGCAGAGAGCTTAGCTTGGAGCGCCACACTACGGTAACAGGCTACCCGGACTACTTGCATTGACCCCCTCCCCTTTTTTTACGCTACTGCTACTCTCTGTTTATTATCTATGCATAGTCACTTTACCCCTACCAACATGTACCCCCACACATTGACTCTGTACTGGTGCCCCCTGTATATAGCCTTGTCATTGTATTGTGTTTTTATTTATTACATTTTTTTACTTTAATTTATTTAGTAAATATTTTCTTAATTCTTATTTTTCTTAAAACTGCATTGTTGGTTAAGGGCTTGTAAGTAAGCATTTCACGGTAACACCTGTTGTATTCGGCACATTTTATTTTATTTTATTCTCATGCAAGGTTAAAGGGCAGGTGTGTAATACTATTTGGGGGGGTGCTTTTATTTGTCCTGTTACCCACTTGTACAAGTGCGTAATGAAAATGTGTTTCTTGCATATCCCAACTCCCCCTGAGACACCTGCAGGGAGTGGGGTCACAGCCAGGGTCACCATATCCCAACTCTCCCTGAGACACCTGCAGGGAGTGGGGTCACAGCCAGGGTCACCATATCCCAACTCCCCTGAGACACCAGCAGGGAGTGGGGTCACAGCCAGAGTCACCATTGTCCTGCACCCCTGGAGCAATTGGGGTTAAGTGCTTTGCTCAAGGGTACAGTGACACATTTTTCACCTTGTCAGTTCCATAATTCGAACCAGCAACCTATCAGTTACTGGCCCAATGCTCTAACCTCGAGGCTACCTGTATGTGTTTGTGTGTCTCAGCAGAGAGAGAAAGTGTGGTTGTAAAGTTATTCACTTTTGATGGGGCAGATGGCACAGTGATAAACAATTGTGGTGCAGCATGTCAAAGAGGAGGCACTGGGGAGGGGGAGAGGGAGGGAGGGAGGGAGAGAGAAAGAGATAAATGAGAGGAGAAAGAGAGGAGTGGGTAGAGACAGAGAGAGACACATAAGAGATAACCCAGCTAGCATATAACGTTCTGAGAACCATATATTACTTAGAGCTTCGTGAGAGTGTGGTTGTTCTATGGTTATTTTGCATAAAACCTACCCACAACTTTCTGGGAATGGTGCAGGATAGTTGCTTGGCTTTTTTGTATTTTTTGTGTACCATCATCTTTGAAATGCAAGAGAAGGCCATACTGTTATTTATTCCAGCCCAGGTGCAATTTAGATATTAGCCACTAGATGGCAGCAGTGTATGTGCAAAGTTTTAGTCTGATCCAATGAACCATTGCATTTCTGTTCAAAATGTTGTGTCAAGACTGCCCAAATGTGCCTAATTTATTTATTAATAACTTTTCATGTTCAAAACTGTGCACTCGCATCAAACAATAGCATGGTATTATTTCACTGTAATATCTACTGTAAATTGGACAGTGCAGTTAGATTAACAAGTATTTAAGCTTCCGGCCAATATCAGATATGTCTATGTCCTGGGAAATGTTCTTGTTACTTACAACCTCATGCTAATCGCATTAGCCTACTTTAGCGCAACCGTCCCGCAGGGGACCCACCGATCCTGAAGATTAATTAAAACTTCTTCGGGATCGGTGTCCCTTCCACGGGACGGTGGAGCTAACATAGGCTAATGCGATTAGCATGAGGTTGTAAGTAACAAGAACATTTCCCAGGACATAAATATATCTGATAATGGCAGAAAGCTTAAATGATTGTTTTTAGAGGTTTTAAGGAACTTGACAAAAAAACACTATCTTCTTCATTACTTTAACAGAACGTTTCCTGAAAGTTCAAACATGTTTACATTTCATTTCAATTTTGGTAATGTTCTACAAACGTTCTCCAACTGGTTTGACATTGGAATGTTGTCAAATAGTTCAGAGAACGTTAAGAAACAACATTCTTCTGTGGGAATTTTAGTGCTTCAGTATAACGTTTCCTACAAGTTCATGTTCTCACATTGTTCAGAGAACGTTAAGAAAACTTTTCATAAAAACCACAAGACAACTTTAGTAACTTTCAGAGAATGTTCTAAGAATGTTATTGAAAACATATACATTCCGTTGTCAGCATCAACAAAACTCTATCTATCCATGGACTAATTCCATGATTAGAAAACAGAAGAGCATAGCTTAGAAATTCACCGATGCTGTGCCACAATAAAAAAAATGTATTTGCATGATTAATGCCTAAGCAAATCAATTTCCATCTGTGCTTGGAGTTCAAAACAGTTAACCCAAACTAAGCTAGCATTGTTATCAAAAAACATGTTGTTTTCAGAACATCATTTTTATTACCTTCAAATAACCTATAATTTACATTCAAAGAAACGTTCAGTGAACCATAATAAAACATTCTCAGAACCTCCCTGCAACCTAAACATTAAGGTTCCCGGAACAGGGAACTGTAATTCACTTCTCAGAAAGTTGAAAAAACTTTCAGTTTTACCAGTCAGGAAACGTATGGCTTTGTACCCAGAACCAATGGAAAACCAAAAACGTACGTTCCCAGAACTTCCAAAGAACCAAATGTTCTAGCTGGGAGCACCCCCGCCCCCCCCACAACACACTCCACCCCTCTCCTCTCTCCGTTCTTCTGTCCCTCCATATCCCAGGCTGTATGGGAAAATCTATATTAGTAATCTCGGGAGCTGACATGTCTCATGTCTCAAGCTCCCAGCTCACACGACAATCTCAGTCACAGCCATTTATAGATAACCTGCACCCTCCTTTCCTCCCTCTACCTCCTCCTCCTCCTCCTCTTCTTCTCCATTCGACCCTCACGGAGTGGGAGGCTGATGAAGACAAACGACACCTTTCAGTTTTCCATCACCATCTGCTTCCCAGGAACAGATGAGGCAGAAAATCCCTGGGAATTTCTTCCCGGTATTCCGTATGGGTCTCGCACCTGGAAACCTGGAATTGGATGGGATTACAAACGGGGTAGGAAAGCTGCGCAGGCAGATAGAGGGATATCAGTCATGGTCGTGCTTCTAAAGTCCAATGCTCAGTGGATTTCAATTGCAGATGAAGCAAACAGAGAATTAGACAAGTCATTTGACAGAAGGGTTCGAAGGTCATTTTGGCTCTATGATACCAAGATGACAAGGCTGATAATAAAGGATTGGTGAAGCATCAAGAGTCCCATGCACTCCCCACTGGTTAGACACAGATGTCATTTCAACGTCTAGTTTTGATTTCACTTTGGTTGAGTTGTCAACCGACTTCAAATTAAAATTATTTCACCATGTCACAGGATTTCGGTCCAAAAAATTGGGCGAATTTTAATTTTCCCATATATTGATGACTTTTTGCAAATCCAATCCAACTTCATCACAAATCATTTAGTTGAAATGACGATGAAGTGACGTGGAAACAACGTTCATTCGATCAGTTTTTCTCTCTCAGTGGGTCTGCTTTTGAACAGCAGAGGTTCTTACTCCAGCTGAACACATAAATACATGCATGAATTAAACTAACTTCACTAGTGATGGGACAATTTTAAAAGAATCCCTTGTACGAGGCTTCACATGTAACTTTCAATGCATAGCAGTCTGGGTTACTTCACATATCACACATACTGATACTTAAGTAGACGCATGGAAGGAATACAAAACAAGAGAAGCGTCTAACAAGAAAATATAAACAATACTACCTGATGACTGACAGAAATAGAGTGCTAGATAAATGGTAAGTAATCAAGGTAGTAATGATGATGGGGCGCAGGTGTGCGTAGTGATGGGTTGCCAGGTGTCCGTAATGATGGGTTGCCAGGTCTGGTGTTTAGTAAACCGGCAACGTTGAGCGCCGGAGCGGGGCATTGGGAGTAGACGTGACAATACTGTATAGATTGACATAATGTTCCATTGATACACTGCAGTCTACAGTCCTTCCTTTGTTAATAGCTTTGTGACTCTACTTGTGCTATTAGGTATTGTATTGTGTACAGTGTATTCATTACCCCTGTTTTCTGTCCATTATAGAACCACTACCATTTCACTCCTGTGTGTGTCAATCAAGTATCCTTGTGTGGAACTCTGAGGTTGCCTCATTCCCCTCTTACCAGGGGAGGTGCTAGCGGGTCACATATCTGCCCAGAGAGTCGTTCTCTTTCATTAAGTAAGTGTAAGTAAGTGTGTAAGTGTGTGTATGTGTAAGTGTGTGTGTGTGTGTGTGTGTGCTTAGTTACACCTCTATGAGGACAGAATGCCCTTCAAAGAAAGCAGTCTATTTCACTTAGCTAGGCACCTTGAGCCACTAACACAGGCAGCAGCCCTGAAACACAGCAACCAAGCCAGTAATTACTGCTTCACTCCTCTCTCGTTCCTTCCGCTCTCTTTCCTTCCTCTCTTTGTTTGGTGGTGCGGTCTCAACACGAGAGTAGCTCGGGGGGAGAAAAACGGCCTTATATCATGTACGTTAGCTTGGAAAGGAATGAGAGAGACATGGTTCCAAATGAAATAAATGAGGTACTGATTTGCAGTTATGTTGAGCTAAGCAACATTTATCAAACGAAGCATGTCACACAAAGACTGAGACGCAGGTGTCTACACAGCACACACCTTACCCTTTCAATTAGGCATAGGCGTTTGGCTTAGCGGGCCAATGCACTTTTCATGAGACATGGGTTCGAACCCTGTCAGTATCTCACACACACACACACACATGCACACACGCGCGCACGCACGACAGAGCAGATGCTTAGAGAGAAGACCAGGATAAATAACACTGTAGAACACAGCTGGGTGGAGAGAGAGTGCATGGAGAGAGAGGGAGAGAGATAGAGAAAGAGAGAGATGGAGTGAGAGGGAGAGAGACAGAGAGAGAGAGAGAACGAGACAGACAGAGACAGAGATGGTGGGGAGAGAGAGAGACAGAGAGAGTTGAGGGACAGTGTCTGACAGACCAATCAACCTGCACATGTACTCTACTGTATGCTTATTGTTATTGTTGAATGTATGGTTATTTTGACACTTGGTTATTGTTGTTACTGTTGTCCCGTTGACAATTTTGATTCTCATTTTTATATTGTAAATATCCAAAATAAGCTTTGGCAATATGTACACTGTTGCGTCATGCCAATAAAGCAAATTTAATTGAATTGAGAGAGAGATAGACAGAAACAGACAGAGAGAGAGAACGAGACAGAGCGAGAGAGAAAGAGAGCGAGAAAGAGAGAGAGACAGACAGAGATGGTGGAGAAAGAGAGGGAGGGAGAGAGACAGATATAGAGAGAGACAGACAGAGAGGGAGATGGTGGAGAGAAAGAGAGAGAGAGAGCGATGGAGAGAGTTAGAGAAAGACAGAGAGAGAGAGAGCCCATGCTGAGACACTGCCAATTGGGCCAGTGCAGTTAACTAGGCTGGGCTTCTTTCTCTGTCAGCACTGTATGAACCTCGGCAGCAGAATCTGTCAGGCTTCTCCATGCAGATTTAATATTATAATATCCCATACAATTCTCAACATGAGGTCAGTATCTCACACACACACACACATGCACACACGCGCGCGCGCACGACAGAGCAGATGCTCTGGTGGGTGCTGATGTTGACTTCTTTTGTTTGCCTTTCGTTGTGCGTCTTTGTAGCATACAAAGTAACTACAGGATGCTCAAATGGTCCAATCACACTCACCAAACAATATAGCCAGTTAGAGAAAGACACCTGACTTCCTGAAAGATTGCACTTGAGACATGCCATCTCAAATGCTTCTGTTATTATCTAGTGTTGATCACACAGTAAGAGCACAAATGTACTGAATGGAGCTGTAGAGAATCGAAAAGAACGTCTCAGGGATGCACCACTGTCTGACACAAAAGTGTTTTCAATCTGGAGGACGAAGGACACTTGCATAAATAAGACATAGATTTGTCTCTTCCTGCCGGCCTGCGTATAAAGTCTCACCGGCCACAGATGAGTAATGTTCTGTTTATTCCAAGGTAAAATTCAACTCTTCACTGTTGTACTTTCTCTCTCTGGAAGTGTGAAGGAGTGGAAATTCCGCCCTGGCTGGGGTGCGAACTCACAACCCTCCGCACTGCGAACTCACAACCCTCTGCACTGCGAACTCACAACCCTCCGCACGGCGAACTCACAACCCTCCGCACTGCGAACTCACAACCCTCCGCACGGCGAACTCACAACCCTCCGCACTGCGAACTCACAACCCTCCGCACTGCGAACTCACAACCCTCCGCACGGCGCACTCACAACCCTCCGCACGGCGAACTCACAACCCTCCGCACTGCGAACTCACAACCCTCCGCACTGCGAACTCACAACCCTCCGCACTGCGACACAACAAACTCCTGAAACATCGTCTATAACACTAGCCCTGAAAAGCATTTCTCTAACCTGGGTGGCAGTACTTCTAGGTCTCAGGAAGGATGCAGCACTGGCTGGTTCCACTGGCTGGTTTGGGATGCAGGGACTTTTTACTACATCCACACTATACACATCCTGTATCTCAAAGGCACAGCCAAAACATAAGCTCACCTTACTCCTCTTCTGGCAGCACTTTTAAAGGGAGGCAGCCAATGGGTTGGTCTAGAATAATTCAGTGATCCTGCGCTACAAATGCACCTGGGAGACGGTGTTACAGACAGCCGCCTCCTGCCACAGACTGCTGTTAAATTGGCTGGTCTCCCTCGGCAGTCGACATATGCTGGCAGGCAACATATGCTTCAACACCACGAGATGTAGCGTGGCGTTACCAGTTCCCTAGCCCCTAGCCACATTACCTGATCTGACACCGTCGTAGAGCAATTATACAACTAGAAAGCAGAACTAAAAATGTACATTCTCGTAGGAATATCACATTCTCATAGGAATATCACATTCTCATAGGAATATCACCTTCTCATAGGAATATCACCTTCTCATAGGAATATCACCTTCTCATAGGAATATCACATTCTCATAAGAAGATCACCTTCTCATAGGAATATCACATTCTCATAGGAATATCACATTCTCGTAGGAATATCACATTCTCATAGGAATATCACATTCTCATAGGAATATCACCTTCTCATAGGAAGATCACCTTCTCATAGGAATATCACCTTCTCATAGGAATATCACATTCTCATAAGAAGATCACCTTCTCATAGGAAAAACGATTCACTTTGATTGTGGCGGTGAACAGTAATTGATTGACAGGTACAGTATGCTGCCCATGGACATTGCCTTCAACTTGTTAGACATTTTAATTATGGGGGTAAAAATGTTTGATTGACAGGGAGAATATGCCCGCACATGAACACTGCCTTTATTAAAACACGATCCAGTCGCATGATTGACTGCAATGAGGGGTGAAGAAGCCGTAAAAATGTGTATTCTATGTTAGTGTCAAGTTCTGGGAGGAGGAAAGTCCTGGCAGTTTTTCACTCCACTGGGCCGATATGAGATTCATGAGAAGGACCAGAGATGGACGCACACATAACCCAGCATAATGGCTGGGCGTTAAACTGCACAGAAACAGTATGGCCAGGGGCGGGATGGGAGAGGGATAGGTGATCGCTCTCCCTGAAAACTGTCAATCAAAGCTCTGTAGGATCGGATATAAATCTCTCCAAATCGATGGACGAGGGTTAAAAATCTGCCTGGCTTTGGTGGGATACAGCTGCTGCATTACAAGTAGTGTGTGAGTGTGAATGTGTGTGTGTGTGTGTGTGTGTGTGTGTGTGTGTGTGTGTGTGTGTGTGTGTGTGTGTGTGTGTGTGTGTGTGTGTGTGTGTGTGTGTGTGTGTGTGTGTGTGTGTTGGGGTGCAGTAGTCCCGCCTTCCGAGCATCTATCTGGTTCTTTGATAGAAAATAAATGCTAGTACAGAGGTATACTTCCCTACATATTTATTTGGACAGTGAAACTAAATCTCTTCATTTGGTATTTGAGATCAAATGTTTTATGAGGCGAATGTACAAAATGTCCCTTTTTATTTGAGGGTATTTTCATACATTTGTTTTGCTGTTTCGAAATGAATGCACTTTATGTATCTTGTCCCTCCATTTGAAAGTGTCATAAGTAGTTAGACAAATTCACTTTTATAGCGTATTACATTTTGCCAAAAAGTTTAGTATTTGGTTCCCTAGCACACAATGTCTACATTAAGCTTGTAACTCTACAAACTTGTTGGAAGCGTTTGCTTTTTGGATGAATTTGCATAATCCGAAACAAAACCAAAACAAACTGCAAATGCATCCAACAAGTTTGTAGAGTCACACGCTTGATGTAGACATCGCTGGCTAGGAATATAGTAGCAAATACTAAACCTTCAACTACTCTAAAACACTATAAGTGAATTTGTCCAAATACTTCTTCAAATGCGGGGACACGATACATAAAGTGCTTTCATTTCTAAATGGTAAAACAGATATGTATGAAAATACCCTCAAATAAAAGGTGACATTCTATACTGTCGCCTCATATGAAACGTTTGATCTCAAATCCAAAATGCTGGGGTATAGAGACACATTTACCAATGTTAGTTTCACTGTCTAAATAAATACATAGGAGAGTGAATGTTGATAAAAATGATAGCCGTATGCTTGGGTGACTGATTGTACATAGTGATTGTGTTATTGGGATTAACTTTAAAGCGCTTTGAAGCACACTTTCAAAGTGAGTGTGTGCTTCTTCTGCCCATTTGTACTCAAAATGAAGAAGAAAAAAAAACTCTGTTATTCCACTTATATTCCACTTCAGTGGAATACATCTTCCATTTGAAAGCTCCAAGTCTAGACTGAGTCTGTCCGATCCAATGTTGATTACAGTCAAACAGTGTTTATATTCATGGAGAAACATTTGAAAGATTTATTTGATTAATTTCTCTGTAGTGTAATCTGTCTGAACAAAGGCACCTCTGGAGTCCCTAGTGACAGGCTTGGCGGCAATGAAACGAGTGGGTAGAAACTTTTTTTTGACGCCTTTGTTCACAGGCATAAATAGAAGAGAAACACCTGACCCTCTCCCCACTCAATCATTTATGGACCTGGTCAAATTGGATGTTGCCGGGGTGCCTTTGATAGTCAGTGTGTCTCCGAAAGTGTGTGTGCGTGTGTGTGCACATGCAGATCTCTCACACACTCTCAGAGACACACACATATGTGCACTTCATTCACACACACAAACACACACCTGCCCTTTAAACTCACATGATAAGTATTATTCTGAGCATTACCCCCTCAGCACATGCGCACATACACACACGCACATGCAGACATACACCCTCACACGAACACACACCTGTTCTTTAACCTCACATGCGAAGTCCTGTTCCCGTAGTGGGCCATTCAAGGATATCTCCTCAGCCCCAGTCAGACAAAAACAAACAAATGGCCAGGGTATGGTATGTCACCATTGTAACAGTGACAGTGGTGGCTAATGGGATTCTTCCTGCCTGGCAGTTATACCACTGTGATGGACAAAGCAGGTGCAAAGACATGAAAGGTCCAGGGCCTGTATTGGCAAAGTGTCTCAGACTAGGAGTGCTGATCTATGATCAGATCCTACCAGTCCATAGAATCTTCAACATTATGATCTAAAAGTGAAAACTGATTCTAGATCAACACTTTTACTCTGAGACGCTTTGTGATTACAGGGCCCAGAAGAAAAACTCTCCACTTTTGATTCTGTTTTGACGCAAAACGATCCATTTCACTAATACATACAGTATCATCTGCAACAGGGACCGTCCATCAAATCGACCTTTGAAAAAGATACATTGTTTTGCATAATTGAACATCTAATACAGGACTAACTACTTGAATTGCCACCAACTAAAAATCCCCGTAGAGTTGTCTGGTCCTGGTTGGTATGGCAACATCAAATCAAATTAGTGGGGCACTTTAACAATCAGATTGCAGTAAGGCTTTCGGGCAGCCACACTGGTGTAATTGAAGAATATTTCAATTTATTACAACCAGTGAGCCACTCAGATACACGAAGAACTAGTGAGGGCGGACTTCTAATCTCAACTAACAGTGTAAAGTTAATGGATTATCCAACCTTTTCTAATAATATAAACATTTTTAATGCTGAGGTCTCCTTGTGTGTTGGCCTAACCGTCAGAGTTTGTTGCCTTGGCAATCACTTCAGGTTGGCGTTGCGGAAGCACCCACTGTGAGGCACACTTCCTGTCTAATAACCTCATGAAAGAGGTGCAGAGGTCTCCAATTGGTTGATTCAGCACTGAATGGCGCTCTGCTGCCTCCGTCTGCCCACCAACTGGGTTTGATCATCGCTAAGTGTACTCAGGTCCGTTCTGTAAGGGAAGGAGTACAGCAGTGAGGTGCAACATGTTCCTATTAGCGCCTGGTCTCTGTTGGACCCTCGGTCATAACCTGTTGTTCACCTCCAATGTGTTCGTGTCAAAGACGCTGTTAGCTATTAGCACCCCGGCGGCTACTTCAATTGACACAGTAAATATAGAACCCGACACGCTAGTAATGGAAATGCACAAGCAGTCGTAATTGGCTCATATTCAGCCTCGCTGTCAGAAGGGTATTTTTCTGGGGAAGTACGTATTAGAGCCTAATAGCGAAGGCATACTGTACGCTGCTTATATGAATATCATAAAGCAGACATAATTGCTTACCTCCAATGACTCAAAGTAAAGTTAAACCTGAAGGAGGAACAGGGCTGTGTTGAAAGTAATATAGCTCTCATTGGAAAGTTGTACGAGCTTGTACTTTACAGTGTGTGTACTTTTTCCACTGTCGTAGGAACATTTCCACAAGATAGGGCATGTTTAAATTAAAATGGTGGATTTTTTTAGCATTATTTATAAAAATGTTATTAGAATTTGAGAGGAAACCATTTTGGACTTTTGAGATGCACCCTGTCCTCTTCACTGATGGAGGACGACAGGTCAGTATAAGGCTCTCTGCAGAACTCCTGAGCTTGTGCCCATGTTTAGTCAAACATAGATGTGCTTCTCAGATACCAAAGAATTTTGATTGTCCCAAGGTGAGTCTTTCATTAGTTTCTTCTCAAATACCCCTCACACACTGGACATGTGGAGCACTGTGGAGATTTTTTTTAAATTATTTTTTAAATCTTTATTTAACTAGGCAAGTCAGTTTGTGCCAAAATTATTTTTTCATCAGTCTCTTCCCAAATACCCCCCACACACACTGGACATGAGGAACACTGTGGAGATGGTCTTCTCCATGGCGGTGTTGTGTTCAGATGTGAGGTGTGAAGTAAAGTGTGTCTGTGCTGCTGTGTCTGATCCGTCTGATGATTTGACTGATGAGTGAGGAGGATGAGGCTGGTCTGTTTGGAGGCACAATGGACATTTCTTAGTTGTTTTTTGAGACGAAAGGAAAGACCCTTTGCTCATTCAAACATGCGACAAGCAAATCTAGAAACACAAATGGTGTTCTTTTTCCCACCCCAAACAAATTCCTTGTCTGATGTCTGGAAATGTGACGGATGCAGTGGGTACACAGTGGGTACACAGTGGGTACACAGTGGGTAGGAAAGTTTGAACAGGTGTGTGCAAATGAAGTGCATCATTTTGAATGAGGAGCAACAGTCATGTCTTTGTATGTGTCTTCCTCCAAAACAAAATTGTATGGAAAACCTGGCACATGCAAAAGTGGTTTGAAAAAGTGTTCTGAAAGTTACACAGGTGAACTTGCTCAATGATTGTCTTTAAATTAAACTATCTGACCCAGCCAGGTTAGCTCTTTCAACAGAAGGCAAACAAAATGGGGTAGCTAAGTGGTAAATAATAACTAGTGTTGACGTAACAGTGGAAACCCAGATTGGACACATGTAGAAAAACTCGAAGCGTCTGCTCGGGGCATCCAATCATTACCAAATATGGTGATGAGAGGAAGTGCAGTGGCAAGGCAGAGGCAGAAGATTAAGCTGGGCTGACATTCTGCAAATGTTCTCACGAATGACGTCCTATCTCAGTACAGTTTTCTGTTCAAAACTAACATCTGGTAGGAATAGAGTGAACCAAGTTTAATAGACTTGACCCTTTGCTCGTGCTGAACGATTAACCAAATGTATATTTCGTTTACATTTACACTGAACAAAAATATCAATGCAACATGTAAAGTGTTGATCCCATGTGTCATGAGCTGAAATAAAATATGACTGCAGGAATGTCCACAAGAGCTGATCATGTTCACTTCTCTACCATAAGCCTCCTCCGATGTTGTTTTAGAGAATTTGGCAGTATGTCCAACCACAGACCCCATTTGTGTATGGCATCATGTGGGTGAACGGTTTGCAGATGTCAACTTTGTGAACAGAGTGCCCCATGGCGGCGGAGGGGTTATGGTATGGGCAGGCATAAGCTACGGACAACGAACACAATTGCATTTCTATCAATGGTGATTTGAATGCACAGAGATACCGTGACAAGATCCATTGTCATGCAATTCATCCGCTGCCATCACCTTATGTTTCAGCATGATAATGCACGGTTCCATGTCGCAAGGATCTGTACACAATTACTGGAAGCTGAAAATGTCCCAGTTCTTACATGGCCTCTATACTCACCAGACATGTCACCCATTGAGCATGTTTGGGATGATCTAGATCGACATGTACGACAGTCTGTTCCAGTTCCTGCCAATATCCAGCAACTTCACACAGCCATTGAAGAGGAGTGGGACAACATTCCACAGGCCACAATCAACAGCCTGATCAACTCTATGCGAAGGAGATGTGTCACGCTGCATGAGGCAAATGGTGGTCACACCATATACTGACTGATTTTGTGATCCACGCCCCTACCTTATTTCTTAAGGGTTCTGTGACCAACAGGTGCATATCTGTAATCCCAGTCATGTGAAATCCATAGATTAGGGCCTAATCGATTTTTTTCAATTGACTGATTTCAATATACGAACTGTAACTCAGTAAAATCTTTGAAATTGTTGCATGTTGAAAGTGAGCTGAACGTGCCGAACGTGCCGTTTCTCTAAAGAGAAATCATATCAAACACGAGATCAAGAATCAAATCAAGAACGAACTGTGGGAAGCTGTAGGGAGTTGTAGTTTTCAATAGGCAAATATTCAACCGAGGTCAGTGCAGAAAATGTGGCAATTAACTACAATCACCAGAATCCCTTGCGCCTATTCTTCTTGGCCCCGTGCACAGACCGCATGAGAGCGAGATGAATGTACAAAACACAGTGACGAGAGGGATAGAGACAGTTCGTGAGGTAGCTCTACCCGATTGATAGTTGTAGCAATCTTGATACTATGCCTTATCTACTTTGAAGAACTACTTAAATAGGGATTTGGTCAGACAGCTGTGCAGCATGGGCAGCTGTGGCAACCCAATGATTACGGACTACACTTTTCTCTAGCCAAGGGGAGCTTGGCTAGTTGTGGAGCACAGAGATAATGTTTTGTCCGGCTGTCTGTCTGGCTGCTAATGCCTGAGCAGAGAGGAGATGACTTTAACTTTAGATGTTACAGTGCCTTCAGAAAGTATTCATACCCCTTGACTTATTCCATATATTGTTGTGTTACAGCCTGAATTAAAAAATGGATAAAAAAATATATATAATTCCCACCCATCTACACATGACACCCCATACTGACAAAGTGAAAACATATTTTTAGACATTTTGCATATTTATTGAAAATTAAATACAGAAACATCACATTGACAAAAGTATTCCAACCCCCGAGTCAATACATGTTAGAATCACCTTTGGCTGTGATTACAGCTGTGAGTCTTTCTGTGTAAGTCTTTAAGAGCTTTGCAAACATGGAATGTACAATATTTGCACATTATTATCAAGCTCTGTCAAGTTGGTTGTTGATCATTGCTAGACAGCCATTTTCAAGTCACTTTAAGTCAAAACTGTAACTAGGCCACTCAGGAACTTTCAATGTCATCTTGGTAAGATACTCCAATGTATATTTGGCATTGTATTTTAGGTTATTGTCCTGCTGAAAGGTGAGTTCATCTCTCAGTGTCTGGTGGAAAGCAGACTGAACCAGGTTTTGCTCTAGGATTTTGCCTGTGCTTAGCTCTAATACGTTTCTTTTTATAAAAAAACGCTCCCTAGTCCTTGCCGATGACAAGCATACCCATAACATGTTGCAGCCACCACCATGCTTGAAAATATGAAGCGTGGTACTCAGTGATGTGTTGTGTTGGATTTGCCCCAAACATAACGCTTTGTATTCAGGACATAAAGTGAATTTCTTTGCCACATTTTTTGCAGTTTTACTTTAGTGCCTTATTGCAAACAGGATGCATGTTTTGGAATATGTTGTATTCTGTACAGGCTTCCTTCTTTTCACTGTCATTTAAGTTAGTATTGTGGAGTAACTACATTGTTGTTGAGCCATCCTCAGTTTTATCCTATCACAGATATTAAACTCAGTTTTAACTGTTTTAAAGTCACCGTTGGCCTCATGGTAAAATCCCTTAGCGGTTTTCTTCCTCTCCGGCAACTGAGTTAGGAAGGATGCCTGTATCTTTGTAGTGACTGGGTGTATTGATACACCCTCCAAAGTGTAATTAATAACTTCATTCACCATGCTCAAAGGTATATTTAAGCTGTTCTGGACCGGTTCTGACTGACATTTTGGTGTACAAAGCGCTCTGTGAACGTCGCAGGATCCAGTGCCTTGAAGTGCCAGAAAGCCCCATCTGTCTACTTTCCGCTGTCAGCAGAGCTAACTTGAAGTGTCAGGTTTCACACCCCACATTTGCATAGGGAGTGATGTGTCACAATTTCTGGCCCCAAGCTGACAAAAAATCTATTTAATCTGCCTCTGAGCGACGGAGCCCAGCCTGGGAGACGACAATTGTGGTTTCATCTCTCTGTGTTATTCTCAGACGGATTTAGAGCTCTCAACATTAAAAAATACAAAATAATTTTGAAGAAATTAAACACGCCCACTTTCTCTTGGTCACAGAGGGTCACTTCGTGAGTAAACCGAATGGACCTTAAAAAACACTAATCGCTCAGCTCTTCCCTTTGCCAGAGTTTCTAAAATTGTTGTTGTTTAGAAGGAATCCAAGGGCGAATTCAAGTTCTTGCACATACGCACTTCAGAGACGTTCCCTAACGGAAATATGCTAATACAGTACATGCTAGAATGTGCCAATTGAATTTCGCTAGCTCTTGCTTGGCTCTGCCCACCTCCTTGGTTGTTTTGCCCACTGTGTGGTCCCCACTGTAAAAGGCCCATCTGTCCCATCTTGAGTTAGTTAAAAGTCAATTTGTCGATTGAAAGTAATTAAAAAGCGCGAATACAATTACATTTCCCTCTAAATCAGATCCTATTTTGCTATGATTCTAGGCTATTTTGCACAGGCAGCCGGGCAGGGAGGAACTGGCCGGGGTGTCAAGGGAAGACACTCCTGAAGCAGTGGCGCTAAACTAACAACTGTTAATCCTCATTCAAAGTTATACATGTTATTTGCACAGACCTCAACCTTTTCCATCCATTTTCTACGAGCAGCCTTTTCGTGTGTCAGAGAATTTGTTTGACTGGTGGAGACACAACGACCAGGCAAACAACTTTGGCCCCTCATTCAAAGTTCTCCGTGTCACTTGCTGACTCCTGTTAAACTTGTTCCACCCATCTTCCGTGAGCCCCCCGAAGAGACATAATTTGTATGTTAGATTTGCCTTCCTTATGTTTGTGCAGGGGAGCATATTTGCAAAACAAAAATGTAAAATGTAAAGCTCTTCTATTGGTCCATCACGCCTCAAAACAGACCAGCGTCATCAGTCAGAGCATCAGACATAGCAGCAACAGCAGAAGAGACACACTTCACCTCAAATCGGAACCACAACACTGTCATGGAGAAGACCGTTTGCACAGTACTCCTCCTGTCCAATGTGTTGGAGGCATTATTGGAGACGGGATACGGGTGGAATCAACCATACATCTCTGTGTCTGGGAAGCACGTCTATGTTCGTGACCAAAAAACATGGTTAGAAGCTCAGGAGTTCTGCAAAAAATATTACACCGACCTGTCCTCCATCAGCAGTGTGTGGGAACAGCAGCAGCTTCAACGGCGGGGAGATGGGTGGATTAATTATTCCTCCTGGATTGGTCTGTACAGAGAGCCCAACAACCTAACAGGCTGGAGGTGGTCGGGAGGTGGATACGCAACCTACCTTGGGACCTGGGACAAGGATCAACCAAACAACAACCGTGGAAAAGACTATGGTATGATTAAAGGAAATACATGGCATAATGAGTTGGAAGACCTTCTGATACCCTTCTTCTGCTTGAAGCTGATTGTGGTGAGGGAGAGCAAGACGTGGGAGGAGGCTCTGGAGTACTGCAGGGAGCAGCACACCGACCTCACCAGCCTGGTGTCTGAGACGGAGCTGCTTCTGGCCCAGAGGGAGAGCAGGGAGGCCCAGACCACAACAACCCACTTGTGGACGGGCCTGCGCTACCTGGCCAACCGCTGGTTGTGGGTGAACGGGGACCCACTGGAGTACGAGGCCTGGCCCCAGGGTGGACTGCATCAATGCCCCGCCTGGAACCTCCGCTGTGGTGCCATGGCAACAGAGGGAGCATGGGAGGCCCGGGACTGCCAGGAGAGCCTCAACTTTATCTGCTACTGAAGACCAATTCCAAATTGAAAGATAACCTTTACTTCCTATATCCTTGATCAATTTAGCATTCTCTTTATTTCTACATAGTTCATTGTTTTGCATATGGGATTTCTGCTAATACTTGTATAAATACTTTTCCTACTATGTATATTGTTCTTATAATTGTTGAATCACCTAGTTGTGAATAGGCCTATTTCCTAACTTTATAATCCTCTGGAGGGACTACCTGGATTTGTCCAATAAGAACCCCTTGTTTTCATGTTCTGTTGAAACATTGTTTTTTTTGTTGTCCAAAATGGAACCACTTGTTTCATTTCACGCTGAAAAGCGTTTTGCTACAGTGTGCCCCAATGAATACGACCCAGACGATTGCAGGCCATAGAAGGACCGATGACTAGAACCCATAATTTTGTTTATTTATTTTCCCTTTTGTACTTGAACTATTTGCACATCGTTACAACACTGTACTATTTATAGACATAATATGACATTTGAAATGTCTTTAATCTTTTGGACTACATTTTTTATTTGTATTGTTTATTTCACTTTTGTTAATGATCTATTTAATTTGCTTTGGCAATGTTAACATGTGTTTCCCATGCCAATAAAGCCCCTTAAATTGAATTGAAATTAAATTGGTACCCAGGCTAAGGGTATAAATCAACCAACTGGCCTCACTAAAGGTCCTGCTAGATACAAGTTAAACAATAAGCTCAGGTTATTTCCCCTTGTGATTAAACACTGGCTAGAGCAGTGTTCACCAACTCCAATCCTCCAGTAGCCCCAACAGCACACATTTGAGTTGTAGCCCCGGACAAACTCACCTGATTCAACTCCTTGAGGGCTTGATGATTAGTTGATAAGTTGAATCAGGTGTGCTTGTCTGGGTCTACAAAAACAATGTGTTGCTGGGGGTATTGAGGAGTTGTGAACCACTGGGCTAGATAAAATGTAATGATCATTTCCCAAAGGCAGCCATTTAAATTCACAGTAGGGGAGCTCTCACCATAACAAAGTGGATAATCACATTTCAGAACACAGTGTGATAGAGATGATGTATTCACTTTAGCTAGGAGGTACTCTCCTGGGTCATGTTCATTAGGCACGAAACAGAAGAAAACAGACTGAAACAGGAATGGACTAACTATCTATCCAATAAGAAATGCTCATTTTTGGTTTCCGTTTTGCAACGATGTGCCCGAATGAACACAGACTAGCTCTTTCTAACAAAGACTACAACAGAAACAGGGCGGACAGCTTCTGGGTGGAACGAAAACAACTTACTTAACGACATCCATTCCCAGGGCATAAACAAGATAACCAAACCAACAGCCTTTGGTGCTGAGGCTGTTTTTCTAACTAACGTGTGTGGTTGCCTTGGGAAGAATTACTGTTGAAGTTGATACACTGATATGTTATAGGTGGCAGGGGCAGGAGATTGGTGCGCCGGTGTTCGATGATGAAACGATGATGACAAATGTCCCCTTTTTTCCCCTCAGAGGGGGAAAATAAATGTGTGTTGCAAATTGCATTACAATGGCAAATTAAATGTGAGATTGAATTCTCCAGTAGGAGTCTTGTTTGACTGATGTGGGTTTGTGGCAAAACAAAAGAGGTGTCAATGAGGGATATGTAATGGGAAAAAATGCAAATACTCCCCCTTAGTAACTCACATTGGATACTACCATAGAGGCTCATTCAGACTAGCCTAAATTGTTACTAAGCATTATATACAAGTTCATGATTTTTCATCTTGGCCGTATCTGAATCAACTGTATCTGAATTAAAACAACAAATCACATAAAGTAAAGCCCCATCAAACAGTTGGGAGGTCAGGGGGTCATGTCGGGGTCAGATATCAAGCACGCCAACCCAGAGGGTCAACGCCGACGGCCTCATGGCGTCCTCTTCCCAGGGCGGTCAGTCAGTCACGCAGAAAACACACATGCGCACACGCACACACAGCCAGTCACAGAGAAAAACAAACAATTTAACTATGCTAATCCAGGTTATGCTAATCACACAGTAATTAGAATTAAAGAGACCGCCTGCTGTAACATGAGTCATCTCTCTGGGAGGGAAAGACCTTCAAACAATAAAAACGGAACTGCACTGCCGAAGGTTGAGGTAAATAATCAAGGAGATAAACAGAACACGATACATTTCCCCGCTTCCTTTTGCGTCTCCCCAGGTGCACCGGAGCAGAGCTAACCAAAATAGTGGGGCAGTGCGTGTGTGTGCGTGTGTGTGTGCGTGTGCGTGTGTGTGTGTGTGTGTGTGTAAAAACAGTAGAGTTGCAGGACTGTGTGCTTCGTACATGCATATATTTGCTAGTGTGAGTGTGTCTAAATAGCAGATGAGTGTGTTTGTGTGTGTGTATGTTGACATGTCACTGTGTGTGTGTGTGTGTGTTGACATGTCACTGTGTGTGTGTGTGTGTGTGTTGACATGTCACTGTGTGTGTTTACATGTCACTGTGTGTGTGTGTGTGTGTGTGTGTGTTTGCTTGTGTATGTGTGTGTGTTTGCTTGTGTGTGTGTGTGTGTGTGTGTGTGCTTGTGTGTGTGTGTGTGTGTGTGTGTGTGTGTGTGTGTGTGTGTGTGTGTGTTTGTGTGTGTCTGTGTGTGTGTGTTTGCTTGTGTGTATGTGTGTGTGTGTGTGTGTGTGTGTTTGCTTGTGTCTGTGTGTGTGTGTGTGTGTTTGCTTGTGTGTGTGTGTGTGTGTGTGTGTGTGTTTGCTTGTGTGTGTGTGTGTGTGTTTGCTTGTGTGTGTGTGTGTGTGTGTGTGTGTGTGTGTGTTTGCTTGTGTGTGTGTGTTTGCTTGTGTGTGTTTGCTTGTGTGTGTGTGTGTGTGTGTCTAAATTGGAGCTCACTCCCTGAAGCCACTGATACAGCTTAACCTTCAAAACTACAAAAGCTAATGTATTGCATAAACTGACCCAGGAGAGTCAGACCCAGATTGCCTCATGCCAGACAATAGAAGGGCACAGTGGTACAGACTGGTATGCCAATGAGGATGCAGCACAGTGGGGGATGAATGGAGGAGCTTGGTTCAAAAGTTACTGATTCCGGATCATATTACAGTATAGCAAAGGAAAGCAAATGCACTAACAACGTTTGGTGAACAGTGTACGTATGTAGGTGGGAACACAAACAGGCTTAAAAGACTATGGCTCTACACAGCACAAGGCCCAGTGAAGTCATTCTTTTTGTCCCATTGAGACCAAGGCATCTTTCACAAGGGAGCCCTACATATACACAAGTCATACTATTTACACAATGTATACTATTTACAACATAACACAAACATACATAATCTACAAGCCATTCAAGTAAAACAATCACATCCCTCAGCAAAGAGGTCTATAATCAACAAGTTGAACTGCCTCAGAGACACCAGAACGTCAAGTTGCAGGGAGTCCTGTAGATTGTTCCATACATGACCGTTCCAAAAACTAAAAGCAGATTTATCTAAGTCAGTGGAGACGGAAGGGATCTCTAGAGTTAGCCAATCATGAGACCGGGTCTGGTAGCTCGTACGTCTGTAGGTTAACCAGGAAGTTTCTGATACAGAATGCAGGGATGTGTACTGAACCTGTCGCCCGTCATAACGGCTTATAGAACGACATCAGCCTCTTTAGAGTGGATCTTTCAGTGTGGGGATGTCAGGGGCTGGCTGGAGGCGTGTTTGTGGTCGGGGTTATGACTGACTGACTCGCATGCACACACGCACGCACGCACACACACACACACACAGCAGCGTTGGGCGCAGGGCCAGGCCTCCTTAAGCAGCACTGATGAGAATTATTAGGCCTGATCAAAGCAGGAGATTACAGCCTGTGTCTGAGAGAGCAAGAGAGAGAGGAATAAGAGGGAGAGAGAGAGAGAGAGAGAGAAGAGAATGTGAGAGAGAGAGCGAGAGAGGGAAGAGAGAGGGAAGAGAGAGAGAGAGAGTGAGAAGAGAATGTGAGAGAGAGCGAGAGAGGGAAGAGAGAGGGAGAGTTAGAGAGGGGGAGAAGAGAGAGAGAGAGGGAGAGTTAGAGAGAGGGAGAAAAGAGAGAGAGAGGGAGAGTTAGAGAGAGGGAGAAAAGAGGGAGAAGAGAGGGAGAGAGAGGGTGAGAGAGGGAGAGTTAGAGAGAGGGAGAAGAGAGAGAGAGAGGGAGAGGGAAGAGAGAAGGAGAGGAGTTGAGGGAGAGAGAAAGTAATAAAGTGATTGGGTCCATCTCAATAGTCTGTTGTTGGCTCTTCTCCTTGTCTCCTTTCCTGCACTGACATTGAACAATGGCAACGGCCCATAGAGTGAGAACCATGTAATAATAGTGACGGATGTCACAGACTTCCTTAGATCCGTAGAATCCCTGACAATCCTCTGTCCTCCTCCATCCTCCAGTAGACAAAATGAACTCCTCATGCCGTCAAACACGTTCAGGATGACCTAAAGCTATTCCACCATAGCATGCAAATGACTCCATTACTTTGATGCACCCAGTTCATATGAAGAAGCACAGGAGGTGATTGTAGCACTAAATCCAACTGTAGCACTGCAATGAGACGGAACATGTTGGAAAGCACTGGACCAGAGGCCCCTCATTCCCGCTCTCCACATCCTGAGGTAATGTTCAATGCGATGTCCCAAATGGCACCCTATTCCCTTTTAAGTGCACTACTTTTGACCAGGGCCCATAGGATTCTGGTCAAAAGTAGTGCACTATGTGGGGAATAGTGTGTCATTTGAGATGCAATGAATGCTAATATATTCAGTCCCGGAGAAGCTTTGATAAATTGACTTCATTTTTAATGAACATGTTAGTTGGCGGCAGAGTGAAATATACTGTATGTGTTTAAGTACATGTCATGAATATATGAAGCCCTTCCCCCCTAGCTTACTGCTCGTGATTAATTACAACCGTGAGGGATTGTGGGTAATTACCTTAGAAAATATTCATTTGCAAGTCTCCACTCACATGGTGTTCGTTATATACTTAGAACATTAAAAAGGCAATATATGCTAACTACGCTACTGTAGGAGAATGAGGAGGATGTGATGGCTGTGGTGGTATTTAGTCAGCTAATCGTATTGAACTGTAAATGCTAGCAAGTACTGTACATGACGTAGTATTCTGCTCCTACTACAAGTTGCAGTATGAGACAGGAGCTTTGAGGTGCACACACACACACACACACACACACACACACACACACACACACACACACACACACACACACACACACACACACACACACACACACACACACACATAGTGTCGCCCGTTGTCTTGTGTGTCTCAGAGAACAACTAAACTGTAGGAGTAACTCTCAGAGGAACCAGTCTCTCTGGGATACTGTGGGAGTGTAGTGTACCCTTTTCACTGTTGCACACGCACAGTACACACCACTGCGGTTTTACCCCTTTTATCTCAAAATAATGATCCATCCTCTCCCGCTGCTCTCATTGTCTAGTCTGGGGTGAAGAAACAGAGACAAGACAATGCTATTTTCCACCATATAAAAGATAACATTGACTCAACCCATCTCCAAAGGCCTCCTAACCGCATAACACATAGTGACTCATTTGGGAAGTCTTACATGATCTTTCCATTAGCCAAACAGCGAAACCACCACCTCTTGTGTTGAAAATAGAATAGAATGGAAGCATACCTTCCTAGGCAATGTCCTGGGTTAATACTATTACCCATGAAGCATGAGGAATGACCGCTACACTTTCCTTTTAAAGAAGGCTTAAATGGTTGTTGTTCAGCCACCAGCTGCTTTGATGGAAGCCCCATGGAGTGTGTGTGTCAGAATTCCCCCTCTCCTATAGGGAGCAGTCAAGACATCACATTCCCCCATTGGACACTGCTACACAGCCCAAGATACTGTCTGGAGCCTTGGGGCCAAGTCATTATTTTCTTTGCAGAGTTTGTATCCAATTTGGAAAAAACACACACACACACACACACACACACACACACACACACACACACACACACACACACACACACACACACACACACACACACACACACACACACACACACACACACACACACACACACACACACACACACACACACACACACACACACACCTCTCTCTCTTTAAGACACACAGTCTCTTAGATTTTGTTTCTCACACACGCCTGTACACTCCCCCCACACACACAGCTCCCCCTCCATATACACACACACCCAGCATCCATTCCCCTTGATGTCCAGCTCTGATAGCCAGAGAACAGAGGTCCTGTTAATCACATGATGAAGAGGGCTTGCAGGCCTCCAGAGGGATGGAGGGGTAATGGAGGGGATATAAGGAGGGATGGCAGGATTGGGCCAAGGGGGAAAGTAATGAAGCCGGCTAAAATCAGCCGCCCTCTCCATCATGTCACCTCCATGACCTTGGCTAGATCAGACAGGTCACCTCGCTGGGTACTGAGAGCGGAGGAGGGAGGGAGGGAGATGAGGGGAGAGAGGGAAGAGAGATGGAGAGAAAGATGGGATAGAGGCTAATGAAAAAGGTTAGAGAGAAAGAGAGAGGGTACATTGAGAGAGAGGTTAAGAAAACGAGAGAGAAAGAGGGAAGGCTGTCTAATCATGGTACCTTACACGAAGAGAGAGAGAGCGACAGAGAGAGAGAGAGAGAGAGATGTCTGTCTAATCATGGAGCCTTACAGCAGGAGGCAGGTCCTGCCAGCCTTGGAATTGGGATTAAACAAGCAGCCTATGCCAGCCAATGATCATTCTCTTCAGCTTGTTCTCTCACTACCGGCCTCACCAGACTGAGAGTCAATCTTCTGAACCCATCTCTCTCTCAACACTTTTTTTTGCTGGTTTAGATACCCCTTAAAACTTCTTTGGGATAGGGGGGTGCTGTTTTCACTTTGTAAAGAATCGTTCCCAAAATAAACTGCCTCGTACTCAATTCTTGCTCGTACAATATGCATATTATTATTACTATTGGATAGAAAACACTCAAGTTTCTAAAACCGTTTGAATTATATCTGTGAGTAAAACAGAACTCATTTTGCAGAAAACTTCCTGTAAGGAAGTGAAAAATCTGAAATCGAGGCTCTGTTCCAGGGCCTTCCTATTCATTTGCTTCAAATCTATGGATATACATGCACTTCAAACGCCTTCCACTAGATGTCAACAGGCTGTGAGAGGTGAAATGGGGTGTATAGCTTGATCTGAGGTCAAAAGAGAGCTCTTGGAATGACATGACCCCAATTTCCTTTGTTCAGCAAGGCGCGGGAAGGAACTCTGGATTGCCTTCTGAAAAGCTTTCGTTATAGACGGCTAATATCTCCGGCTTTGATTTTATTTGATAAATGTGATAATATCATCGTAAAGTATGTTTTTTCAATATAGTTTTATCAGATTATTGAAAGTTTATCGGGAGTTTTGGCGTGAAGTACTTGTTGTCATTCAACGACAGACACCTGGTTTTCATGCATCAACAAAAAAATCACTTGAGAAATACGGCACCAAACATCTTAGTTAGATAAAATTGCGCGAGTAAGACCTCCTCGGCAAAAACGTCAAAATTAATAACAGATTTCTTGATTTATCTTATATTGATTCGGACAATTTTGAGGAAGTGTTACTGTACGTTCCTGCTACGGCATCTGAAGAGGGACAAACAGTAAAATTGAGGCTTTTTCCAAGTTTTTCAAGCAAATATCTTTTTAAGGCCATAGACGTTTGCTTCTCCAAACTGAGTTCTGCTAGTAGCAAATCAAACCTAGTATGCGGACGCCTTTAGCCAAGTATTGGTGTGTGTGTGTGTTTGTCCAACAGTTAAATGACTATAAACGATGACTCCAGCATTCCACCACATCTGTTCTGAATACACAAACCCTGCACTCCACTACCTCAGCGACCAAATCTCTTGGGCCAGTGTGTGTGTGTGTGTGTGTGTGTGTGTGTGTGTGTGTGTGTGTGTGTGTGTGTGTGTGTGTGTGTGTGTGTGTGTGTGTGTGTGTGTGTGTGTGTGTGTGTGTGTTATGCTGATGAATGAGGACCCAACAGCGACGTAATAGTAACAGAGTCTTTATTCCAGTATCAAACAAACAATGATTCTCCTGGATATATCAAAGGTAAATCCAAAACAGGAAACTGAAATCCTCTCGTCAGTAGAGAGGAACGACAGGAGACGCGACCACAGACTGCAGGTCGCTTCAGGAAGGCACAGGCCGTAGCTGACATAGACACCTGCTCACACGCAGCATCTGAAGAAGGCAAAAACACGACAGGGCGGAACAAGGACACAGGAACAGCAAACATCAAACAAGAATCCGACCAGGCAGAAGCGGAAAACAGAGGGAGAAATAGGGACTCTAATCAGAGGGCAAAATAGGGGACAGGTGTGAAAGAGTAAATGAGGTCGTTAGGAGAATGAGAAACAGCTGGGAGCAGGAACGGAACGATAGAGAGAGAGAGCGGGAGAGGGAGAGAGGGAGGAGGAGAGAGAGAGAGAGAAAGAGGGAAAGAACCTAATAAGACCAGCAGAGGGAAGCACAGGGACAAGACATGAAGATCAAAGACAAAACATGACAGTGTGTGTGTGTGTGTGTGTGTGTGTGTGTGTGTGTGTGTGTGTGTGTGTGTGTGTGTGTGTGTGTGTGTGTGTGTGTGTGTGTGTGTGTGTGAATATGCCATCTTTTGGGCCAATTGGTACCTCAGCAGATATATAGCTTAGCAATTTAACTGTTAGTTATTTTGTGTCCCTGTCTACCTCTGTGAAGGAGTATTGGGCTGTTAAAGGAGCGAGTTGAATTTCCTGTAAGTAATAGTGCTGTTATGGGCAGTGGCTAGCACTGGCTATGTGTGTGTGTGTCTGTGTGTGTGGAGCATGTCTGAGTCAATACGCGTCCGCATCAGTGTGTGTGTGTGTGTGTTTGTGTGTGCGTCAGCGTGTGTGTCTGAGCGGTCAAGCTCTTGTACAGATTGGCTGTAGTATAGTGGTTATTAAAGCTAAAGTGAATTGCGGTGGAAAGGCAGAGCGGTGTGCTGGGAGTATTTACGGTGGTGGAGGGGTCACGCGGGAACGTTCATTTGAAACATAGGGGCATGTTTCATGGGGTATAAAGACTCATTTAATGGCTTTGTTCTCTGAGAGGTGACCTCAAGATGGTGTGTTTGTCTTCCTCGCAACAGCTGCCTAGACACAGTGCAAACACAGAAATTGGGGAAATAACTAATGAATGATAGTAGTCGGTTACTATATATACACACACACACACACATATATACAGTCGTGGCCAAAAGTTTTGAGAAAGATGCAACTTAACATTTTCACAAAGTCCTGCTGCCTCAGTTTGTATGATGGCAATTTGCATATACTCCAGAATGTTATGAAGAGTGATCAGATGAATTGCAATTAATTTCAAAGCCCCTCTTTGCAATGCAAATGAACTGAATCCCCCCAAAAAAATTCCACTGCATTTCAGCCCTGCCACAAAAGGACCAGCTGACATCATGTCAATGATTCTCTCGTTAACACAGGTGTGAGTGTTGACGAGGACAAGGCTGGAGATCACTCTGTCATGCTGATTGAGTTCGAATAACAGACTGGAAGCTTCAAAAGGAGGGTGGTGCTTGGAATCATTGTTCTTCCTCTGTCAAACATGGTTACCTGCAAGGAAACACGTGCCGTCATCATTGCTTTGAACAAAAAGGGCTTCACAGGCAAGGATATTGCTGCCAGTAAGATTGCTGCCAGCCATTTATCGGATCATCAAGAACTTCAAGGAGAGCGGTTCAATTGTTGTGAAGAAGGCTTCAGGGCGCCCAAGAAAGTCCAGCAAGCGCAAGGACCGTCTCCTAAAGTTGATCCAGCTGCTGGATCGGGTCACCACCAGTACAGAGCTTGCTCAGGAATGGCAGCAGGCGGGTGTGAGTGCATCTGCATGCACAGTGAGGTGAAGACTTTTGGAGGATGGCCTGGTGTCAAGAAGGGCAGCAAAGAAGCAACTTCTCTCCAGGAAAAACATCAGGGACAGACTGATATTCTACAAAAGGGATTGGACTGCTGAGGACTGGGGTAAAGTCATTTTCTCTGATGAATCCCCTTTTCGATTGTTTGGGGCATCCGGAAAAAAGCTTGTCCGGAGAAGACAAGGTGAGCGCTACCATCAGTCCTGTGTCATGCCAACAGTAAAGCATCCTGAGACCATTCATATGTGGGGTTGCTTCTCAGCCAAGGGAGTGGGCTCACTCACAATTTTGCCTAAGAACACAGCCATGAATAAAGAATGGTACCAACACATCCTCCAAGAGCAAGTTCTCCCAACCATCCAGGAACAGTTTGGTGACGAACAATGCCTTTTCCAGCATGATGGAGCACCTTGCCATAAGGCAAAAGAGTTAACTAAATGAGCCGGGGAACAAAACATCGATATTTTGGGTCCATGTCCAGGAAACTCCCCAGACCTTAATCCCATTGAGAACTTGTGGTCAATCCTCAAGAGGCGGGTGGACAAACAGAAACCCACAAATTCTGACAAACTCCAAGCATTGATTATGCAAGAATGGGCTGCCATCAGTCAGGATGTGGCCCAGAAGTTAATTGAAAGCATGCCAGGGCGGTTTGCAGAGGTCTTGAAAAAGAAGGGTCAACACTGCAAATATTGACTCTTTGCATCAACTTCACGTAATTGTCAATAAAAGCCTTTGACACTTATGAAATGCTTGTAATTATACTTCAGTATTCCATAGTAACATCTGACAAAAATATCTAAAGACACTGAAGCAGCAAACTTTGTGAAAATTAATATTTGTGTCATTCTCAAAACTTTTGGCCACGACTGTACACACACACACATATATATATATATATCAATATATATATATCACACACACACACACACACACACACACACACACACACACACACACACACACACACACACACACACACACACACACACACACACACACACACACACACACACACACACACACACACACACACACACACACACACACACAGAGTTCAGCATAGGTAGGCCAGGAGGACATCACAACCCAATCTCTCTGTTTCTGTTCAGTTATCCTCATTACTGTTGGGACAGACATTATGTCTCAGATGTATCATGTGAAATACCCATTAACATGATGTACAGTTGAAGTCGGAAGTTTACATACACCTTCCTTTTGATTTTCCCATGCTTCTAAAGCCATGACATAATTTCCTGTCATTTTCCAAGCTGTTTAAAGGCACAGTCAACTTAGTGTATGTAAACTTCTGACCCACTGGAATTGTGATACAGTGAATTATAAGTGAAATAATCTGTCTGTAAACAATTGTTGGAAGAATTACTTGTGTCATGCACAAAGTAGATGTCCTAACCGACTTGCCAAAACTATAGTTTGTTAACAAGACATTTGCGGAGTGGTTGAAAAACGAGTTTTAATGACGCCAACCTAAGTGCATGTAAACCTCCGACTTTAACTGTGTGTTCATTGGTCTTGGTGAGATTAAGGAGAAAATCATAGAGCTCATACTAGTTCTATTAACGACATTCTGTGGATAAAAGTAGCAAACAAGTTATTGATGAAAGAAAGAATCTACATTTGTCAGGTCAAATAGGATGTCTGCACGAAATGAATCGACTCATATCTAATATAAAGTACAGTAGGCCTGTAAGCACTTCAAAGTAATCAACATTATTAAACTCAATTATTAACTTGATGCGGAGGAAATTCAATTAAGTGCAATATTATATAAGTAGTCGTCATGCATTACACATGAAGAGAAAATGACTTAATGAAAAATACAGTGGATTTCATTACATACAGCGGATTTCATTACATATTCTCTTCTTCAAGTTGGTTCAGGTGCAAGAACAGTGATTCTGCATTGGTCACACAAGTTAATCAGGACCAAGAGCCCTGCGGATTTGATTCAGAAGGAATAGGCCAGGTAGTGTTCAGTAGAGACAGAACTGAAAAAAACACTTTGAAACGGAGCAAAACCGGGATGTCTGAACTTGTCCAATAAAAATAGCTTGTTTTTGTTGTTCAAATTGTTTTGCTATGTTGTGCCCTTTATGAACACGAGCCATGTTTAAGCCATGGCAAAACCCCATTCTAACCTCACTGACATGCGGACAACGACCCATATCTGACCCAGAAAAGGAGAGTATACCACACTAAGAATGCTCCAGTGAATGACTAAATATCCCTCACACAGATAAAGGCCCACTTTGCATTGTGAGATGCAGACATCCTCTCTAGAGAAACTGTACAGTCCATTGTTTGGCAGACTATCCATGGACAAGGACAGCTGGCTTTTCCCCTTTTATCGATCTGCCCCAGGGCAAGTAGCTTAACCCATTATAGCACCATGGGCTCTGCTCTACGGGTCTACTGCTTCAGCCTCTCATGAGAGTGTTTTTGTGTTGTCCGGGTGGTTGGTAAAAATAAGCAGCAAAAACAACATTTGTTTCACAATTAAGAGCAAAATACTATTAAGAAAAGGCCCAAATACTAATATGTGTGCATTTATAAACAAGAAGAGACACAGAAAGTGATTAAAAGTGTCTCGGTGGCGAGGGTAATTAAAACAACAAATCAGAGTCCCTCCCGTGTGGGAAGACTTGGCCTTCCGCTAAACCAGGCCCAACTGTCTTCATTTCCCTCCAAGGAATAATTTACACAGGAAGCGGTGGCAGTGTTGGTACAGTGTGTGTGTGTGTGTGTGTGTGTGTGTGTGTGTGTGTGTGTGTGTGTGTGTGTGTGTGTGTGTGTGTGTGTGTGTGTGTGTGTGTGTGTGTGTGTGTGTGTGTGTGTGTGTAAGTCAATAATGACTTCTATGGTAATCAGATGAGGTAGAGGGAAAATCTCTCAAATGTGCACGTTTTTTGGGGGGTGGCCACGGCTGTGATGACAATGATGTATGCTTTACAGTAGTATCTCTGTCACTTCCTGAAACTACGTCTCTATGGGAGTCACCCAGGGGTTGCTGGGGTAGGCCTGGAGTAATGAAACTCACAATGGACCCAGACAACAAGTAACTCGCCCTCCAACTTAAAGCTACAATCTGGGATTTGTTTTTCAGCATAATGGCAGTCCCAACACTTGTATATATCAATCATTTAATTGGCCATTGAACAGATACCCAGATCGCACCTTTAATCAACTCACCAATGTACTCAAAGTTAGAATGTAATCACACTACGATGGAGCCAATGGGGAAGCACTGTGGCGTTATGTGTTGGAACACAGCACACCGGCACTATGGTTGGCAACGAGGACAAAAACGTAGAGAGATTGTTCTGCTCTGGAGAAAAGAAAGGGTCACGACTTATGCAAGGTCTGTGCTTTTGTGTGTTGTTTGGATTTGCTTGTACTATGATGGATGACGTGTTTTACAAATTAGCATTTTAATGATACCAGGGTGCTGTCAAACAACGTCTGAGGAAGTAAAGAGCCTCTAACTTTTGGTAATGTACATTAAAACTATGTTACGCAAGAGTTATTCAAGAGGTCTGAAGTAACTTGATACGTTTTTTTCCCCCCTGTGACAGTCACAAATAGTGTCATTTCTCTCTTAAATAAACTGAATGCTACCGTACATGTTGGTTAAAGACTACGTTAATAAGACAATAAGTCGTATTAAATGTGATCAGGAAAGATCTGTGCCCCCGTAATAGTCTATAACTAGGAACATGACTAGAGCCCTGAGTTTTATTTGTCACGTGGTTAGGAAAAACTCTGGGCTCTGACTAATAAGACATATTACACAACCACACAGTCTGTCAACAGTATTACCACTTTTTTACCATTCCTCAGCAGTTTTCACCTGTTTAGCACTAGGAACAGTCCTCTGGGGCTGCTGCTCTCCCCTCTAACAACCCCAGAACTGAGGTATGGGCTGATCCCAGAACAGCTTTCATCAGCTCCAGCTTCCAATGTAACTACAGTCTACTGTGACCCATTAGGAGGGCAAGGGAAAGGAGAAGCGTTTATCCGGCTCTGTATAAATATTTCACTCTACCCGCCCCGTGTGTGAGAAACCACAATCACTGAGGAGACAGAAAGAAAAGAGAGAGAAAAAACATGTTTTATCCGCTACTTGCTAACCTGGAGCCCTGTCTCTCCATGCGCTGCCTTCCAGGCCCCATAAAACCAAAGGATGAGTCCCAAATGAGTCTACTTTTGGCCAAAAGTAGTGCACTATACAGGGAATAGGATGTCATTTGGGACGCAGGCAAACCACCTCTCAACCAGATATAATAAAGGAGGACCATCCTGCTCTTCCTCCCTGAAGGAACCTGAACCTCCACTTCTAGAGAGCCTAATTGGGGGTCTGTGAACCAGTATGTAGAAGCTGTTACTGGTCCTGTGTGCCGCAGCCTTACCACCCTGTAGCCTGGGCTCGTCTGTTCCAATTACCTACCCTGAGTGCTGGTAGATGCATCCCAATTGGCACCCTATTCCCTATATAGTGCACTACTTTTGACCAGGGCCAATAGGGCTCTGGCCAAAAGTAGTGCACTATATGGAATAGGGTGCCATTTGGGATGCATCCCTAGACTCCTCTCCTGCCCATTCACCACCAAGAGGGGGGCTGTGATTGGAAGTGTACCCTAAATACATTTCACCTAATCAGCAGCTTGCATAAGTGAGAGCCTGTTTTATGAGTTCATTGCGATCTGTCACTGAGGGCCTTGTTTTTCTAGCCCTGGCAGTCACTCTGAATGCAGATTGAGGGAATCACAGAGGTGGCAGGTACTGTAGTCTAGTGGTTAGATTATTGGGCCAGTAACCGAAAGGTCGATAGAATCCCGGAGCCGACAAGGTGAACAATCTGTCGATGTGCCCTTGAGCAAGGTACTTAACCCTAATTGCTCCAGGGTCTCTGTTGGTAATGGCTGCCCTTGGCCGTGACACCGCTCTCCGAGGGTGTCTCAGGGAGAACGCGATATGCAAAAAAAGCAAAACGTAAAAACGTTTTTTCATCTAAATGCATTTCTTTGTTGCAGAAATGTGCCGTAATAACAAACGTATATACTTATATTATAAACACCCACCAAATGAAGGTTATTTTGCCCGTGGTTTACACTCTGGAGTTCTCCTGTAATGGAGAGTTGCTAGCTGGATGTGGGTCAGTCCAACCCCCTTCCACCCCCGTCTCCCCCCGTCGCTCTGTGTGAGATGGACTGCTTCATCACTGTCACACGGCGGCCAGATTGGGTGTCAAGGCGCTAATAAAGAACAAGGAATACATTTCGCCGAGCTGATAAATACGCCATGTGAGAGTGTGTGTGTGAGAGCGTGTGTGTGTGTGTCTGGAGATTGGACCAGGCTACCACAGCCCTCCTCAATGCAAAAGGAAACAGCAGTTGGAAGCTCAAGCAACATACACCACAGTAGTAGCTATACAGTAGATACAAACAAGAGTTGCTATCATTTTGACATAATCCCCTCACAGTTTCTTTCCTGAGAGCTGCCATCTTCTCCATTGGGATCATGAGCAGTTTGCACAACCACCCCCAGCCACCCACAATAACGACTGTGGTATGTGGTTTAAAATGATATAGGTTACAGCCTAGTTACATAAATCAACCAATATTAGCCTTCTAACAAGGCTTCATTAAGGAGAAAATGTCCGCCCACTCTCCTCATCTCTCCATGCCAGCCAGCTCCCCCCGACCTAATTGGTTGACCCTTTTACGGTGGGTGGCACAACGTTTATATAACGTATTAACACTATTTGTTGAACCGACATCTGTTCCTGAGCTCTCCGCTACAGATTAATGACAGGTCAATGGGGTTTTGACCGGGACAAAAAAAGTCGGCCCCTTTTCTTCTACCTAACAGGGCAGTGTCGTGTCTTTGGCTATGCCGGATTAAGTGTTATGACATGCTATTCTATAAAATACTTTCTCAGTAATTAATATTACCTGATTGAACTAATCATGTAAATGTAATTAACTAGAGAGGAGGGGCACCACGAAAGAATATTTATAGAGCTGTTATCTTCCGAATAAACTCTTAAAGACCTAGTAATATTTTACATCAATAGCAGTCAATATTAATCGTCACCTTATTTCAGTCTCATCTGAAAGTTGTAAATTCTTGGTTATCTTCACGAACCCTGGCTAACAAGTTGAATCAGCAATACAAAATTGGGTTTAATTATTTATTTACTAAATACCTAACTAAATCACACAGAATTACATATACACAGAAAGAATCATACCTTGATTACAAATGACGTCATAAAGGAAAACGTCCCTAGCGGGCGGAACAGATATGACAGCTTGTTACACAAAAGAAAAGGGCTGGGTTTGACTGAAAGAGCGGGAAGACTGAGGAACAAAGGGGCGAAGCTGTGCTATCGTAAATACAATATCTTATGCATTCTAAATTACTGCCCATTTGGAAAAGGAAAATGCAATAAATATTTACTCTGAGCTGTGGTGCTTCGGTAGGTTGGTGGTAGATGGAAGGCCGTGTTGCCCAACCGGGTCCTTTGAAGAATGTCTCTGCTGCTGCTGATTGGTAGACTGGATACTCTGTCTGTCCTAATTTACGTTTGCAGCTGCTGTTGCTAACAACGTCTAGGAGGTATCACTTCTATAGTGAAAACGAGTTCAAAGTTCATACCATTCACAACCAAAGCTCATGCTGATGTTGGCTTCGTTCTGTAGTTATTATCTGAACCATTCTGACATAGGACCGTCGTCCTCACATCCTCAAAACAGGAGGTTACATTTTCGTCAATGGCTTATATAGTGGAGGGAGAGGGGTGTGTCTGAAAAGTTTATAACCCATGTCTCTTCACAGGGGCGGGCCACTGGTTGAGCAGAGCCCTAAACTTATGAAAACCCAAATATCTCACTTGGAAGCTAAAATTAAATTTAATCTCTTCACAAATAATTTCATATTCAAACATTTGAATTTAACAACAATTCCATGTGAATCCGATATCTCTGATGTGCAGACTTTCCACTGTAGAGTTTATGTCATTCTATCATTGATGAGAATGTGCCAGGTGACAACCAAACTGACATAATATACCTTAAGTACCACCGCATATGTTCACTTGGTCGGATTACCAGAATATAGTTCATTTCCCCCCAACTTTTGATGTTCCCAGAATCTCTATGTTAACCAAAGGGGCTTTCTAATGTCACATCAGTAGAGTAGGGAGAGGAAAGGGGGGGGAAGAGGTATTTATGACTGTCATAAACCTACCCCCAGGCCAACGTCATGACAGCAGTTTGCCAATTGGCTGTAGCAGTGCATTCCTCGCACGATCCACCAGATTGTAGAACATGGTGGGTTTAGACAATGAGGTAAGTTAGACCTGACAACCCGTTTGAGAGAATGAATAGAAAAATAATTGAGTGGCGCTGTGAAACAACTTGCACAATATCGTGATTGTCTTCACGGTGTATTTGAATGTAATAAAACCAAAACATTTGTAAGAGTCACAAAACATGATCAATCACACATCTTAGTAAATATGCTACGGATCGACTTCTGACACCAAGCTGAAGGAGACTGAGGGCACAGGCCTAATCGCATCAATTCAAAGTGACACATCTCGCTTCAGACATCTATTCAGTCTGAGTCAAGCTATCCTATATACACTGGACGTGGAATGATGTCACAGCAGACAAGACCACAGTATCGGGGGATATACTGTAGCCTGCTGGCTCAGACACGAGGTGTATTTGTGTCCTACACTACTCTGCAGGTTGCCAAGGCGACTACTCTGTCATTGTCTAATTAATCCAAGAAAGAGCGCACAACTCCTACACTATCAGGTTCTATCAGGTTAGTTTTCATTAGTAAGCTATGTATATGTTGCAGCCCCAGTGTTCCTGCTATAATGTAATGTACAGTGTCCATTTTCTATATGTATATATGCATGTATACACAGCAGCAGTGTGTGTCTAAGACAACTCTCCCTTCAGGGACACTAAAGTTCATCCTAGCCTATTCTTTCCTATGCCTGATAGTTAAGGTTACGGGACTGATGCTTCCAATTGGGGTGAATAAGAGAAAGGTAGATAGGGCCAAGGTGGGCACAATCACTAGCACACACCTTAATATCACACGCTGCTTCCCTACGCATAACTGCCTTGGAGAAATGTCTAAATTGGATTGGTGTCCATAGTTCGTGAGATCTATGGACACTAAGCCACACGCTAATATGCAGATTTGCATGGAGTTGAATCCGTCTGAGAGAAGTCGACAGTCAGACACGCCGTCTCCCTTTTACGTGTCTTCATTCCTACTGTTGGCCATGCACGAAAGGGTTAACCGGCATTACTAATCCCTTTCAATCTGACATTAGGGGTTAAACGGAGCAGTGATGAAATGGTGAACAGTAGGATTCAATCTAGTCTCCAGTCGAGGTAATGAGCTTGATCAAGTAGTTATCACTTTTTAATACGACACCCAGTGTCATAGAGAAATGAGAGCGAGAGAGGGGGGGGGGGGGGGGTACTGTGTGGGTGTGTGGTGTGAGATAGAGATTGTGAAACAGTGAAATTAGGTGAGATAAAAATGAAAGGTGAACGAGCGATTGTTATCTATTTGTCTGTCTGCCAGCCAGGCTGTGTGTGTGGCGTTATTGACTAGCTGGTGTCTCATCAACACTGAATGGACTATTGATCCACCCATTATAGAGCTTCATATGATTCTCCGTCTCTGCTCCCGTCAGCAGGACAATGTGTGTGGGCGAGATTACCCTCCAGCCGTACACAATCTGACAATGCAGCCTCACCCCTAATCACATTACCACTTTTTCCTGTCTACTCCACAGCTAAACAGCTCATATAGACATTACCCCTAACTATGATCTATCTAACTATGATCTAACACAAATGCTTGCACCAGCCATAGCTATAATCACAGCTCTGTAGCCATACACATCTAGTGATGTGATCACTAACCACACATTTTCATCCACTGAAATTACCCTCTAAGACCCAGTGTAATCCCTGTGCTTGCGCACGCACGCACGCGCACACGCACACACGCACACGCACACGCACACGCGCACACACACACACACACACACACACACACACACACACACACACACACACACACACACACACACACACACACACACACACACACACACACACACACACACACACACACACACACACAGCCCTGGCCTCCTTCTATCCACAGCAGCTCTCCCCACAATGCTATCTCCTCTCATTAAGTCTGCATTGTGTATCTCCCACATAGCCGAGTGCACAGCCTGCCAGATAGCCTATTATACTCCGCTGTCAGTCAAAGAAAACAGCAGCCAGCTTAACAAAATGAACATTTCCATAATATTGAACTCGAATGCCCAAATGCCCTCTCGGCACAGTCGGCAAATAGCAAAATATCAGAGTTGAGCACGAGCAGGCGAGAACCATACAAAACCGGCACACCTTTCACGATAATAATGGCGTCCTGACATTTTGAACGGCACCGGTTTAAGGGGGTAATGGCTTTTTAGAAAGTGTCTTGTAAAAAAAAATAAAAAGATAATTTCCATGAAAAGGGAATGATGGGTGTGTTTAAAGGTGAGCCGCGGCAGCAGATTATACCTGCCTGGGGATTTCTACGTCAATACAGGAAGATACGGGTGAGGAAGACACTTCGTCACCGTACTGTAGCCGAGGTAGTGAGGAGGACGCTGCGCAACGCTGGTGCTATCGTAACAGTCAAGACAGTCAGAGGCAACAGATGCAAGAAAGAGAAGGATGGAGGGAGGGAGGGAAGATACAGAGCAACCACCAGCAATAGCGCCACTGAGCAGACCAAACTACGTTGTACTTCACTTGCACAACTCCAAACACAGTGACAGGCGCCCAGATGAAAGAAAGGAGGAATGAGGAAGAAGGGATGGAGGGAGGAGAGGGAAGATGGAGAGCAACCGTCTCCGTCTCGGGATGTTATGAGAGCTAATAATGATGGGATGGTGGGTGTGTGGTCCCCTACACTGGCAAGCCCACCCAGGCTCCCATCTGTCTCAGTGTGTAGCTTTGACTCTAATAGGATTCGGTTTCATTAAGCCCTCGCCAGCCACTAAAGCCACTCTGGTTCACTTTGTCAGCTTTGACTGTGAAGGGATGAAGGGACGAGAGACATGAGGGAGACGACGGGAGGTCAGCGAGGAGACCCACACACATATGCTTTCTCTCATGCTCCTCACAGTTAGAGACGAGTGAACACACACACACACACACACACACACACACACACACACACACACACACACACACACACACACACACACACACACACACACACACACACACACACACACACACACACACACACACACACACACACACACACACACACACACAGTCTTGTATAACTAACCTCATAGGGACACACAATTCAGTCCAATTCAAAATCGTATTTTCCCTAAACCCTAAACCTAGTTCCTAACCATAACCCTAATTTTAACACTAATTGTAACCTTAACCCTAAACCCCCCAGAGACCAACAAAATGTCCCCAGTTGGTCAAATGTTTTGTTTGTTTACCATTTGAACTATACACAAGTAAAGTTAAACATGTACACACACACACACAACAAACACTTGAATAGTAAGCATCCTCTCATGTTCCCATTAAGCACTGATCAGCATACATTACACACGCACACGATAACACCCCCACACACGCGCTGTGGGTTAACCGATCACAGCAGAGGTCATATCCTTAAAGCATTAAGAGGGAGCATAATAAGCATTCAAAGCCACTTCCTCTCTATGGGTTGATTATGCACAATAGCCAAAGTCACTGAATATTATGGAGTACATTTGCATATTCATCGCTGTTATTGCCATTTAAAAAGGTCACTTCTTATTTCCAACAGAAAATATTTGCATTGCAGACAGAGGAGTGCAAAGGAAGGTCAGCCTTGGTTTGATCATAACAACAGCCATTCGTTCGGTTCTTTGGAGGCCAATGTCTTTCGATGCTGCACAATTTATTCATCTACAGTTGTTGACAATGTTGTTGAAGAAGGAGCACGGGTGCATCCCAAATGGCACCCTATTCCATGTATAGTGCACCACTTTTGCCCAGGGCCCCTTAGGGCTCAGGTCAAAAGTAGTGCACGATGTAAGGAATAGGGTGCCATTTGGGATGCATAAATGCTCCTTCAACAACATTGTTGAATCAGGAACTTCCTTTGATCTCAGCTCATGGCCATGAAGCTCTTCAAAAGTACATCTCTGCTTTCATTTAGTTTAGTGTATTCATTTTGAAGGATTTTTATTCAGAGCGGAGCTTTACGTTGCATTCATGAACTTTGTAACAAAATACTGCATGGTTTTGATGGGAAGAGATCAATGGTATTAGGAAGAGAGGTGGGTTTGTTTAGAAAGAGTGAGGGAGAGAAGAGAGAGAGTAGAGAGAAAAGAGAGAAAAGTAGAGGAGAGAGAGAGAGAGAGGCAGAGAGGCAGAGAGGCAGAGAGAGAGAGGCAGAGAGAGAGAGGCAGAGAGAGAGAGGCAGAGAGAGAGAGGCAGAGAGAGAGGCAGAGAGAGAGAGGCAGAGAGAGAGAGAGGCAGAGAGAGAGAGAGGCAGAGAGAGAGAGAGAGAGAGAGAGAGAGAGAGAGAGAGAGAGAGAGAGAGAGAGAGAGAGAGAGAGAGAGAGAGAGAGAGAGAGAGAGAGAGAGAGAGAGAGAGAGAGAGATATATATATATATATATATATATATATATAAAGGACAGGACCACAGAGGCCCAACCAGCGCTGAGAGCAGGGCCTGTTAAAGAGAGGGAGAGAGACGACAGAGACAGAAAGAGCCCGAGACTGAGAGCGACACAGCCGTCTCCCAGGGTGGCCTCTCCAGTGCCTGAGGGAAATCAGGACCCCTGTTTTCTGTTGAGCTGGCCTTTTCTCCTGCCTGACTAAATGAGGTCCTCTGGGTCCTCCGGATAGCATCATGACACCACAGAGGGGAGCAATAGGCCTAAGGATGAGAAGTCTAGAAATAAAAGACCCCAAATAAGTACCCCTCCTCTCCTCTCTTTCTTTCAGCAAACAGTACAGTGCCTCCCCCCTCTGTCGTTCTTACTTTCTCTCTCACCGTTCCTTGCTCTCTCTCTCTTTCTCCCTCTCCCCCACCTCCTTCTCCCTCTCTCCCGCTCTAAAGACAGGCCAGTTCTTTCACCTTTTATGTGAATAGTATTTGTATTTTTCGGAGCCCTTATCCTTATAGGAGGATCTAGCCCGCTCAAGGTTTCTTTCAAAGGCTCTCCCAATCAAGGCCATTATTATAGACCTTAGCTCTAATCAGCCATCTAGAGACCACAGCACCGCCTTAGACCGATCAATAATCACCATAATGACCGTGATTAGCATCCCAACCACGTTGATTAAGCCACTGATATAGCAAATGATCTTGTTAGCAAACTTGTGATTACTTTCTGAACTCCCATGTGCTGTAAGAGTACAGGCACATCCCTGTAGTGTTGAAATTGTGAGTGAAGCTGTCTAATTTCTATTGAACTTTTATTTAACGAGGCAAGTCAATTTAAGAACAAATTCTTATTTACAATGACGGCCTACCCCGGCCAAACCCTAACGATGCTGGGCCAATTGTGTGCCACCCTACAGGACTCCCAATCACGGGCCGGTTGTGATACAGCCTGGAATCGAACCAGGGTCTGTAGTGACGCCTCTAGCACTGAGATGCAGTGCCTTAGACCGCTGCGTCACTAAACCGTGTCCCTTTACTGACCGCAGCCCAGTAAAGGGACACTGCTATGTATTTGAGATGACATACTTTAGCATGACCCTAAAACAGTCTAACAGTACACATTTCCCCTCCATGCAAACTGTACATACACACCAACTGAAACGCTGACTCACCCTCCCAACCACGCCCAGAACCCAACTCCATTGGATTGGCACTGCCGAAGCCAGTCCAGATGGGCAGTGCCAGGCACCACTATGGCCCGCAAGCACCCAGGGCTCATTGAGACAGAGTGACTGACTATACTACCTCACGCCTCTCCGCACACACAAAACAGACTGATGAAGACTAATGGCCACCAATCGCATCAGTGCCGTCACTATCGGCTATGGGGACAAGTCCCGATGGCCGCTATAGGGAGTAGGGAGTGGCTGGCATATTTCTGTTCTAACTATGTCCATCCATCCATTTCACTGGCCCCTACTGAGAGTTGTGTCAGATGATTTAACCAATGAGATCCATCAAAGAGGTTTGTTGGGATTTTGAAGACTGGGAGGTTGTAGAGTAGGGTTCCTACACAAGCCACCTCAGTTGTGAGTGGACATGATGTAACGTTAAAAGAGGTCATTGATGTTAAAAGAGGTCATTAAAGAAGTTTCTAGGATCTTGTAAGTTCACCGCTCTGACATCTCAACCCGCTGCTCTTCTTCTCTGAGTCGGCAAGGCTTTACATTAACGCCGAATGTTCATACGCACAAGGTCAATAATAAATCATTGCTAAACATGGATGCAAAAACAACCTGTACAAGTGTGCTTTATGGTTATTTGAAACAGATGCGCATGCCAGTTACATAAGATTTTCTCACACATTCTTTGGCATTATCCAGCGAGTGTGCCCACTCTATCTGCACGCGGTTGGCTGGAGCGCACGTATAGCCTACATGATGAGATTATATGGACAATGGAGCGAGATGATGAGGATTTTTTCAAAATGGCAGCCAATCATCGATCGCCATGTCACCAGAATAAGATCCTCGATATTTATTGGAAAGGAGCATTAAGCTCATCACTTTCACCCCCCTCTGAAGTTCGTTATTCCATCTGTAGTTTAATAAACTGCATGCTTGACGAGTTGTAGTCCGAGGACCACGTAACATGTCATCGCGTGACTCCAAGTTTACTTCGATATGATGGTTATTATGTCAATATTTGCGTTCAAAAGCTTTTCCATCCGATTTTTTCTTGCATAATTCATTTTACAGACTGAAAAAGTTCACCTGGTCTAGCGCATTTTGTTGAGTCGACATTTGGAACGTTTCCATCAGGCCTGTCATGACATTTTGTGTTCCACATGTGCCTTACTCGCATAAAAAGGTTTGATGGAAACCTGGTTATTGATAAACAAGGAAAGTCACACACATTTGAAATACAACGATGTACAAACAACACAACTAAAGAATTGTGTGCGTTAGAGTGTCCGTGTGTGCGCGTGTTTGTGTGTCCCCTCACAGTCCCCGTCGTTCCATGAGACATTGTTTCATCCATTTTTTAAAGGTCATTTTGCTGTTTGCTTGAGTATTAGGAGATGGAAGGGAGTTCCATGCAATCACGGCTCTGTATAATACTGTGCGTTGCCGTGAATTCGTTTTGGACTTCGGGACTGTGACGAGACCCCTGGTGGCATGTCTTGTGGGGTATGTATGAATGTCTGAGCAGAATGTTATTTGATTATGCAGATTAATATTTCCCATGAAAACTAGAAGGCAAGCAGTTCACCTTTCATCCACCCTCAAACATGAAATACTATTATGCATGTTGATGATGTTAGTTCTGTATGTGCAGTTAAGGACAAGGCGTGCTGCTCTGTTTTGATCCAGCTGCTGCTTTGCTAGGTCTTTCTCTGCTGCACTTGGCCATATTACCGGACAGTAATCAAGACGGGACAAGACCAGAGTCTAGACAACTAGTACAGTTGATTTTTGTGACAAAAGCGCAGAACATCTTTTTATAACAGACACGCCACTCCCCATCTTTACAACAACTTTGTCAATATGACACCGCACAGTACATACTGTGACTGAAATTGGATAAATGACTCTCCAACCATGTGAATGGCAGGTGATGTAAAGCCATAGCAAGTGAGTTTCTTCAGTAAAGATGAATGATCAATAACATCGAAGGCTGCACTGAAATCTGACAATACAGAATCGACTATAATCTTATCAATTTTCTTTTAACCAATCAAATCAAATGACATTTATTGGTCACGCACGCACGTGTTTAGCATATGTTATGGCGGGTGTCGAGAAATGCTTGTCATCTGTCATCTGAGTCAGTGCAGTACAAGTTGAGTGCCCTTTTCTATATGCATGCTGAAAGTCAGTAGTCAATCTGTTCTCTGAAAAATCCTGTAGCATTGTTTGGTCAAACAGTCCTCTCCGTCAGTTTACTAAGAACGGGCAGCAAACTGATTGGGCAGCAAGGGGTGCTTTACTATTTTTAGGTAGTTGAATGACTTTAGCTTCCTTCCACATCTGTGGACACACACACTCCTTTAGGCTTTGGTTAAAGATAAAGCAAATAGGGGTGTCAATACAGTCGGCTACTATTCTCAATAGTTTACCATCAAGGTTGTCTATACCTGGTGGTTGATCATTATTATAGACGACAATAGTTGTTCCACGTCTCCCACACTAACTTGACCAAATTCAAAACAGCCATCCTTCTCTTTCATTATTGGATCTTTTATAAAATGATGGTTAATGTTCAATTTCTCTTCTGAGTTTTTCCACTTTTATAGTGAAATAGTCATTGGAAATGATTGGCAATATCAAAAGGTTTTGTTATAAATGACCCATCAACTTCAATGAGTGTGGGATATGAAATGTTTTTTTTGTTTTTTTAAGGTACTCCATTGTCTTTTATGTCATTTATCTTGGTTTGGCATATTTCACTTTTTCTTCTTTTTGTTAAAGAAGCACTATGCAGAAATCGCTCCACCATTTCCTGGTTGCTAATATTCTAATAGTTAGCCTAATTTCTGTTTATGTGACAAAACAAGCAAGTATAGTGTAGAGAACCAATTGTACCATTTAAACAGCTATGAAATATATTTGCCATAAACAAAAATATTGTATTTTCAGCAGTTTGAAGCTGGTGTACAAAACTGAAAGTAAAAGGGATGGGAAGCATAGAAATAGCGCACATAGAACAGATCAACCACTTCTTAGACTTGATTTCAATGAGAATTACAGACGTATAACACACATTTCTATGTGAATTTGGTCGGGTTGCCCAAAAAGTCCACATATTGCAGCTTTAAGTTTAGTAAATGTACGGTATGTCAACCAATCAGCTGAGCCACCTGACTTGTTTGCCAACTCTTTTGCATAATTTCTTTGAACCATACAATTTTTCAATTCCTCATCAATCCAGGGCGCTCTAACAGTTTTCACAGTTCATTTCTTAGCATGCTTGTCAACAATTGGCATGCATACTTTTCCAAATACTTCCAGTGCTGCATCTGTATTCACTTCCTCATACACGTCAGACCAACATACATGTTTTAACAAAAAAACAAAAATTCAACAAAAGAGTCCTGAAAAAATATATTTTCTATGATCTCTTATAAATTGCTTTAGGCTCAACCTTTGGCCCTTTGGCTTTCCTTGTTATTGCCACAATGGTACGGTCACTACAGCCAAAGCTCTGCAGAACTAGTGAATGTATGATCAATACAATCGGATGTCACAGATCCAACACTATTGGTACGCACTCCAGTTGGTTGAGTGACAACGTGGGTCATATTACAGCCATCAGTCATAGAAGCTTCGTCTTGAGAGAACAGCTAGTTGCTAACCAGTCAATGTTCAGGTCACCCAGAAAATAGACCTCTCTGTTAACATCGCACACACTATCAAGCATTGTGTACATATGATTCAAACGCTGACTGTTAGCACTTGGCCAATAGCAGCACCATAAAAGAAGAGGCTTTCGATGAGCCAGGTGAACCTGCAACCACAACACGTCAACAACACTTGACGTGAGATCCTCTCGAAGCTTTACAGAAATATGTCTCTGAACATCTACAGAAACCTTCCCCAGAGGCATTCCTGTATTTTCTGTAGATGTTACAGTATATCCTTGTGTTGCTTACCGCTGTATCATCAAAGGAATTATCTAAGTGAGTTTCTGAGACGGCCGGTATATGAATGTTATCCGATGTTTGCAAGTTATTGATTTCGTTAAACTTATTTCTAAAGCGACTTTCCTGGTTAGCAGATTGGAGAACGACATTATTCATATGAGGTGTAGACATTATTCATATACAGTGTAGACATTATTCATATGAGGTGTAGACATTATTCATATACAGTGTAGACATTATTCATATGCAGTGTAGACATTATTCATATGCAGTGTAGACATTATTCATATACAGTGTAGACATTATTCATATACAGTGTAGACATTATTCATATGCAGTGTAGACATTATTCATATGCAGTGTAGACATTATTCATATGCAGTGTAGACATTATTCATATACAGTGTAGACATTATTCATATGCAGTGTAGACATTATTCATATACAGTGTAGACATTATTCATATGCAGTGTAGACATTATTCATATACAGTGTAGACATTATTCATATGCAGTGTAGACATTATTCATATACAGTGTAGACATTATTCATATGCAGTGTAGACATTATTCATATACAGTGTAGACATTATTCATATACAGTGTAGACATTATTCATATGCAGTGTAGACATTACTCATATGCAGTGTAGACATTATTCATTTGCAGTGTAGACATTTGTAACGACTGTCTTCGGGTGAAAGAGAGGAGGACCAAGATGCAGCGTGAATATCATCCATATTTAATGGGAAATACTTAAACACCGAACAAAACAACAAACCGACAAAAAGGAACGAAGACGATACAGTCCCGTAACGTGAACACTAAACACTGGAACAGGAACAATCACCCACAAACAAAAAGTGAAAACAGGCTACCTTAATATGGTTCCCAATCAGAGACAATGACAAACACCTGCCTCTGATTGAGAACCATATTAGGCCAAACAACAAACCCAACATAGAAACACAAAACATAGAATGCCCACCCAGCTCATGTCCTGACCAACTAAACAAAGACTAAACAAAGGAAATAAGGTCAGGAACGTGACAACATTATTCATATACAGTGTAGACATTATTCATATACAGTGTAGACATTATTCATATGCAGTGTAGACATTATTCATATGCAGTGTATACATTATTCATATGCAGTGTAGACATTAATCATATGCAGTGTAGACATTATTCATATGCAGTGTAGACATTATTCATATACAGTGTATATAGAAAGTAAAGTAAAAACATTGTTTAGCAAACAGTCTGTCAATCCAGCACTTGTGAGTGTCAGTTGATGCATGCGTGTGATGGCTACTGACCTGGAAGCTTGGCTCTCTCACTCCTCCCAGGCTTTTGGGAGGGAGGGTGGACAAGGTGGATGGAAGCAATGAGCCCACGCTCTCTGGCAGCTTTCAGAGCTGGGTTAAGTTCTTCCCTCTTCTGGCGTACAGCTTCAGAGCAGTCCTCGTTGAGGAAGATTGTTGGTTCCTCTCAAATTCCTGGCTCTCTCCAGAACAGCCATCTTGTGTGTGTGTGTGTGTGTGAGAGAGAGTGAGTGATGGTTAATAGGCAGTGGGCTGATGGTGTGTGTGTGCGCGTGAGAGAGAGAGTGATGGTTAATAGGCGGTGGACTGATGGTGTGTGTGTGTGTGTGTGTGTGTGTGTGTGTGTGTGTGTGTGTGTGTGTGTGTGTGTGTGTGTGTGTGTGTGTGTGTGTGTGTGTGTGTGTGTGTGTGTGTGTGTGTGTGTGTGTGTGTGTGTGTGTGTGTGTGTGTGTGTGTGAGAGAGAGAGAGATGGAGTGAGGCTAATCTGGTAGAGTCTGGAGAACAAGCTTCTCCGTCTACTATGAACTCACACACACGTTCACGCACTCACGCAAGAATACACATGTCCGTGTTTGTTACATGTGCAACACATGATGCACGAACGCGCGCACACACACACACACACACACACACACACACACACACACACACACACACACACACACACACACACACACACACACACACACACACACACACACACACACACACACACACACACACACTTCTTTGGTTAATGAATAATGATGAACCCGGGGCGGTGAGGAGAAGAGGCCTGGGCGAGTCATCCAGCGCTTCCTCTCCTTTCATCTTCCAGCAGGGGCATCTCCTGACTGTATTCAGAGAGAGAGAGACGTAAATAATGTTTGGCTTTAGTATTTGCCCGGCGAGCCCACACATACAGGTACGCACATGCAAACCCACTTAGACCCACTGGCTCCCATAGACGCATGCACGCCGCACACACCCCTCTCCTTTCCAAACCAGGGTGCTAATCCTGCTGGTCCCCCTCCTCGCTTGAGCCGTTTCCCTGCTAAGTGAGGATTTACACCACGATCTGGTCTCTAATATGGTCAAATGCTAAAGCTGCACTAAGACGGAGTGCTCTAGTGTAGGCTCCCACTAATGTTATTTCACTGGCCTTTGGAATTGGACAAGATGCTCCTGTTTTCATTGCTTGTCCTCCCTTTTCATTGTGATTGTCTTTTCTGTTGACCACAGCCTTGTAGGTAATGACACCTCTCTCCATCTCTTCCCCTTTCTCAGTCTTTAATCTCTCCCTCTAGTCCGGTTGAGTTTTATTATCATGGCTCGTTCCCAGCCCTCCCTCTTTCCCCTCTCCCTCATTATCTCCCTGTCTCTCTCTCGCCCTCTGGTGTTCTAATTAAACGTGTTTCCATGGGGATGAGAGGAAGTCGCATCACACAGCGGTGTTACAACACAATCAGTATGCAGGCTGGTGCCACGCCGCTACCTAGCTAGCCCCGGAGGAACACAAACACCTTTTGCCATATTATTAATACACATCCATGTAAGGGAAATGCATGTTTGCTTGTGTGTGTGCTTGGGTGTGTGTAGGCAGGTGCCACAAATGTCACACCATACATATTTCCTCCTAGGTGTGTTTTGATATCAAGCTGTATTCCGATGACAATAACCAAATCCAGCGGTCGTGCATAGAATATACACAACTTCCTTCACCGGTCAATATCCAGTGTAAAACAATATATCGAAGGAAATGCATCTTGGGTAAAACATTTGTACTTTTTCTTAAAGTTTTTTGAAATACCATTTATCCCAGTTTAAGGGACGATGGCCAGAGTAACTAGACAATAGATCTATGCTCAGTAAGCTGCCGAGGCTTTTACCTCATTATCCCACAAATGGCATCACAGTAGCTCCAAAACACTCTCACTCTACCACTGAACAACAGCCTCTTCCCCACAAGGCCCAACGGGGCCTATTAGAACTTTAATACGGAGACTTAGAGCGAAGTTCTAAAAAGGAAGTCTTCTGAAGCCTGTCAAATGCCAGAGAGGAAGCGATTTCAGACACAGTGGAATTGGAGGGGGGTCATTTATAAAAGTCGGTATGTGTGTCATCATCCAAACTGGGCCATTTTGCAGCGGGACAGTTCAGAGATGAGAGAGGGAGAGAGAGGAGAGGAGTAGAGAGGGAGGAGAGGAGGAGAGAGCAGAGGAGAGACGTTGGCCCCAAAGGAGCGCCCTACAAGTCCCCATCCTGCAGTGATTCATGTTAGCCAGTCACAGTGCATTTGCAATGGGGCAAAGGGTTAAAGGGACACTCTTGTATACAGTGTGAAGTCACCGCTGGCTCCAGATCATTCCAGCTCAGCATCAACAGGCCAGATTCAACTTGAAGCACCATCTAGAACTAAACCTTACAGCTCTGCAGGACCTGGGTTGGAGAAAACTGTCCTATGGTGTAGACAGATTAAAATGAAGGTAGTAAAGTACAAAGAATCAGTGATACTGCACCTGTGTACTCAAGTCTCAACCTCACCACCCCTGCAGTGAAACAGTCCACTACGGTATTAGAGAATAAAATACATTAGTACAGTGTAAGCCAGAGTACACACAGAGCCGACACCCAGCCGGCAAACCTGCATTTACACCAGCGTTCCTTCATTAATGAAAACCCGGCGGGCTTTGGAATAAAGAAATAAGAACAGGGGATCAAATCTGAGAAGGAGAGACGGAGAGGAGCGCAAACGGCAGTGTGTGACAACGAGTTAAACATCAACACTGTCACACGTAAAAACCCAGCTCCCTGACAGGCCCAACAAGGAATTGTACAAATCACACCGCGGAACGGAAATCTGTTCCACACCGGTGTTACGGCACAGAGCTGGGCCTGGGATAGACGGGTCTTATGATATCAGCATGAGTTACGAGAGACTAGAGTCTCTCGCGGCGGAGATTAACGGGTGACCCGATTTAAGTGACTTGACTCAAGAGTTCACGATGCTCTTTCGGGGGAAAGCATTGGAGATTCGAGCCGATTAAGTTAAAAGCCCAGATTACTTTAAATTGAGGAAGCGAGTGGGTTTTGAGAGGGCCGTTCCTGGCTCAATGTTTCCCACACATCGATGCTTCTTGTCCGTCTACGGCAGCTCACCGGGGATCACTTTAGTTTAAAAGTTACTGGCAGCCTTCAGATTGTTATTGGGCTTCCTTGTGTGTGAGTGAGAAAGAGAGAGTGCGTGTGTGTGTGTCAGAGCAAGTGTGTGAGTGTGAGTGTGTATGAGTTGGCGGATGAAAGAAAAATGGTGTGTGTGTGCGTAAGCCCATTTGTGTTCGTACACATATACACTACAGAGCAATTTCCAGTATGTGGACACTAGCTCGTCGAACATCTCATTCCAAATCATGGGCATCAATATGGACTTGGTCCCCCCTTTGCTGCTGTAACAGCCTCCACTCTTCTGGGAAGGCTTTCGACTAGATGTTGGAACATTGCTACGGGGACTTGCTTCCATTCAGCCACAAGAGCATTAGTAAGGTCAGTCACTGATGTTGGGCGATTAGACTTGGCTTGCAGTCAGCGTTCCAATTCATCCCAAAGGTGTTCGATGGGGTTGAGGTCAGGGCTCTGTGTTCTTCCACACCGATCTCAACAAACCATTTTTGTACGGACCTCGCTTTGTGCACAGGGGCATTGTCATGATGAAACAGGAAAGGGCCTTCCCCAAACTGTTGCCACAAAGTTGGAAGCACAGAATCGTCTAGAATGTCATTGAATGCTGCAGCGTTAAGATTTCCCTTCGCTGGAACTAAGGGGCCTAGGCCAAACCATGAAAAACAGCCCCAGACCATTATTCCTCCTCCACCAAACTTTACCATTGGCATTATGCATTCGGGCAGGTAGCGTTCTCCTGGCATCCACCAAACCTAGATTCGTCCGTCGGACTGCCAGATGGTGAAGCGTGATTCCTCACTCCAGAGAACCTGTTTCCACTGCTCCAGACTCCAATGGTGGTGAGGTATATTTACACCACTCCAGCCGACGCTTGGCATTGAGCACAGTGATCTTAGGCTTGTTTGTGGCTGCTCGGCCATGGAAACCCATTTCATGGAGCTCCCAACGAACAGTTCTTGTGCTGACGTTGCTTCCAGAGGCAGTTTGGAACTTGGTAGTGAGTGTTGCAACCAAGGACAGATGATTTTTATGCGCTATGCGCTTCAGCACTTGGCGGTCCCGTTTTGTGAGCTTTTGTGGTCTACCACTTCGCGGCTGAGCCGTTGGTGCTCCTAGACGTTTCCACTTCACAATAACAGCAAGGTGGGATGTATCATGTCATAACTAAGCCTTATTGCATAATCATACAGTTTCATAATGCGCTACGTCTTCATCTGTAAAGGTGCTATGAATGTGTTTTATAAGGCACTATAAGGCACCCTTCATAAGAAGCTGCTTCAAGGATAGAAGGAACCTGCTCAAGAGGAAAACTCCACAGCGTCTGTAATTCCACATCCATGGCCACAAAATGCTTGAGCGATCTGTGCTGAGTGTGAGGATAACTTGACAGAAATCTAATTCCACCTGCCTGAGTTTCAATTGTTCTGCCAGCGAAGGAGCACTGGAGCGCAAGGCTCCAAATGTTATTTGTTTTTCAAATGACACCTCTCAGCTACCTTCAGGCATTCACCTGGAATATAGCTGATGCCAAAAGCAATGCATGAATTGTTCAGATACGCACCCACGACTGCTCAAGTGAACACACACACACACACACACACACACACACACACACACACACACACACACACACACACACACACACACACACACACACACACACACACACACACACACACACACACACACACACACACACACACACACACACACACACACACACACTCAAATACAAACAATTAAAAATGCTTAAGGCTGAAAAGTGAAAGCGAACTATAGTTAACAAAGCAACATCGCGCATGAAAAAGTAGGATTTGGTTTGATCTTCGCGCAGCGCCATATTCTTCCACCATCTGTGTGTTGGATGCCATGGTCACATCGTAAACATTTTATGTTTACATTACAGAAAGCTCTTTCACACAGCAACAACACAGAGCCTGCGGAACCAGCTGTCTCTTTCTGATAACGAGGCAAAGACACAGAAAACACAAACACACATCCCCAGGCTCAGCTGAACACATGCAACTACATACACCAATTAGCATTAGGCATGTTGGAAACCGGCGGAGGCTGCTGAGGGGAGGACGGCTCGTAGTGGCTAGAACGAATGGAATGGATTTGATTCACATGGTTTTGATACGATTCCGCTCCAGCCATTACCACGAGCCCGTCCTCCCCAATTAAGGTGCCGCCAACCTCCTATGTGGGTAACCTTTGAGAAATACATTTCTCCTTGGATTTGTGCCACAACAGTAGACTATGATTTTCTAGCAGAGTCAACTCAAAATGCTGGGTTGGGTAATAATCTAGAGCAAACACAGTAGAATGCACGCCCAGTGCATTGCTTCATTCGTATGCTGGTCTTGATATAAGAAAGCAAGCAAGTACCAGTGACTTACAAGCCATAGTGAAGTAAAACAAGGTACAGGGAAAAGGGCATTCACCTTGCATTTCAAACCTAACCGGATGTGTTTGCTGCTGGAAAGCCTCCCAACAGGAGGTAGGCAGTGAGTACTGTTTTAGAACAGCTTCCCGGTGTTATGACACTGATGGTTTCTCTGAACTGATTGCGTCTATGGTTGTGGCAAGATGGAGTACAGCTCCATCAACTCGGGGGACAACTGTAGCATTTTAGCGAAGCCTTTCCTAACTTTGACCTAATTATCCTAACCTGCTACGTAAAGTCCCTTCATCCACAACCGTAGAAGTCATCCGTTCTCGGGAAACCATCAGTATCACCGAGCCGGTACTTTCCTTCGGTCTTGTCACCCAGGCCTTGAATTCTCCCAACAGCCACTGACGCAGATCTGGAGCTACTAAAAGTCCACCTGCTTTCGCTCCTGCTCATGTGTGCAAAACAAAGTGTTGTTGGTGCTATATCCAAGGCATACAGGAAAGAGAAAAGTAGCTTTTACATTGACTACTTGCTTAAGAATTCAGTGGTTTGGCCCTTAGTTTGACTAATGAGAGCCAAGCCTTGCACAGTCCTTGCAGTTGAGTAATGTTTGTCATCCCGGGTGTCTCATTAATGTCAATTAGAGACTTCTTTATGTGGCAGACTTCTTTTTCCGGCAGACAAGACCCTATGTTGCGTATTGCTGCCTTTCACAGTTTGGAAAGTGCATGTCATATTTGTTCACAAAAAATAAACATACCTGAATTTGTCCAATAGAAACTCTTGTTTGCAACTGTTGGACTAATGATTACACCCTAGAACAGCTAAATGCAGGCAAGATTGAGCCAGGTGGTATTGAATGTCACTGTCTGTCACCTTGATAACTAAAATTGTTCTCTTAACCTGTGCATCTACGTTATAAACTTTCATTCACAGGCTAGGTTGTAGCAACGTCATGATGGGTATAGGGGAAATTGGAGTATCATGTAGTAGCCTAAACCTATCGATGTTACGTTGATCTGGGTGAATGGAAAATGAATGACAGTCATCCAATATGCTTTAATAGGAAAATAAGGCCATGCTCATGAAAGTAATTTGCGTCCTCCCTCATCTTAAACGGCACCGACCGCCACGGTGACACCCTGCTAACTTAATTACGAGCCTGACTGTCATGCAACTGCTACTGCTGCCTCCTCCCTATCCCATCTTTGTACCTTCAAAGACTCCTGTCTCTCTATGGAGAGATGTGATGGTGTTGTGATGGTGTTGTGTTTGTTGTAGGGTGGAGTGGTGTGTGTGAGATAGCTGGCTTTGAGTGTGTGTTTGCCTATGTGTGTGTGTGTGTGTGTGTGTGTGTGGTTGCACATGAGTGTGTGTGTGTGTGTGTATGTGTTATTCCGGTGTGTGTGGAGCTTCTTCAGCTGATCCCAGTATTTCTCTCCGTCTCGTATCTGTGAGCAGATCATCGGCACCTATATCCCGTAACGCGAGGGTCTCATGAGACCCTTAGGTCCAATGCAGCCATTTTTATCTCAGGATCAATACATTTCTGGGTAACAATTAAGAACCTTACTGTGACTGTTTTCAATTAAAATGGTCAGAAAGAAACAAAAATTGCTTCTTAGCAAACAGCAATTTCTCAAACAAGAATTTTGCTAGCACTGTCTGGGAGTGGTCTGAGTGGGGAAAACTAGCTTTTATTGGCAGAGAGATTTGTAACTCTCTTTCTTATCGGTCTATTAACTAACTTGCCGCCGGGTGATGTCACCAGGCAGGCCAAATCTCCATCCCACCAAAACAGGCTGAAATTTCAGGCAGTCTTTTCCAACAGCTCTTATTGAGGAAAGAAGGACGCAGGAGGACATAGGAGGACGCAGGAGGCGGATATTCGATGACAAGTAATGTTATCAAACACAGCCCTGTCTATTTCTGAGCTTTAAACACTTCCTTAAAAAGGGACAGTTCACTCAAAATAAGGATATAAACGATCATACTTTAAGTTAACTATCCCTTCAAGATGAAGTTTTGATAGTTCACTCAACTGTGTGCAGTTTCTGTAAGATACAGCCGACTGGTGTATTGAATATGTTGAAGTGAGTGAGCAGAGAGTTTGCAGGTCAGTGTTTTTCATCATGAATCTTGTTCTGGAGGCAGCTCTGCACAGCCACAAAGTAATAGAATAGAATTTTCAACCAAACCCTAACCTTAACCCTAACTTTAACCACACTGCTAACCCTAACCTTAAATTAACACCATAAAGCAAATGTTTGTTTTCATGAATTCTGACAAAAATTCACAAATGTTTACTTTACAGCTGTCCTATCTAAGGGGGAACCGCTCAGTTTTGCCTCAAGGACAAGGCTCATGACGAAAAATGTTGACTTACAGAGAGTTGTAGGTATTAGCATTTGGAATACAATCAATATCCACCCATGTTCTCCCCTGTGAGCATATTTACCGTGGTAGATAGGCTATAAATACAGTTTCAGCCCACCATCACACACATACAGTTGAAGTCGGAAGTGTACAGACACCTTAGCCAAATACATTTAAACTCAGTTTTTCACAATTCCTGACATTTAATCCGAGTAAAAATTCCCTGTCTTAGGTCAGTTAGGATCACCACTTTATTTTAAGAATGTGAAATGTCAGAATAATAGTAGAGAGAATGATTTATTTCAACTTTAATTTCTTTCATCACATTCCCAGTGGGTCAGAAGTTTGCATACACTCAATTAGTATTTGGTAGCATTGCCTTTAAATTGTTTAACTTAGGTCAAATGTTTCGGGTAGCCTTCCACAAGCTTCCCACAATAAGTTGGGTGAATTTTGGCCCATTCCTCCTGACAGAGCTGGTGTAACTGAGTCAGGGTTGTAGGCCTCTTTGCTCGTACATGCTTTTTCAGTTCTGCCCACACATTTTCTATAGGATTGAGGTCAGGGCTTTGTGATGGCCACTCCAATACCTTGACTTTGTTGTCCTTAAGCCATTTTGCCACAACTTTGGAAGTATGCTTGGGGTCATTGTCCATTTGGAAGACCGATTTGCGACCAAGCTTGAACTTCCTGACTGATGTCTTGGGATGTTGCTTCAATATATCCACATCATTTTCCTCCCTCATGATGCCATCTATTTTGTGAAGTGCACCAGTCCCTCCTGCAGAAAAGCACCCCCACAACATAATGCTGCCACCCCCGTGCTTCACGGTTGGGATGGTGTTCTTCGGCTTGCAAGCATCCCCCTTTTCCCTCCAAACATAACGATGGTCATTATGGTCAAACAGTTCTATTTGTGTTTCATCAGACCAGAGGACATTTCTCCAAAAAGTACAATCTTTGTCCCCATGTGCAGTTGCAAACCGCAGTCTGGCTTTTTTTAATGGCGGTTTTGGAGCAGTGGCTTCTTCCTTGCTGAGCGGCCTTTCAGGTTATGTCGAAATAGGACTCATTTTACTGTGGATATAGATAATTTTGTACCCGTTTCCTCCAGCATCTTCACAAGGTCCTCTGCTGTTGTTCTGGGATTGATTTGCACTTTTCGCACCAAAGTACGTTAATCTCTAGGAGACAGAACACGTCTCTTTCCTGAGCAGTATGACGGCTGCGTGGTCCCATTGTGTTTATACTTGCGTACTATTGTTTGTACAGATGAACGTGGTACAGGATGAACCAGACTTGTGGAGGTCTACAATTTAGGTAGGTCTTGAAATACATCCACAGGTACACCTCCAATTGACTCAAATTATGTCAAAAATGCCTATCAGAAGCTTCTAAAGCCATGACATCATTTTCTGGAATTTTCCAAGCTGTTTCAAGGCACAGTCAACTTAGTGTATGTAAACTTCTGACCCACTGGAATTGTGATACAGTGAATTATAAGTGAAATAATCTGTCTGTAAACAATTGTTGGAAAAATGACTTGTGTCATGCACAAAGTAGATGTCCTAACCGACTTGCCAAAACTATAGTTTGTTAACAAGAAATTTGTGGAGTGGTTGAAAAACGAGTTTTAATGACTCCAACCTAAGTGTCTGTTGACTTCCGACTTCAACTGTCGGCCTACTTATCATACAGTATGATAGCTCCTCCCCACACACACGCGCCAGGTGTAATGTAATATTTCTGTGGCTCTACAGTATTTGTGTTGGAGAGAGGGAGGCATATCCTTCAAAAGATGTGTGTGTGTCTGTTGTTCTGGGAATTCAGCTGTGGGTGTGTGAGAGATAATGCATGGGCATGTGGTTGAACTGTGTAGTTGAGGCTATGAGTGCCGAAGGCTCAACTGCGCCTGAAGTCCGTACTCTTCTGGTAATGCATGTATCTGAATCTCTACTGCACACGGTGTAGTGAAATAGAACCTCAGCCCCACTTCCCGCCCCTTGTGAGGTATAAAAACATAACCAACGTTGATTTGGGGGAGATATATCACTATTGTAACAGTTGTAGGTAAGGAAGAACACACACAAGCGTCCTGCAGCACTCTAAGGTCTTCACGGTGCCGTGCTGCCGTGGGTCATTACCCCTGTCAGTTTCCAGCACCTCAACTCGCAGGTGTCTGGCCCAAAGTCACAGGGACGTTCATTAGCTCTGCATCCTGCCTCCGATAATAGTGCCTGTTCTCTCTTTTTCCCCCTCCTTCTGTCTGTACCTATCATCTCTTTTCTCCATTTTCAGCGTTTTAAGTCCTTTCTTTTTGAAGCGACAAAGGCGACGAGTTCAAAGTTGACGCAGACATCAGGCGTAGAGCTGGATGTATAGAGGAGACGGTTCCACATCCATCACCATCAAAGGGGCCTCTCCTTCACTCGAGCCCCGTCTGAGGAGAACCCTCGCTGGGCAGAGTGAGCGGAGACATAGGCCTGCCTGGTTCTCACAACCACCATCTTACCATTTATCTCCCTCTCATTCTCCATATCTTCTACCCTGTTGATCCCCTTCCTCTTCTCTCTCTCTCCACTTTCTCGCTCAAAGCAAGCTCTTCTACTTTCTCTGTTTCTCTCCTTCACTCTCTCTATCCCTTACTCTGCTCTTTCTCGTGCTCCCCCCCTCTCTCAAAGTAAACTCTCCCACCTTGAAATCCCTTTCTAAACATACGTAAAAGCAAGAGGCAATTAGGAGCTTCCGTATGAAACCCCCTACCTGGAAGTGACTGTTTTGACCCGTCTTCTTCATTGCTCAATCTCTTTGTTTTGAAGTTTACCCATCCTCAGAAGGCTCCTATTAACATGCACGGAGCATCTGCACAACTCCCCCACCGTGAGTATTATTGCTAAATTTCCTTAACCACACAGATACTTTTCAGCAGGCGTCGCTCTGAAGTGATTTTTAATAGCATTGTCATGCAGTGGCTTACCTGTGTGTGTGTGTGTGTGTGTGTGTGTGTGTGTGTGTGTGTGTGTGTGTGTGTGTGTGTGTGTGTGTGTGTGTGTGTGTGTGTGTGTGTGTGTGAGGGCCGATCACACACTGCCTGCTGTCTCATTGGGCCGTATTACTGCAGAGCTCTGCTGGCTATTATGACAAAGCAACCTCTTGCTCTCTCTCGTTCTCTCTCTCTCGCTCTCTCCCTCCCTCTCTCTGATTAACACGCCAGTGCTCAGAGGGGGACCATATCTTATTTTAATCCTGTCTCCCCAAAGCCAGCTTTGAAGTGAGTGGGACAGGGAAGGGAGAGAGGAGATGCTAGAGAGAGGGAGGGAGGGAGGAAGAGAGCGAAAGGAGTGGGAGATGAAAAAGGGAGAGTATGCGTGCACACGACACACAAACACGCACACACACACACACACACACACACACACACACACACACACACACACACACACACACACACACACACACACACACACACACACACACACACACACACACACACACACACACACACACACGCTCTCTCTTTCTCTCAGACCTTGAAATTCAGACCTTGACAGAGCTCTTTGTTACCTGCTGAGTGGAGGCCCACCACCTGCCTCCTTACTTATTACTGAGAAGAGAGGGAGGGAAAGACTGACGGAGAGAGAGAAGAGAAAGGGTAAAGGAGAGAGAGAGGGAGAGAAAGCTGAGGAAAGGAGCGAGGAAGAAAAGAGAGTGGGCAAAGGTATCCACACCTATGCATTGTCATTCATTTCCTCCTCTGTAAATATTTGAAAGGGCAATAAAGCCTCTCGCATAACAGCGACACTCTAGATGATGCTGCGCCTCGCGGCCACAACTACCTTCCTTCAACCCTTCCTATTCCCTTCCTAGCATTATCAACACCACTGTCCTCCTATTCCCTCCTCCTCTTTCTCGCCCTCCTTCTCTCTCCCAGTGTTTTTAAAAGCTGCTGTTCTCCTCTCCACCTCCTTTCTTTCTTTCGTCCATTCCTTCTCTTCGCCCTCCTCTCTTTATTAAAAGCCACCTTCTTCTCCTCTCCGTCTATTTCCCCCCATCTATTCTCTCCCTCTTCATCTCACCTTCCTCCTCTTCTCTTCCTCGTTGCTCAGTTGCATGATATTCTCCACACCCTAACAGAGGTTCAGACAGGAAACGCCACGTTTAACCATTTATTCGAAGATTACAATACATGCAGCACTTTAGTCTTGGCGTTAGGCTCTGCACCTTCGGGGTAGCTCACTGCCAGAGCATACATCGTGTAATGTAATAATAAATGCAAGCAGTGAGGTATGCTACACCAATCCCCCTGACTGAAACACAAGCAGAGCCCTAACAGGTTGAGGCTGGGGTGGGCGTGGTGGGAAAGCAGAAAACAGACATGCATGGCGAGTAACGCATGTTACAGCAATAGGGTCATTCCACAAAATGAGTCCCTTTTTTTTCCCTTTGATATTTGAGGTAGAAATTGTGCACCAATATTGGATTTTAAAAGTCTGTCTTATTAAATAAAAGTTCCATTTAATATGGATCACATGGAAAATCCAATAAATCAGATTTTTAATATGACTAAAGACTTCAGAAAAAAACCTGCCCCTCATTTTAAGGTCAACCCTGTTATGTGAACTGAACTCTTGTTTTAATGTAATTTTTTCCTCACCAAGTTACACTACCCAGAAGGGTATAGCTTGCACACGGCAGCCGTCAGAGAATGTGAGTGAATGTGAGTGCAGAACCTAGTCAACTAACTAGATCGCCATATTAAGGTAGAGTGATGAATATAATTGGTGCAATATCAGCTGATGCAATCAGCTGGTGAAAACACTCAGATTTCCTGTATAAACCTGCTGCGCTTGATGAGCTGAAAATCCTCTTACACAGTGTGTGTGTGTGTGTGTGTACCTTTCACTGAATGGAGCTTTAATGTAGAGGGACAATGGAGGTGGTATTGTCACTGTGGATATTTTAACAAAGCAGCAAGGTGGCTCTGCACTGCCAGGTCACACTGACTTCACACTGTGGCGCATGGGATTAAATGTGCTGGTTATGGAATTTCAATACACAGACGCACGCACATTTACTCACGTGCACACAAACATACATACACACACATACATTAGAGATTAGATCTCTTATAACCCCTCAGCCAACAACTCTTCTTTTTTTTAATGAGGTGGAAACAACTCAACAAGTGAGTGCCCAGTGTGTGCCCAGTGTGTGCCCAGTGAGTTGAGCCGTCTGGCTGGGAAAACACTGTCAAATAACTAAAGAGCATACAGGACTTTTCTAATATAACATAATGTTAGGAGTGCAGGCATTCTGATAGAGCTCTGTAAAGCATCAGAGATGTTCTGTTCATTTAGCAGACACTTATCCACAGTGACGGCATAGATTTCTGTACTTTGTCACACTGGCCCCCCCCATGTGAATACAAAACCCACAACCCAGACGTTGCAAGCGCCATGTTCTACCAGCTGAGGCACACAGTACATTGACTAAGAAAAGAAGAATCTGTTGTCTTGTTCGAAACGGCAAACTCAAAGAGACGAGAGAGAAAGTGAACGGACAAGAGAGCCAGAGAGAACCCGAAAGAGAGAGTGAGAAACAGACAAAGAGAGGTAGCAACCCGTAAGGAAAACAGAGCCAGAGAGAACCCGAAGGAGAGAGTGAGAAACAGACAAAGAGAAGTAGCAACCCGTAAGGAAAACAGAGCCAGAGAGAACCCGAAAGAGAGAGTGAGAAACAGACAAAGAGAAGTAGCAACCCGTAAGGAAAACAGAGCCAGAGAGAACCCGAAAGAGAGAGTGAGAAACAGACAAAGAGAAGTAGCAACCCGTAAGGAAAACAGAGCCAGAGAGAACCCGAAAGAGAGAGTGAGAAACAGACAAAGAGAAGTAGCAACCCGTAAGGAAAACAGAGCCAGAGAGAACCCGAAAGAGAGAGTGAGAAACAGACAAAGAGAAGTAGCAACCCGTAAGGAAAACAGAGCCAGAGAGAACCCAAAAGAGAGAGTGAGAAACAGACAAAGAGAGGTAGCAACCCGTACGGAAAAGAGAGCCAGAGAGAACCCGAAAGAGAGAGTGAGAAACAGACAAAGAGAAGTAGCAACCCGTACGGAAAAGAGAGCCAGAGAGAACCCGAAAGAGAGAGTGAGAAACAGACAAAGAGAAGTAGCAACCCGTAAGGAAAACAGAGCCAGAGAGAACCCAAAAGAGAGAGTGAGAAACAGACAAAGAGAGGTAGCAACCCGTACGGAAAAGAGAGCCAGAGAGAACCCGAAAGAGAGAGTGAGAAACAGACAAAGAGAAGTAGCAACCCGTAAGGAAAACAGAGCCAGAGAGAACCCGAAAGAGAGAGTGAGAAACAGACAAAGAGAAGTAGCAACCCGTACGGAAAAGAGAGCCAGAGAGAACCCAAAAGAGAGAGTGAGAAACAGACAAAGAGAGGTAGCAACCCGTACGGAAAAGAGAGCCAGAGAGAACCCGAAAGAGAGAGTGAGAAACAGACAAAGAGAAGTAGCAACCCGTAAGGAAAACAGAGCCAGAGAGAACCCGAAAGAGAGAGTGAGAAACAGACAAAGAGAAGTAGCAACCCGTAAGGAAAACAGAGCCAGAGAGAGAGAGTGAGAAACAGACAAAGAGAAGTAGCAACCCGTAAGGAAAACAGAGCCAGAGAGAACCCGAAAGAGAGAGTGAGAAACAGACAAAGAGAAGTAGCAACCCGTAAGGAAAACAGAGCCAGAGAGAACCCGAAAGAGAGAGTGAGAAACAGACAAAGAGAAGTAGCAACCCGTAAGGAAAACAGAGCCAGAGAGAACCCGAAAGAGAGAGTGAGAAACAGACAAAGAGAAGTAGCAACCCGTAAGGAAAAGAGAGCCAGAGAGAACCCGAAAGAGAGAGTGAGAAACAGACAAAAAGAGGTAGCAACCCGTACGGAAGAGATCATATGACCAGTGGCGTTGTTTCTATCCAGTCTCCACCACTTCAAAAAAACATTGGCAGGCAATGTGAGGAAACATTACACTACTTTTCACTACATAGGGAATAGGGTGCCATTTGGGACACAGCCATATAGCCAAGGACATTTGTCCTGTTCCAGGGTAGTGGATGTAGTCCATAAAGTGGAGCAGTGAACAAGGGCAAGAGAATATATGGCAAGTTAAAACTTCAAGAAGCAAGTAATTAAATCCACAAATCGATTCAAAAACTAACAACAGGTAACACTGTGGGTACACAACGGCGGTTAGGAGGGGTGGAAATTAGACTCCTGGGAAATAAGCTTCGGACAAGAAGAGATAGAACCAGAGGGAAGAGTCTGGAGAAAGCCTTTGGAACTGTACAAATGTGTGTGTATGTGAGAGAGTGCACATTCGAGTGGGAAAGGTCAAATGACTGGCAGGCAGAATGCATGGTAGTTTACTCCAGAAAATGTCCTCTGACTTTTCCTTCATTTGCCCGGTTAGTTAATTAAGCAATAAGGCCCGAGGAGGTGTGGTATATGGCCAATATACCACGGCTAAGGGCTGTTCTTACCCACGACGTAACGCAGAGCGCCTGGATACAGCTTAGCCGTGGTATATTGGCCATATATCACAAACCCCCAAGGTGCCTTATTGCTATTATGAACTGGTTACCAACGTCATTAGAGCAGTAAAAATAAACGTTTTGTCATACCCGTGGTCTGATATACCACGGCTGTCAGCCAATCAGCATTCAGGGCTCAACCCATCCAGTTTATAATCACCCATATACATCAATCTATTCCCATGTGCCGAGTCCACTTATTATTGTGTAAACAGCATCAGGTAGACGTTTGGCTGTGGGTTTATTCTCATTTCATACAGCAGAGTGAATTACTGCGATAACAACCTCATTAGGAACATGCTTTTAGTGGAAACCATCTCTTTAACGCACGCACACACGAATGCATGAACACACAAACAGTCTTGTACAACCAACCTTGTGGGGACACACAATTCAGTCCCGTTCAAAATCCTACTTTCCCTAACCCCCTAACCCTAACGTTATCCCTAACCTTAACCCAAAAACCTAACCTTAATCCTAGCTCCTAACCCTAAAACTAACCCTAGCTCCTAACCCTAATTCTAACCTTAACCACCTAGAAATAGCATTTGACCGTGTGGGGACCAACAAAATGTCCCCAGTTGGTCAAATATTTGTTTGCTATTCTTGTGGGGACTTCTGGCAACCCACACACAAACCTCTCCCTGTGCCAATGGACAGGCTGAGAAGCTGACAGATGTGAAAATCTCATTCCAGAAATCCACAGGCCCCTAGTCCCTCCAAACGCTGGCAGACTGACACACTGCCAGGCACACACACACACACACACACACACACACACACACACACACACACACACACACACACACACACACACACACACACACACACACACACACACACACACACACACACACACACACACACACACACACACACAATGTCCACTGTGCACCATGCTTAAGCCTAATTAAAACCCTTACAACTGCACCGGCAAAAGTAAACAAACAAGCGCAGCGGATATTAGAAATGAGAAATGTGTCACTGAAGCTCAGCACTGTCTGGGGGGAAAAAAACAACCTCAAAATTCAATGAATGTTTAATAAGGGCCGAGTCATACAGCACAATGAACCTGGTGGCTGTTATTTTAATTTCATACCTGTATGTAAGGCTACGGAGAGGTATTTGTAGCAAAGCAAGCCTGCAACATTTAATCACAATATCGATTTCATTTTAAGGATGGGAGTGCAGCACTGAGTCTCACTCAAACTTGACTTCTTCTACATTTTGTTACATTACAGTCTTATTCTAAAAAGGATGAAATGACTTTTTCCCCCTCATCAATCTACACACAATACTCCATCATGACAAAGCTAAAACAGGTTTTTAGAAATGTTTGCAAATTTATAAAAAAAAATAATACAGAAATACCTTACATACATACGTATTCAGACCCTTTGCTATGAGACTCGAAATTGAGCTCAGGTGCATCCTGTTTCCATTGATCATCCTTGCGATGTTTCTACAACTTGATTGGAGTCCAGCTGTGGTAAATTACATCTGGAAAGGCACACACCTGTCTATATAAGGTCCTACAGTTGACAGTGCATGTCAGAGCAAAAACCAAGCCTTGAGGTCGAAGGAATTGTCTGGGGAGCTCCGAGACAGTATTGTGTGGAGGCACAGATCTGGGGAAGGGTACCAAAAAATGTCTGCATCATTGAAGGTCCCCAAGAATACAATGGCCTCCATCATTCTTAAATGGAAAAAGTTTGGAACCACCAAGACTCTTCCTAGAGCTGGCCGCAATCGGGGGAGAAGGGCCTTGGTCAGGGAGGTGACCAAGAACACGACGGTCACTGACAGAGCTCTAGAGTTCCTCTGTGGAGATGGGAGATCCTTCCAGAAGGACAACCATCTCTGCAGCACTCAACCAATCAGGCCTGATGAAACCAAGATTTAACTTTTTGGCCTGAATGCCAAGCGTCACGTCTGGAAGAAACCTGGCACCATCCCTACGGTGAAGCATGGTAGTGGCAGCATCATGCTTTAGGGATGCAGAGAAGAATGGGAGAAACTACCCAAATACAGGTGTGCCAAGCTTGTAGCGTCTTACCCAGTAAGAATCAAGGCTGTAATTGGTGCAAAAGGTGTTTCAACAAAGTACTGAGTAAAGGGTCTGAATAGTTATGTAAATGTGATATTTCAGTTTGTTTTATATACATTTGCAAACATTTAAAAAAAAATGGTTCTTTGCTTTGTCATTATGGGATATTGTATATAGATTGATGGGGAAAAAAGATGTAATCCATTTTAGAAAATGGCTGTAACGTAATTTTTTGGGGAAAAATTCAAGGGGTTTGAATACTTTCCGAATGCACTGTACTCTCCTACTTGTGTCTATAGATATACTCTCCTATTGGTGTCTATAGATATACTCTACTGCTGGTGTCTATAGATATACTCTCCTATTGGTGTCTATAGATATACTCTACTGCTGGTGTCTATAGATATACTCTCCTATTGGTGTCTATAGATATACTCTCCTATTGGTGTCTATAGATATACTCTACTGCTGGTGTCTATAGATATACTCTACTTCTGGTGTCTATAGATATACTCTCCCATTGGTGTCTATAGATATACTCTACTGCTGGTGTCTATATATATACACTCTACTACTGGTGTCTTTATACTCTCCTACTGGTGTCTATAGATATACTCTACTGCTGGTGTCTATAGATATACTCTCCTATTGGTGTCTATAGATATACTCTCCTATTGGTGTCTATAGATATACTCTACTGCTGGTGTCTATAGATATACTCTCCTATTGGTGTCTATAGATATACTCTCCTATTGGTGTCTATAGATATACTCTACTGCTGGTGTCTATAGATATACTCTACTTCTGGTGTCTATAGATATATTCTCCTATTGGTGTCTATAGATATACTCTACTGCTGGTGTCTATATATATACACTCTACTACTGGTGTCTTTATACTCTCCTACTGGTGTCTATAGATATATTCTCCTATTGGTGTCTATATATATACTCTACTGCTGGTGTCTATAGATATACTCTACTGCTGGTGTCTATAGATATACTCTACTGCTGGTGTCTATATATATATTCTCCTATTGGTGTCTATAGATATACTCTACTGCTGGTGTCTATATACAGTATATACACTCTACTACTGGTGTCTATAGATATACTCTACTACTGGTGTCTATAGATATACTCTACTACTGGTGTCGTTATACTCTCCTACTGGTGTCTATAGATATATTCTCCTATTGGTGTCTATAGATATACTCTACTGCTGGTGTCTATAGATATACTCTACTGCTGGTGTCTATAGATATACTCTACTACTGGTGTCTATAGATATACTCTACTACTTGTGTCTATAGATATGCTCTACTACTTGTGTCTATAGATATACTCTACTGCTGTTGTCTATAGATATACTCTACTACTGGTGTCTATAGATATACTCTACAGCTGGTGACGTCAGTCAAAAGTCTTTAGTTTGGGGACTCCATGGTTAATAACCCAATATTGCAGAAGAGAAACAGAAATGTTGGTCTGATATCAGAGAATGCTGGAAAGGATGAGGTTGGAAATCCAACATTGAGGCAACATCAGCCAAAGGTTATTGATTTTATTCAGGTTCCCTATCTCACTAGATTATTGGTGATCAAGCTTAGCTGAGCCTGTAAGTTGAGTTTTTCAGTCTGGTTTAGTTCTTTCTCCTCAATTTCTATTCTAGTCACTTCTGAAATGAACACACGCCATCCATTGTGGATAAAGCTACTGTAACGTTCCTTGGCAAAGTCGCCAGAAGATATGATGAACAGCATATAATCCATTGTGAATGCTAAGGCATTGCTATAACTCACCATAGCCCTGCTTCCATAGATAAGAATTATCTCACCATCTACAGCTTTGATGTGTTGAATATGTCATGTTTTGTCTTTGATCTTCATGTCTTGTCCCTGTGCTTCCCTCTGCTGGTCTTATTAGGTTCTTTCCCTCTTTCTCTCTCTCTCTCTCCTCCTCCCTCTCTCCCTCTCCCGCTCTCTCTCTCTATCGTTCCGTTCCTGCTCCCAGCTGTTTCTCATTCTCCTAACGACCTCATTTACTCTTTCACACCTGTCCCCTATTTTGCCCTCTGATTAGAGTCCCTATTTCTCCCTCTGTTTTCCGCTTCTGCCTGGTCGGATTCTTGTTTGATGTTTGCTGTTCCTGTGTCCTTGTTCCGCCCTGTCGTGTTTTTGCCTTCTTCAGATGCTGCGTGTGAGCAGGTGTCTATGTCAGCTACGGCCTGTGCCTTCCTGAAGCGACCTGCAGTCTGTGGTCGCGTCTCCTGTCGTTCCTCTCTACTGACGAGAGGATTTCAGTTTCCTGTTTTGGATTTACCTTTGATATATCCAGGAGAATCATTGTTTGTTTGATACTGGAATAAAGACTCTGTTACTATTACGTCGCTGTTGGGTCCTCATTCATCAGCATAACAGAAGAATCCGACCAAGATGGACCCAGCGACTATGGATTCTCTCAACACTGCCGTCGAGTTCCAGGGAGCAATGCTCGGCAGACACGAGCAGGAATTGTTTGCTGCTCGTCATGCCGTTGAGACCCTGGCCGCTCAGGTCTCCGATCTCTCTGGACAGTTTCAGAGTCTTCATCTCGTGCCACCAGCTACTTCCTGGTCTTCCGAGTCTCCGGAACCTAGGGTTAATAACCCACCATGTTACTCTGGGCAGCCCACTGAGTGTCGCTCCTTTCTCACCCAGTGTGATATTGTGTTCTCTCTCCAGCCCAACACGTACTCAAGAGAGAGAGCTCGGATCGCTTACGTCATATCACTCCTTACTGGTCGGGCTCGGGAGTGGGGCACAGCTATCTGGGAGGCAAGGGCTGAGTGTTCTAACGATTATCAGAACTTTAAAGAGGAGATGATACGGGTTTTTGATCGTTCAGTTTTTGGGAAGGAGGCTTCCAGGGCCCTGGCTTCCCTATGTCAAGGTGATCGATCCATAACGGATTACTCTATAGAGTTTCGCACTCTTGCTGCCTCCAGTGACTGGAACGAGCCGGCGTTGCTCGCTCGTTTTCTGGAGGGACTTCACGCTGAGGTTAAGGATGAGATTCTCTCCCGGGAGGTTCCTTCCAGCGTGGACTCTTTGATTGCACTCGCCATCCGCATAGAACGACGGGTAGATCTTCGTCACCGAGCTCGTGGAAGAGAGCTCGCGTTAACGGTGTTTCCCCTCTCCGCATCTCAACCATCTCCTCCCACCGGCTCAGAGACTGAGCCCATGCAGCTGGGAGGTATTCGCATCTCGACTAAGGAGAGGGAACGGAGAATCACCAACCGCCTTTGCCTCTATTGCGGTTCTGCTGGACATTTTGTCATGTCATGTCCAGTAAAAGCCAGAGCTCATCAGTAAGCGGAGGGCTACTGGTGAGCGCTACTACTCAGGTCTCTCCATCAAGATCCTGTACTACCTTGTCGGTCCATCTACGCTGGACCGGTTCAGCTGCTTCCTGCAGTGCCTTGATAGACTCTGGGGCTGAGGGTTGTTTTATGGACGAAGCATGGGCTCGGAAACATGACATTCCTCTCAGACAGTTAGGGAAGCCCACGCCCATGTTCGCCTTAGATGGTAGTCTTCTCCCCAGTATCAGATGTGAGACACTACCTTTAACCCTCACAGTATCTGGTAACCACAGTGAGACCATTTCCTTTTTGATTTTTCGTTCACCTTTTACACCTGTTGTTTTGGGTCATCCCTGGCTAGTATGTCATAATCCTTCTATTAATTGGTCTAGTAATTCTATCCTATCCTGGAACGTTTCTTGTCATGTGAAGTGTTTAATGTCTGCTATCCCTCCTGTGTCTTCTGTCCCCTCTACTCAGGAGGAACCTGGTGATTTGACAGGAGTGCCGGAGGAATATCATGATCTGCGCACGGTCTTCAGTCGGTCCAGAGCCAGCTCCCTTCCTCCTCACCGGTCGTATGATTGTTGTATTGATCTCCTTCCGGGGACCACTCCCCCTCGGGGTAGACTATACTCTCTGTCGGCTCCCGAACGTAAGGCTCTCGAGGATTATCTGTCTGTTTCTCTCGACGCCGGTACCGTGGTGCCTTCTTCCTCTCCCGCCGGAGCGGGATTTTTCTTTGTTAAGAAGAAGGACGGTACTCTGCGCCCCTGCGTGGATTATCGAGGGCTGAATGACATAACGGTTAAGAATCGTTATCCGCTTCCCCTTATGTCGTCAGCCTTCGAGATTTTGCAGGGAGCCAGGTTCTTTACTAAGTTGGACCTTCGTAACGCTTACCATCTCGTACGCATCAGAGAGGGGGACGAGTGGAAAACGGCGTTTAACACTCCGTTAGGGCATTTTGAATACCGGGTTCTGCCGTTCGGTCTCGCTAATGCTCCAGCTGTCTTTCAGGCATTAGTTAATGATGTACTGAGAGACATGCTGAACATTTTTGTTTTCGTTTACCTTGACGATATCCTGATTTTTTCACCGTCACTCGAGATTCATGTTCAGCACGTTCGACGTGTACTCCAGCGCCTTTTAGAGAATTGTCTCTACGTGAAGGCTGAGAAGTGCGCCTTTCATGTCTCCTCTGTCACATTTCTCGGTTCTGTTATTTCCGCTGAAGGCATTCAGATGGATCCCGCTAAGGTCCAGGCTGTCAGCGATTGGCCCGTTCCTAAGTCACGTGTCGAGTTGCAGCGCTTTCTCGGTTTCGCTAATTTCTATCGGCGTTTCATTCGTAATTTCGGTCAAGTGGCTGCCCCTCTCACAGCTCTGACTTCTGTCAAGACTTGCTTTAAGTGGTCCGGTTCCGCCCAGGGAGCTTTTGATCTCCTCAAGAAGCGTTTTACATCCGCCCCTATCCTTGTTACTCCTGACGTCACTAAACAATTCATTGTCGAGGTTGACGCTTCAGAGGTGGGCGTGGGAGCCATTCTGTCTCAGCGCTTCCAGTCTGACGATAAGGTCCATCCTTGCGCTTACTTTTCTCATCGCCTGTCGCCATCGGAACGCAACTATGATGTGGGTAACCGCGAACTGCTCGCCATCCGCTTAGCCATAGGCGAATGGCGACAGTGGTTGGAGGGGGCGACCGTTCCTTTTGTCGTTTGGACTGACCATAAGAACCTTGAGTACATCCGTTCTGCCAAACGACTTAATGCACGTCAGGCTCGTTGGGCGTTGTTTTTCGCTCGTTTCGAGTTCGTGATTTCCTATCGTCCGGGAAATAAGAACACCAAGCCTGATGCCTTATCCCGTCTCTTTAGTTCTTCTGTGGCTTCTACCGACTCCGAGGGGATTCTCCCTGAAGGGCGTGTTGTCGGGTTGACTGTCTGGGGAATTGAGAGACAGGTAAAGCAAGCACTCACTCACACTGCGTCGCCGCGCGCTTGTCCTAGTAACCTTCTGTTCGTTCCTGTCTCTACTCGTCTGGCTGTTCTTCAGTGGGCTCACTCTGCCAAGTTAGCTGGCCATCCCGGCGTTCGGGGTACGCTTGCTTCTATTCGCCAGCGGTTTTGGTGGCCTACTCAGGAGCGGGACACGCGCCGTTTCGTGGCTGCTTGTTCGGACTGCGCGCAGACTAAGTCAGGTAACTCTCCTCCTGCCGGTCGTCTCAGACCGCTTCCCATTCCTTCTCGACCATGGTCTCACATCGCCTTAGACTTTATTACCGGTCTGCCTTCGTCTGCGGGGAAGACTGTGATTCTTACGGTTATCGATAGGTTCTCTAAGGCGGCACATTTCATTCCCCTCGCTAAGCTTCCTTCCGCTAAGGAGACGGCACAAATCATCATTGAGAATGTGTTCAGAATTCATGGCCTCCCGTTAGACGCCGTTTCAGACAGAGGTCCGCAATTCACGTCACAGTTTTGGAGGGAGTTCTGTCGTTTGATTGGTGCTTCCGTCAGTCTCTCTTCCGGGTTTCATCCCCAGTCTAACGGTCAAGCAGAAAGGGCCAATCAGTCGATTGGTCGCATATTACGCAGCCTTTCGTTTCGAAACCCTGCGTCTTGGGCAGAACAGCTCCCCTGGGCTGAGTACGCTCACAACTCGCTTCCTTCGTCTGCTACCGGGCTATCTCCGTTTCAGAGTAGTCTTGGGTACCAGCCTCCTCTGTTCTCGTCCCAGCTCGCCGAGTCCAGCGTTCCCTCCGCTCAGGCTTTTGTCCAACGTTGTGAGCGCACCTGGAGGAGGGTCAGGTCTGCACTTTGCCGTTACAGGGCGCAGACTGTGAGAGCCGCCAATAAACGTAGGATTAGGAGTCCTAGGTATTGTCGCGGTCAGAGAGTGTGGCTTTCCACTCGTAACCTTCCCCTTACGACAGCTTCTCGCAAGTTGACTCCGCGGTTCATTGGTCCGTTCCGTGTCTCTCAGGTCGTCAATCCTGTCGCTGTGCGACTGCTTCTTCCGCGACATCTTCGTCGCGTCCACCCTGTCTTCCATGTCTCTTGTGTCAAGCCTTTTCTTCGCGCCCCCGTTCGTCTTCCCTCCCCCCCCCCGTCCTTGTCGAGGGCGCTCCTATTTACAAGGTACGAAAGATCATGGACATGCGTTCTCGGGGACGTGGTCACCAGTACTTAGTGGATTGGGAGGGTTACGGTCCTGAGGAGAGGAGTTGGGTTCCATCTCGGGACATGCTGGACCGTTCGTTGATTGATGATTTCCTTCGTTGCCGCCAGGGTTCCTCCTCGAGTGCGCCAGGAGGCGCTCGGTGAGTGGGGGGGTACTGTCATGTTTTGTCTTTGATCTTCATGTCTTGTCCCTGTGCTTCCCTCTGCTGGTCTTATTAGGTTCTTTCCCTCTTTCTCTCTCTCTCTCTCCTCCTCCCTCTCTCCCTCTCCCGCTCTCTCTCTCTATCGTTCCGTTCCTGCTCCCAGCTGTTTCTCATTCTCCTAACGACCTCATTTACTCTTTCACACCTGTCCCCTATTTTGCCCTCTGATTAGAGTCCCTATTTCTCCCTCTGTTTTCCGCTTCTGCCTGGTCGGATTCTTGTTTGATGTTTGCTGTTCCTGTGTCCTTGTTCCGCCCTGTCGTGTTTTTGCCTTCAGATGCTGCGTGTGAGCAGGTGTCTATGTCAGCTACGGCCTGTGCCTTCCTGAAGCGACCTGCAGTCTGTGGTCGCGTCTCCTGTCGTTCCTCTCTACTGACGAGAGGATTTCAGTTTCCTGTTTTGGATTTACCTTTGATATATCCAGGAGAATCATTGTTTGTTTGATACTGGAATAAAGACTCTGTTACTATTACGTCGCTGTTGGGTCCTCATTCATCAGCATAACAGAATATCTCCATCTAGAGATCAGTGGAGAATCCTTAGAGGAGGAAGGGGAGGACCATCCTCCTCAGTGAATTTCATAAAAATGTAGTTTTTAAAACATTTAAAAATATATCCTTTTTAGATACAATTAGTATAGTTTTAATCACGTCACTAAATAATTGATTAAAACACACTATTTTGCAAAGAAGGTCTACAGTAGCCTCAACAGCACTCTGTCGGGTAGCATGATGGTGTAGCCGGATGACAGCTATCTTCCGTCCTCTTCTGGGTACATTGACTACAATACAAAACCTAGGAGGCTCATGGTTCTCACCCCCTTCCATAGACTTACACAGTAATTAGGACAACTTTCGGAGGATGTCCTCCAACCTATCAGAGCTCTTGCAGCATGAACTGACATGTTGTCCACCCAATCTAAGGATCAGAGAATTAATCTATAACTGAAAGCATAAGCTACAGCTAGCTAGCACTGCAGTGCATAAAATGTGGTGAGTAGTTGACTCAAAGAGAGAGAATGACAATTAGTTGAACAGCATTGAACTAATGAATTTCTTCCAAAATGAAGGAGAAGCGTGTTAGTTCTATTAGCTATGACGTTACTTTAGCTAATATGGTGAAAACGATGTAGGCTGTGTGTAGTGATTTGGCTTGGAAAGGTTTTTCCGCCTGGTCACATACATCTGATGTGTTGTGCATTGAAATCCACAAGCGAAGGGAAGAGGTGAGAGGGCGTAGATGGATGAAGGAATACAACATGGCTGCTATTAAAGTGAACTGTGTTTACGTGTGATCAGGGGTGTATTCATTCCGCTGATTCTGTCGAAAAACATTTCTTAAACATAAGCAAACGGAACAAAACGGGGATAAACATACCTGAGTTCACACACTGTGGCATCTTCTTTGATCAAGGGCACACACACACACACACACACACACACACACACACACACACACACACACACACACACACACACACACACACACACACACACGCTGCTGAAAATCCCCCTGTCTGAGTCCTAAATGGCACCCTACTCCCAATTTAGTATACTACTTTTGACCAGCGCCCATAGGGCTAGAGAATAGGGTGCCATTTGGGATGCAGACCCACCGTATAAACTTTGAAAGTGGGAAAGAGTCTAGGGAGAATGTGTCCATCATCCATAGTCAAAGCACAATGCCAAAGAGAGGAGGTGAGATGAGAGGGTTATTGACCCAAAGGTGGCATTCCACTCAAAGGTCATGTTTTCTAGGAGTCTGACACACGATGTGTCACCTCTTATCTCCCCCGGGTCGATATCTCTCTTAACTCCCTGGTATTGGTGGGTTAAAGGATTTTTTGTTGTTGTTGATATTGTAGCAGCAACTGAATGATCTTCCGGTGGGTTATTTCCGTAGCTAAGAGTTAGGTAGCAAAGATAACATTCAAGTGTGATATCATCTTCACCATGTCTGCTCTGACTTCCTGAGTACCAGGACGACATGGTGAACGGGCATCCTTGTTTCAAAACAGTCCAGTGTCTCTCTTAGGCAACATTTATGCAAATATCAGCAACTCAGGCCAATTAGAAGAGATGACCTCACTGTATAAACTTTGAAAGTCACCCTATGGGATGGAGGGAGAGAAAGAGACGGGGATGGAGAGAAGAAGAAAGAGTGAACATGTGTTTATTTTCTCAGATGAATAAATAACGATCGTGATAAATCTCTCTGGCCCATCCTGTTTCAGGGACTCACGTGATGCTCAGAAGTGTATGTGTGCACCTCCCAAACTAATCCATACACACACACACACACACACACACACACACACACACACACACACACACACACACACACACACACACACACACACACACACACACACACACACACACACACACTGAGACAAAATAGTTAATTAACCTTTCATTGTCTGGGGAATAAATCACTGTGCTAATTATATAATGACTTAATCACAAGTAATGCTAATAAAATTACATTTGAACAGTTCTGTCTGTTGAGCAATGGCGTTATGACCCCTTGGAACAGTAGGATTAGGCTTTCATTCAAACTCCTATCTTTACCCAAAGTACAGCTAAGTGGTTTTTTATTATTCTTGTATATGTCGAGCTCCAAGAGATGAACGCCTGGATAAAAATTATTCATTGGCCTATGGGCTGTATGGAATTGAAAACAAGGAGTTATTCAAATAATGCTGTCATATCTTTCTGTCAGGCCAATGGGGAATTTTGCATGGCCTTCACTCTGATGATGTATTATTCATTATATTCTACTTAATTCACTGGAATACTGACCAAGAGCAGAAACGGAGCTGTCAACGAACGCTTCAAGCCAATGCTTCAATAGATGTACTGAACACAACAATCAATATTCACTATGAAGATTATACCCCCTACTACACACGAGCCTCCGACAGTACATCCAATACCATAGACATCCATTGTTACGGACCACTATCATCACTACCATAGATATCAACCTCCATAGACGTACAGTATCAGAGGAAAACCATTGCTCTCTCCCAAAGGATTCCTACTTGGCGTAAAAATGGTTAACTCCAAGACTCCATTGACTTGTAAGGTATAATGGTATGTTCAGTGTGTACAGTATGTTGCATACTCTGTTTCATAGTAGAGGCCAGCTACTCTCCTATGAGCATTGGACTGGTACATCAGGGGTTATGTTATATCACCCACTCACTTCCCAAGGTAAGCACAAGTGTTGTGAACGCTGGCCTCAGAAGTGCATGTCTCGTCTGGAAAACCAGAAAGCAGAACAGATATCTGATTTCTTCCCCCCTCCAACGCAACATATCGACAATCTCATCCCCTGCTTCTGGCTGTGGAGGAGTGGAAGATCAAACATCTCTCATATCTCCCTCTCTCTCTCTCATGGATGGATGGGCAGGGGAGGACAGGAGGGAAATGGAAACTGAGCAGCTGGAGATGAAAGAAACCATTTATCCAGAAAGAAAAAAGATATATATTTATGAGTCATGACAAGACCGACAACAAAACGACATCGACGCTTTGATCTCTTTTTAACTTTCCGTTTTTATTTCATTTTATTTCCGTCACAAAACCACCGAAAGGTTCTTAAAAATCCTCTGTTCTCGCAGTAGCAGAGCTCAAAACGTTTACTTTATTAAAAAATAATCTTTCATCTGTTTTAGTCCATTTTAGCGCAACAGAGATGCATTGCATTGACTACGTCGGCAGCCAGGGTTAACTTAGTCGCACAAAAGAAAGAGTTAATCTTTAAAAGGAGAGAGTCTGAGTGTCCATCATCCATTGTCAAAGCACAACGCCAACGAGAGGAGTTTTCTAGGAGTTTGACACACGCCGTGGCACCTGTTAACGTCCCCAGGTCGATTACTCTCTAAACTCCCTGGTCTTGGAGGGTTAAAGTCCAATTATTGATATTGTAGCAGCAAATCAATGATCTTCGGGTCAGTGGTCTCCTCTAGGTATTTAGTTAGGTAGCTAGCTAGATGGCGATATAGCCGTTTCCCTATTGTGGATTACTGTGTTTCCCTGTGGCCACATGGTGAACGGTTATACCCGTTGCAGTATAGTCCAGCACATCTCTCCTAGGCCAGTGAGGAGCTTTGAGGCAAATCATCCATAGGCTCATATCAGAAACATATTAGTCCATTTAGAAACCAAGGAATGAAGGAGGGTGGGTGACTATGGGACAACAACCCACTCAAGCTCAGTGGGTAGCTTTGAACCAAGTCTTCCAGTTGGGGGGGGGGGGGGGGGTCCTTCGGTTTTAGCCAGCCCCTCTCCTAGCATCATAACCAGGGCTGGTTGAGCTTATAGTCCATAGTTTATAGTCTACAATTCATAGGCTATAACTAGAGCGCCTGGAGTTTTTCCTAGCCACATTGCCGGGTCAGGCGTTCATTGGAAAAACTCCTGGCCCCTCCTCATAAGCAGTCTCGGCAGAGGGCAACCTGGCCGCGGCGGTAGTCCCGGCAGGGGCAGAGGCGGTGGTACTTGGGGCTGTGGCCGGCACAGCTGTAGAGGAGGGGGTCCTTCTGGAGGCTGCACTCCCGGCGTAGGACGGAGAAGGCCGGGAACACGTGGTTGACCTCCGCCTCCACCACCTCACACTGCACCTCTAACCTGGTGGGGGGAGGGGTGGTGGAATGTTTGATGGAGGGAGGGGGATGGGGTGATGCATAGAGGGTGTTTGATTGAGTGATGCAGAGAGAAAGAGAGAGTCCAAGAGGGGAGGGGGAGGACGAAAAGGGGGAAGAGATGGAAGAGGAAACCGAGGGAGAGAGAGAAAGAGACAGAGAAAGAGACAGAGAAACAGAGAGAGACAAAAAGAGAGACACAGACAGAGACACAGACAGAGACACACAGAGAGAGACACAGAGAGAGATACGCATGAAGTAAAAAGGAACCGAAGATAAAGAAAGGAAAAATGTGTCGAGCAGGATGGGTGATGAAGGGAAAGACAAGGAGAAAGGGAAAGATAAAAGAAGAGGAAGAGTTGGCATTGCTATGACACTCTTATCGTCTTCCTCTGTCACTACAGATCTCTAGATGGGGCCGACAAGACACCTGACATCACTGAGAAGACTTTGAACCTGACGTCCTTGCTGTAGCTGGTTGAGTATTACGCCCACAGACAGCCCTTAGGGAACTAACCACTGTTTGGTACCATTGAGTGGTAGGTCGGTCACAGAGGTCAGAGAGCAGTGTGCATGTTTGTATGGTTGTTAGTGACGTGTAGTGATTCTGCATACGTGTGTGTGGCTGTTAGAAACGTATGTCCACATGTGTGTGTGTGTGTGTGTGTGTGTGCGAATATGGCTTAACGTGAAAACAGGTGTGCCAAGGTGCCACTCACCCACGGAGGGCATCCTTGTTATTGACGAAGCGGAACAGCGCGGGCTCACAGACCAGGTTGGCACGCTGGCACGCCTCCACACACGACTGGCCCTCCTGGGACGCCAGCAGCCTCAGAGAGCTGAGAGGGGGCCAGGCGTCGGGGGTGCTGGCGTCGGGGGCCCAGGTTAGGGCACTGGAGTTGGGAAGCAGGACAAATTGAGGCCCAGGGCTACCCGGACTACTAAGCCCCAGCTTGGAGGAGGAGGAGTTGGCCGGAGGGAAGGGGGCCTCGGGGACGCAGAAGTCCTGGAGGGATGGAGGGAGAGGAGAGAGAGAGGGGAAGGGGATGTTGAATAACACAAAACATAGGTAGTCTCTTGTGCTATCACACACGAGAGATTTGTTTCTGGGTGCCGAGATTCCATTATACAGAATGTGGTATTTTTGATGACGGTGCAAATGCACGCACAGACGCCAAGTTAGCCACGCACATCCACATGCACGAAATGTCACTCCCACACTACGCAAAGACGAAAGCCAACACAAATCAAAGCCCGCTGACACTTTTGCCTTCGGCTGTGAATAAATCTACATTTCCTAACACTTCAAGGCATCGTGGGACAGAAATACAAAATAAAAGAGCCGTTTCTCTAACCTCTATACTGCACACCCCTCTAAATAATCTCCAATCAATCCTTAACCTAATTCCCTGACAAAACTCATCTGGTTCCAACAGCACCAGAGATAACTTGTTTTAAAACAAGAAAGAGAACCAATTTGACATATCAGCCAATCAAGTCAGCCAGACCGTTCAGACAGCAGTTCTGATAGCATTTTCCAGACACATTAAACAGATTACAGCAGACATATCAGAGTCTGATCGTGACAGTTCGGTCTCTGTGTCGGCCCTGCCACCCAACAGGAGATGGAGGTAGCAGTGGTTTCTAACGAGACGTGTGGAGATGAGTCGGTGAAAGAGAACGACCCGGCTCGATGCATTTTACCCACTGGCACCGTCCCACGGTTAGAGGGGAATAACGCAGCCGAAGAGTAAACACACACAGGAACTTCATTTAAACACACTGAGGAAGACGAACACGGGGATGGTTCCGTAATGGACAGAAACAGAGAGGTTATGAACATCCTATACAGCAGGTAAATACACTGGGCTGAATAGATATGTTCAGAGTACAATAGAATGGGATATGGAACTGTATCTAACAATAACCCAATAAACATGTATTACATAGTAACACTAGATGAATGACTAGCATGGCGATAGCACAGGGGTCCCGTGTGGCTCAGTTGGTAGAGCATGACACTTGCAACGCCAGGGTTGTGGGTTCGATTCCCACGGGGGACAAGTACAATAATGTATGCACTCAGTACTGTAAGTCGCGCTGAATAACAGCATCTGCTAAATGCCTTAAGTAAAAAATAATGTCAAGGACTGAATATAAATAAGCTATTGCTCAGCAACACACAAGAGCACCCCCTTTGGTGCACGTTTTGGTTTCGCCCTAGCACTTCACAGCTGATTCGAATAACCAACGCATCATCAAGTTCTGATTATTTGAATCAGCTGTGTAGTGCTAGGGCGGAACCAAAACGTTAAACCAGGGGTGCAGGACTGGGTTTGGGAAACCCTGGTCTAGTCCATCGTCAGACACAGTGTTGATTAGTGACCTCTCCTGGTTGATTACAGAGGCGAGTTCGTGTGTGTGGTAGGAAGGCAGCATGTGAAGAAGACATTATGATAATATGTTTTGGGACAAACAGACACGGTTGAGTGCCTGCATGTACAGTTGAAGTCGGAAGTTTACATAAACCTTAGCCAAATATATTTAAACTCAGTTTTTCACAATTCCTGACATTTAATCCTAGTAAAAAATCCCTGTCAGTTAGGATCCCCACTTTATTTTAAGAATGTGAAATGTCAGAATAATAGTAGAGAGAATGATTTATTTCAGCTTTTATTTCTTTCACTTTCCCAGTGGGTCAGAAGTTTACATACACTTAGTATTTGGTAGTACTGCCTTTAAATTGTTTGACTTGGGTCAAACATTTCAGGTAGCCTTCCACAAGCTTCCCACAGTAAGTTGGGTGCATTTTGGCCCATTCCACCTGACAGAGCTGGTGTAACGGAGTCAGGTATGTAGGCCTCCTTGCTCGCCACGCTTTTCAGTTCTGCCCACACATTTTCTATAGGATTGAGGTCAGGGCTGTACCTTCAGGCATTTGGAAATTTCTCCCAAGGATGAACCAGACTTGTGGAGGTCTTGGCTGATTTATTTTGATTTTCCCATGATGTCAAGCAAAGAGGCACTGAGTTTGAAGGTAGGCCTTGAAATACATCCACAGGTACACCTCTAATTGTCTCAAATTATGTCAATTAGCCTATCAGAAGCTTCTAAAGCTATGACATAATTTTCCAAGCTGTTTCAAGGCACAGTCAACTTAGTGTATGTAAACATTCTGACTCATTGGAATTGTGATACAGTGAATTATAAGTGAAATAATCTGTCTGTAAACAATTGTTGGAAAAATTACTTGTGTCATGCAAAGTAGATGTCTTAAACGACTTGCCAAAACTATAGTTTGTTAACAAGAAATCCAACCTAAGTGTATGTAAACCTCCGACTTCAACTGTATGCATGCATGTGTGTGTGTGTGCACGGTGAACCTACCTGATGCTGTATGTAGGCGTGTACCCTCTCCAGCATTCCCTCGCAGGTGTACTCATACGGTAGGTATGGCTCGACCTGCAAAGACACACACACCCACCCACACACAAATTCCCACAGATCAGAACATTTCCACAGAATGCATTGCTAGGAAATCAACATAACACCACTAAATTACCATATTTTCCTAATTTCAATATCATTTTACCTATCGTTCATCCTAATTGCAATAAGTAGCCAATTCTACCCATTAATCACAACAAATAAACGTGGGTAGCGTCACAAATGGAACTTAATTCCCTACATAGTGCACTGCTTTTGACCAGGGCCCATAGGGCTTTGGTAAAAAGTAGTGCACTATTATAGAAAATAGGCTACCATTTGGGACGTAACCGTGGCCATTTTGAAGTGGGTGTGGCTTAATTGCAGTGGGTGACTTGTGTGTAAGCAATTGTGACTGTGTCCCAAATGGCAGCCTCTTCCCTACCCAGCGCACTGCTTTTGACCAGAGCACTATGGGTCCTTCTGGAGGCATGTAGGGAATAGGATGTCGTTTGGGACATTTACTGTCATTTGCATAGCTATTCAATGTGCAACAAAAGGCTCACCTTTGATTTGTCTGATTAGAGAATGTATTGCTGTAATTCATCAAAATACTAATTATTTCTCTCTAGCTGAGGCAAAACACACCCACATACCGACTTGAAACTGTAAAGGAAACTAAACTCAATAAACGAACTGGATTTGCACTTCCCGATCTAAATACGGGAATAGACGGTCTTAGATTATTGTCCCCTGTTGTAATTGTAACAATGTGGATCCGACGGCTCAGTTGGTTGAAGTATTTTGCTTATAATACCAGGATTGTGCGTTTTCTTTTTTAGCAGGGCGACTGAATACAGTATAACTTCACTGGAAGTCCCTTTGGAACCAAGTGTCTCTGATAACATGTCGTTCACAATGACGCAATGTAATATTTCAAGGAAATACATTGTTGATTAGGCAGACATAGTTATGTTAAACTTTTCCATTAGGAATACGTGGAGCCTGAAAGTACAGACTACATATATTAGTAATGTATTCCCTCCAGTTTTAACAGTAGATCACGTATCTAATGTTCCACATCTCACTTGTAAACGATACATCGCTCAGTAAATCATTTTCCTTATACAAAATGTTTAACTGCATGTGAAATCTGACTTTTCCAATTTCAAATAAAGAAAAGAAAATATGTAGGAAAAAAAGTTACACGTCTCAAATCTGATCAAAACATAACACCTTATGAAATATGCCTCACAACATTTGCTTTGGTCTAAGCAGAGAGAGGCACAGTCTCCACCCTCCCTCCCTCCTTCCCTTCCTCCCTCACTGCCTCCCATTTATTAAAGAGGGATAAATATGAAAACAACAGGTCAGTGGGATGGACAGAATGAGAAAGGGGGAACAGAGAGAGAGAGAGCGAGAGAGGGAGAGTGAAAGACAGAGAGAGAGCCGGAGCAAGAGAGAGAGACATAGAAGGAGAAATGGAGAGGGATTTATGTGAACATGAAGAGGTGTCAGCCAGTGGAGATTGCTTTGGTCTGCACGGCTGAGCATGTGAAGCCGCCCTGGACAGAGAGTCAGCCCACAAACAGGGGAAGTGTGCAGTCTCCAGTGGGGGGGTGAAGTGACCCATCAGCCATCTATCACTGGAGTGACAGACAGACAGACATCTCTCAGTAGAGTGACAGACAGACAGACAGACAGGGCAGCCATCTTTCAGTGGCGTGACAGACAGGGCAGACAGAGAGTAAGTGCCGGTGCACTGAGCTATGGCATGTCTGACAAGCAGGAGAGTGGATAGGGGAGAACACACACACACACACACACACACACACACACACACACACACACACACACACACACACACACACACACACACACACACACACACACACACACACACACACACACACACACACACACACACACACACACACACACACACACACACACACAAACAACACAGCTTTATAGAGGCATCTCAATCGGCCTGTTTGACCTCTTGCTCAGCTTCTCTCAACCTCTCACACTCCCTGGAGCCTCAAGCCGACTGCAGGTCCCCATTAAGCCACATCTACAGGCTAATTACTCCTTGGCTGTGGACAGACTGCGTCCTAATGCTAGCGTAGCATACACCACTGTCCTAGGTTCAAACACTGCAGCTAGCGCTTCTCCACATGGAGCTTTCGGAGGTGTATTTGCTGGATGGAGCGAGCGTCACTCGTTCATTACCAGCGCTGCTAGATGTTAAATGGTTGTACAATCCTTCCCAGGTGCAACGTAGTGTGTTTGGTCCCTGCCAACGAAACCAATGAGTCAAGAAATACATCATGAAACAACTGTACCTTGGTACTCATGATCTGTCTGATGGCGGCGTCAAACTCCTGGGAGTTGTTGTAGTCTACTGTCATGACGTGGGGCCGCCCAATGTACTGCTCTGCATACGGGTGCTGGGACGACACCTGGGAGGGGTGGAGTATAGAAGTAGTAGAACGTTCCAGTTTAAAGCAATATTCTGTGAGGTATAAGTGGCACATTTGGCGTACAATCGGGAATGTTGGCAGTTTGTTGAATTTCATTGGTTCATTTTCAATTGAAGCGTGGTACTTGATACTGTATTGACCAATGGGAGCTCACCTCTCTAGACGTGGGCTTGCCTCTGAAGAACTCGTGATTGAGCGAGCTGTGCGGTGGGTGGAACTTGGGCTGCAGGTAGATGCACCCATTGGCTATGGCCTCCAGAGGGGCGGGCCCTTCGTAGGGGAAACCAAACCCGATGAAGAGCTGGTGGGGGAGACGAAGATGGTACTAGTTAGGATAACCACGAGTTATTTTATTAATGCTTGTCAATTGAAAATTACAGATATATCAGGAACTGGAAGGTAACTGTGTGTTGGCCTTGTGTATATGTTGTAGTTAGTGCTGGTGCAACAGTTGTGTGTGTGGAACTAGTTGTGTGTGTGGAACTAGTGTGTGTGTGTGTGTGTGTGTGTGTGTGTGTGTGTGTGTGTGTGTGTGTGTGTGTGTGTGTGTGTGTGTGTGTGTGTGTGTGTGTGTGTGTGTGTGTGTGTGTGTGTGTGTGTGTGTGTGTGTGTGTATGCATGGTGCCTGAATGTGTTTGCGCACGTACATATGTAGGATCTTAATTTGAGCCAGTTTGCTACAGCTGGAAAATAATCCTGCAGCAACAGGAAATATGAATTATTATGTGGATTATTATGATTGGACATTGTTTATAGGGGTTGATACATTTTCCGTAACTGAAAATCAAGTCTGAATTTCAAAGTGGAAATTAGAAGATTTTTTAAACCTCAAATACCCTTACTTACAGGAACTCCTGCATTGAAGGAAAGTTATCCTGCAACAGGGTGATCAAATTAAGATCCTACATCTGTAGTGTGTTACCTCTTGTGTATGTTGTGTATCATCTAGTGTGTGTGTGTGTTCCAGTACCTTGGCCTTGCGGAGCAGCGTCTGCAGCTCGTGCTGGGGCAGCAGGCCGTGGTTTTTGACGTAGGCAGGCACCTCGGGGGGGCGCTGGGTCTCGTAGTACACCGTCCCGTGGACCTCCATGTACCTGTGGAGGATCTGGAGGAAACCCTCCTTACCCTGCTGATAGACAAGGAGGAGGGAAGAGAGAGAGAGAGAGAAAGAATGTAAGAAAGTGAATGGGGAGTTAGGGAGCGAGGAGAGGAAGTGGGACGGTGGAAAATGTAATCAGTGTGTGAGAAAGGAAAGGCAGAGAGTGAGAGAGGGAGTGGGTTGAGTTTGCGGGAGAAAGTGGATGAGCAAGTGCGATGGGAGAGGGGGAGGGAGAGGGACGGAGGGAGCGAGATACGGAGAGGGAAGGAAGGAGGGAGAGATGGAGAGGGTGAGGGAGGTAGAGATGGAGAGCGAATGAAGGAGGGAGAGATGAAGAGGGAAGGGGGTAGAGAGAGAAGGAGAGGGAAGGTAGTAGAGAGAGATGGAGAGGGAAGGAGGTAGAGAGAGATGGAGAGGGAAGGAAGGAGGGAGGGAGGGAGAGATGGAGAGGGAAGGAGGTAGAGAGAGAAGGAAGGAGGTAGAGAGATGGAGAGGGAAGGAGGGAGGGAGAGATGGAGAGGGAAGGAGGTAGAGAGAGATGGAGAGGGAATGAGGTAGAGAGAGATGGAGATGGAAGGAGGTAGAGAGATGGAGAGGGAAGGAGGGAGGGAGAGATGGAGAGGGAAGCAGGTTGAGAGAGATGGAGAGGGAAGGAGGTAGAGAGAGATGGAGAGGGAATGAGGTAGAGATAGATGGAGAGGGAAGGAGGGAGGGAGAGTTGGAGAGGGAAGGAGGTAGAGAGAGATGGAGAGGGAATGAGGTAGAGAGAGATGGAGAGGGAAGGAGGTAGAGAGAGATGGAGAGGGAAGGAGGTAGAGAGAGATGGAGAGGAAAGGAGGGAGGAAGCGATGGAGAGGGAAGGAGGGACAGAGAGAATGACTTGATTAGAGGTGATGCGTTAATGGCTGTGTGTGTGGTTGTTTATGAGTGTACATATAAGAGGCAATGAGTGTGTGAGTGTGTGTGTGTACGCGTGATAATGCACTATGAGTGTTTATGTGTGTGTGTGTGTGCATGAGTGGTTGTGAATTCACTGAGTGAGTGTGTGTGTGCTGTGTGAACGCCGCCAGTATCTTCACACAGAGAGAGGCAGAGCCATTGCCTGTTAGTGAGTGCAGGGCATTTAATGTGACAGACCTCTTTGGAAAGCCCAAAGAGACACACAGTGCCGCACTGCCGTGGGCCGTCAATATGAATGAGGTGAGGTGCTAGGGATCTGGATTGGTTTCCTGCACACGTGCGCACACACACACACACACACACACACACCCTTTCTCTCAATCCCTCTCTATCTCATCGCACACATTTGGCCTCTAGCGTCTCTTCCCGGCGCCAGAGAGCGAGGCGTCCATGTAAGGATTCAGGGAAAGATACTGGCAGACTGCCAGTGCCACTCCAGACACCCAGAGGGAAGCAGCAGTAGAGCACAGCATTCGCCAGCCTGTGCCAGCCGGTTCTCCTTACTGGCTGCTATGACATCCCTCTCTCTGATCCATCTATGGAGCTCTCGCACGTCTACCTATCTGATTGGTTAATTCAGGGGTTGTATTCGGACGCCCATTAGCTTTTGCCGAAGCATCAGCAACTCTTCCTGGGGTCCACAAAAACACAAAACATGACAAGTAACAAAACTCTGATGCACTGACAGACAAGGACAGTCACACACATTTCATATACAACAATATACAAACAATAGTACAATATAAATAATAATAATAGTATGAATGTGTGTGTTAGTGTGTCCTCACGGTCCCGCCGTTCCATCATGCAGTAATGGGGCCTTAGGAGTACAGACTGTAAAACAGCAAGCCTGCCCATACATTGAAATGAATAGATTGTGCCCATACATTGAAATGAATAGATTATGCCCATACATTGAAATGAATAGATTATGCCCATACATTGAAATGAATAGATTGTGCCCATACATTGAAATGAATAGATTATGCCCACACATTGAAATGAATAGATTATAAATAGGGAGTACACATATCTATCGTGGCATACAAGCAAAGCACATCTACGCACAATAACAGATGTGCTTTCTGGCTGATTCTATACAGCGCATTCATGTGCCCAAGCAACATCTTTCTTTTGAGAGGCACACCCTTTAAACCCAATAGTGCATCTTAAGTGGATGTTGACAATAAAAGGGGATGCATTTTGAGGTGGGAGATGTGTGAGAGTGTGTGTGAGCGCACTCGCGTGTGTATGTGTGTGTGTGTGTGTGTGTGTGTGTGTGTGTGTGTGTGTGTGCGTCCGTCCACGCGCTTCGCCTGTGTGTGTTTAAGCATGGGCACCCTTTCATAGCTAGCCTACACGTCTGAAAAACAGAACAACCCACCCCCTCAATGTGAATCAACCACAGCCCAGGTCTCCTTATTGACTTCCTGCTTCCTGGATGTTAAGAAGCTTACTGTATCCCTGTTCTATTGTGTTCTCGCCCTGTAGGCTGCACTGTAATTGGTTGACTCCTGCGATCGATGGTTTCCTCTGAGGATTTTCCCAGACAATTAGGAGATTAGCCAACGCTCTGAGTGCACCAGACACTATGAATTAGAGCCAACGAAACATGAGAGAGAAACACACACACACACACACACACACACACACACACACACACACACACACACACACACACACAGAGACGCACACACACGGATGTAACCCAGGCTTAGCCCAGGCTAGCTAATCCTTGACCTGGCTTGACTGGGCCAGACCCGGGCCACATTAGTAATGCTAATTATCTAACCTGGACTCTATTCTCAGGAATCAGTTCATATAGAGCAAGGTTGGGTTACGAGAGTGTGAAAAACGGCCAGGACTCAGAGAAGATGAATGATTGATTTATACAATAGAAGTCAACCTGAACTTTGTGTATTGGGTTTAAGTTTGTTTGACTGGGTTTCAACTCAAGTGAACTGGATGTCATGCTAGGAAATAGCCTGCCGAGGGACTGTAAAGAGAGAAAGAGAGAGAGAACGAGAGAAGAAGAGGAGACATGGTCCTCTGATGTGTGTGAGGAGGAGTGTGTGTCTGTGCTGGAGGTAGGCTAATAAATAGCATGAGCTGGCGTACACCCAAAAAGTTGTCAAATCAAATCTAGCTTTATTTATACAGCACATTTCAGACATGGAACGCAACGCAACGTACTTCACAGCAGAAAAAACGAGTAAAAATGTATGAAAAGAACTGCAATATTTACTACACAACAAACATAAGATACAAAACAGAAAAATGACAACTACTAAATGACTAAAAAGCCCCCTAAGGAAAAGCAAAGCCATAAAGAGGTGTTTTAAGATCTCTTTTAAATATGTCCACAGTTTGGGCCCCCCTCGGGTTCTCTGGCAGGCTATTCCAGAAGCTGGGGGCATAATAACTAAAGGCTGCCCAAAAAACACGCCAAAAAGTTGGTAGAGGTGCTGACTAATGGCGAGTAGGCTTCAAAACAAATAAAGACAGTTGCACACTCTATATACAAGTTCCCGGGTCATTTATTCAGTAAACCACCAATGTTTCGGCATCACCTGTGCCTTCTTCAGGGTGAGCATACAGCAGAGGAGGCTGCTGAGGGGAGGACGGCTCATAATAATGGCTGCAACTGAGCGAATGGAATGGCATATACCATTCCACTAATTCCACGAGCCCGTCCTCCAAGTATGAGCACTTCCCCTGTGGGTTTAACAGGAAAAAGCCCTTGTATCTCATCATCATCACACTGCAGTGTATGTACATAGAGCCAGCAGGTAGCCCGCATGCACACACACAGCAAGCAAGAATTGACACAGGCCAACATGGGCAAGTGTGTGTGTGTGTGTGGGAAGGGGTGTGGCATGAACATACTGGCTCCAAAAACACACTGCACCTGCAGGCCTCTATAAATCTCCATCGTCCTCTCTCCATACTTCTCACAATTTCCCTCTAACCGTTACCATGTCTCTTTCTACCTCTCCAACTTACTCCCCATCTCTCCCTCTCCAACACTCCGGATTTTGAGGAGGCTGGTTGCCAAGACAAGGAGCGAAATCCTAGGCAAAAAGCACAAGAAGTCCCCTATGCCCTTTGGAATAGAAGATGGAGTCATCACAATATTGTTTACGGCTTTAGCCTACCTTACAGGCCCGACACACAAGGTTAACATTTCAGAAATCAATACTAGTACTATCCCTTAAAACCCAACACACACCTCTCCTCTACTCATGTCTCCATGATACGACTATGCCCACTACAAGCAAGAACTATCGATTTGTTCGACAAATTGTCTCAAGCGACAGAAAGAGAGAGGGCAGAAGTCAACCCCCCAAAAAACAACTCTTTGGAGAGCCTTGAGATAGATAGACCCACGACTTCATAAAATGGGCATGTGAAGTCTGGGTCCGCTCCAGTATATTTGCTTGGACCAGATATCCTAGTCGCTCGCCCAGTATTCAATATTCAGAAAGACATCTGTGGCATCACACAGCTTCCCAGTCCAATAATTCATGTTTCTCTCTCTCTCTCTCATCATCACAGACAGCCGCAGGCTAAGATTAGCAGTGGACTATTCAAACCACTTATGTCTTGTCAATTCACCATTGTCTCTAAATAAAACATGTATAAAAGAAAAGGCAAAGGAAGGCACAGTGACATTGGGATAGCAGCTGTATGCTAGGTCAAACTGACATTCACAAGAGTGTGTATTAGTAGATGTGTGATCGTGGAGGAAACGATGAACTGAATGTGTGAAAGGAGGTTTAAAAGAGAGGGAACGGGGCTGGTGTGTTCGACTGAGAATAATCTTACCTGGAGCTGCAGCAGAATATATCATCCATCAAGATGCAATGGAGAGACGCACGGGAGGAAGACGGGAGGGGGGAGGCGATAGGAGAGAAGAGACGTGTCGACCAAGTGTCAAAGAAGAGAGGAGAGAAGAATACGGAAGGGAATAGGGAATCGAGAAGAGGAAAGACAAGAGAAAGAACAAATAAATATTCAACTCAATCTGTCATGTATTACATTTCCCTCCTTCTGTTCCTATAAAGCGGCAATTGCTCAATATTCACACCCTGTTTCTAAAACATCTTCTGTCTCGGCTCGAGATACAAGACTAAACCATTGAATAAAAATCCACGGGAATTGCCGCTCGCCAACAGAGGCAGAGAGGGAACAAAGCCACAGCTAAGCCACGTCTTTAAACAACATCCAGGTCGAGTCTCTCCCACATCGAAAATGCACTGTGAGCAACCAGGCTGCTTTTGAAAGGAAATTTGGCTGCAAATGAAAGTTGTATGATTCCGTTAAATTTATCCACATGCGGCTATGTGTGCCACACGTAATATCTTCTATAGATAGTAGATACATGGCATGTCGATCGTTTTATCTGTTATGCAGTTAACAGCTCTGTTCTAATTGGTTACATCTCTGTAGTGTACCTACACCGGGGGGTTGAGAAGTGTGTGTGTGTGTTTGTAGGGTTGTGGTAACATGGTGGATGAGATTGTAACCCCTCTAGTAGTTTATATTGATTTAACCTCTTGTTCTTGACCGTAGCAAATGGAAATGAGCTGATTTAACAGGGTATTGCTTCTCATCCGTATTGAGTCTGTCTGTGAGTCTCCATGTATCTATTGGCAGGTCTGTCTAAAAACCTGTTTTTGCTTTGTCATGATGGGGTATTGTGTGTAGATTGATGAGGGGAAAAAACGATTTAATCCATTTTAGAATAAGGCTGTAACGTAACAAACTGTGGAAAAAGTCAAGCGGTCTGAATACTTTCCGTATGCACTGCATATATATATAATTCAATTGACTGCTTTCCTCATATGAACTGTAACTCAGTAAAATTGTTGCATGTTGTGTTTATATTTTTGCTCAATATAATATATATACACAGTCTATACACAGTTGAAGTCGGAAGTTTACATACACTTAGGTTTGAGTCATTAAAACTCGTTTTTCTACCACCCCACAAATTTCTTGTTAACAAACTATAGTTTTGTCAAGTCGGTTAGGACATGTACATTATTTGAGTCAATTGGAGGTGCACCTGTGGATGTATTTCAAGGCCTCCCTTCAAACTCAGTGGCTCTTTGCTTGACATCATGGGAAAATCAAAAGAAATCAGCCAAGACCTCGGAAAAAAAATTGTAGACCTCCACAAGTCTGGTTCATCCTTGGGAGCAATTTCCAAACGCCTGAAGGTACCACGTTCATCTGTACAAACAATAGTACGCAAGTAAAAACACCATGGGACCACGCAGCCGTCATAACGCTCAGGAAGGAGACGTGTTCTGTCTCCTAGAGTTGTTGCCTTCTCACCAAGCTGCTTGCCTATTGTCCTGTAGCCCATCCCAGCCTTGTGCAGGTCTACAATTTTACCCCTGATGTCCTTACACAGCTCTCTGGTCTTGGCCATTGTGGAGAGGTTGGAGTCTGTTTGATTGAGTGTGTGGACAGGTGTCTTTTATACAGGTAACGAGTTCAAACAGGTGCAGTTAATACAGGTAATGAGTGGAGAACAGGAGGGTTTCTTAAAGAAAAACTAACAGGTCTGTGAGAGCCGGAATTCTTACTGGTTGGTAGGTGATCAAATACTTATGTCGTGCAATAAAATGCAAATTAATTACTTAAAAATCATACAATGTGATTTTCTGGATTTTTGACCTCTACATGCTTTGTAAGTAGGAAAACCTGTAAAATCGGCAGTGTATCAAATAATTGTTCTCCCCACTGTACATACATACACACACACATCAGTCAAAAGTTTTAGAACACCTACTCATTCAAGGGTTTTTCTTTCCTTTGTCTATTTCGTAGAATAATAGTGAAGATATCAAAACTATGAAATAACACATATGGAATCATGTAGTAACCCCAAAAAAGTGTTAAACAAATAAAACAATATTTTATATTTGAGGTTCTTCAAAGTAGCCACCATTTGCATTGATGACAGCTTTGCACACTCTTGTCATTCTCTTAATCAGCTTCATGAGGTATGCATTTGGAATGCATTGCAATTAACAGGTGTGCCTTGTTAAAAGTTAACGTGTTGAATTTCTTTCCTTCTTAATGCGTTTGAGCTTATCAGTTGTGTTGTGACACGGTAGGGGTGGTATACAGAAGATAGCCCTATTTGGTAAAAGACCAAGTCCATTTTATGGCAAGAACAGCTCAAATAAGCAAAGAGAAACGACAGTCCATCATTACTTTAAGACATGAAGGTCAGTCAATGCGGAAAATGTGAATGTTTCTTCAAGTGCAGTCACAAAAACCACTAAGCGCTATGATGAAACTGGCTCTCATGAGGACCGCCACAGGAAAGCAAGACCCAGAGCTAGCTCTGCTGCAGAGGATAAGTTCATTAGAACCTCAGAAATTGCAGCCCAAATAAATGAGTTCAAGTAATAGACACATCAACATCAACTGTTCAGATGAGACTGCATGAATCAGGCCTTCATGGTTGAGTTGCTGGAAAGAAACCACTATTAAAGAACACCAATAATAAGAAGAGACTTGCTTTGGCCAAGAAACACAAGCAATGGACATTAGACTGGTGGAAGTCCGTCCTTTGATCTGATGAGTCCAAATTTGAGATTTTTGGTTTCAACCGCCATGTCTTTGTGAGACGCAGAGAAGGTGAACGGATGATCTCCATATGTGTGGTTCCCACCGTGAAGCATGGAGGAGAAGGTGTGATGGTTTGGAGGTGCTTTGATGGTGACACTGTCTGTGATATATTTAAAATTCAAGGCACAATTAACCACAGCATTCTGCAGTGATACGCCATCCCATCTGGTTTGCGCTTAGTGGGACTATCATTTGTTTTCAACAGGACAATGACCCAACACACCTCCAGGCTGTGTAAGGGCTATTTGACCAAGATGGAGAGTGATGGAGTGCTGCATCAAATGACCTGGCCTCCACAATCACCTGACCTCAACCCAATTGAGATGGTTTGGGATGAGTTGGACCGCAGAGTGAAGGAAAAGCAGCCAACAAGTACTCAACATATGTGGGAACTCCTTCAAGACTGTTGGAAAAGCATTCCAGGTGAAGCTGGTTGAGAGAATGCCAAGAGTGTGCAAAGCTGTCATCAAGGCAAAGGGTGACTACTTTGAAGAATCAATAATATATTTTTATTTGTTAACACTTTAGTTACTACAGTACATGATTCCATGTGGGTGATTTCATAGTTTTGATGTCTTCACTATTATTCTACAATGTAGAAAATAGTTTAAAAAAATAAGAAAAATCCTTGATTGAGTAGGTGTGTCCAAATTATTACTGGTACTCTACTCAGCAAAAAAAGAAAAGTCCTCTCACTGTCAACTGTGTTTATTTTCAGCAAACTTCATTTAAAATTTGTAAATATTTGTATGAACATAACAAGATTCAACAACTGAGACATAAACTGAACATGTTCCACAGACATGTGACTAACAGAAATTGAATAATGTGTCCCTGAACAAAGGCGGGGTCAAAATCAAAAGTAACAGTCAGTATCTGCATTAAGTACTGCAGTGCATCTCCTCCTCGTGGACTGCACCATATTTGCCAGTTCTTGCTGTGAGATGTTACCCCACTCTTCCACCAAGGCAGCTGCAAGTTCCCGGACATTTCTGGGGGGAATGGCCCTAGCCCTCACCCTCCGATCCAACAGGTCCCAGACGTGCTCAATGGGATTGAGATCCGGGCTCTTCGCTGTCTTGCAGGAAATCACGCACAGAACGAGCAGTATGGCTGGTGGCATTGTCATGCTGGAGGGTCATGTCAGGATGAGCCTGCAGGAAGGGTACCACATGAGGGAGGAGGATGTCTTCCCTGTAACGTACAGAGTTGAGATTGCCTGCAATGACAACAAGCTCAGTCCGATGATGCTGTGACACACCGCCCCAGACCATGACGGACCCTCCAAATCGATCCCGCTACAGAATACAGGCCTCGGTGTAACGTTCATTCCTTTGACAATAAACGCGAATCCGACCATCACCTCTGGTGAGACAAAACCGCAACTCGTCAGTGAAGAGCACTTTTTGCCAGTCCTGTCTGGTCCAGTCCTGTCTGTGCCCATAGGCGACGTTGTTGCCAGTGATGTCTGGTGAGGACCTGCCTTACAACAGGCCTACAAGCCCTCAGTCCAGCCTCTCTCAGTCTATTGCGGACAGACTGAGCACTGATTGAAGGATTGTGCGTTCCTGGTGTAACTCGGGCAGTTGTCGTAGCCATCCTGTACCTGTCCCGCAGGTGTGATGTTCGGATGTACCGATCCTGTGCAGGTGTTGTTACACGTGGTCTGCCATTGCGAGGACAATCAGCTGTCTCCCTGTAACGCTGTCTTAGGCGTCTCACAGTACGGACATTGCAATTTATTGCCCTGGCCACATCTGCAGTCCTCATGCCTCCTTGCAGCATGCCTAAGGCACGTTCACGCAGATGAGCAGGGACCCTGGGCATCTTCCTTTTTGGTGTTTTTCAGAGTCAGTAGAAAGGCCTTAGTGTCCTAAGTTTTCATAACTGTGACCTTAATTGCATACCGTCTGTAAGCTGTTAGTTTCTTAACGACCGTTCCACAGGTGCATGTTCATTAATTGTTTATGGTTCATTGAACAAGTATGGGAAACAGTGTTTAAACCCTTTACAATGAAGATTTGTGAAGTTTTTTGGATTTTTACGAATTATCTTTGAAAGACAGTGTCCTGAAAAAGGTAAGTTTATTTTTTTGCCGAGTGTGTGTGTATATATATATATTGCGTTGACTTTACTGATATGTATTGCGTCGACTTTACTGAGTTACAGTTCATATAAGGAAATAAGTAAATTGAAATAAACTCCACCCACTGGGGAGCCAGGCCCAGCCAATCAGAATGAGTTTTTCCCCACAAAAGGGTTTGTTTCAGACAGAAATACTCCTCAGTTTCATCAGCTGTCTCAGACAATCGATGAAACTGGATGTGCAGGTCCTGGGCTGACGTGGTTACACGTGGTCTGTGGTTGTGAGGCCTGTTGGGCATACTGACACATTCTCTAAAACGACGGATGCGGCTTATGGTAGAGAAATACACTTTCAATTCTCTGGCAACAGCTCTGGTGGAGATTCCTGCAGTCAGCATGCCAATTGCACACTCCCTCAAAACTTGAAACATCTGTGGCATTGTGTTGTGTGACAACACTACACATTTTAGAGTGGCCTTTTAACTGTCCCCAGCACAAGATGCAACTGTGTAATGGTCATGCTGTTTAATCAGCTTCTTGATATGACACACCTGTCAGGTGAATGGATTATCTTGGCAAAGGATAAATGCTCACTAACGGGGATGTAAACAAATTTGTGCACAACATGTGAGAGAAATAAGCTTTTTTTTCTATTTTCAAATCAAAACAAATTTTATTGGTCACGTACACATGGTTAGCAGATGTTAATGCGAGTGTAGCGAAATTCTTGTGCTTCTAGTTCCGACCATGTAGTAATATCTAACAAGTAATCTAACAATTTCACAACAACTACCTCATACACACAAGTGTAAAGGAATGAATAAGAATATGTACATATAAATATATGGATGAGCGATGGCCGAACGGCATAGGCAAGATGCAGTAGATGGTGTAGAGTACAGTATATAGATATGAGATGAGTAATGTGGGGTATGTAAACATTATATAAAGTAGCATTGTTTATAGTGACTCGTGATACATTTATTACATCCAATTCTTGAGATAGAAACTGTTTTTCAGTCTGTCGGTCTCAGCTTTGATGCACCTGTACTGACCTCGTCTTCTGGATGGTAGCAGGTGAACAGCCAGTGGCTCGGCTGGTTGTTGTCATTGATGATCTTTTTGGCCTTCCTGTGACATCGGGTTTTGTAGGTGCCCTGGAGGGCAGGTAGTTTGCCCCTGGTGATGCGTTGTGCAGACCGCACTACCTTCTGGAGAGCCTTGCGGTTGAGGGCGGTGTAGTTGCCGTACCAGGCTGTGATACAGCCCGGCAGGATGCTCTCGATTGTGCATCTGTAAAAGTTTGTGAGTGATTTTGGTGACAAGCCAAATACAAAAACGATGTTGCGCCTTCTTCACCACGTTGTCTGTGTGGGTGGATCATTTCAGTTTGTCCGTGATGTGTACGCCGAGGAACTTAAAACTTTCCACCTTCTCCACTACTGTCCCGCCGATGTGGATAGGGGGGTGCTCCCTCTGCTCTTTCCTGAAGTCCACGATCATCTTCTTTGTTTTGTTGACGTTGAATGTCAGGTTATTTTCCTGACACCACACTACGAGGGCCCTCACCTCCTCCCTGTAGGCCGTCTCGTCGTTGTTGGTAATCAAGCCTACCACTATAGTGTCGTCTGCAAACTTGATGATTGAGTTGGAGGCGTACATGGCCACGCAGTCATGGGTGAACAGGGAGTACTGTAGAGGGTTGAGAACACACCCTTGTGGGGCCACAGTGTTGAGGATCAGCGGGGTGGAGATGTTGTTTCCTACCCTCACCACCTGGGGGCGTCACCACATGGTGTTAAATGCTGAGCTGTAGTCGTTGAACAGCATTCTTACATAGGTATTTATTTTGTCCAGATGGGATAGGGCAGTGTGCAGTGTGATTGTGATTGCGTCATCTGTGGACCTATTGGGGCAGTATGCAAATTGAAGTTGGTCTAGGGTGTCAGGTAGGGTGGAGGTGATATGATCCTTGACTAGTCTCTCAAAGCACTTCATGATGACGGAAGTGAGTGCTACGGGGCGATAGTCGTTTAGCTCAGTTACCTTAGCTTTCTTGGGAACAGGAACAATGGTGGCCCTCTTAAAGCATGCGGGAACAATGATTGAATATGTCCGTAAACACACCAGCCAGCTGGTCTGCGTGTGCTCTGAGGACGCGGCTAGGAACATTTGTGCATATGGAACATTTCTGGGATCTTTTATTTCAGCTCATAATACATGGGACCAACACTTTACATGTTGTGTTGATATTCTGTTCAGTATATATGCTGTATACTGTATGCACACATTGAAATACAAAAACTCAGTCATGCAAAGCACAAATAAAACCTCACAAATCACAGAAAAAAACATTTACATTCCTCCACAAATAAATCTACAATCAATACTTGAAATTGCCCGAATGGCACCAGAACGTCAAGATGAAACATTTTTAGAATGTCGTTCCAGCTATACAGTGCCTTAAAACTAAAAGCAGATTTAGCTAGCTCGGTGGAGACCCTAGGAACCTCAAGAGTTAACAAATCCTGTGAACGGACTAGGCAAAATCAGACAAGATGAACGTTCATGAAGTATGGCATTGGAAGGAAAAAGAGAGTAATGTAGAGATATATGGGCCTTTAGCGAAGTCCAGCCAACCTTTTGATACAGGATACAGTGACGAGTATCAAAACTGTCACCTGTAACAAAATGAAGGGCACCATTGTAGATGGCATCCAAAGGTTTAAGAGTACTAGCAGCTGCTCTTTGACAAATAATATCACCATAATCAAAAACAGGTAAAAATGTTGACGTATTAATCTACTTCCTACTGCTTAGAGAAAGGCAGCAATCTGTTTCTGTAGAAAAAGCCAACTTTAAATCTTAGCTTATGAACCAGCTCATCTATATGTTTTTAAACGTCAAATCCACATCAATCCAAATGCCTAAGTATTAATTCTGAGAGCACCGGGATATTAAGGGTTGAATTTAGAGTATGAGCTGGATGACATAAAGCAGCTCCAGATTAAAGATCAGATATGCTTTATTCATGAAGGGAATTTTTATGATTCTACAAATATCTAAAAAGATTTGACCCCCCAGCACTTTGCCCGACTACGTGTAACTTTCTATGTGAGTGGGATAATTATCTCTCTGCACCCAGACCTGGGTTGAAATAGTATTGGACATTTTTCAAGTACGTTAAGTGTTTGCTTGAGCCTGCCTGGTGGGTGGGGTTTGCACTTTTGTGACTTTCCCATTTTATCGTGCAAGCTATATCAAGTACAGCTAATGTATTTGAAATAATACATATTATTTGAACCCATGTTTCACTGTGAGTGGACTGTGTGTGTTTTGCCTACCTTCCACATGCTGGCCTCCTTGCCATAAACCACAGCCATGTTGTTGACCTTGTTCTGCATGATGCTCCTCTTCTCCGTGTCGTTCAGCTCCTCAGACACAAAGCCCATGAACGAGTTGTCTGGAGTGTGGGCTGAGGAGAGGAGAGTGAGAGAGAGGGAGGAGGGAAAGGGCAGAGTGAGGGGAAGGGAGAGTGACAGGGGAAAAGAGTGAGACAGATACAGAAGAGATAGTAAACAGACAGGTATAGACCATCTCATTTGAACTTGAGCTTGACAATATCCTCAGTGAAATGTGAAGAGGTGCTACTGTTATTGATAGGGCCTGTGTCTCAGTCTGATTCTAATATGCTAATTCAAAAAGGTATTGTAAGTGTGGCTATTCTAAAAGCTGTCTGTATGCTAAAGTACTGGCATTACAATGTTAAGTGGTGTGTTAAACCTAGGTGGATTCTGCAGGTATCCACAGCATTACAATGTTGAGTGGTGTGTTAAACCTAGGGGGATCTGCAGGTATCCACAGCATTAATGTTAAGTGGTGTGTTAAACCTAGGTGGATTCTGCAGGTATCCACAGCATTAATGTTAAGTGGTGTGTTAAACCTAGGTGGATTCTGCAGGTATCCACAGCATTAATGTTAAGTGGTGTGTTAAACCTAGGTGGATTCTGCAGGTATCCACAGCATTGCAATGTTAAGTGGTGTGTTAAACCTAGGTAGATTCTGCAGGTATCCATAGCATTGCAATGTTAAGTGGTGTGTTAAACCTAGGTGGATTCTGCAGGTATCCACAGCATTACAATGTTAAGTGGTGTGTTAAACCTAGGTGGATTCTGCAGGTATCCACAGCATTAATGTTAAGTGGTGTGTTAAACCTAGGTGGATTCTGCAGGTATCCACAGCATTAATGTTAAGTGGTGTGTTAAACCTAGGTGGATTCTGCAGGTATCCACAGCATTGCAATGTTAAGTGGTGTGTTAAACCTAGGTGGATTCTGCAGGTATCCACAGCATTACAATGTTGAGTGGTGTGTTAAACCTAGGTGGATTCTGCAGGTATCCACAGCATTACAATGTTAAGTGGTGTGTTAAACCTAGGTGGATTCTGCAGGTATCCACAGCATTACAATGTTAAGTGGTGTGTTAAACCTAGGTGGATTCTGCAGGTATCCACAGCATTACAATGTTAAGTGGTGTGTTAAACCTAGGTGGATTCTGCAGGTATCCACAGCATTAATGTTAAGTGGTGTGTTAAACCTAGGTGGATTCTGCAGGTATCCACAGCATTAATGTTAAGTGGTGTGTTAAACCTAGGTGGATTCTGCAGGTATCCACAGCATTACAATGTTAAGTGGTGTGTTAAACCTAGGTGGATTCTGCAGGTATCCACAGCATTACAATGTTAAGTGGTGTGTTAAACCTAGGTGGATTCTGCAGGTATCCACAGCATTAATGTTAAGTGGTGTGTTAAACCTAGGTCGATTCTGCAGGTATACATAGCATTGCAATGTTAAGTGGTGTGTTAAACCTAGGTGGATTCTGCAGGTATCCACAGCATTAATGTTAAGTGGTGTGTTAAACCTAGATCGATTCTGCAGGTATACACAGCATTAATGTTAAGTGGTGTGTTAAACCTAGGTGGATTCTGCAGGTATCCATAGCATTACAATGTTAAGTGGTGTGTTAAACCTAGGTGGATTCTGCAGGTATCCACAGCATTAATGTTAAGTGGTGTGTTAAACCTAGGTGGATTCTGCAGGTATCCACAGCATTACAATGTTAAGTGGTGTGTTAAACCTAGGTGGATTCTGCAGGTATCCACAGCATTAATGTTAAGTGGTGTGTTAAACCTAGGTCGATTCTGCAGGTATACATAGCATTGCAATGTTAAGTGGTGTGTTAAACCTAGGTGGATTCTGCAGGTATCCACAGCATTAATGTTAAGTGGTGTGTTAAACCTAGATCGATTCTGCAGGTATACACAGCATTAATGTTAAGTGGTGTGTTAAACCTAGGTGGATTCTGCAGGTATCCATAGCATTACAATGTTAAGTGGTGTGTTAAACCTAGGTGGATTCTGCAGGTATCCACAGCATTAATGTTAAGTGGTGTGTTAAACCTAGGTCGATTCTGCAGGTATACACAGCATTAATGTTAAGTGGTGTGTTAAACCTAGGTCGATTCTGCAGGTATACATAGCATTGCAATGTTAAGTGGTGTGTTAAACCTAGGTGGATTCTGCAGGTATCCACAGCATTAATGTTAAGTGGTGTGTTAAACCTAGGTGGATTCTGCAGGTATACACAGCATTAATGTTAAGTGGTGTGTTAAACCTAGGTGGATTCTGCAGGTATACATAGCATTGCAATGTTAAGTGGTGTGTTAAACCTAGGTCGATTCTGCAGGTATACACAGCATTAATGTTAAGTGGTGTGTTAAACCTAGGTCGATTCTGCAGGTATACATAGCATTGCAATGTTAAGTGGTGTGTTAAACCTAGGTGGATTCTGCAGGTATCCACAGCATTAATGTTAAGTGGTGTGTTAAACCTAGGTGGATTCTGCAGGTATCCATAGCATTACAATGTTAAGTGGTTTGGCTTGTATTGTGGGTGCATTATAGCCAGGTGGATGGGTACAGATCTTAATTTGAGCCAGTTTGTTACAGAAGGAAAATAATCCTGCAACAACAGGAAATGTGAAATATTATGTGGATTATAATTAATGGAATTTTTTTTGTAGGGGTTGATACCATTTTTCATTTTTCTAAACTTTAGAAGCCTTTTTAAATCTTGAATACACTACATGTTTGCATTTCCATCGCTGCTGGAAAATTCTCAGAAACAAATGAGTGATCCTCTGTACTGCTGGTGCAGAATATATAGCGATGCTAAGTGGTACTGTGGAGGATGGAGTGGGAGAGGGTGGGTAAAGTCAAGTGCTCAGTTAGCTCAATGACACGCTATGAAAAGCTGAGCCAGTCAGATAGTGAAGGCCAGGGCTCTATGATGGTGGAATCCTACTGTGTCCCACTGTGGCATCCCAACTCTCCCATCACTGTGGCCTCCCAACTCTCCCATCACTGTGGCCTCCCAACTCTCCCATCACTGTGGCCTCCCAAATCTCCCATCACTGTGGCATCCCAACTCTCCCATCACTGTGGCCTCCCAACTCTCCCATCAGTGTGGCCTCCCAACTCTCCCATCACTGTGGCCTCCCAACTCTCCCATCAGTGTGGCCTCCCAACTCTTACATCACTGTGGCCTCCCAACTCTCCCATCACTGTGGCCTCCCAACTCTCACATCACTGTGGCCTCCCAACTCTCCCATCACTGTGGCCTCCCAACTCTCCCATCACTGTGGCCTCCCAACTCTCCCATCACTGTGGCCTCCCAACTCTCCCATCACTGTGGCCTCCTAACTCTCCCATCACTGTGGCCTCCCAACTCTCCCATCACTGTGGCCTCCTAACTCTCCCATCAATGTGGCCTCCTAACTCTCCCATCACTGTGGCCTCCCAACTCTCCCATCTCTGTGGCCTCCTAACTCTCCCATCACTGTGGCCTCCCAACTCTCCCATCACTGTGGCCTCCTAACTCTCCCATCACTGTGGCCTCCTAACTCTCCCATCACTGTGGCCTCCTAACTCTCCCATCACTGTGGCCTCCTAACTCTCCCATCAATGTGGCCTCCTAACTCTCCCATCACTGTGGCCTCCTAACTCTCCCATCACTGTGGCCTCCTAACTCTCCCATCACTGTGGCCTCCCAACTCTTCCTCCTTCCTAACTCTCCCATAAGTAGTATGGGACTTGACATTCAATAATAGTGAACTTACCTTTTTAATATGCCATTTTCCAACAGCAAATAATAATTGAGCCCCCAACAAGCACATGGCTCTATTCAGGTCCTAATTGTAGCTTTCTTCCCAAAACACCTAACATCTGCCGAACGTTTCATGGGTCGTGCTTTGCCTTGGACCCTCGCACCCTTCCCCCTGAATCACTATAGTATAATGACGACGTTTGCGTCCAATACTGCGGTAGACTCAATCAACAATCTGAGACCAGGAAACCTTACAGATTGGGCCTTTAATCATAGTCTCTGCAACCATCCATTGTGTTGTAATACTAATGAGTGATAGTCCATATTGATGTATACTTACGGAACATGGTCATGTACTGTCTGGAGTTGAGGTTCCAGTATCCCCAGTTGGTTCTGTAGCCGTGCAGGGTGGCGTAGTCCTCATGGTTGTAGGCCGGCTCTGTCCCGAAGGTGTCAATCACACGGATGTGGCACCTGAAACGGGGAGCCCATTTTAACACGACACCACAGAGCAATTTACACAACTGACGTTTCCTGTCAAAAGTGGGCACTGGTATAACATTTGAGATTAATTTAACCATCATGTGTATTTCTGAACATGCTGAAAACTGATAGAACTTGTCGGAACAGACAAAGCCCGACTTCTGAATGCTTGTTTTCGACATGAATGTATGAATGTAAATAATTAAATAAATGACATGTCACAATTGATTTTTAGACAGCATTCATCATTTCAATAATGGCCACAATGCATCACCACCGCTCTTTTTCCCCCGAAGCCATTGTGTTTTCTCAAAAGGCCGTAATCACAAGTGGAGAGACAGAGATAGAAGACGGACTTGGAGTCGGTTAATCGGCCTTTCCTTTCATCCACTGTTCCGCACGTCATTCACTCATTCAAGAAGTGTGTGTGTATTTGTCTGTTCGATATGCAGTGCGTGTGTCTGTTTGACAAGCTATGTGTACCCTGTCCATGTGTGTGCATCTGTGTGCATCTGTGTGCATACGCCTATTTTAGAAACTCTGTCTGTTTGACAAGCAATGTCTGTGTCTGTTAAGAGAGAACACAGAAAAAGCAACGGAGGTTAAACACCGTCAATACCGGTCTTCAAGACACACAATCCTGAACAGACTATCAACACTACGGAGACAAAAGCTCACTGTGGAACTGTTGTTAAGTAGAAGTTAATAGCTATAGCTGTTCCTCTGTTGATAAGAGAGAAGCATCAATCATTTCTGTTGTTCGAAAAAGCTACCAAGTGTTGTTTGGGAGCTGAGATGGAAAACCAAGTAAAATAAGCAGAATTAAAACCCAGTTTACCCTCTCAGAAATGTAAGGGCAGGTAATTGAACTAAAGCAGCATGGTAAAGTAATGGTTATGGGGAATACTGAGAAATTGGGTAATAGTGTATATTTGGAAGTTTATTATTTGCGTCGTGAACACCAAACTATCTCTTGGAATCAAGAAGCATGGTAACTCACTAATTCCCGACACACACGCTAAAGCCCTAACAGTTCTGGCCTGGGCTTTGCCAGTCTAGTGAGTGTTAAATGCTGCCACTGTCTGAGCTCAGGGGCATTTAGTAGAAGAGCTGAAGACCTGTGAGAGTCCAGGGCATATCCATCGAAAAGGACCCACGCGTAGCAACATGTGAAGTACGTAGGAGCATATCAAATTGGGTGTCAAATGAAAGCTAAGAGTCTATATTTTGGGAAATGAAGGCATAGATACATTTTTCAACCATTTTCCATCTAAAAAACTTGGCATAAGTAAGAGCTTTTATTTATGGATAAACAGATGTAAAAGATTTCTTAGAAAATATACCAGAAAAAGTCTTAATGTATCACAAATACAGTACCAGTCAAAAGTTCACATACCTACTCAATCAAGGGTTTTTCTTTATTTGGACTATTTTCTACATGGTAGAATAATAGTGAAGACATCAAAACTATGAAATAACACTGTCACGTTGGTAACAATGATTCGGGAGACAGGCGCAGGAATGCGTGACAGGGCTTTTTATTAGGCCCCAAATTACGGCGTGCAGTGTAAGGGCACAGGGACGAAGACCAAACAAACACGTACATAAAACACAGGGTTGAAACCCAAACAAAAGAGCGAGGAGTACCTTGAAAAAACAACACACGCGCACGATGATTAACACACGGGACGATACCCGTAATAACCTGCGCAATCAACACGGGCACGAAAGCCCAAGACACACAGCATCTCACACGCATCAACGGACATTGTAACAATAATCGACACCATCATGGTGAACAAAGGGCACATATATTCAAATACAATCGGTGGGAATAGGGGCCAGGTGTGCACAATGAAAGTTCCAGGGGGAACCGTTACAAACACCCAAAAAAGTGTTGAACAAATCAAAATATATTTTATTTTTGAGATTCTTCGATGTAGCCATCCCTTTGCCTTGATGACAGCTTTGCGCACTCTTGGAATTCTCTCAACCAGATTCATGAGGTAGTCACCTGGAACGCATTTCAATTAACAGGTGTGCCTTGTTAAAAGTTAATATGTGGAATTTCTTTCCTTCTTAGTGCATTTGAGCCAATCAGTTGTGTTGTGACAAGGTAGGGATGGTATACAGAAGATAGCCCCATTTGGTAAAAGACTAAGTCTATATTACGGTAAGAACGGCTCGAATAAGCCAAGAGAAATGACAATCCATCATTACATTAAGACATGAAGGTCAGTCAATCTGGAAAATTTCAACAACTTTCAAAGTTTCTTCAATTGCAGTCGCAAAAACCATTAAGCGCTATGATGAAACTGGCTCTCATGAGGACCGCCACAGGAAAGGAAGACCCAGAGCTGCCTCTGCTGAAGAGGATAAGTTCATTATAATAACTGCACCTCAGATTGCAGCCCAAATAAATGCTTCACAGAGTTCAAGTAACAGACATATCTCAACATCAACTGTTCAGAGGAGACTGAGTGAATCAGGCCTTCATAGTTGAATTGCTGGAAAGAAACCACTACTTAAGGACACCAATAATAAGAAGATACTTTCTTGGGCCAAGAAACACAAGCAATGGACATTAGACTGGTGGAAATCTGTCCTTTGGTCTGTTGAGTCCAAATTTGAGATTTTTGGTTCCAACCGCCGTGTCTTTGTGAGATGCAGAGTAGGTGAACGGATGATCTTCGCATTTGTGGTTCCCACCGTGAAGCATGGAGGAGGAGGTGTGATGGTGTGGGGGTGCTTTGCTGTTGACACTGTCGGTGAGTTATTTAGAATTCAAGGCACACTTATCCAGCATGGCTACCACAACATTCTGCAGAGATACGCCATCCCATCTGTTTTGAGCTTAGTGGGTCTATCATTTGTTTTTCAACAGGACAATGACCCAACACACCTCCAGGCTGTGTAAGGGCTATTTGACCAATGAGAGTGATGGAGTGCTGCATGACCTGACAATCACCCGACTTCAAACAAATTGAGATGGTTTGGGATGAGTTGGACTGCAGAGTGAAGGAAAAGCAGCCAACAAGTACTCAGAATGTGTGTGAACTCCTTCAAGACTGTTGGAAAAGCATTCCTCGTGAAGCTGGTTGAGAGAATTCCAAGCGTGTGCAAAGCTGTCATCAAGGCAAAGGGTGGCTACTTTGAAGAATGTCAAATATAAAATAGATTTTGATTTGTTTAAGATCGGGGGCAGTATTTTCACGTCCGGATGAAAAGCATGCCCAAAGTAAACTGCCTGTTACTCAGGCCCAGAAGCTAGGATATGCATATAATTAGTAGATTTAGATAGAAAACACTCAGAAATTTCTAAAACTGTTAGAATAATGTCTGTGAGTATAACAGAACTCATTTGGCAGGCGAAACCCCGAGCAAAATCCATCCAGGGAATTTTTTGTTGTTGAGTTCATTGTGTTTTCCAATGCTTTTCTATGGGAAATCTGATTTATTAGGGCCCAGATTGCAGTGCCTATGGCTTCCACTAGATGTCAACAGTCTTTAGAAATTGGACAAAGTTTTTCTTTTGAGAAATTAAGAAGTAGTGCTGTTCTTTGTATGTGTCACTCTGAAGGTCTCTAGTATTTTGGTGCGCGTTCACAGAAGTAACACGTAATGGTAGATACACCAATTAGTTATAGTGATTTTAATTATATGAATTTTGTTTATTAATTATTAAGTGATTAAACTCAATCTGTTTACCAAAATTACCAAAACATATTTAATGGAATTACTGCAACTGAATTGGCTACAATGGGAAATCATAATAGTCACAAACCACAGTTGGGTCACCTTCTACTGTTCGCCCTTCCTCTGGCATACTGTTATGTTCAGCTGTTAACTTTCTTGGTCTTTCTGTCATCTGGTGGTCAAACCAAGAGTGTTAAAACAACCTACCCATGAGCCCCCTCTCCCTCCATTTACTTTAACCAGCACCCTCAATCGCTGAGCACCAACCTACACCGGACGTCCAAGGACGTTGAAAAGTAGATGAAATGTGGTCAGGCCACCCTGGATTTGATGTTAATGTCCGTGGACGGACCGAACTGGACCAAATCTGAACCTATCATTGACGTATGTTTTACAAATTTGGCTAGCACAGTACAGTACAGTGAGTAGAGCACAGTAGAGTACTGTTCAATACAATACAGTAGTACAGTACAATACAGTAAAGTAAAGTAGAGTATAGAACAGTAGAGTACAGTATATTGTTCTGTACTCTACTCTACTGAACTATATTCTGCTCTACTGTACTGTACTGTATTCTACTGCACTGTACTGAACTCTACCCTACTCTACTTTGTTGTGCTGTACTGAACTCTACTGTACTCTACTGTACTGTATTGTACTCTACTGTACTGTGCTGTACTCTACTGTACTGTATTGTACTCTACTGTACTGTATTGTAATCTACTGTGCTCTACTGTGCTCTGCTGTGCTGTGCTGTGATGTCTAAACAGAGACTGACATTCATATCCATAATTATGCATTTCTGTGTAGTACAGATCAGGGACCAATGATGTAATTCCGTTACCGTAATTCTGTTACCGTGTGTAAATCCACTTTACTTACTTACTTCAATAACAAAAATAGATTTTTTCAAACTCAAGTTACCGTGACATAGCTGACACCCCCTTTTTTCTGCTGACATCTTTTAATCTTAATTCGGAGCAGATATTTTGTTTTTGGAATATGTGGGCACATAAAAACCTGAGAGATATTTTACTGCAATTCCGTTACGGTTGGATGTGCACAGTTCTTCCACTCAATTAGTTTGTGTTTAATTTCCTGTGCAAATTGTTCAAAGTTATCCTTCTGCATAGTTGTATAGTTTGTTAAGCTTTGAAATCAATGGTTTTTGTTCGACATACATTTTAAAGTGAAAAAAACCCCCAGAGTCAAAGCGTAATTCCGTTACCGTGGAATACCAAGCAGAGTGCGCGTGTGGATGGATAGACCCACGGGTTCTCCCAGTTTGAGACGGGGCTGAAATGTTCTGCTAGAATACGTTTCCGTTTTTCAAGTAAACACATAAGCACTTGAAGCAGAGCTGCACTTTATTGATAACATATTTTCCAGAAAAAATGCAAGTTAGAATCTTAAATTTCCATGTATAGCTCATAACGCGTCTGTATTCCTGACCAGTGGTCACCAAGGTCCCCTTGACAGAGTGTGTGCAGCGTGTCCTTGGATTTTTTTCAGCAGCGGTGACCACTATTTAGCAGCGACGTGTGTGTGTGTGTGTGTGTGTGTGTGCGTAGGTGTGTGTGTGTGTGTAACTTCCCCTGCTAACACGGTGTTCTAGATTCACTGGCTCCATTTCAAAGTAAATCATATTCACTGCATTAAGACAACAGCCTGCACCGTGGGCACTGTTTAACACTGCAGTGACTCACACCATGTAATCACTGGGTATTGTTTTGCAACGTTGGTCTGACGTGATTACTGTTTTGTTATTGTGTCAACACGACAGCAAGGATCGCTGGGCCTATATTCGGACACCTCCAGGGTAATCTTATCTGTTGGCAGAAAATGATCCCGTTTTTGAGACGATGAGGGAGAAAGGGAGGGAGGGAGAGATGGAGGGAGGGAGGGAGGGATGGAGAGAGGGAGAGAGGGAGGGATGGATAGGGAGGGAGGGAGAGAGGGATGGAGAAAGGGAGGGACTAGTGTGTGTTTACTGTGTGGGTATTCAAGGCATTGTTGTTGATGCTAATTGGCTATTTTCAAGCATGTGAACATGATTGATACACATTTCACTGTATGCATAATATCTTCACCATACTGCACAAGGTGATGCAGGTATTTCTGTGACACTTCGGGTACGTTTTTCACCGAAAGACTGCGAATAAGCACAGGGCATTAGATCGACAGCGATATATCTTGAAGGGAGCGTCTGAAGACGACATCTCATCTGCACGGGAGCGTCTTAAAAAGTGCCACGCTTCTTTGAGCAGCTGTAAGTCAAGGGGGCCGCTTTCACAGAGAGCGGTGTCATGAAACATTGATGAGAGATGTAACTTTCAGTTCTGCCTCGCTCCCTCCCTCCCTTTCTCCATCCCTCTCTCCCTATCCATCCCTCTCTCTCTCCCTCCCTCCCTTTCTCCATCCCTCCCTCCCTATCCATCCCTCTCTCTCTCCCTCCCTCCCTTTCTCCATCCCTCCCTCCCTTTCTCCATCCCTCTCTCCCTCCATCCCTCTCTCTCTCCCTCCCTCCCTTTCTCCATCCCTCTCTCTCTCCCTCCCTCCCTATCCACCCCTCACTCTCTCCATCCCTATCCATCCCTCTCTCTCTCCCTCCCTCCCTTTCTCCATCCCTCACTCTCTCCCTCCCTCCCTCCCTATCCCTCCCTCCCTCCCTCCCTCCCTCCCTCCCTCCCTCCCTCCCTCCCTCCCTCTCTCCCTCCCTCTCTCCCTCCCTCCCTCCCTCCCTCCCTCCCTCCCTCCCTCCATCTCTCCATCCCTCCCTTTCTCCCTTATCGTCTCAAAAACTGGATCATTTTCTGCCAACATATAAGATTACCCTGGAGGTGTGAAGCGATGGTGGGATGGAGGGAAGGAGAGATGAAGGGATGAAAAGAAGGAGGGAAATGGCTTTGGAGTCACTGGGTGGAATATCTGGTAGCATATCTAGCAGAGTATCAGAGTGGGGACTAATCTTGGTTAAATTGCTGCTTGTAGCGGAAAAGATCCCTAGGGAACGACAGGGTAGGAGGCTGTCACCCACCACTGTTCCCGTTGAGGTTTAAACCACTGACATAGATACGTGTGTTCTACATCACAAACCACTGATATAGATACATGTGTTCTACATCACAAACCACTGACATAGCCAAATATGTGTTCTACATCACAAACCACTGATATAGACAAATATGTGTTCTACATCACAAACCACTGATATAGACAAATATGTGTTCTACATCACAAACCACTGATATAGAGAAATGTGTGTTCTACATCACAAACCACTGATATAGAGAAATATGTGTTCTACATCACAAACCACTGATATAGACAAATATGTGTTCTACATCACATACCACTGATATAGATACATATGTGTTCTACATCACATACCACTGATATAGACAAATATGTGTTCTACATCACAAACCACTGATATAGAGAAATATGTGTTCTACATCACAAACCACTGATATAGACAAACATGTGTTCTACATCACATACCACTGATATAGATACATATGTGTTCTACATCACAAACCACTGACACAGACACATATGTGTTCTACATCACAAACCACTGACACAGACAAATATGTGTTCTACATCACAAACCACTGATATAGACAAACATGTGTTCTACATCACATACCACTGATATAGATACATATGTGTTCTACATCACAAACCACTGACACAGACACATATGTGTTCTACATCACAAACCACTGACACAGACAAATATGTGTTCTACATCACAAACCACTGATATAGACAAATATTCCGTTTCTAATACACTATACAGTAGTGTATACAGTATACAGAACATTAGGAACACCTGTTCTTTCCATGACATACAGTAGACCAGTGTTTCTTAAAGTATGGGTCGTGACGTGGGTCGCGACGTAAATGTATAATTATTTCATTAATTACTGGAATTTATTTGGCCAAGTGCAACTGCGCTCTCGGTTCAGTGCTCTCTCTGCTTGGCAGCGGTCTCTGCTCAGTTTGGCAGCTGCGCGAGTGGGAGAGGTAGAGGGAGATGCCCGTGTGCATTGCGGTTTACCGGATCTTTTTTCTGCAGTTTTCTTGAAGATGACTTCAAGGCATAAAGGCAATGAAATGTACCTATATGTATGTATAGTTGCATATTTTCCTAATCTTGGGTCCCAGGAAAACACAGCATTTCTCATTTGGGTCCCAGGCTGAAAAGGTTTAAGAACCCCTGGAGTAGACTGACCAGGTGGATCCAGGTGAAAGCTATTATCCCTTAATGATGTCACTTGTTAAATCCCCTCCAATCAGTGTAAAGGGGAGGAGACAGGTTAAAGAATAATTTAAGCCTTGAGACAATTGAGACATGGATTGTGTATGTGTGCCATTCAGAAAGTGAATGGGCAAGACAAATGATTTAAATGCCTTTGAATGGGGTATGGTAGTAGGTGCCAAGCGCACTGGTTTGAGTGTGTCAAGAACTGCAACGTGTGTATCAGGAATGGTCCACCGCCCAAAGGACATCCAGCCAACTTGACACAAATGTGAGAAGCATTGGAGCCAACATGGGCCAGCATCCCTGCAGAATACTTTAGACACCTTGTAGAGTCTATGCCCTGATGAATTGAGGCTGTTCTGAGGGCAAAAGAGGTGCAACTAAATATTATGAAAGGTGTTCCTAATGATTTGTCCACTCAGTGTACATTATGCTATCTGGGTCAAAAAAGTAACAGGGGCTTGTAAATACTGTGATCAGTGCTCCCAGGAACCGTTTATGAGGTGAGTAAGTTTGTGAGGTGAGAAATAGCCTGGGTTTATGAGTAAGTGTGTGATTACGTAACATTTTCTGTGTGTGTGCGCGCACGTGTGTATGTATACCCTCGCAGTCCTCTTCTAGCTCTGCTCTATCAGAGCAGTAAATTCACCATGCGTATGTAAAGGACGTCACACTGCTTGCTTAGTGAGTACCACTTCCTCCCGATTCGATCCATACCTGGCACAAACTCAGGACCTCTGCCTTGCTAGCACACTTGACCGCCCTCCTGAAGTGTCTTACCGGACGGCGCCACGCGAAAAGCTAGCTGGCCCAAGTGGAGAGACTTCAGGCTGAGGAGTAAGTTTCACACATCCCCATGTGCTACACGTACATAGTGATCAATAGTGGATCCCCCATTATCAGTTAAGAGGTGTGATTCAAAGTCGCACAATATCAGCTTTCAGCATCTTTACCAGACCTCTGCCCTCTTCCTATCACTGACCCCCCTCTTCTTCCTCCCCTGAACGCACGCACACACACCACACACCAAACACACACACACACACACACACACACACACACACACACACACACACACACACACACACACACACACACACACACACACACACACACACACACACACACACACACACACACACACACACACACACACACACCTCCCCCTCCCTCCCAAGGAAACTAGCGTATTGGCTGGCCAGGCATTATTAATGCATCTGGACGTTGGGAGCAACATCAAACTAAAGTAATTAAAACAGAGACTGAAGGGCCCAGGAGCTCTGCACTTGATTAATGATATGCCTTTCAGCTGATAGGGCTGATAAAAGGCTCACATCTCATTCTTGTCCACAAAACCTCTAGGGATTGTGGGTAAATTACTACATATGGGGTTAAAGTAGAGGAGAAAAGCCAGTGTCTAAAGCCTACTTCATCCTTTAAAGCGTATGAGGCTCCAATAAGGTGAGGACTAGACTGATAAGTTATTCATGTTTGTAGTATAAAATTCTTGATGTATATGATGATGTACCGTGCGGAAGAAAGCGCCGGAGTTTGTTCTTACAAATCAACACTGAGCTTTATACATGTAGTGTATCGTGTAGGGAATGGGTCGTACATTTCGTAGTAACGTCAATTCCCTGTGTGTTGCAGAGAGATTTATTAAAGAATAACACCAAAGGTTGTTTAACATAGCTACATCTGACTATGTTTAGGACTACGATATTAATTACGTTTCGAAACCTCAAATCACGCTGTACAAAAAAAAAATGACGTTGATTTATACACAGCAAACCCTTGATTGATCGGGAGAGATTGACGTGTGCCGCTTTGCCTCACAACACTAAAACTCACATCCGAGGAGGCCAGGCAGAAATCAACACGGCTCCATAACCATTGAGCCACTCACTGTCTGGGAGAGCTGCTGACCTCAGCAAACTATTACGACCAGTCAGACAAAGTTGTTTGGTCACAAACACACACACGCAGGCATGCACACACACACACTGTCACACCCTGATCTGTTTCACCTGTCTTTGTGCTTGCCTCCACCCCCCTCCAGGCGTCGCTCATCTTCCCCATTATCCCCAGTGTATTTATGCCTGTGTTCTCTGTGTCTGTTGCCAGTTTGATTTGTTCGTCAAGTCTACCAGCGTTTTTCCCCATGCTCCTGCCTATTTCTAGTTCCTGTTTTATAGTTTTACGGGTTTTGACAATTCTGCCTGCCCTGAGCCTGCCTGCCGTTCTGTACCTTGTCACACCACACTGGATGATTGACCTCTGCCTGCCTTGACCCTGAGACTGCCTGCCGTTCTGTACCTTTTGGACTCTGATCTGGACTACTGATCTCTGCCTGCCCTTGACCTGTCATTTTGCCTGCCCCCTATTCTAGTAATACACTTTTGTTACTTCGACACTGTCTGCATCTGGGTCTTCCCTGCAACGTGATGCACACACAATCTTGTACTACTAACCTTGTGGGGGGACACAATTCAGTCCCATTCAAAATTTCACAAACCCATAGCTTAACCCTAACCTTAAGCCTGACCCTAAACTTAACCCCAAAACCTAACCTTAACCCTAAACATAACCCTAGCTCCTAACCCTGAACCTAATTCTAACCCTAACACTAATTCTAACCTTAACCCTAAATCCCCTAGAGATAGCATTTGACTAACTTTTTGTTTGTTTACTATTTCTGTGGGGACTCCTGGTCCCCACAGAAAAGTATAATTAAACACGTCCACACACACACACAGCCAGAGAGGCTGCTGGGTGGATTTCAGGGTTCACTTACCATGCTCTTGCGCTCACACACACACACACACACGCACACACAGAAAGAGCGCTGCTGGGATAATTTAACTAGAGCATTGGGCCCACTTTCATGATCTTACCGCATGCCAAAATGCATACAGACACGCACGACTACCAAAACTCTCTCATCCCTCATTCATAATAGGATTTAAAAAATACATGGCGTGGGCATCGGCTGGTGTCCGTTTGAGTCAAGAGGCTTGCCACTCTTCCATCTGCACTCTCCCTTCTATCTTTCTTCCCCTCTATCTCGCTCCCTCGTTCTCTCAGTGCCTCCCTGCGATCGATAGTTAACCTCTACGCAGAACCCAACCAGTACAACAGCAATAATAAGCTGTTGACAGCTGGGCTGGTGCATACTGTATATAGAAGATGAGCTGGTGCATACTGTATATAGAAGATGAGCTGGTGCATACTGTATATAGAAGATGAGCTGGTGCATACTGTATATAGAAGATGAGCTGGTGCATACTGTATATAGAAGATGAGCTGGTGCATACTGTATATAGAAGATGAGCTGGTGCATACTGTATATAGAAGATGGGCTGGTGCATACTGTATATAGAAGATGAGCTGGTGCATACTGTATATAGAAGATGGGCTGGTGCATACTGTATATAGAAGATGGGCTGGTGCATACTGTATATAGAAGATGAGCTGGTGCATACTGTATATAGAAGATGAGCTGGTGCATACTGTATATAGAAGATGAGCTGGTACATACTGTATATAGAAGATGAGCTGGTGCATACTGTATATAGAAGATGAGCTGGTGCATACTGTATATAGAAGATGAGCTGGTGGATACTGTATATAGAAGATGAGCTGGTGCATACTGTATATAGAAGATGGGCTGGTGCATACTGTATATAGAAGATGGGCTGGTGCATACTGTATATAGAAGATGGGCTGGTGCATACTGTATATAGAAGATGAGCTGGTGCATACTGTATATAGAAGATGGGCTGGTGCATACTGTATATAGAAGATGGGCTGGTGCATACTGTATATAGAAGATGAGCTGGTGCATACTGTATATAGAAGATGAGCTGGTGCATACTGTATATAGAAGATGGGCTGGTGCATACTGTATATAGAAGATGAGCTGGTGCATACTGTATATAGAAGATGGGCTGGTGCATACTGTATATAGAAGATGGGCTGGTGCATACTGTATATAGAAGATGGGCTGGTGCATACTGTATATAGAAGATGGGCTGGTGCATACTGTATATAGAAGATGAGCTGGTGCATTCTGTATATAGAAGATGAGCTGGTGCATACTGTATATAGAAGATGGGCTGGTGCATACTGTATATAGAAGATGGGCTGGTGCATACTGTATATAGAAGATGGGCTGGTGCATACTGTATATAGAAGATGGGCTGGTGCATACTGTATATAGAAGATGGGCTGGTGCATACTGTATATAGAAGATGGGCTGGTGCATACTGTATATAGAAGATGAGCTGGTGCATACTGTATATAGAAGATGCGCTGGTGCATACTGTATATAGAAGATGAGCTGGTATGAGCGCTGTGCTGTATGCGTTCTAGTTGGTGCTATTTGTTGCCGAGCAGAAAAGTCTGCCAATGGTGTGTGTCAGACGGCACTGAACAGGTCTGTGTGTATCTGTATGGGTCTGCCTCTAAACATGTGTCAAATCAAATCAATTTATTTGTCACATGCGTCGAATACAAGTTTAGACTTTACCGTGAAATAGTTACTTATGAGCCCTTTCTCAAAAATGCAGTTAAATGTCAGAAAATTTGCTTTTTTGGGGGGTGTACAGTTGAAGTCGGAAGTTTATATACACCTTAGCCAAATACATTTCAACTCAGTTTTCACAATTCCTGACATTTAATCCTCGTAAAAATTCCCTGTCTTAGGTCAGTTAGGATCACCACTTTATTTTAAGAATGTGAAATGTCAGAATAATAGTAGAGTTATTTATTTCAGCTTTTATTTCTTTCATCACATTCCCAGTGGGTCAAAAGTTTACATACACTCAATTAGTATTTGGTATCATTGCCTTTAACTTGGGTCAAATGTTTCAGGTAGCCTTCCACAAGCTTCTCACAATAAGTTAGGTGAGTTTTGGCCCATTCCTCCTGACAGAGCTGGTGTAACTGAGTCAGGTTTGTAGGCCTCCTTGCTCGCACACATTTTTTTTCAGTTCTGCCCACAAATTTTCTATAGGATTGAGGTCAGGGCTTTGTGATGGTCACTCTAATACCTTGACTTTGTTGTCCTTAAGCCATTTTGCCACAACTTTGGAAGTATGCTTGGGGTCATTGTCCATTTGGAAGACTCATTTGCGACCAAGCTTTAACTTCCTGGCTGATGTCTTGAGATGTTGCTTCGATATATCCACATAAATTTCCACCCTCATGATGCCATCCATTTTGTGAAGTGCACCAGTCCCTCCTGCAGCAAAGCACCCCCACAACATGATGCCGCCACCCCTGTGCTTCACGGTTGGGATGGTGTTCTTCGGCTTGCAAGCCTCCCCCTTTTTCCTCCAAAGATAACGATGGTCATTATGGCCAAACAGTTCTATTTTTGTTTCATCAGACCAGAGGACATTTCTCCAAAAAGTATGATCTTTGTCCCCATGTGCAATTGCAAACCGTAGTCTGGCTTTTTCTATGGCGGTTTTGGAGCAGTGGCTTCTTCCTTGCTGAGCGGCATTTCAGGTCATGTCGATATAGGATTAGTTTTACTGTGGATATAGATACTTTTGTACCTGTTTCCTCCAGCATCTTCACAAGGTCCTTTGCTGTTGTTCTGGGATTGATTTGCACTTTTTGCACCAAAGTACGTTCATCTCTAGGAGACAGAACACGACTCCTTCCTGAGCGGTATGATGGCTGCGTGGTCCCATGGTGTTTATACTTGCATACTATTGTTTGTACAGATGAATGTGGTACCTTCAGGCGTTTGGAAATTGCTCCCAAGGATGAACCAGACTTGTGACGGTCTACAATTTTTTTTCTGAGGTCTTGGCTGATTTTTGATTTTCCCATGATGTCAAGCATGAGTTTGAAGGTAGGCCTTGAAATGCATCCACAGGTACACCTCCAATTGACTCAAATTATGTCAATTAGCCTATCAGAAGCTTCTAAAGCCATGGCATCATTGTCTGTAATTTTCCAAGCTGTTTAAAGGCACAGTCAACTTAGTGTATGTAAACTTCTGACCCACTGGAATTGTGATACAGTGAAGTATGTGAAATAATCTCTCTGTAAACAATTGTTGGAAAAAATTACTTGTGTCATGCACTTTCCAAAACTATAGTTTGTTTACAAGAAATTTGTGGAGTGGTTGAAAAACGAGTTTTAATGACTCCAACTTAAGTGTATGTAAACTTCCGACTTCAACTGTATGTGTTTTTTGTTGTCTATGTTTGTGTTTCTCTGAATGCATTTATGCGTGTGTGGACTTCAAAAGGAAGACCTGTCATGTAATTCTCAGTGGATGGAGAGAGTGTGTATTGTTACTGCTATGGTGCTGTCCTTTTGTATTGATGCCCCCCCCCCTTTCCATCATAGGATTAGACAGGACTGACAGTCTGGCCGAAGACTGTCAGGGATGTTTTACTGACCTATAGGGGATTAACTAACTGAGTTACGAGCAGAAAGACACGTCAATAGCATCTATTAAGCGGCCATAATGGACTCATAAACACAGGCAATAAACCTTAGCTATGATAACACACTGACACATGTACAGTGGGGAGAACAAGTATTTGATACACTGCCGATTTTGCAGGTTTTCCTACTTACAAAGCATGTAGAGGTCTGTAATTTTTATCATAGGTACACTTCAACTGTGAGAGACGGAATCTAAAACAAAAATCCAGAAAATCACATTGTATGATTTTTAAATAATTAATTTGCATTTTATTGCATGACATAAGTATTTGATCACCTACCAACCAGTAAGAATTCCGGCTCTCACAGACCTGTTAGTTTTTCTTTAAGAAGCCCTCCTGTTCTCCACTCATTACCTGTATTAACTGCACCTGTTTGAACTCGTTACCTGTATAAAAGACACCTGTCCACACACAATCAAACAGATTCCAACCTCTCCACAATGGCCAAGACCAGAGAGCTGTGTAAGGACATCAGGGATAAAATTGTAGACCTGCACAAGGCTGGGATGGGCTACAGGACAATAGGCAAGCAGCTTGGTGAGAAGGAAACAACTGTTGGCGCAATTATTAGAAAATGGAAGAAGTTCAAGATGACGGTCAATCACCCTCGGTCTGGGGCTCCATGCAAGATTTCACCTCGTGGGGCATCAATGATCATGAGGAAGGTGAGGGATCAGCCCAGAACTACACGGCAGGACCTGGTCAATGACCTGAAGAGAGCTGGGACCACAGTCTCAAAGAAAACCATTAGTAACACACTACGCCGTCATGGATTAAAATCCTGCAGCGCACGCAAGGTCCCCCTGCTTAAGCCAGTGCATGTCCAGGCCTGTCTGAAGTTTGCCAATGACCATCTGGATGATCCAGAGGAGGAATGGGAGAAGGTCATGTGGTCTGATGAGACAAAAATAGAGCTTTTTGGTCTAACTCCACTCGCCGTGTTTGGAGGAAGAAGAAGTATGAGTACAACCCCAAGAACACCATCCCAACCGTGAAGCATGGAGGTGGAAACATCATTCTTTGGGGATGCTTTTCTGCAAAGGGGACAGGACGACTGCACCGTATTGAGGGGAGGATGGATGGGGCCATGTATCGCGAGATCTTGGCCAACAACCTCCTTCCCTCAGTAAGAGCATTGAAGATGGGTCGTGGCTGGGTCTTCCAGCATGACAACGACACGAAGCACACAGCCATGGCAACTAAGGAGTGGCTCCGTAAGAAGCATCTCAAGGTCCTGGAGTGGCCTAGCCAGTCTCCAGACCTGAACCCAATAGAAAATCTTTGGAGGGAGCTGAAAGTCCGTATTGCCCAGCGACAGCCCCGAAACCTGAAGGATCTGGAGAAGATCTGTAGGGAGGAGTGGGCCAAAATCCCTGCTGCAGTGTGTGCAAACCTGGTCAAGAACTACAGGAAACGTATGATCTCTGTAATTGCAAACAAAGGTTTCTGTACCAAATATTAAGTTCTGCTTTTCTGATGTATCAAATACTTATGTCATGCAATAAAATGCAAATTAATTACTTAAAAATCATACAATGTGATTTTCTGGATTTTTGTTTTAGATTCTATCTCTCACAGTTGAAGTGTACCTATGATAAAAATGACAGACCTCTACATGCTTTGTAAGTAGGAAAACCTGCAAAATCGGCGGTGTATCAAATACTTGTTCTCCCCACTGTATATTATACACACTGGCACGTACGTGCACATGCACACACACATGCACTACACACATACTTGTGTCTCTTGAGCGAAAGCCCCATGTGCTGCTTCATCTGCTGCATGCCGTGGTAGTCTGTGTAGATGAGGTCAAAGGGCAGAGGTCCTGTCAAGGGGCAGCTCCCTCTGCCTGGGGGCACCCCGAGAAATCTATGAGACAGAAACACACAGAGCAGAGGTTATATTAACTACTGTACGGTTCAAACACACAGAGCAGAGGTTACATTAACTACTGTGTGGTTCAACCACACAGAGCAGAGGTTATATTAACTACTGTACGGTTCAACCACACAGAGCAGAGGTTATATTAACTACTGTATGGTTCAACCACACAGAGGTTATATTAACTACTGTATGGTTCAACCACACAGAGCAGAGGTTATATTAACTACTGTATGGTTCAACCACACAGAGCAGAGGTTATATTAACTACTGTATGGTTCAAACACAGAGCAGAGGTTATATTAACTACTGTACGGTTCAAACACACAGAGCAGAGGTTATATTAACTACTGTATGGTTCAACCACACAGAGCAGAGGTTATATTAACTACTGTATGGTTCAACCACAGAACAGAGGTTATATTAACTACTGTATGGTTCAACCACAGAGCAGAGGTTATATTAACTACTGTATGGTTCAAACACAGAGCAGAGGTTATATTAACTACTGTACGGTTCAACCACACAGAGCAGAGGTTATATTAACTACTGTACGGTTCAAACACACAGAGCAGAAGTTATATTAACTACTGTATGGTTCAAACACACAGAGCAGAGGTTATATTAACTACTGTATGGTTCAAACACACAGAGCAGAAGTTATATTAACTACTGTACGGTTCAACCACACAGAGCAGAAGTTATATTAACTACTGTATGGTTCAACCACACAGAGCAGAGGTTATATTAACTACTGTATGGTTCAACCACAGAGCAGAGGTTATATTAACTACTGTATGGTTCAAACACACAGAGCAGAGGTTACATTAACTACTGTACGGTTCAACCACACAGAGCAGAGGTTATATTAACTACTGTATGGTTCAACCACACAGAGCAGAGGTTATATTAATTACTGTATGGTTCAAACACACAGCAGAGGTTACATTAACTACTGTATGGTTCAAACACACAGCACACAGACAGAGCAGAGGTTATATTAACTACTGTATGGTTCAAACACAGACAGAGCAGAGGTTATATTAACTACTGTATGGTTCAACCACACAGCACACAGACAGAGCAGAGGTTATATTAACTATGGTTTCCATGGCTCAGTTGGCTGGAGAAGGTTATGAAATTTAAATGTGTTATTGTCACATACACAGGATCGGTGCAGTAAAAAGTATTGATTTACAGGGTCAGCCATAGTCGTACGGCGCCCCTGGAGAAAATTAGGGTGAAGTGGCTTGCTCAAGGGCACATCGACCCATTTTCTACCTTGTCAGCCCAGGTATTGGAACCAGCTTTAACCACAAGTCTACCTGCTACGCTGCTTGATGCCTGGGGACCTGTCGTATACTTAGGACCAGGAGTTTTCACTGACCACATGACCCTGACCAGGTCACCACAACCCTGACCAGGAAACACCGTGCCCTGGAATGTAGGGTCAAAAGTGGATCCTGGTCAGGTCAAAACACCTTCGGTCCTGTGCATTCACTGTAAGTCACTTTGAATAAACCACCAACTCATTATCGTACGATGACGAAGAGAAACGTTGAAGCCGCTTCCAAGCCCCCGAGCATTAGAAACACAATGAAACCTCAATCAATCAGCTAGATCAAACGACAGCGCTGCGTTGATGATGAGGGGGAAGCACCGCTCAGTAGTGTGATCCAAACTGTATGAATAGCAGATGGCCAGAACAGTGAGCGGGCAACAGCATCCCAAAAAGAGGGAGATCTACACATGAAACGGTCAAAGGGGCACCGACCGCGGAGACATGTGTCCGTTTCAGAGATGAGAGGAGCGAGGGAGAGGACGAAAGAGGAGTGTGTGTGTCAGAGAGGGAGACGTGTCCGTTTCAGAGATGAGAGGAGCGAGGGAGAGGACGAAAGAGGAGTGTGTGTCGGAGAGGGAGACATGTGTCCGTTTCAGAGATGAGAGGAGCGAGGGAGAGGACGAAAGAGGAGTGTGTGTCGGAGAGGGAGACGTGTCCGTTTCAGAGACGAGAGGAGCGAGGGAGAGGACGAAAGAGGAGTGTGTGTGTCAGAGAGGGAGACATGTGTCCGTTTCAGAGATGAGAGGAGCGAGGGAGAGGACGAAAGAGGAGTGTGTGTGTCAGAGAGGGAGACGTGTCCGTTTCAGAGATGAGAGGAGCGAGGGAGAGGACGAAAGAGGAGTGTGTGTCAGAGAGGGAGACATGTGTCCGTTTCAGAGATGAGAGGAGCGAGGGAGAGGACGAAAGAGGAGTGTGTGTCGGAGAGGGAGATGTGTCCGTTTCAGAGATGAGAGGAGCGAGGGAGAGGACGAAAGAGGAGTGTGTGTCAGAGAGGGAGACGTGTCCGTTTCAGAGATGAGAGGAGCGAGGGAGAGGACGAAAGAGGAGTGTGTGTCGGAGAGGGAGACGTGTCCGTTTCAGAGATGAGAGGAGCGAGGGAGAGGACAAAAGAGGAGGGTGTGTCGGAGAGGGAGACATGTGTCCGTTTCAGAGATGAGAGGAGCGAGGGAGAGGACGAAAGAGGAGTGTGTGTCAGAGAGGGAGACGTGTCCGTTTCAGAGATGAGAGGAGCGAGGGAGAGGACGAAAGAGGAGTGTGTGTCAGAGAGGGAGACATGTGTCCGTTTCAGAGATGAGAGGAGCGAGGGAGAGGACGAAAGAGGAGTGTGTGTCAGAGAGGGAGACGTGTCCGTTTCAGAGATGAGAGGAGCGAGGGAGAGGACGAAAGAGGAGTGTGTGTCAGAGAGGGAGACATGTGTCCGTTTCAGAGATGAGAGGAGCGAGGGAGAGGACGAAAGAGGAGTGTGTGTCAGAGAGGGAGACGTGTCCGTTTCAGAGATGAGAGGAGCGAGGGAGAGGACAAAAGAGGAGGGTGTGTCGGAGAGGGAGACATGTGTCCGTTTCAGAGATGAGAGGAGCGAGGGAGAGGACGAAAGAGGAGTGTGTGTCAGAGAGGGAGACGTGTCCGTTTCAGAGATGAGAGGAGCGAGGGAGAGGACGAAAGAGGAGTGTGTGTCAGAGAGGGAGACATGTGTCCGTTTCAGAGATGAGAGGAGCGAGGGAGAGGACGAAAGAGGAGTGTGTGTCAGAGAGGGAGACGTGTCCGTTTCAGAGATGAGAGGAGCGAGGGAGAGGACAAAAGAGGAGGGTGTGTCGGAGAGGGAGACGTGTCCGTTTCAGAGATGAGAGGAGCGAGGGAGAGGACGAAAGAGGAGTGTGTGTCAGAGAGGGGGAGATGCAGAGAGACCCTGCCAGTGGGTGGTTTAGTTTTTGCATTATTAAGGAAGAGTGAGTGATAGTTGGAGCCTGTGAGAGAGAGGATATGTGTGTGTGTGTGTGTGGTCTACGTCTCTGTGTCAGTATGTGTGCAGTCTACTTCTGTGTGTCAGTGAGTGTGTTTGCGGTCTACTTCTGTGTGTCAGTGTGTGTGCGGTCTACTTTTGTGTGTCAGTGTGTGCGGTCTACTTCAGTGTGTGTGTGCGGTCTACTTCTACTTCTGTGTGAGTGTGTGCGGTCTACTTCTGTGTGTCAGTGTGTGTGTGTGTGTGTGCGGTCTACTTCTGTGTGTCAGTGTGTGTGTGTGTGTGCGGTCTACTTCTGTGTGTCAGTGTGTGTGCGGTCTACTTCTGTGTGTCAGTGTGTGTGCGGTCTACTTCTGTGTGTCAGTGTGTGTGTGCGGTCTACTTCTGTGTGTCAGTGTGTGTGCGGTCTACTTCTGTGTGTCAGTGTGTGTGTGCGGTCTACTTCTGTGTGTCAGTGTGTGTGCGGTCTACTTCTGTGTGTCAGTGTGTGTGCGGTCTACTTCTGTGTGTCAGTGTGTGTGTCTCTCACACACATTGCTCTCTCCACGGTACAGTGATCCTACCATTGATTCCCCCACAACATTCCAAACTCCTTACCATTTAAAAATAAAAGGAATCTACCGCAACCCAAAACCCTTGCCTTCACTGATTTCTGCTATACCCCACTGGGCGGAACGATTCCCCTATGTTTCTCATGTCTTTCCCTCATCCCTCAACTTACACTGTATCCATTTCCTCCTACTAGAAGTGAAGAAGTAGAGACCACAGGGCTGTGTCTGCTTTCACTCCCGTCACTTGACTCCATTTTCTTTCACATCGATTGGCTAAAACCCCAGAGTTACCGTGTCGACCGAGTCCCTATTGGACAGCTGACCTGTGAGTGGTCTGGGTGAGAGATCTGAGGGGCTGTGTGTGTGCGTGTGTGTGTGTGTGTGTGTTGGCCCATCGTGACAGATGGAGACAAGGCTAATGGACATGGTGGTGGAGGTGGGCTACAGTCAATTTCCTCTCTCTACAGAACACGCTAGATTTGATTGAGCAGACCCTCTTATCCCGAGGGACTTACAATAAGTGCATTTGGAAAAGGAAGTTGATATGAGTGACCGCATACTGTAATACGAGCAAATAAAACACACACTCATTTGAAGTAACAATCCCCACGCTATAATGAGGGAGAAAAAGAGTGTCTCCATGCATGTATTACCGAAACACACACACAATACAGACACATGTTCCTTTGGCTAGCTCATCTATTTCCCTACAGACTCAAGGACACCACTGTTGAATATACTATAAACACTGAAGCCTTTAACAAGCCTCTCACGCAATGCACAGCCCTTACAGCATGTCATGTGCTGGGATGAGAGGGTCATTTGTTTGGATTGAGACAGGACGCTGATGTCTATAACCTACTATCTCCAGGCCCTGTTACGCAGTAGATATAGTTCTGAGAGCTCTTGTTAGAAAGAGGAGAGGATGTGAGTCTAATACTGTACGTCTCTGTCTGACTCTCATCCGTGAGAGTGAGAGGAGATAAGGGTGGCTGACGTGTGTGCGTGCTTATGCCTCTGCAATTTGATGGGATTTCTGAAAGAGGTTTCAACGTAGACAAGATGAGCTGCCACTGTCTCCCTCCTCCACCTCTTCACCCACACTCGTCCGTCCGGCCCTGAATGGCGGGATTGAGCCCTTCCCCCGTCATGGATCCCCCTCCCCATCCAACCAACGTATCCGCCAACTCTCTCTGTCCTTCACATCGCTCACACGCCCGTGTAGCCTATTTCACATAACAACCAAAGAAAAACTAAAGTACTGTTCTTTACTGTACCTGACAGTTAAACACAACATTCCTGCAGTACTGCATGTACTGTACGTATACAAATACATCTACATTTTGTCAGAGTATGAGCCTAATGGAAGACGATCTCTAGCGGAGGCTTTTACTGTAAAGTATTAAGACATGAAAGAGCATAAGCTTTAAGCTTTAATGATACATTACATAAGGCTGGTGGTACTGAGTCCAATAGGAGCGTCTGTATGTAGTGGGGTACACTTTGTCGAACACACTGTGTGGTGTGTGGGGGGAGGCTGTGTGTTTACAGTGTTGGGTTCTGATTTCTTGACTTATGAAATCATGAAATATACGTATTCATGTCACTGAGGGAGAGAGGGGAGTATATAACGTTTCCATCCTGTCAGGATATGTTATCGTTAGCCATCAGGGATCATATGGGAGGAGGAAAGACACAGACAGCCGTGAGTTGGGGAGGAGCGAGCACTTTGGGGCAGAGGTCAGGTCAGAGGAAGTGAGGAAGAACAGATATCACTAAGGTTCTGTCTAGCAACAGAGATGCATTGGCTGTTCAGATGTAGAGGAGGAGACTCCGCATAGGAGAACGAGTTCAACTTTATATTCCAAATATCTCTAACTCTCAGAATGTTTTCTCCATTCCAGAATGTGATTGTTACGCATCAGTACATTTAATCCGCGCTGCCCACAAACCAAGGCACGCAGCCTGTTTTTAATTATAGGCTGTTTTCAATTTGTCAATTTCAAATGATTTTCCAACAAGTTTTTTTTTCTTCTAAGAACAGTTTGAATTGAGGTGTGTTCCGGCTCATTCATTCACATAAAAGTAGTCATTTTTACTTTTCATTTTTCGGACATTTCTGACCCGGCCAAAATTCCCCAACCACTTCCCAGTTGTTAGTGCAGTTCAAGTCTGCAGACATTTGCTCAGCTCCCGTCCTGCACACACACGTTCACATTTACCGTCTGTTGCCTGCATCGCAGTCATAGTTGTTTTCGTTGCCAATAACAACTTTGGAAATGTGTGCGTTTCTATCAAAGTAAGTGCCTTATTGTGCCTTATTAAGTTAAAATAGTTTCTGCATGTCGTGTTATGTCGTTTCTACTGTAGCATAATATTTTTGTGTATATTCCTTATAACCGCGGACACGCAAGGTAACGTTACTCATTTCATAACCCTTATGGTGTTATACTCAATGCTTAGGTAGCTAGCTACATTCTTCTATTAGCTCTGGAAAACAATGCTAATTGCGTCAAGTCTTAGCATGATGTATTTTGAAGCTACCCTGGCCTTATGACTCCCAAGTGGCACAGCGGTCTAAGGCACAGCGTCTCAGTGCTAGATACGTCACTACAGCTACATTCTTCTATTAGCTCTGTAAAACAATGCTGATTGCATCAGAAGTATTAGCTTGCATTGTATTTTGAAGCTACCCTGGCCTTACGACTCCCAAGCGGTCTAAGGCACAGCATCTCAGTCACTACAGACACCCTGGTTCAAATCCAGGCTGCGTTTCTATCAAAGTAAGTGCCTTATTACGTTAATAGTTTCTGTATGTGATTTGCATGTGAACTGTACGTCCAATTACAAAAAATCCCTTGTTCAGTAATCATCTCACCTGTTAGTTGGTGGTGAACTATGTGGCCATTGAGGGCTGCGTTGATCAGATGGAAAAATATCTTCTTATACCACTTGGTTGTTTTCCGAGTGCATTCCACAAAGTCAGCCGTATCCACTGCCCCCATTTTGAGGTTATAGTCAAGCACACAGTCTGGTTTGATTTTTCTCTCTTCCGTCAGGTGGTCCACCTTCCCTGTGGCCAACATGGTTGCTGTATGGACAGTGGCGAGGACATGAATGTCTCGTTTGTCATGCCACTTTACTGCCAGCTGTTGACCGTGCTCCTTGAATTCCGCCTCCCCTCTCTGCATCTGAATGCCGGCATCCCCTTCCTGTTTGACCTGACTGTGCCACAAGCCCCTGTGTTGTTGGAGAGCAGATGCTGGAAGAGTGTGGGACTGCTGTCCACATACAAAGTGTGTCCCTTGCTGAGATGAGGAGCCAGCATGGTCATCACCACGGACCCGGACACCCCGAGCCCCTCATACTCATCAATGCATTGGTCTTTGTATGGCACAAAGACTCAACCAAATGCTATTGTTAGACTGGTAAGAACATTTCTTATTTTTTATAATGGGTCATTTAGGATGGCAGTAGCATTGTTGACGAAATGCAGTCATCACAGCAGAACTAGGAAGCAGTCTTGGGAAAAGAGGGTGGCAAAGAAGGGAGTTGCAAACACAGGATCTGTGCTCCAGTATTCTCTTAGGGAGTTATTATTTACTATCCCCATGAGAAGGACTGTCACCAGGAAGGTATACATTTCACAAATTGTGGTTGTCCTCCCCACTCCTGGCTCTCTCTTCTCCTTTAGCTCCAAGGCTTAGCAATTGGTCTCTACTATGTCTCCCACCAGCTCCTCTGTCAGTTACAACTTGAAGCACTCTGCCTCAGATGGAAATGGCAAGGGGGGTTGCACTCCAGACTGGGACTCATCAAAGCAAACAGCAGGGCAGGGTTCAATTCTCGGGCCGACTCTTTTCTCTGTATATATCAATGATGTTGCTCTTGCTGCGGGCGATTCCCTGATCCACCTCTACGCAGACGACACCATTCTGTATACATCTGGCCCTTCCTTGGACACTGTGCTATCTAACCTCCAAACGAGCTTCAATGCCATACAACTCTCCTTCCGTGGCCTCCAACTGCTCTTAAACGCTAGTAAAACCAAATGCATGCTTTCAACCGTTCGCTGCCTTCACCCGCACGCCCGACTAGCATCACCACCCTGGACGGTTCCGACCTAGAATATGTGGACATCTATAAGTACCTAGGTGTCTGGCTAGACTGCAAACTCTCCTTCCAGACTCATATCAAACATCTCCAATCCAAAATCAAATCTAGTCGGCTTTCTATTTCGCAACAAAGCCTCCTTCACTCACGCCGCCAAACTTACCCTAGTAAAACTGACTATCCTACCGATCCTCGACTTCGGCGATGTCATCTACAAAATAGCTTCCAATACTCTACTCAGCAAACTGGATGCAGTTTATCACAGTGCCATCCGTTTTGTTACTAAAGCACCTTATACGACCCACCACTGTGACCTGTATGCCGTAGTCGGCCGGCCCTCGCTACATGTTCGTCGTCAGACCCACTGGCTCCAGGTCATCTACAAGGCTATGCTAGGTAAAGTGCCGCCTTATCTCAGTTCACTGGTCACGATGGCTACATCCACCCGTAGCACGCGCTCCAGCAGGTGTATCTCACTGATCATCCCTAAAGCCAAAACCTAATTTGGACGCCTTTCCTTCCAGTTCTCTGCTGCCTGCGACTGGAACGAATTGCAAAAATCTCTGAAGTTGGAGACTTTTATCTCCCTCAACAACTTTAAACATCTGCTATCCGAGCAGCTAACCGATCGCTGCAGCTGTACATAGTCCATCGGTATATAGCCCACCCAATTTACCTACCTCACCCCCCATACTGCTTTTATTAACTTTTCTGCTCTTTTGCACACCAGTATCTCTACTTGCACATGATCATCTGATGATTTATCACTCCAGTGTTAATCTGCTAAATTGTAATTATTCGATTTATTGCCTACCTCCTCATGCCTTTTGCACACATTGTATATAGATTCTCTTTTTTTCTACCATGTTATTGACTTGTTTATTGTTTATTCCATGTGTAACTCTGTGTTGTTGTCTGTTCACACTGCTATGCTTTATCTTGGCCAGGTCGCAGTTGCAAATGAGAACTTGTTCTCAACTAGCCTACCTGGTTAAATAAAGGTGAAATAAAAAAAATAAAAAAAAGGGCCAGGAGGGGTGAAATGGCTGGCAGCCTTCCAGCTACCACAGAACTCCTGTACTTCATCCACTGTCAGTCTGTCTCCATCACCACCAGCATCTTCAAAGGGAACTGGGACTTTGTCAGTGGACAAGGGGTCCGTAGATTCAGGGTTCTCAATGGCTGGGGGGCAGCTCCTCACTGTCACTGTCAGAATCTGATTCCTGACTTTCTTACTCAGACTCATTGTCAGAATTTTAAGAAATCTCCAGAATTTACGCATTTGTGAGTTGTCTCCTTTTGAAAGACATTGCTAATGCTACAGCTTAGCTCACTAGCTACATGCATAAACAACAACACTGAATGGCTCAGAGTGGGAGTGAGAGGTTACGTAATTGACTACCGGCACACGCCATTTGTATCAATAAATCACTATCAGAAAATATTTTGTTTTGGTAATTATTGATATATTTACATTTTATTCTCATGTTTTCAAGTACCGTTGATAAATCATGCATTCCGATTCTTGCATAGATTGTAATGGGCACATATTATGTGTGTAAAATACTTTTTTGAAGGTTGTACTGATTATGATGAGCTAAGCTAATTCCAGCTATGTGTGGAGCCATGTTTGTTGACATACAATGCATTCTGGGTTTCACGTAATCGTCTGTCGGACCAAAGATGCTATAACAAAATAAGATGAGTAAGGGTTCACTCATTTTTTGAGAACTCCAGGAAGTGAATGGTGGGATGCGAACGATGGTAGACAACACACCCCTTCAACATGCATAATATAAACAGACCAATAAACAGAAAAAAAGCATGGCGGTGCGCTGAAACTAATCGTCGGAGTACTTTCAATTTCTAGAAAGTGTTTTACTCAATTATTTAGATCAATGGTGAGCTCACCCGTGATGTGATTAATTATACATAGTAATTGCTATTAGCTAATTCCTATTGTAGTTTATGTCAGCCGAGAGTTATAAACATATGACCGTTTGTGTTGCTTGGACAATTGTAGCCTACATTTTTCGGATGTAGGCCACAACTTTGGATGATTTGTGTTATGCAATAGATACTTCTGTGAATATCTGAACATTGCATCCAAAAATAAACTGCTCACATTCTGGACATAACTTTGTAAGGACTGCGTTTGTGTAAATAGTTTCTGGAAAAAGTGTGACCAGCTCAAATACTGATTGTTGAGTCATTCGAAACTGGCCGTTCTAAACAAGCTGTCTAAATAAGCGTTGTAATAACACGGGTGTGATCATACGCTTCAGGGACCACTGTAGAACAATCACACCTGTGTGATGGTACCTGTGAAAGGGTTAAATATCAGTGCTTCTGTGAATATGTTTTTGACTAATGCAGCTGTATTGACCCAACGGGCGAATAAACTTGGTTTAAGCTTTACTAATCATCAGTGAGTTTTACTAGGTTCATTTAGAACCTAACAACAGTGTGTGTGTGTACAGTGTATGTGTGTGTGTGTGTCATACATCTGTGCAGTAGAGTGGAACTTCTGTTTGTTTTGTTGTGTGAGTGTAAAGGCGAACTCTATCCTCCAGACTGGTTTGAGAACAGCTGTCCTTCATAACTCCATATAATATTGTAGCCTACGTCAGTTTATTGGAAAAATAGGAAATATGTATAAAAGATGGCTACGGTCTGAGTTACTAAGCATCTGCACCTGTTCTTTTGAGGCAATAAAAGACAAAACATTGCGGAAAACATTTCACTTTGACTGTCTTCAGACGTCACCATGAAGGTGTATGCCCCTCCCTTTGAGTTGTATTGCCTCGAAATGAAAATAATAGTTGGAAACATTGCAGCACATCAGACGCTAAGTAAGTGGCATAGGAAATAGAGGCTGTGCATCCCATATTGTACCCCATTTGTCACGCCCGGATCTGTTTCACCTGTTCTTGTGATTGTCTCCACGCCCTCCAGGTGTTGCTGATTTTCCCCAGTGTATTTATCCCTGTGTTTCCTGTCTCTCTGTGCCAGTACATCTTGTATGTTCCAAGTCAACCAGCCTTTGCTATTCTCCTTTTTCTAGTCCTCCCGGTTTTGACCCTTGCCTGTTCTGGACTCTGTACCCACCTGCCTGACCATTTTGCCTGCCTGCCTTGACCACGACCTGTCTGCCACTCTGTACCTCCTGGACTCTGATCTGGTTTTGACCTTTTACCTGTCCACGACCATTCTCTTGCCTACTCCTTTTGGATTAATAAACATTGTAAGACTCCAACCATCTGCCTCCTGTGTCTGCATCTGAGTCTCACCTTGTGTCATGATACCATACTGTGCACTACTTTTGACCAGAGGCCTATGGGCCCGGGTCAAAAGTAGTGCACTAAAAAGGGAATAGGGTGCCATTTGGGAGACATACTGGGATATTTACAGGAAGCAGAGCAGACAGCGTGTGAGGGCGGCAGGCCTCAATCAAACTAGATGATTTAGGAATCCAATCAATCCTGCATAACATTCTGATTCCATTTCCTGTTGTCTGCATTATCAGTCAAACCTGAACTGTTAATGATGAATATCATATATCATAATATGAATATCATAATATGACACATCCACGATGCATTGAGAAAAGGCTCCTGTTGGCTACAGAGCTGTGATCCTTTCTCATTACGCTCCGCAGGACTTCAATCAAGCTTTTGTTTGCCCTAAGATGGCTATCTGTCTCCGATATTTCCCATCCGTAACCACCTGCCCGGGAGGAAACTGGAGGCGTGTGACGGAGACAAAATGGCCGCCGTTGCGCTAATCACGCTAACACTAACTGCCCTCAAAACCAATGCAATCCAGTCAACGTTGTTAGCCATCACTTGGAGCCAGTGTCACGTTCCCCAGTTTCTGTGTTGTGGGATTGTATGTGTATTTCAGGATGGTTTCCTGGATTCCAAGCAGCTGATTGGTCAGCCTCATTGCTGATTGGAGCTCTGACCCCGCCCTCTAGTCAGGGGAAACAGCTGGATCTTCAAACACCAACTCCTTCTGCAGCTTGAAAAGCCAGTGTTCCTTCCCCAGGGGACAGAGCTTCTTAGTGTGTCCTGTGTTGGTTGTTGGTCTGGTAAATATGTTGAAAGTGTTTCGCAGCCGCTCCTGTAGAGGTATGTGTATACCATAGTACCTAGTGTTTTGTAGCCGCTCCTGTAGAGGTATGTGTACAGCATAGTACCATAGTACCTAGTGTTTTGTAGCCGCTCCTGTAGAGGTATGTGTACAGCATAGTACCTAGTGTTTTTGGTTTATTCAAATTGTTCACTAAGTTTGGTGAATTATTCTGTTTAATTTGTTCCCGGGGGGGGAAGGGGAAGGCACCTTGGGAGTGTTTAAGCAAGAGGCCTGCGGGCATACATATACCCGTAGTATTTACTCTGTCTATGCACACTAGGTAAGACCTGGGCGGACCACACCCTGTATTTTGGTTAGCGCCAGGTGGTGCTAAGAATAGGTAACCAGTGGGTAGGCAGGTAAGGTAGGAGGGGGAACTTTAACTTTCTTTGCTTTGGTTCCGTCCAGCCCCTTTTCCCCACCTTACCGTGTGAAGGGAGAATCAATGTCATCCTTACCCGCACCTACAATCACATACCTTATTTCACTCCACGGGGAGCTGAGTTGTAGCAGGGTGTTGCGTTCCCCCCTCCAAGAGGCGTACGTAACAGCCAGTTAGCACAAAACAGAGCAACAGTATTTAATACTTGTTCTTCATTCAGAAAGGCTAGCTTTTTTTCTTGTTTTATTCCCTCGTTTCTTGGCAGCCGTTCAGCCCGTCAACGCCACTGCTGCGTGACTAACGTTGTCAGAATCATGCAAGAGAGGAAACGAGAGAGTCATTTATCACCCCTTACCCCCTTACTAATACCAATTATGATTCCAGGATGGCACAGTGAGCGACTGGCATTGCCAGGGTTGTTTGTGTAGAGTGGACATGTGGTTTGAGTTACGACAAGCGAGGGACACAAACACACTCGTTTAAAATGAAATGGCAGAGGGCCAGGACACATGTCCAATGACACTCAGGGGCACAGAGGCGCCCAATCGCCCAGCGTCCTCCTTTTCTCTGGGCTGGTGTCCAATCAGCAAGCCCCTATGAATGCACACTGGGACCACATAGTAGGCCTATGTGAAGACGGGAGTGAGTTCGGCTTTGCTGGATACAAATAGGGGTAATATGGAGAAGTGCTCTGATGCTGATCATTATTCTGTGAGAATCCAAGGTCCCCCATGTCTACAGAGGTCAAACATCTCTCAGTACTTGTAAAACCTTGGATAATATCTACATTATGGGAATTAAGATGGGGGTTGCTCTCTCTCTCTCTCTCAAAGCAGCCTATTCTCCTCTTCCTCTGTACTCAAAGAAGAAAGGGATATGTGTGTGTGTGTGTGTGTGTGAGGTTGTCAGCTGGCTAAGCGTCTGTGCAGGGTGAAGGGTCTCCTCCGCAGTGGCAGCAGCTCAGGGTGATGAGATGAGCCATGGGTGTGCGTGTGTGTGTGTATGAGAGAGAGAGAGAGAGTGTGTGTGTGACCGTGTGAGCGACCGTGTCTGTGTCTGTGCTTGTGTGAGCAGCAGCAGGGGGGAGGGGCGCTCCCATCAGGCCTGCCAGCAGGCTGTCATATCGTCCCCTCGGCTGACTAGAGGACAGGGTCAGGCAGAGGGGGAGGGGAGGGAGGGAGGGGGGGGGGGGGTGGCCATGAAAGTCTGACTGTGACAGCACTGTGGTATATTGGGCTTTAATGTATATACATGTATCACAGCCAGACGTGCGCATGTGTATCGCATGTTCTCCCTCTCTCTCACACACACATACATGCAGGCCCTATACGGACAAACAGGCGGATGCTGGAGCAGATGATTAGATAATTACATGGATGGTTTGAGTGTCTGATTGCTGCTCTGCTGTCTTCCCTCCCCTGATGGAGGGTGTGATGAAACTGGATGTTGTGGAACAAATCAGTGAAATGACATGCTGCTAATTGGTTCTGGTTTACGTCGTGTGTGTGTGTGTGTGTGTGCAGCCGTGCATGCGTGTATATTTATGTGTGTGGGTGTGTGTGTGCGGATGCATGTGTGTATCTCACTGTTCTCAAGTGTGTGTGTGTGTTTCTCACACAGCTCCAAACATCTAGTAAATCCCAGCTCTGAGCCATGACAGTGTGTCTGAGATAAGGGAGATGCTAAAGCCATTAACTCCAGCCAGAGGAGGACGAGAGGAGCGCTAGATGAGTCAAAGAGAGGAGAGGAAAGAGGGAATACCTTCTCCGCCTCCTCTGTCAGAGGGAGTGAAGGGATAAACTGTCTGCCTGGTTCCTAGAGTAACAGAGAGGAGAGGAAAGAGAGAGAACCTACTCCACCTCCTCTGTCAGAGGGAGTGAAGGGATAAACTGTCTGCCTGGTTCCTAGGGTAACAGAGAGGGCGGGAGAAAGAGGGGGAGGGAGGAAAGAAAGAGGATGGTGGAGACAGAGGGAAAGAGAAGGGAAAAGGGAAAGGGGAAAGCATTCAACTAAAATGTGTCTTCTGCATGTAACCCAACCCTCTGAATCAGAGCGGTGCGGAGCGCTTCCTTCACCGACGTCCACGGGTTCCAGTCGGGCCTCTGGGCATGTGATTCTCCCTCTCTCTTCCACCCTCTCTCTCACCCCTCCTCCACACACAGCCCTCTTCTCTCTCTCCGCTGACAGCTTACTAATGCGAGACCTGACACACTGAGACCGAGAGAGAGGGAGACTGTTCTGACTGAGATCAGCGTTCCTCCGTCTATAATGATCCTGCTTCTGCTTCTGTCTCCACTTTGGCTGAGCGCCGTTTTACACGTCAGCAAATCCAGTTGTTTCACTAAAAATGTCCCTTAAATCATGACGAATAAGCCTCTCCTTTGGTTGTGAAAGGGGCCACAGAGGAGAGAACACACACACACACACACACACACAGAGAGCTCGGCTGCTGACAGGGCAGTGTACAAACACGAGTAATAATGACTATATATTGATTGGTGAGAGAGAGGATGATTATACAGGGGACTGGGCTGAGGTAAGTCCTCTAGAATCCCCTGTAGACATACAACTGGGGAACAGGGTGAGGAACAAAGATTTGTGGAAAAGCTATGCACTTTAGCCAGCAAGTATAGAGGTGGTGGTGAAGAACAGGCACAACATACACAACACGTTGTATTCTATCACTGAGGGGTTGGGAGTTATTCCTGAACACAAGCACGAGCAGGAAAAACTCTGGGTCATTAGATATTTCACACGGCACATTCTGTACACTGACACGGACAGATACATCCAACGTGGTAAACATGCCAAATTCCCCTCTTAGGTTATCTGAAGAGAGGAGAGTCCTTACTGCACCAATCTGATACAAAAAGCACAAACAACTGCCATGATGTGCTGCATCTTCATCTCGCATGATTCAATTGCAGCCTCCTCAGTTAGCTGCACGAACGAGAGAGAGAGAAGAAGAAGAGAGAGACGCAGGCACAGAGTTCAAAGAAAGAGAGACGGAGAAAGAGCGAGAGAGAGAGAAATAATGGGAAAGAACGAGAGGGCGATGTATTTTAGTAAAATCAACCCCTCATCCTACTCAACTTCATTTCAAGCCTGGCTGCTCCAAAATGGGCCAATTTGCCCCTAGTGAGAATATAGAAAACTCCAGCCCTAGTTTGACCTGATTTCTGAAGGACCTTTTCTCTCCAAGCCAATGGTAAATATGGAACGTCGTCATTATCCATAATTAGTTTTTTAGAAGTCATATGAAAATGGGATGACAATATTTCAATTTTCGTGGCGGTGAGCAGAAAAGACGGAAACGACCCTCCAGGAGCGACGGTAAAGGGAGGCAATATTCCTGACGCGGCATTCCGGGGGTAATAGGATGTCAAATGAAGTGCCAATCACTCAGTTATTATCTGCCAGAGGGCAGTCGTCTGAATGGATGGTTATGGGGCTATCATGCTAGCTCACATTGAGGTATGTGATCGTTTAACACACAATCAGCTACACTTCCTTATCCTAACTTTGGCCATTTGGAAGAAAACTCTTAACTGATCTCAGATCAGTGCCTATGGAGCAACTTCATCCAATTCAGAATCAGAGGTTTATGTGATGCTTTTGACAGCAGGGCAGCCTTTACTTCTCTGTACCCAATTAGTGTCTAGAGCCAGCTGTAGCAGCAGTTGCACTGTCTGAGCTTTTAAATGAGTGGGGTTTGATGTAACTGGCCTTTCGAAGGGATCTGTGTTCCCTTTAGCCACAGCTTTAGCTCTAGCACAGCACCACAGGGCTCCACCGAAGCACTTTACACATAACTCACCATCGATTGGGCGAGACTGAAATCTCATCCTTTCTTGCTCCATGTTATTGTATTTCTCTCTCACCAGCTCACCCTTTATATCCTTCTCACTATACCTCTATTTCTCTTTTTCCATCCTCTATTTCCCTCCGTTTCTCTTTTGATCCCCCCTCTCTCTTGTTTAGGTTCAGAGTCTGCATGGCTTTTCACTCTCCCTCTTCTCTCTCTCTCTCTCGTGTGCACTCTCTCTCTCTGGCCCCCTTTCTTTTCCGCTCTGTGAGAAGCAGGCGTTTGATGAATGGCACTACTACTGATCTCCCTGGATTCTGCAGTGCTCGCCATGTCTGCAGGCGCCTGGAACCTGTTCACCACCACCAGGCCCTCGCTGCCCGGTCTGGGAAAGAGAGATGAGCGAGAGAAAGACAGAGAGACAAAGACAGAGCGAGAGAGAGAGAGAGAGACAGGGGGAGAGAGAGACAGACAGAGGAAGACAGAGAGAGAAAGAGAGAGAGATGAGAGAGAGAGAGAGACAGACAGAGAGAGAGACAGAGAGAAAGTACAAGATCCTGTCTTGGCCAATAACAAAAATATAATCTCAACATGTAAAGTGTAGGTCCCATGTTTCATGACCTGAAATAAAAGATCCCAGAAATGTTCCATACACACACAAAGCTTATTTCTCTCAAATGTTGTGCACACATTTGTTTACATTCCTCTTAGTGAGTATTTCTCCTTTGCCAAGATACCTGACAGGTGTGGCATATCAAGAAGATGATTAAACAGCATGAGCCCTACACAGGTGCACCTTGTGCTGGGGACAATAAAAGGCCACTCTAAAATGTGTAGTTTTGTCACACAACACAATGCCACAGATGTGCCAAGTTGAGGGAGTGCGGAATTGGCATGCTGATTGCAGGAATGTTCACCAGAGCTGTTGCCAGAGAATTTAATGTTCATTTAAAAATTGTCAAAATTGTCAGAGACTCCTGTCACCCAAATCATAGACTGTTCTCTCTGCTACCGCACGGCAAGTGGTACCGGAGCGCCATGTCTAGGTCCAAAAGGCTTCTTAACAGCTTCTACCCCTAAGACTACTGAACAATTAATCAAATGGCCACCCGGACTATTTGCATTGACCCTCGCCCACCCCCTTTGTTTTTACACTGCCGCTATTCGCTGTTTATTATCTATGCAAAGTCACTTTACCCCTACCTACATGTACAAATTACCTTGACTGACCTGTACCCCCGCACATTGACTCAGTACCGGTTCCCCCTGTATATAGCCTCATTATTGTTATTTTATTGTGTTCACGGTCTACACCTTGATTTGATTGTCTACAATGTCGTTTTAGAGAATTTGGCGGTACGTCCAACCGGCCTCACAACCACTGAACATGTGTAACAACGCCAGCCCAGGACCTCCATATACGGCTTCTTCACCTGCGGGATGGTCTGAGACGAGCCACCCGGACAGCTGATGAAACTGAGGAGTAACAATGTCTGTAATAAAGTCAGGAAAACCTCACTCTGATTGGCTGGGCCTGGCTCCCCAGTGGGTGGGCCTATGCCCAGTCATGTGAAATCCATAGATTAGGGCCTAATTTATTTATTTAAATTGACTGATTTCCTTATATGAACAATAACTCAGTAAAATCATTGAAATTATTGCATGTGCGTTTATATTTCTGTTCGGTATAGTTTCAGAACCCTGAGAGGAAAGATTACGAGAGAGAGAGAGAGTGAAATGACGAAAGACAAAGAAATAACAATATATATCAATCGATCCCAGAGCCAACAACTAGCCCCTGAAACCACAATAAAGCCACCTTACCTTCCCCTAGCGTGACTGCAGCCAGCCAGCCAGCCAGCCAGCCAGCCAGGCAACCACTATAACTCCACCAGCCTGAAGCCAGCCAGCCAGGCACCCACTATAACTCCACCAGCCTGAAGCCAGCCAGCCAGCCAGGCAACCACTATAACTCCACCAGCCTGAAGCCAGCCAGCCAGCCAGGCAACCACTATAACTCCACCAGCCTGAAGCCAGCCATTAAGCTGCCCCAGTTCTGCCCTCCTCAGCAGTAGGGGCACTCTGTCATAGCGTGCTATACCTGCCTGCTCTTTCCATTTAAGCCCCGTGTGTGTGGACTCCGCTGGGCACTCTGACACTTTGAACAATGGCATCCAGAGGCTCTGGTTTTATACCTTTCTCCAAATCCGTGGCTAGGAGGAGGGAAGTCATTATCGGGCGAGTGAAGGTGTGTTTGTGCCCGTATATGTTGTATGTCAGAAGTCAAGGCAGCTGTAGCGTAGGTGGAAGGTAAAAAGCTGAGGAGTTAATTTGAGCTTCAAGTTCCCGAAGGAGAGAGGGGGGAGAGAGAGATACAGATACAGAGAGATACACACAGAGAGATACACACAGATACAGAGGAAGAGAGAGGGAGAGATACAGAGAAAGATACACAGAGAGAGAGATACAGAGAAAGATACAGAGAGAGAGAGATACAGAGAAAGATACACAGAGAGAGATACAGAGAGAGATACAGAGAGAGAGAGAGGGGGGAGAGAGAGAGAGATAGAGAAAGATACAGAGAAAGAGAGGGCGGGAGAGAGAGATACAGAGGGAGAGAGAGAGAGAGATACAGAGGGGGGGAGAGAGAGAGATACAGAGCGATACAGAGGGGGAGAGAGAGAGATACAGAGGGAGAGAGAGAGAGAGATACAGAGGGAGAGAGAGAGATACAGAGGGAGAGAGAGAGAGAGATACAGAGAGGGAGAGAGAGAGATACAGAGGGAGAGAGAGAGATGCAGAGGGAGAGAGAGAGATACAGAGGGAGAGAGAGAGATACAGAGGGAGAGAGAGAGATGCAGAGGGAGAGAGAGAGATACAGAGGGAGAGAGAGAGATACAGAGGGAGAGAGAGAGAGAGATACAGAGGGAGAGAGAGAGATGCAGAGGGAGAGAGAGAGAGATACAGAGAAATATACAGAGAGAGAGAGAGGGGGGAGAGAGAGAGAGATAGAGAAAGATACAGAGAAAGAGAGGGCGGGAGAGAGATACAGAGGGAGAGAGAGAGAGAGATACAGAGCGATACAGAGGGGGAGAGAGAGAGAGATACATAGTGATACAGAGGGGGAGAGAGAGAGATACAGAGGGAGAAAAAGAGAGAGATACAGAGGGAGAGAGAGATACAGAGGGAGAGAGAGAGAGAGATACAGAGGGAGAGAGAGATACAGAGGGAGAGAGAGAGATACAGAGGGAGAGAGATGCAGAGGGAGAGAGAGAGATACAGAGGGAGAGAGAGAGATACAGAGGGAGAGAGAGAGAGAGAGATACAGAGGGAGAGAGAGAGAGAGATGCATAGGGAGAGAGAGAGAAATACAGAGGGAGAGAGAAAGAAATACAGAGGGAGAGAGAGAGGGAGAGATGCTGAGGGAGAGAGAGAGGGAGAGATGCTGAGGGAGAGAGAGAGAGAGAGATGCAGAGGGAGAGAGAGAGAGAGAGATGCAGAGGGAGAGAGAGAGAGAGATGCAGAGGGAGAGAGATGCAGAGGGAGTGAGAGAGAGAGAGAGAGGCAGAGGGAGAGAGATACAGAGGGAGAGAGAGAGAGAGGGAGAGAGATGGAGAGATACAGAGGGAGAGAGAGATACAGAGGGAGAGAGAGAGAGATGCAGAGGGAGAGAGATGGAGAGATACAGAGGGAGAGAGATGGAGAGATACAGAGGGAGAGAGAGAGAGATACAGAGGGAGAGAGATGGAGAGATACAGAGGGAGAGAGAGATACAGAGGGAGAGAGAGAGAGATACAGAGGGAGAGAGATGGAGAGATACAGAGGGAGAGAGAGATACAGAGGGAGAGAGATGGAGAGATGCAGAGGGAGAGAGATGGAGAGGGAAAGAGAGAGAGAGATACAGAGGGAGAGAGAGAGAGAGATGCAGAGGGGGAGAGAGAGAGATACAGAGGGAGAGAGAGAGAGAGATGCAGAGGGAGAGAGAGAGATGCAGAGGGAGAGAGAGAGATGCAGAGGGAGAGAGATGCAGAGGGAAAGAGAGAGAGAGATACAGAGGGAGGGAGAGAGAGAGATGCAGAGGGAGAGAGAGAGATGCAGAGGGAGAGAGAGAGATGCAGAGGGAGAGAGATGCAGAGGGAAAGAGAGAGAGAGATACAGAGGGAGAGAGAGAGATACAGAGGGAGAGAGAGATGCAGAGGGAAAGAGAGAGAGAGATACAGAGGGAGAGAGAGAGAGAGATGCAGAGGGGGAGAGAGAGAGATACAGAGGGAGAGAGAGAGATACAGAGGGAGAGAGAGATACAGAGGGAGAGAGAGAGGGGAGAGAGAGAGGGAGAAAGAGAGATACAGAGAGAGAGGGGGAGAGAGAGGAGGGAAATAACATAACTCAGCCATTTTGTTTCTGCTAACTCACACACTTTAACCAGACAGAATGTTGCTTTGCGCTTGAGCGTACCACACACACACACACACACACACACACACACACACACACACACACACACACACACACACACACACACACACACACACACACACACACACACACACACACACACACACACACACACACACACACACACACACACACACACAGATTAATGTGACAGTGATGTTATTTCAGAGTCTGCAACAAAGTTGCCACAGTCATAAATTATATTCTAAATAATGCAGTTTTGCAAATCTTTAATATGCCAAGCAAAAAACACATCTCACAAATGGGTATTTTAATACAATATTTTCTAGCGCAGTCACAAACAGGTAATCATCAATTCTACAGTAAGCTGCTTTCCCAAAAGTCTGCAAATGAGTTCCCTGTCATCACAAAAGAAGTACAGCTGTTCTAGAAATAGCATTGCAAGTGAGGCAATAACAGCTGATTTTCATGTGTGCATTTATTGAAGTTAGCCAACTCCTCCATTTTGTATCCTGACTCAGTGTGTGTGTGTGTGTGTGTGTGTGTGTGTGTGTGTGTGTGTGTGTGTGTGTGTGTGTGTGTGTGTGTGTGTGTGTGTGTGTGTGTGTGTGTGTGTGTGTGTGTGTGTGTGTGTGTGTGTGTGTGTGTGTGTGTGTGTGTGTGTGTGTGTGCGTGCGTGTGTGTTAACCCCCCGTAGGGGAGGTGTATATACAGTGCATTTGGAAAGTATTCAGATCCCTTCACGTTTTCCACATTTTGTTATGTTACAGCCTTATTCTAAAATGTATCAAATAACCCCCACCCCCCCATTAATCTACACACAGTACCCTATAATGACAAAGCAAAAACTGTTTTTGTAAATAAAAACAGAAATACCTTATTTATATAAGTATTCAGACCTCAGGTGCATCCTGTTTCCATTGCTTATCCTTGAGATGTTTCTAGAACTTGATTGGTGTCCACCTGTGGTAAATTTAATAGATTGGACATGATTTAGAAAAGGCACACACCTGTCTATATAAGGTCCCACAGTTGACAGTGCATGTCAGAGTAAAAACCAAGCCATGAGGTCAAAGGATTTGTCCGTAGAGCTCCGAGACAGGATTGTGTCGAGGCACAGATCTGGGGAAGGGTACCAAAACATTTCTGCAGCATTGAAGGTCCCCAAGAACACAGTGGCCTCCATCATTCTTAAATGAAAGAAGATTGGGAACCACCAAGATTCATCCTAGAGCTGGCCGCCCGGGAAAACTGAGCAATCAGGGGAGAAGGGCGGTGACCAAGAACCCGATGGTCACTCTGAGCTCCAGATTTCCTCTGTGGAGATGGGAGAACCTTCCAGAAGGACAACCATCTCTGCAGCACTCCACCAATCAGGCCTTTATGGTAGAGTTGCCAGATGGAAGCCACTCATAAGTAAAAGACACATGACAGCCGGCATGGAGTTTGCCAAAAGGCACCTAAAGGACTCTCAGACCATGAGGAACAAGATTCTTTGGACTGATGAAACAAAGATTTAACTCTTTGGCTTGAATGCCAAGCATCGCGTCTGGAGGAAACCTGGCACCATCCCTACGGTGAAGCATGGTGGTGGCAGCGACACTCCCCATCCAACCTGACAGAGCTTGGCAGGATCTGTAGACAAGAATGGGAGAAACACCCCAAATACAGGTGTGCCAAGCTTGTAGCGTCACGCCCAAGAAGACTCACAGCTGTAATCACTGCCAAAGATGCTTCAACAAACTACTGAGTAAAGGGTCTGAATACTTATGTAAATGTGATCAGTTTTTTAGTTTTTATAAATTTGCAAACATTTCTAAAAACCTGTTTTTGATTTGTCATTACGGGTTATTGTGTGTATACTGATGCGGGAACATTTTGTGTTTAATCAATTTTAGAATAAAGCTGTAACGTAACAAAATGTGGAATAAGTCAAGCGGTCTGAATACTATCCCGAATGCACTGCATGTAATAGCAATGTTCACAGCGAGGCGTCGAACCCGAGAGGAGGTGAACCAGGGTCTGAGGAGTCTCAACTCGCTTTAGGGAACACGTTAACGAATGGAGGATGGAGAGAGCAATCAAAAGAACGTGTGGAAGAGCGAAACGGCTAAAGAAAAGCAGAGAGACTGAGAGAAAGAGAGACAGAACGGGAGGGAGCGAGTGAGCAAAAGAGAGAGAGATGACGCCAGATTAACGAAGACACATTGAGCGAACGAAATGGCTGTGTTTACATTAAATCCCCAAATACTTATATAACAGTAAGACCACGGTCCTTAAAATGGTTAGAAAGGGAGTGATTTACAATAGAAAGAGACTGGGTAAACAGCCTATGGCTGTTGAGTGTTCCTCCTGCCTTCCTCTAAACGTGTCCTCTGCCTTTAAATATTAACATGGTGGACCGAAAGCAATGCTTTCTAACACCGAGGTTTTCTTAGGGAGAAATGGAGATGTTTTCACACCAGACTTGTTCTACGTCCTATTTAGAGATGGGATGGACGTCTGGAAAGAATAGGGATGGTAGTGAACATATGTTGCAGTGTGTGGGTCCGTCGCTGAACGCATTTAACCCATTCGTGCCAGTTGTGTTTGGGCACACGTGTTTTTTGGAGTGTTTGACGCGTGCATGAGTGTGTGCCTGGGACATGGGTATGACGATGGGAGGACAACCTGGAGAGGAAAAACAAGACGGAGACAGATAAACTAGAGAGAGAGTGGGGAGCCTAATTCCAATCATGGCGGGTGTGTCTGTGTGCGTGTACATAGTGCAAGTGTATGCGCTGTGTGCGTGTGTTTGTGTTATGCGTGTGTGTATGTGTGTGTGAGAGAGAGAGAGAGAGAGAGAGAGAGAGATGAATAGTCTGAGGGCTAACCGGTTGCATCGGGGACCCCACGCCGTGAAAGACAACACAGCTAAATGGAGACGGGCCCGGGGGAGGAGAGGAGAGGGGAATGGCGGGATAGAGGAGAGGAGAGATGACATCTAGACAACAGAGGGGTATATGTCAGATTAACAGGGAATCATCCAGCCTCCGGGGCAGCTCCCGTCACCACCACCTCAGACACACACAGCCCTGAGCTTAGAGACTATAGGCAGAGGCGGAGCTAAAAGGCACCAATGATTGTAAACATATACATGTACAGTTGAAGTCGGAAGTTAACATACACTTAGGTTGGAGTCATTAAAACTCGTTTTTCAACCACTCCACAAATTTCTTGTTAACAAACTATAGTTTTGGCAAGTCGGTTAGGACATCTACTTTGTGCATGACACAAGTCATTTTTCCAACAATTGTTTACAGACAGATTATTTCACTTATAATTCACTGTATCACAATTCCAGTGGGTCAGAAGTTTACATGTACTAAGTTGACTGTGCCTTTAAACAGCTTGGAAAATTACAGACAATGATGCCATGGCTTTAGAAGCTTCTGATAGGCTAATTTACATAATTTGAGTCAATTGGAGGTGTACCTGTGGATGCATTTCAAGGCCTACCTTCAAACACAGTGGATCCCTGCTTGACATCATGGGAAAATCAAAAGAAATCAGCCAAGATCTCAGAAAAAATGGCAGACCTCCACAGGTCTGGTTCATCATTGGGAGCAATTTCCAGACACCTGAAGGTACCATGTTCATCTGTACAAACAATAGTACGCAAGTATAAACACCATGGGACCACGCAGCCGTCATACCGCTCAGGAAGGTGACGTGTTCTGTCTCCTAGAGATGAACATACTTTGGTGCAAAAAGTGCAAATCAATCCCAGAACAACAGCAAAAGGACCTTGTGAAGATGCTGGAGGAAACAGGCACAAAAGTATCTATATCCATAGTAAAACGAGTCCTATATCGACATGGCCTGAAAGGCCGCTCAGCAAGGAAGAAGCCACTGCTCCAAAACCGCCATAAAAAAGCCAGACTACGGTTTGCAACTGCACATGGGGACAAAGATCATACTTTTTGGAGAAATGCCCTCTGGTCTGGTGAAACAAAAACATAATGACCATAATGACCATTGTTATCTTTGGAGGAAAAAGGGGGAGCCTTGCAAGGCGAAGAACACCATCCCAACATTGAAGCACGGGGGTGGCAGCATCATGTTGTGGGGGTGCGTTGCTGGAGGACGGAATGGTGCACTTCACAAAATAGATGGCATCATGAGGGAGGAAAATTCTGTGGATATACTGAAGCAACATCTCAAGACATCAGTCAGGATGTTAACTTCTCTGGGATATGTGGAACGGTAGCGTCCCACTTGGCCAAAAGCCAGAAAAAATGTAGCGCGCCAAATTCAAATATATTACTATAAAAATCAATCTTTCATGAAATCACACATGAAAGACACCAACTTAAAGCTACACATGTTGTGAATCCAGCCAACATGTCTGATTTCAAAAAGGATTTACGGGGAAAGCACACCAAACAATTATGTTAGCTCAGTACATAGCCACAGAAAAACACAGCCATTTTCCCAGCAAAAGATAGTAGTCACAAAAAGCAGAAAGAGATAAAATGAATCACTAACCTTTGATGAGCTTCATCAGATGACACTCATAGGACATCATGTTACACAATACATTTATGTTTTGTTCGATAATGTGCATATTTATATCCACAAATCTCGGTTTACATTGGCGCCATGTTCAGAAATGCCTCCAAAATATCCGGAGAAATTGCAGAGAGCCACGTCAAATAACAGAAATACTCATCATAGACTTTGATGAAAGATACATGTTTTACATATAATTAAAGATACACTTGTTCTTAATGCAACCGCTGTGTCAGATTTAAAAAAAACTTTACGTAAAAAGCACACCATGCAATAATTTGAGACGGCGCTCAGATAAAAACAACATTTCTCCGCCATGTTGGAGTCAACAGAAATACGAAATTACATCATAAATATTCCCTTACCTTTGATCATCTTCATCAGAATGCACTCCCAGGAATCCTAGTTTCACAATAAATTGTTGTTTTGTTCGATAATGTCCATTACTTATGTCTAAGTAGCTACTTTTGCTAGCATGTTTAGTGCACATGTCCAAACGCTCGCGCAGATGCAGGCAAACCTGGACGAAAACTTCAAAAAGTTATATAACAGGTTGAATAAACTGGTCAAACTAAGTAGAGAATCAATCTTCAGGATGTTGTTATCATATATATCCAATAACGTTCCAACCTGGAGCATTCCTTCATGTCTGTAGAAGTTATGGAACGCAAGGCGATATCATGAGAAAAGCGCATGACCAGGAGCTGGCATTCTGCCAGACCAATGACTGAAACACCTCCCATCCGGCCCCACATCACACTAGAGGCTTCATTCCACGTTCTACAGACTGTTGACATCTAGTGGAAGGCGTAGGAAGTGCAAACAGATCCATTGAATCGGCGATGAGTTGAACATTGACCAGTCTCAGAATTCTCACTTCCTGTTTGGATTTTTTTCTCAGGTTTTTGCCTGCCATATGAGTTATGTTATACTCACAGACATCTTTCAAACAGTTTTAGAAACTTCAGAGTGTTTTATATCCAATAGTAATAATAATTTGCATATATTAGCATCTGGGACAGAGTAGGAGGCAGTTCACTATGGGCACGCAATTCATCCAAAAGTGAAAATGCTGCCCCCTATCATAAATAAGTTTTAAAGCTTGGTCGCAAATGGGTCTTCCAAATGGACAATGACTCCAAGCATACTTCCAAAGTTGTGGCAAAATGGCTTAAGAACAACAGTCAAGGTATTGGAGTAACCATCACAAAGCCCTGACCTCAATCATATAGAAAATTTGTGGGCTGAACTGAAAAAGTGTGTGCGAGCAAGGAGGCCTACAAACCTGACTCAGTTAAACCAGCTCTGTCAGGAGGAATGGGCCAAAATTCACCCAACTTATTGTGGGAAGCTTGTGGAAGGCTACCCGAAAAGTTTGACCCAAGTTAAACAATTTAAAGGCAATGCTACCAAATACTAACTGAGTGTATGTGAACTTCTGATCCACTGGGAATGTGATGAAAGAAATAAAAGCTGAAATAAATCACTCTCTACTATTATTCTGACATTTCACATTCTTAAAATAAAGTGGTGATCCTAACTAACTGTCACGCCCTGACCATAGTTTGCTTTGTATGTTTTATGTTTTGGTTGGTCAGGGTGTGATCTGTGTGGGCATTCTATGTTGTATGTCTGGTTTGTATATTTCTATGTGTTTGGCCTGATATGGTTCTCAATCAGAGACAGGTGTTTTGCGTTGTCTCTGATTGGGAACCATATTTAGGTAGCCTGTTTTGTATTGTGGGTTATTGTCTATGTTATGTTGCATGTTAGCACATTGTTTATATAGCGGTCACGTTCGTCTTATTCGTTTTGTTTTGTAAGTTTGTTTAAGTGTTCTTCATTAAAGATAGAAGAATGTATTCAAACCACGCTGCGCTTTGGTCCGCTTCTTATGATGATCATGACACTAACCTAAGACAGGGAATATATACTCGGATTAAATGTCAGGAATTGTGAAACTGAGTTTAAATGTATTTGGCTAAGGTGTATGTAAACTTCCGACTTCAACTGTATTTGTTCATAGGGCATCACAGCCATCTTGGTCACATTAGAGGAATGGGGTTGTGGGAATTGTCAACGTCTGGTCATACAAATGTGTCAAAACGAGGATCAAAACACCTTCATATGCCCACCAGCATTATCTAACCCCAATGCACCTGATGCCATCACTCCCCTTCTGCTTGAAATGCTGATTTGTAGAATGTGAGTCCCCTGTGACCTATCTGGTGACCTGTGTGAACTTTCTCCATGGAGATGGTAGACAGAAGTGCATATCGTTGGACTGACCACCAAACCACACACACAGAGAGAGAGAGAGAGAGAGAGAGAGAGAGAGAGAGAGAGAGAGAGAGAGAGAGAGAGAGAGAGAGAGAGAGAGAGAGAGAGAGAGAGAGAGAGAGAGAGAGAGAGAGAGAGAGAGAGAGAGAGAGAGAGAGAGAGAGAGAGAGAGAGAGAGAGAGAGAGAGAGAGAGAGAGAGAGAGAGAGAGAGAGAGAGAGAGAGAGAGAGAGAGAGAGAGAGAGAGAGAGAGAGAGAGAGAGAGAGAGAGAGAGAGAGACCTAACAGGGCATGAAATGCCTTAGATTGAGTGACAACAGATTTGTCTCCCTCCCTCCCTCACTGAATCTCTCTGAATTTTCCTTTCTCTCTTTCTCGCTCCACTCTCCCAGCTTCTCTAGCGTCCTCCCTTACGGCTCACTAGGCTTTCTCTCTCTTTCACCTGACTGCCTTCCTTCATCGGACAGTCTCTGTCTAACAACTCTCTACGGAGCCACTGAACTAATGTCTTTGTTACAGTAAGCCTTCAGCCGATACTGTCAATTCAGATAAGTGCAAACTCGCATCAGTTTTGAATATCAGGAGTTGATTGCATAAGTGATGTAAGGAGATTTAAAGTAGAAATGGAGAGGGGAGAGAGGCAACATGAAGAATGGCGGAAAAGACTTCTCTGAGTAATGTACTGTGGAAAGTGAATGAAAAGACAGAGTGGATGAGAGGAGAGTAGTCCTTCCTCCAATCGGGTTGTGAATAAAGGAGGCAGAAAATTAGAGCCTCTCCCTCCTCTGTCCTTCCTCTCTTTTCATGACCAACGGCTACCCAAAGAGACCTATGAAGCCTTATTTTCACAGATTGAACCACATGCAGTATGAGTTACAAAACACTGAGTTACGAAACACTGAGTTACGAAACACTGAGTTACAAAACACTGAGTTACAAAACACTGAGTTACAAAACACTGAGTTACAAAACACTGAGTTACAAAATATGTATGCATCAACAACCATGTAATATGAAGATAGCATTGCTGTGCACTACCATGGAGACAACTATTTCTCAACTGTTTCACGTCAGATTTAGTTTCGAGAGGGGTTATGATGCGGTGTTGTCATCTAATATAAAGACCTCACCCTTTTTCCTCCACACCCAGACACTTACACACTACATGACCAAAGGTTTGTGGACACCTGCTTGTCGAACGTCTCATTCCAAAATCATGGGCATTAATATTGAGTTGTTATAACAGCCTACACACTTCTGGGAAGGCTTTCCACTAGATGTTGGAACATTGCTGCGGGGACTTGCTTCCATTCAGCCACAAGAGCATTAGTGAGGTCGGGCACTGATGTTGGGCGATTAGACCTGGCTCGCAGTCGGCATTCCAATTCATCCCAAAGGTGTTAGATGGGGTTGAGGTCAGGGCTCTGTGCAGGCCAGTCATTTTCTTCCACACCAATCTCAACAAAGCATTTCTGTATGGACCTCGCTTTGTGCACAGAGGAATTGTCATGCTGAAACAGGAAAGGGCCTTCCCCAAACTGTTGCCACAAAGTTGGAAGTACAGAATCGTCTAGAATGTCATTGTATGCTGTACCGTTAACATTTCCCTTAACTGGAACTATGGGGCCTAGCCCGAACCAGGAAATACAGCCCCAGACCATTATTCCTCTACCACTAAACTTTACAGTTGGCACATGGAGTGTGTGTGTGTGTGTGTGTGTGTGTGTGTGTGTGTGTGTGTGTGTGTGTGTGTGTGTGTGTGTGTGTGTGTGTGTGTGTGTGTGTGTGTGTGTGTGTGTGTGTGTGTGTGTGTGTGTGTGTGTGTGTGTGTGTGTGTGTGTGTGTGTGTGTGTGTGTGTGTGTGTGTGTGTGTGTGTGTACAGTAGCTACCACAACCAGAATAATAGATTATTAGTGGAAGACTGGACCCTTCCACATTCATAGCTGTAACAATGCTATGGACAACAGATAGGGTTACATGAGGTTTCTTAGTTCACAGTAAATACAATCAAAACCCACACACACCCACTGTTGCTGAATCATTGCTATCGTACCTCTCCCCCTCCTCCCTATAGGCTCTCCCTGTCCACTCAGTCATCTATCAATCCTAATAGAATGATCTATCCATCCGTCTACTTCCAGATCCGGCCGTGGGGATCTGGCAAACCTTCAAGCCTTCTTTACGTGGGCTGTTGTCCTATATCGTGTGCGTTGTTGAACTGAGCTGATTTCAAAATCAGATGATGTTCTAAATGTAATGGAATCCAATCTGTAAAAGCGGTATCTGAAAAGGCGAATTATTTAGCTGAGTATTCCGTCTGCCTCGTTGCTTTCTCTGCCACGTTTGATTACTGACAAAAGCGCTGATTGCAATTTGTCAGCAGAAAAAACGGAGAGATACGAGCGAAACCAACATTTCAGACAAGCCTCGACGATAAGTGGCTTCTGTTTTCTTCTGCGATAAAAGACAAAACGAATAAACAAGAAAAGCGATTCAAAACAATGCCTTGGGCTGCTTGCGACGAAACGAAAACATTTTAATGTCGTTGTGTCGCACTTGGCTGCCAACAAAAATCCATACTTACTCTTCAAACAGCAAATCTGCCATCTTTAAGTGGCCCGTTTGTCTGTGTCCTCACTTAGGCAGAGAGAGCTACAGAAAACGTGTGAAGGGGAAACAACACCTTTCCATGGACCCATATTAATAAATGACGACCCTTCACGCTCTCTTGCGCTGACGTCGTGAGAGCGTCATCTTCTTCGTGATATCAACCTCTTGTATGTCCCAGTTCTTTTGTCCAGTGAAGTGTTCACCAATGATCAATAGAACCATTTCTGTTTATCAAAGCCAAATCTAAAGACAGACTGATAGAGAGGGAATAACAAAAATAATTGCATACAGCGAAATTGCTTGTAATATCACATCTGTCGAATCCAAAAGGCCAATGTTCTTTGTCCTGTTGAAAGCATGGGGTCATGGGAAATATGGGGTAGGTGCAGAGTTTCAAGTCAACAATGGTGAGTTGGGTTGTAGCAAACAACCTTGTTCGATAGCACTTGAAGCAAGAGAGGTAGAGAATGTAATGAGACAGAGAGAGAGAGAGAGAGAGAGAGAGAGAGAGAGAAAAGTGTAAACAGGGAGAGAAGATAATACACTGCTCAAAAAAATAAAGGGAACACTAAAATAACACATCCTAGATCCTAATGAATGAAATATTCTTATTAAATACTTCTTTCTTTACATAGTTGAATGTGCTGACAACAAAATCACACAAAAATGATCAATGGAAATCAAATTTATCAACCCATGGAGGTCTGGATTTGGAGTCACACTCAAAATTTAAGTGGAAAACCACACTACAGGCTGATCCAACTTTGATGTAATGTCCTTTAAACAAGTCAAAATGAGGCTCAGTAGTGTGTGTGGCCTCCACGTGCCTGTATGACCTCCCTACAATGCCTGGGCATGCTCCTGATGAGGTGGCGGATGGTCTCCTGAGGGATATCCTCCCAGACCTGGACTAAAGCATCCGCCAACTCCTGGACAGTCTGTGGTGCAACGTGGTGTTGGTGGATGGAGCGAGACATAATGTCCCAGATGTGCTCAATTGGATTCAGGTCTGGGGAACGGGCGGGCCAGTCCATAGCATCAATGCCTTCCTCTTGCAGGAACTGCTGACACACTCCAGCCACATGAGGTCTAGCATTGTCTTGCATTAGGAGGAACCCAGGGCCAACCGCACCAGCATATGGTCTCACAAGGGGTCTGAGGATCTCATCTCGGTACCTAATGGCAGTCAGGCTACCTCTGGCGAGCACATGGAGGGCTGTGCGGCCCCCCAAAGAAATGCCACCCCACACCATGACTGACCCACCGCCAAACCGGTCATGCTGGAGGATGTTGCAGGCAGCAGAACGTTCTCCACGGCGTCTCCAGACTCTGTCACGTCTGTCACATGTGCTCATGTGCTCAGTGTGAACCTGCTTTCATCTGTGAAGAGCACAGGGCGCCAGTGGCGAATTTGCCAATCTTGGTGTTCTCTGGCAAATGCCAAACGTCCTGCACGGTGTTGGGCTGTAAGCACAACCCCCACCTGTGGACGTCGGGCCCTCATACCACCCTCATGGAGTCTGTTTCTGACCGTTTGAGCAGCCACATGCACATTTGTGGCCTGCTGGAGGTCATTTTGCAGGGCTCTGGCAGTGCTCCTCCTTGCACAAAGGCGGAGGTAGCGGTCCTGCTGCTGGGTTGTTGCCCTCCTACGGCCTCCTCCACGTCTCCTGATGTACTGGCCTGTCTCCTGGTAGCGCCTCCATGCTCTGGACACTACGCTGACAGACACACCAACCTTCTTGCCACAGCTCGCATTGATGTGCCATCCTGGATGAGCTGCACTACCTGAGCCACTTGTGTGGGTTGTAGACTCCGTCTCATGCTACCACTAGAGTGAAAGCACCGCCAGCATTCAAAAGTGACCCAAACATCAGCCAGGAAGCTTAGGAACTGAGAAGTGGTCTGTGGTCACCACCTGCAGAACCACTCCTTTATTGGGGGTGTCTTGCTAATTGCCTATAATTTCCACCTTTTGTCTATTCCATTTGCACAACAGCATGTGAAATTTATTGTCAATCAGTGTTGCTTCCTAAGTGGACAGTTTGATTTCACAGAAGTGTGATTGACTTGGAGTTACATTGTGTTGTTTAAGTGTTCCCTTTATTTTTTTGAGCAGTGTATATGAAAGAGAGAACAAAAGAGACAGACAGAGAAGAGGAAGATATACAAGCAGGTAAAGAGAGAAACAAAGGGCATGTTTGGAAAGGAGAAGTAGAGAAAGAGACAGAGAGTTGGATTGAGTGGGGCACTTCACTTAGTCAGAAGCTCACAAAACAGTGGAATTGGCTAAGCCAACAAACCATGACTCAGCTCCAAACATCTCCTTATATCAAAGAAGCTAAAAAAAATGACTCCAAGACAACTCAATTCATAATCCCCAACACAGGTTGGCGGCCAACCACACTACCCAATACATCTCCATATGACTAAACCTGGCTGGCGGTGTTTGACAATCTCTTGTGATTTACAGAGTCTTTAGCCCTGCTTTTAGTAGCCAAACACTGGACACCGGCCACGGAGTGTCTTAACCAATGAGACAGACTTACTGGTCCGCCCGGAGACGGCGACTACTGTATCCGTCAGCACAAAAAGGGGATATATGAAGAGGTGCTGACTGGACGAGGGGAGCGGAAAGAGACACAACATTGCACCATTGACTGGAGAGGAGGTCAATGACGATCAATGGCGTCACTAAATAACTCAATAAGAAGACCGCAGGGCTGTGTCTCCAAAGGCAACTAACTTAGTAGGTAGCACTTTCCCAGTAGGTACTGTAACTGCCAATCTGGACGGGATTTGGAAGGCAGCATCATGTGACAATGCATTTGCATTCCACCGAGCGCAAGACGTTTGCTAGCAATTCATTGAACAAAATGGAAATAGCTGACACGAATAACAAGTAAACAAGTAATCCATCTCCTCAGTACCTGTCCATGGGTTAAGTTAAGTTGACATCGCCCAGAATAATTATCCTGTGGTATAGGGTTCTCCTCTCCATCTTTGTGCAAGCTTGCACGCGTGATACAGGATACCATTTTTTTGAGATAGCTTATATAAGATATTTTACTGACTGTTTAAGAATGATTAATAGCAAGAATAGTGATGTTTCACTGTAAAACAAATGTTTTTTTCTATGAGTAGGCTGACATTGTGATTCATCCATACAACTATCACACCTGTGCATATTATTAAAAGACACTGATGTTCAGGATAACATGGTTTTATATTCGTTGATAACTAATATTTAAAGGTGATATGAAGCAATCTAACTAGATAAGAGGGCCTAAGCTACTTCATCCTAATGTAAGCTAAATGCATTGGATGCAAATACTGGCGTGATAAAAGATAACATGTCCAATGTAATTCTATGAATGCATATCAAACAGGAATATATATTCAATGAAATGAATACAGCATTGCAATATTGTTGATGTCTTCCTCTCTCCTTGCAGGGGATTGGACAGATGAGCAACAGGTACCAGAGGCCCAAGCCTCAAAACCAGAAACATGTGGAGACATCAACACTTGTCATTTTGAATAAATGTTTAACATTTGTATTTGTTTTCCTGTATCTGTGCGTTAGTCCTTAAAGCACAGTCCATTCTACAAAATAAGTAATTCCCAAGTGAGGGAAATCTCAAGGAGATTAACCTCCAACATTCCTAAACTTGTTCTTTACATGAGGGCAAATGTTGTCATTCTATACAGAGGACAGGAGTACACATTTTTGTTCCAGCCCTTTACTAATACTTAATTTCAACTAAGTGTGGTCTAAAGTGAAGCCTTGTCCACAGCCTTTATATTTTAGAATGAGATTCATAGGTTACAATGTCCTGAGAAATCTGCATGATTAACAATAACATGGGTGAATCTTTTTCTATCTAACATTGTGATGATGCACACTCCTTCATAAAATCCTGGGATCTGGTGATTATCCGGGTGGCTGGGAGGTTCCCAGCACGTTCTTTACATCATCAGGGTCTGAACGTGAGAGCTGGAAGAAGCAGAGACAAGGGGGGAGAAATGAACCTCACTGATCAAATGTCAGTGCTGGTTCAAGTCACAACTACCTTTATTAATATGCAATCATTTTGTTATCAGTTTTGCTTTAAAAAAAAATATATCTTGATCAGTTGTTTACAGTAAGAGTAGAAAAACTTTGCCTCTAATTTTAACTAGTAACAACAAACCAAATCGTGCAACACAATAGGGGAAGGGAAATTGACAAGAGAAAGTTAGCTAACGTTAATGTTACGTAAACAGACACTACATGCAGCTAGCTAGCAAGCAAGACTCATCAACAGGATACACAAATAACTTGGCAGGCTAGCAAGCCTAGAATGAACAGAACACAGCTGGCTGCATTTCCTACATTTGTCATTAGATGTTGTAAAAAAAAATGTAACATGTCTGACCTCCAAACGGGTCGGACAGGACTGTTTTCTCCTGTCAAGCTAATGAAATGGAGTAATACGTGATCAGGTGTCCACTTTAGTCCCCGAAAACACATTTGCTACAGTACATGTTTTTAGCTGGCTAGCAAGTTCATCAATTCATTGATTTAAAAACTGTCTGGGTCTTCACAAATGACACATTGTTGAATTTACGATTAGACCTAGTTAGTTTGGTTGTGCATCTCTAAACAGCTGATAAGCAGGACGAGATCGCCTACTAATGTTAGCTAACTATGATGTGTTAGGTAGCTAGCTTGGCAATGGGATGATAAACAACAGTTACTCAACATTTGAATTCAAAATGTTATATGAAAGTAATTTGTTGAACATTTTAACATAATTTTGTGAATAAATAAACGATATACTTACATTTTTCAAGTTATTCCTTATTCTTCTGGAACATCTTCTCCCAAGCGGGGACTTGTGTCCACCATTAATTCAGAATTGTTTTGAATTTTCGGTGTGCCGAAAGGGGTTATGGGATAGCCTCCTCAGCGAAGGACACACGGGATGCTAAGGTGCATTGGGCACCTTAGAAATCAGGATTTTAAGGTACATTGGGATTGGGACATACCAATTTTGACGTCCTGCCTAGAAAAGCTGCCTCAAAAGGCAGAATCCTTGTCGATTGGGACACAGCCCAGGTCTGAGTTTCTGATGGGCTGATGTATTGGGTTAACTGGGGTGGTAGAGCGGGTATATTGATGTGGTTAAAACAATATTAACTATTTAAGTGGAATAGTGTCCCAGTGATAATATATCTTGCTTTCTACCTGAAAATTGGTCCTTTATCTAAAATACAGTGCCTATAGAAAGTCAACCCCTTTAAATGTTTTAACATTTTGCTGCGTTAAAATGTCATCTAAAAAGGAATTCAAATAGATTTAGGATCCTACAGATCTACACAACCTACTCCACGTTTTCAAAGTGAAAGAAAGTTATAGAAAACTTTTCTGACAGGGACTGGAGAGTTTTTTAGGATCAAAATAAATATGAAAGGAGCAAAGCCCAGGTAAAAAGTTTGAGGAGAAGCCACCTCAGTCGTCTGAAAGCCTAACCCTGAGATAGGGTTGTATTTGTCTGTGGGACAATTACACAAATGTTTATGCAAAAGACACCCAATTGGCTTTCCAAGAGCTGTTGAGTGTTCCTGAGTGGTCTAGTCTCAGTCCTGACTTAAATCTGCTTAAAAAAAAAAAAATCTGAGACAAAGTTTAAATATCGCTGTCCATCAGTGATCCCCAAACAAATTTGCTGAGCCTGCATACATGTTTCCCTAAAAGTTGTGCAAAGTTGGTCGATCCTTAATGAAAATTATTCACAACTGTAATGGCTGTCGAAGGTGCTTCCACCAAGTATTAACTCATGGGGGTGGGGACATATCCAATTATGATATTTCAGTTTTTGTTTTTGTTTTAGTTGGACAATTTTCTTTCACTTTGAAAATCTATTTGAATCCATTTTTAGATAAACTTTTAAGGCAGCAAAATGGGAAAGACTGGGGGTGTAGAATGGGGGTGTAGACCTTCTATAGCCACTGTAAGTGTTCCCATTGCAATTCTATGGATCAACATAGAATAAGTCAAAGTGATGAAATGGACAGCAATCAAATACAAACGAGCACCATCTGTCCATTGATCACAAAGCACTTTTTAACACCATCACATTGGAGGATCTGTAAGTCGCTTTGGATAAAAGCACCTGCTAATTGCCCTACTGTGTGTATTGGCCAGTAGCTGACTAAACAAAATGTAAGAAAATGGCTGTGGTCAGATCAATGAAGCCGCTTCCAATCGACCACACACGAAAACACCCAAACAAATTCAATCAATCAAAAGGTGATCGAATCAAGACACAGCCAAAACACAGTTTCCCATTAACATCGTTGTAACATTATAAGATGCTGACTCACCCCTGCAGTTCCTTGACAGACATGGAGATCTTGAGGTTGTGTCCCAGGACGTGGAGGGCTGTGAGGATGTCGGCCCACTGGACCATCTCCCCCAGGGGACCTCCCTTCAGAACCTTGGGGCTGAACACGTCCCCTGACTCCTCTGTCAGGAAGCCCACGTGCACCAGGATCTGGGGGGAAATAGAAAGAATTATTTATCTACACTATTTTTATATCATTACTTAAAAGGAAGAAGAAAACCTGAGATAAATGACACCTCCGAACGTCTGCATACATTACATTACACATCATCACGTTGTCATCATTAACAGAGCTTTAGTGCTCATCGCACGTCAAACACCCGACTCCAGCCATAACGCATGGTTTTATAAGTATCAGACGTGAACACGTGTTCAATCTCCCAGTGTACTAGACGTAGCCAGTCAGTCATTGCTAGCATACACAGAACAGGCACTGGACATCTACATTAGACCAGCGTTCCCCAACTTCTCGACCCAACAGCACACACTGTTGTTGTAGTCCGGGACAAACACACCCGATTCAACTTTTCAACCAGTCATCAAGCCTGCAAGGAGTTAAATCAGGTGACTTTGTCTGGGGTTACAACAAACGTGTACTTTTGGTTACTTGAGAGAGAGCTTTAGTGGTCATCAGCCATCCAACTAGCCTTAATAATACAGTAGACATGGTTCTCTAAGTATCAGACATGAACACATGTTCATCGTCCTAGCAATTCTGAATAGCGGAGGTGCATAAAGATGGCGGCCCCCATGTACTTACCACAAATGCCTCGTTTGCTAAGTTCGCCGTATTGTACTATGCTCTCTGTTACTCTTTATTTTTTAGCATCATTAGCGCAGTATACATGGTCCCAATTTTAAAAAACGCTAAAAGTTAACAGTGTTGATTAATTGGCACATTGAATTATGTAGCGCGCCGTCGTTAAAAAACTATATGGATAGGGATAAAACCATGACGTCATATCTGAATTCCAACATGTTTATGCACCTTCGCCATTGAGTTGCATATTGTTCTTTGAATCAATTTCAATTGTAGAAGTTGAATTGAATTTGAATTGACCACACCCCACAGGAAGCATCATTTGAATTAACCACACCCCACAGGAAGCAGAATTTGAATTAACCACACCCCACAGGAAGCAGAATTTCAATTGACTACACCCCACAGGAAGCATCATTTGAATGGAATTTGAATTAAAGGAAGTATAATTTTTATTCAATGAAATTCAAATGGGTTTTGGCTATTCAAATGGATATTATTTATGTGAACAGCAGAATTTACAATGTTAATTTTGACATCTTGTATGGTAACCAATACTATGTTAAACATATGATTTAAATATTCTAAGATAATTTTGTAGGTTGTCTATAATAATTCATACTTCACCAACATGTTGTAAAAAACTAGTCAGAAAAACTAAATTTCAAACCAAACACTCCAGAATGGAAGGGAACAATCTCACATCTCATGACAAAAAAATAAATAATCTATGAGTGATAATCTATTTGATATTTGAAATGGTATCTGTATTTCTTAAGTAATAATTGACATGTTCTTTGGGTTAAAACATGTGTCAAAGGAAATAATTTTCATGCTTCACTTTTCAGTTGAATTTCTATGAACAGCCTTGAATTCAATTTGACTTCCTTTCATTCAAATAGAATTTAAATTCTGCTTTCGGTGGGTGTGTCCAATTTAAAGGCAAATGTAAATTTAAATGCACAGGTTGAATTGAATTAAATTAACCCTGCCTCCCATTGTATTAGAAAACATTTATACCAGTTCAGAACCCAACTGTAGCTGTAATAATACAGTAATTAGCATCAGACACACAAGAGCACATGTTCATCCTCAATCAATCAAATATTTTCAATAGACAACGGCCATCTGCCTACATTACTGTTAATCATACATCTGACTCTTGCTGTAATAAAACATGCTTCTGTAATAATACACTATGGTATCAGAGACAGAACACATTGTGTATTGGACAGAGACTGCATTCTAAATGTCTCCCTATTCCCTGCGTAGTGCACTACTTTTGACCAGAGCCCTGGTGAAAAGTAGTTCCCTTAGGTAGCGAATAGGGCACAATTCGGGATGCATCCCAGAGTCAGTCATGTCAGAGAGGTGCTGGGCAGAGTAATCCTGACGAGCTAACACAGCATGGAAAGCCCTTCTGCCCCAGATAGACACACAGAGACAAACTTTCACTGGCTTTTACATGATGAGCTTATGAGAGTGGTGAGTTTGTGTGTGTGTGAGTGTGTATGTGTGTGTATGTGGTGTGAGAAAGTGTGTGTGTGTGTGTCTGTGTGCATGAGAAAGAGTGTGTGTGTGTGTGTGTGTGTGTGTGTGTGTGTGTGTGTGTGTGTGTGTGTGTGTGTGTGTGTGTGTGTGTGTGTGTGTGTGTGTGTGTGTGTGTGTGTGTGTGTGTGTGTGTGTGTGTGTGTGAGAAAGATAGTGTCTGTGTGAGAGTGTGTGTGTGTGTAAGCAGCGTGTTTCGATGAGTATGTGTGTGTCAGTCTGAACTGCTGTGGAGGTAATTAACAGCCTTTTCTCCACTCAGCGGGGCATACCTCATTAAGTTCCTGGAGGCTATTTTACCCTCGTCTCTCTTCCTCCTCTCTCTCTCTCTCGCTCTCTCTCCCTCTCTCTCTCCCTCTCTCTCTCCCTCTCTCCTCCTTTCTCTCTCTCCCTCTGCCACCTCTCTTTCCCTCCTTTCATCCTCCCTTTTCCTCTCTCTCTGTCTCTCTCTCTCCCCCCCTCTCTCTCTCCCCCTCTCTCTGTCCTGTGTGTGATGCCTGAGTCACTGTCTAATTATGCGCTAAAAGTCATAGTCAGCGGCTGGCAGGATGCTAAACAACAACACTGGCACACACCACCTCCTCCTCCTCCTCCTCCTCCTCCTCCTCTAGCCATCTCCCGTCAGATTGTATGAGCGCCAGAACGGAGGGAACGGAACTCAAAAGAGTGGAATTAATGATCCGGATGAGATTGATTTGTCTCATTAATAAGCAAACGATTTCACTCTCCTGGTCACCCAGGTCGAATTAAAAAGTAGTCTGTTATTAGAAAGTAATTAGGATGAAAACAGTTACACACAGCGGCACTCAAGGACAGGAGATAGAAATAGATTCGGAAATAGACACACAGTAATACACAGACCCATAGAAACATCCCTGCCATAGACAAACTTCAAAACCAGCTCATACCAGTTCTCCATGTCTCATCTCTGCTGGCTTCTAAGCCCCGAAATGAGTGTGTGTCTGTGTGTGTGGGTGTGGGTGTGGGTGTGTCGAGAGAGTGTCTATGGGATGCATAGTCGAGCGAATCGAGGGCCAGCGAATACGCGACTGGTATGAAATGAAATATCACACTGATTTAATAAGCTTTCCATGTTAAACTTGTGCTTCATAAAAAAAGTGAAGTGCAATTAAATTACAGTTTGGGTGGCAGATGGCAGATGACTTCAGCCCTGAGAATGCCTTTGGCCAAAAAGGGGGATATCACACTGATCTGGCAACCACGGACTAATGCAGAAACACTGGTGTGGAGGGAGGAATTTCAGTTCACACGCTGGAGACAGCCCTCTATTGCTGAGTGAGTAACCTATTGGGTTGGCTCTGGTAGTGCTGGTGTGGTACTGTAGAAAAACGGGATTTGTCTTTTGGCTAATGGGTAGCATTCATCTCAATTTGCCAAAGTGAATTCCCCTCCACTGAAGTATAAATGGGAGGCAGCTTCATGAAACACACTGGAATGATGTTGGAAATGTAACCTTGATATTTAACCTTGAAGTAGGTTTTCGACTGCGGAGGAAGTTGCAGAGCGTTCTGTGTGGCGCATACGTTGGATTTATCGAACGTATGCGTCAAACTGTAGGCGTAGACGGCTTGACAGAAATGGTAGCAGAAGGTGAACGTCGAACTTTTGTTGGACACATATCCAGACGATGCCGCCCGCGTACCATTTTGCACAATGACGCTGTCGGTGTGATCAAGGCGTAAGATCCGGTTACACATTTTACACATACTGTGCATGCCTGCATGCATACACACACAGCGACTCAGTTACCTCACCCCCTGTGACTCCCTAAGGAGTCTGAACACGCATACGGAGGTATCTGTTTATACAGTGGACTTCTGCCGCTCCCTGAGGGTCTCTGTCTGTGTATGTGTGAACATTTGTGCATCCATGCGTCTGTTTCTCCCTCTGACAGCGAAAGAACCCAAGGAACGAAGTAGGAAGAACACTCTCTGCAACAGAAAACCACAATGGATCCAGAGGCAAAGACGGCTACGAAACAGACGGTGAAAGAACAGAGACTACCTTATCTTCAACTCAACCACCTGCTTCCCTGTACCCTTACACACCATCTTACCACCTGCACATACTGCTACACCTTCTATGGTGTTAAATTCAACTTCCCCCTCCCAGTGGCACTGCTACAATATAATTGTCATAGTCTCTAATAGTGATAAAGTGACTGTAGGACTGGCAAAGAGAATGTCTACTGCTGATAGGAACTTTGGAGTGAGATTGAACACGCACGCACGCACGCACAGTGGTGGAGTGCAGCGCAGTGTGAGGAAGATAAGTCATCTGTGAAGCTGCAGAGGGAGGACATAGGGGAACAGCACTGTGCACCAGTCTTGCTCGGCGGCCGATGTGTATCACTGACAAGTCGGTGACCTTGATGTGTGTGTGTGTATGGGTACGTGTGTGTCAAATGAAGTGTGTGTCGCAGTGTGTGAGTGTCTAAACTAATGGAGGTGTTGAAAGTGTGTGTGTCAGTGTGTCAGTGTGTGAGTATCAACTTAGTGTTTAAGTGTGTGTGTGTGTGTGTGAGAGTCTAAACGTAGTGTTTTTAGTGTGTGTTTGATTCTAAACTTTGTGTTTTAAGTGTGTGTGTGTGTGTGTGTGTGTGTGTGTGTGTGTGTGTGTGTGTGTGTGTGTGTGTGTGTGTGTGTGTGTGTGTGTGTGTGTGTGTGTGTGTGTGTGTGTGTGTGTGTGTGTGTGTGTGTGTGTGTGTGTGTGTGTGTGTGTGTGAGTCTAAACTTAGTGTTTTAAGTGTGTGAGTCTAAACTTAGTGTTTTATGTGTGAGTGAGTGAGTCTAAACTTAGTGTTTTATGTGTGAGTGAGTCTAAACTTAGTGTTTTAAGTGTGAGTGAGTGAGTCTAAACTTAGTGTTTTATGTGTGAGTGAGTCTAAACTTAGTGTTTTAAGTGTGAGTGAGTCTAAACTTAGTGTTTTATGTGTGAGTGAGTCTAAACTTAGTGTTTTAAGTGTGTGTGAGTCTAAACTTAGTGTTTTATGTGTGAGTGAGTGAGTCTAAACTTAGTGTTTTAAGTGTGAGTGAGTCTAAACTTAGTGTTTTATGTGTGTGTGAGTCTAAACTTAGTGTTTTAAGTGTGAGTGAGTGAGTCTAAACTTAGTGTTTTATGTGTGAGTGAGTGAGTCTAAACTTAGTGTTTTAAGTGTGAGTGAGTCTAAACTTAGTGTTTTATGTGTGTGTGAGTCTAAAGTTAGTGTTTTAAGTGTGAGTGAGTGAGTCTAAACTTAGTGTTTTATGTGTGAGTGAGTCTAAACTTAGTGTTTTAAGTGTGAGTGAGTGAGTCTAAACTTAGTATTTTATGTGTGAGTGAGTCTAAACTTAGTGTTTTATGTGTGAATGAGTCTAAACTTAGTGTTTTATGTGTGTGTGAGTCTAAACTTAGTGTTTTATGTGTGAGTGAGTCTAAACTTAGTGTTTTAAGTGTGAGTGAGTCTAAACTTAGTGTTTTATGTGTGTGAGTCTAAACTTAGTGTTTTAAGTGTGAGTGAGTGAGTCTAAACTTTGTGTTTTATGTGTGTGAGTCTAAACGTTGTGTTTTAAGTGTGAGTGAGTCTAAACTTAGTATTTTATGTGTGAGTGAGTCTAAACTTAGTGTTTTATGTGTGAGTGAGTCTAAACTTAGTGTTTTAAGTGTGAGTGAGTGAGTCTAAACTTAGTGTTTTATGTGTGTGAGTCTAAACGTTGTGTTTTAAGTGTGAGTGAGTCTAAACGTTGTGTTTTATGTGTGAGTGAGTCTAAACTGAGTTTTTTTAGTGTGAGTGAGTGAGTCTAAACTTAGTGTTTTATGTGTGTGAGTCTAAACTTAGTGTTTTATGTGTGTGAGTCTAAACTTAGTGTTTTAAGTGTGAGAATGTGTGAGTCTAAACTTTGTGTTTTAAGTGTGTGTGAGTGTGTGAGTGTGTGCGTGTGGTAGTGACACTACAGTGAAGCGCTCTCTATAATACTGTGTGTCTCCAGTGCTCAGCTCCACTCATCGCTAACACGCTAACCCCAACAGAATACTAATGTTTAACCTGGTGCCCGTTAGCAGGGTGGTGTGTAGGGGGGGGGTTGCGTGCCTGTGTGAGCGTGTATGTGTGTGTGTTCGGGCACCTGTTGCGCTCTAACAAACCTGCGTGCCCACACACTGCCCTTCCACCAGCCAGTCCGAAGGGCACAGATGTCTGAGTGAGGGGGTTGGGGGGTGAGGGTGGCACACAGGCTGGCACTGCCAACTACAGCCTCTACCCTCCCCTTTACCCCCCGTCCCATCACGGCTGCATACTGTATCTTACCCCCTACTGTAGGTTGTAGGTCAGTCTACTCTCTAAGAAACACCAAGACTGATGAGGTCATCACACACACACACACACACACACACACACACACACACACACACACACACACACACACACACACACACACACACACACACACACACACACACACACACACACACACACACACACACACACACACACACACACACACACACACACACACACACACACACACACACACACACACACAATGGGTCTTTAAGTGCTAGGATTGTTTTGTAAAGAACAGCATACATAGACTCAGCCGTGAACACTGCTCATCAAACAGCCTGGAATTGAAGGGAGAAATGCAGTCCATGCTGGTCTCCCATAGCTCTCCTATACGCTCTTAGAAAAAGGGCGGCAAAAGTTTTTTTCGGCAGTCCCTATAGGACTGGTTCCAGGTAGAACCCTCATTGAGACATATGCACTCACTGCACTGTAAGTCTCTCTCGATAACAGCCTCTGTTGAGTGGCGTATATAGTGTGTGGACGTGTTTAACTATTCTTGTGGAGACTTCTGGTCCCCACAAAAATAGTTCAACACACTCAGGAGACAGGATCTTGTACTTTCTGTCTGTCTGTCTGTCTGTCTGTCTGTCTCTCAATCGAGGTTCGTCAGAGCAGGAATGGAACTTTTTGAAACCCCACTCTTTCCAAAGGTAGTCGGTTCAATTCCCTCAGGGATCACATACATGAACTAGAACTATATGCACTCAGTATGCACTCACTGCACTGTAAGTCTCTCTGGATAACAGCCTCTGTTGAGTGGCATATATTATAGAAAATGTAAAACGGTGCACACAAGACACACACAGACAAAGACTCCTCTATTCCATGCTCTCCTGGGATCCCTTCCCTGTCCCTGTTTCTGCCACTGACAGGTGAAATAATGGTTATTCTCTCTCTATGTCTCTCTCCTTCCCTCTCCCTTTGTCTCTCTCTCCTTCCCTCTCCCTTTGTCTCTCTCTCCTTCCCTCTCCCTTTGTCTGTCTCTCCTTCCCTCTCCCTATCGCTCTCTCTATCTCTCTCCCTTTGTCTCTCTCTCCTTCCCTCTCCCTATCGCTCTCTCTATCTCTCTCCCTTTGTCTCTCTCTCCTTCCCTCTCCCTTTGTCTCTTTCTCCTTCCCTCTCCCTATCACTCTCTCTATCTCTCTCCCTTTGTCTCTCTCTCCTTCCCTCTCCCTATCGCTCTCTCTATCTCTCTCCCTTACTCCCTTTCTATCTCTCTCCGCTCCAGGAAGTTATTCCTTTTCCCGGAGCATACACAATAAACAAACCAAACAAACTCAATCAAGGGAAACATAATTTAATCCCCAGAACATTTTGGAAGGTTAAAAAGTGAACCGGAGAGGAATACTAAATTGGGATTGCATCAGTGGAGAGAGTCAGAGACAGAGGCAGAGAGGGAGGAAGAGCAGGATCGAGGAAAAGATAGGCAGCACAGGGGTCAGAGTTAAACGGTGGCAGGCTGCTTTTCCTCAATTAAGAGGACTCCCAAGTGTTTTATTATTTAGTTCTTTAGTTCCTGACATGTCGTCTACTGGTGGGGTAGACACACAAGCATACCAGAGAATGACAGTCAACACCTGATCTGGGATCAGATATTATCCACATATTAAGCACTCCATCACGGGGCTGTACACTGATCCCCGATCAGTATTAATCAGCACACAGAGCAGCCTCTGTCTACCAATTACGTCATGATAAACAGCTTTGGACCAGCGCACTAAAACTGCAGTTAAAGCATTGAAACATCTGGTGTAGAGATAGCACAGTATCACACAGTCGGAGAGAGGAGGAGAGGACCGATCTAAAATAACAAATCCACGTCATGCGTTTGAGGCACAAGACGGCTCCATTAATCAATACTGTGGAGGCTCTGTGTGGATGGACGCCCATCTGAGGCCTGCTGGCTTCTTTTAGAGAGAGAAACGGGCAGAGACAAGATGTGAGGAGTGAAGGATGAGGGCCTGTTCTTTTATCACCTCTCGTTCGCGCCATCTTTCGATTTCTCCAGTCCTCTCTCTCTCTCTCTCTCTCTCTCTCTCTCTCTCTCTCTCTCTCTCTCTCTCTCTCTCTCTCTCTCTCTCTCTCTCTCTCTCTCTCTCTCTCTCTCTCTCTATGCTGGGAATTGTATGAGCGTATGCGAGTGTTGTCTGGAGTTTGATCTCCTGTGTTTTCCTTCTTGTTTTCCTTTTCTTGGTGGTTTTCATTTTTCTATGCATGATTAAGGTGATTATTTATTTGTTGTGGTAGAATTTTCTTGGCGGGGATGGCAACCCACATGGGGGCGCCGTCCCTGTCACTTCGGCACGGCTTTAGGTGTGTTACTGAAGCTACTGTCACTGTGGAGGAGTTTCTGGTCGCCGTAGGAGAGACGGTAGGCTATGAGAATGTTGCTTATGCGTCGCAGATGAGTGAAGCGGTGGTGGCTTTTCTTAAAGAAGAGCGTCTTGTTGATCGTATGGTTGAGCATGGCGTACTTCTTAAAGGTATGTTTATTCAAGTTGCGCCGTTTTTTTCTCCGTCAACAAGGGTAACGATTTCAAATGTACCACCGTTTATTCCCGATGAGCTATTGGAGCGCGAGTTATTGAGGTGTGGGAAGTTTGCAAGTTCAATTAAGATTGTCCCATTGGGTTGCAAACACCCAGCTTTGAAACAGGCTATGTCGTTTCAAACACCCGGCTGTTATGCAGCAGAAACACATTGTTGTAGGAGGTAAAGACAGATCTGGGGAGCCATTTTCTCAGACTGGTGAGGAGATGCCCGGTACGAGTGATGGGGTACAGGAGGGGGTTCATGTGGAGCTAGTCTCCCAGGTAGTGGAGGAGATGCCCACTACGAGTAATGGGGTTCGGGTGGGGCTAGTCTCCCAGGTAGTGGAGGAGATGCCTGGTACGAATGATGGGGTGCAAGTGGGGAGTGTTGAGAGTGATGTGGCTGAGATGAGTCAGAGGTCTGTGGCCTCAGTTGAGGAGGATCAGGAGAAGGATATGGATATCACTCTTGATATGATAGCAGCTGGCGACGACTCAATTTATAATCTAGAGGAGATAAATGGGTTCCTGGAGCCGACTTTTGGTAAATCTGTGAAATTTGCCATTTTTTGTTGTTGATGTTGATGAGTTTGTGAGGTCAGCTGTGGTGTTACAGAAGACGGTGGGGTTAGGACAAGTTGAGTGTGAAGAAGCTTTTTCCCTTGAGGAAATGTGTTACTGCTGTCACGGCAACGAAAGGTCGTGGGAAACGTGGTCAGGTTAAGAGAAAATGAAAACTGATGATGATCATGCCTCATAGGGTGTGTTTCTTCTCTTAGTCTGGTTTCTCTGTGGTGTCTTCTGCTTCTCCTTTCTCTTTTCTACGTGGAGGTACTAAGGGGAGGTTCTCTCAGTATTAATGGGGGAAGGGACAGGAATAAGAAGGCTTGGGCGTTAGAAGTAATAAAACAGAAAAGGCTTAATGTAGATTTTCTACAGGAGACACATAGTGATGAGGCTAATGAGGTTGACTGAGGTATGTGGTGGGAGGGGCAGCGTATACTCAGTCATGGTACTCATTTCAGTGCTGGGGTGGCAATTTAGTTTTCCCCAGGCTTAGGGGTGACTGTGGTATCTACAACAGAGATTGTCAAGGGTCGTGTTTTGTTGGTCAAGGTGCATGTTATGTTTTCTTATTTTTATTTATTTTTATGTTTATGCTCCTAATGAGGGTACAGAGCGTATTGCCTTCGTCTCCCTGATGGGTAGGTGACCACGGATGACAGTGAAATGCCGTAGATTTCTACTCTGCCCTCTATAAGGCGGAGGATTGTGATTCTCTGTGTACTAAACAGTTGTTACATGGACTTCCTCAATTGGGCCCTGAGCAGAGAGCTGCTTTGGACTCTGACATTACTCTGAAGGAGCTGTCCACAGCAGTTATGCAGCTCTCATCAGGCCGAGCCTCTGGCATCGATGGTTTACCATCTGACTTTTGGGGGTCTATTGGGGGGGATTTTTATGAAGTGGTGTGTGAATCTTTTCACGAGGGTTCTCTTCCTGTATCCTGTCAACGTGCTGTGCATTCATTGTTGCCAAAAAAAGGGGGATTTGGCTTTTCTAAAAAAGTGGCGACCTGTTGCATTGCTGTGTGCAGAATATAAAACCGTATCTAAATGTCTCTCAAACAGGTTGAAAGAATATCTGGGGGTGTTGGTCCAAAAGGACCCGTCTTACTGTGTACCTGACCACTCTATTGTTGATAACTTGTTTCTAAGAAAATACGTTTTAGACATTTGTAAACTGTCTGATGTGTGGGTTTACTTTCTTTCGATCAGGAGAAGGCTTTTGCCCATGTGGACCACCAGTACTTGTTCAAAACAATGAAAGCATTTGGGTTTGGGGATGTTTTTAAAAATCTTGGATGAGTTTACTGTATGCTGGGCCCTTATGTATGGTGAAGGGGTGGTGTGAGTTGCCCCATCCCCGTCCAAAGGGGTATCAGGCAGGGATGCCCAATTTCAGAACAGTTATATTGTCTGGCAACGGAACCAATGCTTTGTTTTTAAGAGCGAGGCTTACTGGTTTCTCTGTGCCAAGGGTAATGAAGGGTCCCACGATAGCACTGTCTGCGTATGCAGATGACGTGACAGTTAATATTATAGGGGGTGAGGATGTTAAGGTTCTATCAAACACTTTAAAGGTGTATGAGGGGGCCTCCTCAGCTAGAGTCAATTGGGGAAAGAGCGAATCGCTGTGGGCAGGTCAGCTCCAGATGGGGTCCGCTCCACGGTTACCAGGGGGGCTTCAGATAGGATCCGCTCCACGGTTACCAGGGGGGCTTCAGATAGGATCCGCTCCACGGTTACCAGGGGGGCTTCAGATAGGATCCGCTTCACGGTTACCAGGGGGGCTTCAGATAGGATCCGCTCCACGGTTACCAGGGGGGATTCAGTGGGGCAGAGATGGGATGAAGACAGGGTGTTTTCTAGGCTCCGATGTCTTTCAGAAAAATAACTGGGAGGGTGTAGTGGAGAAAGTGTGTGCCAGATTGTCAAGGTGTAAATAAGTGCTACCTCAGCTGTCTTATAGGGGAAGGGCGCTGGTAGCCAATAATCTAGTTGCCTCTACCCTGTGGCACAGACTAATGATTTTACAGCCATCAGAGGTTTTTGATACAAGAGCTTCAGAGGACCCTTGTCAATTTCCTCTGGTCGGGACAACACTAGATTAAAGCTGCAGCCCTGTACCTGCCACTGCACGAGGGTGGGCAAGGCCTGGTGGACATTTCTTTCAGGATCATGGCTTTCCGGCTTCAAGCAGCCCAGAGACTGTTGTGCGATGTACAGTGACGGTTCTAGCTGGGTCGACAACAGCCTACACATTGATGAGGAGAGCGGGCTGTTTGGGCTTAGACAAGCATCTTTTCCTCTTTAAAGCTAGAGGGGAGTGATTTGTCTGGCTTGACTACATTTTATGAGTCTGTTATGCAGAGTTTTTGTCAAGTCCCGTAAGGCCGGCACGCCACCAGAGATGTGGCTTTTTGAAGAGCCTCTTTTTCACAACACTGCCATCCAGTCCCGTGCTCTGGGTTCAGCCATCCTACGTTCATGCCTGTTAAGTGTGGGGCGTACCAAGCTGGGTCATCTGATGCGGAGCAGGAGCAGATTGTTTGGAGGAGCTGGGAGAAAGAGCGGGGATCCGATCATCTCGCCTACTGAGGAAGGTCGTCGCTGAGGTCTGCGATTCCTTGCCAATACTTCAATCGGCAGTATGTGACTGACACTTCCAATTCTGATCGATGGACGGAGGGTCTGGATTATACGTTCCCTGCGCTGAATGTCAGTGCTGCAGCGGGGGCATTCGAGGAGGACGTGGGGATGCTGCTTTCCTTCCATACCCCGGAGCTGGGGGAGATCAAGGCCGTGGGAAAGAAGGCTGTGTACAAAATCTGTGTAAAAGTGTCCTGTGTTTCTTCCCTGGAAGGAGTCAAATCGACAAGGTGGGCGGTTGTGTTTGCCTATTGAAAAGAGGACGGCTGACCTCCAATGGAGGATAATACATGGAGCCATAGCCATTAACATGCATCTGGTACACCTGGACCCTACTGTTGGGGAAGGGTGTCCATTCTGTGCTGAGTCTGAAACTCTGGCACATCTGTTCTGACAGTGTCCCAGGTTGGTCAGGATGATTGACCTGATCACTAGCTGGTTCTCAGCTCTGTGAGAGGTTTTCTCTTCCCAACAGTTTAAATTTGGGCTAAAGTACAGGTTTAGTCGAAGGAGTGTAGTTATTTTGCTTAATTTTGTGTCAGGGGCAGCTAAATTTACAATATGGAAGACCCAAAAGAACAGTATTCGGGGACAGGGGTCTGTGGATGGGGTGGGAATGCTGGAGGGGATGTTGGAGGAAAGACTAAGGGTTGAGTTTGCCTATTACAAAATGGTTAACAACATTGATCTGTTTATGAGTATATTGGGTATTCAGAGGCTGATGTGTTTAGTTACTGTGGAGGAAGATTTGGTGTTGTGTTTTTAACTGATGTGTAACCATGGTTTTGCTTGAGTGTTCATTGTGTTGTGGGTTCCCAGACCCAATAAAGGTTATTTAAAACTCTCTCTCTCTCTCTCTCTCTCTCTCTCTCTCTCTCTCTCTCTCTCTCTCTCTCTCTCTCTCTCTCTCTCTCTCTCTCTCTCTCTCTCTCTCTCTCTCTCTCTCTCTCTCTCTCTCTCTCTCTCTCTCTCTCTCTCTCTCTCTCTCTCTCTCTCTCTCTCTCTCTCTCTCTCTCTCTCTCTCTCTCTCTCTTCTCTCTCTCTCTCTTCTCTCCTCTCTCCTCTCTCCTCTCTCTCTCATCTCTACCTTCTTCTGTTCCCTCCAGCGTTGGCGCAGCTTGGCGTGGAGGCGCTGGGCGGCCGTGCCCCACTGTGATGCCAGCCTCCTCATGCGGCGCTTCATGAAGCTCAGGGACTCTTTGCCCGTGCCGACCTGGTCTAGCAGAGATGACAGGTCTGTACGGAATGCAGCCTATAGGGAGGGGGAGGGAGAGAGGGAGAGAGAGAGACAGAGGTCAATCCCCCCCCATTTTTATCTTAAAAAAATGTATATTATCTAAAATCCAAAACAATAAAAGCCTATAACTTTACAGAGATGCAGAGAGAGTGTAAGTAGTGAAGAAAGACACAAGAAGAGGGTGAGAGATGGAGAAAGTGTGGGAGGAAGGATGAGGAGAGAGGTCAACTGGAGCAAGCCTACAGATATACTGAATACGGCATTACATGATAGCTACCCACACAGGCTCCTCTCCCACACTCCCTCTGCAATAGGAACACAGTAGTTTAGAGGAGTGTGTGCAGCCTGTGTTCTCTGGGGAGATAGTACTACAAGTTAAGTCTCTAGAGGAACCTGTGCTAGTTAAACGACTATGACTATGCAGTCTAAACGTCTTTCTCTCTCAGTCCATCACACACACACACACACACACACACACACACACACACACACACACACACACACACACACACACACACACACACACACACACACACACACACACACACACACGCCTAGATTATCTGGCTAACAGAGCCACTACTGTAATTAGGAATGTTGCCAAACACTAATAAGCCATTCAATACTAAAGTACAGCAGAGAATTCACACAAACACACTCAGCATTCACACTCACACACTCAGATCACACACACACACACACACACACACACACACACACACACACACACACACACACACACACACACACACACACACACACACACATAGACTGTGCAGGGATTGTTTAGAAGAAATAGCACATATTGACTCAGCCTTGAACACCGTTCTGCAAATAGTATCAGGCACTGAGCTGTATGTTTGAGTGTAAAGAGTTCATCTGCGCTGCGTGTGGAGTTGGCTATACAGCCGTGCAATGAGAGAGGGAGCTGAGGGAGGAGGTGGAGGAGAGAGATGAACACCGTAAAACAATTAGCAGAGAACGCGGTCATGTGCTCATATGAATGTGTTTTCATATCTACCATGCGAGCTTATACAGTGCAAGCATGAAGATTCATTCGTCTATTGGCTGTGCTCTTTTGAGTGTGAATTAGTGTGTGTGAGTGCTTAAACATGTACGCTTTAGCCATGCGTCTCTTTGCAGGGCTCGTGTGTATATGGGCATCTGCTTTTGTGAGTGCATGAGTCTTCCTTTGTGTGTGTATGTGTGTGTGTGTGTCCCTCTTACCAGTCTCTTGACAGTGGTTGTTCAGTGTCTGTGTGTGTATGAATGGTAGGAAGGGTTCTGTGTGTGTAGGAAGGGTTCTGTGTGTGTATGAATGGTAGGAAGGGTTCTGTGTGTGTATGAATGGTAGGAAGGGTGTATGAATGGTAGGAAGGGTTCTGTGTGTGTAGGAAGGGTTCTGTGTGTGTATGAATGGTAGGAAGGGTTCTGTGTGTAGGAAGGGTTCTGTGTGTGTGTGTCTCACCTGTCTCTTGGTGGTGGCGGTCTGGTGTGAGTGTGTGTGGACGGTGAGGGGGCTGCTGTGGTTCCTCCAGGCCAGAGGGGGGCAGAACCACTCCACCTCGCTCAGGTAGATAAGGAATGAGCAGTCGGAGCCGTCCACCCCGTAGAAGGCATAGCACGGGTCTGACGTCCAGCGGGCCCGCATCCACTGGTGATACACAGGTCAAAGTTTAATGGTCAGGTTACTTTGACTTTGTTAAACACAAATAAAAATAATAAAATAATTGCCACAGGTCATATTAAAACAAAAGGGAGTTTTCTACTCCTTGGTCATAGATTAGATGTACTTAAGTTCAAATGTACAGATGGAATTGCAGGTTATAAGTAATTTTCCCACAGATTTTTTCACTGAGCTAATTTCAGGTCTGCTGAGCGCGAACTTGAATGTTGTGAAAGTTCCGTGCCACTTCCAGCGCACGGTTACTATGAACACTGAGGCTGTACCCGCTTTAACTTACAGTTAAAACAGTGGTCAAGTAGGCTACTGTAGCTATTTGATCATAATGAAGGCCTACCAGAGTGGCCTACCATCAAAAACAATGAAGAAAATGCATCCCATCACATTTTAACATGGAAATAGCTGTTCTATCATTCAGCCTACAGTAGCAGCCACTGTGTGATGTTCAATGTTGGCCGACATTCCAAGAGACTTTTGAGAGAAAACATGCAAGGCTTCACATTAACCTGTTTATCCACTTGTCCTTCAGACAAGGAGGGGACTGACAATGTTGTTGTGTTGTTGGATACATGAAACCGCTTTACAAAATAAAATGACTTAGTACAGTTTTTTCCAACTGCTTACACACAAAATCTTTTCATGTCACACGGTTTTTGAAACCTCTCACTCAAAGTGCAAAACTACACACCAAATATCCAAAACCATAAGCTATTTCTCAGCCTTTGACTCAGTTGTTAATTGCATAAAACACTTTTTTTCAAAACACTACACACAATTCTCTACCTAAAACACAAAAATCTAACAGGAAGTGACTTGCTTTCCTTTTCCAAACACAACCAATCAAAATGCTACACTTATTCACCAGGTCACGCACACACTCCTCACATGTGCAAACACGAATAGCTTAACTGATCACTAACCAATCACTGCTTTACTGTAGTATAGGCCTATAAATAGGTCAAAGGTCAGATTACCTGTTTTGAACAATGGATGCCAACAATGGACAGAGAGCAAGAGGAGTAGGAGGTAGAGGAAGAGGAAGAAGAGGACGAGGGCAAAGAAGAGAAGGAAGGAGAGCCATCTCTGATGAGATTAGGGCAACACTTGTTGATCATGTGATCAACCACGGTTTGACCATGAGAGAGGCTGGACTGAGAGTCCAGCCCACTTGAGTCGATTTACAGTGGCGTCCATAATTCGAACCTTCAGAAATGAGAACAGGTATGCAACTATCTAATTACTATTTTAGCATTACAGTAATGTACTGTAAAATACGTGTGACTGCATAGTATTGCATAAACATGTGTAACTAAGCCATCCATTTACTGCACTCCATTGAATGAATGAGGTTGGTTATCATGCTGTACTACATTTTTTTGTACATTGTTTACAGTTCCTATGCTGAACACATACTGTGTTTGAATTCTGTACAGAGTGGAAAGGCAAAGACATCATGGAGGACGAGGACGCTTGTTTACAGATGTACAAGAGACTGCAATTATAAATATGGTTTTGGCCAACAATGCAATTAGGATTCGAGAGATAAGAGAGCATATCTTGAATAATGACACCATATTTAACAACATCAATGCTGTAAGCCTGTCGACCATACAACGCATCCTCCAACGGCAGAGTGACGATGAAACAACTTTACAAGGTGCCATTTGAGAGAAACTCTGACAGAGTCAAGAATATGCGACATGACTTTGTAGAGGTATGTATGCAACACTACTTCCAGTACTTCAGACATACCATATTTACTCATCTGTATATCCTCTTGTCTGTTACAGAGAGTATTGGAGCTGGATGCCCATGTAATTCGCCATGAATTTATTTATGTGGATGAGGTTGGCTTCAACCTCACCAAAACCAGGCGCCACGGAAGAAATGTAATAGGACAGAGGGCAATTACCAATGTCCCTGGACAGCGTGGGGGTAATATAACTATGTGTGCTGCCATCACTCAAAACGGGGTCCTCCATCACAATGCCACACTGGGTCCGTACAACACCGGCCATATGCTCACTTTTCTGGATGCAATTTACACAATGCTTGTCCCTGATCCAGATCAGGAGCCTGCTAGATTTGTGGTTTTATGGGACAGTGTTAGTTTTCACCGGGCTGTTCTGGTCCAAAACTGGTTTGCCACCCATCCACAATTTGTAGTTTTGTACCTACCCCCATATTCACCTTTTCTAAATCCCATAGAGGAATTCTTCTCAGCCTGGCGCTGGAAAGTGTATGATCGCCAACCCTATGCCCGCATGCCGCTTCTCCAGGCAATGGAGGACGCATGTGGGGACATAGAGGTTGCCTCTGTCCAAGGTTGGATACACCATGCTAGGAGATACTTCCCTCAATGTTTGGCAAAAGAAAACGTATCTTGTGATGTGGACAAAGTATTGTGGCCAGACCCAGGCCGGAGAAGAGATGAAGCGTAGCTTGGCACTGGTGACTACCCCCCCCCTACCAATTCCTGGACTGCCCCCCCGGGACCCCACACACACAATTGTGTTCTTTACTGTATTCTAAAGAATATACTTTTGGTTTACATATGTTTATGGTTTTGTTGTATGCTCTGTATACAACAGTAACGTTTGGCCTAATAAATATTTTCTGTTTCTACATTGCATTGGTGTTTACAGTGTACTTGTTACCCCTCTCAGCAGATTACTTTCACTGTAGAACATTGTATTGATATGTAGATATAAGCCTATGAAAGACCAAAGAGCTTTAGATTTAGAACAACAGTGTTTACATGGTATATCCAAAAATGTACTATTATGAAAGCAGTGTTTGCCATTTGATGCAAATGCTTCATTCTGACGTGTTATGGCATTTTGAATGCAGTGTTACATTTTGAAGCAGATGTGAGGCATTTTGCATTTTGTGTGTGCAGTTTTGGGAATTGTGTGTAGAGTTTTGAAAAAAGGAGACAGTTTTGAAAACGTGTGTAAGCAGTTGGAAAAAACTGTAAAATGCACCATTATTACAGAGAATCAGACAAATTATGCTAACCTCCGCCTATTGGCTACTTAGCCTGTTGAGGACAGAGGGCGCTGTTTTCACTTTGGGGGAAAATCGTGCCCAATTTAAACGGCCTCGTACTCAATTTTTGCTTGTACAATATGCATATTATTATTACTATTGGATAGAAAACTCTCTAGTTTCTAAAACCGTTTGAATTATATCTGTGAGTAAAACAGAACTCATTTGGCAGCAAACTTCCTGATCAGGAAGTGGAAAATCTGAAAACGATGCTCTGTTCTAGGGCCTGCCTATAAATGGGCTTGATACGTATAAGTATACATGCACGTCATACACCTTCCACTAGATGTCAATAGGCAGTGAGAGAAGAAATGGAGTGTTTATCTTGGTCTGAGGTGGAATAAAAGCTCTTGGCATGACGTGTCACCCATTTCCTGTTTTCTGGAAAGCGCGAGAAGGAGCCTGGGATTGCCTTCTGGAAAGCTGTCGTTATAGACCACTAATATCTCCGGCTTTGATTTTATTTGATAAATGTGACAATATCATCGTAAAGTATGTTTTTTCAATATAGTTTTATTAGATTATTTACATTTTTTCGGGACGTTAGGCGTGTTGCGTTGTGTGCCTTTGTTCAGGAAGGAGAGCTTCGCGCTACTTTGCTAGCTTTCTGTGCTAATTGACTGGAGAAGAGGACGTTCTAAAACCAAACAACGATTGTTCACGACAAAGGACCCCTTGTACAACATTCTGATGGAAGATCGTCAAAAGTAGGACCCATTTTATGATGCTATTTCATATATCTGTCGAACATGTTGTACTAGTAGTTTGCGCCCAGATTTTGGGCACTCTCGCTATAACATAAGCTGGATGTCGTAATGAAGTTATTTTTAGAATTCTAACACGGCGATTGCATTAAGAACTAGTGTATCTATCATTTCCTATACAACATGTATTTTTTAGTCATGTTTATGAATAGTTATTTGGTCAGAATAGGTGAGTTTTAGAAAAATATCCGCACATTCTGGGAAAAAGATGCTACGTTAGCACAATGTATAACCACTGATTTCAGCTCTAAATATGCACATTTTCGAACAAAACATAAGCGTATGTATAACCTGATGTTATAGGACTGTCATCTGATGAAGGTTTATGAAGGTTAGTGAAAATTAATATATTTTGCTGGTTTATTCGCTATCGCTAACGTGCCTATTGCTATCGCTAACGTGCCTTGATGAATGAATGCGGTAGTGTGGTAGGCTATTGTAGTAAGCTAATATAATGCTATATTGTGTTTTCGCTGTAAAACACTTAAAAAATCGGAAATATTGGCTGGATTCACAAGATGTTTGTCTTTAATTTGCTGTACACCATCGATTTTTCAGAAATGTTTTATGATGAGTATTTAGGTATTTCACGTTGGTCTCTATAATTACTCTGGCTGCTTCGGTGCTATTTTTGACGGTAGCTGTGATGGTAGCTGCAATGTAAAACTGATTTATACCTCAAATATGCAAATTTTTCGAACAAAACATAGATTTATTGTGTAACATGTTATAGGACTGTCATCTGATGAAGTTGTTTCTTGGTTAATTTGGTTGGATCTTGGTTAGTTATGTTGGTTTTGTGCATGCTACCTGTGCTGTGAAAAATGTCTGTCCTTTTTTGTATTTGGTGGGGGGCTAACATAAATATACGTGGTGTTTTCGCTGTAAAACATTTTAAACATTGGACATGTTGGCTGGATTCACAAGATGTGTATCTTTCATTTGCTGTATTGGACTTGTTAATGTGTGAAAGTTAAATATTTCAAAAAAATATTTTTTGAATTTCGCGCTCTGCCTTTTCAGTGGAATGTGGGAGGAGTTCCGCTAGCGGAACCCCGGAGCCAGACAGGTTAGCATATTCAAGCCTGTCTCAAAATACAAAACTGCACCTTTAAGACAAAAAAAGACTGTTTACCTGACTTGCTTTTCAAAGATGGCTAGAAATGTACACGTTTTGTGCTCTTACAGGAAGCAATCACTCCCCCATTGCTGACTACAAATGATCGATAACTGGGCTAATAACTCACTAACTAGCAAAGGATATGAACAAATGTGCACACATGGCTACATGTAGCTCTCTCTTTAATTTCAAAACAAGCACATCTACTCACGACCGCTCATGCTGTAAACATAGTCCAGTTTAAAGTGATTGGCACAGATCCATATATGGCAAAGGACTATTTGCATATAGGCCTATTCCAGCTCTGATTGGTTATGCCTCACAAGTCTGTGTAGAGTTCTTTACCGCACCTGCTGTCTCTAACTGAATGATCGGCTATGAAAAGCCAACTGACATTTACTCCTGAGGTGCTGACCTGTTGCACCCGCTACAACCACTATGATTATTATTATTTGACCCTGCTGGTCATTTATGAACGTTTGAACATCTTGGCCATGTACTGTTATAATCTCCACCCGGCACCGCCAGAAAAGGACTGGCCACCTCTCAGAGCCTGGTTCCTCTCTAGGTTTCTTCCTAGGTTCCTGCCTTTCTAGGGAGTTTTTACAAGCCACCGTGCTTCTACATCTGCATTTTGTGACATCCGCTGATGTAAAAAGGGCTTTATAAATACATTTGATTGATTGACTCATGCATATCAATGCAATAGAATCCTACACCGATGCGTTCTACCTACAACAAAATCTCTTTGTTTTGTTTCGGTATGTTGCATTGATTCAATCACAATTCCCAAGGCAAAGGGAAACGTTGAAAGTGTAAACAAAGGGGGAAACCTCTATAAAGTTGAGTGAAGTTCAATCTCGTGCTTCTCTGCACGGGCTGATATTTATTCTGCACTGCAGTCCTCGGGAGCTTAGAGGGAACATTGGTAATAAGATATCAGGAGAATCTCTTATACCCTAGCTAGATAGACGGAGAGAAACTCACATCGACCTTTCCAGGGCAGTCGGGGTAGCGGGGGTCTCTGGGTACCTCACATTGGCCCGATGAGCCGTCTCTCACTGCTGAAGAGAAGAGACACACACATCATAGTAACACTGTGGAGATATAGAACACACACATCATAGTTACACACTGTGGAGATATAGAACACACACATCATAGTTACACACTGTGGAGATATAGAACACACACATCATAGTTACACACTGTGGAGATATAGAACACACACATCATAGTTACACACTGTGGAGATATAGAACACACACATCATAGTTACACTGTGGAGATATAGAACACACACATCATAGTTACACTGTGGAGATATAGAACACACACATCATAGTTACACTGTGGAGATACAGAACACACACATCATAGTTACACTGTGGAGATATAGAACACACACATCATAGTTACACACTGTGGAGATATAGAACACACACATCATAGTTACACACTGTGGAGATATAGAACACACACATCATAGTTACACACTGTGGAGATATAGAACACACACATCATAGTTACACACTGTGGAGATACAGAACACACACATCATAGTTACACACTGTGGAGATATAGAACACACCCATCATAGTTACACTGTGGAGATATAGAACACACATCATATTCATACAGACTCTTTGAGCCTCATATCTATGCCTACATCACCTTGAATAGCAACAGAATACTTATTCTGTGAAGACAATAGACATCCTTAAAACAGACATTTAACAACATTTTCAGCAAACCATATGTACCATCAGTTCCCATGCAACATCAGGCCTGCTTTGGTGCACACTGTTCACCGTGGGGTACAGAAATACAACCCCTCGTCACTGCTGCCACCCCTCCCGGGCTAACGGTACAATGTGTATCCGCTCACTCACACTGCACTCACTGCATTAATTGGTCCATTGAGTTGGCTAACTGCCTCCCTGCAGCTGGGGGCCTACAGCCAGGAAGAGAGACTGGAGTTGAAACTCGAAGTTCCAGCAGTATGGATGGGAGAAGACGGGGAAGTTAGATTGATGAGGTTTCGGTCTTGGACTCAGGAAGGCGAGAGATCTCCTGCTTCCTCTCCCTCCCGCTCACTTCCACTCTCTCTATCTCCCCTACCTCTTTGTCTATCCCTCTCTCTATTTATATACACTCCTCTGGACCAAAACATTCTCTGACTGCTTCCATATGTCTAATGAAGGCTTTGTCTCTCTCTATCTCAGTCACTCCATCCCTCAAGCTTCTCTCCTCTCAAACACGCCACATATTTCCCAGCGACACATTTCAGCGCCTTCTAAATCAAATCAAATCAAATGTATTTGTATAGCCCTTCTTACATCAGCTGATATCTCAAAGGGCTGTACAGAAACCCAGCCTAAAACCCCAAACAGCAAGCAATGCAGGTGTAGAAGCACGGTGGCTAGGAAAAACTCCCCAGAAAGGCCAAAACCTAGGAAGAAACCTAGAGAGGAACCAGGCTATGAGGGGTGGCCAGTCCTCTTCTGGCTGTGCCGGGTGGAGATTATAACAGAACATGGCCAAGATGTTCAAATGTTCATAAATGACCAGCATGGTCAAATTATAATAATCACAGTAGTTGTTGAGGGTGCAGCAAGTCAGCACCTCAGGAGTAAATGTCAGTTGGCTTTTCATAGCCGATCATTAAGAGTATCTCTACCGCTCCTGCGGTCTCTAGAGAGTTGAAAACAGCAGGTCTGGGACAGGTAGCACGTCCGGTGAACAGGTCAGGGTTCCATAGCCGCAGGCAGAACAGCTCTATTTGATTACAACAATAATAACCATCGCAATTGCCACCATTAAATGTGCGGCGGACAAATTAGATTAAAAACTTGAGGCGTAAAAAAGCGGTGGCTGGGAGGGAGGCGCGAATTCCAACTTCCGAGCACATCGTCATGTGTGTCTCTCTCAGCCACGAGATGAATCACCGATGCGCTCGAGTCGAAACGCACAACAAAGTCCACCGAGTGTGGTTTGTATTAATCTGGGATTAATACAAGCGGTCGTGGTTCTGCCCTTACGTCTTCACCGTGAAAGCAAAGGGAGATAAAACTAATTACCTCTGATAACGACTTTGCTGTTGGTTGAGGAGAGGGAGAAGGAGGGAAGAAGAGTTGATTAAGGACTGTCGACTGAGTTCCCTTGATAAACGCCCGCGTGTGTGTCTTCCTGTGTGTACGTCTCCAGCGCAATCGGCATCATTTGTGCCAGTAGCGGAATTATTTCTGATTTGATTAAAAAAGGAGGAGATGGGCAGAAGAAGTCAACAGCGGCGGAGGGAAAGCAATAACATGGAGACGGGACTAAAGAAAGACTCTACGGCTGGCTGTGCTGTTGATCTGTTTTATGACACTAGATCTTACTTTTATTTCCCACACATCAATTCATTTCATACGCGAATCCCTTGTTCTGTTGCACTTTGAACGGCTGCTGTATTTTAGATCTGAGGTGTAAAAGTCTGACGTGTAACTGCCGTTTGGAATTGAGGTTCTGATTACCCGCCGAAGGATTACAGCGTTTAGTGTTTTCATAGAGTGGTGAAGAACCTTTTCACACCGCTTGAGCCAACCCGACCAGAGCCAAGCCAAGATGCACTGAGCTGGCCTAGTTAGCCGTCCACCATAGTTGCCACCATAGTTGTTGGAACCGCGCTGGACAAGGACATTGTTCATAGAAAGTAAGGTTTAGGCCCCAATGATGTGAATAAGGCATGGGCAGTTCCATATGTATTGCACAGCAATAACACGGTCTGTAATATTAGTGTTATGATATTGTACCTCTGCCGGCGGCCATGCTGTTCTGGAGGATCTGTTCCACTCTGACCGCCATGTTGGACACGTTCTGAGCTATAGCCTGGATCCTCTCTACCAGGCCTGCTGGCTGGAACCTGCGCACACACAGACCAAAAAGACACAATCATACAAAGTGAGAAACAGACTTTGGGCTGCTCTTTCATCCCATACTGTGTAGAGACAGAGAGAGAACAACATCAGTGTCACCTCAAACTTCTTACCGTACCATCTGACTGGATGACTTAACAACGCCGATAAAAGTTGAGCAGAATAAAGAGCTTGTGCTTATACATCTCTCTCTCTCTCTTTCTCGTTCTCTCTGTTGCTCTCTCGAGCTCTCTCTCTCTCTCTCCCTCCCTCTTTCTCTTTCCTACAGATGTAAGACAGTGTTAACAGGCTGCCGAAGGGGCTAATTGTGAGGCACTTGGTTGGAGCGTGAAATAGAAAAAGCCCCATACCGCCTGCTGTAACAGCCAATACAATTTCCTCTGCAGGATAAGACGGCTCCCTTGCATATTTAACACCAGTCCCCAGTTCAGATGAGACAGTAAAGGGAGAAGGGAGGGGCGGTTTGGGAAGGAGTTTTAGTGTACAGAGGTGCGCAATACCCACTAACTGTTTTGCCCAGTCAGCAGGCAGCATTAACCCCCACTAACAGATAATGATCAGAGAGAAGATCAGGGAGCGTGTGTGCTCTCTGTAAATGAGGTAGAGGATAGATTGCTGAGCTGCCTAATTGACTAACTGTCTGTCCACAGTGATGGGGAGTTAGCTACAGAAAGAGAACCGGTCTCAGGGGAGGAAATTAAACTCATTCTAGACTAGTGTTCTCAGGCTGTGGCTGGCTTAAAGTACAAGCTGTAGACAGCTGTAAAGGATACAAAAAGCTGAGACCTAATTTAGCGAATAATAGTGCTAATATGTTTTTGACTTTATTGTGTTTATCCTTGATAGTTTTTTAATATACATACTGTACGTATTGATGTTTCAACGTGGTGACATCATATATTTAATGTTTTATTTGATTTGATTTCACCTTTATTTAACTAGGAAAGTCAGTTAAGAACTAATTCTTATTTGCAATGACGGCCTACACCGGTCAAACCAGTACCAGTCAAAAGTTTGGACACACCTACTCATTCCAGGGTATTTCTTTATTTTTACTATTTTCTACATTGTAGAATAATAGTGAAGACATCATAACTCTGAAATAACACACACGGAATCATGTAGTAACCAAAAAAGTGTTAAACCAATCAAAACATATTTTATTCATTTTTTTTCTACCTAAAGGGGTCCTAAAATGAAAAATCAAACAGCTAAATGATCCATAGTATGACCATCTTAAAAACAATTTCATATGTCAGCTTAGCTGACCTCCCCCAACTATTTTTTGTTAGTGCATCTCAAGTCTGAAATGTCAAAGTTGAAATTACAAACTTTCGAAACCTTTTAAAACTCAAATACACAACACGTTTGCATTTGCTTTGCAGGAAAATTCTCAGCACATAAAAGAGGGATCAAATTAAGATCCTACATCTGCAGGGGCTTAGAAGACCGATTCAGTCAGGTGGAATATTCCTTATTCAGAAAGAAATAGAGGGCATAGACCAGCCATGATTCGTTATCTATGGGCAAAAGACAATTGCTGGAGCTTTGTGGCCCACCTTACTGGACGGACAGCTGTCTTTGTCTTGGACTAGAATAAATGGATTTCCTGAGGTGTCTCTAATAATTAAAGCCAGAAGCCCAGTTAGATTGGTGTCCAACAGTAAGACAGATGATTTGGAATCACTTTGTCTTGGAGAGTGGTTGTGGAGGGAGGAGAGTTGTTGGACAGTCTCATTGAAGGGGTTAGATGGTTCACCTGAGGTGGTTAAAGGCTGCTAGGCTGGGCACAGGACCAAAGCACGGAGCACAGCCCTCTGACGGAGCACACGAGGATTAATGGCGGTGCACAAAGGACACAGAGAGGAACACACAGACATGCACGCTCACACATACTGTACGCAGAGGAACGCGCACACATTTACAGTCGGCGACTGCCGCGGAAGGAACAAGCCACGTCTCTCTCTGCTCCAGTGGACTGTGATTCCCATTACATCACTCATCTCTACTTCTAATCTGCCTCTCCCTCTCCCTCTCCCTCTCCCTCTCCCTCTCCCTTCTTTTCTCTCACTATCATTACCTGTCGGATTCCCCTCTCTCTCTCTTTCTCTCTCTCTCCCCCTCTCTCTCTTTTTCTCTCTCCCTCCCTCTGAGTTCGCTCCGTCAAGTTATTCCTTTTCCGGGAACACCCAAGAAACACAAACCAAACGAACCCAAACAGGGGAAACGGAATTGAATGATTGAATCACCAAAACCTATTTCCTCACCCTACTCCATGTTGCTCTCTCTTTTTCTCCCTCTCATCTCTTGCTTGTCTGTTTAATAGTAAAGGAGGCGTCTGCCTCCGTTCAATCCAGAGGAATATGTTATTCTGAAGAGCGTGCCATCCCAGTACATCAAATATGTATACGCCTGTAATCTTTCATCATAATTATCGTTTAATGTATCTCTGTAACAATTTTGGCTTCCCTCCTCATAAGGTATGGGCCGAAGACGATGGGATATTTCTTGATTGCGTGATGTCACGTAATACAGGAGAACTCTCTCTGGTTATTTCTCTCTCCCGCCGTCTTTTGCCTCACAACAGTATTGCTCTTCTTTCTTATACTTAGCTTAGTTATTCGGAACTGAGCCATATCTCTCTCTCTCTCTCTCTCTCTCTCTCTCTCTCTCTCTCTCTCTCTCTCTCATATATGTCTGTTAGCACAGTCCCATAGTGACAGATTCATAGGGTGGTGTAGTTCATGTGTTTTAGAGTGCACATCACCATGTCACAGAGGTCTAAGCCTTAGGGGCCATAGGGACACCTTGCCTGGGGCCACTCAGGGGATCTGGTCCAATGACAGTTCAGCTCTTTAGGTCACCATGACAACTCAACAGGGATATTACAAAGCAGAGTAACTGTACTCACACTACCTCCAGTAATTAAAGATGCATTGACCATACAGTAGATGGAAATGCATTATTGATTAACTGACTGATTCATTTGGCCATTAAAAAATAAACATGACGAGATATATATATATTACAGTACCTGTGAAAAGGTTGGACACACCAACTCACTCAAAGGTTTTTCTTTATTTTTCTCTATTTTCTACATTGTAGAATAATAGTGAAGGCATCAAAACGATGAAATAACACATATGGAATCATGTAGTAACCAAAAACGTGTTAATGAAATCAAAATATATTTTAGATTCTTTCATAGTTTTGATGTCTTCACTGTGCCCAGGAGGAGTGAATATCCTGGACCTGGGAGGAAGTCTTGGCAAGATACGAAAGCCTGCCAGGGAAACAGACGACAGGAGAGAAGGGAGGACAGCGACGACGTCGGGATTCGCGGCCAGGTAGAAAGCCCAAAAGACAGCCCAAGTCTTGGAACACGGGGTGGTCACACGGGGTGGTCGGCGGAGCTGAGGAATGAGCCAGAGACCGTCAGGGAGTCGAAGGAGGAACTCGACGAAAGATTACGGAGAGAGGTGGTGGCGATGAGAGTGCTGCAGAGCGGGCGTGCTGAGGAGCGTGACACCAGTCCGGTGTCATCTGCACCAGTTTCACGCATCTGGCGTCCAGTGCGCCTCCCCGGTCCGGTACGTCCTGTGTATCCTCCACGCACTCGCCCTGAAGTGTGTGTCACCGTTCCGGTACAAGTTGTGCCGGTTCTATGAACTAGGTCTCCAGTTCGCATACAGCCCAGTACGTCCTGTGCTAGCTCCCCGCACTCACCGCGCGGAGTGTGTCATCGTTCCGGCACCACCTGTGCCAGCTCTACGCACCAGGTCTCCAGTGCGCCTCCACAGCCCAGTACGTCCTGTGCCTCCTCCTCACACTCTCCCTGAAGTGCGTGTCCCCAGTCCGGTACGTCCTGTGCCTGCTCCTCGCACTCTCCCTCAAGTGCGCCTCCACAGCCCAGTACGTCCTGTGCCTGCTCCCCTCACTCGCCCTGAGGTGCGTGTCACCAGTCTGGTGCCACCTGTACCAGCCCCACGCGTCAGGCCTCCAGTGCACCTCCCCAGTCCAGTACGTCCTGTGCCTGCTCCTCGCGCTCGCCCTGAGGTGTGTGTGACCAGTCCGGTACCACTAGTGCCGGCCCCACGCACCAGGCTTCATGCGACGATCCCCAGTCCAGAGCTTCCGGCGACAGTTCCCAGTCCAGAGCTTCCGGTGACAGTTCCCAGTCCAGAGCTTCCGGCGACGTTTCACAGTCCGGAACCTCCAACGACGGTCCACAGTCGGAACCTCCAGCGACGGTCCACGGTCCAGAACCTCCTGAGACGGTCCACGGTCCGGAACATCCTGAGACGGTCCACGGTCCGGAAACTCCAGCTCCAGGGCAGGAGTCTTCTTCTGCGCCGATGCCCAGTCCGAGCACGGCGTCCAGTCCAGCTCCACGGCAGGAGCCTTCTTCTGCGCCGATGTCCAGTCCAGGCACGGCATCCAGTCCTGCTCCATACAGGAGACTTACTCTGCGCCGGTGCCCAGTCCAGGCACAGCGGTCAACTCAGCTCCATGGCCGGAGCCTTCTTCGGCGCCGGTGCCCAGTCCGGGTGCGGCGTACAACCCAGCTCCATGTCCGGGGCCCTCCTCTGCGCCGATGCCCAGTCCGGGCACGGCGTTCTACCCGGCTCCACGGCCGGACCCATGGTCTGGGCGGAGGCAAAGTCCCGCACCAGAGCCGCCACCGATGCTGGCGAATCCACGAGTGGAGTGGGTACTTCGCCCCGCACCGGAGCCGCCACCGATGCTAGACGCCCACCCGGAACCTCCCCTATAGAGTCAGGTTTTGCGGCCGGAGTCCGCACCTTTGAGGGGGGTACTGTCATGCCCTGACCATAGAAAGCCTATTTATTCTCTATTTTGCTAAGGTCGGGGTGTGACTAGGGTGGGTGATCTAGTGCAATTATTTCTATGTTGGCCTTGTATGGTTCCCAATCAGAGGCAGCTGTTTATCGTTGTCTCTGATTGGGGATCATATTTAGGCAGCCATTTCACCACTGTGTTTTGTGGGATCTTGTTTTTGTGTAGTTTTCTGGTAGCACTGCATTTGCTGCACGTTTCGTTTTGCTGTTTATTGTTTTTGTGAGTTTCATTTAATAAACATGTGGAACTCTACGTACGCTGCGCCTTGGTCCGTTTCTCCACACGACCGTGACACCTTTGTAGGTGTGTCCAGACTTTTGACTGGATTTCTTTTTTTTTTTACACATTTTACCACTTTTTTGGGGTAGGCTGTAACAGTTGTCTGTGGTGGTAGAAGGATCGGACCAGCGCAGCGTTGTAAGTGTTCAATAAAAATCCAAAACTGAACACAGGAACAAAAACAATAAACGATGATCAAACGAAACAGTACCGTGTGGCGACAAACACTGACACGGAAACAAACACCCACAAACCAAAAGTGAAACCCAGGCTACCTAAGTATGATTCTCAATCAGGGACAACGATTGACAGCTGCCTCTGATTGAGAATCATACCAGGCCGAACACAAAACCGCAACATAGAAAAACACACATAGACTGCCCACCCCAACTCACGCCCTGACCATACTAAATAAAGACAAAACAAAGGAAATAAAGGTCAGAACGTGACATAGGCACAAAACTACCTTCATACTTCCATTTGTTTTTTAAAACTGTTACCGGTTACCTTCAGAAGAGTGCTGTGACACTTTAGGGTTCGTAGAGCAAAACGGAGAACACCATCGTGTTTGTCAGAATCTCCCCTTTCCTATTAGTTTGTAGCCCAAACGGTTCGGAAGCTTCCAAACAGAAGTTGGCACATCGATGGTACCAACTTTAGACAGGTCTCCTGACACTTGTGGGGGTCAAAGGTTAAACCGTTCGTTAAGCCGTAGGTTAAACCGTTCGATCACTGTAGACGTTCACCATGAGACAAACACCGCTCTAGCTCTGCCTCCTTTCACCGCAGATGCGGACGTAAGACACGGGCGGATGTGGTGGATTGAGACCCATCCAATGCAAAGAAACAGATATCTTTAGCTTAAAATGACTGATTTTGATGGGGATTTCTTTGTTATGTAACTTAGATTGACGCACTGGTGTGTCAATCGACTCCAGGGGGTTATTTATAATCCACATAACAAATTACATTTGTTGTTGCTGCAGGAATATTTTCCGGTTGTAGCAAACTGGCTCAAATTAGTATGTAGAGTGAAACAGTCTTTACGCAAGAGAGGAACATTACCAGATGTTCCAGACAATACATATCACACCTTCCGCTCCCATTTTCACATGCAGTGCTGAACTGAAGTGTTTGTCTGGTATTATTTAACGGGGCCTGATTCTGGTGGCTATAGACACAAGGGATTCTAGAGCCGGGGTCTGATCAAGCGGGAACGCTCTCGGCTCCTGGACCACGGCAGCTTTGGTTCAGCCCATTGTATGTGCCATTCCTACCCTTGGCCTTCCTAGCTGTCATTCCTCTTTCATTGTCTGTCCTGTCACTGTCCTTCCACAGATTTTAACCTGACCCTTAGAAGTCGGATGTGAAATGCAGTTAAAGGGATTGAATGGAGAGCACAGACAGTCAAATTGGATATTGGTGGAAAGAGGATCTGTGCTGGGAAGAAGGTAGTGACAAGTTCAGACAACCCTGTTTCCTTTATCAAATAGTAAAGCTGCTGAGATCAGGAAAGACTGCCTGGCAGCCAAAAGAGGAGAGAAAGAGACGGGTATGAAGAGAATAACAAGAGAGGAGGAAAAAGATGAGGAGGAAGAAAAGGAGGAAGAACTGACGAGGAAAACAAACAAGAGCATAGAGGAAGACGGGCAACAAGAGAGGAGGAAAGAGTGAGTGAGAAAAAGGGTAGACAAGGAAGGTAGATGCCTGTCCTAAGCCCACCACTCCATCCAGACCGTACCTGTTGATGGCCGAGCTGAGTTCATCCAGACCGTACCTGTTGATGGCCGAGCTGAGTTCATCCAGACGGTGGGTGTCGCTGGTGGTGCTGTTGTCCAGTTTGGAGAGGCTGTCCATCCTCTTCAGGATCACCTCCAGCATGTCACTGATCTTCCTAAGCACCCCACGAGACTCCACTCCCCCCATCACTACACAGCGAGAGGGAGAGAGAGAGAGAGAGTGAGAGGTAGTAAACAATCGATAAAAGCCCAATAACAAGAGAGCGCGGAACGCTTACTATTTAGCCGAGCCCAGTCTCCAATTCATATCCTTAAGTAAGCATCCTTCTCTTTCTGCCCTATAGCTTCCTGTGCTAGCAGCATACTTTGCCTGCCTAGCTCAGGCTAAAACATTAATTATTTCAACCACTGACTCCCAGACTTCCTACCACCTAGAGTATAATTTATAATGGTACACACTGCCGCAAAGGCCTGAGTTACGGAACTATGAAGTGGAACTAATCGTGTTGACATTCCCCGCACTCCGGGGGATGCAATTACGTGTAACCCCGGCTGTATTTATTTCACCCTAGTGAATCAGAGAGGTCGTAGGTGCAGACACTGTGTGTGTGTGTATATTTATGTGCGTGTGCGTGTGCGTGCGTGTGCGTGTGCGTGTGCGTGTGTGTGTGTGTGTGTGTGTGTAAGGCCAGGCTCTTTATCCTCTTGATGCTTTGATTGTTCCGCTTCTCTTTATAGGATCATGTGGTGGTGACTGGCTAGACAAACCAAGGTCATATACACAATCAATCTACTTAGACAACAGCTCTATATAAAACACAGCCAGACAACATATTGGGCCAGACTGACTGAAATAACATTGACAGGATTACAATGCAATGAATATTTTCTGAAGATGAATAAGATACCTTTCCGGCAAACCTTCACTGACACAATGTGCAATAACACATCTTGAGGTATTTAAAAGACCGCCCTGTCTTACCAGTCGGCGCCACGTGAAAAGCTAGCTATTCTCTGGCCCAAGTGGGGAAACTTCAGGTTGAGGAGTAAGTTTCACACATCCCCATGTGCTACACATCCACCATGCTCTAACTAACTGGACCATTGGAACTATATACACTGAACTAAAATATAAACGCAAGATGTAAAGTGTTGGTCCCATGTTTCATGAGCTGATGTAAAAAATCCCTGAAAAATTCCATGCGCACAAAAAGCTTATTTCTCTTCAATTTTGTGAACATATTTGTTTACATCGCTGTTAGTGATAATCCATCCACCTGACAGGTGTGGCATATCAAGAAGCTGATTAAACAGCATGATAATTACACAGGTGCAAATTGTGCTGGGCACAATAAAGGCCACTCTAAAATGTACAGTTTTGTCACACAACACAATGCCACAAGTTTTGAGATAGCATGTAATTGGCATGCTGACTGCAGGAATGTACACCAGAGCTGTTGCCAGAGAACTGAATGTTAATTTCTCTAACATAAGCTGCCTCCAGCATCGTTTTAGAGAATTTGGCAGTACGTCCAACCGGCCTCACAAACGCAGACCACGTGTAACCACGCCAGTCCAGGACCTCCACATCTGACTTCTTCACCTGGGGGACCGTTTCGGGGTGCACCCCTGCCCAGTCATGTGAAATCCATAGATTAGGCCTAATTTATTTATTTCAATTGACTGATTTCCTTATATGAATTTTAAAATCTTCGAAATTGTTACACGTTGCATTTATATTTTTGTTCAGAGCGTACAGTGAATTCAGACCCCTTCACTTTTTCCACATTTTGTTACATTAAAGCCTTATTGTAAAATGGATTAAATACAAATTTATACTCATCAATCTACACACAATATCCCATAATAACAAAAACAAAAACACTTTTTTGTCATTTTAGCAAATGTATACAAAAACAGAAATGCCTTATTTGCATAAGTATTCAGGCCATGAGACTCAAAATGTAGCTCAGGTGCATCCTGTTTCCATTGATCATCCTTGAGATGTTTCTACAGCTTGACTGGAGTCCACCTGTGCTGAATTCAATTGATTGGACATGATTTGAAAAGGCACAGACCTGTCTATATAAGGTCCCACAGTTGACAGTGCATGTCAGAGCAAAAACCAAGCCATGAGGAAGGAATTGTCCGTAGAGCTCCAAGACAGGATTGTGGCGAGGCACAGATCTGTGGAAGGGTACCAAAACATTTCTGCAGCATTGAAGGTCCCCAAGAACACAGTGGCCTCCATCATCCTCAAATGGAAGAAGTTTGGAACCACCAAGACTCTTCCTAGAGCTGGCCGTCCTGCCAAACTGAGCAATCAGGGGAGAAGGGCCTTGGTCAGGGAAGTGACCAAGATCCCGATGGTCACTCTGACACAGCGTCAGAGTTCCTCTGTGGAGATGGGAGAACCTTCTTGAAGGACAACCATCTCTGGAGCACTCCACCAATCAGGCCTTTATGGAAGAGTGGCCAGACGCAAGCCACTCCTCAGTAAAAGGCACATGACAGCCGGGCTTGGAGTTTGCCAAAAGGCACCTAAAGACTCTCAGACCATGAGAAACAAGATTCTCTGGTCTGAGGAAACCAAGATTGAACTCTTTGGCCTGAATGCCAAGCCTCACGTCTGGAGGAAACCTGGCACCATCCCTACGGTGAAGCATGGTGGTGGCAGCATCATGTTGTGGGGATGTTTTTCAGCAGCTGGGACTGGGAGACAAGTCAGGATCGAAGGAAAGATGAACAGAGCAAAGTACAGAGAGATCCTTGATGAAAATCTACTCCAGAGCGCTCAGGACCTCAGACTGGGGCGAAGGTTTACCTTCCAACAAGACAACGAACCTAAGCACACAGCCTAGACAATGCAGGAGTGGCTTCAGGACAAGCCTCTGAATGTCATTGAGTGGCCCAGCCAGAGCCTGGACTTGAGCCCGATCGAACATCTCTGGAGAGACCTGAAAATAGCTGTGCTCCCCATCCAACCTGACAGAGCTTGAAAGGATCTATAGAGACGAATGGGAGAAACTCCCAAAATACAGGTGTGCCAAGCTTGTAGAGTCATCCCCAAGAAAACTTGAGGCGTTGATCGCTACTAAGGGTGCTTCAACAAAGTACTGAGTAAAGGTTCTGAATACTTATGTTAATTTGATATTTTCGTTTTTGCTTTGTCATTATGGGGTATTGTGTGTAGATTGATGAGGGGGAAAAAATATTGAATACATTTTATATTAAGGCTGTAACGTAACAAAATGTGGAAAAAGTGAAGGAGTCTGAATACTTTCCGAATGCACTATACATTAAGAACACCTTCCTAATTTTTAGATGCACCCCCTTTTGCCCTCAGAACAGCCTCAATTTGTCAGGGCATGGACTCTACATGGACTCTATAACAAAGAGAATGAAACAAAACAGTCCTGTCTGGTACAGACACAAAGACAGAAAACAACTACCCACAAAACACAGGTGGGAAAAGGCTACCTAAGTATGGTTCTCAATCAGAGACAACGTGCCTCTGATTGAGAACCACACCCGGCCAAACACACAGAAATAAAAAACATAGAACACAAAACATAGAATGCCCACCCCAACTCGCGCCCTGACCAAACCAAAATAGAGACATGAAAAGGATCTCTAAGGTCAGGGCGTGACAACTGGATCATTCCCTTTAAGGCAGAGAGGTCACGGTATATTCTTCTCCATCATAATGTCAGTGGGTATGAGGTTTGATGGTAGTGATAATCATCTGGAGTGAGCTGCCTACCCCAAACAATACCAACCAACCAATTGGAAGAATAAAAGGAACACATAGCTCAAATACTGCCATGTTGCAGTGGTGGAAAAAGTACTCAATTGTCATATTTGAGTAAAAGTAAAGATACCTTCATAGGAAATGACTCAAGTAAAAGAGAAAGTGCCCCAGGAAAATACTACTTGAGTAAATGTCTTGAAGTATTTGGTTATAAATATACGCAAGTATCAAAAGTACATGGAATTGCTAAACTGTACTTAAGTTTCAAACGTAAATGGCACACCCTGACCATAGAGAGCCATTGTTTCTCTATGGTGAAGTGGGTCAGGGCGTGACTGAGGGTGATCTAGTTTATTTATTTCTTTGTGGTGTTCTAGTTTATTTTCTATGTTGGTGATTTGTATGATTCCCAATTAGAGGCAGCTGGTAATCGTTGTCTCTAATTGGGGATCATATTTAAGTAGCTGTTCTTCCCACCTGTGTTTATGGGATATTGTTTTGAGTTATTGCACGTAGCATCTCTGTAGTCACGGTTCGTTGTTAGTTTATTGTTTATTTGTTTTTGTCTTTGCTAAGTTTCACTTTCTAATAAATAATGTGGAACTCAATATCCGCTGCGCCTTGGTCCGACATTTATTCCAGCGAACGTGACAGTAAAAGTAAAAGTAAATTCCTTATATTTAACAAACCAGATTGCACAATTTTTTTAAATGATTTTGTTATTGATGGATAGATAGGGGCACACTCCAACACTCACACATAATTTACAAACAAAGCATTTGTGTTTAATGAGTCTAACAGATCAGCGGCAGTAGGGATGACCAGGGATGTTTTCTAGATAAGTGTGTGAATATGACCATTTTCCTGTCAAAATGTAACGAGTACTTTTGGGTGTCAGGGAAGGGAAAAGTACAATATTTTTTTAAAGAATGTAGTGAAGTTAAAGTAAAAGTTGCCAAAAATATAAATAGTCAAGTAAAGTACAGATACCAGAAAAAACTACTTAAGTAGTACTTTAAAGTAGTTTTACTTAAGTACTTCACACCACTGCCTTGTGGCATACAACTCTATGACTAAAAGTATCAGAGACCATTCCCTTTAAGACAGAGGTCACTGTATATTCTTGTCTGCTCTATCATCATGCCAGTGGGTATGAGGTGTGATTGTCATGGTAGTCACCTGGTGTGAGGCCTCTCCGCCATCACCCTCCAGTCCTATTGACTTGTCAGGTAATTACAGCAGATTAAGTCCTCTACAGGAGAGCTGTGAGAGAAGGTCACAATTTTTTCTTTCCATGGCAACCTATTATCTCTCTCTCTCACTTTTCTCCTCACCATCGCTCTCTCTTTCTCCCTCTCTTCATACTATCGCTCTCTCCTCTCCCTACTTTCTTTCTTTCTGCCTATTATCTCTCCCTCTCTCACTCCCTCTCTCCCCACCTCTTTTGAACTCTCACTACTCTCTTCTAGAATCTGTCTCATTGCCTCTGTCTCTTTCTCTACTCTCTTCTCTCTCCTCCTCCTCTCTCTACTTTTCTCTCTCTTTCTCCCCCCACGCAATCTGGTAGTTATCTCCCTCCACGGTGACAGATGAGGCCCCTGTGTGACAGTGAGTGACATAGTGTCCTTGGGGTCCTAACGCATCGCCGTGTCAACCCATCACCGTGTGGCGTGTTACCTTGACGACCGTCCTAGCTTTCATTGACTCCTGATGAGCCGTAATGATCGCGATGGTCATTTGGACACGGAAACGTCTTCCTGCGATCTTATTGGCACATGGAAACCCTCCATTTGATCTCATTGGCTGCTGTGTTAAAAGGGTCATTATAACAATGTAATGGAGGTAATTTAGGTTATTTTTATTAACAAAATGCCAATTAAAAAGGCATTTGTGATGCAGCCAGAAGCTTAGTTCAATGGTCTGGTCGTTAAATAGAAGATGACTGTTAATGGGTAGGCTACCAGTTAACAGTAGTATTAAGAGCAAACAACACACTGACCCTGGATCAGTTAGTAAAGTGGCGATTACAGGACAGCGGCAGCGGAAAATATTTTTTGTTCTGTATCTCAGATTGTTCTGTCAATTCTCACATAGAAACTTCATAGGGAGGAAGGATGTTTAACACGGTTTTTACATTTGTATCACAAACAATTTTCGAGAAAGTCATGATGAAATTGGTCATTTTAGGCCCTTTTTAGACCTATACAGTACATGCCTCCTGTGATCTGTGAACCGTACATGACACAGACGACATCATGGTGTCATTATACGCCTTGTAGTGTTCTCTCAAGTACGTATGTCTAGATTCTAAAATACACATTCCCACAATCATTTATTCAACATAAAAAATACGAATATCTCAAAACGAACCTTTTTGATTTAGCCTAGTTTTAGACATATTGTTCAAACATGTCAAATTTCCAGAGTGGGCTCTCTGGTACTTTTAATGATATGACCAATTTTATACATATATATTTAAATTATAGGCAAGTAACCAATCACAGCTTTAGGATTGGTCAGTCCGCACGTCAAATTTCCTTTTGAATCCATTTTCCCATTCATGGTGTTGATGGTGCTCATAAAATGGATCATACCTTTAGAATTAGCAGAGAGCCCACTATGGAAATTGTATGTTCTTGTAGAGGGTAGTGTTTTAAACAACATGTCTAATATTGAATAGATGAATATGACTGTTGTTTTTTTCAGAATCTAGACATGCTCCTTATGATAGAGCACACTATAAAAGAGCAGAACTACACCGTGATGTCGTCTGTATCATGTACGGTTCACAGATCACAGTGTCTTACAGGAGGCAGGTCGAAAAAGGGCCTAAAAAAGTCACTTTCATCATGATTTTCTCCCAAAATGTTTGCGATACAAAAAGTCAAAAACATTTCTAACATTCCTCCCAATGAAGTTTCTATGTGAGAATAGCCAGAACAATCTGAGTCATAGAAAATATATTTCGCTCGCGTGGAATCGCCCAAAGGCACAATGCGACCACGCAGGCCGCTGGTAATTACCTCACATATTAGAGGTCAAATCACTAACATGAACATGCCACTAGGCAGTCTGAATACATTAGCTCAACAGGCAACTATAGGTCATCGACATGCTGTAGGGTCAGTTACAGGTCAATCCACTGTACTTGCTGCATCCCCGGAGAGACATCAACAATCAGTCAATTCAGAGTCAGCTACAGGTCAGTCCACTCCACGTACTGTAGCTCTTAGAGCTAGCCTCATGTCAGTGTAGTTGTTATAGCTTGACAATCTTAGAATAAAAGATGCTATCTAGAACCATCAAGGGTTCTTCGGCTGTACCCATAGGAGAACCCTTTGAAGAAACCTATTCGGTTTCTGGTAGAAACCTTTTGTTTCTAGGTCGAAAGCTGCCCTTTTTTTCTAAGAGTGTATCCAGATTCAGCTACAAGCCAGTCTACTGAGCCCTAGGACCGTGCCTCAGGACTACCTGGCCTGATGACTCCTGGCTGTCCCTGTCCTCAGTCCACCTGGTCTTGCTGCTGATCCAGTTTCTGCTGTTTTGCCTGTGGCTATGGAACCCTGACCTGTTCACTGGACGTGGTACCTTGTCTTGGACCTGCTGTTTTCGTCCCTCTCTCTCCCTCTCCCTCCCTCTCTCTCCCTCCTTCTCTCTCTCTACCGCACCTGCTGTCTAGACCTCGGAATGCTAAGCTATGAAAAGCCAACTTACATTTACTGCTGTGGTGCTGACCTGTTGCACCCTATGGTGCTGACGTGTTGCACCCTCTACAACCACTGTTATTATTATTTGACCCTGCTGGTCATCTATGCACGTTTGAACATCTTGAAGACCGATCTGGCCTTAATGGCCATGTACTCTTTTAATCTCCACCCGGCACAGCCAAAAGAGGACTGGCCACCCCTCAGAGCCTGGGTCCTCTCTAGGTTTCTTCCTAGATTCCTGCCTTTCTTGGGAGTTGTTCCTAGCCACCGTGCTTCTACATCTGCATTGCTTGCTGTTGGGGGTTTTAGGCGGTGTTTCTGTATAAGCACTTTGTGACATCTGCTGATGTAAAAAGGGCTTTATAAATCCATTTGATTTGATACTCGCGGTATCTCTATTGAGCCAGCTACAGGCCAATCTACTTGTTATCGTCTACTTCCTATAGCTCTATTGAGCCAGTCAACCATAGCTTTGTCTCTGTGCTGATCCTCAGTGAACACAGTATTAGCATGAGCTCTCCCAGGGGGACCCTAGTGTTTCATACGGAGCGCTTCCTTGTTTGCGAGGGATATTGACATGCGCTGAAAGGTACCTGTAGAAAATCAGTGTCTTCGTCTTAGTGCCGCAACAAGAAAGAGGATGAACAAGGCTCTGAGAGCTTAACGGGGTTCAAGTACACCCGTCTGCCCTCCTTGAAGATCAAATAACAGAAGAGCGTTGGGCCAGTAAGCGAAAGGTCACTGGTTCAAATCCCCGAGCCGACTAGGTGAAAAATCTGCCGATGTGCCCTTGAGCAAGGCACTTAACCCTAATTGTTCCAGGGTCTCCTGTCAATAATGGCTGATCCCTGGCTCTGACCCCACTCTCTCAGGGGGAGTGGGATATGCAAAAATGTCATTTACAATTCACGTGTGAAAAATGACAAACATAAGCATCCACCTAATTATTATGTATATGAGTTAACATAGGATAGAAACAGTTGTTTATCCATAAAGAAAACAGTACTGTTACCACAGTCAATGTATGTCCTTTCTCTCCAGGAGAAGATGAATAAAACCAAGTGAAAAAGTACGAATAGCAACTATTTAAATTCTGTTTATATGAGGAGTCTAATTGACTGTGCACTGTGTGAATCAATACATTCTCGAACACATTCTTCAAAACGACTTCTTAATCGATTGTTGACCTCGTCTTATGAATAACCCTACATTCTTCTTAAACGTAAATCTGAGGTGAAAATAAATGTCAGATTCGGTGAAATCGATCAGATTTGAAGATTCAGTAGTGGGTGAGCTAACAGGACCGTCTGTTCCTTCTCTTGGCTGGTACTATGTCACAGTGTGTTGGGGTGCTCCAGTTAGCGTGGGGTGGCATGGCGTACATCACTGTAGCACCATTACTCTCCCCAGCTTCAACCACCATATTGCCCTGAATATTTAGTGTCACGACACATCGTATTTCACCCCAGGTCTGAGAGTGCGTGAGGCGTGAAAGGAATATTCCTGTTAGTGTCTCTAACAGGGCTACTAAACAGAGTGTGTGTGTGTGTGTGTGTGTGTGTGTGTGTGTGTGTGTGTGTGTGTGTGTGTGTGTGTGTGTGTGTGTGTGTGTGTGTGTGTGTGTGTGTGTGTGTGTGTGTGTGTGTGTGTGTGTGTGTGTGTGTGTTGCTCCAGGGAGTATTGACTAGCTCATACACCCCCCCCCCCCCCCCCCCCCTCAGTATGGGAGAGGCTAACTCTAAGCAGGAGAAAACTTTTGTCTGCTTTTATGTCGGTCACAACCTGTGTTTTAGACAGAATGCCAACTCTTTGTTTCTCTCAGCTAGAGTAGTTCACCTCTACAATACCTGCTAAGATACAGAGGGAGGACTGTGTTGACTTGCCCAGTAAGTAAACAGTGCGTCTGTCCATCAAGAGAGGAACACACACAGAGAAGTGAGGACTGTTAGTACCAGGGACCATGTCCTTCCATTAAGGGTGTGTTGTTGAACAGTGGCACTGGGTCGTTGTGCCCTGAGGGGGGGGTGTGTGTGTGTGTGTGTGTGTGTGTGTGTGTGTGTGTGTGTGTGTGTGTGTGTGTGTGTGTGTGTGTGTGTGTGTGTGTGTGTGTGTGTGTGTGTGTGTGTGTGTGTGTGTGTGTGTGTGTGTGTGTGTGTCAATAGCAGTAGGACTGTGATGTTGCGACTTGAGGGGTGTGTAGTAGGACTGTTCATCATGTTAGAGGGTTAAAAGGGACATCTTTCAGTGGGAGGCCAATCTGTGAAAGTTGAACACACACGCACACGCACACACACACACACACACACACACACACACACACACACACACACACACACACACACACACACACACACACACACACACACACACACACACACACACACCCAAACACCTCAGGGCACAACGACCCAGTGACACTGTTCAACAACACACCCTGAATGGAAGGACATGGTACCTGGTACTAACAGTCCTCACTTCTCTATGTGTGTTCCTCTCTTAATGGACAGACGCACTGTTTACTTCACACTAGCACCCCTCTCCACCCCTCTCCTCTCTACCCCTTTCCTCTCCTCCACTTCAGTGGGATGCTAAAAAGCACTCTCTCTCTGTTTCCCACTCTTTTCATGTTGTGTCAGAGCCAAAGGACCCTTCAGCACTCAGTGGGCTGTTAAATGCAGCATAATCTTTGTGCCGTGTTGTGAACACTGTGAAAAGCCTCTATGTGGAGGACAATGGAGGCATAGCCCGGTGGTGGTGGATTGTAAACCCTGAGCTGAAAATGCTGGTCATTTCAGTTGTGTTGTGCAGAATCGGTTGCCAGTGGGTCAGGTTGCGTTTTCTTGGACAGAATATAAACACCCATAGACCTTTAATATACACTAGCAAGCACAACAGAAACCCTGACTCTGTGTCCACATCATCCTATAACACATAATGTGCACCAGGAGTTGTTCATTGTGAAGTCCCTCTGTCTCCTCCGCTGGCATGAAAAAAGATACACAGTAAATAGAATATAGTGGAATATACTGTACTGTAGTTCCTCCTGTACTAGTTTGCTGTGTGTGTGTACAATCGTAGCCAGGCTCCCAATGCGACTCACTCAGCAGTGTCTCAGATCGAGGTGTGAGGTGTGCAGTTAGGGAGCAGGCAACAGGATGAGGTGTTAGTGAGATTGGCCACAGGCTGTTTGCATATTCATGGGGTGAAGTACATGTCAGGCTTGACTAGAGATGACATAGTTGACACTTACAGGGAGATGAACTGGAGCAGAGCAACACACATCCCTGAATGTACCACATGTATACGTTCTGACACAGACAGGCATATGGACAAATGCATTCACACTCATCATACACTCATGTACTCCCAGTAGGTAGGTTTGCCAGTGTGTGTGTGTGTGTGTGTGTGTGTGTGTGTGTGTGTGTGTGTGTGTGTGTGTGTGTGTGCGCGCGCGTGCGTGCGTGCGTGCGTGCGTGCGTGCGTGCGTGCGTGCGTGCGTGCGTGCGTGCGTGTGTGTGTGTGTGTGTGTGTGTCCAGCAAATCTTCACAGCTTGGTACATCTATTTTGCACGTATGGGATCCACCTCTCTCCCTCCCTTCCTCGCCACCTCTCCTCTCTCTCTCCCCTCCTTGCCACCTCTCCTCTCCCCTCCCTGTTCCTCTCTATAGAGTTGAGCCCTGGTAGTCTTTTTGCTAGAGTCTGTGCAGCAGAGTGAACACAATGTTATATATTATAACCTCCATGCTGTTTACAGCAAAGCACTGATCTAAGGTCAGTTTTGGATGTTCCAGCACTAACAGGTATTGAGGGCAGGATTTTCTGAGAATGCTCTGATCCTAGAAGTGTGCCTACCCGCTGGGCACAGACGTCAGTTCGACGTCTAGTGTTGATTTACATTTGGTTAAGTTTTCAACTAACGTGAATTCAATGTAAAATCAACATTTAAAAAAAAAAAAGTTGTCTGAAAAAAAGGCTGAATGCCCTTACGTCGATGACTTACGTCGATGACTTACGTCGATGACTTACGTCGATTACTTTTTGCAAATTCAATAGTTTCCCACGTTGATTCAACATCATCAGATATACTTTAAAGTGAATGTTAATGGAAACAATGTATATTGAACCAGTGTTTGACGAGTGGGTAAAGCCTGCGATCTCCTCTCCATCTCATCTCCATTTCCAAATTGGAATTCAATTAGATGTAATTAGATGCAGTTCAATTATCATAGCTATCATGGGGGATTTCTACTCATTAGTTGACGGAGTGAAAAAAAGGATTTGATTGCAAAATGTGGACAGGAAGCCAGCTTTCTCATGGGTTGCAGGTTTTCATGCTACACTGGATCAGGACAGTGGGGTATGTGGGCTTTGAGCCAATCCGAATAAGGTAAATAAGCATTGAATCAGGAAGTAGCAGTAATTGTAGAGGTGCACAAAACAATAAAGCACCGAGGCCCCATAAATAATGTCATAGTGTGGTAAAAGAGGAAGTCAATACACAGTATACTCTAAGAAAAAAAGGTGCTATCTAGAACCTTAAAGGATTCTTCGGCTACCTGGACCCAAAAAAGGTTTCACTTGGAACCAAAAGGGTTCTCCTAAGAGTGCAGTGCCGATGACATGAGAACAAGCAGTAATGCATGAAAATGTTCTCAAAGAACAAACCTAGCCTCGTTTGCCAGGCGTATAGCTGTGAGATATACAAAGGCTGAAGACACACAACTGTCAGTGTGAGACAAGTAAAACACCTTTCTCAGTTTCCCTCTTTCAGTTTCGCCCGAAGCGCCCATAACGTCCTGACGGTTTTCGTTTGGGGTTACTCACTGTTTGCGAGACAACATAGTATTCCAAACTCAAAGCTGCAGAGGGGGAAAGAGAAAGAGAGAGGGAGAGAAAGAGGGAGGGAGATAAGCGAGCTCTCAGTCTATTAGTGCAGACAACTTCTGTCACTTCTCCTTTGTGTCTGTCTCTCTTCCAAAGTGCACGCCAAAGAAGAAGGGATGAGAGGGAAAAAAACGACAGAGAGCGAGTGTATGTGTAGAGTACTAGCTGTATCTATCTGGCTCCACTACACAGCTGTAATTAAAGCTTCTCCACCCCTCCTCTTCCTCCCTCCCTCCCTCCTCCTCTCTTCATCCCCCCTTTCCCCCCACATCTTTAGCAAATCCTCTCAGAACCCATTCTTTGATTTTTGCTTCTCTGAAGTTGCGCTACTCAGTTCGGATCAGCACTCTCTCCCTCTCTCTCCTTTTCTCTCTCTCTGTTTTTCTCACACACACACGTACGTGCACGCGCACACACACTCCCTTCCTCTCTCTCTCTCTTTCATCCCATGTCTTTCACTAGCAGTAGGGTAATTTTTGCACCTTGTCTTGTATGCTGTTGTGCATGATGTCAGACTCTGAAACTGAGTGGAGCCTTGAAGCCCACTCCTCCTCACACAACAGCCAGTCAGCACTTGGGAAAACAGCCCAATTAGGGCCAGAAATGGGCACAGATAAAAACAATGTATGAATAGGGATCAAATTGCATAATAATATATGAAAGGGTAATGGGTTTGGCGTGCACTGGATGGATGTTAATGGAGAAGGGAAATAATAGGTACAGCAGGATCAGGAAGAGTATATATTTGATATTTTCATCTATTTTAAAGGACCGTGTTATACAAAAAGCAACCTGTTATTTGCATCTGCAGTCCCTGGGAAGGGTAATGTAGCAGTAGATGCATTGTGAGTGACATTCAATGTCAACATGACTTTCTATGCTGTCAATGACAAGGACGACCTAAAGCTAAAGCGCCAATCCCAGCCACACACTGTGTGAGCAGAATGACTAAGGCTGCTGTAAATCAAGCTAGGGCTGCAGCTATGGGAGCCTGGCACGAGGCGCAGCTACCTCTGTCAATGTCTTTACATTCAGACACACACACTGTCAGTGTCCCCTGTGGGCTGACAGTGTACTGTCCCCTGAAACATATCCTTGTGCATGTACTGGGAAAAGGCTTACGGCCTTACAATGTTAACCTGTAAATCCCACGGCAAGGTTAACATCTGAGTCCTTTAGCATATACTTATCCAGAGCAACTCACAGTAGTGAGTGCGTACATTTTCGTATTTGCTTGTACTGGTCCCCCATGAGAATCGAACCCACAACCTTGGCGTTGCAAGTGCCACACTCTTCCAGCTGAGCCATACAGGACCAACAGCACACACATGTACATCCTTACAATAAGTCCCCAATGCCGACAGTCAAATACGGCGCCTCCTCTTGTCTTAATGACTCCCTTATGTAAACATGTCTGTTCCTCAGCCTGCATTAGCTTTGCCCACTGCCATTTATTCACTGGGCTTCGTGGCTTTGTGGACAACTGAGACATAGGGCTTCAGGGGGCCACTTTCCACCACGAGGCAGGACCCTGGACGTCACTGTGTGTTAATGTGACAGGGCACCACGTTGCCCTGGGAGAGAGACAGGGGGAGAGTATTGGAGGAAAGTAGAGAGAGGGGATGGAGAGTGAGAGAGAGGGGATGGAGAGTGAGAGGGAGGGGATGGAGAGTGAGAGAGAGGGGATGGAGAGTGAGAGAGAGGGGATGGAGAGTGAGAGAGAGGGGATGGAGAGTGAGAGAGAGGGGATGGAGAGTGCGAGAGAGGATAGAAAGTGAGAGAGGGGATGGAGAGTGAGACTCTGACTGGGGGTTTACCCTACCTTGAGAGAGCAGTTGGAGAGATGGAGAGATAAAGGGAGAAAGTAAGAGAGACAAAATAGAGATGGGGAAGTAGTACTCATAAAACACTGTGACATTTGATGGTAACGCGCCCTGTTGGCCCTCATCCCCGCCTCGGCTAAAACCAGCTAAAACCACCGTTGGGCTATAGTACGAAATCACATGGTACAACTGGACAAATTATGACAAAAGATAATGTTGTTCATTTGTTTTTTAACCTTGCATGGAGGGTCAGGGTTTTTCCTATCCTGCTCAGATCATTTCTTTTTCATAAGCTTAAAGTTGATTAAACTTGTCATCTGATTTTCATATAGGTTATTGATATTGCTGAGAGAGAGAGAGAGAGAGAGAGAGAGAGAGAGAGAGAGAGAGAGAGAGAGAGAGAGAGAGAGAGAGAGAGAGAGAGAGAGAGAGAGAGAGAGAGAGAGAGAGAGAGAGAGAGAGAGAGAGAGAGAGAGAGAGAGAGAGAGAGAGAGAGAGAGAGAGAGAGAGAGACCATTTTTTCTGACTGGATATTTTGCGCTGCTTTGGTGGAATTATCTGCTCTGTCTAGACTACATTCCTCTCTTGCTTTCTGTATAAACATATTTATTGAAATAGGCTTTAGCAAACAGGAATTGGAAGATTGCTCGGATTGTCACCCGAGAGATGGAGAGCTTACTGCTAATGACACTGTGGGCTGTGAAATAGAAAACAAAAACATAATCTCATCTCGCTTTGGAGAGAAAAACCAGTCGAGAAAGAGGCTTGGAGAGTGGAGAATAGCTACTCAACCAGACATCTCGTCTCTCAATGCTCTCTCTCTCTTTCTCCCTTCTCTATTTCTTTCTCCTCTCTCTTTTTCCTTCTCCTCTGTTTTCCCTCCTGCTCTCTCTGCCTTCCCTCTCTCTCTCCCCATCTCCATCTCTCACCCTTTCTCGCTCTCTTTCTGTTCTCTCTACCTTTCTTATCTAATATCTTCCTCTCACTCACTCAGCCCTCAGCAGATATATTAGCAGCTGCCCGCTCCCAGTCTGCATTAAAAGGCAGAGCCAGGTGCATGATGGTTGATGGCCCACTTCATTGGCCTGGCACCATTCATTCATCCTGTTATTTACTCCTGACATACAGGTAATGAAGCGAGCAACTGGTGAAACAGCAGCGGGGACACATGGGGCAAAATACATACGCTGAGCCAAAATGGACGCCTGGTGTGGTGAAACTGCAGGAGATCAGGGTGAAACACCAGGTGGTGGTGAGGGGCTATATTAATGAGTTGAGCCAAAATGTTCACCGAAATTGGTGAAACCGCAAGGGGTCACGGTGGATAAATAAACGTGATGAGCCAAAATGGACTCCTGAACTGGTGAAAATGCAGGGAGTTGGACATTCATACTTATTCATATACGACCGTACTGTGTGCTAGCTGACTGCCAACCAGATTGCTACCGGGTGAAGTGGAGATCTTTGCTGAGCTAGAACCGAGAAGTACAATTCCCGAGCCACCAAACTACTCCGCCTTTGCTATAACCTCAAAAATATTAAAGTAGTTGATGTTTTGTTCCTAGCAGGAAGTCACAGCGGGAAGCAGGAGGCACTGTTGAAAAATGTCAATAAGCACAGCAGTTGCTACTAAACAGAATCCTTCCACAGTACATGTGGTACTTTGCCTTCAACAGCACAGCATTCTCCTCCATACACAGTAGCAAGGTGAACTGAATGTGCAGTTCACTGTGTGAGAATGGCAAGTTGCAACGGCAAATGGGCGGGAGTCACTGTACTGTACAACCATGAAAATCAGTTCAACTTGGGAAAAAACATTTCTGATAGCGCTCAAAAACAAAATGTTAGCCTGGTTTGCTGCAGTCTACAACAAAAGAGGCAGCATCAACTATGTGAGAAAAGCAAGCCGTGCGTACCTTTGAGTAACTACAAGACAGGCCTTACCATGGCAGTACTAGATAGTGTGTTTAGCTGGAGTAAGACACAGTAGATATCTACTCCCCTCTCCTCGTCTCTCTAACACACTGAGGGTAATCTGTATGAGGTCCCTTTGGAGCACTCAGGGCTGGCTCTCACCCAGTCTAATCTCACAGCCATGTCGGCTCCAATGAGCTCCCGTCCGGGGCAGAGGAATCGCAGTAGCAGGCGGCACTTGCTTAATCACATTACCTGAGATGGGACTGGCTGATGATACGTGTTGTATTCGTTCTACGGATGTAGTGATGGGTTGTGCATTTACTCTATCGGTCCCTTTGATCAAATAGTTTACCCCGCGATGACAGCATAAGTGAGTCAGGAGATTTCATCACCAGAAGATTTCATCACGGATAAAGGAGTTTATTTTGTATTTTATTCCATCACACTTGCACACATGCAAATGCATGCACATACTTACACGTATATGCATTCGTACCCTCTCTTGTGCACAGTAAGCGCACACACACACACACTCAGTGGACCTATCTAGAATATCAACTATTGACTAATTTCTTTCCCTGCCGAGTGATTAATGATTAATAACAGCGACTAGACAGGAGAGAGGAGATACAGAGATTAGACCTGTTTAGCCTGTCCTCTATATGTCTGTGTCTTCCTCCTCCGCCTCTGGCCAACTCATGAAAGTCGGGAATATTTTAAATGTTTTAAACTTTTATCCAATTGGTAGTTACAGTCTTGTCCCATCGCTGCAACTCCCATACGGACTAGGGAGAGGCAAAGATCGAGAGCCATGCGTCCCCAGAAACACGACCCTGCCAAGCTGCACTGCTTCTTGACACACTGCTCGCTTAACCCGGAAGCTAGCTGCACCAATGTGTCGGAGGAAACAGCGTACAACTGGCGACCGTGTCAGCGTGCACTGCACCCGGCCCGCCACAGGAGTCGCTAGAGCGCGATGGGACAAGGACATCCCGGCCGGCCAAACCCTCCCCTAACCCAGACGACGCTGGGCCAATTGTGCACCGCCTCATGGGTCACGGTCGGCTGCGACACAGCCTGTGATCGAAGCCAAGTCTGTAGCGACGCCTCAAGCACTGTGATGCATTGCCTTAGACTGCTGTGCCACTCTGGAGGCCAAGTCTGGAATAACTTGTCCATGTTTCTACTTTGATTAAATGTTGGGCATTTCCTTATTTATACTGGAATGCATTTACATAACGTTGTTTATTCAATCACTATTAACAGGAGAGGTTCTTCAGGATGCAAGTATAGAATCCATTTAAGAAACAGTGTTTACTGTATGAATAGACTATGAAAAGACTGTGTTTACTGTATGAAAATACTATGTTTACTGTATGAAACAACTGTCTGAAAAGACTGTGTTTACTGTCTGAAAAGACTGTGTTTACTGTATGAAACAACTGTATGAAAAGACTGTGCTAACCGTATGAAACAACTGTATGAAAAGACTATGTTTACTGTATGAAATGACAGTGTTTACTGTATGTAACGACTATGTGTTTACTGTATGAAATGACAGTGTTTACTGTATGAAAAGACAGTGTTTACTGTATGAAAAGACTGTATGAAATGACTGTTTACTGTATGAAACTACTATGTGTTTACTGTGTGAAAAGACTGTTCACTGTATGAAATGACTGTGTTTACTGTATGAAAAGACAGTATGAAAAGACTGTGTTTACTGTATGAAAAGACTGTTTACTGTATGAAATGACTGTGTTTACTGTATGAAAAGACTATGTGTTTGCTGATGAAAAGACTGTTTACTGTATGAAATGACTGTGTTTACTGTATGAAATTACTGTTTACTGTATGAAATGACTGTGTTTACTGTATGAAATGACTGTTTACTGTATGAAATGACTGTTTACTGTATGAAAAGACTGTATGAAATGACTGTGTTTACTGTATGAAATGACTGTTTACTGTATGAAATGACTGTGTTTACTGTATGAAATGACTGTGTTTACTGTATGAAATGACTGTGTTTACTGTATGAAATGAATGAAATGACTGTGTTTACTGTATGAAATGACTGTGTTTAATGTATGAAAAGACTGTATGAAAAGACTGTTTACTGTATGAAATGACTGTGTTTACTGTATGAAAAGACTGTATGAAAAGACTGTTTACTGTATGAAATGACTGTGTTTACTGTATGAAAAGACTGTATGAAAAGACTGTTTACTGTATGAAATGACTGTGTTTACTGTATGAAAAGACTGTTTACTGTATGAAATTACTGTGGTTAGTGTATGATCTTTGTAAATCAATAGATAGCTAACAACGTTGGTTAGTTTACCTTACACTGCACAAACAAACCAGTCAACCACTCACTAGTATGTTGTCAACTAGTCAATAGTCAGTTGATAGTCAATAGTCAACATACAGTAGTCAACATAGACTAGTCAATAGTCAACATTCTCCCTGTCAATGTGTGTGACTTAGGCCAGTGGAGGCTCCTCAGAAGAGGAAGGAGAGGCCCATCCTCCTCAGTGAAATTTCATAAAAATAAAAATAGTGAAACATAAAAAAAGTTAAAATACAGTGTTTTGCAATGAAGGTCTTCAACAGCACTGTCTGGGCTAACACCATGGTGTAGCCGGAGGACAGCTAGCTTCCATCCTCCATCTTCCTTCCATCCTCCTTCCATCCTCCTAGGAGGCTGGTAGGCCTCACCCCCTTCCATAGATATACATGGTAATTATGACCACTTCCAGAGGACATCCTCCAACCAATCAAAGATTTTGCAGTATGAACTGACATGTCTATCCAATCATAGATGTAGGATCACAGAATGAACCTAGCGTGTTGTATTGGGATTGTGCCACAACGCATTTTGGGGGTTCTATGTGTTGAGAAGCTTGGTGACATTGTTGGATAGAGATTAAGAGTGAAGAGTGATAGTTGAGCATTTTTCGGACATTATTCAATTCAAATTCGTTTTTTCAAATTACAGGAGATGGAGGAGGTACAGTTGAAGTCGGACGTTTACATACACCTGAGCCAAATATATTTAAACTCAGTTTTTCACAATTCCTGACATTTAATCCTAGTAAAAATTCCCTGTTTTAGGTCAGTTAGGATCACCACTTTATTTTAAGAATGTGAAATGTCAGAATAATAGTAGAGAGAATGATTTATTTCAGCTTGTATTTCTTTCATCACATTCCCAGTGGGTCAGAAGTTTACATACACTCAATTAGTATTTGGTAGCATTGGCTTTAAATTGTTTAACTTGGGTCAAACGTTTCGGGTAGCCTTCAGGCATTTGGAAATTGCTCCCAAGGATGAGCCAGACTTGTGGAGGTCTACAATTTTTTTTCCTGAGGTCTTGGCTGATTTCTTTTGATTTTCCCATGATTTCAAGCAAAGAGGCACTGTGTTTGAAGGTAGGCCTTGAAATACATCCACAGGTACACCTCCAATTGACTCAAATGATGTCAATTAGCCTATCAGAAGCTTCTAAAGCCATGACATAATTTTCTGGAATTTTCCAAGCTGTTTAAAGGCACAGTCAACTTAGTGTATGTAAACTTCTGACCCACTGGAATTGTGATACAGTGAATTATAAGTGAAATAATCTGTCTGTAAACAATTGTTGGAAAAATTACTTGTGTCATGCACAAAGTAGATGTCCTAACCAACTTGCCAAAACTATAGTTTGTTAACAGGAAATTTGCGGAGTGGTTGAAAAACTAGTTTTAATGACTCCATCCTAAGTGTATGTAAACTTCCGACTTCAACTGTATATTATACATTGTTTTCTTGGGTTTAGAACCTTTATTTTGTGTCCAGTTAGTGCAATTTATTTAAATGTGCCTTGCTAACTTCAGTAGCTAGCTAGCTACCAGCGCGAGACTGCATTTTTCTCCGCCAGAGTGGTAGATTGGCCAACGCTGCCGAACATGTTGTGGACTTTTTGTTGAAGAACCCCTTTCATTCTTTGGGGTACACGGAAAAGGTGAGAATTAAAAGCGAGGGTCGACCTCTGCCTGAGATCAGTCTCATGAAGAAGGATGAAAAGGTGTGAATTAAAAGCGAGGGTCGTCCTCTGCCTGAGATCAGTTTCATGAAGAAGGATGAAAAGGTGAGAGCGTTCAATACCAACTGGCATCAAATGTCTAGCTGGTTAACAGGGATCCTATCATCAAGCCGCCTGTAATTGCACGTTAAGATTCTTTACATGCTGAACATCTTTTCTGGGATGTCAAAAACAATCCCGAATGATTTGATAGCTTCCATTGAATCATCCATTAAATGTTAGATTAAAAGGGAGAGGTTGACGCGGCACATTTTTTTTTGCATATGCTCAGGTAGGCTTTTCACTTTCCTCCAGTATTTATTTAGCAGAGATGATAACATAAAATTACTCCGGACAGTCACCAGCAAAAACTCATGACATAAATGTTGCTGCAGCCTAGGCTACACCTAAACATTAGAAATCTGACATGCTGTATGGGATGAAAACGAGACGATTTTTCAGTCTGATCAACTGTAGGCTACTATTAAGAGCAGCTGCATGCAGCCTATGCTCCCTGTCCATCTGGTCAGGGTAAACTAATTGGTAACTTTATGTATTTATAGTCCATTTGTGTGTCAGGAGAAAATGGACGTGATCAAATTGAGATTATATTCAAAATTGGGCTGGCTAGGCTGCCTATACGTTTTAATCCAAAATGATTACCTGGAATGAATCACTCGACATAATAGTGATGGCAGATGTGAGTCTTTTTTTTTTTATAAGGCCTTGTGGTGGCTTATTTTCTGCATGACCAAATGAGGAGAAACAAACTTGGCACACCAATCAGAGTTATACTTAAACTACATCTTTAATAAAAAGATAGCACTTGACTTTCAATGATGCGCCATTTCTAATGAACCATTGAAAAGTGACAACAGCAAAGTACAAAGATATTTTATAGCCAAGATACACCCCTCTCAACCTACATGATAAACCACCGATCTTAGGAACAGTTCACAAAGGGACTTTATAATTGAGAAAGGAGAATCCCGTAGCCAGATAACATTCGCTATAAATTATCGTTCAGTTTGGTCCCTAAGACGAGGTTCTAATCCCGTTCCTGGTACTTCATAGCACAAAAACACCATCTCATCCAATGGCATAAATCAATTGTCAACTCTAGATACTCCCATCTCAAGTAAACCCCCTCTTGACCCCACTCCTGGACAAGCTCACTGAGGGGAGTGAGCCTCTAGGTCATACACTATCCCAGGATAAGTGCAACATCAGAGAGGACATACAATGGTTGGAATGTATCTGCTATTTGTATTTACAGCTATGTCCCCTCCTGTTCCCTGACTAACAGGTGATGACTACTCCACTCCACTACCACTGTCAACTTTCTCCTGACATGAACTGAAGCCACAACGTCTCATGTGCCTGTTCATCCACTGGCACATTGAATGCTTCCCTTACAAGCACTGTGAGTACCCCTATCAATTTTCTCTCATTACTGTATGTAGAGTCAATCACATATACAATCACATTATTACACATCAAAGATTGTATTCCTTGCTTGGACTAACTCATTCTTAGCTCTTTTGTCTAAACGTGTAGTGTCTTGTGTTATTGTTTTGTCTTCCCAGTAAAATCCTGTCCTGCACTGGTCAAGCCTCTGAACACCTCAACTCATGCCTCATACCCTCATTCAATCACTGCTGTGATTCCTTTCCAACGCTGTGTAAGTAGCTCTCTCATTCCCATTCCCCATAATATTGTACTATAAATGTCTTTATTAAATGCTTTAGGTTAAAATAATTTGTCTTTGACGATTTTTGAAACACACTTTGTGGTCTCCGTGTGGTCCGCGCCAATACCGTGGGTCTCCCATCCTCCTCAGTTGTTCAAGCCACCAGCCTCCACTGACTTAGGCCTAGTTATCGGCAGCACCAATCAGTAAGACATTGACTGTACTGTACACTAACGTTATAAATCTGTTCAACTTGTAGCAGATCTTTGGAGCGTTACCAGGCTTCCTTCTGTTTGGAGTCATCATGAATATTCCAGCTGAAATAACCTTTGAAAATGGATATGGGAAAATGTATTTGTTCAAAGCCTAAGCCTGACAAATACTTATAGATATGACAAATATTTATATTTTGAATAATGCAAAGGATTTATAATGCATACGTCGCCTGGGCAGAACTGCTCATCTAGACGAGGGAAAAAGGATTCACAGCAGGATGCATTTCAATATGGATATAAAACACACATCAGTACTCAGAAATGCAATTACCTACAAAGAACATAAGTAGGCCTACTCATGCTGTGTAGTTAAGTATTTTAGAGTGACAGCTGACTGAGTTTGAATGAATTAATCATTTCATGTAATGTAATAGTGTGGGGAGCTGGAGGCAAGGATCATACACTTTTTTTACAATCCCTTTGGCACCAATTTCAGAACCTTGATGTCATTTTTCAAAACTCAAGGCACAAAACTCACAACCAATGATGATCAAAATGCACATTTTTCAAAACTCTTAACACTTTTTCCAATTGCTTGGATACAATACACACAAAGCTAAGATCATTTGTTCATTGAACTAAAATCACCTGTTCAAAATGACACAACTTAACATCAAAGTATTACCATTTCAAAATGCAATTCACACATTACATCTGAGATGACTGTCTATTCATTTCATTACAATGATCTAACTATCAAGCTCTCCTTGTAACCTTCCTTGATGAGCTAAATTAGGTCTGTAGAGCAGATGGCGTGACCTATGTCATTGTGTGGGATAATGTCAGGTTCCACCATGCTCAAATGGTGCAAGCATGGTTTCAGGCCCATCCACAATTTACCACCCTGTACTTACCCCCATACTCTCCTTTCCTAAACCCAATTGAGGAATTTTTCTCCACATGGAGGTGGAAGGTATATGATAGACGCCCTCACAGTAAGCCAGATGAGGAACAGTTGACGTTTTACTGTAGTCTTCTTATTTGTAGCTAATTATTTCTGCTTTGATTCAAAGAAACCTATGTTGTGATTTGATTGTATTTCATCAATACATTTCAGGTTTTGTTCAATGGTTCCACTGTGTCTGTAGTATTCTCGCTACTAGTCCTTTCACAGTGATGTATTTACGTGTAGTACCATAATGAAAAATGTTTCACATATTTTGTACTACAATAATTAATGATTGTACGAACAACTACACAGTGAAACTATCTGTATCTTGTGTGGGTGATCTAAATTAATGTTCCTGTGGTATTTCATGATAAATGAGTTATTTGAATCAATGATTCTGCAAGTGCAAGGTTTCTTTAAAGATATGAATGCACAATGCAACGTTTTGAACATTGGACAGCCTGCGTTACAAGTGATGACCGTTTTGAGTTTTGTGTCTAGAGTTTTGAAAAATGACCACAAGATTCTGAAATTAGTGCCAAAGTGATTGAAAAAAACTGTAAGGTCACATGTGTCTGTGCTGTGGTGTTTCGGGGTTCAGATGTTCCTAGTGCCCAATGCTGTGAGGTGAAGAGAAAGAGTGTGTGCGTGTTTGTGTACGTGTGTGTAAACGGGTGTGTGTGTGTGTAAGTGTGTGTGTAAGCATGTGTGTGTGTGTATACAGGTGTGTGTGTATACGGACGTGTGTGTGTTTACACGGGTAACCAGGCTCGTGCATGCGTCTGGGGCATGTAAGAGTCGGTATGTATCTCCGTGTGTCTCAGTCTACTGTAAAGATTTCCAAGATGGCGTAGCAGTCAGACGTCTTTGTCTTGTCTCGTCCCATGTATATATATTTTTATATCTTTTTCTTCGCATTCTTTTTCATATTTTTCTTCAACTTCAAAATACTCTCCTGCAACCTGCCTCACCCAATGTGGCGTGGATCTGTTATTTTTTCTAAAGTATTTCTATTTACCTCCGAACTGGAATACCTCAACTGGAGCTAGCTAGCTAACTAGCTACCAGCTATCAGCTATCAGTCAGCTAACCACTGCTAGCGGTCATCAGCTAACCTTTAACTCGGAAAGCTCTCGCCAGTTGGTACAACGCGTTTCAAACCAGAGCATACCGGACTTATTTTTCTCTCCATATCCCCGGATTTCTACCAGCAAACTCTGAACCTTTTCCTCTTGATCATGGCAGCTAGCTAACCGCAACCCAGGTTGACTACTCCTGGCCAAGGTTTCCATCCCGGAGCAAGCACCAACTAGCCTGGAGCTAGCCCATGCTAGACCCATCTCCCGGCTAGAGCTCCTGGGCTACTCCTGAAGCCCACTCCTTGTCTACAATATCCGGACCCCTTCTACTGCTAGTACGGGGCACGGAACCCCCGCCGATCCTTCACGACTGGAATACCGACATAACAGGCCCCTCAGGCGCGACATCCCCTGAAGGCCCATTCTGCTAACCGCGGCCTGCTAGCTGTCTAGAGCATATTGGACTGTTAGCTGATCCCTCTGCTACTTGGAACCCTACTAATTCCACGACTGGTCTATTGACATCACCGCACGAGGAGGCAAAAACAGACTTTCCCCCATCGCGACGTCCCTCTAAGGCCCTTATGATAGCTCGCTAGCCCTGGCATGCCCCGGCCTGCTAACTGTCTGAATCACTGTGTCCCCAGTCAGCCCAACCACTCACCATACTATCACTTGGCTACGCATGCCTCTCCCTAATATCAATATGCCTTGTCCATTACTGTCCTGGTTAGTGATTACTGTCTTATTTCACTGTAGAGCCTTTAGCCCTGCTCAATATGCCTTAACCAACCATGTTGTACCACCTCCCACATATGCAATGACATCACCTGGTTTAAACGTCTCTAGAGACTATATCTCTCTCATCATTACTCAATGCTTAGGTTTACCTCCAATGTACTCTCTTCCTACCATACCTTTGTCTTCATTATGCATTGAATTTATGCTATCGTGCCCAGGAACCTGCTCCCTTTACTCTCTGTTCGGAACGTGCAAGACGGCCAGTTCTTATAGCCTTTAGCCGTACCCTTATCCTACTTCTCCTCTGTTCCTCTGGTGATGTAGAGGTTAATCCAGGACCTGCAGTGCCTACCTCCACTCCTACTCCCCAGGTGCTCTCATTTGTTGACTTCTGTAACCGGAAAAGCCTTGGTTTCATGCATGTTAACATTAGAAGCCTACTCCCTAAGTTTGCTTTATTCACTGCTTTAGCACATTCTGCCAACCCGGAGGTCTTAGCCGTGTCTGAATCCTGGCTTAGGAAAACCATCAAAAACCCTGAAATATCCATCCCTAAATATAACATATTCTGCCAAGATAGAACTGTCAAAGGGGGCGGTGTTGCAATCTACTGCAGAGATAGCCTGCAGAGTTCTGTCTTACTATCCAGGTCTGTAGCAAAACAATTCGAGCTTGTACTTCTAAAAATTCACCTTTCCAGAAACAAGTCTCTCACCGTTGCCTCTTGCTATAGACCACCCTCTGTCCCCAGCTGTGCCCTGGACACCAATCTGGACCCACTCTTTCTAAAATTATCCGCCGCCATTGTTGCAACCCCTATTACCAGTCTGTTCAACCTCTCTTTCGTATCGTCCGAGATCCCTGAAGATTGGAAAGCTGCCGCGGTCATCCCCCTCTTCAAAGCGGGTGACACCCTAGACCCAAACTGTTATAGACCTACATTCATCCTGCCCTGCCTTTCTAAAGTCTTTGAAAGCCAAGTTAATAAACAGATCACTGACCATTTCGAATCCCACCGTACCTTCTCCGCTGTGCAATCCGGTTTCCGAGCTGGTCATGGGTGCACCTCAGCCACGCTCAAGGTACTAAACGATATCATAACCACCATCGATAAAATACAGTACTGTGCAGCCGTCTTCATCGACCTGGCCAAGGCTTCGACTCTGTCAATCACTGTATTCTTATCGTCAGACTCAATAGCCTTGGTTTCTCAATTGACTGACTCGCCTGGTTCACCAACTACTTCTCAGATAGTGTGTCAAATCGGAGGGCCTGTTGTCCGGACCTCTTACAGTCTCTATGGGGGTACAACAGGGTTCAATTCTTGGGCCGACTCTTCTCTGTATACATCAACGATGTCGCTCTTGCTGCTGGTGATTCCCTGATCCACCTCTACGCAGACGACACCCTTCTGTATACATCTGGCCCTTCTTTGGTTACTGTGATAACTAATTTCCAAATGAGCTTCAATGCCATACAACACTCCTTCCGTGGCCTCCAACTGCTCTTAAACGCTAGCAAAACCAAATGCATGCTTTTCAAAACGTTCGCTGCCCACACCCGCTCGCCCGACTAGCATCACTACTCTGGACGGTTCTGACTTAGAATATGTGGACAACTACAAATACCTATGTGTCTGGTTAGACTGTAAACTCTCCTTCCAGACTCATATCAAACATCTCCAATCCAAAATTAAATCTAGAATCGGCTTTCTATTTCGCAACAAAGCCTCATTCACTCACGCCGCTAAACTTACCCTAGTAAAACTGACTATCCTACCGATCCTCGACTTCGGCGATGTCATCTACAAAATAGCTTCCAATACTCTACTCAGCAAATTGAATGTAGTCTATCACAGTGCCATCCGTTTTGTTGCCAATGCGCCTTATACCACCCACCACTGCGACTTGCATGCTCTAGTCGGCTGGCCCTCGCTACATATTCGTCGCCAGACACATTTGGCTCCAGGTCATCTATAAGTCTATGCTAGGTAAAGCTCCGCCTTATCTCAGCTCACTGGTCACGATAACAACACCCACCCGTAGTGCGCGCTCCAGCAGGTATATGTCACTGGTCATCTCCAAAGCCAAAACCTCCTTTGGCCGCCTTTCCTTCCAGTTCTCTGCTGCCAGTGACTGGAACAAATTGCAGAAATCGCTGAAGCTGGAGACTTACATTTCCCTCACTAACTTTAAACATCAGCTATCTGAGCAGCTAACCTATCGCTGCAGCTGTACATAGTCCATCTGTAAATAGCCCACCCAATCTACCTACCTCATCCCCATATTGTTTTTATTTACTTTGCTGCTCTTTTGCACACCAGTATCACTACTTACACACCATCATCTGCTCATCATCATCTGCTCATCTATCACTCCAGTGTTAATCTGATAAATTGTAATGACTTTGCTACTATGGCCTATTTATTGCCTTACCTCCTCATACTATTTGCACACACTGTGTATAGACTTTCTTTTTTCCCTATTGTGTTATTGACTGTACGCTTGTTTATTCCATGTGTAACTCTGTGTTGTTGTTTCTGTCGCACTGCTTTGCTTTATCTTGGCCAGGTCGCAGTTGTAAATGAGAACGTGTTCTCAACTAGCTTACCTGGTTAAATAAAGGTGAAATAAAATCAAATAAATAAATATGTGAATTGATTGCCCCCCATCTATCTTCTGAGCTCGTGCTGCTAGGTGACCTAAACTGGTACATGCTTAACACCTCGGCCATCCTACAATCTAAGCTTGATGCCCTCAATCTCACAAAAATTATCAATGAACCTACCAGGTACAACCCCAAGTCTGTAAACACGGGCACCCTCATAGATATCATCCCAACTAACTCGCCCTCCAAATACACCTCTGCTGTTTTCAACCAAGATCTAGGCGATCATTGCCTCATTGCCTGCATCAGTAATGGGTCCGCAGTCAAACGACCACCCCTCATCACTGTCAAACGCTCCCTAAAACACTTCAGCAAACAGGCCTTTCTAAATCAACCTGGCCGGGGTATCCTGGAATGACATTGACCTCATCCCGTCAGTAGAGGATGCCTGGTAATTCTTTAAAAGTGCCTTCCTCACCATCTTAAATAAGCATGCTCCATTCAAAAAATTTAACTAGGAATAGATACAGTCCTTGGTTCACTCCAGACCTGTCTGCCCTTGACCAGCACAAAAACACCCTGTGGCGTTCTGCATTAGCATCGAATAGCCCCCGTGATATGCAACTTTTCAGGGAAGTTAGGAACCAATATACACAGGCAGTTAGGAAAGCTAAGGCTAGCTTTTTCAAACAGAAATTTGCATCCTGTAGTACAAACTCAAGAACGTTCTGGGACACTGTAAAGTCCATGGAGAATAAGAGCACCTCCTCCCAACTGCCCACTGCACTGAGGCTAGGAAACACTGTCACGACCGATAAATCCACAATAATTGAGAATTTCAATAAGCACTTTTCTACGGCTGGCTATGCTTTCCACCTGGCTACCCCTACCCCGGTCAACAGCACTGCGCTCCCCACAGGAACTCGTCCAAACCTCCCCCACTTCTCCTTCACCCAAATCCAGACAGCTGATGTTCTGAAAGAGCTGCAAAATCTGGACCCCTACAAATCAACCGGGCTAGACAATCTGGTCCCTTTCTTTCTAAAATTATCTGCCGAAATTATTGCAACTCCTATTACTACCCTATTCAACCTCTCATTCGTATCGTCTGAGATTCCCATAGATTGGAAAGCTGCTGTGGTCATCCCCCTCTTCAAAGGGGGAGACACTCTAGACACAAACTGCTACAGACCTATATCTATTCTACCCTGTCATTCTAAGGTCTTTGAAAGCCCAGTTAACAAACAGATTACCGACCATTTCGAATCTCACCGTACCTTCTCCGCTATGCAATCTGGTTTCAGAGCTGGTCATGGGTGCACCTCAGCCACGCTCAAGGTCCTAAACGATATCATAACCGCCATCGATAAGAGACATTACTGTGCAGCCGTATTCATCGACCTGGCCAAGGCTTTCGACTCGGTCAATCACAACATTCTTATTGGCAGACTCAACAGCCTTGGTTTCTCAAATGAATGCCTCGCCTGGTTCACCAACTACTTCTCAGATGGAGTTCAGTATGTCAAATCGGAGGGCCTGTTGTCCGGACCTCTGGCAGTCTCTATGAGGGTGCCACAGGGTTCAATTCTCGGGGGCGACTCTCTTCTCTGTATACATCAATGATGTCGCTCTCGCTGCTGGTGATTCTTTGATCCACCTCTACGCAGACGACACCATTCTGTATACATCTGGCCCCTCTTTGGACACTGTGTTAACAAACCCCCAGACGAGCTTCAATGCCATACAACTCTTCTTCCGTGGCCTCCAACTGCTCTTAAATGCAAGTAAAACTAAATGCATGTTCTTCAACCGATCGCTGCCCGCACCTGCCCGCCCCTCCAGCATCACTACTCTGGACAGTTCTGACTTAGAATGTAGGCAACTACAAATACCTAGGTGTCTGGTTAGACTGTTAAACACATTAAACATCTCCAATCCAAAATTAAATCTAGAATCGGCTTCCTATTTCGCAACAAAGCATCCTTCACTCATGCTGCCAAACATACCCTTGTAAAACTGACCATCCTACCGATCCTCGACTTCGGCGATGTCATTTACAAAATAGCCTCCAACACTCTACTCAACAAATTGGATGCAGTTTATCACAGTGCCATCCGTTTTGTGACCACAGTCCCATATACTACCCACCACTGCGACCTGTATGCTCTCGTTGGCTGGCCCTCGTTTCATACTCGTCGCCAAACCCACTGGCTTTAGGTCATCTACAAGTCTCTGCTAGGTAAAGCCCCGCATTATCTCAGCTCACTGGTCACCATAGCAGCACCTACCCGTAACACGCGCTCCAGCAGGTATATCTCACTGGTCACCCCCAAAGCCAATTCTTCCTTTGTTCGCCTGTCCTTCCAGTTCTCTGCTGCCAATGACTGGAACGAACTGCAAAAATCTCTGAAGCTGGAGACTCTTACCTCCCTCACTAGCTTTAAGCACCAGCTGTCAGAGCAGCTCACAGATCACTGCACCTGTACATAGCTCATCTGTAAATAGCCAATCCAATCTACCTCATCCCCATACTGTATTTATTTATCTTGCTCCTTTCCACCCCAGTATCTCAACTTGCACATTCATCTTCTGCATATCCTACCATTCCAGTGTTTAATTGCTATGTTGTAATTAATTTGCCACCATAGTCTATTTATTGCCTTACCTCTCTTATCCTACCTCATTTGCACATGCTGTATATAGATTTTTCTACTATATTATTGATTGTATGTTTTTTTATTCCATGTGTAACTCTGTGTTGTTGTATGTGTCGAACTGCTGTGCTTTATCTTGGCCAGGTCGCAGTTGCAAATGAGAACTTGTTCTCAACTAGCCTACCTGGTTAAATAAAGGTGAAATAAATACAAAATAAAACATACTGTCTGTATCCAGAGTTGAACAGATTCACTGTGAGAAAGTTCAACCAACCACCTCAGTCTCCTCCAACTCCTACTCCACCGAGCCACTGAGACTCCTGCTGATGTGAACGACTCCGTTGACTCCTCTGAGCCACAGACTGCTGCTGATGTGAACGACTCCATTGACTCCTCTGAGCCACAGACTGCTGCTGATGTGAACGACTCCTCTGAGCCACAGACTGCTGCTGATGTGAACGACTCCTCTGAGCCACAGACTGCTGCTGATGTGAACGACTCCATTGACTCCTCTGAGCCACAGACTGCTGCTGATGTGAACGACTCCTCTGAGCCACAGACTGCTGCTGATGTGAACGACTCCATTGACTCCCATTTGGAACATTAAACAAATCAGTCAGAGGGAAGAATAAAGAAGCCAACCCAACACAATCCATCAGATGACGAACGAGTTCTACTGAACCAGGCCTCGGCCGTGTCTCAAATGGAACCCTATTCCCTATATAGTGCACTACTTTTGACCAGGGCCCATAGGGCTCTATATAGGGAATAGGGTGCCACTTGGGATACACCCTGGAGATCACCACAGTAAATAATGTGTACATGAAACTGCACTAAGTACTGTAGCTCTATCATTGCCCTGAGTATGAAACAAGTATGCAAATGTTTGAAAAAGTATGCAAATGTATGAAAAAGTATGCAAATGTATGAAAAAGTATGCACTCACTACTGTAAGTCGCTCTGGAACGGAGCGTCTGCTAAATGACTCAAATGTAAAAAATGTAAGCTAACCTGGCTACTCTATATCTCTCTATAATCTGTACTACACCATCACCATCAGAAAACACTTAGGGGAATATTTAGACAGTGGTGAAAAAAATCAGAGCTGCTGTCTAAACAAATGGTTTCCCTTTAAATACAGTCAACATGTGTATTTCATAAGGAAATGTGGTTTACAGCAGCAGTTACGCGAATGTATTCTGTGTCTTGAATCTGCATAGTTACATTGTACAGCCATATACACTGAGTATACAAAACATTAAGGACACCTGCTCTTTCCATGACATAGACTGACCAGGTAAATCCAGATGAAAGCTATGATCCCTTATTGATGTCACTTGTTAAATCCACTTCAGTCAGTGTAGATGAAGAGGAGGAGACAGGTTAAAGAAGGATTTTTAAGCCTTGATATAATTGAGACATGGATTGTGTATGTGTGCCATTCAGGGGGTGACTGGGAAAGACACAACATGTTAGTATTTTTGATCGGGGTATGGTAGTACTGTAGGTGCCAGGCACACCGGTTTAGGTCAAGAACTGCAATGCTGCTGGGTTTTTCATGCTCAACAGTTTCCCGTGTGTATCAAGAATGGTCCACCACCCAAAGGACATCCAGCCAACATTTTGATTTGATTTAACCAGGCAAGTCAGTTAAGAACAAATTCTTATTGATGGCCTACCCCAGCCAAACTCTAACCCGGAAGACGCTGGACCAATTGTGCGCCGCCCTATGGGACTTGTGATACAGCCTGGAATCGAACCAGGGTCTGTAGTGACGCCTCTAGGCGGGGAGGTGCAACTCAGTATTAGAAAGGGGTTCTTAATATTTGGTATGCTCAGTGTAAATGATTGTTATGTACGGTGTCCATGTTAGGACAGCCTCAGTTTCTCCTAATATGGACACCTTATCCTATGGATGGATGTTATACCATGGCATGTTTTGAAACCTCATGTTTTGTCCTAATGGGACCTTTTAGAGTAAGAGGGCCACTTTAAAGTATGTGAAGGCTCCCATGTCCAAACCCAAGACTTGTGCTCTAAGGTCTGCAAAGTAGTCAAAATAGAGAAACAGCCTTGGATGAACCAATAAGAATGTATTTTTCCAATAACTTCGCATTATCACAGATTCTTACCTTGCAGACCATTTTGATTGATATGCGATGTGACCATGGCACAACAAGGACTTTTTACTCTACTGTGTGTGTGTGTGTGTGTGTGTGTGTG